>NC_092724.1:19153731-20493517 GCF_047496885.1 Scyliorhinus torazame | reverse complement strand
CTCCTGGTGTTGGGCAGAAGCTGCGTCTGCCTGCAAGTTTCGGCGAGCGAACACACGGAACTCTTAGTCCGGGACGCTTTCGTGGCAGGTATGCTATCGTCACAAATCCGCCAGCACCTGTTAGAAAAGGACATCCTGGGCCTCAGGGAGGCAGGGGCCCTTGCAGGCTCCCTGGACGTGGCCTCCAGGAACGCCCGCGCTTACGTTCCGACCGCGCGGCAGCCCCCCTTGGCAGCGTGGAACCCCTGCTTGGCCGTCCCCGAGACTTCCCCCATTCCCCCACAGGCCTGCGCTGCAAGGCGGCCTGGCAACCCCGAGGGGCCCCGCTGCTACTTTTGCGGGCAGGCCAAGCACCCCCGCCAGCAATGCCCGGCCCGCGCATCCACCTGCAAGGGATGCGGCAAAAAGCTACACTCTGCGCGGCTACACTCCTGGGCTTAGACTTCCAGTGTAACCTCCAAAGTCTGACCTTCCAATTCGGCGGCCCTATACCCCCCCTTACTGTCTGCGGCCTCGCAACCCTTAAGTTCGACCCGCCTTCCCTGTTTGCGAATTTCACCCCGGATTGCAAACCCATCGCCACCAGGAGCAGACGCTACAGTGCCCACAACCGGATCTTTATTAGGTCAGAGGTCCAAAGGCTACTGAGGGAAGGGGTCATTGAAGCCAGTAACAGTCCCTGGAGAGCTCAAGTGGTGGTGGTAAAGACCGGGGAGAAGCATAGGATGGTCATCGAGTACAGTCAGACCATCAACAGGTTTACACAGCTGGACGCGTACCCTCTCCCCCGCATATCCAACCTGGTAAACAGGATCGCGCGTTATAAGGTCTTCTCCACGGTGGTTCTCAAGTCCGCCTACCACCAGCTCTCCATCCGCACTAGTGACCGCAAATACACTGCCTTCGAGGCAGATGGGCGGCTCTATCACTTCTTAAGGGTTCCCTTCGGTGTCACCAACGGGGTCTCGGTCTTCCAACGAGAGATGGACCGAATGGTTGACGGGTACGGTTTACGGGCAACATTCCCGTATCTCGATAATGTCACCATCTGCGGCCACGGCCAGCAAGACCACGACACCAACCTCCGAAAATTTCTCCAGACCGCTAAAATCCTTAACCTTACATACAACAAGGATAAATGCGTGTTTAGCACCGACCGTCTAGACATCCTCTGCTACGTAGTGCGTAATGGAGTTATGGGCCCCGATGCTGAACGCATGCGCCCCCTTATGGAGTTCCCCCTCCCTCACTGCTTAAAGGCCCTGAAACGCTGCCGAAGGTTTTTCAGCTACTACGCCCAGTGGGTCCTCAAATACGCGGACAAGGCCCGTCCCCTGATCCAATCCACAGTTTTTCCCCTGTCGATAGAGGCCCGCCAGGCCTTTAGCCGCATCAAAGCAGACATTGCAAAGGCCACGATGCACGCCATCGACGAGTCCCTCCCCTTCCAGGTCGAGAGCGATGCGTCCGATGTAGCTCTGGCGGCCACCCCCAACCAAGCGGGCAGACCCGTGGCCTTCTTCTCCCATACCCTCCATGCTTCCGAAATCCGCCACTCCTCAATCGAAAAGGAGGCCCAGGCCATAGTAGAAGCTGTGCGACATTGGAGGCATTACCTGGCCGGCAGGAGATTCACTCTCCTCACTGACCAATGGTCGATGGCCTTCATGTTTGATAATGCACAGCGGGGGCAAGATAAAATACGTCAAGATCTTGCGGTGGAGGATCGAACTCTCCACCTACAACTACGAGATCTTGTATCGGCCTGGGAAGCTAAACGAGGCTCCTGATGCCCTGTCCCGCGGCACATGTGCCACCGCACAAGTGGACCGCCTCCGAGCCCTCCACGGGGACCTCTGCCACCCGGGGGGTCACTCGCTTTTTCCATTTTGTCAAGACCCGCAACCTGCCCTACTCCATCGAGGAGGTCAGGACAGCCACCAGGGACTGCCAAACCTGCGCGGAGTGCAAACCGCACTTCTACCGGCCAGAGAAAGCGCACCTGATAAAGGATTCCCGTCCCTTTGAACGCCTCAGCGTGGACTTCAAAGGCCCTCTCCCCTCCACCGACCGCAACACGTACTTCCTGAACGTGATTGACGAGTACTCCCGGTTCCCATTCGCCATCCTATGCCCCGGCATGACCGCAACCACCGTCATCAAGGCCCACCATAGCATCTTTGCACTGTTCGGGTTCCCCGCTTACATACATAGTGATAGGGGGTCCTCCTTTATGAGTGATGAACTGCGTCAATTCCTGCTCAGCAAGGGCATCGCCTTGAGCAGGACGACCAGTTACAACCCTCGGGGTAACGGACAGGTAGAGAGGGAGAACGGAACGGTCTGGAAGACTGGCCCTAGGGTCCAGGAACCTCCCAGTCTCCCGCTGGCAAGAAGTCCTCCCGGATGCCCTCCACTCCATCCGGTCACTGCTCTGTACGACCACCAATCAGACACCTCATGAACGTCTCCTTGTCTTCCCTAGGAAGTCCTCCTCTGGGACCTCGCTCCCGACCTGGCTGGCAGCACCCGGACCCATCCTGCTCCGAAAACACTCGAGCACCCATCGAGAGGGTCCATCTGCTCCATGCTAACCCCCATGCGTACCCCGACGGCCGACAAGATACGGTCTCCCTACGGGACCTGGCGCCCGCCGGAACCCCACGCGCATTCCAGCCACCAGTCCCACCCTCCCCTCCACCGCAGCACCTTACAGGAGGATCGGTCCTTCCGCCGCCCCCGTCTAGGCTTCCCCACCCACCGACGCCCCCCCGCAGGCGCTCCCTCCCCAGGTCAGCCGTTTTCCCCCACCAGCACCGTCTAGGGGTGACGAAGCTGCCATGGAGAGCGAAGCCACGCTCCCGGAAACGCAGACGCCCGAGCCTCCACCGGAGTCACCACCGAAGCTTCGGCGATCACAGAGGACGACCCGGGCCCCCGATCGACTGATTGCTTCATTTTAACTGTAATCTGTAAATATAAACCATCAAATGTACATGGCTACCAGACCTGTAAATAGTTACTAAACACTGTACGGAGGTATTACGGTACCTCCATAACTAATTATACCATGTTGTTATGTTTTGTAATTTCTGCCCACCACCCCCGCTGGACTCTTTTTTTTAACAGGGGGTGAATGTGGTTTTTTCGGTATTACGGTACCTGATAGGCTAAAGCACCATTGGTGGAAACTGTATGTTGCTATTGGTTAGAGTGTATGATAGCTCCGCCCTGATAGGCGGGGTATAAGAGCCCGTGCCGCCCCAGCAGCCCTCATTCTGTACCTGAGCTGCTGGGGGAAACATCTAGCTTATTAAAGCCTTCAGTTGGACTACAACCTCGCTTTAGTGGTCATTGATCGTGCATCAGGCGGTAAATGGCTTTTCAGTGGCCAATTAAGGGCCTCAGCTGGGGCAAGGGTGGGCAGCCCATCCAAGGCCTTGTCCACCCCACTGCGTAAATTTGTTGCTGGTGGTAACCCAGGGGAGCCTGTTCCTTGTATTTCATGCTCATGGGAAGGTCACTTCAAAATATTGAAAAAGCAATGCGGTTGACTCTTCACTACTCTCTGAAGTAGCCAACAAGCCACTCAGGTGGGCAATAGGTCCTGACCTTGTCTGTGTTTTCCCCACAACCCATGAATGTATCGGGAAAGGCAGGATGTGGTTTCCGTTACTGTGATTAATCTTTGAGGGAGTGCTATTTTGCTGGTCAAGGAGGAGGTCTTCCCCATGTCCTGGTGAACATTCCTGCCAAAACCACCAGCATGAGCAAAAGGATAATTATTAATCTGACATTCTGGAAATAGCTTTGGTTCTTTCAAAAGTAAACTGGAGGAGTCCAGTCGAGAAAGAGAATGAAAAGATGTTCCGCGAGGCTGAGATAAGGACCTGGGTTCTCCGTTCTGAAGACTAAGTGCTTCCGCTAGCAGAGAATCAACAGCGAACACCCCCCTCCTCGACACAGCCCCTCCCCGACAGAGACCCCCCCAACGGAGACCCCCATCACAACGGAAACTGCTCCGATCAGAGCAGATGTTAAGGGAAGTGTAAGCGAAAGGCGGTGATTGTCCAACCCACTGCCTGGACTTCTCTTCATCTTTCAGGCTGGGTTGATTAATAGGTGGCTCTGGGGGTGGTCGCTGTTGGGCGTTTCTGATGGGGGTCTTTGATGTGGGATCTGCGGGGGGGGGGGGGGGGGGGGGGAGAGTGTGGTCACGCCACCCTCATGCAGGCGCGCTGTGGAGGGGTGACCCATTATTCCCATGGTGGGGAGAGTGTGTGGCAGATACCTCTAGACTTCAGTGGGGGAGAGGGTGGGCAGGATTTACATTGTGGAGGTGGGGGGGGGGGGGGGGGGTTGGAGGTGGAGACCCAAGCTTCCAGCCCATAAATCAAATGGAAATGGATGCAAATCACCAATTTGTATCCTCTCGCTAGCGGGTAATGCACTGTGGCTGCCAACCGGGGATCGGGCGCCAAACCCGTATTTCCCTCACGCCCCATTCTGTGCCCAATTGGGAATTCCAATCCCAGTATCAGGCAATGGAGGTTCCACCCCACGATTGTTGGAATAGGAGGAAACATTTTGTGCAAAATATAAACACTTGAACGGTTTGGAGTTTTTGAAGAAGCGACCAAATTCACGGACAGGCGAATGTCTACGGATGTTATGCAGTCGGATCTCCAAAAGGTATTCCATTAAATCCTCTCTGAGAGACTGTTTAAGTTGAAGTTCATGGATGTGAAGGCAGATTATTGACCTGGTTGGGAAACTGGCTGTGCAGCAGGAGACAGAGATAAATGGGCAGGTATTCTAACTGGCAGAATGTGACCAGCGATGCCTCGCAAATTTATCAATGTCACAAAGATAGGCAGTACTGTACGCAGCGTAGATGGAAGCGTTAAACAGCAAGGAGATACTGATGGATTAAATGAATAGACAAAACTGTAGCAAATGAATTTCAATGTAGTCAAATCTGAGATCAAAGAACAATATAGCACGGGAACAGGCCCATTGGTCCTCTAAGCCTGTATTGGTCATGATAGTAACCTTGGCCAAAACCCTCAGCACTTCCTTGTGCCGTATCCCTCCATACCTATCCTATCCACGTATTTGTCAAGATGCCTTTTGAACGCAGTTAATGTATCTGCTTCCCCCCCCCCCCGCAACGCTCTCCAGGCACCACCCTCTGTGTAAAAAACCTGCCTCACACATCTTCTCTAAACCTTGCCCCACAGACCTTAAACCTATGCCCCCTGGTGACTGACCCCTCCACCCTGGGAAAGAGTGCCTGCCCATCCACTCTATCCATGCCCCTCATAATCTTGTAGACCTCTATCAGGTCACCCCTCAACCTCCGTCATTCTAATGAAAACAGCATAGCTAACACCCTCCAGACCAGGCAACATCCTGGTAAACCTCCTCTGCACCCTTTCCAAAGCCTCCACATCCTTCTGGTAGTGTGGCGACCAGAATTGTGCTCAATATTCCAAGTGCGGCCATACCAAGGTTCCGTACAACTGTAGCATGACTTGCCAGTTTTTATACTCAATGCCCCGTCCAATGAAGGCAAGCATTCCGTATGCTTTCTTGACTACCTTGTCCACTTGTGTTGCCTCTTTCAAAAATCTGTGGACATGCACGCCCAGATCTCTCTGACGTTTTATATTCCTTAGAGTCTTGCCATTTACGGCATATTTCCCCTCTCTGTTAGACCTACCAAAATGCATTACCTCACATTTGTCTGGATTAAACTCCGTTTGCCATTTCTCTGCCCAGGTCTCCAACCTATCTATGTCCTGCTGTGTCCTCTGACAATCCTCAACACTATCTGCCACTCCACCAACCTTGGTGTCATTCGCAAATTTACTAATCTACTTATGACCAATAAAGGGTAAATCTGGGTAATTTCTAAATAGAGAAAAGCTAGAAAACAGAAGAAACTTGTGGGGCCAGGTGCATCGAACAGTAAAATGTCATGAGCAGATACTGGAAATAATCACAACGGCACATAGAATACTGTTCCATATATCTGGAGGACCAAAATACGTGGGGGTGGGTGGGTGGGGGAGGAGGGGGGAAGGGTTGCGTGTCAGTTAAACCAAACCCTAGTTAGACCAGACCTGATAGTGAGCAGTTCTGGGCACCAAACCTTCGGAAAGATATTTACCTTGGGGAGGGAGGGTTAAATTATGAGAAAATTGGCACAAACTAGGGATTGTTTCCCCAGAACTTGAAAGGTTAAATGGTGATTTGATTGAAGATTTCAAAATATTAAGAGGAACAGGTGAGGTAGACGGACAGAAACTATTCCAGGGCAGCACGTTGGCGCAGTGGTTAGCACTGCTGCCTATGGCGCTGAGGTCCCAGGTTCGAGCCTGGCCCCGGGTCACTGTGTGGAGTTTGCACATTCTCCCCGTGTCTGTGTGGGTCTCACCCCCACAACCCAAAGATGTGCAGGTTAGGTGGATTGGCCACACTAAATTGCCCCTTAATTGGAAAAAAAAAATAATTGAGTACTGTAAATTAAAACAAAAGTACATTTAATTAATAAAAAAACTATTCCAGATGTTTGTGGAGTCAACGACGAGAGAGGTAAAGTCTAACAATTAGAGCCAGGAGTGAAATTAGAAAATACTTCTACACATAAAGGATGGTAAAGGTTTGGAACTGGTTTTTAAATCTGTTTTTTAAAAGTTTTCGAATCTGAGAGCGATAGATTTTATTATTCAAAAGCCTTAAAGGAAATGAAATAAAAGCGGGTATATGGAGTTAGGTCACAGATTAGCAACAATCTCATTGAATGGTGGAACAGTTTAACAGATTAAATGGCCTCGCCTGTTTTTATATTTCTGCGTACCAGCACAGACCAGTTGGACCAAATGGCCTGTTTCTGTGTTATGTATTCCTGTTCTCTTCCCGCACCTAGTGGTGCAATCAGGCAGTCTTTCATCTGTTTCCATCACTAGTCATTCCTGGAACAAGTCGCTAGTCTGTTGCCAGAGGCTTGTAGCTTATAGGGCGCCACTCCGCATCAGACATGGCTGACCAGGAGTCTCTCCCGCTCTTAACACCAGCCATTGGTGTGTTGGAAGGATTTTTGCAGGTTGATGCACAACTTGTTTGACTGCACTTTGGACATACCTTCCTTGGCCATCAAGTCCTGGAGTGGGGTGCAAAACCGGAGCTTCTGCCTCGGTGGCAGGCACACTAACCACTGCATCGGATGACCTCCTCTGTGTTATGTATACAATGTAATACTGTCTGTAGGATCTTGCAATCGGTAGTGACTCCCTCTCCTGGGCTCTGAAACTACTATCTCGGTCTTTCAATGCACTGTGCTTGAAGTGTTTAGCAGTGATTCAAAAAGATGTGAGAAGCTGTAGGATAAATTCAAATTGTTTTGTTAGCTTTACACCGTGATTAAGGAGAATAATTTTACTTTGAATAGATGGCTTCAGCCACAGATCCACGCTTTGGACAGAAAGAATCATCAGATCAGAACTTTGATTACATGTTCAAGATCCTGATTATTGGGAACAGTAGCGTTGGCAAAACCTCCTTCCTGTTTCGATACGCCGATGATTCCTTCACTCCAGCATTTGTCAGCACTGTTGGAATTGACTTCAAGGTGAAGACCATTTACAGGAATGAAAAGAGGATCAAGCTGCAAATCTGGGTAAGCGATGATACCCATCTTTACACTTCCATTATTAACTTGCTTGACACTTGGGCAGCACAGTGGCACAGTGGTTAGCACTGCTGCCTCACGGGCGCCGAGGTCCCAGATTCGATCCCGGCTCTGGATCACTGTCCGTGTGGAGTTTGCACATTCTCCCCGTGTTTGCGTGGGTTTCGCCCCCACAACCCAAAGATGTGCAGGGTAGGTGGATTGGGCACGCTAAATTGCCCCTTAATTGGAAAAAAAAATGAATTGGGTACTCTAAATTTATATTTAAAAACTTGCTTGACACCGCTCACAGCAATGTGATGGCTGATTGAGCTCACGTGAAATGAATTCAGGATGTACGCGCTGTCACTAAATTGTTGGTGCCCCTCAGAGAGTCCACAGGGCAACAGGAGGTGATGTTGAGGTGTGCTGTCGGGGCAATGTAGTCTAGTCACATCGAGCCATGCCGTACCTGTTTCGATACATAGAGAATGCTGCCACTGCGTGGTCAAACATTGGCAAAATATTTTATCCCCAAACACCAGACGATGATTGCTGGACAAGAAGGCAGTTACGGACCAGTTCCAAGGCATCTCACGGTAAGGAGATGTTCAAACAGCTCGACATGTGCTTTGTCAATATGGGAGAGGAGAGGGGAGGTGAAGGAGAGGGATGGTTCAGGTGTGTTTGAGAAATGCACAAAATCATCAACTATCACCCCCTCCTCCAGCCCCCCCCCCCCCCCCAGCTCCTTCTCCATAATATCTTCCAACCCTCCTCAATCTACTGCAGTCCTCCAATTCTGGAATTTGTCATCCTCCTAACCCTTCACTCCACCATTGGTTGCTGTGCCTTCAGTTACTAAGCTCGCAGTCCCTTTAAGACGCTCCTTTAAACTTATCTCTTTGACCAGATTTTCCAAGATCGCCAATTTTGGCTTGTTGTGACTTTGTTTTGCTTGATGACAGTCCGTTGAAGTGCAGCGAGACGTTTAACCGGCATAGAAACACAAGTTGCAGTTTGTCGCTCAACGAACAAGTAACTTTTCCCAAAATATGGGGATTTAACCAACTCGCTTTAATCCGTTTCAATCCCTTGGAGGGCTTTTTCCCAGTTAAGGGGCAATTTAGTGTGGCCAATCCACCAACTCTGCACATTTTTGGGTTGTGGGGGCGAAACCCTCGCAGACACGGAGAGAATGTGCAAACCCCACACAGACAGTGACCCAGAGCAGGGATCGAACCTGGGTCCTCAGCGCTGTGAGGCAGCTGTTCTAACCACTGGGCCACCGTGCTGCCCTTCTTTGGAGGGCTTAATGAATGTTCTTCCTCTGTTCTTACTGCAGGACACGGCTGGTCAGGAACGATATAGAACCATCACCACAGCTTACTACCGTGGAGCTATGGGCTTTATCCTGATGTATGACATTACAAATGAAGAATCCTTCAACGCTGTCCAGGACTGGTAGGTAACCTACAGGCGCCTGTTTGGAAAAAAACGTTTGTAAATCATAGTATTTTAAAGCATAGAGTGAGACCATTCAGCCACTTGTGCCTGTGCCAGCTCTTTGCAAGAACTACTATTGAAGCTGTTCCCAAATGGCAGGTGGGTTGATTATCACAGTGTCACAGATTTACAGTCATTGCTGCTTCATCACCCATTCAGGCAGCACAGTGCAGATCACAACCACATGCTGTGTGAAAAAAATTGTTTCCTCGTTGTTATAACCTGCCTACTGACGATTGGCTGGGGACTAATGATTATCCCACAATCCTATGGGAGTATGAACTTCCCCAATGAGGGGGGGCGGAGAAACTCCTACTATAAATAAGCTGGCCAGTCCAGGAACCAGGAGGAAGGAGAAGGTAGCAAGGGAAGTTACTGCTACTGCTATGTATATATTGTTATAGTAAATAAACTTTATTATTTTGTATCCTTAAAACTCGTGCTGGATTCTTCGGGGCCCTTACAAAACTCGTGTCCCCTCTAATAGGTTACGGGGATAAGGTTACGAGGTGTGGGCTTAAGTAGGGTGCTGTTTCCAAGGGCCGGTGCAGACTCGATGGGCTGAATGGCCTCCTTCTGCACTGTAAATTCTATCATTCTAAGTCGTTTTATGGGTGAAGGATTGAGAATCCCCCCTGTATCCAGGATAATCACTAGAGTCTCGACCATGCAGAAGGAGGCCATTTGGCCCATCGAGTCTGCGCTCCACCCTAGAGCACTCCACCCGTGCCCGATCCTATCCCCCGTAACCCCGCACATTGATCAATAATAGGAAGGGGCGTGAGCTCCCTCTGGAGCCGCAGTGTTTCCGGATGTGTGGGGCTGGATGCTGTGATCCTGAGGCTGAGTGTTGACGCCGTTGGAATCACCACGCCGTTTCTCGATGGAGTCAACACGGCCTCAGGATCAGCAATTCTGGCGCCTACTGGGGGCCAGCACGGCACTGGAGTGGTTCCCGCCGCTCCAGCTGCTGATCCCAGCGTGAACTGGGCGCCGCGGGATCCACGCATGCGCAAGTGGCACCGCCGCCAACGCGCGCATGCGCAGTGGCTCCCTTCAACGTGCCGGCCCCGGTGCAACATGGCGCAGGGCTACAGGAGCCGGCGCGGAAGAAATGAAGCCCCTAGCCAGAGAGGCCGGCCCGCCGATCGGTGAGCCCCGATCGCAGGCCAGGGCACATCGGAGGCCCCCCCCCCGAATCAGACCCCCCGTCCCCCCCCCCCACAGGCCGCCCCCTGACCCTTCCACGCCGAGGTCCCACCGGCTGAGAGCAGGTGTGGACGCCGCCGGCAGGACTCTGCGTTTTTACGACGGCCGCTCGACCCATCCTGGGCCGAGAATTGGCTGCCCGGCCGCGTAGTGCAGCCCCCGACCGGCGCCGTGCCAACCACGCCGGCGCCAATGGTGCCAATTCTCCACTCTGCAGAGGGGCGACGTGGCGCGATTTGTACCGGTCGCGGGAATTTTCCGGCCCGGCCCCGGGCTGAGAGAACCCCGCCCGAGGAGTTTTGGGTGTGCGGAAGTTCAGGAAGTTGGATTTGCTTTCTTTGGACAGGAGACTGAATTATTTCAACCTGAACAAAGGGAAATTTAAGTGATCCCGATAGGTTGTTTCCTGTGAGGACAAGTTCAAATACTAGTGGTTTAAGAATGGACAAGGCAGCGGTAAGAAGCGGAACCTCCATGTGAATTTTTAACAAATGCAGGATAGAACGATAAAGTTGTCAGGGAAGGATATTGAAATGAAAATCGACTGTCAAAGTGGAATTGAGAAACAATTAGATGCATTTAAGGAGAGAATGAGAGAGAGAGTGTAGAGTGATGGATATTGGGAAAAGGTGGCGTTGTGTGATTGGTGGGCAGGTGATTGGAGGTGTTGCCTCAGAAAATGGTGGGATTTCTTGAGCCCAATTGAACCAAATAATTCCTGTGTTCCTCTGTGTTCTGGTTAGAAGTTAACTTCTCACTGTCTTTTAGTATTCGGAGTGGATACGTTCGCAGCTAACTAATCGGAGAACATGTGATGGTGGTCATAGATTGGGGAGAAAAAGGAGAATGGATTTTTCTTAACTTGGGAACTAATTCAAGAGAATGGTCTCAGAGAGTCCAAATGATGTCAAGAGGGAGACATGTCCAAGTCTCTCAGTCACTTATTGTCCTCTGGGAGAAACCACTTTGCAAGGAGTTCGCCTTCGAGTGAGGCCGTGAGTTGAGGCCTTGCACGTTGGGCTGTATCTTTGCCACAGTGTCACTGGACCACATTTCATCCCCTTCATCAAGGACTTTTGTGCACAAAGTGCCTGCTCCCAGGAAGCTGGATCCACAGTAACACAGCGTAAGTGAGAGACACCTGCAAAAAAAAAAAGAGCTTCTGCACCGGGGGACGAGACAGGGATGCCCCCTCTCCCCACTGTTGTTCGCGCTAGCTATAAAGCCGTTGGCAATTGCTCTGAGAGCCTCAAGGGGCTGGAAGAGGCTGGTCTGGGCGGGGGGGGGGGGAGCACAGAGTCTCGCTCTATGCAGACGACCTGCTTCTGTATGTATCGGACCCAATAGAGAGGATGGAAGAAATCAGGAGGATTCTAGGGGAATTTGGCCGGTTTTCGGGGTATAAGCTAAATATGGGGAAAAGTGAGATGTTTGCAGTCCAGGCGAGGGGACAGGAGAGGCGATTGGGGGAGCTGCCGTTTAGATTAGTAGGGGGAAGCTTTAGATACCTAGGCATTCAAGTGGCACGGGAATGGGACCGGCTGCATAAATTAAATCTGGCCCGACTAGTAGACCAAATGAAGGACGATTTTCGGAGGTGGGACACGCTTCCGTTGTCACTGGCTGGGAGGGTGCAGACGGTGAAGATGACTGACCTCCCGAGATTCCTGCTCGTGTTTCAATGTCCCCCCCATCTTTATTTTGCGGTCCTTTTTTAAACGGGTCAACAAAGTGATCTCTGGCTTTGTTTGGGCGGGCAAGGCCCCGCGGGTAAGGAAGGTAATGCTTGAGCGGAGTTGGGGAGAGGGCGGGCTGGCGCTGCCAAATTTTAGCAACTATTACTGGGTGGCTAATATAGCCATGATTAGGAAGTGGGTGGTGGGGGAGGGGTCGGCATGGGAGCGAATGGAGGCGGCTTCATGTAAGGGCACCAGTCTGGGGGTGTTGGTAACTGCGCCTCTGTCGTTCCCGCCAGCACGGTACTCCACCAGCCCCGTGGTGGTGGCGGCCCTGAGAGTCTGGGGGCAATGGAGGACACATGTGGGAGCGGAGGGAGCATTGGTCTGGTCCCCAATCTGTAATAATCACCGGTTTGCCCCGGGAAGTATGGATGGGGGGTTCCGGATATGGCGGAGATCAGGGATTGAGAGGATGGGGGATGTGTTCATAGAGGGGAGCTTTCTGAGTATGAGGGCGTTGGAGGAGAAGTTTGGGTTGGCGAGGGGAAACAAATTCAGGTATCTGCAGGTGAGGGACTTCCTTCGTAAACAGGTGTCAACCTTCCCACTCCTACCGCTAAGGGGGATTCAGGACAGGGTAGTTTCCAGGGGGTGGGTAGGAGAAGGGAGTTTCTCTGACATTTACAAGGAACTTATGAGGTCAGAGGAGACGCAGACCGAGGAGCTGAAGTGCAAGTGGGCGGAGGAGCTGGGAGGAGAGATAGAGGATGGTCTATGGGCGGACGCGTTGAGTAGTGTCAACGCGTCCGCAACATGTGCCAGGCTCAGCCTGATGCAATTCAAGGTCGTTCATCGGGCTCACATGACAGTGGCCCAGATGAGCAGATTCTTTGGGGTGGAAGACAAGTATGCAAAATGTGCGGGAGGACCAGCGAACCATGTCCACATGTTCTGGACATGTCCGAAGCTTAGGGGATTTTGGCAGGGGTTTGCGGATGTCATGTCCACGGTGTTGAAAACAAGGGTGGCACTGAGTCCAGAGGTGGCGATTTTCAGGGTATCGGAAGACCCGGGAATCCAGGAGGATAAAGAGTCAGATGTTCTAGCCTTTGCATCCCTGGTAGCCCGGAGACGGATATTATTAGCTTGGAGGGAGTCAAAGCCCCCGAAGTCAGAGACCTGGCTATCGGACATGACTAGCTTTCTCTGTTTGGAGAAAATCAAGTTCACTTTGAGAGGGTCACTGTCAGGGTTCACCCGGAGGTGGCAACCGTTCGTCGACTTCTTCGCAGAAAATTAATCGTCAGCAGAAGGGGGTGGGGGGGGTTAGTTTATCTTAGAGTAGAGGGGTTAATAAAGGTGGGACCTGTAAGGAAGGGAGACGGCTTTTGCACTATGTTTATAGATTCACGTACATTGTTTATTTTGTTCTTTTTACAATACCAAAAATACCTCAATAAAATGTTTATTTTAAAAAAAGAGCTTGCATTTATCTGACACCTTTCGCAAGTGAGATATGTTTGAAGTGCAGTCACTGTTGTGATGTCAGGAATGTGGTGACCGGTTTGTGCACAGCAAGCTCCCACACATAGCATTCAGCGAAATGATCATCTGTTTTAGTGATGTTGGTGGAGGGATTGGCCGAGACACCGGGCGGGGGGGGGGACTGTCGGAGGTGTCACCTTTCAGGCGAGGTGTTAAACTGAGGCCCTGCCTGCTCTCACCTGGATGTGAAAGATCTCAATTTCACCATAATAAAGAAGAGCAGGCAGATTTCACCCAGCGTCCTGGCCAACATTTATCCTTCAACCAACGGCACTAAACCGTTATCTGGCCATTATCGCATGTCTGTGTGTGGGATCTTGCTGTGCCTGGCTTGATTGCCCCGTTCACTGCATTACAGCAATGGCAGCTTCAAGAAGTATTTCATTGGCTGTAAGCATTTGGGGTGTCCTGTGGCTGTGAATAGCTCCACAGAAAGTGTTTCGTTAAATTAAATGGAAGTTTTAAAAACGTTCCCTTGGTAACAGTTTGGCCCGTCGTCTTTCCACATCTGACGGCGAAGTTATTGTCCCTTTCTATCCACTCCATTAGCGGAATGAAGGGACCTTCCCTGACAATCTCTTTGCTTTGTTGATTCCTCAAGGATGTTAATTGCATTGATCTCTATTCTCCCACCCCCTCCCCCTCCACAGGTCAACCCAAATAAAGACCTACTCGTGGGACAATGCCCAGGTCTTACTGGTTGGAAACAAGTGCGACATGGAAGATGAACGCGTGGTGTTAGCAGAGGGAGGGAAGCAGCTGGCCGATCATCTAGGTAAGATAACCAGTGTTACTACTGTATAAGATTCCATTCAGGTCCCAGCACTGACAACAACAACTTACATTTATATGGAACCTTTACATGGCAAAATGCCCCAAAGCGCTTCACAGAAGCGATCAGCAAATAAAACCAAGCACAAAGCCACGCAGGGTGTTCTGATGGCCACAGGCTTGGTCAAAGAGGTTGGTTTTAAGGACTGTCATAAAGGAGGAGAGGCAGAGACATTCCGGGAGGGAATTCCAGAGCTTGGGGTCCAGGCAGCTGAAGGCACGGCCGTCAGGAGCGGAGGAAATTGCTGGATAAACTCAGCATGTCTGGCAGCATCCAGAGAGTTAACGTTTCGAGTCCGATATGACTCTTCAGTTTTGTAGACATGCTGAATATTTGTAGCATTTTCTGTTTTTATTTCCGATTTCCAGCATCCACAGTATTTTGCTTTTATTCGTAGCCTATAGACCCAGGGTACTGCTCTGGGGACCCGGGTTCGAACCCCAGCATGGCAGATGGTGGAATTTGTATTCAATAAATAGCTGGAATTAAAAATCTAATGCTGACCACAAAACTATTGTCGATTGTTGTAAAAACCCCTACGGTTCACTAATGACTAAGGAAATCTGCTGTCCTTACCTGGCCTAGCCTACATGTGACTCGAGACCCCAACAATGTGGTTGACTCTTAATTGCCCTCGGAAATGGCCTAGCAACGCACTCCGTTGTGTCAAACCGCTCAGCAATGTAAGTATACCTACACCACAAGGACTGAAGTGCTTTGAAGAAGGCAGTTCACCATCACCTTCTGAAGGGCAACTAGGGGAGTGCAATAATGAAATGAAAAATTAAATAAAAATGGCTTATTGTCACAGGTAGGCTTCAAATGAAGTTACTGTGAAAAGCCCCTAGTCGCCACATTCCGGCGCCGGTTCTGGGAGGCAGGAACGGGAATTGAACCGTGCTGCTGGCCTGCCTTGGTCTGCTTCAAAACCCAGCTATTTAGCCCTGTGCTAAACCAGCCCCTAAATGCTGGCCTAGCCAGCGAAGCCCACAACCCATGAATAAATTCAAAATCAAATAAACTGTGGCTAGACCAGGAGTCAATGAAAACTGAAATGAAAATGAAAATCGCTTATTGTCACAAAGTAGGCTTCAAATGAAGTTACTGTGAAAAGCCCCTAGTCGCCACATTCCGGCGCCTGTTCGGGGAGGCTGGTACGGGAATGGAGATCAGTACGAACAAGTGGTGGGTGAACAGCTCTTGGTGCAAGTCAAGATATAAGCATTGGCGTTTTAAAATTTGTTTTATGGGATGTGGGCCTCGCTGGCTGGGCCGGCATTTATTGCCCATCCCAGAGGGCGTTTAAGAGTCGACCACATTGCTGGGGGTCTGGAGTCACATGTCGGCCAGACCAGGTAAGGACGGCAGATCTTGTTTTACCACAATTGATAATGGTTTCATAGTCATCATTAGACTTTTAATTCCAGATTTTTTTTCACATTGAATTCAAATTCCATTATCTGCCATGGTGGATTTTGAACCCAGCTCCCCAAAGCATTACCCTGGGTCTCTGGGTTACTAGTCCAGCGACATGACCACTACGCCACTACCTCCCCTAGGTGGGACCTAGAAAAACACATGTTTTGGATGAGCTCAAGTTTCCACACAGTTAAGGCACCAAATAATTGAAGAATATCATTCACTTTGGAGAGAGCACAGAGCATACAGATGTTGGGGGGGCAACAAAGATTACTGCAGGAATTGGGAATGGGATGACACAATGGAGGTTTCGGATTATGGGAAATGACTAAATTTATTCAAGTAAATGGTTCCTGTGATAAAGGCTTCCAATCCCTTGGGACAAAAGGCAAAAAATGTTCATAGTAAGAAGAGAATTTGCGAAAAGGGAATGTTTTCACCCGAGGTCCATCCACAAAGGAAGTGCAGATGGGACCAAGAGACAGTTGAATGTTTTTCTACCAAAGAGCGTGGAAATCCTGAACACTCCCTCTATAAGGTGATAGCTTCTTGTGGGCAATTGGAGCTTTCAGAATTGAGATAAACGTAAAGGGTTAAAATGTGATGACAGGTTACATGAACCTTGTCGGTATTCTCCCAAAAATAGAAAACTCTGAGATTATCTGAGGGGTATTGACAGGGTGGATGTGGGAGGATGTTTCCTCTTGTCAGAGAATCTGGAACTAGGGGCCACTGGTTAAAAATAAGGGATGGAATTGTCCCAAAATTTGTCAGAGTTTCAGTTTCAGACTGAAAACCGGCGTGCATCTCTCCAGCTACACAGCCGAGTTTTCTCTCCAGACTTTCTGGCTCTCAGTGCTGTGCTCTATCAGGCTCAGCTCACCATCACACTTCTGACTTGTGCCTTGTAAGATGGTGGACAGGCTGTGAGGAGCCAGGAGGTAGGTTTCTCACAGCACAATTCCCAGTCTCTGACCTGCTCTTGTGGCCACAGTATTTATTTGGATGGGTCCAGTTCAGTTTCTGGTGAATGGTAACCCCCAGGATTGTTGATAGTGAGGGATTCAGCGATGGTAATGCCGTTAAGTGTCAATGGGAGCTGGATAGATTCTCTCTTGTTGAAGATGGTCATTGCCTGTCACTTGTGTGGCGTGAATGTTACTTAGCACTTGTCAGCCCAAGCCCGAATGTTGTCCAGGGCCAGAGTTTCCTGTGGCTGTGGTGGACGCACCCCTGACCCAGACGTTAAATCGCACGGGAAGACGTCGGGCATGCTTTCTGACACCATTATGCATGCACATGATGAGTGCCTGATGGGGGATCCTCGAGGTTGCCTGTCGCTCCTGCGGGTGGCCGATATGTGGAAGGAAGGCACAACATCAGTGAATTGAATCATCACCATGACTGTACGTGCCGGGTGCCTGCTGAGACAGTGGGGAGAAGCTGCACGATACCATCTGCAATGGAGAATGGACACTCTGCAACATTTACTGATAAGAGGACCCCGGACCTCTCCCGTACCTGCGGCACACGTACTTGGGACCTACACTCCTTCATCCCAGACCCCCAACTCACCAGGAACATGGGAGCGAGCTGGACGACGGTAGTCCAGTTCCGGAGCATCTCTCTCGCTCCTTGTCAGCACCAGCAGATTAGGGATTCCTCCACCGGTTCGATGGAGCTCTGCTGCACTGTGCCCTGTCTTCTCCATACAGACTGGTATGGCAACTGCTCGGCCCAAGACCGTAAGAAACTACAGAGAGTTTCTATTACACAAAGCCTTCTCCCATCCATTGACTCCATCTACACCTCCCGCTGCCTGGGGAAAGCGGGCAGCATAATCAAAGTCCCCTCCCACCCGGCTTCCTCACTCTTCCAACTTCTTCCTTCGGGCAGGAGTTACAAAAGTCTGAGAACACGCATGGGCAGACTCAAAAACAGCTGCTTCCTCGCTGTTACCAGACTCCTAAATGACCCTCTTATGGACTGATCTGATTAATACTACACTCCTAGGCAGCACGGTGGCGCAGTGGGTTAGCCCTGCAGCCTCATGGCGCCGAGGTCCCAGGTTCGATCCTGGCTCTGGGTCACTGTCTGTGTGGAGTTTGCACATTCTCCCCGTGTTTGCGTGGGTTTCGCCCCCACAACCCAAAGTTGTGCAGGGTAAGTTGATTGGCCACGCTAAATTGCCCCTTAATTGGAAAAAATGAATTGGGTACACAAAATTTTTTTTTTTTTTAAACAAATACATTCTTGTCTGCTTCACCCGATGCCGGGGTCTATGTATTCACATTGTGTACCTTGTGTTGCCCTATTGCATATTTTCTTTTCATGTACTAAATGATCTGTTTGAGCTACACGCAGAAAAATACTTTTCACTGTACCTCGGTACACATGACAATAAACAAATCCAAATCTAAATGACCTGCTCACTGCTGCTGCCTATGGCCGGAGGACTGCACACAGCCTCATTTCCTCCACATTTAAAAGACGTCAGCGGCCACCGTTCTCAATAAAGAATGCCAGTCGCGGCCGTTGGGCGCTTCTCCCGCAAACGGGACCACTGCGGTAACGCCGCATCCGATCGCTCTGCAACCCTCCCGACACCCGCCCGCGAGCCGGGACCCAAGAGCCTTGTGTACAGTTTTCGTCCCCTGATTTGGAAAAGAATGTAATGCATCTGAAGCAGTTCACAGAAGGCTCCTGAAATCAGGCGAGGTTGGGTCTGTATCCATTGGAGTTTAGAAGAATGAGAGGCGATCTTACTGAAACATAAAAGATCCTGAAGTGACGTGACAGGGTGACTGCTGAGGAAATGTATCCCCTCATGGGAGAAACTAGAACCAGGGGACACACTTTAAAAATAAGAGGGCAACACGGTGGCACAGTGGTTAGCGCTGCTGCCTCACGGCACCGAGGTCTCAGGTTCGATCCCGGCTCTGGGTCACTGTCCGTGTGGAGTTTGCACATTCCCCCCGTGTTTGCGTGGGTTTCGACCCCACAACACAAAAGATGTGCAGGGTTGGTGGATTGGCCACGCTAAATTGCCCCTTAATTGGAATAAATGAATTGGGTACTGTAAATTTATAAAAAGAAAAATAAGAGGGTCTCGCATTTAACACAGCGATGAGGCGATTTTTTGTTCTCTCTCAAGTAGGTCGTTGGTCTGCGGAACTCTCTTTCCCAGAGACCAGGAACAGCGTCGTTGAATATTTTTAAGGCGCAGGTAGATAGATTCTTGACCAACAAGGGAATCAAAGGGTATCATGGGTATGCAGGGAAGTAGAGTTGAGGCAACAATCTGATCAGTCACGTTCTTATCAAATTACGGAGCAGGTTTGAGGGGCCGAATGGCCTACTCCTCTTAGTTTGCATGTTCGTGTATTTTGTTTTGCCCTTCACTCCCCCTCCTTCCCTTGGCTTCAATCTCTAGTTCGCCTGCCTTTGTTCACTGTATCGAGACTGGGAACTAATCGCTGCTTTGTATTATTTTGGTTGCAGGCTTTGAGTTTTTTGAAGCCAGCGCCAAGGATAACATCAACGTCAAACAAACATTTGAGCGGCTGGTGGACATCATCTGTGAAAAGATGTCGGAGAGCTTAGACACGGCAGACCCTGCAGTGACTGGCGCCAAGCAAGGTACACAGCTGAACGGGCAACCTGCCCCTCCTCACCAGGACTGTGGCTGCTAAACACCCCCCGGGAAACAAGCCCCCCAACACCCCCTTTGTTTGATTTTTCCTCCTTATCCCTGTCTCTCTCCACCCTGTCCTTTCCTCCTCCCTCTCTCTTTAAAACCGAAAAAGGCGCACGTAGGTACCCAAATGGATGAAAGTGTAAAGAACCAGGATATATACCTTATGATGAAATTTAAAACCAGAACAGCAGGGCATTGTGTGGTCGATATGGAGCATTAAAAACTCATAGTCTATTGTCTCGTTACTCACTAACCCCTGACCCTTATTATAGCAGCTGTGAATTATGGCATCTGTGACAATCATGATTTTGATTACAAAGGGTTGGTTAGAAAGCCATCAGCTTCTCTACCACCCCCTGGCCTTAGCTGCCTGACACCATTCTACCTGCAGAGGGAGGTTATGTATTTTTGCAATGTATATTTATTCTTCAGGGTTTTTTTTTCTGTGAATTATTCTCATGTGTGAAAATTAATCTTGTGCCATCTCTGATCCAACAAATTGTGTCTCTGTGTGTCTGCGCATTTCCCTGTGAATGAGTGTGTGTCTCTCGCACATTCTTATGCTCTCTCTTCTATCTCTCTCTCTCTCTCTCTCTGTCACATGTTGCCCCTCCCCCAAAGTATGAGCACATGTAGACATGCACTACATAACCACAAAAAGATTCTGCCTTTCAGAAGGTGGCACAGTGGTTAGCACTGCTGCCTCACGGCGCCAGGGACCCAGGTTCGATCCAAACCTTTGGGGACTGTCTGTGTGGTGTTTGCACGTTCTCCCCTTGTCTGCGTGGGTTTCCTCCGGGTGCTCCGGTTTCCTCCCACAGCCCAAAGATCTGCAGGTTTAGGTGGGATTATGGGGATTGGGGGGGGGGGCCTTGGCAGGGTGCTCTTTCGGAGGATCGGTGCAGGCTCGATGGTCCAAATGGCCTCCTTCTGCACTGCTGGGATTCTACGGGGATAGCTCTTGCTGCAAATGTTTCGGCAGGTGGTGAGAGTCTGGGTTCTGCATTGCCTAAGGGGCAAAGCGAAGGCCTTGACCATTTTCTAACTCTGACAAGAAGAATTGCTCAGCTCAGCTGCACCATGACTGTTAATTGATACATTAGCCAGCTTGAAAGCACTTGGCAATTCACCTCTACCAGCAAACGCAACACAATGTTTCCCTTTAATCTGCATGGACTTTCTGGTACACAGGCTAATAAGGTCATTAAAAAGCAAACAAAAAATTGGCACCATTTCTAGTAAAATAGAACTGAAAATCAGAGCTGTTAGATTAAACGTGTATAGAACGTTGGTTAAACTACACTTGGGAGTACTAATCACTATTACCAAACAGGACAGAGAGGCACTGGAGAAGGTGCAAAAAGAATTTACACAAGGGTCTTAAAACTGAGAGCTTATAACTGTCGGGAAAGGCTGAAGAGGTTGTGTCTCTTCTTTTTTTCTCCAGATAAATGAAGGATGGGAGGTGATCTAATAAAGCCCTTTAAATGATGATCACGAGGTTGGTTAGGGTGGATGCAGAGGAAAATGTCTTCATTCAAAGAGTGCTGAGGATGTGAAATTCGCCACCACAGGGAGTGGCTGGTGGAAATTGTGACTTGAAGGGAAAGTGGATGAAACCATGAGGTAGAAAGGAACAGAAGGATTTGCTGAGTGTGTGATGGAGGGGGTGGGGGGAGAGGAGACGGAGGTGGAGGATAAGCACCATCACAGGCAGGTCAAGCTAAATGGTGTCTTTCTGTGCTGTGGATTCTCTGTAACTGCCCAGCACTCTCCAGGGTATAAATCACTTGCTGGATGAATCTTCTTCACTTCCATATCCCTGAGGGCAACCTCCGATCCTGTAGCCTTTGCGATATCGTAAAAGTCCATCCCTGGAATGTGACCATGTCTGTCAATGCCCACAGTCCCTGCCCAGCTCCTGGCTGCTGTGAACACCACAGTGTGGTTTTCTGTGTCCTATCGAATCCATGCCAGGGTTATTTGAGAATTTTAATTCATATTGAAAATAATCTGGAATTTAAGAGACTGGGATCTGTAGGAACTGGGCTCAGTTTATTTCAATAGAGGCAACCAGGAAGCCATCAAATTGTCATTAAAAACCCAAACATCTCTCAATGTCCAATTAGGGAAGGAAGCCAGCCATCCTTACCGGGCCTGGGCCTATATGTGACTCCAGTCAGCCTGGCTGGCAGCTCATTGAAATAGCCGAGTAGGAGCTGTCAGTCTCAGCACTCCAAACATGGACATATCAGAGGGGCAACAAGAGGAATTTGTAAAATATACATTATGGCCCATCACATTAAACTGTCCCCATCACCATAAACTGTCCCCATCACCTTAAACTGTCCCCATCACCATAAACTGTCCCCATCACCATAAACTGTCCCCATCACCATAAACTGTCTCTCATCACCATAAACTGTCTCTCACCACCATAAACTGTCCCCATCACCATAAACTGTCCCCATCACCATAAACTGTCTCTCATCACCATAAACTGTCTCTCACCACCATAAACTGTCCCCATCACCATAAACTGTCCCCATCACCATAAACTGGCTCCATCACCATAAACTGTCCCCATCACCATAAACTGCCCCATTAACCATAAACGGTCCCCATCACCATAAACTGTCCCCATCACCATAAACTCTCCATCACCATAAACTGTCCCCATCACCATAAACTGCCCCATCACCATAAACTGTCCCCATCACCATAAACTGCCCCATTAACCATAAACGGTCCCCATCACCATAAACTGTCCCCATCACCATAAACTCTCCATCACCATAAACTGTCCCCATCACCATAAACTGTCCCCATTAACCATAAACGGTCCCCATCACCATAAACTGTCCCCATCACCATAAACTCTCCATCACCATAAACTGTCCCCATCACCATAAACTGCCCCATTAACCATAAACGGTCCCCATCACCATAAACTGGCTCCATCACCATAAATTGTCACCATCGCCATAAACTGTCCCCATCACCATAAACTGTCCCCATCACCATAAACTGTCCCCATCACCATAAACTGTCCCCATCACCATAAACTGTCCCCATCACCATAAACTGTCCCCATCACTATAAACTGTCCCCATCACCATAAACTGTCCCCATCACCATAAACTGTTCCCATCAACATAAACTGCCCTCATCGCCATAAACAGCTGCCTCCATTCGATAAGGTCTTGGCTGATCCGAATGTGACCTCAACTCTACTATCCTGTCTTACAAGCAGCTATCCCCCAAAACCAGTGACTCCCTCTTAATCAATAATTTTTATTTATCCGTTAATAAATAATGAACAAATGTTTGAAGGAATGAATATGATTGCAGTAGTATTGAGGTTATACTACTGGACGAACAATCCAACCCACCTTCCCCATTGTATCAATGTCCTCTGCTCTGTGATACTGGGCAAAGCTGTATGCCCCTCACTCTTCACTGGCTTGGTGTGGAGGCTTCTAAATCTTCAGCTCCTCCCCCCTGCATCCTGCACCCCACCCCCTCTCTCTTTTCTTCCTGTTCTATTGTTCTCAGTTGTCCAGTGAGCAGTGGAAATACTGGGAGGTGTGACCCCTAGCAGCCATTCTTCATTCCCAGAGAGCGAGTGTTGGAAAGACATTTACCACAGACAGCCTCACAGCTGACCCACCCATAATCCAGCTGCAACCCCACCTCCATCGCAGCCCCATTCCATTTATCGTAAAACAAGCCAATGGGTTCACAAACATTCTTTCAGGGTAGAAACGGCGGCCCTTACCCGATTTGTGCCTATAGGTGACTTCAGTCCCACGCCAGCCTGGTTAACTCTGAAGCACGCTCTGCTGTATCAATTCGAGAAGCCGGCTCACCACCACCTCAGGGCAACTGGGGAGGGCAATAGATGCCAATCTTGCCAGTGATGCCCATAATCCTGAGAGTGTTTTTTAAAATTTAAATGGGGTAATAAATCTCTCAAACTCTTTATCTGGTGAAGTGAAATAAAACTTCATCTGCGAGGCTATAACTCCATCAATTCTAAGGCAGTGGTCCATGTTTGATTTTATTCTTCTGGAAATTTGATCTTGGCCCCAATTTTTATTTTTGTCGGGGGGGGTGGGGGGTGGGGGGGGAGTAGTTGAGTGCAGTGGAGACAATAGGACGTCACATAGCATGTCACAGCTTGGAAATAAAACGTGGGAAAAATAGGAACAATCAGCTCTATAGAAGGTCTTCCTATTGTATATAAGTGTAAATAGCCAGAGTACCAGTGAATGTGTGCTTGTATCGTGTAGTTAGCACCTTAATGTCCTCAGCACAACTGTGCACCATTTAATCAGCTTGTGACAGCGTTCTCTTTTACAGCACTGAATGTACCTCTGTACAATTCTTTTTCTGAAAAGAATCTTTATTGGAAAGCAATATAGAAGTTTTGAAATATGAGCTTGATGTAAAGTGTGTGGGTGTGTATGTGTGTGTGTGTGTGCGTATGTGTAAAAATAAATCCCACCAAATCCCAATGTTCAATTTTTGTTTCTTGCTCAGTATGAATACGATTTGTGTTGTTGCTTCCGCATCTAGCAGTTTCTCACTTTTAGGAGACTTCCACAGATTTGTTTTCACTTAAAACTTTATCTTGTTCGCTAAAACTTTCCCAGGACAAATTCATGATTGGTGACTGTGCATTGCAAAGGACGTATAACAATCAAACCTGTTCCTATGGCACAGGAAATGGAGGCCTGACTGCCATATTTCAGGGCAGCGGGAGCTTGGTTGCTATGGGATGTGACATAGTTGCTATGCATTGGGAGAGAGTAGTGCCAAGGTAGTTTGGCTTCTGCACGTTACAGTGTCCTTTCACCTTCAACTTTGGACTTCTGTTCAATGCGAGGAATTGTAATAATAGTTTATTCTTTCTGATCACCGTGGGGTGAGGTTTTCCTGTTGCACCCGTCCCAAGGTGGCACGTTCTCACCCAAGGTCAACGGACCTTAAAATGGTCCGTCAAAATGTTCCGTCCCATCTGCAACGATTCCCACAGTGGGCAGGACCAGAAGATTTACCCCCATAAAATGTTTGTTTATTCTCAAATTTTGGCTTGGGTTTGATCGGGCAGTTTAAAAGAACCTTTACTCTGTATCTAACCACATGCGATACCTGTCCTGGGAGTGATTGATGGGGGACAGTATGTTAGCACAGTTGCTTCACAGCTCCAGGGTCCCAGGTTCGATTCCCGGCTTAGGTCGCTGTCTTTGCGGAGTCTGCATGTTGTCCCCATGTCTGCGTGGCTTTTCTCCGGGTACTCCAGTATCCTCCCACAGTCCAAAGATGTGGCGGTTAGGTGGATTGGCCATGATAAATTGCCCTTAGTGTCCAAAACTGTTCAGGTCGGGCTAATGGGTTACAGGGTTAGGACGAAGGCGTGGTCAAAAGTAGGGTGCTCTTTCCAAGAGCCAGTGCAGACTCGATGGGCCGAATGGCTTCCTTCTACACTGTAAATTTTTTGATTCTCTGACAGTGTAGAGGGACCTTTACTCTGTATCTCACCTCGTTCTGTACAGCACAGAGGACCTGGGTTTGAATCCCGACCCTGGGTCACTGTCCGTGTGGAGTTTGCCCATTCTCTCTGTGACTGCGTGGGTTTCACCCCCAAAACCCAAAGATGTGCAGGGTAGGTGGATTGGCCACTCTAAATTGCCCCTTAATTGGAAAAACTGAATTGGTACTCTAAATTTAAATACAAACTCTGTATCTAACCCCGTGCTGTACCTGTCCTGGGAGTGTTTGATGGGGATAGTGTAGAGGGAGCTTTACTCTACATCGAACCCTGTGCTGTACCTGTCCTGGGAGTGTTTGATAGGGACAGTGTAGAGGGAGCTTTACTCTGTATCTAACCCTGTGTTGTACGTCCTGGGAGTGTTTGATGGGGACAGTGTAGAGAGAGCTTTACTCTGTATTTAACCCTGTGCTGTACCTGTCCTGGGAGTGTTTGATGTGTACAGTGTAGAGGGAGGGTAACTCTGTATCTAATCCCATGCTGTACCTGTCCTGGGAGTGTTTGATGGGGACAGTGTAGAGTCAGCTTTACTCTGTATCTAACCCCGTGCTGTATCTGTCCTGGGAGTGTTTCATGGGGACAGTGTAGAGTCAGCTTTACTCTGTATCTAACCCCGTGTTGCACCTGTCTTGGAGTGTTTTATGGGAAGGTGTCCAGGGAGCTTTACTCTGTATCTAACCCCGTGTTGTACGTGTCCTGGGAGTGTTTGATGGGGACAGTGTAGAGGGAGCTTTACTCTGTATCCTCTGTATCTAACCCCGTGCTGTACCTGTCCTGGGTGTGTTTGATGGGACAGTGTAGAGGGATCTTTACTCTGTATCGAACCCCGTGCTGTACCTGTCCTGGGAGTGTTTGATTGGGACAGTGTAGAGGGAGCTTTACTCTATATCTAACCATGTGCTGCACCTGTCCTGGGAGTGTTTGATGGGGACAGTGTAGAGGGAGCTTTACTTTGTATCCAACCACGTGCTGTATCTGTCTTGGGAGTGTTTGATGGGGACAGTGTAGAGGGAGATTTACTTTGTATCTAACCCCGTGCTGTATCTGTCCTGGGAGTGTTTGATGGGACAGTGTAGAGGGAGCTTTACTCTGTATCTAACCCCGTGTTGTATGTGTCCTGGGAGTGTTTGATGGGGACAGTGTAGAGGGAGCTTCACTCTGTATTTAACCCCGTGCTGTACCTGTCTTGGGAGTGTTTGATGGGACAATGTAGAGGGAGCTTTACTCTGTATCTAACCCCGTGCTGTACCTGTCCTGGAAGTGTTTGATGGGACAATGTAGAGGGAGCTTTACTCTGTATCTAACCCCGTGTTGTATGTGTCCTGGGAGAGTTTGATGGGGACAGTGTAGAGGGAGCATCACTCTGTATCTAACCCCGTGCTGTACCTGTCCTGGGAGTATTTGATGGGGACAATGTAGAGGGAGTTTTCGTCAGTATCTAAACCCATGCTGTACCTGTCTTGGGAGTGTTTGATGGGGACAGTGTAGAGGGAGCTTTCCTCTGTATCTAACCCCGTGCTGTACCTGTCCTGGGAGTGTTTGATGGGGTCAGTGTAGAGGGAGCTTTACTCTGTATCTAACCCCGTGCTGTTCCTGTCCTGGGAGTGTTTGATGGGCACAGTGTAGACGGAGGGTAACTCTGTATCTAACCCTGTCCTTTATCTGTCCTGGGAGTGTTTGGTGGGGACTGTGTAGAGGGAGCTTTACTCTGTATTTAACCATGTGCTGTACCTGTCCTGGGAGTGTTTGATGGGGACAGTGTAGATAGAGGGTAACTCTGTATCTTACCCTGTGGTGTACCTGTCCTGGGAATGTTTAATGGGGACAGTGTAGAAGGAGCTTTACTCTGTATCTAACCCCGTGCTGTACCTATCCGCGATGTGTTTGATGGGGACAGTGTAGAGGGAGCTTTGCTTTGTATCTAACCTCGTGCTGTACCTGTCCTGGGAGTGTTTGATGGGGACAGTGTAGAGGGAGCTTTACTCTGTATCTAACCCCGTGCTGTACCTGTCCTGGTAGTGTTTGATGGGGACAGTGTAGAGACAGCTTTACTCTGTATCTAACACTGTGCTGTACCTATCCTGGGAGTGTTTGATGGGGACAGTGTAGACGGAGCTTTACTCTGTATCTAACCCCGTGCTGTACCTGTCCTGGGCGTGTTTGATGGGGTCAGTGTAGAGGGAGCTTTACTCTGTATCTAACCCCGTGCTGTTCCTGTCCTGGGAGTGTTTGATGGGCACAGTGTAGACGGAGGGTAACTCTGTATCTAACCCCATGCTGCACCTGTCCTGGGAGTGTTTGATGGAGACAGTGTTGAGGGAGCTTTACTCTGTATCTAACCCCTTGCTGTACCTGTCCTGGGAGTGTTTGATGTGGACAGTGTAGAGGGAACTTTACCCTGTATCTAACCCCGTGCTGTATCTGTCCTGAGAGTGTTTGATGGGGACAGTGTAGACAGAGGGTAACTCTGTATCTAACCCCATGATGCACCTGTCCTGTGAGTGTTTGATGGAGACAGTGTAGAGGGAGCTTTACTCTGTATCTAACCCCATGCTGTACCTGTCCTGGGAGTGTTTGATAGGGAAAGTGTAGAGAGAGCTTTACTCTTTATCTAACGCTGTGCTGTACCTGTCCTGGGAGTGTTTGATGGGGACAGTGTAGAGGGAGCTTTACTCTGTATCTAACCCCGTGCTGTTCCTGTCCTGGGAGTGTTTGATGTGCACAGTGTAGAGGGAGGGTAACTCTGTATCTAACCCCATGCTGCACCTGTCCTGGGAGTGTTTGATGGAGACAGTGTAGAGAAAGCTTTACTCTGTATCTAACTCCATGCTGTACCTGTCCTGGGAGTGTTTGATGGGGTCAGTGTAGAGGGAGCTTTACTCTGTACCTAACCCCGTGCTGTACCTGTCCTGGGAGTGTTTGATGGGGACAGTGTAGAGGGAACTTTACTCTGTATCTAACCCCGTGATGTACCTGTCTTGGGAGTGTTTGATGGGACAATGTAGAGGGAGCTTTACTCTGTATCTAACCCCGTGCTGTACCTGTCCTGGGGGTGTTTGATGGGGACAGTGTAGAGGGAGCTTTACTCTGTTTCTAACCCCGTGCTGTACCTGTCCTGGGAGTATTTGATGGGACAATGTAGAGGGAGCTTTACTCTGTTTCTAACCCCGTGCTGTACCTGTCCTGGGAGTATTTGATGGGGACAGTGTAGAGGGAGCTTTACTCTGTTTCTAACCCCGTGCTGTACCTGTCCTGGGAGTATTTGATGGGGACAGTGTAGAGGGAGCTTTACTCTGTATCTAACCCCGTGCTGTACCTGTCCTGGGAGTATTTGATGGGGACAGTGTAGAGGGAGCTTTACTCTGTATCTAACCCCGTGCTGTACCTGTCCTGGGAGTATTTGATGGGGACAGTGTAGAGGGAGAGTATCTCTGTATCTAACCCCGTGCTGTACCTGACATATTAGTTGTGTGTTTGGAACTCATTATCCATCGCTGTATTCTTGATGAGAATGCAAACTGCACACTTCACCGAGCTATACTCTGGAGTCACCCTTTTGTACTTCTGTCCCGATAATGTGATTCTAATATCTAGTTTGGAAACCTTCCAGCAATTTCTGGCTAGCTTGCTGAGGGTGCATAGGCTTGGTACCTGCTTCTTAAGTCCAAGAATTCATTACTGCTGTGCAGCCCAGTGACACCCATAATGGGAGAGCTCAGGGATCGATATTTGGTAAATTGGAGCAATGTGGAATATTATAAAATTCCTCTATTATTATCGGCGTCTAATCACTTCCCGCATTTGAAATCTCTGCTTTATTGGGAAAATTGAGGAAAAATGTAGGTCAAATAGACAAATACACAGAATGTGGCAGTTATCGTGTTGCTGGGAGAGTGAGGTGATCCTGGTTGAATAGCAGAGCTGTGAAGATGGATGAATGTTGTGGAGTTTTCTTTGATTCCCTTTGGGAATAGGGAGGGGTTATACAGAACTTTCCCTCGGTATGCAATGGGTGGGTTGCGTCCATTTTAGGGGACTGTGCACACTTACTGAGCTGGCTGTCCTATTGTCATTCTGCACTTCATAGTCTAACCCAGAGGGTGAATGTCTGGACGCCCCCAACGTAAAGTCACATCATTAGCCTCAATAATTTCACGACTGAGGGCTGTTGCTGTTGTAGGATGTCCCATTGATGATGCATTGAAAACTTAGAACTAAAGGACAAGTGAGATCGATACATGATCGATAAATGGAGCTGTGGGCTGTGTGCACTTTCCAAGAGCCGGTGCAGACGCGATGGGCCAAATGGCCTCCTTCTGCACTGTAAATTCTACGATTCTATGTGGAGATGGCTTTTTACAGTGGCGAGGACCATGTGGCCTTTCTAGAATTTTGGGCGGGAAAGGGTAGGGATGATACGTGCTCACAGTTTGGACCTGTTGTCTTGGTAACATAGCGGGAATTCTTCATTTCTGTCTCATTCACCTGGAAGTGCTAGGGATCCTTAACCTGGGCAGAGTAGAAATGTCTTTTATCTGTCAGTCAGATCCCAAAACTCACACTGAGGAAAAGTGCTTTCCTAATCGGGAAAACAATACAATATAAACAAAAAAATCTTGAGCCAGATTTGTCTGGTTGTCACCAACCCTCTCTCCAGCAGCCCCCCCCCCCCCCCCCCCCACCTCACCCCGGCACCCCCCACACCACCCATAACTAAACACTTGTTCGAGTTCATTTCCCTTCTGCTCAGCTGAGCACAAAGCTGTCGAAGTCTGCAGATAACCTCCCTGCTTGTTCATGTTTTGTGGAATGTAGTAGTTCTCACAGTAGGGATCTTCTGTGGTGTTGGGTGATAGCAAAGATTTCTTTCAACAAAACAAAACACTTTAAAAAAAAAAAAAAATTATATTTAAGAAGAGAAGTGTCAAAACAACTAGGCTGTGAATGAATCTCAGTTTATGTATTAAGGAATTATGTTGTGTAAAATATTAAAATCCACTAAAATTACCAGAAGTCAAAGTGTCTGTCTTGTATTCCAAAAGGATGTCGTTCATTTTTATGCAAAATTAGAAAACTGGATTCAGAGAAAAATGTGTTTTTGACGAACTCTTTCTGCTTCGGTGGCAAATCACCGGTTACAAGGTATTGCTTCATTCTTGTGAAGAAAGGGCAGCATCGCGGCACAGTGGTTAGCACTGCGGCGTTGAGGACCCAGGTTCGAATCCCGGCCCTGGGTCACTGTCCGTGCGGAGTTTGCACATTCCCCTCGTGTCTGCGTGGGTTTCACCCCCATAACCCAAAGATGTGCAGGTTAGGTGGATTGGCCACGCTAAATTGCCCCTCGATTGGGGGAAAAAAATAATAATAATTGGGTACTCTAAATTTAGTGGGGGGGAAATTCTTGCGAAGAATAAAATTTGATGCTCGATCCTTGCTAATATCCGGGAAGAGCAAGGTCCACAAATATTACTGCTGGGCCGAGGACAGCGGGCAGCAGGGGCAGAGTTTGAGGTGGGGTGTGTCACGGTGTTTCTGGGCCAAAGGTATGATGAAAAAGTCAGCCGAAGGTTCTTGATTTGACCTCAATGCACCCCATATTGTCTTGGGCAGGTGCGGACGTTCAACTGCAGGAGGCAGCACCGCGGGGCCCATTGAAAGAGTGACGGGACACTGGACATGGAAGCAGAAAAAGCATGGGGCAAGGAATGCCCAAGGCTTCCTTTAGACCTGGGCGAACACTCCACCCCTCCAGCCTCGCAAGGGAATTTCAAATGCAGTGCGCATTGATTTTTTAACTACTTATAGGCCATTTGCATTTAAATCTTGAACTAAAGCTTGCATCCTCATCTGTTTATGATCTCATCTGAAAACAGAAAGTGCTGGGAATATTCAGCCGGTCTGGCTGCATCCTGAAGCGAGAGAAACATGGGGCGAAATTCTCCTACCCGCCCCGCCACATTTCTGCGGCGACCGGCCGGCGGGAGTCTCCGTAACACCGGCCGGTCAATGGGGTTTCCCATTGTGGGGAAGCCCCACGCCGTCGGGAAACCCCCCGGTGCCGGCAAAACGGAGACTCCCACCGGCGGAGAATGACGCCCCTGGTCTGGGGTTCTCGAATCCCGCGGCCAAGTTCTGATGCTGGTGTGAAATGCGGCGCCAACCACTCCGGCGTCAACAGTCCCCGATAATCATGAATGCTCCCCTTCCTAGGGGGGCTAGGTCAGTGCCGGAGTGGTCCCCGCAGCTCCAGCCGGCACGGAACGGCCGGCACGTGTTCGCGCATACGCGTGGGTTCCCGTCTCCGCACCGGCCCCCGGGCAATATGGCGGAGTCAGGCCGATCACGGGCCAGACCACCATGGAGGCCGCCCCCCCCGGGGTCCGATCCCCCCGCCGCCCTCCAGGACAGCCCCCGCAGACACACCTTCCAGGTTCCGCCGTGTGGGACCTGGGCTGAACTTGGCCCGTCGGGACCCGGAGAATCCCGGGGGGCGCTTTCAACGGCCCCTGACCGGCATGGCGGCAATCCCGCGGGCACCCGAGAATCGACGCCGGAGAATCGTTAAGCCATGGAGTTAACGGGCGGGATTCTCCAACCCCTCCACCGGCCCGGAGAATCGGCAGGGGGCGGCATGAATCCCGCCCCCGCCGGCTGCCGAATTCAATTCTCCACCGCCGGGGTTTTGCCGGGGGCGGGAATTGTGCCGGTCGGCAGCCGCTCATAGATGCACCCCCCCCCCCCCCCCCAGCGATTCACACGATGGGCAGAGCAGCCGCCCGTTTTAGGCCGGTCCTGCCAGCGTAAATTAGACCAGGTACTTACCGGCAGGACCTGACTTTGCGGGCGACCTCCGGGGTCCTCGGAGGGGGCACGGGGGGGATCTGGCCCCCCACGGTGGCCTGGCCCGCGATCGGGGCCCACCGATCCGCGGGCGGGCCTGTGCCGTGGGGGGCGCTCTTTCCCTCCGCACCGGCTGCTGTGGACCTCCGCCGTGGCCGGTGTGGAGACCAACCCCCCTGCGCATGCGCTGGGATGACGGCAGCACAGGTTGGCGCTCCCGCGCATGCGCCAACTTGCGTCGGCCAGCGGAGGCCGTTCAGCGCCGGTTGGCACGGCGCCATGCCCTTTGACGTCGGCTGGCGTGGCGCCAACCCCGCCGGCGTTGTCCTCGCCCCGGAAGGTGTGGAGGATTTCGCACCTTCCGTGCGGCCCGACGCCGGAGTGGTTCATGCCACTCCTCGGCGCCGGGACCGCCCACCCCGACGGGTAGGGGAGAATCCCGCCCAACATTGCCAGTCAAATCTGACTTCTTCAGGAGATGCTGCCAGACCTGCTGAGCATTTCCAGAATTTTCTGTTTTTATTTCAGATTTCGAGCATCTGCAGTATTTAGCCTTTGTTTTTGCTCATTTAAAGACTCCATTCGGCTGCGCCCAATAGCAGGTTTACATCAGGAATCTGGAAAAGACACTGGGCGGGATTCTCCGCCGGCGGGATGCACCATTTTATCGGTGCCTGGGGGTTTCCCCACGGTGTGGGGCTGTCCCACAATGGGAAACCCCATTGACCAGCCGGCGTAACGGAGAATCCCGCCGGCGGGTCGGGGCAGAAAAGTGGCGTGGCTGGGGGAGCTGAGATGTTGGTTGGTTCCGTATTGTATTTCACCCCCCGTTCTCCGCCTCCTCTCCATCGCCACAGGAACATGGGGTCATGCGAGGGAGCAACTGCTCACACAAAGGGGGGCGTAAATCTGGAACTCTCACTACTCCCCCCCCCCCCCCCCCCCCCGGAAAACTCATGGGACTGGGAGGTGCAGGAATGGAGGAGCAGCTGAAAATGTCAAAACTTAAGTTTGATGGATTTATGTTGGATCGATGTGTCACAGAACCAAGGCGGGCGGATGGATTCGCGATATTAAATCTCAGCCATGATCCAATTGAATGGCGGACTGGATAAAAGAGCTGGAAGGCCTCCTCCTGTTTCATGAAATCACATCAGTCATTTCGATTTTGTCCTTACTCATTCGACACCAGTGAATTATCTCAGGCTTGGGCACAGTGGTTAGCACTGCTGTCTACGACGCTGGGGACCCGGATTCAATCCCGGCCCCGGGTCCCTGTCCGTGTGGAGTTTGCACATTCTCCCCGTGTTTGCGTGGGTTTCGCCCCCACAACCCAATGATGTGCAGGGTAGGTGGATTGGCCACGCTAAATTGCCCCCTAATTGGAAAAAATGAATCGGGTACTCTAAATTTTTTAAAAAACCAATGCAATCCAGAGGTTCGATATTGTGCTTCCATAGAAGTTGGCAGATGATTGACAAAAGTTGGCGCGTGTAAAATTAGAATCAAAGGTGGCAGAAAACAGATTCTCCCCCTCTTCCCAAATAACCAGCTCTCACTGAAATGAAGATGATATTTATTGATGAATGTCGGATTTACAAATGGAATTGAGTAAGCTCTCCCACAGCAAAGAAAAATAAAGTTCCCCATATAAAACAATTAAACGGGGCGGCAGGTGGCGCAGTGGTTAGCACTGGGACAGCGGCACTGAGGACCCGGGTTCGAATCCCGGCCCTGGGTCACTGTCCGTGTGGAGTTTGCACATTCTCCCCGTGTCTGCGTGGGTTTCACCCCCACAACCCAAAGATGTGCAGGGTAGGTGGATTGGCCACGCTAAATTGCCCCTTAATTGGAAAAAAAAATAATTGGGTACGCTAAATTTTAAGAAAAAAATAAAACAATGAAACATCACAAGGCCCAAATATTCAGCTAATTACTGTTTTCAGCATCGCTGGCATCTTCCTAAAGTCAAGGGGCGGGATTCTCCGCCGGCGGGATGCTCCGTTTTGCCGGTGCCCGGGGGTATCCCGACGGCTTGGGGCTGCCCCACAATGGGAAACCCCATTGACCAGCCGACGAAACGGAGAATCCCGACGGAGAATCTGGATCGGCGGGGTGGAGAAACCCGCCCCAAGAGCTCTTTCCAGTTGCAGCCGTCAGTGTCTGGCCTTCCACTGACTCAGAGGCCTGTTTCTGGGGGAAGTTCTATCAGCCTGGTCCATTGGTGCAACCTCCCATTTCTATAGAACCTTCAGAAACTCGGGATGTGCCGAAAGTGCCTTAAAACCAACATGTCACAAAGCCTCCACTCACCGATGATAATCCACCTCGGGGGCAACAGATGCAAGGATCCCTGGATGTGAGGTAATGGCAGAGTGAGGTCGAATGCGTACTGACCAGATACAACAAACCTACACCTTGTCAAGCACAGTGTGTGTAACACCCATGATTGCCAAAAAAGATTACTAACGGTTTGGGCTGAGGTGATGGTTACAGACACATAACAGCCATGATTGAATGGTGAAGCAGACTCGAGAGGCCGAATGGCTGAATTCTGCTCCGCTATCATGCAGTCTATATTGACACAGATGTTGAGGATTTTGTTGGAGATTAGGAGTACGGAAGGATACAACCTCTTTAATCAGATAATACACAACAAGTTTGGTTGTAGGTTTTTTTTTTTGAATTCATTTACGGGATGTCGCCCTTCAAAAGGTGGTGGTGAGCTGCCTTCTTGAACCATGCAGTCCTTGAGGTGTAGGTACACCCACAGTGCTGTTAGGGAGGGAGTTCCAGGATTTTGCCCCAGTGACAGTGAAGCAACGGCGATGTATTTCTAAGTCAGGATGGTGAATGACTTGGAGGGGAACCTCCAGGTGGTGGGGTTCCCAGATATCTGCTGCTCTTGTCCTTCGAGGTGGTAGTGCTGATGGGTTTGGAAGGAGCAGGATTTGCAAATTTTGAACCGTTCATCCCCTATTTCCTAAATCTTGAACTTAGGGGCACCATTTCAAAATAAGGGGTCTCCCATTTAAGATGGACGTGAGGAATTTCTTCTCAGAGGGTGATCGGTGTTTCGAATTCTCTCCCCCAGCCAGCATTGGCGGGTGGATCACTGAATATAGTAAGAAGTCTTACAACACCAGGTTAAAGTCCCAACAGGTTTGTTTCGAATCACTAGTTTTTGGAGCCCAGCTCCTTCCTCAGGTTCCAGAAACACACATATAGACAACGTCAATGACCTAAGATCAGTCATTTGGATCTTGTCCTTACTCATTCGACGCCTGTGAATTATCTCAGGATTGGGCGGCACGGCAGCACAGTGGTTAGCACTGCTGCCTATGGCGCTGAGGACCCAGGTTCAATCCCGGCCCCGAGTCATTGTCCAACGATGGGTGGGTTGGCCACGCTAAATTGGCCCTTAAATTGGAAAAATAATAATTGGGTACTCTAAATTTATTTTTAAAAAGTGAATTATCTCAGGCTGCAGTGACAATGAAAGTTATCTCATCTATCCTTCCAGCATACCGTACAGAGTTTAAATTCAACCCTTCTGACCCACAGTCCCTTTGTGAGTCCCCATTTTCTCACGGGTCCTTTTAAAGAACCTGGATGCGGTTTTGGGGATTGTGCTAAACAAAACCAACCCACTCCCCGGCAGCCTCCTCCCTTGCACCCTGCAGCTCATTCAAAACTCGACAGGCCAAATGCTAACTCACACCAAGTCCCATTCACCCGTTGCCCCTGTGCTATCTGATTGACATTGGACACCTGGTTTGGAATCACCTTGATTTTGAAATGTTCATCCCCATCTCTTAAACCTTTCCAACCCTAAAACCTGACCGTGTGTGCATCCCTGAGTTCTGTCGCTCCATCATTGGCAGGTGTAGCTTCAGCTGCCTGGGCTCTAAGCTCTGGAATCAGAGCTCTCTACCTCTGTCTCCACATTCCCAATGTCCCTAAAAACCTATCGCTTTGCCCAGCTTTTTTTTTGTAAATTTAGAGTACCCAATTCATTTTTTCCAATTAAGGGGCAAGTTAGCGCGGCCAATTCACCTGTCCTTCACAGCTTTGGGTTGTGGGGGCGAAACCCACGCAAACACGGGGAGAACGTGCAAACTCCACACGGACAGTGACCCAGAGCCGGGATCGAAACTGGGACCTCGGCGCGGTGAGGCAGCAGGGCTAACCCTCTGCGCCACCGTGCTGCCCTCTTTGCCCAGCTTTTGGTCACATGTCTTAATATCTCGTTATCTGGTTCCATCTACATTTTCTTTTCCTGGCACCCGTGAAACATTTACTGCGTTGAAGGTTCTATATAATGCAAGTTGTTGCTGGGTCAGGTACAGATGGCTGCAGGACAGCAGCCAGAAATTGTCCTCCCCCCACCCCTAGCACCCGGTGCCCCACGGTCACTGTCGAGCAGATGAGATACCAGCGGCAAATCACAAAGCGAACATGCAGGGGTCTCACCATCATTCGGGTGGTCATTGTTTGTGGGATCTTACTGTGCGCAGGTGGGCAACAGCGTTCGCCTACTTCACGACGGTGACGGCCTTTCAAAGAGATGCTTCAGGGGCCCCCGAGGCATTTTGCGATGTTCTGTGGGATCGAGGCGAGCTGGAGATCTGGGTGAAACGGGGCTTTTATTGCAGGCTCTGTGCTCTAACCCAACCATTGACGTCTGGTCAGGCGGTTGCTGGAACAGGTGTGGTGCGTCAAAGATAGAAGCCTCATTCAAAATAAAAAATCCACTTGTGTGTTCAAAGGGAAAACATTGTGCCTCAAACTTTAGCCTGTTAAAAGTTCAAGAACGAAATTACGTCTGCAACATCAAAAAGTGGGAAAAAATGCATAGTCACCAACAACCCAGGACCCAAACAATTACAATGGCCGCATGCGTAAGGTTAGAAACTCTTTGTTATCATCTCCGATATAAAGTCCACATCCTAAGGTGAGTGAGCAGGCTTATCTACAGCAACAAGGTTAGAGCTCGTTACATCTCCGTGAATAAAGGGTTACCCGTGCGATTATGGGCAGAGCATTAAGAAAACGAGTGAGTGAGATGAGATAAACCGAGGCGAGGCAGTACTCCAACAGCCAAACAAGCGTCATATCGCTTTCCGGAACATTCTCATGCAGTCAAGCCAACGTTCGGGGTTACTTGGGCGGGAACTGAGCAAATGGAGCGTCTTCACTTAAGCTGTTCTGGAAGAAGAAATGGAGGTGGGTGTAAGTACTTCATTCACCAATAAGTCACACACAGCTGACCTGCCCCTCACCCCTGCCAAGAAGGGAATGGGCATGGGGCCTTCTCTTTCTTTTGTCCTTGAGCAGCCCACGTAAGTGTCCCCAGGGTGCCACGCATGCAGAGAAGCAAACAAATCAATAAGGGCTAGGGGGGGGGGGGGAGACACAATTTTTTTTTTTCAGGAGCAAAGACGGGACGGAATGAGTGCCACTGATGTGAGTGGAGATCTCAGCGGCTCGCCAGGCATGCCACAGGTTCAAATTCCGGCCTCAATTTCCGCTCGGTGAGGTTTGGAATGAGGATGTGTGGGATGGGGCATTTGGAGGTCAGGAGAATGGTTCAGTGGGTCAAGGGTCATATAGAGATGGGAGGATTGCTACTGGATGTTAAGCTCACTCTTGTAGCTAGGAAATCTGAGGGAAGAGTCCAAAACTAGGGCTCATAAAAAGTCACTAATAAATCCAATCGGGAATTCAGGAGAAACCTCATTATACGGAGCATGGGGAGAATGCAGAACTCACTAGCATTGAGAGTGATTGAGGTGAATAGTATGGATCCATTTAAGGGGAAGCTGGATGAATACACAAGGGAGAAAGAGGTTTATGCTAATAGGGTGAGATGAAGTAGGTTGGGAGGAGGCTTGTGAAGGAACATCAGCATTGGCCTGTTTGGCCAAATGGCCTCTTTCTGTGCTGTAATTTCTATGTGATTATCGGAAGTGTACAAGAGGAGCTTGCCCAGGTACAAGGACAGAATTCAAATCTTGGCACTAATATTGCTAGACTCAAATGGGCCTTGCCAGTTATAAATTATCAAATGGTCCTGGTGTTCACAGACTTGACAATTAGATGCTCCCTTGGGCGTGGGACAAAACAAGAGGAAGGGATGCAGATATCAGCCATATATCTGTCAGGACTGGAATAGGAGTGTGGAAATATTTTTCTTGAAGGCCTACACTTTAAATAGCTTGAATTGACCCACCATTTTTGATTTGTTTTCCAATGGGTGCAGTACTAGCTGGGGCTGATAGAGGGCAGCATTGTACCAATGGGTGATGGTGATATTCCAATGCAGTGGCGGGGACCCGTCCAGAACACAGCTGGGGAATGTGAACGTTGACAGGCAAGAATGAAGGCCGACTGGTGAAACAGGCCTACCCCTCAATCAAAATGCCGTGGGCACCACAGCTAGAGATTCCCTCCCCCCAACCCCCATGCCAGCGGCTTCAGGAAGAGACAGAAAAAGCTCAGCGAAAAACCTCCAGGGGACAGCAAGCGGGAAAATAATCTCAAAGGTACCTCGCAAGCGATTGAAAGGGTTCGACGGGCTGGCGACTGTTGCTCCAGAAATTGGAGGAGACTGAGAGAGGAACTTTACGAAAGGGTTTGATTTGGTGGGCGTAGAGATGTTTCCATTTGTGGGGAGTTAGACCAGAACCTGGGTCCATAAATCCATTCAGGAGTTCAGGAGAAACGTCTTTCCCCAGAGAGAGGTGAGAATGTGGAACTGACTCTCCAAACGAGTGGCCAAGTGAACAATGTCAATATATTTGTGGGGGAGCAGGAAAAACACGGAGGAAGGGGCAGAAGGAGATGCCAATAATGGGGGGGGGGGTCGATGGAGGAAGCTCACACACACACACCCTCTCACACCCACATTCACACACATGCACATACATAGAGACTCACACAGACACAAACTCTCACACCCACATTCACACACATAGACTCACACACAGACATACACACCCTCTCAGACCCACATTCACACACATAGAGACTCACACACATACACACACTCTCTCACACCCTCTCACTCACACATTCACACAGATAGAGACTCACACACACACTCTCACACGCGCACTCTCACACACGCACACACTCTCACACCCTCCCACACACACACACACATTCACACATACATACAGAGACTCACACACACACACTCTCTCACTTTCTTTCGCACACACTCACGTGTGCACTCTCACGCATACACTCACACACACTGACACACACACTCACATACTCTGACACACACGCTCTCACACTTACTTTCACACTCACACCCTCACACACACAGAGATTCACACACACTCTCACGCACACCCTCTCAAAGACACATATTGACACACACACTCCCTCATGCACACCCTCTTGCAAACACACACATTCACACACAGAGAGACTCACACACACAAACACTCCCTCACACTTACTTTCACGCGTACTCTCACACGAGCACACACTCACACCCTCTCACACACATACACATACATACTCAGAGGCTCACACACACACACAATCTCTCACACTTTCGTTCGCGCACTCTCTCATGCACTCACATGTGCACTCTCTCACGCACACACTCACACACACACTCACCGCGCACACACTCTCACAGACACACACACACTCACACACCCTCTCACATACACTCTGACACACACTCTGACACACACACACCTTTGCCATGTTAAACGCCATGTAAAACGCATGGCTTTCCCGATATAAACTCCTGGAGAATTGCCCAGTCCGTGGCCGTGCGTGTGCCTGCCGCCGACCTGCAGTGGTTGCGCCGTACAGCATGGCGCCAGTCACACAGGGACCCGGCCTGCCAGATAGTGCCCCCCTGGACACCACCCCCCCCACCCCCGGGCTACACCCCCCCCCCCCCCCCGACTGTGGTGGCACTGAACGCAGCTGCCACGCCGGGTACCTGAAAACTGAGAGCACACGTCCCCCATGCCGTCGGGAACTCGGTCCATCGGGGGGGGCGGAGCATCAGGGGAGGGCCTTCAGGTTACGTCCTGAGGCCGTCCCAATGGCGTGCGGCGTACTCCCCGATGATGCTGTTTTGGAGGGGGGGGCGGAGCATCCAAAAATAAGCACCGCCCCCGATTCGGTCGTAAACATGGATTCTCCGCCCGATCGCCGATTACGATATCGGTTTCAGGCAACTGAAAATCCTGGCCTGTGATAACAATGTGATAATACATTGCGGGTTCCCATTATAGAAAGTGCAGGATCTTTGCAACAATACACAGAAATACAAACATCTGTCATCCTTCACCCTGTCCCAAACAGGGGGGGAGGGGGGTCGGTCATGTTGGCACAGTTAAGATCCATGGTCATTATTTGTTACTCTGGACGATCAGTGGAGGTCTTTATACACATCATCATGTGACATGATACAGTCTGTTACTGGGCAGCAAGGTCAAACCATTGAGCCATCCAAACAACAAGATATAGATTTTGTGGGCGGCATGTGGCGCAGTGGTTAGCACTGGGATAGCGGCACTGAGGACCCGGGTTCGAATCCCGGCCACGGGTCACTGTCCGTGTGGAGTTTGCACATTCTCCCCCTGTCTGCGTGGGTTTCACCCCCACAGCCCAGAAGATGTGCAGGTTAGGTGGATTGGCCACGCTAATTTGCCCCTTAATTGGGAAAAAAATAAATAATCGGGTACTCTAAATTTTAAAAATAATATCTAAATTTTGTAAACAACTCCTTGTGAGAAAGGAACACTTTGCCAATTCCAGATGAAATGCTGATGGGGCTAATTGGCTCTGGTAAGGTTATGTTCTGACTAAAAAATATTCTTAAAAGGGGTGTGTTTGGCATCATAGGTGAATCGAATGCTAGTCTCAGCCAATGATACATCAGAGGTCACTTTACAGTGATATAAGAACAGGAGAAATACGAGTTGGAGACCATTCCTGAAAGAAGCAACAGCGACATGAAGAAACCTTTTTTATAATAATAATAATCTCTATTGTCACAAGTAGGCTTACATTAACACTCCGACGAAGTTACCGTGAAAATCCCCTAGTCGCCACATTCCGGCGTCTTTTCGGTTACACAGAGGGAGAATTCAGAATGTCCAATTCACCTAACAAGCACGTCTTTCGGTACTTGTGGGAGGAAACCGGAGCACCCAGAAACCCATGCAGACACGGGGAGAACGTGCAGACTCTGCACGGACAGTGACCCAAGCCGGGAATCGAACCTGGGACCCTGGTGCTGTGAAGCAACAGTGCTAACCGGGCCGCCCACAATATAACAATAACTATGGGCAATAGGCAGCAAATACAGCTGGTTAATTATTATCTAGTTCCTAACCCTTTAACTCACCCCACCCCTTACACACACACACACACAAGACAGACAAACACAGATTGGAAAGAGAGGTGTAAAGGAAAATATACAAAGAATAAAAAGGCTTTTATGAGATCAAAGAAGGTCATGTACATGGGTTGATGCCGCTCCCTGCACTTTTCCAGGATTTGTCACGTGCTGAAGACCACGTCCATTATGCCTCTTGACGGGCGGAAGCCACATTGAGACTCCAGGCTCTTCAGCCACTGGGCGGAGACGTTGAGGAGGATTCTCGCGATGACCTTTCCCGTTGCGGACAGGAGGAGAATCGTTCTGTAATTTCTGCAATCAAGCGGACCTGTCTGCTTTCCTGAAGACGGTCACAGTTACAGTGTCTCTGAGACCTCCCGACATGCTCTCTTCCTTCCAGTCAAGGGTAACAAAGTTGTGCATTCATGTCATTCGGATGGCTTTTTGACCTCACTGCGGGCTGGGGTTGTGCAGAGATGGTGGTGGGTAGTGTGTTGCTGGATGGCGTCGAGGGCACTTGCATCGAGGGCTGCATCGTGGTGCAGGAGGTCCTCGAAGTGCTCTCTCCAGCGGGCATTGGCAGCCTGTCTTTGATGAGCGCCTCTTCGTTTTTGGCTCTCAGTGGGGTAGGACCTGGGTACTCGAACCGTTGATGTCGCTGATTGTGCTGAAGAAGCCACACAGATTGTGGCTGTCGGCGAGTTGCTGAGTCCCCGGCATTCTTTCCATCCACCATCTGTTCTTTAGGTCACAGGTTCTTTGTTGCCGCCTGGCCTCGAGTTGTTTCCTCTCGCTTGGGTTTTGGTGGAGCTGCCAGTTCAGGAACGCCTTGTGTTTAAGGTTTAGAGGATCCTGGATTCCATCACCGTTCTCGTCGAACCAGTCTTGGTGTTTCCTGGCCGAGGAATATATCTGTGACGTGTCATGCATACTTTAACAGATAGCTGAGGCATTTATTGAATTCCTTCTAAGCTTCTAAATCCTAGGTTGAGAAATGCTGGATGCCAAGGGTTTAGGTGCATCAGTGAAGTGCTGAGTCAGGTGCTTCAATCGGTACACTCCAGGAACGTGAGAGTAGCCAATATAAGGTCAGAGTGAACACACTTTGAGCACCAGAATTGGAATCAACAACTCCAGGAACAGATCCAACATCAACAAGGGTGTGGGTGTGTGAATCAGGTCAAAGCAGACTCCGCCATTTAAATATGCACTTTCCCTTGGGCATGTTAAATCACTCATTTTGGTCTCAAAATCTGACCTCTTGTGATTTTCACTGCAAGAGGCACAGAGCAATGCATGGACAAAAGGACAGTGGAATTCAAAGGAAAGATGGGTGAAAAGATCCCTCATTCGTACTTTGTGCAATTTGTGACATTTAGTGCGCACAGACAGACTAGAACATAAGAAATAGGAACTGTATTATTTTTATACAGGAGGTCATTTGGCCCCTCAAGCCTGCTCCACCATTTAATAAGATCTTGCCTGATCTTTGACTTTAGCTATATCTTCTTACCTTACCCAATATCCTTTGATTCCGCTGCATCCAAAAGTCTGCCTGTCACTGACTTAAATATACTCAACGACGAGCCATTCACAACCCTCTGAGTGAAGAAATTTCTGCTCATCTCAGTTTTAAATGACCATTCCCTTATCTATGGGCGGTACGGTAGCACAGTGGTTAGCACTGTTGCTTCACAGCGCCAGGGACCCGGGTTCGATTCCCGGCTTGGGTCACTGTCTGTGCGGAGCCTGCACGTTCTCCCCGTGTCTGCCGTGGGGTTTCCTCCGGGTGCTCCGGTTTCCTCCCACAAGTCCCGAAAGACGTGCTGTTACGTGAACTGGACATTCTGTATTTTCCCTCTGTGTACCCGAACAGGCGCCGGAGTATGGCGACTAAGGGCTTTTCACAGTAACTTTGTTGCAGTGTTAATGTAAGCCTACTTGTGACAATAATAAGGATGATTACAATTGAGACAATGACCCTTAAGTTCTAAACTCTCCAGCCATGGGAGAAGCAGCCTTTCAATACATACTTTGTCCATCCCCTTAAGAATTTCATGTTTCAATGAGAGCCATTGTCATTCTTCTAAACTCCAGGTAATGTAGGCCTAGTTTACTCTGTTTGACATTCCAAGATCCAGTCCAGGGCAAGTACCTTCTTCCTTAGAAAGAAGTCGAAATTGTGCACAATATTCCAGGGGTAAACTCACCAAAACTAATTGTAGCATCCACACTTCATTTTATATTCCCAATCCCATTTGCTTTCCTGATTATTTGCCTTGCTTGCGTGTGACTTGCATACTGAACCATCCAGCTCCCTGCACATATGACTCTTCATGGGGTCCTGAAGTCATATTCTCTCCCACTCTCACCACCTGCCATTGGCGTGTGTTAGAAGGATTTACCAGTTGATCCCAGTTTGATTTACCAGTTGTTTGACTGTGTTATGAACACGCTTTCCCTCGGCCGTCAAGTCCTGGGGTGGGACTTGAACCCATCGCTTCCGGCTCAGAGGCAAGGACACCACACACTGCGCCACAGAGATCGAAACACATAAATATACCTAAAGTCATACGCGCACACACACAGTGGTCTGACATACTCACCATTGGCAATTCTTGAAGTCGCTTAAACTCAGGTTTCCCTTGGTTTGAATATTTCACAGCAGTAATGAGCACCCCAGCAATTAAAATTACCACCAGGATTACAATAAGAACAATTAGTCCAAAACCTAGAGTCCGGGGTTTGGGGGCACCAGCTAGAATAAAGGCAGAATAATATTAAATAAGACAGATAATGCACACGGTGACATACACATGCAGACACATTCAGTCCAAGTGAAGGGCGAATTGGGATTGTGGATGACAAATTAATTTGGAAAGGTGCAATGTTGTGATAAGAAATAATGGAGAGGTCTCGACCTTTCAGGCATTGACACAAGTGGAGAAATCAGGACAAGGTTTATGAGCAGTTCCATAATAGCGAGAATAATGTTTGGGGTTACATTTACAGGATAATTGATCACAAGACTGGACACAATATTTTCTCCTGTACAATACCTGGTATTAGAATATTGTATACAGTGTTGGTGTCCTCATACATTGAGACTTTGGAAAGAGTGCAGGGGAACGCCACAAGGTTAATCCCCAATGTCAGGCATCTTAGTGACTGAGATCAACGAAATGAGTTGGGTCTTTACACTTTGCCGAAGAGGAGACTCCGGGAAGATCTGGATTGAGGTGGATGAAGGGAATAGATTGTGACCCTGCTGACAATCTCTTCCAATGAAATCGGTTAAAGAGGACCCTGGTAGGGCAGCACGGTGGCTCAGTGGGTTAGCCCTGTTGCCTTACGGCGCCAAGGTCCCAGGTTCGATCCCGGCCCTGGGTCACTGTCCGTGTGGAGTTTGCACATCCTTCCCGTGTTTGTGTGGGTTTCGCCCCCACAACCCAAAGATGTGCAGGGTAGGTGAATTGGCCACGCTAAATTGCCCCTTAATTGGAAAAAGTGAATTGGGTACTCTAAATTTATAAAATAAAAAGAGGACCCTGGTCACAATTTGAAGCTGTGTGCAGTCAGGTTCAGGCTGGACGTCAGCTGGCGGTTCAATTCTCAGAGATAGTGGCGTTGTCAGCTCATGCAGAGTGAACACTGATTTACCAAATCCCTTTGAGTGAAAGGTGGGCCTGCCTCTGGCTGGGGAGGTGGCCCGGTTACAGGGCTCGGGAATGGATGTGTCAGGCGACGTGTGAGAGTGTCACAAAATAAAAGAGGAAAGGATTTATGATATCTTGACATACCCACTGGCGTTAACTCTGTTGTCTTTGTATTGGTGGACAGAACAGTAGCTGACAGGAAGAAGGAATAGTGCAGAGATAAGTGTAAAACATAGATTACAATCTTATTAACAACAACTTTTTCGGGAGCGGGAGAGAGAGAGGGAGCCGGAGCGCAGTGAGTGCAGCTTGGGATTCAGGTAGGTGTTTAAACTTGCCCCCAGGTTCCAGCGGCCTTCATTTCCGGGAGAGAGAGAGGGAGCCGGAGCGTAGCGAGTGCAGCTTGGGATTCAGGTAGGTATTTAAACTTGCCCCCAGGTTCCAGCGGCCTTCATTTCCGGGAGCGGGAGAGAGAGAGGGAGCCGGAGTGCAGCTTGGGAATCAGGTAGGTGCTCAAGTGTTTGATTTTTACCTCTATTTAAGTTGGGCGGTTGCTAAACCCGAGACACGACACTTGTAGTGCCTCCCACCCTTCCACCTCTTCTTTTATCCGCAAGTTATAGCTTCAGATTTTCAGCGGGAGCAGTGTCCAGGGGTCTGACGGGAAGGTAAGTAGCTGGGAGAAATTTAACTCTTCGTGGATTGGTAAGTATTGAGATTGGTAAGTAAAATCCTTATTCCTTTCACTTATTCATTATTTGATATTATATTTGTAATCAGTTAGGGTAAAGTGTAAAAATGGCAGGAGATCCCAGACCCGTGTTATGCTCCTCGTGCTCAATGTGGGAGTTCAGGGACGCGGCCGATGCCCCTGACTCCTTCATATGCGGGAAGTGTGTCCAGCTACAGTTCCTGTTAGACCGCATGACGACTCTGGAGCTGCGGATGGACTCACTTTGGATCATCCGCGATGCTGAGGAGGTCGTGGATAGCACGTTCAGTGAGTTGGTCACACCGCAGATTAGGGTTGGCGAGGGAGACTGGGAATGGGTGACCAAAAGGCAGAGAAAGAGCAGGAAGGCAGTGCAGGTGTCCCCTGCGGTCATCTCCCTCCAAAACAGGTATACCGTTTTGGATACTGTTGGGGGAGATGACTCACCAGGGGAAGGCAGTAGTAGCCAGGCTCATGGCACCATGGCTGGCTCTGCTGCACAGAAGGGCGGGAAAAAGACTGGTAGGGCTATAGTCATAGGGGATTCAATCGTAAGGGGAGAAGACAGATGTTTCTGTGGTCAAAAACGAGACTCCCGAATGGTATGTTGTCTCCCGGGTGCACGGGTCAGGGACGTCGCAGATAGGCTGCAGGACATACTGAAGGGGGAGGGTGAACAGCCAGTTGTCATGGTGCATATAGGCACCAACGATATAGGTAAAAAACAGGATGAGGTCCTACAATCAGAATTTAGGGAGTTAGGAAATAAGTTAAAAAGTAGGATCTCAAAGGCAGTAATCTCAGGATTGCTACCAGTGCCACGAGACAGTCAGAGTTGAAATTCAAGAATAGTCAGAATGAATACGTAGCTTGAGAGATGGTGAGGGAAGGAGTGGTTCAGATTTTTGGGACATTGGAACCGGTTCTGGGGGCGGTGGGACCATTACAAATCGGATGGTCTACACCTGGGCAGGACTAGAATCAATGTCCTGGGGGTGCTTTTGCTAACACTGTTGGGGAGGTTTTAAACTAATGTGGCAGGGGAATGGGAACCAGATTAGGAAGTCAGAGATCAGTAAAGAGGCAGCAACTAAAGCCAGTAAGGTACTAGATAATAAACTCAATGTGACTAAGGGGAAGAGTAGACGGGGAAGAGATGATGAATGCAAAGGGACAGGTGGTCTGAGGTGCATTTGTTTCAATGCGAGAAGTGTAGCAGGTAAGGCAGATGAACTTAGGGCTTGGATTGGTACCTGGGAATATGACGTTATTGGTATTACGGAGACTTGGTTGAGGGAAGGGCAAGACTGGCAACTAAATACCCCAGGGTATAGATGCTTCAGGAGGGATAGAGAGGGAGGTAAAAGGGGTGGAGGAGTTGCATTACTGGTCAAGGATGATATCACAGCTATGATTAAGAAGGGCACGATGGAGGATTCAAGCACTGAGGCAATATGGGTAGAGCTAAGAAATAGGAAGGGTGCACTAACATTTTTGGGACTTTACTACAGGCCTCCCAAAAGCGAGCGTGAAGTAGAGGTACAAATATGTAGACAGATTACAGAAAAATGTAGGAACAATACGGTGGTCGTGATGGGAGATTTTAACTTCCCCAACATTGAATGGGACTCATGTAGTGTTGGAGGCGTAGATGGAGCAGAATTTGTAAGGAGCATCCAGGAGAGTTTTTTAGAGCAGTATGTAAATAGGCCAACTCGGGAAGGGGCCATACTGGACCTGGTATTGGGGAATGATCCCGACCAGGTGGTTAAATTTTCAGTCGGTGATTACTTTGGGAATAGCGATCACAATTCCGTAAGTTTTAGAATACTCATGGACAAAGACGAGAGTGGTCCTAAAGAAAGAGTGCTAAATTGGGGAAAGGCCAAGTATAACAAAATTCGGCAGGAGCTAGGGAATGTGGATTGGGAGCAGCTCTTTAAGGTTAAATCCACATTTGAAATGTGGGAGTCTTTTAATGAAAGGTTGATTAGCGTGCAGGACAGACATGTCCCTGTGAAAATGAGGGATAGAAATGGCAAGATTAGGGAACCATGGATGACGGGTGGAATTGTGAGACTAGCTAAGATGAAAAAGGAAGCATACATAAGATCTAGGCGACTTAAATCTGATGAAGCTTTGGAGGAATATCGGGAAAGTAGGACAAATCTCAAACGCGCAAATATCTTTGGCTAACAGGGCTAAGGAAAATCCCAAAGCCTTTTATTCATATATAAGGAGCAAGAGGGTAACTAGAGAAAGGATTGGCCCACTCAAAGACAAAAGAGGGAATTTATGCGTGGAGTCAGAGGAAATGGATGAGACTCTTAATGAGTACTTTGCATCAGTATTCACCAAGGAGAGGGACATGACGGATCTTGAGGCTAAGGATGGATGTTTAAATACTCTAGGTCAAGTCAGCATAAGGAAGGGGGAAGTTTTGGGTATTCTAAAAGGCATTAAGGTGAACAAGTCCCCAGGTCCGGATGGGATCTATCCCCGGTTACTGAGGGAAGCGAGGGAAGAAATAGTTGGGGCCTTAACAGATATCTTTGCAGCATCCTTGAGCATGGGTGAGATCCCGGAGGACTGAAGAATTGCTAATGTTGTTCCTTTGTTTAAGAAGGGTAGCAGGGATAATCCAGGGAATTATAGACCTGTGAACGTGACGTCAGTGGTAGGCAAACTGTTGGAGAAGATACTGAGGGATAGGATCTATTCATATTTGGAAGAAAATAGACTTATCAGTGATGGGCAGCATGGTTTTGTGCAGGGAAGGTCATGTCTTATAAACCTAATAGAATTCTTTGAGGAAGTGACAACGTTAATTGATGAGGGAAGGGCTGTAGATGTCATACACATGGACTTCAGTAAGGCGTTTGATAAAGTTTCCCATGGCAGGTTGATGGAAAAAGTGAAGTCGTATGGGGTTCAGGGTGTACTAGCTAGATGGATAAAGAACTGGCTGGGCAACAGGAGACAGAGCAGTGGTGGAAGGGAGTGTCTCAAAATGGAGAAAGGTGACTAGTGGTGTTCCACAGGGATCCATGCTCGGGCCACTGTTTGTGATATACATAAATGATCTGGACAAAGGTATAGGTGGTCTGATTAGCAAGTTTGCAGATGATACTAAGATTGGTGGAGTTGCAGATAGCGAGGAGGACTGTCAGAGAATACAGCAAAAATATAAATAGATTGGCGAGAAATGGCAGATGGAGTTCAATACAGGCAAATGTGAGGTGATGCATTTTGGAAGATCTAATTCAAGAGCGGTCTATACGGTCAATGGAAGAGTCCTGGGGAAAATTGATGTACAGAGAGATCTGGGAGTTCAGGTCCATTGTACCCTGAAGGTGGCAACGCAGGTCGATAGAGTGGTCAAGAAGGCATACAGCATGCTTACCTTCATCGGACGGGGTATTGAGTACAAGAGTCGGCAGGTCATGTTACAGTTGTATAGGACTTTGGTTAGGCTACATTTGGAATACTGCGTGCAGTTCTGGTCACCACGTTACCAGAAGGCTGTGGATGCTTTAGAGAGGGTGCAGAGGAGGTTCACCAGGATGTTGTCTGGTATGGAGGGTGCTAGCTATGAAGAAAGGTTGAGTAGATTAGGATTGTTTTCGTTGGAAAGACAGAGGTTGAGGGGGTACCTGATTGAGGTCTACAAAATTATGAGAGGTATGGACAGGGTGGATAGCAACAAGCTTTTTCCAAGAGTGGGGGTGTCAATTACAAAGGGTCACGATTTCAAGGTGAGAAGGGGAAAGTTTAAGGGAGATGTGCGTGGAAAGATTTTTACGCAGAGGGTGGTGGGTGCCTGGAACGCTTTGCCAGCGGAGGTGGTAGAGGCGGGCACAATAGCATCATTTAAGATGCATCTAGACAGATATATGAACGGGCGGGAAACAGAGGGAAGTAGATCCTTGGAAAATAGGTGACAGGTTTAGATAAAGAATCTGGATCGGCGCAGGCTGGGAGGGCCGAAGGGCCTGTTCCTGTGCTGTAATTTTCTTTGTTCTTTGTTCTAAACAGACGTGTTGGTGAATTAATTACCCCTGATTATATTTACAGCATCTTACACACCACCCTGACCTGGAACAACAACAACCTCCATTTAAATAGCACCTTCAGCATTGTAAAATGCTCCACAGGAATGATTATTTGACACCAGGCCAAGGAGATATTGGGACCGATGACCAAAAAAATCAAATAGGTAGGTTCAACGAGCGTCTTAAAGGGAGGATAGAGAAATAGAGAGGTTAAGGGAAGAACTGCCGGAGTTTAGGGCCCAGGCCACTAAAGGGTCAGCCCCGCGACTAAAGGGATTAAAGTTGGAGATGGCCTAGATTAGAGGCCCGAATCAGAAGAGCTGAGAGATAATAGAGGGGCGTAGGGGCTAGACGAGGTTACAGAGATTGAGGGGAGTTGGAAAACAAGGATGAAAATGTTAAAATTGGGCTGTTGCCAGGCCGAGGCTGGATATGGATCAGCGGGAACAGTGGGTGATGGATGAACAGAGGTCAACGGCATTAAGGGATGTCATGTGGTCATTGCAGCGTTGGCTTCCTGAGCGAGGGTTGAAATTTTAATTCAGGTCCCAGCCCCAACTCCATCAACAATCCCCCACCCCACCCACCCTCAGGAGTGACCTGTGCCTCCCATCATCCCCTTCACAGTTGGCATTCCTTTCTGATAGTAATAAACCAAGTCTAGAACACGCTGTACTCTTGGGAACCTGGCATGTGAGCAGAATCTGATTAAAGCTCACACACCCTTCATTTTATTATAGGGCCGCTGCCTGGGATGGGAAGTGGCTGTGTACCACTTGACATGATGTTTTTTTTTTTTAAAGATTTTTATCAAAGTTTCCACAAAATATCAACAACAAAATGTAAAAGGAACCCAATAGAATTAAATATAAAACAAAACAACCCAGTGTCCCCCTCCCCCTAGACATAAATAATAAATTAACACCCGCCGAAACTCATAGCAAACAGATCAAATATATACTCCCCCTCGGATCCCCCAATACAGACAAACAAAAATAAAATAGACCCCCCCCCCTCCCCCCGGGTTGCTGCTGCTGCTGACCAATGTCTACCGTTCTGCCAGGAAGTCCAAGAACGGTTGCCACCGCCTGAAGAACCCTTGCACCGATCCCCTTAAGGCAAATTTCACCCTCTCCAATTTAATAAGCCCCGCCATAGCGTTGATCCAGGATTCCACGCTTGGGGGCCTCGCATTCTTCCACTGAAGAAGAATCCTTCGCCGGGCTACCAGGGACGCAAAAGCCAGAATACCGGCCTCTTTCGCCTCCTGCACTCCCGGCTCCTCTGCAACCCCAAATATTGCCAGCCCGGTTTGACCCTGGATCCTACCACCCTCGACACCGTCCTCGCTACGCCCTTCCAAAATTCCTCCAGCGCTGGGCATGCCCAGAACATATGGGTGTGGTTTGCTGGGCTCCCTGAGCACCTAACACACCTGTCCTCACCCCCAAAAAAACCGGCTCATCCATGTCCCGGTCATGTGTGCCCTGTGCAGCAGCTTAAACTGTATGAGGCTGAGCCTCGTGCACGAAGAGGAAGAGTTCACCCTTCCTAGGGCATCTGCCCACGTCCCCTCCTCAATCTCCTCCCCCAACTCCTCCTCCCACTTAGCTTTCAGCACCTCCATCGAGGCCTCCTCCTCCTCCTGCATCACCCGGTATGTTGCCAACATCTTCCCCTCTCCAACCCACGCCCCCGAGAGCCCCCTGTCCTGTACCGTGCGTGGCGGCAGCAGCGGGAATTCCACCACTTGCCGCCTGGCAAACGCCCTTACCTGTAGGTACCTAAAGGCGTTTCCCGGGGGGAGCCCATACTTCTCCTCCAGCTCACTTAGGCTCGCGAACTTCCCATCCACAAACAGGTCCCCCAACTTTCTTATCCCTGCCCTGTGCCACCCCGAAAACCCTCCATCTATTCTCCCTGGGACAAACCGGTGGTTCCACACCGAGGCTCCCACTTCCCCACGTGCCGCCTCCATTGCCCCCAGATTTTGAGGGCAGCCGCCACCACCGGGCTCATGGTATACCTCATTGGAGGGAGCGGCAGCGGCACCGTTGCCAGCGCCTCCAGACTCGTACCCTCACAAGACGCCGTCACCAGCCTCTTCCATGCCGCCCCCTCCCCCTCCATCACCCACTTGCGCACCATCGTCGCATTGGCGGCCCAGTAGTACCCACACAGGTTGGGCAGCGCCAGCCCACCCCCCATCGTTACTCCGCTCCAGGAACACCCTTCTCGCCCTCGGATACCCTCACCCCCACACAAACCCCATTATACTCCTGTTGACCCGCCTAAAGAAGGCCTTCGGGATAAGAATGGGGAGGGACTGGAACAGGAACAAAAACCTTGGGAGCACCGTCATCTTGACTGACTGCACCCTACCCGCCAGGGACAGCGGCAACGTGTCCCACCTCTTAAACTCCTCCTCCATTTGCTCCACCAGTCTCGTGAAATTAAGTCTAACCAGGGTCATCCAGCTCTTGGCCACCTGGACCTCCGCCCTTTTCAGTGGGAGCTCGCCAATCCCCCTCACCTGGTCCCCTGGGTGAACCACAAACAACTCGCTCTTCCCCATGTTGAGCTTGTACCCTGAGAAATCCCCAAACTCCCTGGGGATCCTCATTACCTCCGGCATTCCCCCCACAGGGTCCGCCACATATAGCAGCAAGTCGTCCGCATAGAGCAACACCCTATGCTCCTCCCCACCCCGCACCAGCCCCCTCCAGTTCCTCGACTCCCTCCGTGCCATAGCCAGGGGTTCAATCGCCAGCGCAAAGAGCAGGGGGGACAATGGACACCCCTGCCTCGTCCCTCGATGCAATCGAAAGTACTCAGACCTCCTCTTGTTCGTGGCCACACTCGCCATCGGGACCTCGTACAACAGCCTAACCCACCTGACAAACCTCTCCCCAAACCAAACCTCTTCAGCACCTCCCACAAGTACCCCCACTCTACACTATCGAAGGCCTTCTCAGCGTCCATCGCCGCCACTATCTCCGCCTCCCCCTCCCTCGCCGGCATCATAATAACGATCAGGAGCCTCCGCACATTCGTGTTCAACTGCCTCCCCTTCACGAACCCCGTCTGGTCTTCGTGGATGACCTGCGGTACACAATCCTCAATTCTTGTGGCTAAGACCTTCGCCAGCACCTTGGCATCTACATTTAACAATGAAATCGGCCTGTAAGACCCACACTGCAGGGGATCCTTGTCCCACTTCAGGATCAAGGAGATCAGTGCCCGGGACATCATCGTGGGCAACGCCCCCCCCCCCCCCCCCCCCCCCCTCCCTTGAAGGTCCTAACCAGCAACTGGCCCAACAGGTCCACATGTTTTTTGTAAAATTCGACCGAGAAACCATCCGGCCCCGGTGCCTTCCCCGCCTGCATGCTCCCTATTCCATTGGCCAGCTCCTCCAACCCAATCGGGGCCCCTAGTCCCGCCACCAGTCCCTCCTCCACCTTCAGGAACTTCAGTTGGTCCAGAAAGCGGCCCATCCCTCCCTCCAGTGGGGGCTCGGATCGATACAGTTCCTCATAAAAGTCCCTGAAGACCCCATTGATGCCAACCCCACAACGCACCACACTCCCCCCCCCCCCCCCCCCCATCCTTAACTCCCCCGATCACCCTAGCTGCATCCCGCTTCCGAAGCTGATGCGCCAGCATCCGACTTGCCTTTTCCCCATACTCATAAAACACCCCCTGGGCCTTTCTCCACTGCGCCTCCGCCTTCCTGGTGGTCAACAGGTCGAATTCGGCCTGGAGGCTATGCCTCTCCCTCAAAAGTCCCTCCTCCGGACCCTCCGCGTACCTCCTGTCTACCCTCACCATCTCCCCACCAGCCTCTCCCTCTGCTCTCTCCTCTCCTTGTGGGCCCTAATGGAGATCAGCTCTCCCCTAACCACCGCCTTCACCTCCTCCCAGACCATCCCCACTCGGACCTCCCCGTTATCGTTGGCCTCCAGGTATCTCTCTATGCTTCTTCGGACCCTCTCGCTCACCTCCTCGTCCGCCAGCAGCACCACCTCCAAGCGCCACAACGGGCGCTGGCCCCTCTCCTCCCCCTCTCCAGGTCTATCCAATGCGGGGCGTGATCCGAAATGGCTATCGCCGAGTACTCGGTATCCTCTACTTTTGCAATCAGCGCCCTGCTCATAATAAAAAAGTCGATCCGGGAATAGGCCTTATGAACGTGTGAGAAGAATGAAAATTCCCGAGCCCCCAGCCTTGCAAATCTCCAAGGGTCCACCCCTCCCATCTGGTCCATAAACCCCATCAGCACTTTAGCCGCCGCCGGCCTCCTACCCGTCCTAGACCTGGAGCGATCCAGTGCCGGATCCAACACCATGTTAAAGTCCCCCCCCCCCATTTTCAGGCCCCCCACTTCCAAGTCCGGGATCCGACCCAACATGCGCCGCATAAAACCCGCATCGTCCCAGTTTGGGGCGTACACGTTGACCAGCACCACCCTCTCCCCTTGCAGCTTACCACTTACCATTACGTACCGGCCGCCGTTGTCTGTCACAACGTTCGACACCTCGAACGACACCCTCTTTCCCACCAAGATCGCCAACCCCCGATTTTTGGCACCAGCCCCGAATGAAACACCTGGCCTACCCACCCCTTCCTCAATCTTACCTGGTCTGCCACCTTCAGGTGTGTCTCCTGGAGCATGACCACATCTGCCTTCAGCCCCTTCAGGTGTGCGAACACGCGGGCCCGCTTAACCGTCCCGTTCAGCCCCCTTACGTTCCAGGTTGTCAGCCGGATCAGGGGGCTACCCGCCCCCCTCTCCGCCGACTAGCCATAACCCCTCCTCGGCCAGCCACGCGCCCGCACCCCACGCCCGGCCCGCTCCCCACGGCAGCAGACCCCCGTCCCAACACCCTCTACTCGCTCCAGCTCCCCTTTGACCATACCAGCAGCAACCCGGTTCCCCCCCCCCCCCCCCCCCCCCCCCCCCACACCGCCCCCCACACCCCCAACCCCCAGCTAGGAAACCTCCTAACTGCATTGCTCCCCCCATTGCACTCCCGCAAGTCAGCTGACTCCTGCTGACCCCGGCCGCTCCCGCCTCTCCTTCGACTCCTCCCACTGTGGGACTTCCCCTCCCTCTCCATTACCCAGCAGGCTCTCTGCCTCCCCCTTCCATCCCAAACGCGGGAAAAATCCCGCGCTTTCCCGTCCCAGCCCCGCCCCTCCAGCGCGGGGAAAAGCCCGCGCTTTCCACCTGCATGGCCCCGCCTCCTCTGTCGCAGCTCCTTTTACAGGCCCAGTCCCCTCACCCCCGACTCGGGCCTCCCCCTCCCCCGCGGGGCCCCATCCCCCCTACCGGCCATCCACCCCCTACTCCGTTAACTTGCCCCCCTCCAAGAGCCCACCCGACAGACCCAACCAAAACAGTGCCCAACCCACCCTAACCACCCACACCGAACCAAAACTAAACAAGAACAAAGAACCCCCACTCAAAATGTAACACAACAACAATCCCCGACCATCCCCACGCCGGACCCCCCATCCCGACCCTCAGTTTGTGTCCAGCTTCTCGGCCTGAACAAAGGCCCACGCCCCCTCCGGGGACTCAAAATAATGGCGCGGTCCTTGTAGGTGACCCACAGACGCGCCGGCTGCAACATGCCAAACCTCATCCCCTTCCTGTGCAGCACCGCCTTCGCCCGGTTGTACCCGGCCCTCTTCTTCGCCACCTCCGCGCTCCAGTCCTGATCTACTTGAACCTCCGCAATCTCCCACCTGCTGCTCCTCTCTTTCTTGGCCCACCTGAGTACGCACTACCGATCAGCGAACTGATGAAACCGCGGCGGCTCGTTAGCCTTGGGCCTCCTCGCCAGCACTCTTTGGGCTCCTTCCAGCTCCAGGGGCCCCTGAAGGACCCCACTCCCATCAGCGAGTTTAACATGGTGACCACATAGGCCCCCACGTCCGACCCCTCCAGCCCCTCCGGAAGGCCCAGGATCCGCATATTCTTCCGCCTCGACTGATTCTCCATCTCCTCGAACCGTTCCTGCCATTTCTTGTGGAGCACCTCGTGCGCCTCCACCTTTTCTTTTGTCGGACCTCGCAGATCTCCACCCCTTTGGCCGTCTGGGTCTCCTGCAGCTTATCAATAGAAGCCTTCATCGGCTCCAGCTGGTCTGCTTTGAGCTCCCTGAAGCAGCGCTGGATAACCTCCTGCTGCTCCTGCGCCCACTGCATCCACGTTGCCTGGTCCCCGCCCGCCGCCATCTTGCTCTTCTTCCCTCGCACTTTCTTTGGCTTCACCACCACTTTTTTAGTCGCCCCGCTCCTGGTTCAAGCCATACACTGTCGGGGGAATGTTGCAGTCTTCTTCCCACACCGGGAAATGTCGAAAAAATTCCCGTTGGGGGCCCTGAAAAGAGCCCAAAAGTCCGTTCCAAACGGGAGCTGCCGAACGTGCGACTTAGCTCCGCATAGCCGCAACCGGAAGTCCACTTGACGTGATGTTAAAATTTCCAGGGACAAGCATTGTGTTCTCGTCGACTGGAAGTTTGATAAACAATCTTAGAAGGCCAAACGCGCTACCACAGGGTATGGTTGAGGAGAATGGTTCTAGATAAACACATAAGGCAGAAAGGAATAGAAGGGCCTGTGGATAAGATGTGATGAAGCTGGGCAGGAAGAAGCTCAGGTGAAGCATAAATGCTAGAATAAACCAGTTGGGTTGAATGGCCTATTTCTGGGCTATAAGCCACAGAAATCCACAGAGTTCCTACAGTGCAGAAGTAGGCCATTCGGCCCATCGAGTCTGCACTGACCCTCCGAAAGAGGGTCTACCTAGGCCCACTCACCTGCCCTATTCCCTTAACGTCACCTAACCTGCACATCTTTGGACACCAAAGGTCAATTTAGCACAGCCTATCCATCCAGCCTGCACATCTTTGGACTGTGGGAGGAAACCAGAGCACCCGGAGGAAACTTGAGCAGACACGGGGAGAACGTGCAGACGCCACACAGACAGTCACCCAAGGCCGGAATTGAACCTGGGTCCCTGGCCCTGTGAGGCAGCAGTGCTAACCACTGTAAATTTATATTCATCAGTTTCTTCACTTTCAGTAATGTTTGCATTATTTCTGTCCTGTTGTCATATTCAAAGTTGAACCGAGGAGTTCTCGCCTGGGTCCAGGTCAATATTTACCCCTCCATGGGTTAGCCCTGCTGCCTCACGGCGCCGAGATCCCAGGTTCGATCCCGGCTCTGGGACACTGTCCGTGTGGAGTTTGCACATTCCCCCCGTGTTTGCGTGGGTTTCGCCCCCACAACCCAGGGTAGGTGAATTGACCACGCTAAATTGCTCCTTAATTGGAAAAGATTAATTGGGTATTCTAAATTTATTAAAAAATATATTTACCCCTCCACTAACATCAATTATCAAACGAATATCTGTTCATGATCACTTGGTTACCAATGGGATCTTGCTGTGTAATAAATGGTTTCCACATTCCCAATACTACAAAGGTGACTGCGCTTCAAATAGCATTTCATTGGCTGTGAAGCCCTTCGGGATGTCCTGAGGCGCTATAAAAATGCAAACTGTTTCCTTCTTTTGAGGTGTTAAAAACCAGGTGAAATTTTCAGGAAGAAATGTTGTTTTCAGATAAGCTTCACTATGGTTTCAGTCCATAAAACCATAGAATCCGTACTGTGCAGAAGGAGGAGGCCATTCGGCCCATCGAGTCTGCACCGACTCTCTGAAAGAGCCCCTTACCTAGACCCACTGTCCTCCCGCCCTATCCCTGTAACCCCACCTAACGTACACATCCCTGCACACTAAGGGGCAATTTTAGCATGGACTATGCACTTAACCTGCATATTTTAAGTCTGTGGGAGGAAACCGGAGCACCCGGAGGAAACCCACGTCGACATTGGGAGAAAGTGCAAAGTCCACACAGTCACGCAAGGTCGGAATTGAATCCAGGACCCTGGCGCTGTGAGGCAGCAGTGCTAACCACTGAGCCACCTTGCCGCCCAATCATCGGGATAATCATGATGTTGCAAGTGGCACTAACCGCCTGCCCGTACATTTGGAACCCCATTGTTTTCACACTCTCCCACGGTTGGAACTCCTGCAGGCTGGGAAAGTGTTGCACATGTTCACACGCGTGCGTGTGTGAGACACTGACACAATAACACTGGGGCACCAAAGAGCACAGGGTAGGACTCCAAGACTCTCAAGAGGAAGATGTCTGCAGCAGAAAGTTACTCCAGGTAGGGAAAGATGTAACGAGCAAGATTGTGGTTAATGAAAACAGAAAACGCTGGAAAAACTCAGCAGGTTTGGCAGCATCTGTGGAGAGATCAGAGGTAACATTCCGAGGCCGATATGACTCTTCTGCAGAAATTATGGTTAAAGTTAAAGTATGGTTCATTAAAGTCCCCCACCTAGAGTACATTTTTGTCAACTGTGTACCACTAATCTGCCATCTCTGCTGGGTCTGTCCTGTCAGTGGGACATGATGTACTTGTAATATCCCGCACGGGACCTCGAGGGTGGGAATGCTCATCTTCCCCTGCTAGTCCAAACTCCCCTGCTAGGGGCGGGGTATCTCAATTACCCAGTGTACAGATGGTTGGCCAGTAAGGAATGGAAAGGGCAGCATGTGTGGCAGTGGTTAGCACTGGGACTGTGGCGCTGAGGACCCGGGTTCGAATCCCGGCCTTGGGTCACTGTCTGTGTGGAGTTTGTACATTCTCCCCGTGTCTGCGTGGGTTTCAACCCCACAAATATTTGCTGGTTAGGTGGATTGGCCACGCTAAATTGCCCCTTAATTGGAAAAAAAAATAATTGGCTACTCTACATTTATCAAAAAAAAAGGAATGGCACGCAGTGGGATCTCGCAGGAAGTGTGTATTTATCGTTTGTAAATAAAACTTTTTACTCGGTGTGGACGCCCTGGTTCTTATTAAAGTACCCAGGAATAGTGATAGTAGTACCTGGGACATTATCTGTAAGGTATGGTTCCATCAATATGCCTCTGTCAGGCTGCTTGCTTTATTAGTCTGTGGGACAGCTCTCCTAATTTTGGCACAAGCCCCCAGATGCTAGTAAGGAGGACGTTGCAGGGTCAACAGGGATGGATGTGACAATTATCATTTTGCTGCCTAAGTTGATGCGAGGTGGTCCAACCATTTCATTCATTTTTGACTTTATAGTAATTTGTTTCAACTGAGTGGGTTGCTAGGCCATTTCCGAGGACAGTAAAGAGTCAACCACATTGGTATGGCTCTGGTGTCACATGTAGACCAGACCGGGTAAGGATGGGCAGATTTCCTTCCCTAAAGGACATTAGTGAACCAGATGGGTTTTTACGACAATCGACAATGGTTTTGTGGTCATCATTAAACTAGTTTTTAATTCCAGAATTATTAATTGAATTTCAATTCCATCAGCTGCCATTGTGGGAGTTGAACTCATATCCCTCGAGCATTAGCCTGGGCCTCTGGATTACAGTCCAATGACATTACCACTACCCCAGCATCTTCCCCCAAAGCATAAAAAGGATAGAATATTCACAGAAGAATGTAATTCAGCTCATTGTGCTGTCAGTCAAAAACAAACTATCCACTCTAATCCCGCTTTCCAGCTCTTGGTCCATTGCCCAGAACGTCAACTGTGTATCCAATAATTTTTGGAATGTGCTGATAATTTCTGCCACTACCACCCTTTCAAGCAGTGAGTTCTAGACACCAACCAGCCTCTGAAAAGAACCTCCTCAACTTCCCTCTAATCCCTCATCCCTCCACTTTAAATCTGTGTCCCTAGTTATTGATCTCTCTGCTAATGGGAACAGGCCATTGCACTCTATCTCAGCCCCTCACAATTTTATTTGCCTCAATTAAATCTCCCCTCGGACGTCCAATATTTTGGGGGATACTTGCTGAGAAAACAACACTAGCCTCTCACGGGATGTGTGTTTCCAAGAATGTGGTTGGTTCCTTTTTCTGTGCTAGGGGTTTATGTTTTGAGACTGAGTAACGTGCACTGTGTGTGTTTGGGCATTTCGTTTGATTGGCCAAAATATCACATCCACCAACAGCAACCAATAAAACTTTGGACGTGGTAAAGATTCTAGTAGGGGGGCATGGTGGCGCAGTGGTTAGCACTGCTGCCTACGGCGCTGAGGACCCGGGTTCAATCCCGGCCCCGGGTCACTGTCCTTGTGGAGTTTGCACATTCTCTCTGTGTCTGCGTGGGCTTCACCTCCACAACCCAAAGATGTGCAGGGTAGGTGGATTGGCCACACTAAATTGCCCCCTTAATTGGAAAAAAAAGAATTGGGTTCTCGAAATTTATTTAAAAAAAGATTCTAATAGCACATCATACATGGGCCAGTGATGGGCAGCATGATGGCGCAGTGGTTAGCATTGCTGCCTCACGGCACTGAGGTCCCAGGTTCGATCCCAGCTCCGGGTCACTGTCCGTGTGGAGTTTGCACATTCTCCCCATGTTTGCGTGGATTTTGCCCCACAACCCAAAGATGTGTAGGGTAGGTGGATTGGCCACGCTAAATTGCCACTTAATTGGAAAAAAATGAATTGGGTACTCTAAATTTTAAAAAAAATACATGGGCCAGTTACAAAACTTTGCAATTGTACTGATTAACATCATTTTGTTTAGTTATTCTCAGAATGTGGGTGTTGGGGCAGGACAACATTTTATGCCCATCTCTAGTTGCCCTTTTGTGAAGGTGGCGATAGCCCTGTTGCCATGTTTTACTACATTTCAAAAGGGACTACATTTTAAAAATACCATCTTGAAGGGGGCTATGTAAATGCTTCCCATCTTTCTCCCCACACGCTGTAAGTGCAACCTGAGAAGATGAACCCTTTTAGAGTCAAATGTTGCCAAGTTTAGTGTCATAGAACATAGAACATACAGTGCAGAAGGAGGCCATTCAGCCCATCAAGTCTGCACCGACCCACTTAAGCCCTTACTTCCACCCTATCCCTGTAACCCAATAACCCCATCTAACCTTTTTGGTCACTAAGGGCAATTTAGCATGGCCAATCCATGGGAGAACGTGCAGACTCCGCACAAACAGTGACCCAGCGGGGAATCGAACCTGGGACCCTGGCGCTGTGAACCTACAGTGCTATCCACTTGTGCCACCATGCTGCCCGTAAAGCAACCGTCCCTGGGTGGGCTCGAACCACCAACCTTTTGGTTAACAGCCGAACGCGCTAACCGATTCACCACAGAGACCAGCTAAGAGAGAGTTCAGTTGCTGACCTGTGGCATTCAATGTTGGCACGACTGTGGTGTTTGTGGTGAGGGCTTGGGTCGAAGTTGTGCCAGTAGGATTAGGGGTAGAGGCCACAATGCTGGTCTGGTTGGCTGAGGTTGTCTGGGTGTCACTCGCACCCGAGGGGGCCATGGTGGTGTTTGCAACCACGCTCGTACTTTCTGAACCACTGGGGGGCACAGTTGGCGTTATGCTGAGCGCTGCTGTTGTGTTGGTAGTTGTTACACTGGATGCTTCTGTTGCATTGAAAGCTGTTACGCTGGGCGCCGCTGTCGTGTTGCTGGTTGGCCTTGAGCTGGACGTTAGTGTCGTGTTGTTGATTGTGGGGTCTGAGGTCGGGCTCCTGCTCTCCTCACTGGTTGACGGAGCTGGAGTGCCAATGGAGCCTGAGGAAACAAAATCAAATTAGGAACCAACAAAGGCCTAATCATCAAAGGGGTTGTTGGTGGCAAGGCAAAGCTTTCTCCTTAACATGGCAAACACAAGTGGAGCAACAACAGCCTGCGCTAATATAGCGCCTTTAACATCGTAAACCATCCCACGGTGCTTCACAGCCGTGTTAAAGGAGAACACCCAACCACTGGCACTATTAGGAGTAGGTTTAAAAGAGTTTCTTAAAGGAAATTCAGCCGCCAATTCGAACACAGCAAGACCCCACAAACGCAAATGTGATAATGATGTACTGAGGTGCTGGTTAAGGGATAGGCATTGGGGACTGGCGAGAACTTCCTTATTCTTCTTCGAGTTGTGCTCGGCAAGCGTATAATGTCTATCGGCGAGGCCTGGGTTTACCATCTCATCTGAAGAGTAAAGGGTTAGACACTGGAGGGGTGTCTCTTGAAAGTAATAGAAGATCAGACTGGGTATGCGAAAGGAAGGCAGCTCTGTTTTCGATTATTAGAGGTTGCTAAATGTGATCATGATGTCGGCAGAGGAAAAGGAGATGGAGGTGGAGGTGGCGCTAGATGGGGAGAAGACGTTCGACCGGGTAGAGTGGGAGTACTTGATGGCGGTCTTAGAGAGATTTGGGATGGGGGCGAGGTTTGCGGAATGGGTACGGCTATTGTACAGGGAACCGATGGCGAGTGTTCCACATGGACAACATGCTTTTGGGTACTTTGCTCTGCACCCGGACACTAAGCAGGGGTGTCCTATCCCCACCCCCCCGCTAGATAGAGCCATTGCTCGAAGGAGTTCGGAGTTGTGGAAGGGGATAGTGTGAAGGGAGATGGAGCAGAGAGTATCCTTGTACGCAGACGATTTACTGCGGTACATCTCGGAGCCGTGTACGTCGGTGGGGAATATAATGGGGATACTCCAAAGATTCGGGTCGTTCTCGGGGTTTAAAGTAAATTTAGAGAAGAGCGAGTATTTTATGGTGTCCCAGCCAGGAGTGGGGACGGGAGTGGTGGGGCTTCCATTTCGCAGCGCGGCAACCCACTTCAGGTATTTGGGGGTGCAGGTGTTGCGGGACTGGGGTGGGGGCTCCGTAGGTACAATTTCACCAGTTTGGTGGGGAGGGTGAAGGCCGACTTGGCAAGGTGGGACAACCTCCCTCTGTCATTGGCAGGCTGGATGCGAGGTTTCGGAGAAGTGAGGAGAAGGGAATTAAGGTAATAAAAGATTTGTTCCTGGGAGGATGCTTTACGAGGTTGGAGGAGTAAGGGGAGAAGTAGGGACTGGCGCAAGAGGAAGGGTTTAGGTACCTGCAGCTCCGAGACTTTGTAAGGAAGGATTTTCCGAGCTTCCCGATAGCGCCGCCCCCCTCGTTGTTGGAGGAGGTACTGTCGGCAGGGGAGTTGTAGAAGGTGGTGGTGTCAGCGATTTATGGGAAGATTGTGGGGGAGGATAGGGGAGGGATTAAGGCCAAGTGGAAGAAGAGTTGGGCGAGGTAATGGAAGAAGGATTGTAGTGAGGTGCTATGAAGGGTGAATGCCTCAACCTCAGGGGCGGAATAGGGGCTGAGACAGCTGAAGGTTGTGTATAGGGCGCACCTCACAAAGGTGAGGATGAGCCAACTCTTTGAGGGGATGGAGGATGTCTGCGAACGGTGTGGGAGGGGCCCCGCCAATCATGTTCATATGTTTTGGTCCTGCCTGAAGCTGCAGAGGTATTAGATTTTTAGTTAATAAACTTAGAGTACCCAATTCATTTTTTCCAAATAAGGGGCAATTTAGCGTGGCCAATCCACCTAACCTGCACATCTTTGGGTTGTGGGGGCGAAACCCACGCAAACACGGGGAGAATGCGCAAACTCCACACGGAGAGTGACTCAGAGCCAGGATCGAACCTGGGACCTCGGCGCCATGAGACAGCAGTGCTAACCACTGCGCTACCGTGCTGCCCTTGGACGGAGGTTTTTAACATTATCTCAGGGGCACTACATGTGGATTTGGAGCCGGTTCCCTAAAGGCCATTTTCAGGGTGTTGGACTAGCCCCCACCTGCAGGCGGGAGTGGGGGCAAATGTCTCAGCCTTCGCCTTGCTGATCGCTAGTAGGCGGGTCCTGCATGGGGTGGAGGTCAGCTTCGTCGCCCTGTGCCTGGGCGTGGCGGGGTTCCTGCTGGAATTCATGACCCTGGAGAAGGTGAAATTTGAGCTGAGGAAGGGGGCGAAGGACGGGTTCTACAATTCATGGGGTTTCTTGATTCTGCACTTTCAGGAACCTGGTGCCATTGAACATGAGGGCGGGCGGTAAGGGGGTTAGTTTGTTTTCCCTCTTTTTTAACGTATTTTGGGGATTTGCGAGTCTCTGTTTCAGACTGTATATTGACAGGGTCCTTTTTGCAGTTGTTTCTTTGTTTTCTTTTGTTGTTTGTAAGATGAAAATGTGGCGAATAAAAAGATTTTTAAAATATATACAAATAAACAGCTGAACCCCTTGATTAGATCCCAGTCTGTAATCACTAACGGGCATCTCTTATTCCTCATATCAACTGCCCAAACTACACGAATAAATTCCAGTCTGTAACTCACCCCCGGGTCGCTGTTATTCTGTATATAAACCACCCTGAACCCCTCGATTAGATTTCAGTCTGCAAATCATTTCTAGGTATCTGTTATTCTATATATAAACCTCCCTGAGCCCCTCGATAGATTCCAGTCTGTAACTCACTCCCGGGTATCTGTTATTTTATATATAAACCCCATAACCCCTCAATAGATTCCAGTCTGTAACTCACTCCCGGGTATCTGTTATTCTATATATAAACCCCTGAACCCCTCGATTAGATTCCAGTCTTTAACTCACACCTGAGTATCTGTTATATCTATATATAAACCCCTGAACCCCTCGATTAGATTCCAGTCTGTAACTCACTCCCGGGTATCTGTTATTCTGTATATAAACACCTAAACCCCTCGATTAGATTCCAGTCTGTAACACACTCCCGGATCTCTGATATTCTATATATAAACCCCTGAACCCCTCGATTAGATTCCAGTCTGCAACTCACTCCCGGGTATCTGATATTCTATATATAAACCACCCGGAGCCCTCGATAGATTTCAGTCTGCAACTCATTTCCAGGTATCTGTTATTCTATATATAAACCACCCCGAACCCCTCGATTAGATTCCAGTCTGTAACTCACCCCCGGTTACTGTTATTCTATATATAAACCCCTGAACCCCTCAATTAGATTCCAGTCTGTAACTCACTCGCGGATATCTCTTATTCTATATATAAACCATCCTGAACCCCTCAATTAGATTCCAGTCTGTAACTCACTCCTGGGTATCTGGTGTTCTATATATAAACCCCTGAACCCCTCGATTAGATTACAGTCTGTAACTCACTCCCAGGTATCTGTTATTCTATATATAAACCCCCTGAACCCTTCGCTTAGATTCCCGTCTGTAACTCACTCCCGGGTATCTGTTATTCTATATATAAACCCCTGAACCCCTCGATTAGATTCCAGTCTGTAACACACTCCCAGGTATCTGTTATTCTATATATAAACCCCCTGAACCCTTCGCTTAGATTCCCGTCTGTAACTCACTCCCGGGTATCTGTTATTCTATATATAAACCCCTGAGCCCCTCGATTAGATTCCAGCCTGTAACTCACTCCCGGGTATCTGGTGTTCTATATATAAACCCCTGAACCCCTCGATTAGATTCCAGTATGTAATTCACTCCGGGTATCTATTTTTCTTTATATATACCCCAAAGAATGGGCGGCACGGTAGCCCAGTGGTTAGCACTGTCACTTCACAGTGTCATGGTCCCAGGTTCGTTTCCCGGCTTGGGTCACTGTCTGTCCGGAGTCTGCATGTTCTCCCCGTGTCTGCGTGGGTTTCCTCCGGGTGCTCCGGTTTCCTCCGACAAGTCCCAAAAGAAATGCTGTTAGGTGAATTGGACATTCTGAATTCTCCCTCTGTGTACCCGAACAGGCGCCGGAATGTGGCGACTCGGGGCTTTTGGCAGTAACTTCATTGCAGTGTTAATGTAAGTCTACTTGTGACAATAAACATTATCATTATTAAGCACTCAATTAAATACCAGTATGTTATTCACTGCTGGATATCTGTTATTCTATATTTCAACCACCTGAATCCCTCAATTAGATCCCAGTCGGTTACACAGTCCCGGGTATCTGTTATTCTGTATATAAACCCCTGAAACCCTCGATTAGATTCCAGTCTGTAACTCACTCATGGGTATCTGTTATTCTATATATAAACCTCTGAACCCCTCGATTAGATTCCAGTCTGTAACTCACTCATGGATATCTGTTATTCTATATATAAACCCCTGAACCCCTCGATTAGATTCCAGTCTGTAACTCACTCCCGGGTATCTGTTATTTTATATATAAATCCCTGAACCCCTCGATTAGATTCCAGTCTGTAACTCACTCCCGGGTCTCTGTTATTCTAAATATGAACCACCCTGAACCCCTCGATTAGATTCCAGTCTGAAACTTACTCCCGGTATCCGTTGTTCTATATATAAATCCCCCGAAACCCTCAATTAGATTCCAGTCTGTAACTCCCTCCCGGGTCTCTGTTATTCTATACATAAAAGACCCCAAATCCCTCAATTAGATTCCAGTCAGTAACTCACTCCCAGGTATCTGTTATTCTGTATATAAACCCCTGAACCCCTCGATTAGATTCCAGTCAGTAACTCACTCCCAGGTATCCGTTATTCTGTATATAAACCCCTGAACGCCTCGATTAGATTTCAGTCTGCAACTCATTCCCAGGAATCTGTTATTCTGTATATAAACCCCTGAACCCCTCGATTAGATTCCAGTCTGTAACTCATTCCCAGGAATCTGTTATTCTATATATAAACCCCTGAACCCCTCGATTAGATTCCAGTCAGTAACTCACTCCCAGGTATCCGTTATTCTGTATAGAAACCCCTGAACGCCTCGATTAGATTTCAGTCTGCAACTCATTCCCAGGAATCTGTTATTCTATATATAAACCCCTGAACCCCTCGATTAGATTCCAGTCTGTAACTCATTCCCAGGAATCTGTTATTCTATATATAAACCCCTGAACCCCTCGATTAGATTCCAGTCTGTAACTCACTCCCGGGTATCTGTTATTCTATAGAAAACCCCTGAACCCCTCGATTAGATTCCAATCTGTAACTCACTCGCGGATATCTCTTATTCTATATATAAACCATCCTGAACCCCTCGATTAGATTCCAGTCTGTAACTCACTCCTGGGTATCTGGTGTTCTATATATAAACCCTCTGAACTCTTCTCTTAGATTCCAGACTGTAACTCACTCCCGGGTATCTGTTCTTCTGTATATAAACCCCTGAACTGCTCGATCTGATTCCAGTCTGTAATACACTCCCGGGTATCTGATATTCTATATATAAACACTCTGAACTCTTCGCTTAGATTCCAGTCTGTAACTCACTCCCGGGTCTTTGTTATTCTAAATATAAACCACCCTGAACGCCTCGATTAGATTCCAGTCTGTAACTCACTCCCGGTATCTGTTATTCTATATATAAACCACCCCGAACCCCTCGATTAGATTCCAGTCTGTAACTCACTCCCGGTATCTGTTATTCTATATATAAACCCCTGAACCCCTCAATTAGATTCCAGTCTGTAACTCACACGCGGATATCTCTTATTCTATATATAAAGCATCCTGAACCCCTCAATTAGATTCCAGTCTGTAACGCACTCCTGGGTATCTGGTGTTCTATATATAAACCCCTGAACCCCTCGATTAGATTACAGTCTGTAACTCACTCCCGGATATCTGTTATCCTATATATAAACCACCCCAAACCCCTCACTTAGATTCCAGTCTGTAACTCACTCCCGGGTATCTGTTATCCTATATATAAACCACCCCAAACCCCTCACTTAGATTCCAGTCTGTAACTCACTCCCGGGTATCTGTTATCCTATATATAAACCACCCAAAACCCCTCACTTAGATTCCAGTCTGTAACACACTCCCGGGTATCTGTTCTTCTATATATAAATTCCTGAACTGCTCGATCTGATTCCAGTCTGTAATACACTCCCGGGTATCTGTTATTCTATATATAAACCCCTGAACCCCTCGATTAGATTCCAGTCTGTAACTCACTCGCGGATATCTGTTATTCTATATATAAACCCCTGAACCCCTCGATTAGATTCCAGTCTGTAACTCACTCCCGGGTATCTGTTATTCTATATATAAACCCCTGAACCCCTCGATTAGATTCCAGTCTGTAACTCACTCGCGGATATCTCTTATTCTATATAAAAACCATCCTGAACCCCTTGATTAGATTCCAGTCTGTAACTCACTCCTGGGTATCTGGTGTTCTATATATAAACCCTCTGAACTCTTCGCTTAGATTCCAGTCTGTAACTCACTCCCGGGTCTCTGTTATTCTAAATATAAACCACCCTGAACCCCTCGATTAGATTTCAGTCTGTAACTCACTCCCGGGTATCTGTTATTCTATATATAAACCACCCCGAACCCCTCGATTAGATTCCAGTCTGTAACTCACTCCCGGGTATCTGTTATTCTATATATAAACCACCCCGAACCCCTCGATTAGATTCCAGTCTGTAACTCACTCCCGGGTCTCTGTTATTCTAAATATAAACCACCCCGAACCCCTCGATTAGATTTCAGTCTGTAACTCACTCCCGGGTATCTGTTATTCTATATATAAACCCCTGAACCCCTCGATTAGATTCCAGTCTGTAACTCACTCCCGGGTATCTGTTATTCTATATATAAACCACCCCGAACCCCTCGATTAGATTCCAGTCTGTAACTCACTCCCGGGTATCTGTTATTCTATATATAAACCACCCCGAAACCCTCAATTAGATTCCAGTCTGTAACTCACTCCCGGGTCTCTGTTATTCTAAATATAAACCACCCCGAACCCCTCGATTAGATTTCAGTCTGCAGCTTTCCGGGTGCGGCGATGACCAGCTAAGTCGCACGTTTCGGCAGCTCCCGGTGGAACGGACTTTTGGGCTCTTGATAGGAGCCCCAACGGCAATTTTAACGGCTGAAAACACCGTGCGGTAAACCAGAAGGGTGTTCCCCCTGGACACGGATGGAAAAAGGAGAGGAAAGTGGCCGGATTGCAGCGGATCCTTTGGAACAACGGCAAGGAAGGCAAGCAGAAACCAAGATGGCGTCGGAAGGTGGCAGTTTCATATGGGGCCCTGAACAACAAGAGTTCTTGAAACGCTGTGTGGAGGAGATAAAAAAGGAAATGAAGAAAGAGTTGTTGGCCCCGATATTACAGGCGATTGAAGGGCTGAAAGAGGAACAAAAGACCCAGGAGCGGGAGCTTCGGGTCGTGAAGGCGAAAGCAGCAGAGAATGAGAACGATATACAGGGCCTGGTGGTGAAGTCGGAGATACAGGAGGCACACCAGAAACGATCTGTGGAGAGGTTGGAGGCACTGGAAAACAACGCAAGGAGGAACAACTTGAGGATTCTTGGCCTTCCTGAAGGTGTGGAGGGGGCGGACGTCGGGGCATATGTGAGCACGATGCTGCACTCGTTAATGGGAGCGGAGGCCCCGACGGGTCCGTTGGAGGTGGAGGGAGCATACCGAGTTATGGTGCGAGGATCGAGAGCAGGAGAAACTCCCAGAGCCATAGTGGTGAGATTCCTCCGTTTTAAGGATAGAGAAATGGTCCTTAGATGGGCGAAGAAAACTCGGTGTAGTAAATGGGAGAACGCGGTGATCCGCGTTTATCAAGATTGGAGTGCGGAGGTGGCGAGAAGGAGGGCGAGCTTTAATCGGGCCAAAGCGGTACTTCACAAAAAGAAGATAAAATTTGGAATGCTGCAACCGGCAAGACTGTGGGTCACATATCAAGGGAGGCACCACTACTTTGAGACGGCGGATGAAGCGTGGACTTTTATTGTAGAAGAAAAATTGGAATGATTGGATTATGAAAATGAACGTTTGGACAAAGTGGTGGGGCGAATGGGGGGGGGGGGCGAAGAGGGGTTTTATGTTTTAATCCTGCGGTATGGTAACTTTTCTTTCTCCCACAGGTGGTGATGGGGGGAGGTGGGGAGGGAGAGGAGATGGGGCGTTGGCCATGGGAGGCGGGGCCGAGGGAGAGGCGCGGGCTTGGTTCCCGCGCTATGATAATTATGGCGGGAATAGAGAAGCAGGAAGGAGGGGGCGTCGCACGGTGCGAGCCGCGATCACGGGGGGAAGCCGAGGTCAGCCAGAGTTTGCTGACTTCTGGGAGCAACATGGGGGGAGTAATTACGCTAGCGGGGGGGTCTAGCGGGGGGGGGGGGGGAGGGGGGAATTACTGGGTTGCTGCTGCTGGGGAAAGGGGGGAGTGGGTACGGGAAAGGATGGGCGGGGGGGCACCGTCTGGGAGAGATACAGCTGCGTGGGAACTGGGTGAGAAGCTGGAAAAGGATGATGGCTAACCGGCAAGGGGGGGGGTGGGAAGCCCCCCAACTCGGCTGATCACGTGGAACGTGAGGGGGCTTAACGGGCCGATAAAGAGGGCACGAGTACTCGCACACCTTAAGAAACTTAAAGCAGATGTGGTTATGTTACAGGAAACGCACCTGAAACTGATAGACCAGGTTAGGTTGCGCAAAGGATGGGTGGGGCAGGTGTTCCATTCGGGGCTGGATGCGAAAAACAGGGGGGTGGCTATATTAGTGGGGAAGCGGGTAATGTTCGAGGCAAAGACTATAGTGGCGGATAACGGGGGCAGATACGTGATGGTGAGTGGCAAATTACAGGGAGAGATGGTGGTTTTGGTAAACGTGTATGCCCCAAACTGGGACGATGCCAACTTTATGAGGCGAATGCTAGGACGCATCCCAGACCTAGAGACCGGAAAGCTGATAATGGGGGGAGACTTTAACACGGTGTTGGAACCAAGGCTGGATAGGTCGAAGTCCAGGACTGGTAGGAGGCCGGCAGCAGCCAAGGTGCTTAAGGATTTTATGGAGCAGATGGGAGGGGTGGACCCGTGGAGATTCAGTAGACCTAGGAGTAAGGAGTTCTCGTTTTTCTCCTATGTCCATAAAGTCTATTCACGCATAGACTTTTTTGTGTTGGGTAGGGCATTGATCCCGAGGGTGAGGGGAACGGAATATACGGCTATAGCCATTTCGGATCATGCCCCACACTGGGTAGACTTGGAGATAGGGGTGGAAACAAGAGGGCGCCCACCCTGGAGAATGGACATGGGACTAATGGCGGATGAGGGGGTGTGCCTAAGGGTGAGGGGATGCATTGAAAAGTACTTGGAACTCAATGACAATGGGGAGGTTCAGGTGGGAGTGGTCTGGGAGGCGTTGAAGGCGGTGGTTAGGGGGGAGCTGATATCAATAAGGACACATAAAGGGAAGCAGGAGAGTAAGGAACGGGAGCGGTTGCTGCAAGAACTTTTGAGGGTGGACAGACAATATGCGGAAGCACCGGAGGAGGGACTGTACAGGGAAAGGCAAAGGCTGCATGTGGAATTTGACTTGCTGACTACAGGCACTGCAGAGGCACAATGGAGGAAGGCGCAGGGTGTACAGTATGAATATGGAGAGAAGGCGAGCAGATTGCTGGCACACCAATTGAGGAAAAGGGGAGCAGCGAGGGAAATAGGGGGGGTGAGGGACGAGGAAGGAGAGACGGAGCGGGGAGCGGAGAGAGTGAATGAAGTGTTCAAGACATTTTATAAAAAATTGTATGAAGCTCAACCCCCGGATGGGAGGGAGAGAATGATGGATTTTTTGGATCGGCTGGAAATTCCCAAGGTGGAAGAGCAGGAAAGGGTGGGACTGGGAGCACAGATCACGGTAGAAGAAGTGGTGAAAGGAATTAGGAACATGCAGACGGGAAAGGCCCCGGGACCGGACGGATTCCCAGTTGAATTTTACAGAAAATATTTGGACTTGCTCGCCCCGCTACTGACGAGGACCTTTAACGAGGCAAAGGAAAGGGGACAACTGCCCCCGACTATGTCAGAAGCAACGATATCGCTTCTCTTAAAGAAGGAAAAGGATCCGCTACAATGCGGGTCCTACAGACCAATTTCCCTCCTCAATGTGGATGCCAAGGTCCTGGCCAAGGTAATGGCAATGAGAATAGAGGAATGTGTCCCGGGGGTGGTTCATGAGGACCAAACTGGGTTTGTGAAGGGGAGACAGCTGAACACGAATATACGGAGGCTGTTAGGGGTAATGATGATGGCCCCACCAGAGGGTGAAACGGAGATAGTAGTGGCGATGGATGCCGAGAAAGCATTTGATAGAGTGGAATGGGATTATCTGTGGGAGGTGTTGAGGAGATTTGGGTTTGGAGAGGGGTATGTTAGATGGGTGCAGCTGTTGTATAGGGCCCCAGTGGCGAGTGTGGTCACGAATGGACGGGGATCGGCATATTTTCGGCTCCATAGAGGGACAAGGCAGGGATGTCCTCTGTCCCCATTACTGTTTGCACTGGCGATTGAGCCCCTGGCGATAGCGCTGAGAGGTTCCAAGAGATGGAGGGGAATACTTCGGGGAGGAGAAGAACACCGGGTATCTTTATATGCGGATGATCTGCTACTATATGTGGCGGATCCAGCGGAGGGGATGCCAGAAATAATGCGGATACTTGGGGAGTTTGGGGATTTTTCAGGGTATAAATTGAACATGGGGAAGAGTGAGCTGTTTGTGGTGCATCCAGGGGAGCAGAGTAGAGAAATAGAAGACCTACCGTTGAGGAAGGTAACAAGAGACTTTCGTTACCTGGGGATCCAGATAGCTAAGAATTGGGGCACATTGCACAGGCTAAATTTGACGCGGTTGGTGGAACAGATGGAGGAAGATTTCAAGAGATGGGATATGGTAGCATTGTCAATGGCAGGGAGGGTGCAGGCGGTTAAGATGGTGGTCCTCCCGAGATTCCTCTTTGTGTTTCAGTGCCTCCCGGTGGTGATCACGAAGGCTTTTTTCAAAAGGATAGAAAAGAGTATCATGGGTTTTGTTTGGGCCGGGAAGACTCCGAGAGTGAGGAAGGGATTCTTACAGCGTAGTAGGGATAGGGGGGGGCTGGCACTACCGAGCCTAAGTGAGTATTATTGGGCCGCTAATATTTCAATGGTGAGTAAGTGGATGGGAGAGGAGGAAGGAGCGGCGTGGAAGAGATTAGAGAGGGCGTCCTGTAGGCTATGGTGACAGCCCCATTGCCGTTCTCACCAAGGAACTATACCACGAGTCCGGTGGTGGTAGCTACACTGAAGATTTGGGGACAGTGGAGACGACATAGGGGAAATTCCGGAGCATTGGGGGGGTCCCCGATAAGAAACAACCATAGGTTTGCCCCGGGGGGAATGGATGGGGGATATGGAACGTGGCAAAGAGCAGGTATAACGCAATTGAAAGATCTATTTGTGGATGGGAAGTTCGCGAGTCTGGGAGCGCTGACCGAGAAATATGGGTTGCCCCAAGGGAATGCATTCAGGTACATGCAATTGAGGGCTTTTGCGAGGCAACAGGTGAGGGAATTCCCGCAGCTCCCGACACAAGAGGTGCAGGACAGAGTCATCTCAAAGAAATGGGTGGGGGACGGTAAGGTGTCGGATATATATAGGGAAATGAGGGATGAAGGGGAGACTATGGTGGACGAACTAAAAGGGAAATGGGAAGAAGAGCTAGGGGAGGAGATCGAGGAGGGGCTGTGGGCAGATGCCCTAAACAGGGTAAACTCGTCGTCCTCGTGCGCCAGGCTAAGCCTGATTCAGTTTAAGGTATTACACAGGGCACATATGACTGGAACACGGCTCAGTAAATTTTTTGGGGTGGAGGATAGGTGTGCGAGGTGCTCGAGAAGCCCAGCGAATCATACCCATATGTTTTGGTCATGCCCGGCACTACAGGGGTTTTGGATGGGGGTGACAAAGGTGCTTTCGAAAGTAGTAGGAGTCCGGGTCGAACCAAGCTGGGGGTTGGCTATATTTGGGGTTGCACAAGAGCCGGGAGTGCAGGAGGCGAGAGAGGCCGATGTTTTGGCCTTTGCGTCCCTAGTAGCCCGGGGCAGGATATTGCTAATGTGGAAAGAAGCCAAGCCCCCGGGGGTGGAGACCTGGATAAATGATATGGCGGGGTTCATAAAGTTAGAGCGGATTAAGTTCGTCCTAAGGGGGTCGGCTCAAGGGTTTACCAGGCGGTGGCAACCGTTCGTCGAATATCTTGCGGAAAGATAGATGGGGGAAAAAAGAAGGCAGCAGCAGCAGCCCAGGACTTGGGGGGGGGGGGGGGGGGATGGGGGGGGGGGGGTGGCCTGAGACAAGGCAGTTGCCAATTAGGGCTAGTTTTTATTTTTGTTATTTAATATTTATTTATTTGTTGTTGTTTTTTTGTTCTTGTTTAAATAAAAAAGGTCATTATTATCTGTATTGTTACAATGTTGTGTAAAGGATGCACAATGTACTGCGTTGGTTGACCCAAAATTTTCAATAAAATATTATTTTTAAAAAAAAAGATTTCAGTCTGCAACTCATTCCCAGGTATCTATTATTCTATATATAAACCACCCCAAACAACTCACTTAGATTCCAGTCCGTAACACACACCCGGGTATCTGTTCTTCTGTATATAAACCCCTGAACTGCTCGATCTGATTCCAGTCTGTAATACACTCCCGGGTATCTGATATTCTATATATAAACACTCTGAACTCTTCGCTTAGATTCCAGTCTGTAACTCACTCCCGGGTCTCTGTTATTCTAAATATAAACCACCCCGAACCCCTCGATGAGATTCCAGTCTGTAACTCACTCCCGGGTATCTGTTATTCTAAATATAAACCACCCCAAACCCCTCACTTAGATTCCAGTCTGTAACTCACTCCCGGGTATCGGTTATTCTATATATAAACCACCCCAAACCCCTCACTTAGATTCCAGTCTGTAACACACTCCCGGGTATCTGTTCTTCTATATATAAACTCCTGAACTGCTCGATCTGACTCCAGTCTGTAACTCACTCCCGGTATCTGTTATTCTATATATAAACCACCCCGAACCCCTCGATTAGATTCCAGTCTGTAACTCACTCCCGGTATCTGTTATTCTATATATAAACCCCTGAACCCCTCAATTAGATTCCAGTCTGTAACTCACTCGCGCATATCTCTTATTCTATATATAAACCATCCTGAACCCCTCAATTAGATTCCAGTCTGTAACGCACTCCTGGGTATCTGGTGTTCTATATATAAACCCCTGAACCCCTCGATTAGATTACAGTCTGTAACTCCCTCCCGGATATCTGTTATCCTATATATAAACCACCCCAAACCCCTCACTTAGATTCCAGTCTGTAACTCACTCCCGGGTATCGGTTATTCTATATATAAACCACCCCAAACCCCTCGATTAGATTCCAGTCTGTAACACACTCCCGGGTATCTGTTCTTCTATATATAAACTCCTGAACTGCTCGATCTGACTCCAGTCTGTAACTCACTCCCGGGTATCTGTTATTCTATATATAAACCACCCCGAACCCCTCGATTAGATTCCAGTCTGTAACACACTCCCGGGTATCTGTTCTTCTATATATAAACTCCTGAACTGCTCGAACTGACTCCAGTCTGTAATTCACTCCCGGGTATCTGTTATTCTATATATAAACCACCCCGAACCCCTCGATTAGATTCCAGTCTGTAACACACTCCCGGGTATCTGTTCTTCTATATATAAACCCCCTGAACCCTTCACTTCGATTCCATTCAGTAACTCACTCCAAGGTATCTGTTATTCTATATATAAACCACCCTGAACCCCTCGATTAGATTTCAGTCTGCAACTCATTTGTAGGTATCTGTTATTCTATATATAAACCTCCCTGAGCCCCTCGATTAGATTCCAGTCTGTAACTCACTCCCGGGTATCTGTTATTTTATATATAAACCCCATAACCCCTCAATTAGATTCCTGTCTGTAACTCACTCCCGGGTATCTGTTATTCTATATATAAACCCCTGAACCCCTCGATTAGATTCCAGTCTTTAACTCACACCCGGGTATCTGTTATATCTATATATAAACCCCTGAACCCCTCAATTAGATTCCAGTCTGTAACTCACTCCCGGGTATCTGTTATTCTGTATAGAAACCCCTGAACCCCTCAATTAGATTCCAGTCTGTAACTCACTCCTGGGTATCTGTTATTCTATATATAAACCCCTGAACCCCTCGATTAGATTCCAGTCTGTAACTCACTCCCGGGTATCTGTTATTCTATATATAAACCCCTGAACCCCTCGATTAGATTCCAGTCTGTAACTCACTCCCAGGTATCTGTTATTCTATATATAAACCACCCCAAACCCCTCGATTAGATTCCAGTCTGTAACTCACTCCCGGGTATCTGTTATTCTATATATAAACCCCTGAACCCCTCGATTAGATTCCAGTCTGTAACTCACTCCTGGGTATCTGTTATTCTATATATAAACCCCTGAACCCCTCGATTAGATTCCAGTCTGTAACTCACTCCCAGGTATCTGTTATTCTATATATAAACCACCCCAAACCCCTCGATTAGATTCCAGTCTGTAACTCACTCCCGGGTATCTGTTATTCTATATATAAACCCCTGAACCCCTCGATTAGATTCCAGTCTGTAACTCACTCCCGGGTATCTGTTATTCTGTATATAAACCACCCCGAACCCCTCGATTAGATTCCAGTCTGTAACTCACTCCTGGGTATCTGTTATTCTATATATAAACCCCTGAACCCCTCGATCAGATTCAAGTCTGCAACTCACTACCGGGTATCTGTTATTTTGTATATAAACCACCCCAAACCCCTCGATCAGATTCCAGTCTGTAACTCACTCCCGGGATGTCCTGCAGTTCGTTTTTCTGCAGGTTCGATCTGGTCCAGTGAAGTTTGATTGTAATTATAAAACCTGAATTATAAAAGGTGAATGAGCGGAATCAGGGATAATTTCAGTCCAATCACTTCATCGAAGGTGCACCATTTAAATCATTACTTCCTGTTCGGGAAACGCTACAAAGACGGTGGGAAACATTTGTCAATAATTCTATAATTCATCAATGGGAGATTTCCGCAACGAGAGAGAAGCTGGAAAGTTCTGATCCTAATCTTTTTACAGTTTTGAGTTGCAGATGTGGGCTGAAAAAAATCTCTTCCTCGACTTTTTGACACGTCAACATTCAGAAGTTCTGAAAACTTTCTCTAAAGTTTTGTTGGAATTCACAACACAAATTAAACAAATAAAAAACACTGATTGACTCACTCTGTGAATAGGCGATGCCTATGCAGAGACAAAGATAAAATACCCCCATCATTTTTCGTGCCTTCATCTTCCAGCCAGGTGCCCCGTCTTATGCCGGATATTTAAAGGTGTTCAACTAATATTTTCATAAGAATCTGCGCTGCTTGTCCTTAAAGCGAGGGTGTTGCGACACTCTGCCCCCTGCTGTTTAGAGCATGCCATTGCTGAACAGGTGGAATTCAGCAACAAAAAAAATACATGTTGCCAGGAAAACTCACACCTAGCACCACCCCCACCATCCCTGCTCCCCAATCCCTGACCCCCAGTGCTCACCCCCCTCAGTCCCTCTCCCTTCCCTCCCCCAGTCCCTCAACCCCCCCCCCCCAAGTTCCAACCCCTCAGTCCCTTTCCCAGTTCCCCAGACCCTCTGTCTCTCCCCCTCAGTAGCTCACTCCTCATCCTGTGACACTACACAGTGCCAACCTACATTACCTTTCTTCATGTGAAGCTTAAATCTAACCGAAGACTCTGTAAAAAGCCCTTCCTCATGGCTGAGATACCCCCCCAGGTTGGGCCAATGGTTCCATGTTCGAAGTAGGCTGTGGCCTTTCGATCAAGGTTGGAAATAGGGTTCAATCTTTGAATCATAGAATCATAGAATTTACAGTGCTGAAGGAGGCCATTCGGCCCATCGAATCTGCACTGGCCCTTGAAAAGAGCACTCTACCCAAGCCCACACCTCCACACTATCCCCATAACCCAGTAACCCCACTTAACCTTTTTTGGACACTAAGGGCAATGTAGCATGGCCAATCCACCTAACCCGCACATCTTTGGACTGTGGGAGGAAACCGGAGCACCCGGAGGAAACCCACGCACACACGGTGAGAACGTGCAGACTCCGCACAGACAGCGACCCAAGCCGGGAATCGAACCTGGGACCCTGGAGCTGTGAAGCAACTGTGCTAACCACTGTGCTACCGTGTTGCCCCAGAGTGGAGGATGATTGTCGACGGACCGTCCAGTGGTGGAGTGATTGAAATCGGGGATGTGCAAGAATTGGAGGAACTTGGAGGGTTGTCGGGAAGGAGGGGATTCCAGATAGGGGCAGGGGCGAAGCCATAGAGAGATTTGCAAACAAGGGTGAGAATGTTAAAATCGAGCCGTTGTTTGACCATCTCATATTTTAGGCACTAACCTCTGATACAAACCACAGAAAAACAAACTGTTTAATCCAAAGATCATTTTGATCATTAGACCATTTCTCAGGGGCTAGGACTTCAACTATTGGTTATTCAGGTTGTGTTGCTTTTGTTGCGTAAGTTTTAACAAGGATCTGCTGATCTTTGAAATATTAATGGCTGTAATTTAACATAAAGCCTTGGTACCATTGGGTATATGACTTTAATTATAGATAGGTGTAACATTACCATGTCAATGCCCATCAGAGACCGGTGCAGCAGAGCCAATCATTTATTTAGGAGCTTGCTGAGTAATGCAAAATCAAATCAGTTCAGGTCTGTACATTTTAGAAACATTGAACTCCATATTAATAAATGTTGCAGCCATCTAGAGATTTACAGCTCTCAAACTTGCAGAGAGTCCCAATAGACCAGCACCCTTCCCATAGACTCTCAATTAACAAACCTCTTTGTGCCAAATATACAGAATCCCAAGTCAGGAGCGTAATGGAATATTCTCCACTTGCCTGGATGAGTGCAGCTCCAAAAACATTCAAGAAGCTCGACACCATCCAGGGCAAGGCAGCCCGCTTGATTGCTCCTCCTTCCATGTGTACCATCTACAAGATGCACTGCAGTAACTTGCCAAGGTTCCTGAGACAGCACCTACCAAACCCATGACCACTACCATCTAGAAGGTCAAGAGCAGCAGATACCTGAGAACCCCACCACCTGGAGGTTCCCCTCCAAGTCACTCACCATCTTGACTTGGAAATATATCGCCGTTCGCTCACTGTCACTGGGACAAAATCCTGGAGCTCCCTCCCTAACAGCACAGTGGGTGTATCTACACCTCAAGGACTGCAGCGGTTCAATAAGGCAACTCACTACCACCTTCTGAAGGGCAACTAAGGATGGGCAATAATCCCGTAAATGAATTTAAAGAAAGACCCAAAGCAATGTGGCTGACTCTTACCTACCCTGTGAAATGTATTCAAAATGGCCGTACCATCTTCCCAAGGGCAATCCGCCTACCCTGCACATCTTTGGGTTGTGGGGGTGAGACCCATGCAGACACGGGGTGCAAACTCCACACAGACAGTGACCCGGGGCCGGGATTGAACCCGGGTCCTCAGCGCCGTGAGGCAGCAGTGCTAACCACTGTGCCGCCGTTAGGAGGTTATGTTGTGAAAGATTGTCTCACTGGCTGTTGAATCTGGAACCAAGAGACACAGACTGAAAATTCTCAGGTAGCAGAAGGAAGTAAAGAGAAAGGTTGCCACACAGAGAGCAGTTAGGATGGGGAAAGTTTTGCAAGAAGAGATTATTGAGGCAGAGACCAGAAAATCACTTTAAGTGCAATTGGCTAAGTATTCAAAAATATCCAAAGATATGCAGTTTAGGTGGATTGGCCATGCTAAATTGCTCCTTAGTGTCCTAAAAGGTTTGGAGGGGTTACTGTTACGGGAATAGGGTGGAGGTGTGGGCTTAGGTAGGGTGCTCTTGCCAAGGGCCGGTGCAGACTCGATGGGCCAAATGGCCTCCTTCTGCACTGTAAATTCAATGATTCTATGATTACAATCATGGGAGGGGTGGCAAGGTGGTGCGGTGGTTAACACTGCTGCCTCACGGTGCCGAGGACCCGGGTTCGATCCTGGCCCCGGGTCACCGTCCGTGTGGAGTTTGCACATTCTCCCCGTGTTTGGGAGGGTCTCAGCCCCACAACCCATAGTTGTGCAGGGGAGGTGGATTGGCCACACTATACTGCCCCAATTTGGAAAAAAAACTGAATTGGGTACTTTAAATTAAAAAATTACAATCAATGGAGTTCCGAGAAGGATTCAAATAGAAAGGTTCATCGAACAAGGCAAAGCAAAGCGGCGGGGAATACATCTAGTCTCAGCTGGGACCATCCAAAGATGCCGGTCCCCTTTCTGGCCGGCTTCCAGTGGTGGGTTTTAACAAGCCCCGCTGTTAGACTTTCGCCCCTCAGCGAGGGGGAGCTTGAAATCACAAGCCCCATGGGGAGATCAGTTGGGTCGGCCCTGTGGGTCTCGTAGGGGTTGTTACAGTAAGCATTGGAAAACAAAAAGCATCAAACAATATGAGGACAAAGCAGGGCCACGGGATTAGAGCTAGTACTCGCAATAGCACAAGAGGTCAACTGGTCTTCTTTGCGCTAGTGGTAACTCTGTGATTCCAACTCATTGTGAACTTCAGGTTCTGATAAACTGAATCCACAAAATCAAAGGTGTGTTCTGTTCACTGCCTATTTGCTAACATTAATATTAGCATTCTTTATTTATTATCAATTAGTTGCAGTATAGTTCTCATTCAGTTGAGCTCTTATCTCTGTGTCAGAATGTTGTGCGTTTGAATCTCACTCCACTTATTGGAGAAGAGACATTAAAAAAAAAAAATTTAGAGTACCCAATTCATTTTTTCCAATTAAGGGGCAATTTAGCGTAGCCAATCCACCTAGCCTGCACATCTTTGGGTTGTGGGGGCAAAACCCACGCAAACACGGGGAGAATCTGCAAACTCCACACGGACAGTGACCCAGCACGGTAGCACAAGTGGATAACACTGTGGCTTCACAGCGCCAGGGTCCCAGGTTTGATTCCCCGCTGGGTCACTGTCTGTGCGGAGTCTGCACGTTCTCCCCGTGTCTACGTGGGTTTCCTTCTGGTGCTCCGGTTTCCTCCCACAGTCCAAAGATGTGCAGGTTAGGTGGATTGGCCATGATAAATTGCCCTTAGTGGCCAAAAAGGTTAGGAGAGGTTATTGGGTTACGGGGATAGGGTGGAAGTGGGGGCTTAGATAGGTTGGTGCAGACTCGATGGGCCGAATGGCCTCCTTCTGCACTGTATGTTCTATGTTCAGAGCCGGAATCGAACCTGGGACCTCGGCGTGAGGCAGCAGGGCTAACCCACTGCGCCACCATGCTGCCCTTGGAGAAGAGACATTGAGTCTTCCAGGGCAATACTGAGGGAGCACAGCACAGGCAGAGGAGCCAGTTTTCTGATGATTTGGACCCTATAATTGGACTCTGTCTTGTGTTCTCAACCACTGTCCAGCAAAAGTGTGAACAACGCACAATGGAACACAAACCAGTAGGTGAAGCACGGCAGTGGAGTGGCTGTAATACTGGGCTAGTAATCCAGGGAATGAGAGTTCCCAATCCCACATTAGTTCAAAAATTCCAGTGATTTAAAAAAGACGTGGCTATATTGTCATTAAAAAAACCATTTGACTCACTCATGTCCTTTAGGGAAGGAAATCTATCATCCTTCTCTGGTATGGTGATTCCTACTGGCCTAGCAACCTCTCGGTTGGGTAAAACTATTAGCAATGGCTTCATAAAGAGAGGAAGCAAGCACATCCTGATAAAAAAAGGTAGTGTACAATCCATTACTGCAGATCTTAGGCAGCATTAACAGAAGGAGCCACCAGGTGGCAGCAAGGAGCAGGGGAGGCCATTCAGCCCATTGAGCCTGTTGCACTATTCAATGAGATCATGGCTAACCTGTGACCTAATTCCATATACCTGCCCTTTCCCCATATATCTTACTACCTTTGGTTAATTAAAATCTATCAATAATAGAATTCCTACAGTGCAGAAGGAGGCCATTCGGCCAATCGACTCTGCACCACCCCACCGCCCCTGGGGTGGCACGGTAACACAGTGGTTAGCACTATCGCTTCACAGCTCCAGGGCCACAGATTTGATTCCCGGCTTGGGTCACTGTCTGTGTGGAGTCTGCACATCCTCCCCGTGTCTGCGTGGGTTTCCTCCGGGCGCTCCGGTTTCCTCCCACAGTCCAAAGATGTGCAGGTTAGGTGGATTGGCCATGCTAAAATTGCCCTTCGTGTCCAAAAAGGTTAGGTGGGGTTACTGGGTTGTGGCGATAGGGTGGAGGTGTGGGCTTAAGTGGGGTGCTCTGTCTAAGGGCCGGTGCAGACTCGATGGGCCGAATGGCCTCCTTCTGCACTGTAAGTTCTATGAAAGAGCACCCCACCTAGGCCCAATCCCCCGCCCTACCCCGTAGCCCCACCCCCCTTTGGACACTGAGGGCCAATTTAGCATCTGGCACCTGTTCGGGTACACAGAGGGAGAATTCAGAATGTCCAAATTACCTAACAGCACGTCTTTTGGGACTTGTGGGAGGAAACCGGAGCACCCGGAGGAAACCCATGCACACGGGGAGAACGTGCAGACTCCGGACAGACAGTGACCCAAGCCGGGAATCGAACCTGGGACCCTGGCACTATGAAGCCACAGTGCTAACCACTATGCCACCGTGCTGCCCAGCTGTTTCCATCTTTGTACCAATCACCATTTTAGGTCCAAACTGGATGACCTCACATTTTAGGGCAGCATGGTAGCACAGTGGTTAGCATTGTGGCCTCACAGCGCCAGGTCCCAGGTTCAATTCACGTCTGGGTCACTATCTGTGCGGAGTCTGCACGTTCCTCCCGTGTGCTCCAAGTTCCTCCCACTCGTCCCGAAAGACATGCTTGTTAGGTGAATTGGACATTCTGAATTCTCCCTCTGTGCACCCGAACAGGTGCCAGAATGTGGCAACTAGGGGATTTTCACAGTAACTTCATTGCAGCGTTAATGTAAGCCTACTTGTGACAATAAAGACTATTATTATAATTTTACCCACACTGCTGTCTGTTTGTCCCTGGATTGACTGGACCTTACATCGCCAGATGTTCACACAGCACGAGGGGTGGGTGGAACACCCGACCGGTTATTGTCCAGTCACCACACATCACATGGCCAGGAGGCCTCCGCAGCAGCACCAACAACAACTTTGCATAGCTCCTTTAACATTCCGGACCAAAGTGTCACACTGAGTCACACCAGGAAATATTTTGGGTCAGGTGGCAAAGGCTGGTCAAAGAGCTCGGTGTTAAAGAGGAAAAGAGAGAGACTGAGTGATTTAAGGATGGGATTGTAGAGTTTAAAATCAAGGCAGCCATCAATGGTTAGACAATTAAAATCAAAAATACCGAGGAATCCGGAACTGGTGCAGTGCAGAGATGGTGCAGGCTGTGAGGCCAGAGGGGATTACAGAGGCCGGGGGGGGGGGGGGGAGGGGGGAGGGTGGGGGGGGGGGGGGGGCTGTGGGGGATTGTGGGCGTTGTGGGGGATTGTGGGCGCTGTGGGGGATTGTGGGCGCTGTTGTGGATTGTGGGCGCTGTGGGGGATTGTGGGCGTTGTGGGGGATTGTGGGCGCTGTGGGGGATTGTGGGTGCTGTGGGGGATTGTGGGCGCTGTGGGGGATTGTGGGTGCTGTGAGGGATTGTGGGCGCTGTGGGGGATTGTGGGCGCTGAGGGGGATTGTGGGCGCTGAGGGGGATTGTGGGCACTGTGGGGGATTGTGGGTGCTGTGGGGAGGGGTGTGGGGGGGACGGTTGCGGGTGGTGTGGGGGGCATCGATTGGTTTAAGTGTGACAATGTCAGGAATATGTCAAATCAGACACAGCGGGCGGGATTTTCCGCCGCCGGGATTCTCCATTTTGCCGGCTCCTGGGGGTTTCCTGCCGGCGTGGAGCTGCCCCACAATGGGAAACCCCATTGACCGGCCGGCGTAATGGAGAATCCCGTCGGCAGGTCGGGGCCGAAATGTGGCGCGGCGGGGCGGAGAATCCAGCCCGGTGAGTCTCCCAGTAACGGATCCTAGGATTGGGGCAGTGGCTGAGATGACTTTCGACCTGGCTGTGATTGTTTTTCACCATGGGTAACCTACAGGTTGCCCAGGGATCTGCAACATCAGAGTCCCTGTGGCCTCACCTGATAATGATCTACCGAGATGAGGGGCGGGACTACCCCCACTGCTCCTAGGACTGCTGGGATATAAATACCCCAGCCCAGGTGTGGGCCGGGTGCAGGAGACCCTTCCGGGAGTAGGAGGAGTGTATACTAACCTGAATAAAACCAAATGTTTCTACAGACATCGCTTCTGGGTGGTCGCTTGCCGGAGACTTTACACTGGCGACGAGGATGGAATATCAGTGGAAGCGGAGGCACAACCACGCTATTTCTAGCCTGACCCATTCCTTACGATTTGAAGCCGAAGGTAGATGCCAAACTGCTCCACTTGGAGAAGCTGGGAATCATCTGCCTGGTGCAGATTGGGCCACGCCAGTAGTGCCGGTTATGAAGCCTGACGGGTCCGTCCGTCTTTGCGGGGAATACAAAATGACAATCAATCGAGCATCCCGTCTGGATCGCTACATAATGCCAAAGATTGAAGACCTATATGCAAGGCCCAGCAGCGGAAAGATTTTTACTAAGCTCAACATGAGCCATGCCTATCTCCAGTTGGTTTGGGACTCATCCTCACAAAAATACGTGACCATCAACAAGCAAAGGGGGTTGTATGAATATACCAGGCTGCCATTCGGGGTCTCGTCGCCATGTGCCATATTCCAGAGGGTGATGGAAAATATCCTCCGAGGGTTGCCACTGGTGGCAGTTTACCTAGACGATGTGCTGATCACTGGATCAACCAGGAGAACGCGCTGCGGAGGTTCGAGGCGGCCGGGGTCTGCTTGCGGTGTGAAAAGTGCGTGTTCCACGCAACGGGTGTGGTCTGTTTGGGCCATAGGGTTGACAGGCACGGGCTACACGATAAAGTTCAGACCATCCGGCAGGCGCCTCTACCAAAGGATCCCACGGGGCTATTTTTGTTTCAATGCCTGGTCAACTATTACAGGAAGTTCATCCGGAACTTGCCAATGGTTTTACCACACTGCAGCAGTTGTTGAAGAAGGGCAGCGGTGGATTTGGGAGCCACCGCAGCAGAGAGCGTTTGACAAATTAAAGCGACTGTCATCCTCCCGCTTGCTGACTCACCTTCGCCCTTGTTACTCACATGTGACGCCTCACTCTCTGGGATCAGGGCCGTGTTGGCACACAGGATTGACGCTGGCATCTTGGCGGCAGCGGAGCAAAATTACATCCAAATAGAAAAGGAAGAGTTGGCACTGGTGTTCGGCATTAAACCATTCCATCAATATGTCTAAGGCCATGCGTTCATGGCTTATACCCACCATAAACCGCTTCTGGAGTTATTCAAGGAGGACCAGGCAATTCCCCCGGTGGCGTTGGGCTTTCCTTCAGGCAGCATACGATTTTATTTTGGGGCAGGGAAGAAGATTCCCCACGCGGGCACTCTCAGCCACCTCCCGCTGCCCACCAGCGCGCTAAAGCTAGCAACACTGGATGAGGTGGTTGCTACCTTACATTTTATGGACTCGTTACTGGTAACGGTGGCCAAGTAAAGGCTTGGACGCAGACGGACCTTCTGCTGGCCAGGGCTCAGCACCGTGCCCTCCGAGAGGAGCTGAGGGCTTTTACCATGAAGGTGGTGAAACCCAGAGTGGTGGGTGGGATCCTCCTGTGCGGTTCTCAGGTGGTCATCCCTGAACGCGGCCATGGGGCAATTGTGCAGGACCTCCGCAGTGGACACCCGGGTGTCTCCAAAATGAAAATGTTGGCCCGGAGCTACGTGTGTTGGCCTGGCATCGAAGGGGAGATCGAGAAGCGAAACAGGAGCCATTGCCAGGAGCACCAGAGGGTACCCAAGCAGCTCCACTTCACCCACAAGAGTGGCTGGGCCGGCCATGCTCCCGGGGGCAATGCACCTACTGATAGTGGACACAAACTCTAAATGGATGGATTTACACCAGATGGCAACAACTATATCGAGTGCCATCACCGAACCCTCCGGCAAACCTTTAGCGTTCACGGACCCCGGAGGTCCTCCTATCGGACAATGGCACCATGTTCACTAGTTTGCAGAGTTTTTGAAGCAAAATGGAGTCCGGTGTGTCCACACCGTGCCTTAACACCCGTCCTCGAATGGGTTGGCAGAACGTACCACACAAACTGGGGATGAGAAAATAGACCACAGGCTCACCATAAACCCTCCTCGCCTGTTTCCTATTCCACTATAGGACGCCGCCGCATGCTACCACCGGGGTGACGCGTGCAAAGCTTTTGATGGGTCATCGCTTGCACGTGTAGCCATCTGGGATGGCCACGTCCCGATTACAAAATGGACATTTGCAAAGAATAAAGGGAAAATTGGACAATACTGAGAAACAAGCAGGTGCAAGGTCTGTCTGTTGATTAGAGCCTTAGCTCTCAGACAGGACAGAAACTGCTAAGCCATCTACATACTAATGAGCCATCTCCGGGGACAAAAGGGAAACATTTAGATAAACAATGTCAAGGCAGACACCCCGGCGCCAGAGGAGACTCAAACAAAGCAAACCAACGGTCACCTAGGACACGCCCAGCAACCAGGGAACCTGCCCCTCTATTGGAGGAAGATCGATACGAATGATTGGGAAAGGCCCAATTAATTGAGGCCAAGTTCAAGGCCCGCCCAAAAGCGCGCGAAGCCCTTTTAGGTATAAAAGGTATTCCCCAAGGGAGAATCTTGCTTCTTTGGCCTTGGCTCTCAGCGAAGAGAGACCTGCCGAGTTGCTGCATCAGACCAAGTAAGTTCCAAGTCAACGCACGCTACGAGATAGACGCTCCTAGTTGCTATCCTGTAAACAGCTCAACCCAGCAGCCTCAGAACCGAGCAACGGCCATTGTTCCTCTGGCTGTGTGGGCACCCGAAGCTAAGTATAGGCTTTAGTGATAGTGATAGTTTAGTTTGTAGAGTTTATGCATGAGTAGATTTGACTGTGTGTAAATAAACGAGCATTGCTTTTGAACTTACCAACTGGTGTATCGAGTCTTTGATCAGTATTTGGTTCTGAACCTTGTGGCGGTGTCGAAAGATACCTGGCGACTCTTGAGCAAACGTAATTAAACAGAGCCAAATTAAGAGACAACACCAAAGAGAGCAACATTTACTGGCGACTCTGCCGGGACTCGACTTAGAAGTGGCCTAACCACTCCGAGAGAACCCAAAATTTGAACTGAGAATCCAATTGGAAACAGAAAAACCACAAGTGTAAGAACAGTACTGATCAAGCCTCCGAGATTCGGAAGTGTGTTAATGCATGCGTACTAACAGGGATATACGGTAAACCTGAGAGATTTTGTTGCATAAAACTGTCGGGAGTTTTGTAGGCCGGAAATTCGCGTAAGCCGACCCGTGTTTACATCACCACTTTATCACCCCTGTTCCAAATTCAGTAGAGAAGCTAGATAGAGAAAATGGCAATGAAGGCAATGGAACGCCTTATGAATCCCCAAGAATTCGAGGTCGCAGCAACCAGTAGAGTAGGACAGTGTCCCGTTTGGGAAGATGAGATCAGGAAATATCTCAAAGGGAAAGGATGGCCCCTTTGGAGTGAATTCTGTGCTAATGAGGAAACAGGTCCCGGGAGTATAGGCCATACTTGATGGGAGAACCTGTCAGAGAACCACAAGAAGAGCTTAGGGAAAGCTCGCAAGCCGATGGCAATCGTGTCCTGCTTGGCATGATTGCGAGCACAGAGGAGGTCGTTAGGACGTTCCGTAGAGAGATAGAGGAGAGAGACAGAAGCAGTGAGGTAGACGTGAGCGAGATAGAGAAGGAGAATCAAGATTTAAAAGAGCAGTTAGCAGCAAGGGACAGAGAGGTGGATGATGCCAAGTGGGCACATCAGTCTTGTCTCGCGCATTTGAACAGTTTTCAGACGCAATACGATAAGGCCTACCAGGACACGCAACGTGCGGTCTTGGTAAGACAAGAGACAGAATAGCAAGTGGAAAAATTGCAGAAACAGTGCAATGATTTAAAAGCAGCCCTACGAGCACTCCACACTTCCACAACGGAACAAAGGCAGAGCTCTGTAGACCACGCAAAGTGCCGGAAGCAAATTGCAGAATTGCAATCTCTGCTTTCCATTCAAAATGGGTTTCAAAGCACATTCGGACCCCAGTTAGATCAGGAAAAAGGCCCCGACTGGCAAGAATTGAACGAGACTGCCCATAGATACGTACATGGGACATGTACGCAGGAACAACCCCAGGAAAGGAAAGCGCCCCAACCCCCAACCGCACAGGCAGAACACACCCCCATGAACCCTGTAACCACACACCGCAGGGCCACAGCAGAAGGAGAAGCAAATTTCCTTTATACAACCCCGTTAATCGTGACCCAATTATGGGACGCGTGTGGAAAAATTACACCGTTCCCACATCAGACCCCCACCAATTTTTCGCGAAAGTCAAACAGCAGATTACCATGTACGGCCTGGATGAAAAGGAGCAAGTGAAGCTCACAGTTTTAAGCCTCAACCCTTCAGTCGTGGCAGCCCTTCCCGGCCCACAGAATGTAGGAGGAGGCACACTCCAAGAGATGCACACAGCGATCCTTGATGCGATCGGCTTTAACAGAGGAGACCCCGTAGAAGGCCGAAACAAGTGTAGGCAAAAGAAAACAGAGCACCCCGCAGCGTTTGCTGGACGCTTTTGGATACACTTCACAGCAGTTTTCGGAGAGTTAGCCCGCGCCCATTTGTCCCCAGATAATATGGCCAAATGGACTCGAATCCTAGCCTCTCACGCGAGAGACGCAGGACAGAGAGCTTGCGCAAATTATGACCCCTCAGATGAGGCCCACAATGAAAAATGGGTTTTGAAGAGACTGTCCAGCGCTTGGGAGCAATCAGTCCAAGGCAAAACCGAATTTGTAAAACCCGATGAAGAGCAGGCAGACATGAATCCGTTAGGACGCACCAGAACCCCGCATGGGTAAATGAGGGAAATAGCCCACAGCAGACTAAATCCCAGGAATGCTACAATTGTGGACAGTTAGGACATTACGCACAAGAATGTCAAGCCCCCCTGAAACAGCAACTGCATCAGCCCACCAATGCCCCCCGAACCAGCAACGACACCAACAGCCCCGACCCCCCACCCAGGGAACCATACCCAAGGGAGCAATACCCCAGAGAGCCTGGTCCACCTTATGTGCCCCAGGGGTCATGTTACAACTGTGGGCAGCCAGGACACTTCACCTGAGATTGCAGGAGACCCCCACCAGCTAGACTAGCCTCCAGATATAAAAGAGAACACCACCCACAAAGCAGCTGCAAGGTCCCAGCTGCCCCATGCACACTGTGAGCGCTTACCCACCACTTCTCATGGCAGGGACACCTCAGCAAGGCCACTTCATTTTTGTTTCGCTCCTCCTTCCTCTCTTCTTCGGCCACACTACACTGCCTCCGTATGCTAGTTACACCCCAGTCCAAATGTGGTTTACAATGTCCTTTCTGATGGAACCTGCATCATATTTGTTGTATGTTTGTTCGTTAGTGTTAATGTTAAGTGTTGTTCGTAAACTCGAAAGTTTTTCACAGCCCCATGTCTCCACCCCTTTAACGCCCCCCGGCTGTTAATGGAACAAGTTTGGCCCCAGACAATAGTTCAGAGGAACTAGTTTGTCAACAGAAACCAGTTTAAAGGTACAAGTTTGTCGCCAGACAACCGTTCAAAGGAACTAGTTTGTCGACAGAACACGACTCATAGCTACTCTCCTGATTCGAGAGGAACCCCCCCATGACGACCACATTCTTACCCGTTCTTGCCGGTTGCTCAGGCAGTGGAGAAATGGCATTGGTCCCCGCTCTGCCTGAGGACCCCCTCTGGTCAACTACGCTCGGGGAGAGCACATACGGCACTGATCACCGTCCTACCCGGGGATTCTACCCATTCTTACCCGCCCATACGCACCCCATTTTGGCTCATTCCGTTCAAAATTCTTTTGTTTGGTTTTGGCAACCCTTAGGTTGCTTCCATATGCTAGTTACATCCTCAAACACTAGGATACAATACAATAGAATAATACAATACAATAAATACAATACAATAGGGGCAGCACGGTAGCCTTGTGGATAGCACAATTGCTTCACAGCACCAAGGTCCCAGGTTCGATTCCGGCTTGGGTCACTGTCTGTGCGGAGTCTGCACATCCTCCCCGTGTGTGCGTGGATTTCCTCCGGGTGCTCCGGTTTCCTCCCACAGTCCAAAGATGTGCAGGTTAGGTGGATTGGCCATGATAAATTGCCCTTAGTGTTCAAAATTGCCCTTAGTGTGGGGTGGGGTTACTGGGTTATGGGGATAGGGTGGCGGTGTTGACCTTGGGTAGGGTGCTCTTTCCAAGAGCCGGTGCAGACCCGATGGGCCGAATGGCCTCCTTCTGCACTGTAAATTCTATGATAATCTATGATGGTAGATCACACAGGCTGCTAGACGGCTCGCAGTATGGCAGTATTTTTCTTAGATGTCTTGTCCCAACATTCAGTTTAAAATTTAAAAAAATGAGGGAGTCACAGATGGTGACCAATTATAAAGGGAAATTGGCAGTAAAGGACAGACAGACAGACATACGAGATCTTAAGCAAGATAATAACAGAAATTATACTTGTGTCCACAGAACTCCGGAACCTCAGGAACCCCAGAGGAAGACACAGAAGAAGACAGCCTTCGTGTTCACATGGATCTTAGCGGGATCCCTTCAGTTGCGCGCGGACGCTACCCCCCTGACCCCGACCACACAAACCGTACGGATCCAGAGGACGACTAGCTGGAGTCCCCATATCGCATGGACATCATCACTACATGTGAATATGCTTCCTCAAATTCAGCAAGACGCCTATCTATCTTCAATGTGGATTCCGCGGACGAATGGCGAGCTGTCATACACGTTAACCAACGCAGCATCCAGTTCAAGCTGGACACTGGTGCTTCTGCTAATCTCATCTCTCAAGCAGATTTTGACCGCATTAAAAAGCAACCCAAAATACTTCCGCCGGCCTGCCAGCTGCTTGATTATAATGGCAATGCCATAACTGCATTTGGATCTTGTCATCAGTACGTCTCTAACAAGACCATCGATGCCACACTGCGATTCGAAATCGTCAAGCCTGACAAGGCATCTCTGCTTGGTGCCCATGCATGTAAGCTACTCAACCTCGTACAGCGAGTCCATGCCATGCTCTCTGCCAATGTGGATCTTTGGGCTGACATTGATGACATCCTGGCGCAATACCCAGATGTGTTTAGTGGAATGGGTACGCTGCCATGCTGCTACAAGATCTTACTCAGGCCTGATGCCACGCCTGTGATCCATGCACCACGCCGGGTGCCGGCTCCTCTGAAGGAACGTTTAAAGGCACAGCTACAGGAGCTCTAAGACCAGGGCATCATCTCCAAAGTGACGGAACCGACTGACTGGGTCAGCTCGATGGTCTGTGTGAAGAAGCCCTCAGGAGAGTTGCGGATATGCATAGATCCCAAAGATCTTAACCAGAACATAATGCGGGAACACTACCCGATCCCGAAGCGGGAGGAACTGACCAGTGAGATGGCACACGCCAAATTCTTCACGAAGCGAGATGCATCACGTGGTTTGTGGCAGATACAACTGGATGTGTACAATACAGTGTGGGGTACAGTACAGTGTATACAATACAGTGTGGGGTACACTACAGTGTGTACAATATAGTGTGGGGTACAGTACAGTAGTACAATACAGTGAGGGGTACAGTACAGTGAGTACAATACAGTGTGCGGTACAGTACAGTGTACAATACAGTGTGGGGTACAGTACAGTGTGTACAATACAGTGTGGGGTACAGTACAGTAGTACAATACAGTGAGGGGTACAGTAGAGTGAGTACAATACAGTGAGTGGTACAGTACAGTGTACAATAAAGTGTGGGGTACAGTACAGTGTGTACAATACAGTGTGGGGTACAGTACAGTGTGTACAATACAGTGTGGGGTATAGTACAGTGTGTACAATACAGTGTGTGGTACAGTACAGTGTGTACAATACAGTGAGGGGTACAGTACAGTGTGGACAATGCAGTGTGGGGTACAGTACAGTGAGTACAATACAGTGTGGGGTACAGTACAGTGTGTACAATACAGTGTGGGGTACAGTACAGTGTGGACAATGCAGTGTGGGGTACAGTACAGTGAGTACAATACAGTGTGGGGTACAGTACAGTGTGTACAATACAGTGTGGGGTACAGTACAGTGTGTACAATAGTGTGGGGTACAGTACAGTGAGTACAATACAGTGTGGGGTACAGTACAGTGAGTACAATACAGAGTGGGGTATAGTATAGTGTGTACAATACAGTGTGGGGTACAGTACAGTGAGTACAATACAGTGTGGGGTACAGTACAGTGAGTACAATACAGTGTGTGGTACAGTACAGTGTGTACAATACAGTGTGGGGTACAGTACAGTGTGTACAATACAATGTGTGGTACAGTACAGTGTGTACAATACAGTGTGGGGTACAGTACAGTGTGTACAATAGTGTGGGGTACCTTACAGTGAGTACAATACAGTGTGGGGTACAGTACAGTGTGTACAATACAGTGTGGGGTACAGTACAGTGAGTACAATACAGTGTGGAGTACAGTACAGTGAGTACAATACAGTGTGGGGTACAGTACAGTGTGTACAATACAGTGAGTGGTACAGTACAGTGTGTACAATAAAGTGTGGGGTACAGTACAGTGTGTACAATACAGTGTAGGGTACAGTACAGTGTGTACAATACAGTGTGGGGTATAGTACAGTGTGTACAATACAGTGTGTGATACAGTACAGTGTGTACAATACAGTGAGGGGTACAGTACAGTGTGGACAATACAGTGTGGGGTACAGTACAGTGAGTACAATACAGTGTGGGGTACAGTACAGTGTGTACAATACAGTGTGGGGTACAGTACAGTGTGTACAACAGTGTGGGGTACAGTACAGTGAGTACAATACAGTGTGGGGTACAGTACAGTGTGTACAATACAGTGTTGGGTACAGTACAGTGAGTACAACACTGTGGGGTACAGTACAGTGAGTACAATACAGTGTGGGGTACAGTACAGTGAGTACAATACAGTGTGCAGTACAGTACAGTGAGTACAATACAGTGTGTGGTACAGTACAGTGTGTCCAATACAGTGTGGGGTACAGTACAGTGAGTACAATACAGTGTGGGGTACAGTACAGTGAGTACAATACAGTGTGGGGTACAGTACAGTGAGTACAATACAGTGTGGGGTACAGTACAGTGAGTACAATACAGTGTGGGGTACAGTACAGTGAGTACAATACAGTGTGGGGTACAGTACAGTGAGTACAATACAGTGTGGGGTACAGTACAGTGTGTACAATACAGTGTGGGGTACAGTACAGTGAGTAAAGTACAGTGTGGGGTACAGTACAGTGAGTACAATACAGTGGGGTATAGTACAGTGTGTACAATACAGTGTGGGGTACAGTACAGTGAGTACAATACAGTGTGGGGTACAGTACAGTGTGTACAATACAGTGTGTGGTACAGTACAGTGAGTACAATACAGTGTGGGGTACAGTACAGTGTGTACAATACAGTGTGGGGTACAGTGTGTACAATACAGTGTGGGGTACAGTACAGTGTGTACAATAGTGTGGGGTACAGTACAGTGAGTAGAATACAGTGTGGGGTACAGTACAGTGAGTACAATACAGTGTGGGGTACAGTACAGTGTGTACAATACAGTGTGGGGTACAGTACAGTGAGTACAGTACAGTGTGGGGTACAGTACTGTGTGTACAATACAGTGTGGGGTACAGTACGGTGTGTACAATACAGTGTGTGGTACAGTACAGTGTGTACAATACAGTGTGGTACAGTACAGTGTGTACAATACAGTGTGGGGTACAGTACAGTGTGTACAATACAGTGTGGGGTACAGTACAGTGTGTACAATACAGTGTGGGGTACAGTACAGTGAGTACAATACAGTGTGTGGTACAGTACAGTGTGTACAATACAGTGTGGGGTACAGTACAGTGAGTACAATACAGTGTGTGGTACAGTACAGTGTGTCCAATACAGTGTGGGGTACAGTACAGTGAGTACAATACAGTGAGTGGTACAGTACAGTGAGTACAATACAGTGTGGGGTACAGTACAGTGTGTCCAATACAGTGTGGGGTACAGTACAGTGAGTACAATACAGTGTGGGGTACAGCACAGTGAGTACATTACAGTGTGGGGTAGAGTACAGTGTGTACAAGACAGTGTGGGGTACAGTACAGTGTGTACAATACAGTGTGGGGTACAGTACAGTGAATACAATGCAGTGTGGGGTACAGTACAGTGTGTACAAGACAGTGTGGGGTACAGTACAGTGTGTACAATACAGTGTGGGGTACAGTACAGTGAGTACAATACAGTGTGGGGTACAGTACAGTGTGTACAATACAGTGTGGGGTACAGTACAGTGAGTACAATACAGTGTGGGGTACAGTACAGTGTGTACAATACATTGTGGGGTACAGTACGGTGTGTACAATACAGGGTGTGGTACAGTACAGTGTGTACAATGTAGTGTGGGGTACAGTACGGTGTGTACAATACAGGGTGTGGTACAGTACAGTGTGTACAATACAGTGTGGGGTACAGTACAGTGAGTACAATACAGTGTGGGGTACAGTACAGTGAGTACAATACAGTGTGGGGTACAGTACAGTGAATACAATACAGTGTGTGGTACAGTACAGTGTGTACAAGACAGTGTGGGGTACAGTACAGTGTGTACAATACAGTGTGGGGTACAGTACAGTGAGTACAATACAGTGTGGGGTACAGTACAGTGTGTACAATACAGTGTGGGGTACAGTACAGTGAGTACAATACAGTGTGGGGTACAGTACAGTGTGTACAATACAGTGTGGGGTACAGTACGGTGTGTACAATACAGGGTGTGGTACAGTACAGTGTGTACAATACAGTGTGTGGTACAGTACAGTGTGTACAATACAGTGTGGGGTACAGTACAGTGAGTACAATACAGTGCGTGGTACAGTACAGTGTGGGGTACAGTACAGTGAGTACAATACAGTGTGGGGTACAGTACAGTGAGTACAATACAGTGTGGGTACAGTACAGTGTGTACAATACAGTGTGGGGTACAGTACAGTGAGTACAATACAGTGCGTGGTACAGTACAGTGAGTACAATACAGTGTGGGGTACAGTACAGTGAGTACAATACAGTGTGGGGTACAGTACAGTGTGTACAATACAGTGTGGGGTACAGTACAGTGAGTACAATACAGTGTGTGGTACAGTACAGTGTGTACAATACAGTGTGTGGTACAGTACAGTGTGTACAATACAGTGCGTGGTACAGTACAGTGTGGGGTACAGTACAGTGAGTACAATACAGTGTGGGGTACAGTACAGTGAGTACAATACAGTGTGGGGTACAGTACAGTGTGTACAATACAGTGTGGGGTACAGTACAGTGAGTACAATACAGTGTGTGGTACAGTACAGTGAGTACAATACAGTGTGTGGTACAGTACAGTGAGTACAATACAGTGTTGGGTACAGTACAGTGTGTACAATACAGTGTGTGGTACAGTACAGTGAGTACAATACAGTGTGTGGTACAGTACAGTAAGTACAATACAGTGTGTTGTACAGTACAGTGTGTACAATACAGTGTGGGGTACAGTACAGTGAGTACAATACAGTGTGTGGTACAGTACAGTGTGTACAATACAGTGTGGGGTACAGTACAGTGTGGGGTACAGTGTGTACAATACAGTGTGGGGTACAGTACAGTGTGTACAATAGTGTGGGGTACAGTACAGTGAGTAGAATACAGTGTGGGGTACAGTACAGTGAGTACAATACAGTGTGGGGTACAGTACAGTGTACAATACAGTGTGGGGTACAGTACAGTGAGTACAGTACAGTGTGGGGTACAGTACAGTGTGTACAATACAGTGTGGGGTACAGTACGGTGTGTACAATACAGTGTGGGGTACAGTACAGTGAGTACAATACAGTGTGGGGTACAGTACGGTGAGTACAATACAGTGTGGCGTACAGTACAGTACAATACAGTGTGGGGTACAGTGTGTACAATACAGTGTGGGGTACAGTACAGTGTGTACAATACAGTGTGGGGTACAGTACAGTGAGTACAATACAGTGTGTGGTACAATACAGTGTGTACAATACAGTGTGGGGTACAGTACAGTGAGTACAATACAGTGTGTGGTACAGTACAGTGTGTCCAATACAGTGTGGGGTACAGTACAGTGAGTACAATACAGTGAGTGGTACAGTACAGTGAGTACAATACAGTGTGGGGTACAGTACAGTGTGTCCAATACAGTGTGGGGTACAGTACAGTGAGTACAATACAGTGTGGGGTACAGCACAGTGAGTACATTACAGTGTGGGGTAGAGTACAGTGTGTACAAGACAGTGTGGGGTACAGTACAGTGTGTACAATACAGTGTGGGGTACAGTACAGTGAATACAATACAGTGTGGGGTACAGTACAGTGTGTACAAGACAGTGTGGGGTACAGTACAGTGTGTACAATACAGTGTGGGGTACAGTACAGTGAGTACAATACAGTGTGGGGTACAGTACAGTGTGTACAATACAGTGTGGGGTACAGTACAGTGAGTACAATACAGTGTGGGGTACAGTACAGTGTGTACAATACATTGTGGGGTACAGTACGGTGTGTACAATACAGGGTGTGGTACAGTACAGTGTGTACAATGCAGTGTGGGGTACAGTACGGTGTGTACAATACAGGGTGTGGTACAGTACAGTGTGTACAATACAGTGTGGGGTACAGTACAGTGAGTACAATACAGTGTGGGGTACAGTACAGTGAGTACAATACAGTGTGGGGTACAGTACAGTGAATACAATACAGTGTGTGGTACAGTACAGTGTGTACAAGACAGTGTGGGGTACAGTACAGTGTGTACAATACAGTGTGGGGTACAGTACAGTGAGTACAATACAGTGTGGGGTACAGTACAGTGTGTACAATACAGTGTGGGGTACAGTACAGTGAGTACAATACAGTGTGGGGTACAGTACAGTGTGTACAATACAGTGTGGGGTACAGTACGGTGTGTACAATACAGGTTGTGGTACAGTACAGTGTGTACAATACAGGGTGTGGTACAGTACAGTGTGTACAATACAGTGTGTGGTACAGTACAGTGTGTACAATACAGTGTGGGGTACAGTACAGTGAGTACAATACAGTGCGTGGTACAGTACAGTGTGGGGTACAGTACAGTGAGTACAATACAGTGTGGGGTACAGTACAGTGAGTACAATACAGTGTGGGGTACAGTACAGTGTGTACAATACAGTGTGGGGTACAGTACAGTGAGTACAATACAGTGCGTGGTACAGTACAGTGAGTACAATACAGTGTGGGGTACAGTACAGTGAGTACAATACAGTGTGGGGTACAGTACAGTGTGTACAATACAGTGTGGGGTACAGTACAGTGAGTACAATACAGTGTGTGGTACAGTACAGTGTGTACAATACAGTGTGTGGTACAGTACAGTGTGTACAATACAGTGCGTGGTACAGTACAGTGTGGGGTACAGTACAGTGAGTACAATACAGTGTGGGGTACAGTACAGTGAGTACAATACAGTGTGGGGTACAGTACAGTGTGTACAATACAGTGTGGGGTACAGTACAGTGAGTACAATACAGTGTGTGGTACAGTACAGTGAGTACAATACAGTGTGTGGTACAGTACAGTGTGTACAATACAGTGTGTGGTACAGTACAGTGAGTACAATACAGTGTGTGGTACAGTACAGTGTGTACAATACAGTGTGTGGTACAGTACAGTGAGTACAATACAGTGTGGGGTACAGTACAGTGAGTACAATACAGTGTGGGGTACAGTACAGTGTGTACAATACAGTGTGTGGTACAGTACAGTAAGTACAATACAGTGTGTTGTACAGTACAGTGTGTACAATACAGTGTGGGGTACAGTACAGTGAGTACAATACAGTGTGTGGTACAGTACAGTGTGTACAATACAGTGTGGGGTACAGTACAGTGTGTACAATACAGTGCGTGGTACAGTACAGTGTGGGGTACAGTACAGTGAGTACAATACAGTGTGTGGTACAGTACAACGTGTACAATACAGTGTGGGGTACAGTACAGTGTGTACAATACAGTGTGGGGTACAGTACAGTGAGTACAATACAGTGTGGGGTACAGTACAGTGAGTACAATACAGTGTGGGGTACAGTACAGTGAGTACAATACAGTGTGGGGTACAGTACAGTGAGTACAATACAGTGTGGGGTACAGTACGGTGAGTACAATACAGTGTGGGGTACAGTACAGTGAGTACAATACAGTGTGCGGTACAGTACAGTGTGTACAATACAGTGTGGGGTACAGTACAGTGAGTACAATACAGTGTGGGGTACAGTACAGTGAGTACAATACAGTGTGGGGTACAGTACAGTGAGTACAATACAGTGTGGGGTACAGTACAGTGAGTACAATACAGTGTGGGGTACAGTACAGTGAGTACAATACAGTGCGTGGTACAGTACAGTGTGTACAATACAGTGTGGGGTACAGTACAGTGAGTACAATACAGTGTGGGGTACAGTACAGTGAGTACAATACAGTGTGGGGTACAGTACAGTGTGGACAATACAGTGTGGGGTACAGTACAGTGAGTACAATACAGTGTGGAGTACAGTACAGTGTGTACAATACAGTGTGGGGTACAGTACAGTGAGTACAATACAGTGTGGGGTACAGTACAGTGAGTACAATACAGTGTGGGGTACAGTACAGTGTGGACAATACAGTGTGGGGTACAGTACAGTGTGTACAATGCAGTGTGGGGTATAGAACAGTGAGTACAATACAGTGTGGGGTACAGTACAGTGTGTACAATACAGTGTGGGGTATAGTACAGTGAGTACAATACAGTGTGGGGTACAGTACAGTGTGTACAATACAGTGTGGGGTACAGTACAGTGAGTACAATACAGTGTGGGGTACAGTACAGTGTGGACAATACAGTGTGGGGTACAGTACAGTGTGTACAATACAGTGTGGGGTACAGTACAGTGTGGACAATACAGTGTGGGGTACAGTACAGTGTGTACAATACAGTGTGGGGTACAGTACAGTGTGTACAATACAGTGTGGGGTACAGTACAGTGAGTACAATACAGTGCGGGGTACAGTACAGTGTGGACAATACAGTGTGTGGTACAGTACAGTGTGTACAATACAGTGTGGGGTACAGTACAGTGTGGACAATACAGTGTGCGGTACAGTACAGTGTGTACAATACAGTGTGGGGTACAGTACAGTGTGTACAATACAGTGTGCGGTACAGTACAGTGTGGACAATACAGTGTGGGGTACAGTACAGTGTGTACAATACAGTGTGGGGTACAGTACAGTGTGTACAATACAGTGTGGGGTACAGTACAGTGTGTACAATACAGTGTGGGGTATTGTACAGTGAGTACAATACAGTGCGTGGTACAGTACAGTGTGGGGTACAGTACAGTGAGTACAATACAGTGTGTGGTACAGTACAGTGTGTACAATACAGTGTGGGGTACAGTACAGTGTGGGGTACAGTACAGTGTGGACAATACAGTGTGGAGTACAGTACAGTGAGTACAATACAGTGCGTGGTACAATACAGTGCGGGGTACAGTACAGTGTGGACAATACAGTGTGGAGTACAGTACAGTGAGTACAATAGTGTGGGGTACAGTACAGTGAGTACAATACAGTGTGGGGTACAGTACAGTGAGTACAAGACAGTGTGGGGTACAGTACAGTGTGTACAATACAGTGTGGGGTACAGTACAGTGAGTACAATACAGTGTGGGGTACAGTACTGTGTGTACAATACAGTGTGGGGTACAGTACAGTGTGTGCAATAAAGTGTGGGGTACAGTACAGTGTGTACAATACAGTGTGGGGTACAGTACAGTGTGTACAATACAGTGTGGGGTACAGTGAGAACAATACAGTGTGGGGTACAGTACAGTGAGTACAATACAGTGAGGGGTACAGTACAGTGTGGACAATACAGTGTGGGGTACAGTACAGTGAGTACAATACAGTGTGGGGTACAGTACAGTGTGTACAATACAGTGTGGGGTACAGTACAGTGTGTACAATAGTGTGGGGTACAGTACAGTGAGTACAATACAGTGTGGGGTACAGTACAGTGAGTCCAGTACAGTGTGGGGTACAGTACAGTGAGTACAATACAGTGTGGGGTACAGTACAGTGAGTACAATACAGTGTGGGGTACAGTACAGTGTGTACATACCCAAGGGAGCAATAACCCAGAGAGCCTGGTCCACCTTATGTGCCCCAGGGGTCATGTTACAACTGTGGGCAGTCAGGACACTTCTCCTGAGATTGCAGGAGACCCCCACCAGCTAGACTAGCCTCCAGATATAAAAGAGAACACCACCCACAAAGCAGCTGCAAGGTCCCAGCTGCCCCATGCACACTGTGAGCGCTTACCCACCACTTCTCATGGCAGGGACACCTCAGCAAGGCCACTTCATTTTTGTTTCGCTCCTCCTTCCTCTCTTCTTCGGCCACACTACACTGCCTCCGTATGCTAGTTACACCCCAGTCCAAATGTGATTTACAATGTCCTTTCTGATGGAACCTGCATCATATTTGTTCTATGTTGGTTCGTTGGTGTTAATGTTAAGTGTTGTTCGTAAACTCGAAAGTTTTTCACAGCCCCATGTCTCCACCCCTTTAACGCCCCCCGGCTGTTAATGGAACAAGTTTGGCCCCAGACAATAGTTCAGAGGAACTAGTTTGTCAACAGAAACCAGTTTGAAGGTACAAGTTTGTCGCCAGACAACCGTTCAAAGGAACTAGTTTGTCGACAGAACACGACTCATAGCTACTCTCCTGATTCGAGAGGAACCCCCCCACGACGACCACATTCTTACCCGTTCTTGCCGGTCGTTCAGGCAGTGGAGAAATGGCATTGGTCCCCGCTCTGCCTGAGGACCCCCTCTGGTCAGCTACGCTCGGGTAGAGCACATACGGCACTGATCACCGTCCTACCCGGGGATTCTACCCATTCTTACCCGCCCATACGCACCCCATTTTGGCTCATTCCGTTCAAAATTCTTTTGTTTGGTTCTGGCAACCCTTAGGTTGCTTCCCTATGCTATTTACATCCTCAAACACTAGGATACAATACAATAGAATAATACAATACAATAAATACAATACAATAGGGGCAGCACGGTAGCCTTGTGGATAGCACAATTGCTTCACAGCACCAAGGTCCCAGGTTCGATTCCGGCTTGGGTCACTGTCTGTGCGGAGTCTGCACATCCTCCCCGTGTGTGCGTGGGTTTCTCCGGGTGCTCCGGTTTCCTCCCACAGTCCAAAGATGTGCGGGTTAGGTGGATTGGCCATGATAAATTGCCCTGAGTGTTCAAAATTGCCCTTAGTGTGGGGTGGGGTTACTGGGTTATGGGGATAGGGTGGCGGTGTTGACCTTGGGTAGGGTGCTCTTTCCAAGAGCCGGTGCAGACCCGATGGGCCGAATGGCCTCCTTCTGCACTGTAAATTCTATGATAATCTATGATGGTAGATCACACAGGCTGCTAGACGGCTCGCAGTATGGCAGTATTTTTCTTAGATGTCTTGTCCCAACATTCAGTTTAAAATTTTAAAAAATGAGGGAGTCACAGATGGTGACCAATTATAAAGGGAAATTGGCAGTAAAGGACAGACAGACAGACATACGAGATCTTAAGCAAGATAATAACAGAAATTATACTTGTGTCCACAGAACTCCGGAACCTCAGGAACCCCAGAGGAAGACACAGAAGAAGACAGCCTTCGTGTTCACATGGATCTTAGCGGGATCCCTTCAGTTGCGCGCGGACGCTACCCCCCTGACCCCGACCACACAAACCGTACGGATCCAGAGGACGACTAGCTGGAGTCCCCATATCGCATGGGCATCATCACTACATGTGAATATGCTTCCTCAAATTCAGCAAGACGCCTATCTATCTTCAATGTGGATTCCGCGGACGAATGGCGAGCTGTCATACACGTTAACCAACGCAGCATCCAGTTCAAGCTGGACACTGGTGCTTCTGCCAATCTCATCTCTCAAGCAGATTTTGACCGCATTAAAAAGCAACCCAAAATACTTCCGCCGGCCTGCCAGCTGCTTGATTATAATGGCAATGCCATAACTGCATTTGGATCTTGTCATCAGTACGTCTCTAACAAGACCATCGATGCCACACTGCGATTCGAAATCGTCAAGCCTGACAAGGCATCTCTGCTTGGTGCCCATGCATGTAAGCTACTCAACCTCGTACAGCGAGTCCATGCCATGCTCTCTGCCAATGTGGATCTTTGGGCTGACATTGATGTCATCCTGGCGCAATACCCAGATGTGTTTAGTGGAATGGGTACGCTGCCATGCTGCTACAAGATCTTACTCAGGCCTGATGCCACGCCTGTGATCCATGCACCACGCCGGGTGCCGGCTCCTCTGAAGGAACGTTTAAAGGCACAGCTACAGGAGCTCCAAGACCAGGGCATCATCTCCAAAGTGACGGAACCGACTGACTGGGTCAGCTCGATGGTCTGTGTGAAGAAGCCCTCAGGAGAGTTGCGGATATGCATAGATCCCAAAGATCTTAACCAGAAAATAATGCGGGAACACTACCCGATCCCGAAGCGGGAGGAACTGACCAGTGAGATGGCACACGCCAAATTCTTCACGAAGCGAGATGCATCACGTGGTTTGTGGCAGATACAACTGGATGTGTACAATACAGTGTGGGGTACAGTACAGTGTATACAATACAGTGTGGGGTACACTACAGTGTGTACAATACAGTGTGGGGTACAGTACAGTAGTACAATACAGTGAGGGGTACAGTACAGTGAGTACAATACAGTGTGCGGTACAGTACAGTGTGTACAATAGTGTGGGGTACCGTACAGTGAGTACAATACAGTGTGGGGTACAGTACAGTGAGTACAATACAGTGTGGGGTACAGTACAGTGAGTACAATACAGTGTGGGGTACAGTACAGTGTGTACAATACAGTGTGGGGTACAGTACAGTGTGTACAATACAGTGAGTGGTACAGTACAGTGTGTACAATAAAGTGTGGGGTACAGTACAGTGCGTACAATACAGTGTGGGGTACAGTACAGTGAGTACAATACAGTGTGGGGTACAGTACAGTGTGTACAATACAGTGTCGGGTACAGTACAGTGAGTACAATACAGTGTGGGGTACAGTACAGTGAGTACAATACAGTGTGTGGTACAGTACAGTGTACAATACAGTGTGGGGTACAGTACAGTGTGTACAATACAGTGTGTGGCACAGTACAGTGTGTACAATACAGTGTGGGGTGCAGTACAGTGTGTACAATAGTGTGGGGTACCGTACAGTGAGTCAGTGAGTACAATACAGTGTGGGGTACAGTACAGTGAGTACAATACAGTGTGGGGTACAGTACAGTGAGTACAATACAGTCCAGGGTACTGTACAGTGTGTACAATACAGTGAGTGGTACAGTAGAGTGTGTACAATAAAGTGTGGGGTACAGTACAGTGTGTACAATACAGTGTGGGGTACAGTACAGTGTGTACAATACAGTGTGGGGTATAGTACAGTGTGTACAATACAGTGTGTGGTACAGTACAGTGTGTACAATACAGTGAGGGGTACAGTACAGTGTGTACAATACAGTGTGTGGTACAGTATAGTGTGGACAATACAGTGTGGGGTACAGTACAGTATGTACAATACAGTGTGGGGTACAGTACAGTGTGTACAATACAGTATGGGGTACAGTACAGTGTGTACAATACAGTGTGGGTACAGTACAGTGAGTACAATACAGTATGGGGTACAGTACAGTGTGTACAATACAGTGTGGGGTACAGTACAGTGTGTACAATACAGTGTGTGGTACAGTACAGTGAGTACAATACAGTATGGGGTACAGTACAGTGTGTACAATACAGGTTGGGGTACAGTACAGTGAGTACAATACAATGTGGAGTACAGTAGTGAGTACAATACAGTGTGGGGTACAGTACAGTGTGTACAATACAGTGTGGGGTACAGTACGGTGTGTACAATACAGTGTGGGGTACAGTACAGTGAGTACAATACAGTGTGTTGTACAGTACAATGTGTACAATACAGTTTGGGGTACAGTACAGTGTGTACAATGCAGTGTGGGGTACAGTACAGTGAGTACACTACAGTTTGGAGTACAGTACAGTGAGTACAATACAGTGTGGGGTACAGTACAGTGTGTACAATACAGTGTGGGGTACAGTACAGTGAGTACAATACAGTGTGGGGTACAGTACAGTGAGTACAATACAGTGTGGGGTACAGTACAGTGAGTACAATACAGTGTGTGGTACAATATAGTGTGTACAATACAGTGTGGGGTACAGTACAGTGAGTACAATACAGTGTGGGGTACAGTACAGTGAGTACAATACAGTGTGGGGTACAGTACAGTGAGTACAATACAGTGTGGGGTACAGTACAGTGAGTACAATACAGTGTGGGGTACAGTACAGTGAGTTCAATACAGTGTGGAGTACAGTACAGTGAGTACAATACAGTGTGGGGTACAGTACAGTGAGTACAATACAGTGTGGGGTACAGTACAGTGTGTACAATACAGAGTGGGGTACAGTACAGTGTGTACAATACAGTATGGGGTACAGTACAGTGTGTACAATACAGTGTGGGGTACAGTACAGTGAGTACAATACAGTGTGGGGTACAGTACAGTGTGTACAATACAGTGTGTGGTACAGTACAGTGTGTACAATACAGTGTGGGGTACAGTACAGTGTGGACAATACAGTGTGGGGTACAGTACAGTGTGTACAATACAGTGTGGGGTACAGTACAGTGTGTACAATACAGTATGGGGTACAGTACAGTGTGTACAATACAGTGAGTGGTACAGTACTGTGAGTACAATACAGCGTGGGGTACAGTACAGTGAGTACAATACAGTGTGGGGTACAGTACAGTGAGTACAATACAGTGTGTGGTACAGTACAGTGAGTACAATACAGTGTGGGGTACAGTACAGTGTGTACAATACAGTGTGGGGTACAGTACAGTGAGTACAATACAGTGTGGGGTACAGTACAGTGTGTACAATACAGTGTGGGGTCCAGTACAGTGAGTACAATACAGTGTGGGGTACAGTACAGTGTGTACAATACAGTGTGGGGTACAGTACTGTGTGTACAATACAGTGTGGGGTACAGTACAGTGAGTACAATACAGTGTGGGGTACAGTACAGTGAGTCCAGTACAGTGTGGGGTACAGTACAAATATGGTGTGTACAATACATTAACGGGTGCAATACTGTGTGTGTACAGTACAACGTGTATAATACTGTGTGTGGTACAGAACAAGTGTGAGGTACAAGACGTGTGGGGTAGGGTACAGCCTGGGGTACAATACAGTAAGCACAGTCCAGAGTGGTTACAGTAGAATGTGTGTACAGGACAATGTGTACAATGCAGTGTGGGGCACATGTGGTAAACCACTGTGTTCCTATATTAAGGGTTGTACGGTAGAACCTGCACTACAGGTTCACCTGGGCCCCTGCATGCTAGCTCCGCCCAGGAGCCAGGTTATAAATATGCGTAGCCTTCAGCTCGCAGCCATTTCGTCAGCTGCTGTGGAAGGCCACACTTCAGATACTAATAAAGCCTCAGTTTGAATTCAACTTCGTCTCCAGCCAAATTGATCGTGCCTCAATTTATAGTATCTGATTCAGAAGATGGACCTCCGGATTAAACCAGATCGCCTGCAGCTGGATCCACACGCAAGCGACGTCAGAAAGGACTTCCAGCACTGGCTAGCTTGTTTTGAAGCGTATTCCAACGCGGGGCCGACCCCTGTTCCAGAGGCTCAGAAGATTCAAATATTGTACTCCAGACTCAACTCTAAAATCTTCCCGCTGATCCAGGATGCGCCCAATTATGCTGACGCTATTTCTCGACTCAAAGAGAGTTATGAGCAGAAGACGAACACACTCTTCGCCAGACACGCGCTCGCAACGTGTACTCAACTACCTGGTGAGTCAATCGAGGACTTCTGGAGGGCCCTAATCCCACTAGTGCGGGACTGTGACTGCCAGGACGTTACAGCTAAGGAGCACTCAGATCTCCTTATGAGGGATGCTTTTGTAACTGGGATTGAGTCCGATGTTATCAGGCAGCGGCTCCTAGAAGGGGCCCGTGCGACCTCGCAGAGACTAAAACACTAGCCTTTTCCATGACGGTCACCCTGCACAATGTACAGTCCTACGCCCCCAACCGCGCGGCCCACTCCTCCTACGCTTCATGGGCCCCACAGGCAGTCGCCCCAGCGGGGGCGCTACCCACCCAATACGCCTGCACTACGCGCCAGCCGGTGATCTCCGGGGGGCCCCGATGCTATTTTTGCGGCCAACAAAGACACCCCCGCCAACGCTGCCCGGCCCGCGCTGCCCTTTGTAAGGCCTGCGGGAAGAAGGGCCACTACACAGCGGTGTGCCAGGCCCGCTCAGCGGCAGTAGTTGCCCCCACCCCCCCCCCCGGTCACGGACAATGGGCGCCGCTATCCTCCCCAACTCCCCAGGCCATGTGCGAGCAATGGGTGCCACCATCTTCTCCCCCGCACCAGGCCCGCTCAGCGGCAGCGGTCGCCCCCACCCACCCCGGTCACGGACAATGGGCGCCGCTATCCTCCCCTCCTCCCCAGGCCATGTGTGAGCAATGGGCGCCGCCATCTTCTCCCCCGCATAACATGTGCGTTTCATAGGTGGCGCCATCTTACTCCACCCCCGCAACGTGCGTTCCATGGGTGCCGCCATTTTGTGACCCCCAGGACCTCCGGGCGCCGCCATCTTGTCCACCCCAAAGCACATGGAGACGAACGGCGTTTCAGGACCCCGACGCAGCGGCCGCCTCACTACCTGACGATCAACCACGACTCGCATCCATGGCAATCGACCAGTCCAGACCACACACTCTGACCAACGCATCCACCAGCGTGAAAGTCAACGGCCACGTGACCTCCTGCCTACTGGACTCCGGGAGCCCCGAGAGCTTTGTACATCCAAATACGGTAAGGCGCTGCTCCCTTAAGGTACACCCAACCAATCAAAGTATCTCCCTGGCATCCGGATCCCATTGCGTAGCGATCCGGGGGTACTGGACGGTCACGCTCACAGTCCAAGGCTTAGAGTTCCACGGTTTTCGCCTCTACGTCCTCCCTAACCTCTGCGCTGCACTTATCCTTGGCCTGGATTTTCAGTGCAACCTCCAGAGCCTGACCCTTAAATTCGGCGGACCCTTACCACCCTTCACTGTGTGTGGCCTCGCAACCCTAAAGGTCGATCCTCCTTCCCTCTTTGCCAATCTAACTCCAGATTGCAAACCCGTCGCCACCAGGAGCAGACGGTACAGCACCCAGGATAAGGCCTTCATCAGGTCCGAGGTCCAGCGGTTGCTTCGGGAAGGCATCATCGAGGCCAGCAACAGCCCCTGGAGAGCTCAAGTGGTAGTGGTTAAGTCTGGGGAGAAAAATCGAATGGTCGTAGACTACAGCCAGACCATCAACAGGTACACGCAGCTCGACGCGTACCCTCTCCCACGCATATCTGACATGGTTAACTAGATTGCACAGTACCGGGTCTTCTCAACGGTGGACCTGAAATCCGCTTACCACCAGCTCCCCATCCGTAAATCAGACCGGCCACACACCGCCTTCGAGACAGACGGCCGGCTATATCACTTCCTTAGGGTCCCCTTCGGCGACACCAATGGGGTTTTGGTCTTCCAAAGGGAGATGGACCGAATGGTCGACCGGTACGGCTGCGGGCCACGTTTCCGTACATAGACAATGTGACCATCTGCAGCCATGATCAGCAGGACCATGATGCCAACCTCGCTAAATTTCTCCGCACCACCACTCTCCTCAACCTCATGTACAACAAGGAAAAGTGTGTGTTCCGTACAAACCGCTTAGCCATCCTCGGCTACGAGGTCCAGAACGGAGTTCTGGGGCCCGATCCCGACCGCATGCGCCCCCTCATGGAGCTTCCCCTCCCCCACTGCCCCAAGGCCCTCACGCTCTGCCTGGGGTTCTTCTCGTATTACGCTCAGTGGGTCCCAAACTATGCGGACAAGGCCCGCCCACTCATACAGTCCACTCATTTCCCCCTGACGGCCGAGGCCCAACAGGCTTTCGCCGGATCAGAGCTGATATTGCCAAAGCTGGAATGCACGCTGTAGACGAAACACTTCCTTTCCAAGTAGAAAGCGACGCATCTGACGTCGCCCTTGCCGCCACCCTCAACCAGGCAGGCAGGCCCGTGGCATTCTTTTCCCGCACCCTCCATGCCTCCGAAATTCGGCACTCATCCGTCGAAAAGGAGGCCCAGGCTATCGTTGAAGCTGTACACCATTGGAGGCATTACCTGGCCGGCAGGAGATTTACTCTCCGCACTGACCAACGGTCGGTTGCCTTCATGTTCAACAACACGCAGCGGGGCAAGATCAAAAATGACAAAATCTTGCGGTGGAGAATCGAGCTCTCCACCTATAACTACGAGATTAAGTATCGCCCTGGCAAACTCAACGAGCCCCCAGACGCCCTATCCCAAGGTACACGTGTCAGCACACAGGTAGACCAACTCCGGACCCTGCATGACAGCCTTTGTCACCCAGGGGTCACTCGGTTGTACCACTTCATTAAGGCATGAAATTTGCCCTACTCCGTCGAGGAAGTAAGGACGATCACCAAGGACTGCCAGGTCTGTGCGGAGTGCAAACCGCACTTCTACCGGCCGGACCTCGCGCACCTGGTGAAGGCCTCCCGCCCCTTTGAACGCCTCAGTGTGGATTTCAAAGGCCCCCTCCCTTCCTCCGACCGACACACGTATTTCCTCAGTGTGATCGATGAATACTCCCGTTTTCCCTTCGCCATCCCATGCCCCGACATGACGTCAGCCACCGTCATTAAAGCCCTTAATTCTAGATCTTCACTCTGTTTCGCTTCCCCGCCTACATCCACAGTGACAGGGGATCCTCATTCATGAGTGATGAGCTATGTCAGTTCCTGCTCAGCAGGGGTATCGCCTCCAGCAGAACGACAAGCTACAACCCCCGGGGAAATGGACAGGTAGAAAGGGAGAATGGGATGGTATGGAGGGCCGTCCAGCTGGCCCTGCGGTCCAGGAATCTCCCGGCCTCCCGCTGGCAAGAGGTCCTCCCTAATGCACTACATTCCATTCGCTTATTACTTTGCACTGCTACTAACAGTACACCGCATGAACGTCTTTTTGCCTTCCCCAGGAAGTCCACATCCGGGGTATCGCTCCCAACTTGGCTCACAGCTCCGGGAACCGTGCTTCTCCGTAAACATGTGCGGCTCCACAAGGCGGATCCGTTGGTGGAAAGGGTGCACCTGCTCCACGCAAACCCCCAGTACGCCCACGTGGCAATCCCCGACGGCCGCCAGGATACCGTCTCCCTCAGGGACCTGGCACCAGCAGGTTCCACCCCCACACCACCCCCGTCGCCCCCGGCGCCACCCTCCTCTGCCCCGCCGCCCCCATCACCCCCCCAGGACCATCCGTCCTCCGCCTGCCCACCCCCGTTGATGAAGAGGATTTCGGCACGCTCCCGGAGTCAACTTCGACCACGACAGCACCAACATCGCCGGTTCCACTTCGTCGATCCCAGAGGACGATCAAGGCGCCGGACCGGCTGAACCTCTGACGGGCCCACCGGATGACCAGAGACATTTTTTTTACTATTCTGTAAATATTAAAGATTCCGAATTGTATGTAGTTATCCACCACCCCCGCTGGACTCAATTTTAACAGGGGGTGAATGTGGTAAACCACTGTGTTCCTATATTAAGGGTTGTATGGTAGAACCTGTACTACAGGTTCACCTGGGCCCCTGCATTCTAGCTCTACCCAGGAGCCGGGTTATAAATATGCGTGGCCTTCAGCTCGCAGCCATTTTGTCAGCTGCTGTAGGAGGCCGCACTTCAGATACTAATAAAGCCTCAGTTTGAATTCAATTTCGTCTCCAGCCAAATTGATCATGCCTCAGTACAGAACAAGTGTGAGGTACAAGCCATGTGGGGTAGAGTACAGTCTGGGGTATAATAGAGTAAGCACAGTACAGAGTGGTTACAGTAAAGTGTATGTACAGGACAATGAGGGATACAGGACTGTGTGTGTGCAGGATTGTGTGAGTACAAGAATGTGTGCGTACTGTTCAGTGTGGATACAGGGTGTGGTGGTATGTATTAGGGGCCATGTGGGACTGTGAAGCCGTGATGCTATTGGCTGACAGATCCGGGGTCCTGGTTGGCTGCTGACTCCTGGCTCCGCCCTGAAGGCGGAGTATAAGAACCCGAGCTTCTCCCCGCCGCTTCATTCTGTTGCTGAACTGCTGGGGACAAGTCTCGATTAATAAAGCCTCAATCGACTTAATCACTTCTCGTCGCTCTCGTAAGTCATTGTGCGCTACACAGGGCAGAGTGGGTACGGGACAGAGTGGGTACGGGACAGAGTGGGTACGGGACAGAGTGGGTACGGGACAGTGTGGGTACGGGACAGTGTGGGTACGGGACAGTATCGGTACGGGACGGTGTGGGTACGGGACATTGTGGGTATGGGACAGTGTGAGTATGGGACAGTGTGGGTACGGGACATTGTGGGTACGGGACAGTGTGGGTACGGTGCAGTGTGGGTACGGGACAGTGTGGGTACAGGGCGGTGTGGGTATGGGACAGTGTGGGTACGGGACAGTGTGGGTATGGGATAGTGTGGGAACAGGGCAGTGTGGGTACGGGACAGTGTGGGTACGGGACAGTGTGGGTATGGGACAGTGTGGGTACGGGACAGTGTGGGTACGGGACAGTGTGGGTGCAGGACAGTGTGGGTCTGGGACAGTGTGGGTACGGGACAGTGTGGGTACGGGACAGTGTGGGTACGGCACAATGTGGGTACGATACAGTGTGGGTACGATACAGTGTGGGTACGGGACAGTGCGGATATGGGACAGTGTGGGTACGGGACATTGTGGGTACGGGACAGTGTGAGTACGGTGCAGTGTGGATACGGGACAGTGTGGGTACAGGGCGGTGTGGGTATGGGACAGTGTGGGTACGGGACAGTGTGGGTACGGGACAGTGTGGGTATGGGATAGTGTGGGAACAGGGCAGTGTGGGTATGGGACAGTGTGGGTACGGGACAGTGTGGGTATGGGACAGTGTGGGTACGGGACAGTGTGGGTATGGGACAGTGTTGGTATGGGACCGTGTGGACAAAGGACACAGTGGGTATGGGACAGTGCGGGTATGGGATAGTGTGGGTACGGGACAGTGTGGGTACGGGACATTGTGGGTACGGGACAGTGTGGGTACGGGACAGTGTGTGTATGGGACATTGTGGGTACGGGACAGTGCGCACCAAGGACACTCTGGGTATGGGACAGTGTGGGTATGGGACAATGTGGGTACGGGACAGTGTGGGTATAAGACAGTGTGGGTATGGGACTGTGTGGGTTCGGGACAGTGTGGGGATAGGACAGTGTGGGTATGGGAGTGCGGGTATGGGACAGTGTGGGTATGGGACTGTGTAGGTACGGGACAGTGTGGGTATAGGACAATGTGGGTATGGGACAGTGTGGGTATGGGACAGTGTGGGGATGGGAGTGCGAGTATAGGACAGTGTGGGTACGGGACAGTGTGGATACGGGACAGTGTGGGTATAGGACAGTGTGGGTATGGGACTGTGTGGGTACAGGACAGTTTGGACAAACGGCAGGGTGGGTATGGGCAGTGTGGCTATGGGACAGTGTGGCTATGGGACAGTGTGGGTACGGGACAGTGGGTACGGGACAGTGTGGGTACGGGACAGTGTGGGTATGGGACAGTGTGGGTACTGTGCAGAGTGGGTAGAGGGCAGTCTGGGTACGGGACAGTGTGGACAAAGGACACAGTGGGTATGGGACAGTGTGGGTATGGGACAGTGTGGGTACGGGACAGTGTGGGTACGGGACAGTGTGGACAAAGGACACTGTGGGTACGGGACAGTGTGGGTATGGGACAGTGTGGGTATGGGACAGTGTGGGTATGGGACAGTGTGGGTATGGGATAGTGTGGGTGCAGGACAGTGTAGGTATGGGACAGCGTGGGTACGGGACAGTGTGTGTACGGGACAGTGTGGGTACGGGACAGTGTGGGTACGATACAGTGTGGGTACGATACAGTGTGGCTACGGGACAGTGCGGGTATGGGACAGTGCGGGTACGGGATAGTGTGGGTATGGGACCGTGTTGGTACGGGACCATGTGGACAAAGGACAGTGTGGGTACAGGACAGTGTGGGAACAGGACAGTGTGGGTACGGGACAGTGTGGGTACGGGACAGTGTGGGTACGGGACAGTGTGGACAAAGGACAGTATGGGTATGGGACAGTGTGGATATGGGACAGTGTGGGTACGGGACAGTGTGGAAATGGGACAGTGTGGGTATGGGACAGTGTGGGTATGGGACAGTGAGGGTATGGGACAGTGTGGGTACGGGACAGTGTGGGTATGGGACAGTGTGGGTACAGGGCAGTGTGGGTACGGGACAGTGTGGGTACGGGACATTGTGTGTACGGGACATTGTGGGTATGGGACAGTGTGTGTACGGGACAGTGTGGGTATGGGACAGTGTGTGTATGGGACACTGTGGGTACGGAACAGTGTGGACAAAGGACAGTGTGGGTATGGGACAGTGTGGGTACGGGACATTGTGGGTTCGGGACAGTGTGGGGATAGGACAGTGTGGGTATGGGAGTGCGGGTATGGGACAGTGTGGGTACGGGACATTGTGGGTATGGGACAGTGTGAGTATGGGACAGTGTGGGTACGGGACATTGTGGGTACGGGACAGTGTGGGTACGGTGCAGTGTGGGTACGGGACAGTGTGGGTACAGGGCGGTGTGGGTATGGGACAGTGTGGGTACGGGACAGTGTGGGTACGGGACAGTGTGGGTATGGGATACTGTGGGAACAGGGCAGTGTGGGTACGGGACAGTGTGGGTACGGGACAGTGTGGGTATGGGACAGTGTGGGTACGGGACAGTGTGGGTACGGGACAGTGTGGGTGCAGGACAGTGTGGGTCTGGGACAGTGTGGGTACGGGACAGTGTGGGTACGGGACAGTGTGGGTACGGCACAATGTGGGTACGATACAGTGTGGGTACGATACAGTGTGGGTACGGGACAGTGCGGATATGGGACAGTGCGGATATGGGACAGTGTGGGTACGGGACATTGTGGGTACGGGACAGTGTGGGTACGGTGCAGTGTGGGTACGGGACAGTGTGGGTACAGGGCGGTGTGGGTATGGGACAGTGTGGGTACGGGACAGTGTGGGTACGGGACAGTGTGGGTATGGGATAGTGTGGGAACAGGGCAGTGTGGGTATGGGACAGTGTGGGTACGGGACAGTGTGGGTATGGGACAGTGTGGGTACGGGACAGTGTGGGTATGGGACAGTGTTGGTACGGGACCGTGTGGACAAAGGACACAGTGGGTATGGGACAGTGTGGGTATGGGATAGTGTGGGTACGGGAAAGTGTGGGTACGGGACATTGTGGGTATGGGACAGTGTGGGTACGGGACAGTGTGGGTATGGGACAGTGTGAGTATGGGACAGTGTGGGTACGGGACAGTGTGGGTATGGGACAGTGTGGGTACGGGACAGTGTGGGTACGGGACAGTGTGGGTACGGGACAGTGTGTGTATGGGACATTGTGGGTACGGGACAGTGTGGACCAAGGACACTGTGGGTATGGACAGTGTGGGTATGGGACAATGTGGGTACGGGACAGTGTGGGTATAAGACAGTGTGGGTATGGGACTGTGTGGGTACGGGACTGTGTGGGTTCGGGACAGTGTGGGGGTAGGACAGTGTGGGTATGGGAGTGTGGGTATGGGACAGTGTGGGTATGGGACTGTGTAGGTACGGGACAGTGTGGGTATAGGACAATGTGGGTATGGGACAGTGTGGGTATGGGACAGTGTGGGTATGGGACAGTGTGGGTATGGGAGTGCGGGTATAGGACAGTGTGGGTACGGGACAGTGTGGGTACGGGACAGTGTGGGTATAGGACAGTGTGGGTATGGGACTGTGGGTACAGGACAGTTTGGACAATGGGCAGGGTGGGTATGGGCAGTGTGGCTATGGGACAGTGTGGCTATGGGACAGTGTGGGTACGGGACAGTGTGGGTACGGGACAGTGTGGGTACGGGACAGTGTGGGTACGGGACAGTGTGGGTATGGGACAGTGTGGGTACAGGGCAGTCTGGGTACGGGACAGTGTGGACAAAGGACACAGTGGGTATGGGACAGTGTGGGTATGGGACAGTATGGGTATATGACAGTGTGGGTATGGGACAGTGTGGGTACTGGGCAGTGTGGGTATGGGACAGTGTGGACAAAGGACAGTGTGGGTATGGGACAGTATGGGTACGGGACAGTGTGGGTACGGGACAGTGTGGACAAAGGACAGTGTGGGTATGGGACAGTGTGGGTACTGGGCAGTGTGGGTATGGGACAGTGTGGACAAAGGACAGTGTGGGTACGGGACAGTGTGGGTATGGGACAGTATGGGTATGTGACAGTGTGGGTACTGGGCAGTGTGGGTATGGGACAGTATGGGTATGTGACAGTGTGGGTATGGGACAGTGTGGGTACTGGGCAGTGTGGGTATGGGACAGTGTGGACAAAGGACAGTGTGGGTACGGGACAGTGTGGGTATGGGACAGTATGGGTATGTGACAGTGTGGGTACTGGGCAGTGTGGGTATGGGACAGTATGGGTATGTGACAGTGTGGGTATGTGACAGTGTGGGTATGGGACAGTGTGGGTACTGGGCAGTGTGGGTATGGGACAGTGTGGACAAAGGACAGTGTGGGTACGGGACAGTGTGGGTATGGGACAGTGTGGGTACGGGACAGTGTGGACAAAGGACAGTGTGGGTATGGGACAGTATGGGTACGGGACAGTGTGGGTACGGGACAGTGTGGACAAAGGACAGTGTGGGTATGGGACAGTGTGGGTACGGGACAGTGTGGGTATGGGACAGTGTGGGTACGGGACAGTGTGGACAAAGGACAGTGTGGGTATGGGACAGTGTGGGTACGGGACAGTGTGGGTATGGGACAGTGTGGACAAAGGACAGTGTGGGTATGGGACAATGTGGGTACTGGGCAGTGTGGGTATATGACAGTGTGGGTATGGGACAGTGTGGGTACTGGGCAGTGTGGGTATGGGACAGTGTGGACAAAGGACAGTGTGGGTATGGGACAGTATGGGTACGGGACAGTGTGGGTACGGGACAGTGTGGACAAAGGACAGTGTGGGTATGGGACAGTGTGGGTACTGGGCAGTGTGGGTATGGGACAGTGTGGACAAAGGACAGTGTGGGTACGGGACAGTGTGGGTATGGGACAGTATGGGTATGTGACAGTGTGGGTACTGGGCAGTGTGGGTATGGGACAGTATGGGTATGTGACAGTGTGGGTATGGGACAGTGTGGGTACTGGGCAGTGTGGGTATGGGACAGTGTGGACAAAGGACAGTGTGGGTACGGGACAGTGTGGGTATGGGACAGTATGGGTATGTGACAGTGTGGGTACTGGGCAGTGTGGGTATGGGACAGTATGGGTATGTGACAGTGTGGGTATGTGACAGTGTGGGTATGGGACAGTGTGGGTACTGGGCAGTGTGGGTATGGGACAGTGTGGACAAAGGACAGTGTGGGTACGGGACAGTGTGGGTATGGGACAGTGTGGGTACGGGACAGTGTGGACAAAGGACAGTGTGGGTATGGGACAGTATGGGTACGGGACAGTGTGGGTACGGGACAGTGTGGACAAAGGACAGTGTGGGTATGGGACAGTGTGGGTACGGGACAGTGTGGGTATGGGACAGTGTGGGTACGGGACAGTGTGGACAAAGGACAGTGTGGGTATGGGACAGTGTGGGTACGGGACAGTGTGGGTATGGGACAGTGTGGACAAAGGACAGTGTGGGTATGGGACAGTGTGGGTACTGGGCAGTGTGGGTATGGGACAGTGTGGATATGGGACAGTGTGGGTATGGGACAGTGTGGACAAAGGACAGTGTGGGTATGGGACAGTGTGGACAAAGGACAGTGTGGGTATGGGACAGTGTGGGTACGGGACAGTGTGGGTATGGGACAGTGTGGACAAAGGACAGTGTGGGTACGGGACAGTGTAGACAAAGGACAGTGTGGGTATGGGACAGTGTGGGTACGGGACAGTGTGGGTATGGGACAGTGTGGGTACGGGACAGTGTGGACAAAGGACAGTGTGGGTATGGGACAGTGTGGGTACGGGACAGTGTGGGTATGGGACAGTGTGGACAAAGGACAGTGTGGGTATGGGACAGTGTGGGTACTGGGCAGTGTGGGTATGGGACAGTGTGGATATGGGACAGTGTGGGTATGGGACAGTGTGGACAAAGGACAGTGTGGGTATGGGACAGTGTGGACAAAGGACAGTGTGGGTATGGGACAGTGTGGGTACGGGACAGTGTGGGTATGGGACAGTGTGGACAAAGGACAGTGTGGGTATGGGACAGTGTGGGTACTGGGCAGTGTGGGTATGGGACAGTGTGGATATGGGACAGTGTGGGTATGGGACAGTGTGGACAAAGGACAGTGTGGGTATGGGACAGTGTGGACAAAGGACAGTGTGGGTATGGGACAGTGTGGGTACGGGACAGTGTGGGTATGGGACAGTGTGGACAAAGGACAGTGTGGGTACGGGACAGTGTAGACAAAGGACAGTGTGGGTATGGGACAGTGTGGGTACGGGACAGTGTGGGTATGGGACAGTGTGGGTACGGGACAGTGTGGACAAAGGACAGTGTGGGTATGGGACAGTGTGGGTACGGGACAGTGTGGGTATGGGACAGTGTGGACAAAGGACAGTGTGGGTACGGGACAGTGTGGGTACGGGACAGTGTGGGTATGGGACAGTGTGGGTATGGGACAGTGTGGGTATGGGACAGTGTGGGTACGGGACAGTGTGGGTACTGGGCAGTGTGGGTATGGGACAGTGTGGATATGGGACAGTGTGGGTATGGGACAGTGTGGGTATGGGACAGTGTGGACAAAGGACAGTGTGGGTATGGGACAGTGTGGGTACGGGACAGTGTGGGTACGGGACAGTGTGGACAAAGGACAGTGTGGGTATGGGACAGTGTGGGTACTGGGCAGTGTGGGTATGGGACAGTGTGGATATGGGACAGTGTGGGTATGGGACAGTGTGGGTATGGGACAGTGTGGACAAAGGACAGTGTGGGTATGGGACAGTGTGGGTACGGGACAGTGTGGGTACGGGACAGTGTGGACAAAGGACAGTGTGGGTATGGGACAGTGTGGACAAAGGACAGTGTGGGTATGGGACAGTGTGGGTACGGGACAGTGTGGGTATGGGACAGTGTGGACAAAGGACAGTGTGGGTATGGGACAGTGTGGGTACTGGGCAGTGTGGGTATGGGACAGTGTGGATATGGGACAGTGTGGGTATGGGACAGTGTGGACAAAGGACAGTGTGGGTATGGGACAGTGTGGACAAAGGACAGTGTGGGTATGGGACAGTGTGGGTACGGGACAGTGTGGGTATGGGACAGTGTGGACAAAGGACAGTGTGGGTATGGGACAGTATGGGTATGGGACAGTGTGGGTACGGGACAGTGTAGACAAAGGACAGCATAAGTACATTATATGGATGTGATATAGTGTCAATAGGGAAGACTCCTGTGTTGCTGTGAGCCTGGGCCATTCCGTCATCGCGTATGAATCTGCTGTAGTCAGTTCGCATGTTGATGTCACACAGTTCCCTGTTTTCTTATCAATCGCATCCAGCCACACTTTACCCCTGAGGAATCGCACGGACTGCCTGCCTAACACATAAAAATCGTGCACTCTCACGCACACCCACACAGCTCCACGTCTCCCACCGCACGTACAGCCATAACAACAACCACTTGCATTGATGTAGCAACTTTACTGGGGTAAAACATCTCAAGTCATCTTCTGGGAACAATTATCTGAGAAAATTCGACGCTGAGCCTTAAGAGGAGGTATTAGTGCAGACAACACAGGTTTGGTCCAAGGTTCAGGGCCTGAACAGTGTTCCAAATAAGGTAAATGACGAGGTTTGGGAGGGAATTCTAGAGCTTAGGATCCATGCAGCTGAAGGCATGAATGCTAATATTGGAGCGTTGAAAATCGGGAATGCACAGGAGGCCAGGCGTGGAGGAGAGATCTCAAAGAGTAGTGGAGTTGGGGAGGTTTCAGAGATTAGGGAGGGACAAGACCATGGATGAATTTGGAAAATAAGGGTAAGAATTTTAAACTTAATTTTATGTTATAAAATGAAGGCATTGCTTTACAGGCTGCTAGTGCAGGTCAATGGGATGGTGGGTGAATGGGGTGTAGTGTGGGTCAGGACACGATCAGCAGGGCATTGGATGAGCTGAACTTTCTGGAGGCTAAAATATGGGAGAACAGCGAGGAACAGTCAAATCGAGGGTAATAAAGGCCTGGATGAGGCTTTCAACATCAGATGAGCTGAGGCAGTGGGCAGAATTGGATGACGTTAAAGATTCGGAAATGGAGGAGGCTTAATGATTAACAGATACGCGGTTGTCTTGGACGCACACAGGGCTCAACTCTCCATGCACACGGGGCAGCACGGTGGCACTGTGGGTTAGCATTGCTGCCTCACGGCGCCGAGGTCCCAGGTTCGCTCCCGGCTCTGGGTCACTGTACGTGCGGAGTTTGCACATTCTCCCTGTGTTTGTGTGGGTTTCGACCCCACAACCCAAAGATGCGCAGGGTAGGTGGATTGGCCACACTAAATTGCCCCTTAATTGGAAAAAATGAATTGGGTACTCTAAATTTAAAAAATAAAAATGTAAAAGAAACTCTCCATCCACACTACACATATCACACATTAACTGGGGCACTCCATCCACTAGCCTCCACCCTTTCCTGTCCTCTAAAACAATCACATAGAAGTGTTCAGTCCGTCTTCTCTTGTGCTGCTGTTAATGTCCCATACAGGGCTCCTCCCATCCCTCTTCATCTCACCCTTCCCAAAATATCCTTCTATTCCTTTCTGCCTCACATATTTACTGTGCTTCCCTGCAAGGAACCTCCCTGTGGTAGTGAGGTGCATATTCTCGTCATTCTTTGGGTAAAAGAAACTCTCCTGACTTCCCCTATTGAATTTATTAATTACTGTCTTCATTTGATAGCCACCTCGTTTCCACTGTTCCCACATGTGGAAAAACGTTCTTTTTTCTTTTTAAAATTTAGAGTACCCAATTCCCCAATTATGGGGCCAATCCACCTATCCTGCACATCTTTGGGTTGTGGGGGCGAAACCCACCCAAACACGGGGAGAATGTGCAAACTCCACACGGACAGTGACCCAGAGCCGGGACCTTGGCGCCGTGAGGCAGCAGGGCTAACTCACTGTGCCACCATGCTGCCCTGGAAAAACCTTCTTAACATCTACCCCATCAGTCCCTTTCATAATCTTAAAGATCTTTATCCACTCACCCCTCTGTCATTTCTTTTCTGGGGAAAAGCGCCTCGAACAGTTCATTCATTTAAAAAAATAAACTTAGATTACCCAATTTTTTTTTCTCTAATTAAGGGGCAATTACCTAACCTGCACATCTTTGGGTTGTGGGGGTGAAACCCATGCATACAGGGGGAGAATGTGCAAACTCCACAGACAGTGACCCAGGATTCGAACCCGGGTCCTCAGCGCCGTAGGCAGCAGTGCTAGCCACTGGGCCACCGTGCTGCACCCCCCCCCGGATCTGCTTATTCTATCCTGATAGTTATAACCTCTACCAACTACTGGAACATCGGAACTTGTGCCTTAAAGACTAATTCAACTCTGTGGTACAGGTGACGCCTAGTGTTGCCCCATTATGTATTTTCCTTTCTTCCCTTTTCTTCCCATGTGCCTAATGATCTGTTGAGCTGCTCGCAGAAAAATACTTTTCACTGTACCTCGGTACACGTGACAATAAACAAATCCAATCCAATCCAATCCAATCTCATCTAGTAAATCTACTTTGCACTTTCTCCAGCGCCTCAATGGTCCTCTTGGTAATATGGAGAGCGGGCAATTCACAATTATCGAAGTGCGATCTAACCAATGTTCGATGTAAGATTAAGATTACTTCCCTGCTTTTCAATTCTATCCTCGCTGGGAATGAATCACTGTGCTTGTTTTTTTTTCTAAATGACCCTATTAACCTGTGTCAATATTTTTAACATTTGTTTTCTTAATTATTTTCGGGGAATCGCTGTCTGGGCCAGCATTTATTGCCCTTCCTAATTGCCCTTGAACTTGAGTGACCCACTCGGCCATTTCAGAGGGCAGTTAAGAGTCTGCTGTGGGTCATATGTAGGTCAGACCGGGTAAGGTGGCAGATTTCCTTCCCTAAAGGACATTAGCAAACAAGATGGGGTTTTACAACAACCGATGGTCATCATTACTGAGACTAACCTTACAATTCCGGATTTAATTGTCCCAGTCAAGACAGGGATGGATAATAAGTACATACCTCCGTAGGCCTTACTGCTTTATAAAAAATATTTTTTTTACACTTTTTTTTCAAAATGGATGATGGGCTGATAAAAATGGCTCCAGCTGATCACATGCTAGCTTCTGGAAGCTTCTGGGGAGTTTGAAAAGGAACTAATCTGACACCTCACACCTCCTGGAATGCAACACATCACATAAACGTTCCAGGTGGCAGCAGGAAGAACTGTGGCTCCTCAGCATAACTCCCAACTACTGGAACATTGGAACTTGCGCCTTCAACTCTATGGTACAGGTGACGCCTGGCTCATTGGCACCAGGTTGGAGACTAGGTGATGCAAACAGCTGCCTTTGGTCATAGCTGACTGGGGCAGACATCTCGTCTGTCAGACCATTGTGATCGCTTGCCTGGAATGTTTACGTGATGCAAAGAGTGTTACACTCCAGGAGGTGTGAGGTGTCAATCTTTGTTCCTTTTCAAACTGCTCAGAAATTCCCAGAAGCTAAATTTGCTGGGTCTTTGGATTATTGGGGTCCAGAGGAATTACCACTGTACTGATACCTAACTTGTGAATGTTTATTCCTTTGCAGCGTTTCCTCCATTAGATTCCCAACCACGCCCCCCCCCCCCCCCCCCAATAAGAAGGTGTGAAGCAAGGGAATTGGAGAGGGAACAGCAGAGTGAGGGGGAAGGAGAAGAAGTGGAGGGGGTGCTTTGACAAAGAGTCAGCGGACTCGGAACGTTAGCTCTTTTCTCTCCCTAGACTTGGCAGACTTGCTGAGATTTTCCAGCATTTTCTCTTCTGTTTCAGATTCCAGCATCCACAGTAATTTGCTTTTATATAGAAGTGGAGGGGGAGTCAGGAGGGGAGTGGGACTAGGCAGTGGAGCAGCCAGGGAGTGGTGAGAGAGATCAGACAAACAGGGAGCTGAAGAGGAGACCACCTATTAGAGGCCAGAAATGCTGGCCTTACTTCCATCTAAATTTGGCGTCTCCACCCATTGAAGATTATAACAACTCTTGATATAAAAAAATTATTCCCCCCCCCCCCCCCCCCCCCGTGCCCTCTCGCATTTTAGATCAATTATCTTAAATCTGTGTCCATGGATTACTGACCCTCCGACCAATGGAACTAGTTTCTTCCGATCCTTCCGATAACTCTCTGATAATTCCTCTTCCCCCTCATTTCTGCCTGTTCTGTTCATCCACATACAACAACAACTCGCCGCTAGTAAAATGCCCCAAGGTATTTCACTGGAGCACTTATCCAGATGAAACTTGACACCAAGCTACACATTGACAGGAGAATGGTAGGTTTTAGAGGAACCCTGTAAAGGAATAAAAGGAAGAGGTTTAGAGAGGCAATTCTGAAGCTTAGAGCCAAAGGGGCTGAAGGCATGCCCAGCAATTGGAGGGATTCTAATCAGAGATGAGCAAAGATTGGAGCAGCATACAGATCCGGGAGGATGGGGGGGTGGGGGGAGCAGCACGGTAGCCCAGTGGTTAGCACAGTTGCTTCACAGCTCCAGGGTCCCAGGATCGATTCACGGCTTGGGTCACTGTCTGTGCGGAGTTTGCACGTTCTCCCTGTGTCTGGGTGGGTTTCCTCCGGGTGCTCCGGTTCCCTCCCACAGTCCAAAGATCATAGAATCATAGAATTTACAGTGCAGAGGAGGCCATTCGGCCCATCGAGTCTGCACCGGCTCTTGGAAAGAGCACCCCACCCAAGCCCACACCTCCACGCTATCCATATTACCCAGTAACCCCACCCAACACTAAGGGCAATTTTGGACACTAAGGACAATTTAGCATGGCCAATCCACCTATCCCGCACATCTTTGGACTGTGGGAGGAAACCGGAGCACCCGGAGGAAACCTACGCACACACAGGGAGAACGTGCAGACTCCACACAGACAGTGACCCAAGCCGGGAATCAAACCTGGGACCCTGGCACTGTGAAGCAATTGTGATAACCACAATGCTACCGTGCTGCCCGTTAGATGTGCAGGTTAGGTGGATTGACCATGCTAAATTGCCCTTAGTGTCCAAAAAAGATGGGTGGGGTTGCTGGGTTAGAGGGATAGGGTGGAGGTATGGGCTTAGGTAGGGTGCTCTTTCCAAGGGTCGGTGCAGACTCAATGGGCCGAATGGCCTCCTTCTGCACTGTAAATTCTATGATTCTATGAAACACATCCATTCCTGCTTTGGCCATTTGACCCTTGTTCGGTGTTGAGGTGGTTGATTTTGGTTGAGGTGGTTGATTTTGGCTGAGCTGGGAATAGATGTTCCAAAGCTTGGGTGGGGAAGGATTCACTCCTAATCACTACCCAATCACCTTGTGCTGGAAGGTTCCCTTGGTTTTAATGCCTAGCAGTGGTCGGATCAGACTTGGCTCTGGGTGTGCACTTCATAGTTAAATGTCTCACTTGGCTGTAGAACTGGAGAGCCGTGAAGCAGCCAACACACTAGCAAGAGTTAGCAGAGGAGGGAAGCAAACTAGAGAGACATGGGCAGGAAAAATGGGGAGGAAAGTGGCGTAGTGGTATTGTCACTGTATTAGTAACCCAGAAACGCAGAATCATGCTCGGGGCAGCAAGGGGGAAGACCCAGGTTCAAATCTGGCCATGGCAGATGTTGAATTCAATAGAAATCTTGAATTAAAAGTCTAAAGGTAACCATGAGTCAATTGTTGTAAAAACCCATCTGGTTCGCTAATGTCCTTTAGGGAAGGAAATCTGCCGTCCTTAGCCGAAGTGGCCTACATGTGACTCCAGATCCACAGCAATGTGGTTGAAAATGTGATCTAGCACTTCTGCATTTTTGATTTTTAAAAAAAACATTTATTCAACTGAGACAACTGATTTTAATGCTTTTTCGCATGTAGCTTTTTTTTGTAATTTCAAGAAAAATCTTATTGTACTTGAATGTGTCCTGTTTTGTTAGCAGAATTAGAGACTTGCTGTAACTATACTCATGTCCCAGTATCTTAAATTCTTTCTATGAAAGAGAAAAGATAACACTAATCAATTGTATCCCCACAACTATTGATATCAATTACAGAACATAGATAATAGATGTTCTTTTTAAAGTTATTTCCAGAAGTCAACATTTCCATGAGACTGTACAGGGATTAAGGGAAAGTAAACATCTCAAGTGGAAATTAAAATAAATAAATAAATAAATAAAAAAGCATTAGCTATGAGGAACGGTTGAATAAACTCGGTTTGTTCTCACTGGAACAACGGAGGTTGAGGGGCGACCTGATAGAGGTCTACAAAATTATGAGGGGCATAGACAGAGTGGATAGTCAGAGGCTTTTTTCCAGGGTAGAGGGGTCAATTACTCGGGGGCATAGGTTTAAGGTGCGAGGGGCAAGGTTTAGAGGAGATGTACGAGGCAAGTTTTTTACACAGAGGGTAGTGGGTGCCTGGAACTCGCTGCCGGAGGAGGTGTTGGAAGCAGGGACGATGGTGACATTTAAGGGGCACCTTGACAAATACATGAATAGGATGGGAATAGAGGGATGCGGACCCAGGAAGTGTAGAAGATTTTAGTTTAGACGGGCAGCATGGTTGGCACAGGCTTAGAGGGCCGAAGGGCCTGTTCCTGTGCTGTACTTTTCTTTGTACTTTGTTCTTTGACTCTTAAATGCCCTCAGGGATGGACAATAAATGCTGGGCCAGCCAGCGACTCCCATATCCCATGAACAAACTTGTAAGAAACTGAAATGGGGTCCATTCTTTGTCATTTGTAGCAATTTTTTAAAAATGTGTCTGACTTAGCTTGCTGATGTTTTGCAAACTTGACCAGCTGGCTGAGTTCAGTAGATATCACTGTGTTAGCGGTACCTCAGTGGCCAGCACCGTTACCTGTGGCTCAGAAGGTTCTAGATTCCAGTCCCACACCAGAGGCCGTAGCACATAATTCAGGCTGACACCCGCGGTGCAATACTGAGGGAGTGCTGCACTGCCAGAGGCGCTGTCTACTCGCTGAAATGTTAAGCTAACAACTGATCTGCCTGCCCGGGTGGATGTTAAAAGCTTTGGCCACTATTTCTAAAGAGGAACAGAGGAGTTCTCCCCAATGTCTTCGGACTAATAGTTATCCCTCAACTAATGTCACTAAAACCACTTTATTGGTTGTTACCATGTCGGCCTTTGTGGGATCCTGCTGTGCGCAAATTAACAGCTGCATTTTGTACATCACATTCCAGTAATTACATGTTCAATAGCACTTCATTGGCTGTGTAGCAACTTTAGATTGTGAAAGGTTCTTGTCTCCCAATGTCAGGCAGGATTTCATCTCCCTACACTGAGAGAGAGAGCCACAGCAGTTTCAGCTGATGCTCGACAAAGTCATCACTGCCCAAGGTTACAAACCCTCCCCACATCTATTGATGAACAGACAAATATCCGCTGGGACACACTAACTGCCCGGCGTCTATTACACCTTGTGTGAGTGGACTCTGATCAGGTTACAATGGGCTGCACCTTTCAGTGGCTCAGACAGATGTGGACAAGGACACTGAGGAGCTGCGGCCTTGGTGGTATTCCAAAGTCCAATGCTGCCTGGAGCATTGCCATTGAATCTCTGAACCCTGACCCCTGAATTCTCCAGCAGCCTGAATTTCTAGTATCTGTCCTTTACCCCACTATAATGGGACTGCTTTTAGCGATCATGCACTGCTCTCTAGAACGTAGCCTCTCTCGCACCTCGGTGCCAACCCTCTCTTGCCCCCTCTTGCAACTCATTTTTTAAAAATATAAATTTAGAGTGCCCAATTATTTTTTTCCAATTAAAGGCAATTTAGCATGGCCAATCCACCTAATCTTCACATCTTCAGGTTGTGGGGTGAAACCCCCCTCTTGCAACTCATAAAACGCAGAGTACAATTAATTGGATGACTCTTTCAAACAGCCAGCACAGGATCGATAGGTTGGATGGCCTCCTTCTTTGCGATCCTAGGACAGGAGCACCTGTTCCTGCAGCCCCACCCTTAGAGGAGCCCCTAAGGGCGACCATCTTGTGTTCGCAGTCAGTCCCCACCAATGTTGTCCCAATGGTCACCTCATTATAGGAAGCATGTGGATGCTTTGGAGAGGGTGCAGAGGAGATTTACCAGGGTGCTGCCTGGACTGGAGGTGTTATGAAGAAAGGTTGAGGGAGCTAGGGCTTTTCTCACTGAAGCGAAGAAGTCAGAGAGGTGACTTGAAAGAGGTGTACAAGGTGATGAGAGGCATGGATAGAGTAGATAGCCAGAGACCTTTCCCCAGGGTGGAAATGGCTGTCACGAGGGTACATAATTTTAAGATGATTGGAGGAACGTAGAGGGGAGATGTCAGAGGTCGGTTCTTTACACAGAGAATGGTGGAGTCAGAGTCATTAGGGACATTTAAGCGACTCTTAGACAGGCACATGGACAGCAGTAAATTGAAGGGGTGTAGGTTCGGTTGATCTTAGATTAGGACAAATGGTCGGCACAACATCGTGGGCCGAACGGCCTGTACTGTGCTGTACTGTTCTAGGTTCTGTGTACCCCACCGACTCTGGTTGGGGTACGCCTTCCACGGTCACCTTCTGCTACCACATTTCCCAGCTCAGACACAGTGAAATGAAATGAAATGAAAAGTCGCTTATTGTCACGAGTAGGCTTCAATGAAGTTACTGTGAAAAGCCCCTAGTCGCCACATTGAGCCGGAACCTGTCCTGTGCCAGGCTTAGTTGTGCACAAGCCCCATTTTCATGCTTCCCCTGTTAAATTTATTTTTTGTTATTCCCTGGCGGCAGGGTTCGGAGCCTGAGGAGGAATCTTTAAAATGCTTGGAGACTGGGGGACTGTAGCTTTAAAAGAGAGCGAGTTTGTTTTTAATTTTTACCAAGTCTCTCCCCAATTGGCGGAGGCAGAGGCTCCTCCTGCCCCCTGTGCCGTTGGTTAGATGTGTCGATGTCACCAGCATCTTGACTTGTCAGATTTCATTTGTGAAACTGAATGTGGAAAACTTACAGGAAAGAGAAAGAGTTACATTCAGAGCAAACTTTGTATCGTTCCCGGTTCCAAAACACCCGCTGATCAGCTTGGGAGGTGCAACACGCAGGAGGCCATTCCGCGCACAGCAAGATCCCACAGACAGCAACTGAGACAAATGAGTCGCCTGGGGGGGGGTGGTGAGAAGAGCTGAAGCAGATCGCCCCACCCCCTGAGCAGCCAGAGAAGGAGGGAGTCTCCCTCTGCAAGAAAATCTAAACCCCCAAGAGATGAAGGTGGGGAAGATCCGAGGCTTCGACCTGGTGCCCGACCGGGTGGAGGACTCGGTCTACACCCGGGGTCAGGTGGTGGCCGGCCGGGTGCTGCTCGATCTCCGGGCAGCCGTCCGCGTTCGCTCGCTGCACATCTCCGCCAAGGGCATGGCAGCGGTGCACTGGCTGGAGAGCAGGAGCATCGGGATGAACACCGTCTACTCCGATTACAGCTCGTACGAGACCTACTTTAAGAAGCGGCAGCACGTAATCCGAGGTCAGTGTGTGTGTGTGTGAGAGGCGTTAAATATCCCTGCAGACATGGGGAGACCAGTGTGCGATCCTGCTGTGCAATGTATTGAATTTAGCTGCAATGCACAGTTAAACACACACACAGCAGAACAACAATTGCAAATCCCTTTCTTGTCGCCTCCACTGTTTAGTAAATAAACCCGAGCGATCAGGAAATTCACACCCAACATTTACTCTAAAAGTGTTTTGATGTGTCGCAATCGCAGGTTAACCCCAGCTGGCTGTGTTAAAGGGACTGTAATTTGTCTCCCTAATTTTGAAGGTAAACCTTATCCTTGGCACTTCTTGTCCAGGCAACCGAAACACACACTTGGGAGTGAATACGCCCACACACCAGCTCTAACTCAATAACCAGATCAACTCGAACTCACCAATTTACACACTCATTCTCTCTCACACACAGATAGACACACACAAGCACACACATACAGACACACACACACACAGGGCAGCACGGTGGTACAGTGGTTAGCACAGTTGCGTCACAGCTCCAGGATCCCAGGTTCGATTCCTGGCTTGGGTCACTGTGCGGAGTCTGCACGTCCTCCCCGTGGCTGCGTGGGTTTTCTCCGGGTGCTCCGGTTTCCTACCACCGTCCAAAGATGTGCGGGTTAGGTGGACTGGCCATGCTAAATTGCCCTTAGTGTCCAAAAATTAGGTTAGGTGGGGTTACGGGGATAGGGTGTAGGTGTGGGCTTGGGTGCGGTGCTCTTTTCAGGGGCCGGTGCAGACTCGATGGGCCAAATGGCCTCCTTCTGTACTATAAATTCTATAATTCTATGATTATACAGACATACATTCACAGACACACGGATACAGACACACACACACATACTCATTAACTGGTGCTCGCACACACATGTGGACAATCCAATGCTCCCCCACCTACTCATATTAACCCACACTCTCACACCTGCCTTTCGCACACACACACTTTGGTGTGTATGAATACTCCATTATATATACATGAAATGAAATGAAAATCGCTTATTGTCACAAGTAGGCTTCAATTGAAGTTACTGTGAAAAGCCCCTAGTCGCCACATTCCGGTGCCTGTTCGGGAAGGCTGGTACGGGAATTGAACCTGCATTGCTGGCCTGCCATGGTCTGCTTTAAAAGCCAGCTATTTAGCCCTGTGCTAAACCAGCCCATGCACTCGCACACTCAGAACATTTTCCCCTCTCGGCACAGGGTTACCTGACACACCCCATGGCGGAGAAAAACATAAAGATTATCACTGGCCTCTTCTTTTTCATCTTCTCCTTCATGTTGCAACATGTTCAGGCACCTCCGTTTGAAAAATTAAACACCCTCACTGCCTGGGGATATACCTTCACCCCAGAGCCTCTGGACCCGGACTGGATTCCTGATCAGGGGGCAATGCCGTTTCACCCTCACACATTAAAATCGTGTTGTTTTTTTTGTTGAAAAAATATACTTTATTCTTAAATTATCTGTAAGTAGATTACAAAACATGTCAAGATGGCCGTCACACAAAGTGCAATAATGGTTTTCTACATGGGTCATGTTGCGCTTTGAGATGCTTCAATACACTAAAAGGAACATCACTGACATTTCAAAATGGTCGATACAGAGAGTGCAATAATATTCATGTTTTCTGCACCAAGTTGATTTAGCTTTGATGGCAGGAGTGAGATTCCTGATCTCGAAATATCCTGTGATCAGCTACGTTTGCAGCATAACTCTGTCCCTTTTGCAGAGGCACTGGCTCATTTGGGTGGTGCTCTCATTGTTGAAAAAGGGGAGGATGTGCAAATCCTCGCGGTGTTTTTGGTGGGCAACCCTCTCGCCACCTGAATCTGAAGGTTGTGGGGTCAACCCCCTACTCCAGAGACTCGAGGACAAAATCGAACCTTGACACTCCTCCTGCACTCCTGCCGGGGAGCGCTGTCCAATTAGAAACACGTTCTTTTTGGACGAGGTGAGATTTAAGAAAAAAGTCCAATGGTGCTGTTTAGGAGGTGGACAGAGAAGATGTCCCCTGGACAATATCTTTCCCCAAACAAGATCACTAGCAATCGCCATCTGGTCATTTTATCACATTGCTCTCTGTGGGATCTTGCTGTGCGCAAATTGGCTGCTGTGTTTTCTACATTACAACACGGAGCACACTTCAAAAAGCACTTCATTGGCTGAAAAGCACTTCCAATGCCCCGAGGTTGTCGGGCACAAAATGCAAAATTGCGCACGGTCTTATCCACAGCCAACTGAATGCTTTTTGTGAGAGGCAGTGAGACAGCATTTTGCCCCCATCTCACCGAGATTTTACAATAACCAATACGTGGAAAATGTTCATGTCCCTCGGGGCCATCCACAACCACATCCGGAGATTAACCTTTAACCCCGGGAGATGACCATTCAGTCCTCGAGGGTTGTCAACCCCTAGGCTCACCCACTAGCCCTGTCACCGCGCCCCCCCCCCCCCCCCCCCCCCCCCCGTACCAGGCTATTTCAGGAGTGGGTCGGCTGGAATGAAGAAATGATACATTAGCTGCTGTTCCTGAACTGGAGTGGCTGCATTCTGTGCCTATGTGTGTTTATCGGTCCTTGGCTGCCTGGGGCGAGGGAGGGAGCCGGCTGGGGCGCCCGGGTGCTCTCGTGTTCCCTCTGCTGGATAACACTTGCAAGCTTGATAGAAATTCGAGCACAGAAAAGAGCCCCATTGATTGCATCCGATGGATCATAAGGCCAGCGCGTGAGAACACATCAGTATCGCCTTGTGCTGTGATTTTTCTTTGTGTGTGTGGAGTGGGGGTGAAATTGGCATCAGCAATGGTGACATTTCTGGGAGAGACCAGGTGAATCACACGTCAGTTCAGCTAATCTCACCCCCAGCATTAAGGTGGCTAGTCTCACCCCCAGCATTGGAGTTAGGCTAAAGAAAGATAATTTATTTATATAGCACCTATCATGACCACAGGCCACCCCAAAGCATTTTACAGCCAATGAATGAATTTGATGTGTAATCTTAATTTTAATGCAGCAATGGACAAATGGTGCAGAGTAAGATCCCAGAAGTAACAATGGGTTAAAAGGCCAAATTGTGTGCTTTTTTAAAAAAATGCTGTTGATTGAGAGGTAAACATTGGACAAGACACTGGAGAGAGAGAACTCCTCCTGTTCTTCATTGGAATAGTGGTCATGGAATATTGTACATCCCCCGAGGGTGCATACGGGGGGGGGGCTCGATTTAATGTCTCATGCACAATACAGCCCTACCGACAGTTCAGCGCTTTCTCGGTCATAATCTTTTATTATTATCACAAGTAGGTTTACATTAACACTGCAATGAGGTTACTGTGAAAATCCCCTAGTCGCCTGTTCGAGTACACTGAGGGAGAATTCAGAATGTCAAGCACGACTTTCGGAAATTGTGGGAGGAAACCGGATCTCCTGGAGGAAACCCACGAAAGCACGGGGAGAATGTGCAGACCCCGCACAGTGACCCAAGCAGGGAATCGAACCTGGGACCCTGCCGCTGTGAAGCAAAAGTGCTAACCATTGTGCTACCGTGCCGCCTGCATTGTAGCATGTTAACAGTGGATGTGATTGTGGTATTATTTCATCTGAAAGGTGGGCAAAGGGCAATGAAACCTAAATGGGGCAGGATCTTCATGCAAAGAGAGTTGGGCAAAAAAATGTCCAATTGTATTCAATTGGGCAAGGTCACAGTGTCCTAACCAAGGGGTCGATGTAACTCGATGAAGGATTTTTAAAAACTTTGAATGCAAGTCTTTTTCAGCACGGTAGCATTGTGGATAGCACAATTGCTTCACAGCTCCAGGGTCCCAGGTTCGATTCCGGCTTGGGTCACTGTCTGTGCGGAGTCTGCACATCCTCCCCGTGTGTGCGTGGGTTTCCTCCGGGTGCTCCGGTTTCCTCCCACAGTCCAAAGATGTGCAGGTTAGGTGGATTGGCAATGATAAATTGCCCCTAGTGTCCAAAATTGCCCTTAGTGTTGGGTGGGGTTACTGGGTTATGGGGATAGGGTGGAGGTGTTGACCTTGGGTAGGGTGCTCTTTCCAAGAGCCGGTGCAGACTCGATGGGCCGAATGGCCTCCTTCTGCACTGTAAATTAGATGATAATCTATGATTTTAAAAAACTAGGTGCACCACCTGCCCCCCCCCCCCCCCCCCCAAAAAAAAAACAGGGTCCAGAGATCAATTGCAGGAGCATGGAACTTGATGCTAGCATGTAGGTCACTCACTCATCCATCCTCTTTAGAAAGTTGCAATGGCCTCAGCTAGAATGTGGCAAGGCAGGGGAGCAGAGCCTGTAACTTTGCGAGGGCAAAGCCCCTCGGGTACATACACGAGGATAGCGGGGCAGACAGAATGTGTGTCTTCCATTTTCCTGCTGCCACCTAGCTGCTCCTACTGTGGGGTCCCTACTGACCCCACATGTAGGTGGGTAGAGAAACTCAGTCTGCATTTGGCTGCACAGCGTCCATTTGAGGGAACTTGTTTATATCCCCGTCCTGGCTGCGTGTGGTAGCGCCCTTGCCTGAGGCAATCGGTTGTGGGTTCAAATCCCACTTCAGAGATATGAGCTGGTAGTCCCGAGTGCAGTGTTGAGGGAGTGCTGCACCGTCAGAGGTGGGCTGTCTTTTGGATGAGGCGTTTAAACACTGGGGTCAGGTCCTAATTCTCCACTGGATGAAAAAGAACCCATGGCCACTGTTTTAATGAAGAGCAGGAGAAGCTCTCCCCGGTGGCTTGGCCAATATTTATCCCTCGCCCAACATCACTGAAACGGATTATCCGGTTATTATTACATTGCTGCTTGTGGGATCTTACTGTGCCCAAATTTGGCTGCCCCATTACACGCCAAAATTACTTTATTGGCTGCAAAGCAGTTTGAGGTTTCTTTAGGCTTAAAAGCCGTTAATAATAATCTATTTTTAGCAAAGACCAGCCTCTTGAGATGCTGACTCACTTTCCCCACAACAACAGCAGCAGCAGAATAGCTTCACCAACCTCACTACAGAGCCACCCTCAGGCACTGAAAGACAGAACCTGCATTTCTGGAGTGCCTTTTTGAAGTGCAGTTACTGTCGTCATGCAGGAAGCCAATTTGTTGCACAGCAAGTCCCCAGAATCAGCAGTGACACAAGCGACCAGTTAATCTGTTTCATTTTTGGCTTTGGGTCCAACAACAGTTCAAATTTAAAATTGCTACCCACCTGTTTTAAAAAAAAAAAGAAATTTAGAGCACCCAATTCATTTTTTCCAATTCAGGGGCAATTTAGCGTGGCCAATCCACCAATCCTGCACATCTTTGGGTTGTGGGGGCGGGACCCACGCAAACACGGGGAGAATGTGCAAACTCCACACGGACAGTAACCCAGAGCCGGGATCGAATCTTGGACCTCGGCGCCGTGAGGCTGCAGTGTTAACTGCTGTGCCAACGTGCTGCCCCACTACCCACCTGTTCATATCACTCCATAACCTCATCCCTCCCTATCCCTGTAAACTCCTCCAGCCCCACAACATGGGGCTGGTTTAACACAGGGCTAAATCGCTGGCTTTGACAGCAGACCAAGGCAGGCCAGCAGCGCGGGTTCAATTCCCGTACCAGCCTCCCCAAACAGGTGCCGGAACATAGCGACTAGGGGCTTTTCACAGTAACTTCATTTGAAGCCTACTTGTGACAATAAGCAATTTTCATTTAATTTCATTTTCATTTCAACACTCTGATGTCCAACCTTGTTGCTTCTCCAATTTTGGCCTCTTGTTCATCCCGATTTCAAAATCTCCACCACTGGCGGCCGTGCCATCAGCTATCTGGACCCCGAACTCTGGAATTTCCTCCCGAAACCTCTCCGCCTCTCTCTCCTCCTTCAGGGAACTCTGTATCTTCCTATTTAACCAAGCGTTTGATCACCACCTCAAATTTTTTTGTTCCTGATATTCTTCTGGATGTTTTGAGACATTAGAGACGCAATTTAAATGCAGGCTGTTGCTTTTGAAATTAGCCAGGTTACTGCTTCCGATCACTTTGCAGTGACACCCCTACCTCCACCCGCCACACTTCTCGGTGAAAGCGTGGGTAGAAGGAGTGGCCTCAGCCCAGACGTTAACCTGACGGTAATCACTGTCTTGACTTGTGCTTAACGGTTGGACAATTGGGTTAGATATCAGCGGGTGCAGGTCGGCCAATGGAAACTGTACCCTGGGACAATCAGCCAATGGAAACTGTCGCTCAGGGAGAGACAGGAAAATGTAAACTGTAACTTGGAGTGAGTCCGGGCCCCTGGAAACAATATCCCGGGGCGAGACCGGGCCCCTGGGAACAATATCCCAGAGAGAGTCCGGACCCCTGTAACAATATCCCAGAGAGAGTGCGGACCCCTGGGAACAATATCCCAGAGAGAGTCCAGACCCCTGTAACAATATCCCAGAGAGAGTGCGGACCCCTGGGAACAATATCCCAGAGAGAGACCAGACCCCTGTAACAATATCCGAGAGAGAGTGCGGACCCCTGGGAACAATATCCCAGAGAGAGTCCGGGCCCCTGTAACAATATCCCAGAGAGAGTGCGGACCCCTGGGAACAATATCCCAGAGAGAGTCCGGGCCCCTGGGAACAATATCCCAGAGAGAGTGCGGACCCCTGGGAACAATATCCCAGAGAGAGTCCGGGCCCCTGGGAACAATATCCCAGAGAGAGTCCGGACCCCTGGGAACAAAATCCCAGAGAGAGGCCGGACCCCTGGGATCAATATCCCAGAGAGAGTCCGGACCCCTGGGAACAAAATCCCAGAGAGAGGCCGGACCCCTGTAACAATATTCCATAGAGTCCGGATCCCTGTAACAATATCCCAGAGAGTCCGGACCCCTGGGAACAATATCCCAGAGAGAGTCCGGACCCCTGGGAACAATATCCCAGAGAGAGTCCAGACCCCTGGGAACAATATCCCAGAGAGAGTCCGGGCCCCTGGGAACAATATCCCAGAGAGAGTCTGAACCCCTGGGAACAATATCCCAGAGAGAGTCCGAGCCCGTGTAACAATATCCCAGAGAGAGTCCGGACCCCTGGGAACAATATCCCAGAGAGAGTCCGGGCCCCTGTAACAATATCCCAGAGAGAGTCCGGTCCCCTGGGAACAATATCCCAGAGAGAGTCCGGGCCCCTGGGAACAATATCCCAGAGAGAGTCCGGACCCCTGTAACAATATCCCGGGGAGAGTCTGGGCCCCTGGGAACAATATCTCAGAGAGAGTCCGGACCCCTGGGAGCAATATCCCAGAGAGAGTCTGAACCCCTGGGAACAATATCCCAGAGAGAGTCCGGACCCCTGAAATAATATCCCAGAGAGAGTCGGGGCCCCTGGGAACAATATCCCAGAGAGAGTGCGGACCCCTGGGAACAATATCCCAGAGAGAGTCCGGACCCCTGTAACAATATCCCAGAGAGAGTCCGGGCCCCTGGGAACATTATCCCAGAGAGAGTGCGGACCCCTGGGAACAATATCCCAGAGAGAGTCCAGACCCCTGTAACAATATCCCAGAGAGAGTCCGGGCCCCTGGGAACAATATCCCAGAGAGAGTCCGGACCCCTGTAACAATATCCCAGAGAGAGTCCGGACCCCTGGGAACAATATCCCAGAGAGAATACGGGCCCCTGGGAACAATACCCCAGAGAGAGTCCGGACCCCTGGGAACAATATCCCAGAGAGAGTCCGGGCCCCAGGGAACAATATCCCAGAGAGAGTCCGGGCCTCTGGGAACAATATCCCAGAGAGAGTCCGGGCCTCTGGGAACAATATCCCAGAGAGAGTCCGGACTCCTGTAACAATATCCCGGGGAGAGTCCGTGCCCCTGGGAACAATATCCCAGAGAGAGTGCGGACCCCTGGGAACAATATCCCAGAGAGAGTCCGGACCCCTGGGAACAATATCCCGAGGAGAGTCCGGACCCCTGGGAACAATATCCCAGAGAGAGTGCGGACCCCTGGGAACAATATCCCAGAGAGAGTCCGGACCCCTGGGAACAATATCCCGGGGAGAGTCCGTGCCCCTGGGAACAATATCCCAGAGAGAGTGCGGACCCCTGGGAACAATATCCCAGAGAGAGTCCGGACCCCTGGGAACAATATCCCGAGGAGAGTCCGGGCCCCTGGAACAATATCCCAGAGAGAGTCCGGACCCCTGGAAACAATATCCCAGAGAGAGTCCGGACCCCTGGTAACAATATCCCAGAGAGAGTCCGGCCCCCTGTAACAATATCCCAGAGAGAGTGCGGACCCCTGGGAACAATATCCCAGAGAGAGTCCGGGCCCCTGGCAACAATATCCCAAGGAGAGTCCGGGCCCCTGGTAACAATATCCCAGAGAGAGTCCGGCCCCCTGTAACAATATCCCAGAGAGAGTCCGGGCCCCTGGGAACAATATCCCAGAGAGAGTCCGGACCCCTGGGAACAATATCCCAGAGAGAGTCCGGATCCCTGGGAACAATATCCCAGAGAGAGCCCGGATCCCTGTAACAATATCTCAGAGAGAGTCCGGGCCTCTGGGAACAATATCCCAGAGAGAGTCCGGACCCCTGGGAACAATATCCCAGAGAGAGTCCGGATCCCTGTAACAATATCCCAGAGAGAGTCCGGGCCTCTGGGAACAATATCCCAGAGAGAGTCCGGACCCCTGGGAACAATATCCCAGAGAGAGTCCGGACCCCTTGGAACAATATCCCAGGGAGAGTCCGGGCCCCTGGGAACAATATCCCAGAGAGAGTCCGGGCCCCTGGGAACAATATCCCAGTGAGAGTCCGGATCCCTGTAACAATATCCCAGAGAGTCCGGGCCCCGGGAACAATATCCCAGAGAGCCCGGGCCCCTGGGAACAATATCCCAGGGAGTGTCTGGATCCCTGTAACAATATCCCAGAGAGTCCGGGCCCCTGGGAACAATATCCCAGAGAGCGTCCGGGCCCCTGGGAACAATATCCCAGGGAGTGTCTGGATCCCTGTAACAATATCCCAGAGAGTCCGGGCCCCTGGGAACAATATCCCAGAGAGCGTCCGGGCCCCTGGGAACAATATCCTTGGGAGAGCCCTTGCCCCTGGGAACAATAACCCAGAGAGAGTCCGGGCCCCTGGGAACAATATCCCAGGGAGAGTCCGGACCCCTGGGAACAATATCCCAGGGAGAGTCCGGGCCCCTGGGAAGAATATCCCGGGGAGAGTTGCGTTGGGCGGGGCCCTGGGGACAGTATCCCGGGAGGAGTCGGAGGCCCATGGGAACAGTAACCCGGGGAGAGTTGGGGATGGGATGCCCTGGGAACAGTTTCCCAGGGAGAGTGGGAGGTCCCTGGGAACAATATCCCGCAGAGTCGGGGGGTCCCTGGGAACAGTACCCCGGGGAGAGTCGGGGGGAGAGTCAGGGGCCCCTGGGAACAGTATCCCAGGGAGAGTGGGGGCGGGGGGGGAACACCCTCTGGGTACAGTACCCCGGGGAAAGTTGCGGGCCCCTGGGAACAGTATCCTGGGGAGAGTGGGGAGGGCTGGCAACAGCATGGGGAGGGGGGGGGGTGCTGGGAACAGAGGGGGGCGGGGGAGGGGGCGGGTGGGGACTGTACCCCTTCCCAGTATGTCAGCCTGGAAAGTGAGCGGTAGATTTGGGAATTGGGGAAGGAAGCACTGATTAGCAATGAGACAGGATGCCGCCAGCAAGCAACTGGAACAAGTTAAAATGCTGCCTTTAAAGGTCTTTCATCGTTTTCGGGTTTCAGTTTTCTTTCAGCCATGAGCTTGCGCAAGGTTTGCGGAAAGAGACTTTTCTGACGGGGCGATATCAGAGCAATTTTGAGAAGAGTTAGGGCCGCCATTGAGAAGAGGGTGAACTATTCTGGCAACATCACCAGCCCTTTCTGACTTGTCTTCGAACCCAGTCACCAATAGACCGAAATAATCCCTGGGGGGTGGGGAGTTGGTAGAATCACATCTTTGGAGTTGGGGGGGGTAAATATTTGGAAAGGTGGGTGTCATTTCAGTTTGCCCATTTGCTGTGTTAAAAGTGGTCATTATTAAACATTCCAGATGTGCTCATGTCTCATAGGCTTTCGTTCAGGAAGAGGAGTCCTTTGAAATCAAGGCAACCTGGGGTTGCCATGGTGACGGTCAATGATTGACAGGTTTGTGAAGCCTGTTGAGTCCACCTTCCCCCCCACCCAGTTAAAGGAGGAGTTTTCTCTTTCAGATCTCCTGCCCAACCCAGAAATAAACAAGTTGTTTTTTTCCCCATGAAATCGTCAACCGATTTTTACCCAGTCGCTTAGAATGTTTTTTATGGAGAGGGGGTCGACGTCCCAAAGTTCTCCGCAGCCAATCAAACACTTTATGTTTTGTACTGTGCAATTAACACACAGGAAGATCCCACAAACTGAAATGCAACAACCACCAGGTGGCCTGTTTTTAGTCATGTTGGTTGAGGGATAAACAATGGCCGGGACACCAGGGAGAATTCCCTTGGGTCTTCGTTAAAATACTGTCCTACGATCCTACTGTGTCCACCTGAGAGGGCACCCGCGGCCCCAGTTTAACATCTCTGCCAAAAGGTGCAGCACTTCCTCAGCTGAATGCAAGCAGGAGGAGCCCGTAGATCACAGTTGTTTTCAATCTCAAAACATTTAAACTGTGGTAAATTTGCATTAACATGAGGAACACGGTTTTTGCCTGTGAGGCAATTGAGTATCCCATCAATCACTCCCAGGGCAAGGGCGGCATGGTGGCACAATGGTTAGCACTGCTGTCTCACAGCGCTGAGGACCCGGGTTCGATCCTGACCCCGGGTCACTGTCCTTGTGGAGTTTGCACATTCTTGCTGTGCAGACGCATGGGTTTCCTCCGGGTGCTCCGGTTTTTTCCCACAGTCCAAAGATGTGCAGGTAAGGGGGATTGGCCATGCTAAATTGCCCTTAGTGTCCAAAAAAAAAAGGTTAGGTGGGGTTACTGGGTTACGGGGATAGGGCGGAGTTATGGGCTTAGGTAGGTGCTCTTTTCAAGGGCCGGTGCAGACTTGATGGGCTGAATGGCCTCCTTCTGCTCTGTAAATTCTATGTAACTATGCTCTTACGCAATGCCCTCTGTGGTGAATTGCTGCCTGACAGTTGTGCCTGACACTGTCACCAATGGCCACTGGCTTGAGGTACCAGGGTGCACCACAATGTGTCTGGAACTCAGTCGCAGCAATAAAACATTGTCTTAAAGAGGGGACACGTGAAAATTTGTGAAGCAGGATTGAATTTGGTACTATAATATCTTGTCATAGTCTAACCTCCTTCCTTTCATTTGCATGGAGTGATCAGTTACAGGTATTGGTATTGCCTGTCAGGTCTTGCACACAACCTTGTTTACCAGATTCTCAGGTGTGGTTGAGCTGTGTGCAAAATGTACAGGTGTTAGAGCAGGAATCTGTGACAGAACTGATCATAGATGTGTTCTACACCCCAGAGTGGCAAACATAATCACTGGTAGAAAACTGTCATGGACTGCCAGGGCACTGTCTCTCTCTCTCTCTCTCAACAGTAGAAACCCCATCATATTCTCTGACAGTCTATCTCCCAGTCTCACTCCCTTTCTCTATTTTGCTCTCTCTCTTTCTCTATCTCTCTTTTGCTCTGCACTGCCTCATGCACTCTTTTTCTTACTCCCTCCTGTCTCGATCTGTGGCTCTCTTGTTCTCGGTCTCTCTTGTTCTCGGTCACTTTCTCACTCACTATCTCTCTTTTGTTCTCTGCATCTCTCTCTCTCTCCCGAGTCCTCTGCTTCCTTATCACTGAATCAGTTGTTGACTTGCGGGGGGGGGGGGGGGGGTGGGAATGGGGTCTGGCCTGAGGGGTTGTGAACACTGAGAATCAGACAGAGGACATTATCCGCGACGATTTCGGAAAACAAGGACTGGAGCCTGGATTGATTGCAGGGTCATGACTGGTTGGTTGGCAGTACAGCAACTCTGAGACATGTTTTGTTGACCTGCGCATCAACAGCAGCCCTTTAATCCCATTACAGCAACCCTTGTGTTGAAGACTCCTCTGACCCTGACTCTAACTCACTGGTTGTGGGTGGTGGGCTGGTTTGGGGTGAGATTTAATGGAGGTGTTCATAATTGTGAGGAATTTGACCGCGTAAATAACGAGAAAATGTTTACACTGGTGGGATAATCAGTAACCAGATGACCGGCAGACTAAAGGTAATTGATAAAGATAAGCAGAAAGCAAATGAGGAGAATTTTGTTTGCACAGTGAGTTGTTGTGACTGGGTAGGCGCTCCCTGAATGAGCAGTGAAAGCAGATTCGATAGGAACCTTCCAAAGAGAATTGGATAATTGTTTGAGAAAGGAGAAATTTGCGAGGTTACATGGGTAAGAGCAGGGAGAGTGAGATTAATTGGATAGTTCCTTCAAAGAGGCAGCACAGACATAAAAGGCAGAGTGTATTATGGAATCCCTACAGTACTGGGCAACACGGTGGCGCAGTGGTTAGATTCGATCCCGGCTCTGGGTCACTGTCCGTGTGGAGTTTGCACGTTCTCCCCGTGTTTGCGTGGGTTTCGCCCCCACAACCCAAAGATGTGCAGGGTAGGTGGACTGGCCACGCTAAATTGCCCCTTAGTTGGAAAAATGAATCGGGTACTCAAAAAATTTTTTTTTAATGGAATCCCTACAGTACTGAAGGAGGCCATTCGGCCCATAAAGTCTGCACCAGCCCCTGCTCCGATAGAGCACCCTGCCGAGGCTCAATTCCCTGCCCCTATCCCCGTAACCTTCGGGCAATTTCAGCACGGTCAATTCGCCTAACCTGCACATCTTTAAACTGTGAAAGGAAACCAGAAAACCTGGAGGAAACCCACGCAGACACGGGGAGAACGTGTAAACTCCACACAGACACCCACCCGAGGTCAGAATCAAACCCAGCACCCTGGTGCTGTGAGGCAGCCGTGCTACCCACTGTGCCACCGTGCCGCCCTCCTCCTGTGCTGTAAGATTCTACTCTTATGAATAGAAGATCTGAGGACAGCACGGCGGCGCAGTGGTTAGCGCTGCTGCCTCACGGCACCGAGGACCCGGGTTCGATCCCGGCCCAGGTCACTGTCCGTGTGGAGCTTGCACATTCTCCCCGTGTCTGCGTGGGTCTCATCCCCACAACCCAAAGATGTGCAGGGCAGGTGGATTGGCCTCGCTAAATTGCCCCTTAACTGGGGAAAAAAAGAATTGGGAACTTTAAATTAGAAAAAAAGAATGGAAGATCTGTTACCTCAAGAATATTTGGTTCATTGTCACACAGAGCGGGGAAGGTCACAAGTTTGGACTCCTGCTCTGTGCTGAGCTCATCAATCAGAAACCAGGCAGTTCACAGGAATATTAAAATGTTCTCAGCATTTATTTGACTGGAGCGAGTAAAACTCAACCTGGGTCCTGATCGCAGTTGTGTGACTCAACTGGGAAATTTACATGTCTGGAAGAGCACACAACGGGGAGGATAAAAGTGAAGCTGTGCTGCTCCAGTAGCCAAAGAGCTTGCCTGGTGGATTGGCCGTGATAAATTGTCCTTAGTGTCCAAAATTGCCCTTAGTGTTGGGTGGGGTTGCTGGGTTGTGGGGATAGGGTGGAGGTGTTGACCTTGGGTAGGGTGCTCTTTCCAGGAGCCGGTGCGGACTCGATGGGCCTCCTTCTGCACTGTAAATTCTATGATAATCTATGATTAATCTAGGACAAAGGTTCGGCACAACATCGTGGGCCGAAGGGCCGGTTCTGTGCTGTATTTTTCTATGTTCTATGAATTCACCCAGGAACAGTAGTCAATTGGACAGCGTGCCACTCAGTCAGAGCTGGCATCTTCAGGAGGGGAAGGGAGGGGATGGGAAGGTGGTGAGCGTGACAGCTCCCTAACTCCTTCCCACAGGTTGATTATCGGCAAGCAGTAGCGGGGGGGGATCCTCTTCTTCTGGGATTGTGGGAAGGAATAGTTGCGAAAATGTAGCTGAATGCTAGAGGAATGGAGTTGCAAAGCACAGAAGGTATGTTTCACACGAAGTTCTGGATGCAATGGCATAGTGTTGTCACCACTGGATTAGTAATCCAGAGACACAAGGTAATGCTCTGGGACCCAGGACAAGGGACTCGGGTTAGAATCCCACTGTGGCAGATGGTGAGATTTAAATTCAATAAAATCTGGAATTAAAAGTCTAAAGGTGACCCTGAAACAATTGTAAATTTTTGTTAAATCCCTTCTGGTTCACTAACGTCCTTTAGACAAGGAAATCTGCCGTCCTTACCTGGTCTGGCCTACATGTGGCTGACTCCAGACCCACAGCAATGTGGTTGACCCTTAAATGCCCCTGGAAATGGTCTGGCAAACCACTCAGTTCAAGGGCAGTTAGGGATGGGCACTAAGTGCCAGCCCAGCCAGCGATGCCCATACTCGTACTGAACCTTGGTCACACTTGGACAGTTCTGGTCACGATATTTACCAAAGTTTGCCCTTTCAGATGGATGGAAAGATCCCATGACAACTATTTGGAGAACAGAGGAGTTATTTTTACCTCTCAAATAACATTAGAAAAGCACAAGTATCTGGTCATGGGCACTTTGCTATTTCCCGGATCTTTCGGCACACAAATTTGCAATTGTGTTTCCGACAGTGACTGCACTTCAAAAGTCGTTCATTGACTGTAAAGTGCATTGAGGCACCCTGAGGCCATGAAAGGTGCTATATAAATGTAAGTCTGTCCTTTATACCTGGTGTTAATTGAGGGGCTCTTCATGTAAGGATATCCTGGATCCCGCATCTCCGATTAAAAGATTAACACCTTCCTGAGCAATGAGGTTTATATTCCTGGAACAAAGTGGGTGCATTTGCCCCGGATGTCTCTCCCTCCGCAAGGACATTGACCAGCGTTGCGCTCTAGTCTACACCTGTGGAGGAGTTCCAAAATGTGTGACTTCTCCCCTTCCTCAGTCGTCCCTTCCTCAGGAAGGTAGGAACAGGAGGAGGCCATTCAGCCCCTCGAATGTGTTCCACCATTCAAATTAGATCTTGACTGATCTGCCCCTCACTGGCCTTGATTGTGTACTCCTTAATGTGCTCATCGAAAGAGTTCCAGATTCACATGGTCAATTGTGTGTGCGCGTGTTGGGGGGGGGGCGATGATTGTTTCCTGATTTCATTGCTAAACAGGCGAGCTTTAATTTAGTAATCTTATCCCTTCCCTCTGGGCTCTCAAAATCCAACTTAATGGCACATGATCTTATAAGTGCTCATCTGTTTCTTTTGATTTGAAATCTAATGGTGTCCCCAGATTGTTAACATTCCCCAGGGAGCCTGGCTGTGACTGGCCATCATCATTTACAGGAAGTCAGCAACGAGACTATACCCAGAATGCTTTGCAAGCAGCACAGGCCCACTGTGTACGGAGCCGCACTAATTATCTTCTCGAACATCAGCATGACTCACAATTCGAGTCTTCGTTGAATGGGCAGCAGAGATTCATGTCACTCAGCCCATTTGGTCAATGTTGTTGTTTAAGCTCCTTGTGTGCCTTGTCCCACCCTACTTCACCTCACCCCATCACCATATCTTTCAATTCTTTCTCCCTCGTGTGTTTATCCATCTTTCCCTTAAATGTATTTATACTATTCACCTCAACCATTCCCAGTGGGAGCGAGTCCCACATTTTCATGTCAAGAAGTTCCCCCTGAATTCCTGATTTTAATAAAATTGTTTATGACCCCCTAGTTTGGTCGTCTTTACCTTTAATACTCTTTTCATGATTTTAAAGACCTCTCATAGGCCACCCTCTGTTCTCAAGAACTTGGCCATCAGCCTGTTCAATCTTTCCTGATAGTTCTTTTTTTTAAATGATTCTTTTCAATTTTACCAAATAATACTGAAAATTTTTATTTTTACAAATCCACAAATACAAACGTTTCAGGAAAAAAATACTAAAAAGACTACAAACCCACATAACCCACACCCTGCTCCCCCTTCCCAACCTTCCCTCCCCCCAGTAACTGACAGTGATTCGTTCTTTAAAAGAGGCAATGAAAAACCACCACCTCCGGTAGAATCTTTTGACCGACCCCCTCACGGGGTATTTAACCTTCTCCAGGAGAAACTCCATTAGGTCCTCTAACCATGCTGAGGTGTTGGGTGGGGTTGGGGACCTCCATCCCAGCAGAACCCGCCTCTAGGCAATCAGAGAGGCAAAATCAAGACCCCCCCCCCCCCCGGCCCCCCAACCTGGTCTGCAGCCCCTGGAGAATCCGACGCTCCAAATATCGCGACTAGAGGACAGGTCTTCAATTCGGCATTCAGAATCGGCGACATGGTGCGAAAGAAGGACACCCAAAAGCTGGTAAGTTTTAGACAGGACTAGAACGTGTGTGCGTGCGATTGGCCGGGTCCCCAGAACAACGCTCACATCTATTGTCCACCTCCGGGTGAGAAATCGCCCATCTTCGCCTTAGTCAGATGCGTCCTAAACACTACCTTTAGCTGGATCAAGCCCAGCCTCGCACACAAGGACATGGAGTTCACCCTGCGAAAGGCCTCACTCCACACCTCGTCATCTACTACAGACCCCAGCTCCCCCTCCCACCTTGCTTTCATCCCATCCACTGAGCCCACTTCCTCTTCACAGGATCTGCCCATAGATGCCAGATGTGCTCCTCCAACCCCGCCAGCAAAAGGACCCTTTCTGTAAGAGACGATGGCGGCGCCTTGGGGAAACAAGTCCCCTAGTCTCTCCAGCCTTTTCCTTCCTCGTTCCCCAAACAAGACGTCGAGCTTCGCCAGCTCGAACAGGTGGTTGGTACAAATAGGGGCCAACTTGAACAGAGGCCTGAGTTTAAAATGTTGCCACAACAAGACGGATACGACCACTGGACTTGTAGAATATTTTGTTGGCGAAAACAGGAGCAAAGCTGTCACCAGTGGGCCCAACCCAGACCCCTTACCTGGCCTTGCCTCAACCTGTGCTCAAGTGACTTGCCCCTGGGTCACTAAACCGAATCAGCACTTTTCTCACATTACCCAACCTTTGCAGATCAGACTTGACCGTACTCACCAGGCTGACCTAGTTCAATTTATGGAGCTTGGCCCAGTCCTGGGCCTCTCGGGCACCTAGATACCTGAAGCTTGCTCCGGCAAGGCGAAAGGGAATCACCCCCGGGTCGGCTCCCCTCCCTTGGGTCCACTGGAAAATACTCACCTTTTCCCAAATTCAACTTATGTCCCGAAAAAGACCCAAAGCTCTTCATCAGCTCCGTTATATCGCCCATGGTGGGGACTGGGTCGTCACATCAAGCAACGTATAGGGATACCCTACGCTGCACCCACCCCCTTATTAACCCTTTCCACTTTCCTGAAGCCCTCAAAACCATAGCCAGGGGCTCAATCGCTGATATAAATAGGAGGGGAGACATCGGACACCCCTGTCTCGTTCCCCTACCCAATTGAAAGTACCCTGAACTCGGAGTATTTGTACACACGCTAGGTGAGGGGGCCTTATATGACAGATGTGTCTATCAAACAAACTTTGGTCCAAGACTACGCCTCTCCAAAACTGGAAACCGATACTTCCATTCCACCCTATCAAATGCCTTCTTGGCATCGAAAGACACCACCACCTTAGGATCAGGCCCCACAGGACCAGTCGCTGGACATTAGACAATAACTGCCGACCCTTAACAAATTGCGTCAGATCTTCACCTATCACTCCAGGGAGACAAGGCTCTAACGTCATCGCAAGCACTTCAGCCAATACCTTGGCATCTACATTCAACAGCGAAATAGGACAGTCCAATGAAATCGATGCCTGTACCAGTGTCATCAGAAGGGAGCCCAGGGTCAGTGAGTCCTTAAACATGTCCAACTGCAACGGGACCAACTGTCCAGCAAACGTCTTCTAAAACTCCACTGGAAACACATCCAATCCCGCGACCTATCTGTTTGCATCTGCTCCAAAGCTGCTAAGTCTCCCTCGGGTCCTAGAAAAACCTCCAACTCTTTCCGCTCCTCCTCCCCCACCATCGGAAATTCCAGACCCTCTAAAAATGCCAACATACCCGAACCCCCACTGTTACCTCCGACCTGTAAAGATTCCTATAGAAAACCTCAAACGCTCTGTTTACTCTATCCAGGGCAGACACCAGCTTGCCGTTCGGGTTCCTGACCGGAATGGTCCCCGGGCGGCCGCCTGCCACCTCAACCGGTGAGCCAGGAGACGCTGGACCTCTCCACATATTCCTAAATAAACCCCCTTGAACACTGCAACACAGCCTTATCTGTAGACAGCAGATCGAACTGCGTCTGCAGTTTCTTCCTATTCGCAGGAGCTCCGGGGTAGGGTCACTCGAATACTTGCTGGTCCACCTCCAGAATATCTAACTTCTGGTGCTTTTCCCTTACCTCCCTATGTGCGCCTTGTATGATATAATCCACCCCCTCTGATAACCACTTTCAAAGCCTCACACAGCTTGGAAGGAAGAGACAGACCCATCCTCATGAAACCTTACATATTCATCTATAGCTTTAACAATGTGCCCACAAAACCCCATATGCGCCAGTAGCCCCATGTCCAACCTCCATGCCGGACGTTGTATAGGGCCCACCTCTATAACCAGGGCCACCAAATGCGGAGCATGGTCCAAAATGACTATAGCCGAAAAATCTGCTTTCCCCACTGTGTGGGAAGAAGAGACCTTCCCGTCAAAAAAAAGTCTTTCCTGGGTCCTGAGGGATAGGATTTATGATCATTTGGAAAGATGCAGCTTAATCCAGGATAGTCAGCACGGATTTGTGAGGAGTAAGTCTTGCCTCACAAGTTTGATTGTATTCTTTGAGGAGGTAACTAAGTACATAGATGAAGGTAGAGCAGTTGATGTCGTATACATGGATTTTAGTAAGGCGTTTGATAAGGTTCCCCATAAGGTCAGCTCATGCAGAAAATAAGGAGGCATGGCATGGAAGGAAATTTGGCCGATTGGATCAGTAACTTGGCTATCACATAGAAGACAGAGGGTGGTGGTAGATGGTAAATTTTCATCCTGGAGCCCAGTCACCAGCGGTGTACCACATGGATCAGTGCTGGGTCCTCTGCTATTTGTGATTTTTATCAATGACTTGGATGATGGAATTGAAGGTTGGGTTAGTAAATTTGCTGATGACACCAAGATTGGTGGAGTAGTGGATAACGTGGAGGGCTGTTGTAGGCTGCAAAGAGACATTGATAGGATGCAGAACTGGGCTGAAAAGTGGCAGATGGAGTTTAACCCTGATACGTGTGAGGTGATTCATTTTGGTAGGACAAATTTGAATGCGGATGACATGGTTAATGGTAGGGTCCCTCACCCGCAAATGGGTCTCCTGTAAAAGAACAACATCTGCCCTTAAATTCTTCAGGTGAGAGAAAATTGTTTACCTCTTCACTGGACCCCCAACCCCCGCACGTTCCACATGATCAGCCTGATCGGGGGTGTGTCCCCCCCCCCCCCCCTCGGAGTCAGCCATTTACACCATGAAGGATTATCCCACATCCACTCCAAATACCTAGGCCCACCCAAGATGGCCGCCAATTCCATCCAAAAGGTGAGACAAAGACAAAACCCTAATCACTGTCGGAGAAATAACCCTCTTCGAACCCCCTCCCTTCATCCACTTCACCACCCCCCATGAATCTTCTGAACACCTATTTCCTGATGGCTCTAACCTCCAAGTCCTGTTCCTATTCTTTTTTTAAATAAATTTAGAATACCCAATTCATTTTTTTTCCAATTAAGGGGCAATTTAGCGTGGTCAATCCACCTATCCTGCACATCTTTGGGTTGTGGGGGTGGGACCCACGCAGACACGGGGAGAATGTGCAAACTCCACTCGGACAGTGACCCGGGGGCGGGATCGAATCCGGGTCCTCGGCGCCATGAGGTAGCAGTGCTAACCACTGAGCCATCGTGCCACCCCTCCTGTTATTATTCTAATAACTCTTTTGTGCACCTTCTCCAGCACTTTATCATCTCCTCCAAAAAGACGGCACCGCCCTCAAAATGCAGCACTCCCTCGCAGGTAGTGTCAACCTAAATTATTGGGCTCAAACCTCTGAAATGAAGCCTGATTCGGAAGACAGAGTACCGCCCACTGGAACTTCCATGGTCGCCTCTCTCCTAAACCTCACTTGGATCGTCTCTTTTCATGGGAGAGACTGGACAATGAGCACTTGTCAACCAATTGTTTGACTACAAGGGCTTCACAACGGACTTAATCCAGATGTTGCCCCATGTATGAACATGAGCAGAGGCCATTAAACATCGATCAGGAGCAGGGAGCCTGGCGGATTTTTCCCACACCACCAATCCTCACCCAGTACAGGGGTACAAGCCAATGGTAGCAACCTCAAGTACACTCGCAGGTGAGACCTGCGAATGAGCCGTGGGGTCTTTCTAGATGGGATGGATCAAGATCGTGGGGCGGGATTCTCTCAGCCCGGGGACGGGACGGAAAATTCCCGCGACCAGTGCGAATCGCGCCACGCCGCCCCAACGGCGGCAAACATTCTCCGCAGAGCGGAGAATCGGCACTATTAACACCGGCGTGGTTGGCACGGCGCCGGTCAAGGGCCGTTTTACGCAGCCGGCCGCCGAATTTTGGGCCGGGATGGGCTGAGCGGCCGTCGTGGAAACGCCGAGTCCCACTGGCGCCGTCCACACCTGCCCTCAGCTGGCGGGAAATCAGCGTTGAAGAGTCGGGTAGAGGCCTGTGGGGGGGGGGGAGGGTGGGTCTGACCCCGGGGGGAAGTCTCTGACGTGGCCTGGCCTGCGATTGGGCCCATTGATCGGCGGGCCGGCCTCTCTGTCTCCCGGCCTCCTTTCTTCCGCGCGGGCGCCTGTACTCCTGCGCCATGTTGCGTCGGGGCCGGGGCCGACAAGGGAGACACATGCGCAGAAATCGCGCCGGTGGGCCTTCGCATGCGTGGGTTCGTGCCGGACCAACTACGCGCATCCCCCATTCCGCGGCCGGATCAGCAGCTGGAGCGGTGTGGACCACTCCAGTGCCGTGCTGGCCCAATGCTGATCCTGGGGCCGTGTTGATGCCGTCGAGAAACGGGACGGCGTTTCTGACGGCGTCAACACTTAGCCTCAGGATCAGAGAATCCCGCCCAAGATATTTGCACTAGTTCTTAGATGGGGTTGGGGAATAAAATTTACATGTTGGAAAAGCAGTTTGCATATCCCTGATGTAAACCACTCCTAGGCACTAAGCTCTGGAATTCATAGAATCCATATAATCCCTTCAGTGCAGAAGGAGGCCATTCAGCCCATTGAGTATGCACCGGCCATCTGAAAGGGCACCCTATCTAGCACCACTCCCCCGCCCTGTCCCCATAACCCCATATAACCTGCACCACCTTGAGACACTAAGGGGCAATTTAGCGTGGCCAATCCACCTAACCTGCACATTTTTGGACTGGGAGGAAACCGGAGGCCCGAGGAAACCCACACAGACAGTGGGAGAATGTGCAAACTCCACACAGCCATCCAAGGCTGGAATTGAACCCGGGTCCCTGGCATTGAGAGACAACAGCACTAACCACTGTGCCACCATGCTGCCCCTTTTGGGACAGATTCATCCACACAAGAGGTGGTATAAATTCGATGGGCCGAATGGCCTCCTTCTGTACTGGGATCATTCCAGGACACAACTTCTCTATCCTCCACAATGCTCCCTTTTCCAACCGAGTTAATGGCCACTTATCCTCAAACCTGTAACAAAAGCAAAGTACCATAGGGTACTTTTCTACTTGATAATGCTCCTGTGAAATGTCAAAATCAGATATCTAAATGTAAGTTGTTATTTAAGGGAGCTTTTTGAATGCAAATGCTTGCATTTAAAAAAAAAACTTTATCCCAATGCCACCAGATGGCAACAGCGCTCAAGCCCCTGAGCCTGACTTGCACCGATTTGGAAAGTTAGAGAGACATTGACATTTTCATTGATGCAGTATCCCAGAGCAAGGAACCAAACTGAGCTACAATGAATTGTTTTAAAGTGCAGGCACTGGCTTTGTGCTGTCAGATCCCGTGTAGGCGGGCGTGGGCAGCCATTTTGTGCACAGGAAGATCTCACGAACAGCAAACCCGGTGAACAATCGAGCTTACTTTTCTGCTAAGTTTCAATTGAGGGAAAGATAGATGTTCGCCGCAATGAAACTGCCCCGTGCACCTCAATGCCACTTAAAACCAGTGGAACAGGCTCACGTGAAACTGAGCTATTAACACCCCGAAGTTATCAAAACTCTCCTGAATATAAGCTCATTCAGGAAAACAATTAAACTTTTTTATTCATGGTCCCACATTTCATGATCAGCGATTTAAAAATCTGACAGCATTCATTAAAAAAAAAAGCAAAACTCAAGTGTAGTCTGGCAGACGTTTGTTCCAAACTAATGCTATTTTGCAAATGCCTTGTTCTGTCCAGGAATGACATTTTTTAATCTACTTCAGCGAATTTAATTAGCAGAGGAATCCCTCTGGGAGAGGAGGAAAACTTGGAAATGCAGTTTGCAAGTTTGTTTTCCATTAAAAGTTGCATAACTTGACTTGTTGACGTTTTTTTTTTAAGGAATGAGAAAGTTTACAAGCGAAGTATTTGTTCAGAAACATTTTGGAACTGCCCTCAAAAGATAATGCCACCAAGATATCTCGAGTGAACCCACTTTTTAAAACATTATTCCAATATTTTTGAAATCAATATTTGAAGTTCAGGAGCAAAAAGAAAAGCCCTTGTGATTTGAAGTTGAGTAGTGTTTGGTTTGCAGTTACAAGGGGATAAAAGTTGGGGAACTTTTCTTGAAGTTGAGGAACTTTTCCTGAAGTTGGGGAACTTTCCTCAAAGTTGTTGATTTGCCTTTGTGCTGGGTGATTTTAGGTTTCTTTATTGTACCCTATTTGTTTTCCTGCTGGCTGGAATCTCTCGTGATGTTTTCCTTCCAATAGGCGGGGAGATTTATGTCTCTCAAGCCTGACTCCGGCTTAACGCGTTCCCTTCTCTGTTTTTAAGAAAAACAAGCGAGGTGGGTCAGCCGAGCCCGGGCGCATGCGCGCTGCCACTTGTTTTTCTCTCCCGGGGAGCTGTCCATCATCGAGGTCCCGCCCTCTTCCCTCCCCTGGGCTGCCATTGGACGGCGGCGAGGACGGCCCGCCGCCCTATTGGCCGGCTCCGCTGTCAATCTCCGGCCAGCCTGCCACAGTCTGAGGAGTCGGTGCTATTTAAAGGGGCAGCCACACCGCAGCCAGGGTGCAAGACGCTGCCTTGTCTTATCGATTGTTTCCCCGAGTGCGAGTCGCCAAGACTGCTCCGGCAACTTCCAAGTTCCGTTTATTTTTTATTGATTTATTTTTATTTTTAAATAAAGAAAAGGGAAAAATGATTCTGGATAAGTTGAAGAGGTTTTCAATGGCGTTGGACAGCCCAGACCCCAGCACAGTGCCAGTTTACAGCACTGGGGATGAAGTGTCAGGGAAAGTTGTCCTGGAGCTCACTGGTGCAATGAAGATCCAGTCCTTAAAGCTGCACGCAGAGGGCTATGCCAAAGTGCATTGGACTGAGTCTAGGAGTGCTGGCTCTAGCACTGCATACACCCAAAACTACAGCGACGAAGTGGAATATTACAACAAGAGGATAAATATTCTCCAACTAGGTCAGTATCCCATTGTCACCTGTCTTTCTAACTTAGTGGCATCTTGCTTTGAGAGGAGAGCGATTAGATTTGACCGAGGTTCTGAGAAACTATTTTCAAAGGGCATGCATGCACAGTCACAGGTTGAATGGCTTCCTCCAGTACTATTTTATTCTCTAATATGAAGTTGCAAGGCGAAGAGAGAGAGAGACAGGAGCTATAATGCGACAAACTTATCAGCTGGAAATCAGGGCAGCAATCACAACTCTTCTACTGTCCTGTTTTCGTAATGACCCATGGTGTTTCATTGCAATGATGTGTTTTAAAGATTCCCTGATATTGAGACTCTTGATTGCTGGGCTGGTTACAGTGTGATACTGATTCTTTCACAGAAGTTGCAATAACCTTTCTCTGAGAACAGAAAATTAGTTTCATTTTCATTTTGACCAGATTGTGAATCTATCCATTTAAAAGCTGTGTGTGTTTGTTATGTAACTTTTTTGAGTTACTAAATTGTACAGCATGTACCTTCAGTGATTGGGACATTTTTAGTGTTCTGATTTGAGTTGAATCCTGGGACTCTGGTTGCTGCTCCCATCGCTCAGCTTTTGTCACCGTCCAAGTGCCCTTTCTAAAAAAAATTTTTAACTGGTTTATGAAGACAAATTATTCTCCTGTCTCACTGTGCTGTTTGTCATACTGTTCACTGTAAACTCTGCTGGCTGGTTTATTTCAACCAGTTCTGTTCCTGCTGCCTTTGTTTAAACATCTTGCTGTGACCCTGTCTGCCTCTCCTTGTAACTGGCTCTGCACCTGCCCACCTTTTGGACAGGAGGGTGGGCAGTCTGAACATCGAAAGAAGTTATGAAATGTGCATTAAGGGGCTTTACCGTTTAAGGTTTTTGAGAAGATAAATGTTATGAAGTTACTGGACTTTTTCTTCCCTGCTTCTGATCCGAGACCTGCTGTTTTAGTGCCAATTTTGATTTCCACTGGGTGTAAAATTTAAAGCAAGGTTGATCTCTCGCTCTCGACATGACAGCAGAGAAAGTCAACATTTCAGCTGGAAACAAAAGTAGCAGAGTTAAGGAACAGAGGAGAGGGACTCACAACAAATATAAAAGTAGTGATCATGAGGCTATTGTCGCGATTGATTATTTTCCACTTCAGAGTAACGTTCACGCCATCAGGGTGGCAGCACAGTGGTTAGCCCTGCTGCCTCACGGCGCCGAGGTACCAGGTTCGATCCCGGCTCTGGGTCACTGTCCGTGTGGAGTTTGCACATTCTCCCCGTGTTTGCGCGGGTTTTGCCCGCGCAACCCAAAGATGCGCAGGTTAGGTGAATTGGCCACGCTAAATTGCCCCTTAATTGGAAAAATGAATTGGGTATTCTAAACTTGTATTTAAAAGAAAACATTCATGCCAACACAATGCAAAATATTTGCCAATCTTACTGGAGAATCCTTTCCCACTTTACTTTCTGGATTGAAGAAATTGATAACCTAATCTTTGCATTTAGATAGAAACGTGTCCCGTCCTTGCAGCCCATGTCGACCGTCTGGGCAGCGGGTTATCCTGTAGGTATTGGGGCAAGTGAACAGTTTGTATCTGCATATTGTGAACAAATACAGGCATGCCTCTTCTTTGACAATTAGTCATTGTATAGGTGTCATCGATCGAGGGGGAGATAATTTCTAAGGCAGACAAATTGATAAGAGAGCGGAGGGCTCGCTGGGGCCAAGCGCTCAGCTCTGTTGAGACCTAGGTTCAAAGTATATAAAGCGGATTAAAGCCCCAAATACTAAACTCCTAGATCCCAAAGCAAAGATCTTTTTCATTTCATTTGTCCCTTGGCTCTGGTGTTTTACCACCGAATAAGAGCTGTGAATAATTCTCTCTGCTTCCTCTCGGCTGCGTTGGTTTTGAAGCTGATAGTGACCCCAGCTCTCCTCCCACCCCTGCCTCCCATCAGCACCTTGGCTGAGATAAGCCAATCCATTGCAAAGCTGGGATCTTGCTGATCCGGGACGCTCCATTGCACAGGGTGTTTACAGATTCACACCACCACACTGTGTCATGGGAGCTCACAAAACCCTCTTGTTAGCCCATGCCCCCCCCCCACTCTCCAAACCCCCTGCGAGCTCTGGCCATGAGCTGTACACTTTTGAGGCCTGTCGGAATGATAACGTGAGGATCCTCACGCTATTTTCATCCAGCACTTGCCCCAGGGTACACATAGGTACAAAAACAATGACATCACCATCCTGCCAGACTGCTAATCAACTTGTGAATCCTTCACACTGCACTCTCTAAGGAAAAGAACGCAAAGCAACAAAAGCAAACACATGGCATCATTTTAGTCCCCGGTTTCACCTCTTCTCCCACTGGTGGAAAACCAGCCCCCCCCCCCAGCTTACACGGAATGCTGCTCAAAAGGTTTCTGCCTCCCAAGTTCCATATCTCTCGACATCAGTGTTGAAGACAAGACTCATCGCATTTCCCCAACGCTAGCGCCCATTCTATACTTCTCTCTCCTTCAACCTTCCTTCTACAAGTTTTGAGAAGTCAAAACCTGGGGGTCACCTAACCAAAGCCATTCGATTCTCCTCATCGTCCTAAAACCTCTTTACAGCCTGGTATCCTTCAGCTGTTCCCCTGACAGTAAGGTGATAACACTGATAATAATAGTGTTGTCGTTCTTCAGATTTGTGGCTGACCCATCACCCAATTGTGTCGCTGCCACTTGGGCAGAGGTCAGTTGGCAGGATTGGGGAATTATTTTGTCCACTATCTGACATTACGCCAGTGACCTTCACTCCCTATGAGATGTGGGTGGCTAACCATCCGGAACATTCCGACAGAGCCAACCTGCCAAGGGAGTCCAAAGGTTGTTTTTTCTCTAACAGAAAAACAACTTGCGAATGACACTCTGCTGGTGGGGTCCACTTTAGTCAAGTTGTCCTGCGTGTAGAAATGTGTTGATTTGAGCTTCATGCTGGAGGATGGGAGTTTGTCAATTTCTTTCAATTGCATCAGCCTCATTGTTGCTGCAACACAATTGGTCAGAAAATAGGCCAAAAAATTCCTATGAATGAGACAAAGCAACTTTCTCCAGCAAGCCTCCTTGAATTGTTTAGCGGTGAGGCAGATCTGGGGGGCACTGGGAATGGGGGTGGGGGGCATTGGGGTTAGACAGCAGTGTGATGTGGTGTGATATTTTAAATATAAATAGGCCACCTCCGATTAAACTTCCATCAAGATGAAGTTCAGCAACTGGAGGATCTACCTGGTTACAGCGGACACTCTCTCATTTCCTTCCTCCTCCTAGAATGGCAATTAGACAAAAACAAAATGGCAGTGTTACATTTCAGGTAGTGATCTATATTTGTGACTCTGGCAATACTCACAGCACTAGGACATTACACAAAGAACCTTCATTCATATAGACTAAACCTCAGCATTTCTTAAAGTGCTTTCCAACCAATGAAGTACTTTACTGAAGTGTAGCCAGTGTTCTAATGTAGGAAACCTAGCAGCCAATTTGCGCTAAGCAAGATCCCACAGCGTACAATGTGATAAAATGACCAGATCATCTGTCTTGGTGATATTGGTTGAATAACTATTGGCCAGGAGACTGCAGAACAAACTCTGTTGTTCCACAAAATGGCGATCCTCCATGCTCACCTGAGAGACAACCTTTGACCTGGCAGCACCACCTACTGTTCTGTGCTGGGGATGTGGATCCACATCATGCGTCTCTGGGGTGGGGTTTGAGCGCAGAACCTTCACCAGGTCAGAGAGTTTATGAGGGGATGTTCTTCATGACTGCAAACCTGTGTGGCCCGTGGATGGGTGGGGTCACGACCGTGTGAGTGGTAACGCTGCATGACATGCCATTTATTATCAGTTTGATTATTTCCCTCGGCCTCTTTCCTCGCTGTCATGTCTCCACGGCAACCTCATTCCCTGAGCTCTCAGATTAATGTATCCATACAACGATATCGAGTGGCACGATCCATCACTTTAAAAGTTTTTTTTTCATCTTCCTTTTCAGATAATGGTGATGTCACTGTTCTTCAGGCTGGCCGACATGAGTTTCCGTTCAGCTTCCAGCTTCCCGAAGAGTGAGTATCTTAACTCCTCATTACAATAGATTGAGGGGAAATTGCTTCTCTGAGGAGCCACTCATGGGTCCCTGAACAAGACTCCTTATTGTTGATTAAAGCCTTCTCCCCAGTCATCTATCTACAAGACAGCCCAAGACATTTGCTTGTCTTGTAACATTCACTGTATCCTACCATATCTCACTATTGGCTTCTGTGCAAATGTAACACTTTTAGTGTCGAATTGACGATATCAAAAGCATGCAGGACAACCAATTCGAAAAATGGCCGAGAAAGGCCTGAGTTGAGTCCAGAATTAACTATTAATTGACACTATTTTGGTGTTGGTGAATAGAGAAAATGAGGCGGGTGAGCAGGTGGACAGTGACTGGGTCCTCGGGCAGAGCAGGAAGTGATACTGTGATTGTTGATCACGCACCGTGAGGATTAATAGGAAGAGTGTGCGGAAATGTAGCAGTTGAATCACGCGAGATGTTTCCCCAGTTAGTACTCCCAAGAAGCAAATGCTATTCTCAAATAAATTCCATTAAATCCGTCGATTTGTGGCAGTGTTTCTTTTCCCGCCGTCTTTAGTTAGCGTTCGGCTTTAATGTTTCTCTCCCCTTCATGCAGAAACCTGGTGACGTCCTTCGAGGGAAAGCATGGAAGTGTGCGGTACTGGGTCAAGGTCAAACTTCATCGTCCTTGGGCCACTGTTAGGAAAATCAAACGGGAGTTCACAGTAATTGAGCCCATTGACATTAACACCCCGTTACTGCTGGTAAGAACCCCATTACCGTCAAACTGGGATTGTAGTTAACTATGTGTATGTTCCCTTTATCTGGAGGAAGACTAGAGGAGGAGGAAGTGATGCTACAGTTATGTAAAGCTCGCAGTAAACCCCAGGAACTGTGTTCAGTTTAAGGGCCCTCCTACTGGGCATCCTGTGAGAGATGATGTGAGTGCAGCAGCATGCCTTTACCACGGGTAGGGGCAACAAGTCAGGTCCCGAATCCTTCCCAGATGGAACAGGGGTCAAACCTCATGGTGCTGGCATCAATCTGATTCACATGGCTGTTCAGCCAACTGAACCAATCAGCCCTCAAAGGAATGCAAATTCCTGTGGCAACGTACGCTTTTTCCGCGCATGTTGCAGTCTAGAGCTATGGGCGTGATGGTAGAGATTCCAGTGTTCTTCATCCCCTGGCTGACCAGCAATCTCACCCCCTCTTACCGCCTGTCATTGGTGTGTTGGAAGCATTTACAAGTTGACACTCGGCCTCTTTGGCCGTGTTATGAATGCACCCTCCTTGGCCATCCAGTCCTGCAGTGGGACTTGAATCTGGAGCTTCTGGCTGCAAGGCAGCCCCTCTGCACCACAAGCTCTCTTGAGGTCGCTAGTGAGAAACTATTTCACCACTGACGGAGTCCAGATCAAGGGGATGTAACTGTAATGTTATGGACTGCAGGTCGCTCGGGGGTGATGTCAGGAAGTGTTTCTTCAGACACGGGAGGGGAAATCTGGAACTCTCCCTTTTTAAAAGCTGTTGAGGGTGGGTAAGTGAAACATTTCAAAAGTGAGATTAACAGATGGAGCCAAGATGGGTTGATGGATTTGAGATACAATTCAGCCGCAGTCTAACTGAATGACTGGTGAAACAACATCAAGAGGCTGACTGGCCTCCTCACGTTTCTACATTGCTGCCAAGGGACCATACCCAATCACTCTGTGCTCCCCAAAGTGCATCTCCCCCTTTCTGAATCAGAACCCCCCAATACACTTTTGTATGCAAATACCTTCATTTCATTTGAATCTCCCCACTCACCGTATCCAACAAGCTGAGACCTTGATGGGAATAAAGTGTTTAAATACACTGGGATACATCCCTCTCAGTAAAGGACAGATGGGGGTGGGGGAGAGAAATTGAAAGTTTGTATTCTCTCTGCGAAAAGCTAGCTGGTCAGTGTTGAACAACAGGTTTGCTGACATTCTGCTTGATTTTCCTTCAGGGGTTGAGAAGTGTTTTTGCTCAACTTGCTGCCAGGGTGGGTCGGTCGTGCATGGGCTATGAGGGGGGTTTAAATGAGTGGGTGGTGTCTCCAGTGTCTTGTGGTCCATGGCTTTGTGCCTGCAACGTGATTGGTGAACTGAGTGGACTTCTGGCGTTGTTAAAAGTTTTTTGCTTTTTCTCCCAACAGTCTCCCCAGGCAGGTACAAAAGAGAAGTTGGCTCGAGTCTGGTACTGTAACCTTGGGCATGTGTCACTGACGGCAAAAATTGACCGAAAAGGCTACACGCCAGGTAACCAAATTTTCACGCAACATCCTTTTTTGGTAAAGCGTAAAGTTTGTACAGCACCTGTCCCAGCCTTGGGACGTCCCAAAGCACTTGAACAGCTAGATGATTATGTTGTTGCTTGAGGGATATATATTGGCCAGGACGCCGTAGAGAATCCCTTTACCTTTCTTCCAAAAACTCTCCCATGTTTGAATGTTTTACATTCCGTTCCGGCTCCGACTCACCAGAGTGATACGGGGTTTAAAGGGTTAAATCGTGAGGATAAAGTTCACAAACTTGTCTCGTGTTCCCGAGTTCAGCTGGTTGAATATTGATGCAATTGGGGTGTTTAAATTAATAAAGGCATTCTGTTGAATCATTGCAGACAAACTGGGTTGGGGGCTGGGAGAAAAGAGTCCAGAACAAAGGACAGCGCCTTGAAATTGCAAACCAGCCAATTCATGGGGACACCATGAGTTATGATGACTGAGATGGATAAAGGGTTGTGGAGTAAAATGGTGAGGGCGGGGTGGTAAATGGGATTTCAATCCAGATGAGCCACAATCTGATTGAACAGGGGAACAAGCTTGAGGGTCTAAATCGGGGCTGGTTTAGCACAGTGGGCTAAATAGTTGGCTTGCAATGCAGAACAATGCCAGCAGCGTGGGTTCCATTCCCGTACCGGCCTCCTTGAACAGGCCCCGGAATGAGGCGACTAGGGGCTTTTCACAGTAACTTCATTGAAGCCTACTTGTGACAATAAGTGATTATTATTATTAAATGGCCTCCCCCATTTTCCCTAGTACTATGGAACGGTGGAAAAACAGGACCAAATGGTTTGTGAAGAGTTTCAAAGTGTGTGGGACAATTTTAGTCTTAGTTCAGCATCCCCCACCCACCCACCCCGAGAAAACTGTTGGAGATCAGGGGCAATGCTGCTTTCAAACCCCATCAATTCTATTCCCCACTGCAGTAGTATTGAGAACTGTATTGGGTAAGCCAACGCTATAACCCATCGCCTTGCCTCCTGTCCAGTGGGACGAGTTGCAATTGCCCCCTGTTTCTCCCACCCTCCCTCCCATGTTTGTCTGTGATTGAGGCCCTGTGACAGTAACCCTCGTCTTGTTTCCCCAGGTGAGGTGATCCCCATTTTTGCGGAGGTCGATAACTGTTGTTCCCGCACCGTGACCCCAAAAGCTGCCATTGTCCAAATACAGACTTTCATCGCCAGGGGGACGATGAAGCTGAAGAAATCGGTGGTGGCGACGCTGCAAGGCGAGGGCGTTGCCCCCAGGAAGAGGGGGTCGTGGCACGGCCGTCCCCTGAAGATTCCGCCCGTGTCTCCCTCGCTACTGCAGTGCAGGGTGATTCGGGTGGAGTATGTGCTACGGGTAGGTGTCCCTGGGTCAATCATCGCTATTACAGAGCCCGAGAGGGTGGGAGGTGGGAAACCAACAAGACTAGGAAGGGTGAGAACATGAGAGTCGGGAGGGAATGGGTAAGAGTGAGAAAGGGTAATATGGGGGGGGAGGGGTATCTGAGTGAGGGAATCGAGAGAGACCCAGCTGGTTGGAGAGAGAGAGAGAGAGAACTTGTGAGCGTAAGCAAGAGAATATTTTCTTGACTAATTTTTTTTTCTAATTGGACGGATTGTTTTGTTTGATCATTTCAGGTCTATGTTGAGATCCCAGGAACATCCAAACTATCCCTGGAGCTGCCCCTCGTCATTGGCACAATCCCTCTCCACCCGTTTGGCAGTCGTTCGTCCAGTGTTGGGAGCCATTACAGTATGGATATCGACTGGCTGCGCCTCACTCTCCCCGAGAGACCAGAGCGTAAGTGCCTCACCCTGTCGTCGAAACTCCGCATTCAATTTTCATGGCAGGATCGTAGGAGCCGGAATCTTTGCTCGTGTAACGCTTGCCCAGTCTCTCCCATCCACAGCGCGTTTTGAGACGGTGCGCTTTTTTCCATAAAACCTTCCATAGTCTGCCCTCCCAGACCCTCCTCAGTCTCTCCTGGTGTGCAGAGGCTCCAGGCGTCCTCGCACAACCACCCACTTCTCATTTCCAGCTATTCGACCATGAGATCAGCCAGAGTGCTTTTACAGCAGGAATGCTGCCAGTGATCACCTCATAGTCAAGGGGATCCCAGCAGCAAGGAAATCTCCCGCGGGGAGGAGAAAAAAATAATGATAAAGGCGGCGGGGCCGGGGGTGAGGGGGAGGCATTTGAAATGAATGAAAATCGCTCATTGTCACAAGTAGGCTTCAAATGAAGTTACTGTGAAAAGCCCCTAGTCGCCACATTCCGGCACCTGTTCGGGGAGGCTGTTACGGGAATTGAACCGTGCTGCTGGCCTGCCTTGGTCTGCTTTCAAAGCCAGTGATTTAGCCCTGTGCTAAACAGCCCCGTAAATGAAATGAAATGAAAATCGCTTATTGTCACAAGTAGGCTTCAAATCAAGTTACTGTGAAAAGCCCCTAGTCGCCACATTCCGGCGCCTGTTCGGGGAGGCTGGTACAGGAACTGAACCGTGCTGCTGGCCTGCCTTGGTCTGCTTTCAAAGCCAGCGATTTAGCCCTCTGCTAAACCAGCACCGTTTCAGAATTGAGGTTAATAGATTTTACTTGGGCAAGAGTGCTAAGGATTATGGAATTAGGGGACAGATTGGCCATTATCTGATTAAATGCTGAAATGGGCTTGAGGGGCTGAATGGCCTCTTTTGTCCTATGAGAAATGGGTAGTGACTGCTTTAAAACTTTACATCACCCTCAAGGCTTCACCACTAGCATGTGTGTCCCTGACACCATCACCCCCTCAATGAGTGTCCCTGACTCCATCACCCCCTCAATGGCCGGTTAACAGTGAGTTCAGTTCCTTTAGACTTATCATGTTTTCCTTGGTTATTTTCCATCCCAACTTTCCACATTTGACCTAATGTCAATCTCGTTCTATTTCAGCTCCCCCTGATTACTCGGCTGTAGTTTCTGAGGAAGAAGCTGGACGGACTGACCAAGGACTGACCCTCCCAGAGGAGGACGATGAGCTCGGTGGCATGCTAGAGCGACCCTTCTTTGCCTACGTACAAGAGTTCCGTTATCGACCTCCACCTATTTACTCAGAGGTAAGATTTGGCCAATCTTGCCTTGCATATGTACAGGCCATTCAGCCCCACTCCTCCATGTTGGTATTTATGGTGTGGATAAGCTGCCTTCATCTCACTTTATCAGTATGTTCTTCTATTCCTATCTGCCTCATGCATTTATCTAGTTCCCCATAAATACACCTTGCTTTGTTGTAGCGAATTCCACATTCTCCCTACAATCTGGGTAAAGAGGTTTATACTGAACTCGCTGTTGGTTTTTTTAGGTAACTATATTATAGTGATGGACCGAGGTCTGGACTTGTCCTCAAGTGGAAACATCTTATCAACATCCACCCTATCATAATCCATAGAATCCCCACAGTGCAGAAGGAGGCCTTTCGGCCCATCGAGTCTGCACCAACCCTCTGAAAGAGCACTCTATCCAGGCCCACTCCCTTGCCCTATCCCCGTAACCCCAACGCATGATCATGGCTAATCCACCTAACCTGCACATGTTTGGACTGTGGGAGGAAACCAGAGCACCCGGAGGAAACCCACGTAGACAAGGGGTTCTGGTATCACTCCAGTAAATCTTTGCACCTATTCCAGTGCTATGGAGACCAGAATTGTTCGCATTTAGGTTCTATCTGATTTTAAATTCTATCATCCACAACTGAGCTTTTGTTTGTTAATTTTTTTTAATTTTTTTTGTTGTTAATTCCTTGTTAACTTGCATTGCTGCCTTTTGCTGAACTGTGTATCTGCAGATCACATCACTCTTGTTTTCCAATGGTTCATTACCTCTGGTGAAACCATCTCCAGCTCACTCTCACCGTTCGTCTTTTGGTTGTTTTGTCGTTTAGATTGATCCCCATCCTCCGAGATCGGACATGCGTCGCCGATGTATGACCTGCTGAAAACTTCACCACGGCGTGCAACAAAGGAAAAAAAAAAAAGGAAAAGCGAGATTTTAAAACCAGCTTGGTGCCTTGGGACACTGCCCAGGCACCCTGAAAGCACACTCGGGACATTTCTGTCTGAAGAGGAACAGGGCCAACCCTCGCAAAGGGAAAGGCAGAATGACCCCTGACCTCCGTGGAGATGAAGTCTGATCGGGATCCTCGGCCAACCTTTTTGTCTCTTGAACTGTTTGCCGTCTCCCTTGACGCCTACTGAGCATCGAATGGTCCCATGCGCCTGCCTTCAGCAGATGTGACAGAAACAAGAGGATGCATGGAGGGTTCTTCTATATATTGAGAACATGTGGTCGTTAAATGGGTCCAATCCTCCCTCCCCCCAGGTCCCAGTCTTGACGACTGTCTGGTTGTACATCTGGCTTGCAGAAGCTTGCTGTCAACCTGCTTTGCACCTCCAACTTGTACTAAAGGAGTACAGTGCACACCAGAGAAAATGTTTGGGGTGGGGGTCTTGCTGTTTGCTTCTGCACATATTTCAGCAGTCTAGCGAGCCTTCGCTGTTTGAGAGTTTGATGACATTGCCGTACAAATCCTGTCAGATTTGCTCCCTTGCACTACCCGGGCTGTACACCCACGATTCATGAACCTGTATCGTGCTTATCGAGTTTGAGAAATGAATTGACAGGAAATGTTTGTTAACTATTCCTCTGATTTCAACTTGTAACCAACCCCCACCATCCAACGTCCGAGCAAGTCCTTCTTGAGTGTCAAACCTAGGGGTGTGAAGTGAAGAGTATTACAGAGCATCCTGAGCTGAGAGGTTCTTCGTAAAGAAGAGATCCATTCCTTATTGTTTTGCCCCTTTTCTTTTCCAAGTGATCTCCCAAACATTTTTCCCAGATAGGTGAAAGGATAAATGGGCAGGAAGAGACAGATTAGGGGTGAGGTGCTTTGTGAGAGACTGGGGTTTTGAAACGCTTTAAATGGTTGGGGGGGGGGGGGGGGGGAAAGAGGCGGAGAGAGGGATTTGGGAAGGAAGACTTGAGAGTGAGAGGTTGCATAAAATACCGCTGTTCAGTGGTGACCAAATAGAGTCCGAGTTAGGATAATTTGTGCTCCCGCCATCAGAAGGATCTGTAAAACTGTAATGATTTGTTTTTTCTGTGTCTTTGTTTTAAAAAGAAATTAAGGGCCATTTTTGTAAATTTTGTAAAAGAAGCAGATATGATTGTTGACTAAATGGCCTTTTCTGGCATTGTGGCGTTGGGCCTATAATGTGACCAGAATCCTAGACCTCACAAGACCTTCTGTTGCCTTTTTAAAATAAATTTAAAGTACCCAATTTTTTTTCTCCAATTAAGGGGCAATATAGTGTGGCCAATCCACCTAGCCTGCACATCTTTGGGTTATGGGGTTGAGACCCATGCAGACACACGGAGAATGTGCAAACTCCACACGGACGGTGACCTGGGGCCGGGATCGAACCTGGGACCTCGGCGCCGTGAGGCAGCAGGGCTAACCACCGCGCCGCCTTTGTAGAGAACATTCACTCCGCTAATTGAATGAGGAAGAATAACAGCAACTGCCATTTCTAAAGAACATAAAGTCGTAAAATATCCCAGGGCTCTTCGCAGGAGTGTCATCAAACTAAATTTGATATCTGTCTACACCGTGATGTGCTCCGTCAAAGAGCTAGGTGATGAGGGGAAACTTAAAGAGGATAGATCGAGAGGCACGGAGGTTTGTGGAGGTAATTTCGGAGTTTATGCAGTGATGGAATGATTAAAATTGCCAAAGAAGTCAGAATTGGGGGAGCGCCAAAATGCTGGAATGTTGTTCGAGGTGTACAGCGATAGACGGGCAAGGCCATGGAAGAACAGCGATGTGAATTTTAAGGACCAGCTGTTGCTTAACCGTGAGTTGGTGCAGGTCAGTGAGCACAGTGGCAATGAGTGAACAGGACTTTGTGTGAGTTAGGATACTGGCAACAGAGATTTGGGGTGAACAGTTTATGGAAGGTGCAGCATGTTGATATTTTACATTGATTTTTGATAACTTGTCTATTTGGGTTTTACTTGAAAGAAGAAAAGTTTAACTTTCACTCTTTTGAAGACCTGCAATATAATTTTTGTTGGATTGGTGAACTGACGGGTTGGGGAGAATAAATGCCCTGGAGAGTTCCAAGAAACGAGACTAAAAGAGCAAAACTTTGAGAATAAATGTCACCGATCCATTAAAAGATGCACTTTTAAAAACATTTATTAGTTACGAAAGTATTGGTGTCAAAACGCTGATGGTCAACTGCCATCCAGCTTGCGGGGAGGGGGGGTCGTGAAGAGGCTGTTTACTTTCTGATTGGCTGTGGGAATTACAATGGGGTGACCCAATGGCCGTATAAGCCAATGGTGGGCAGTTGGGGGTGGGATCTTGGAGACCGGGAGTGATGTGTCAAAACCTCCAGGAATGCATTCCACTAGAGTTGGCAACCCCTAGGTTTGAGGGAGAGTTGCGGGAAGATTATAATTAAATCCATCTTCCTTTTGTGTGTATAATAAAATCCTACACATTCTCAGACTGTTAATTTGTCTTTTTTTTTTAAAGAAAAAGTATTTTTGTATTATTTTTTTGTTTCTTTACAATAAAACATTATCAGATCCTATGTAGTGATTTGATCATTTTTTTTTCTGCCCTAACAATTGAGCCTGCGTGTGTAATATTCTGAAAATTCTAAAGAACCCTGCTACTGGTTCAGTTAGTGCATGGGTCATCCGGAATGGTACTGAGGCCAAGAAGATGAGTTCCATATCCCACTGCTGAGATTTGGCTTGTCTCAGCAGGGACGAGGGAATGTTGTTGTTGTTAAGGATTTTGTATGGTATACCGAACAAAGTTGTGAAGGTACATCCCCCCCCCCCCCCCCCCTCTTTCATTTGCGTTTGTTGTTCTCATGACTTTCAGTTCCCTCTGGCTTTCTGCCAGTTGGCTGCAAACAGGCCTTGGAACAACTGGGTGAATGGCTCCCATGTTTTGTGGAAACCTTCTTTCGACCCCTGGATGGCGGATTTAATTTTCTCCATCTGGAGAAATATAGGTCGGGCAGCCAGTCTGCAGCTTTGGGTGGTGCTGCTCTTCGCCAGCCGAGTGGCATTCTCTGGCGGGAGATTAGAGAGGCAAGGGTGTCTGTCCTTGTCCCCATGAGGTGATCCGGCTGTTCTGATACCCCAACGACTGCCGCTGTCGGGCAAGGCTCCACCCTCATCCCCACCACTTTGGACATTGCCTCAAAGAAGGCTGCCCAGAACTCGACAAGTCTGGGGCAAGATCAGAACATGTGGGGGTGGTTGGCTGGGCCGGGCCTCCTTTGGCCCCGTTCGCATTTGTAGGATATGGAAAGATTTGGAGCTTCTGAATGCTCTATTCTCCCTCTGTTAAATCATGTAGCATTTGGTTGAGAATAGTCTGCTTTGGTTAGTGAATCACATGGTCGAGCTGCTCACTGACCCCTGATCCTCATCCAATGAGTGGGCATTTCGGTGAAATTCCAGCAGTAACCCATCACCTCAACAAAGATCAAACATAGGAATAGGAGGAGGGTACGCTTCAACACAAAGAAATTCTGGGCACGATTCTCCCAAAAGGGAATAGAGTCCAGTAGCGAGCACGTTTCGCTGCATGTCTCCTGGCACGTGTAGTACTGAGAAACACATGGCTTGCCGGAGCTCCCCAATGCAGTGAGAGTGTGCGTCCTGATCTCCGAGGCCCCCGGGAGAACCACCCCCCCCCCCCAATTATGCACAATGGGCGGGATTCTCCGATCCTGGAGCTAAGTGTTGACACCGGCGTAAACGCTAGAGCGTTTTACGACGGCGTCACCTGGCCCCTAGGATCAGCAATACTGTGCCGCACAGGGCGCCAGTACGGCACTGGAGCGACTCACGCAGCTCCAGCTGCTGATACGGGTGCCAGCGCGGGTCCACGCATGCACGTGGGTTGCCTTCTCCGCGCCGGCCCCCCGGAAGAGAGGGATACCAGTGGACATATTGGTTGGCTTTATGTTTCAAGATGCCTGTGTAAGTTGGGGGTGAGTAGGCATTTTACGGTTTCAGCAGAACCCTGAGATGTCGCATCAATAGAATGACATTTATTTTAAAGAAGAAAAATGTGAGTTTACATCGTGCGTTTCTTAGCACCCAAATGCTCTACAGGGAATTAAGTACTTCCTGAATTTAAGAAATACAGCAGACAATTAGTACGCAGTAATGTGCCACAGTAGCAAGATTTTTTTTCCTTTTTTCTTTTTAAATTTAGAATACCCAATTAATATTTTCCAATTAAGGGACAATTTAGTGTGGCCAATCCACCTACCCTGCACATCTTTGTGTTGTGGGGCAAAACCCACACAGACACAGGGAGAATGTGCAAACTCCACACGGACAGTGACCCAGAGCCCGGGATCGAACCTGGGACCTCAGCGCCGTGAGGCTGCAGGGCTAACTCACTGCGCCACCGTGCTGCCCAGGAACAAGGAGTTAATGGGTACGCTTCCACGCAAAGAAATTCTGGGCACGATTCTCCCAAAAGGGAAGAGAGTCCCCTAGCGAGCACATTTAGCTGCGTGTCTCCTGGCACGTATAGTACTGAGAAACACATGGCTTGCCGGAGCTCCCCAATGCCATGAGAGTGTGCGTCCTGATCTCCGAGGCCCCCGGGAGAACACCCCCCAGGAGAACATCCCCCAACCTGCCCCTATGCTGGCATACCCAGCCCAATCACACTTGCACACATAGAATGGCCACTTAGCATCACCAACCTGGCACCCTGACAGTGCCCCGCCACCTCAGTAGTGCCAGTGTACTTAAGTGACAGCGGTACCAGGGTACCACCCAACTGGGGGCCTCCAATCCCCTTGGAGACCCCACCAGTGCCATTCCATCTGGCCCCCATTTGAGGGGACCAATATCAAACAGCGCTCCTGAGGTAAAGGGGTTAAATCCCAAAGCCTCAGGTACCTCGGGAATCTGCACATTAGAGTAAGGCTTGCTGCCTCGCTCGAATATGCAGCTTTGCTAAAAAGTGATCCTGCCCACTGAAGGCGGGATTCACATCGCAACGTCGTGCGAGATTGCGTTGACTCTCGTGAGGCGTCGCAAGCCGGATCCTGGGCGAGGGGTCTCTCTGCTTTGATAGGCCACACTGCGCTGTGGCGAGTTGCTTTTCAGGCGTAGCGTGGCCGAAGGATCTCTCCCTCTGTGTCCGGTTCGGGGCGCTTTTAGTGGGGTGTTTTTCCCTTTTCAATGGCGCTTTGCCTTTGGTTTTGCCCTTGGCGAGGAACGCCCAGTCGAGGCTGCACGTACAGTCATTTCCTGTACTGACGAACTGAGCTGCAATTCATGAATCATTGGTGATGCTCTGAAAATGTTGGCTTCGAAAGGTGCAATTTCTGAAAAGGATTACTAACCCCAATGGTTTCTAAAGAAAATGAAATTTCAACCCTACTCTCAAATTCCTATAACTCAGCAATTTTGGGGAATGTACAGGAAGTTCCCTTTGCTGTTTGTAGTTTGACAGTTGAGCCTTATGCAGTCATAACAAACTTGTGACTTGCTTTCAAATATTCCCTTGGTCCATCCTTTCCCTCTAACTTCCTCCACTCCTACACTGTTTGGAGATCTCTACAATCCTCTAATACTAGCCCCTTGAGCATCCCAGTTTTAATCACTCCGTCATTGGTGGTCATGCATGAGGTGCCAAGGCCCTAAGTTCTGGAATTCCCTTCATCTTTGCCTCCCTCTCTTCCGTTAAGACACTCCTCAAACCCTGCCTCTTTGACCAAGTTCCCTCATCTGCCCTAGGCGATAGGATTGGAGGAGGCCATTTAACCTCTCGAACCTTCCCCAACGTTATAGCCGTATTGTGGCTAATCCATGTCACTTCGATATCACTCCTATGAAATACCTTGGGACGTTTTGTGATGCTGAAGGTGCTATATGAATGCAAGTATTTATTGTTGATCCTTGCCTCACCTTGCTCCTATTCTGAGAACAGTTCAAGCTCCGACAGGCTGCTTAACTTCCCCAACTCATTCCCAGAAACAGCAGCTGCCCCAAATGGGCGGTTTATAATCCCGACAGTTCACACGTACGTCAACAGTCAGGGGAGCGATCACATGGGAGGGGATAGAAAGCCTGCAGTTCCTCTGCAAATCTGTGCAACTCTGACATCACCTTTCACGTTGCCCCACAATGCAGTCAGCAGATTCAAACCAGCGAATGGCTGGAGCACAGCAAGAGGCCATTCACTATAGTGAGGACTTCCAATTTTTAAGTTAAATCTTGATTCAGATGTTTCCTGCAAGTTGAATAATTTTTTTAAAAAAATTTTTTAGAGTACCCAATTAATTTTTTTCCAATTAAGGGGTAATTTAGCATGTTCAATCCACCTACCTTGCACATCTTTGGGTTGTGGGAGCGAAACCCACGCACTCACGGAGAGAATGTGCAAACTCCACACGGACAGTGACCCAGAGCCGGGATCGAACCTGGGACCTCGACGCTGTGAGGCAACAGGGCTAATCCACTGTGCCACCCTGCTACCCTCAAGTTGAATAATAATTGAGTGACACCAATATGAAAATGGCTTATTGTCACAAGTAGGCTTCAAATGAAGTTACTGTGAAAAGCCCCTAGTTGCCACATTCCGGCACCTGTTCGGGGAGGCTGTTACGGGAATTGAACCGTGCTGCTGGCCTGCCTTGGTTTGCTTTCAAAGCCAGCAATTTAGCTCTGTGCTAAACAGCCCCTGTGCTAAACACCATAATATGATGGTGAAGCTCCTGTCCTGCAATAATAATAATCTTTCCGACGACAGTGCAACATTAAATCATATTGCACTGCAGTAAAATCAAACCAATAAGTCAACTCCATTTCAGCACTGTGTAATATTAAAGTCTTGTACTAATCACTGAACCAAGCTGACATGACTCCATTCAATTGTCTAATCTTACTGTGTACTCAGGTGTGTGATAACGGGGCATTACACCTCGTGATACATCAATACCGGTCACAATCGGGGAGGGGGGGGGCCTTTGAACACCATTGGTGAGGCAGTCTGGTACAGGGTCCCATACTGAGTTGCTCCTCTGAGCCAGGGAGCGCTGCCCGAGATCAGCTAAATGAGCTTAGAGGAGGCCTGGTACCGAGGGCACATAGAATAAATACTAATGGATGTGAAAGGTGCCGTATAAACACAAGCTTTCTCCCTTTACCCAGAAAGCAGCTGGTGCTTGAGAATGTTTCAGCAAGGAGCCACCATCTTTAGCAGAGCGGCGAAGACAAACCCTCTGGAATCCTACACTGCAGAAGGAGGCCAATTGGTCCATTGTGTCGATGCTGGCCCTTTGAAAGAACTATCGAGTTAATCTTACCCTCTGCTCTCGCCCCGGTAGTCTGGCAGAAAACCCTTTATATTCAGACTTCCTGCAAAGTCCACTCCCTTAACAATCTGGACCCCCCACCGCCCACCCACACACTTTCAAAACAACAGGAGACTTAAGATGGGTTACAATCAAGTTTACAGTGGCCTCCTGGTTCCCAATAGCTCTGATTTGGATACTGGATCTGCCTGACCCACCTCGGGAACCCTCAGTTAACCTCCCTGTAGAATGTGTTTACGAAACGCTGAAAGCTTGGCGAGGCATGGGCCATCTGAGCAGGTGACAATTCAGAGCAGCACATGACCTTTGATCCATCGCTGTAATGCTGACATCAGGAATTGGATGCTAACCAAACCCATAAGACACGGACTGGTTTTAGAAACTTGTACTGTATAATCCATCGGGCTTTGATTTCATCCTATGTTTCCCACAGCTGCAGGGCCTGGTTCTGGCTTGGGCCGTCTCGCGGTTGACCTCCCTCACCCTGTTATTTTAACCTGTATTCCTGGAAGCTACACCTTTACTGAGAATTACATTGAGTCCCTGACAGGATATTTTATTGAGGATGGGTGTTGTGATTTAATTACCTTACCCCTAACACCGTTGCGCCATCTTTCAGATCTCAAACGATTTATTTGCGGGGGAGCTGGTAAGCTGTGGGAAACGCGAGTTTAATTCCCTCAGTCCCCTACAATTCCCCGACAGCACATTGGAACCAAGTGGAAAGTTCAATCCAGGAGAGAGCCAAAAGCTAATTCTGTCTCACTCTATTTATTTTCATCTTTTACCATCACTCTGCAATCTGATGTTGACTGGAATTGAGAGTCTGCCCCACATCACCCCTCCCCTAAACTCAGTACATTTTGTTCACCCGTCTCCTCCAGCTGTTGTTTTGTGTGAGGTCAGGGGACACCCTGTGCAAATACTTTACTGATTTTTGTTTTTTTTGGGGAGGGATGAGGTGCCTTTGGCAGCAAGCGTGTCCTCCACCGCCAAGGACAAAGGCAGCAGGTGTAGAGGAACACCATCACCCACAGGTTCGCCTCCAAATCACTCACCATCCTGGCTTGGAAATATATCGGCCACTCCTTCACTGTCGCCGGGTCAAAATCCTGGAACTCCCTCCCTAACAGCACTGGGGGTGTACCTACACCACATGGACTGCAGCGGCTCAAGAGGGCAGCTCACCACCGCCTTCTCTCTTTTCCAAATATTTTATTCAGGAATTTCCATAAATCGAGCAAATGAAAGCAGAAGTGAAGTTAAACAATGTAATAATTATACAACACCAAGTTTCACCCCCCCCCCCCCCAACCTTACCCCCTCTGTCCGACCTGCCATCCCCATTTTAATCCACTTAACCCCACCCCCACCCGCCTCTGCTGACACATCAATCCTCCTTAAAGAAGTCAATGAACAGCTTCCACCTCCGAACGAACCCATCGACCGACCCCCTCAAGATGAACTTGACCTTTTCCAACCTCAGGAATTCCGGCAAGTCATTGACCCACACACCCGCCTTTGGCGGCTCCAAGTCCCTCCACCCAAGCAAAATTTGTCTCTGGGCCATCAGGGAGGCAAAGGCCAAAATGTCGGCCTCTCTCGTCCCCTGGACTCCCGGGTCTTCCAACACCCCAAATATCGCTACCTCTGGACTCGGGGCCACCTTCACCCCCAACACATCGGACATTACATCCACAAACCTGAACCCCTTCAGATTCAGACATGCCCAAAATATGTGGACATGATTTCTGGGCCTACCCGCACACTGCCCACACCGGCCCTCTACTCCCTCAAAGAACCTACTCATTCTCGCCACCATCATGTGCGCCATGTGAACTACTTTCAACTGAATAAGACTGAGCATCACACACGAAGAGGACGCAATCATCCCCCGCAGAGCCTCCTCCCAAGTCCCGGCCTCTACCCCCCCCCCCCTCCAGCACCTCCTCCCACTTCCGCTTAATGTCCCTCATCGGGACCCATTCCCAATCCATCAATTCCTTGTAGACCTCGGACATCTTCCCCTCCCCTACCTCCTCCCTCGACAACACCTTAACTTGAAGCCCCAAGGGTGACAAGGCGGGAAACGACATCAGCTCTCTCCTCACGAAATCTCGGACCTGCAAGTACCTGAAACCATTCCCCCTGGGTAGCCCATATTCCTCCTCCAGGTCCGCTAATTTCGCAAAGCTGCCCACAACAAACAGGTTCCCGTAAACTCAATCCCTACCAGCCGCCACCCCCGGAACCTCGCATCCAGCCCACCCGGTGCAAACCGATGATCATCACAGGTCGGTGCCCACACCGAGGTACCCTCCAGTCTCAAATGCTGCCTCCACTGCCCCCACACCCTCAAGGCCGGTACCACCACTGGGCTCACAAAGTACCTGGCCGGCGAGAACGGCAGAGGTTGGGCGGCACGTGGCGCAGTGGTTAGCACTGGGACTGCGGAACTGAGGCCCCGGGTTCAAATCCCGGCCCTGGGTCACAGTCCGTGGGGAGTTTGCACGTTCTCCCCATGTCTGCATGGGTCTCACCCCCCACAACCGAAAGATATGCTGGTTAGGTGGATTGGCCACGCTAAATTGCCCCTTAATTGGAAAAAAAATAATTGGGTACTCTAAATTTATTTTAAAAAGAGAATGGCAGAGGCGCCATTAGTAATGCCCTCAAGCTCGTTCCCCTACAAGAAGCTGCCTCCATCCACCCCATACCGACCCCTCCCCCACTACCCATTTCCTGACCACAGCGATATTTGCTGCAGAGTAGTAATTCAGTATATTCGGCACGCCACTCCCACCCCGCACTCCCCCACAGCACACCCGCACACCCCACCTCTGCCCCACACCCAATCGCCACCCACTCCAAAAAAAACTTCAAACCCAGAGACCTTCTTGAAGAATGACTTTGGGACAAAGATCGGGAGGTTCTGAAATCTGAACAGGAACCTTGGCAGCACCGCCATCTTTACTGTCTCACCCGTCCCGCTAATGACAGTGGCAGCACATCCCACCTCTTAAAATCCCCCGTCATTCCCTCTACCAGCTGGGCCAAATTTAACTTGTGCAGCTGTGTCTAACCCCGCTTCACCTGAATGCCCAGGTACCTAGAATACGCCCCCACCACCTTAAACAGCAACTCCCCTAACCTCCTCTCCTGCCCTCTGGTCTCAGTTGGGAACACCTCGCTCTTTCCCATGTTCAACTTGTACCCGGAGAATGGACCAAAGTCCTCCAGAATCCCCATAATGCTGCCAATGCCACCCAATGGGTCTGAATATATAACAACAGGTCAATCCCTCTCCCGTCCTTCAATGCTCTAAGCGCCATTGCCAATGACTCTATCGCCAAGGCAGAAAGCAACGGGGAGAGCGGTCATCGTCCCATGCAGAACCTGAAATATCTCAAATTCACTCGGTTCGTCCACACTCGTACCACCAGCCATTGGCGTGTTGGAAGGATTCGCAGGTTCACACTTAACCTGTTTGGCTGCATTATGAACGCACCTTCCTCGCCCATCGAGCCCCAGGGTGGGACTAGAACCCAGAACCTCTGGCTCACAGGAACGGACGCTGCACATTGCACCACAAAACCTCCTGCAGAAGATCTATTTGACCTAATTGCTGATCTAATTGAGGTGTTCAAGACCATTAAGAGAGTTGATATCGTTGACAGGGAGCAACTATTTCTTTCGGTGAGCAGAACCCAGAACAAAGGGACAGGACCTTAAAATGACAGCCAGGACACATTCGGGGTGATGTCAGGAACCAGCTCCTCACACAAAAGGTAGTGGACATCTGGAACTCTCTCCCATAAAAAGCTGTTGAGGCTGGGGTAAAAACTGACAATCATAGATATATATTAGACAAAGGTTAGACAAAACCAACTTATTAAATAGAGTTAGCGTGAAAATCAGCCAGGATCGAATTTAGTTGCAGAACAGGCTGGGCTAAATAGCCTCCTATGTTGCTGTCTTGTGTAACAAAGAGGAGTTAAGGGGTAGCCACTTGTTTTCTCTCCTCCCCGGGCTTATTCTGTACTGTCCTCGTAAAGGTTTCACTTGGTTCTGATGATGAAGGAATGAACGTTTCTCAATGTTTCTGTCTGACAGCTGGCACAACCTTTGTGCATTGTTGTTCCAGAAGATTGTGTTTCTATTCCAGATTTTCACTGCTTGTCACTTTGGGCGCGGTTTAATGGGAATATTTCTAAGTGTCATTTTGGGCAGGTTTGGTGGGGTGTTCCCCGCTAGCTTTTCCGGTGAGATTAATGCCGGTATTTACCCACACTCGGGGCACGATCAACCCCGCGGTGCAACATGGCCAGTGAATGACGGGATCTTGCTGCACCTCACTAGATCGAACGCGATGTGAAGCCCACCCATTGGGGGCAGGATCACTTTTTGGCAAATCAGCATATTAGAGGGAGACAGCTAGTCTCACTTTAATGTGCAGTTCCCTGGGGTAACCAAGGCATTGGGATCTATCCCCTTCACCTTGGAGACCTCAGGTGAGTGCCGTTCAGTACTGGTCTCCACAAAAGTGCCAGAGTGGCAGTGCCAAGGTACCCAGCTGCCACAGGGAGAGCCAGGGTGCCAACCTGCCCTATCTGTGACCACTCAGGGGTTTCCAATGGCTCTTTAAAAATAAATTTAGAGTACCCAATTATTTTCGTTTCCAGTTAAGGGACAATTTAGCGTGGCCGACCCACCTAACCTGCACATCTTTGGGTTGTGGGGGTGAAACCCTCGCAGACACGGGGAGAATGTGCAAACTCCACAGACAGTGAGCCGGGCCGGGATCGAACCCGGGTCCCCAGCGCTGTAGGCAGCCGTTAGGCCTGTTCCACATTTTCCACTGGGGAGCCGGTTTGTTCCAGGGGAGACCATTAGATTGGACTTATATCTCGCTAACGAGATGGAGATTGGTCTTAATTGGTGTTTCGCCACGTTTGAGTGAGGATTCCTGCTTGGATGGATTCGGGACCTTCACCCCATGCTGTGGGTTGGACCTGCCGAACTTTAATCATCTTAAACACCACAGTTCCATCATTGCTTAATCCTCTGTACTAAAAGAAAAGAATGGATCCAGCAACCTGTCCTCTTAATTCAACCCTTTAAGCCGCTCTGGGTGAATTTATGAGGCACTTTGTGGCAGACTTTGCCTCTCCAGAATCAGCTCATTCAGCCATCAGCAGATGTGTAGCAGATGCTTTTACTGATCTCACCAAGTTCTGAGGCTGCGTTCGCATCATCTCTCACAGGATGCCCAGTAGGAGGGCCCTTAAACTGAACACAGTTCCTGGGGTTTACTGCGAGCTTTATATAATTGTGGTATCACTTCCTCCTCCTCTAGTCTTCCTCCAGATAAAGGGAAGATACACATAGTTAACTACAATCCCTGGATCCCCACAGTTTGACGGTAATGGGGTTCTTACCAGCAGTAACGGGGTGTTAATGTCAATGGGCTCAATTACTGTGAACTCCCGTTTGATTTTCCTAACAGTTGCCCAAAGGGCCGAAGGGCCTGTTCTGTGCTGTAATGTTCTAAGGACAATGAAGTTGTTAATAAATTAATGGAATTTATTTGAGAAAAGCGTTTGCTTCTTGGGAGTACTAACTGGGGAAACATCTCGCGTGATTCAACTGCTACATTTCCGCACACTCTTCCTATGAATCCTCACGGTGCGTGATCAACAATCACAGTATCACTTCCTGCTCTGCCCGAGGACCCAGTCACTGTCCACCTGCTCACCCGCCTCATTTTCTCTATTCACCAACACCAAAATAGTGTCAATTAATAGTTAATTCTGGACTCAACTCAGGCCTTTCTCGGCCATTTTTCGATTTGGTTGTCCTGCATGCTTTTGATATCGTCAATTCGACACTAAAAGTGTTACATTTGCACAGAAGCCAATAGTGAGATATGGTAGGATACAGTGAATGTTACAAGACAAGCAAATGTCTTGGGCTGTCTTGTAGATAGATGACTGGGGAGAAGGCTTTAATCAACAATAAGGAGTCTTGTTCAGGGACCCATGAGTGGCTCCCCAGAGAAGCAATTTCCCCTCAATCTATTGTAATGAGGAGTTAAGATACTCACTCTTCGGGAAGCTGGAAGCTGAACGGAAACTCATGTCAGCCAGCCTGAAGAACAGTGACATCACCATTATCTGAAAAGGAAGATGAAAAAAAAACTTTTAAAGTGATGGATCGTGCCACTCGATAACGTTGTATGGATACATTAATCTGAGAGCTCAGGGAATGAGGTTGCCGTGGAGACGACATGACAGTGAGGAAAGAGGCCGAGGGAAATAATCAAACTGATAATAAATGGCATGTCATGCAGCGTTACTACTCACACGGTCATGACCCCACCCAACCACAGGCCACACAGGTTTGCAGTCATGAAGAACATCCCCTCATCAACTCTCTGCCCTTGGGGGCAGCACGGTGGCGCAGTGGTTAGCACTGATGCCTCACGGCGCCGAGGCCCCAGGTTCGATCCCTGCCCTGGGTCACTGTCTGTGTGGAGTTTGCACATTCTCCCCGTGTTTGTGTGGGTTTCACCCCCACAACCCAAAGATGTGCAGGTTAGGCGGATTGGCCACGGTAAATTGACCCTTAATTGGAAAAAATTAATCGGGTACTCTAAAATTTTTTTTTTTAAACTCTCTGCCCTTGTGAAGGTTCTGCGCTCAAACAGAGACGCATGATCCGGATCCACATCCCCAGCGCAGAATAGTAGGTGGTGCTGCCAGGTTAAAGGTGGTGTCTTTGTACGGTAGCCTCTCAGGTGAGCATGGAAGATCGCCATTTTGTGGAAGAACAGAGTTTGTTCTGCAGTCTCCTGGCCAATATTTATTCAACCAATATCACCGAGACAGATGATCTGGTCATTTTATCACATTGCTCTCTGTGGGATCTTGCTGAGCGCAAATTGGCTGCTGTGATTCCTACATTAGAACAGCGACTACACTTCAGTAAAGTACTTCATTGGCTGGAAAGCGCTTTACAAAATGCTGAGGTTTAGCCTATATGAATGAAGGTTCTTTGGCACTGGACCATTACTCAGAGTCACAAATATAGATCACTACCTGAAATGTAACACTGCCATTTTGTTTTTGTCTAATTGCCATTCTGGGAGGAGGAAGGAAATGAGAGTGTCCGCTGTAACTAGGTAGATCCTCCAGTTGCTGAACTTCATCTTGATGGAAGTTTAATCGGAGGTGGCCTATTCACATATTTAAAATATCACACCACATCACACTGCTGTCTAACCCCAATGCCCCCCACCCCATTCCCAGTGCCCCCCAGACCTACCTCACCCCTTCCCAAGTTAAACAACACAAGGAGTCTTGCTGGAGAAAGTTGCTTTGTCTCATTCATCAGAAACTTTGGGCCTATTTTCTGACCAATTGGGTTGCAGCAACAATGAGGCTGATGCAATTGAAAGAAATTAATGAACTCCCATCTACAAGCGGCTAACACTTTCATCCTCCACCTCAAATCAGCACATTTCTACACGCAGGCCAACTTGACTAAAGTGGGCCCCACCAGCAGAGTGTCATTCGCAAGTTGTTTTTCTGTTACAGAAACAACGACCTTTGGACTCCCTTGGCAGGTTGGCTCTGTCGGAATGTTCCGGATGGTTAGCCACCCACATCCCATTGGGAGTGAAGGTCACTGGCGTAATGTCAGATAGTGGACAAAATAATTCCCCAATCCTGCCAACTGACCTCTGCCCAAGTGGCAGCGACACAATTGGGTGATGGGTCAGCCACAAATCTGAAGAACGACAACACAATTATTATCAGTGTTATCACCTTACTGTCAGGGGAACAGCTGAAGGATACCAGGCTGTAAAGAGGTTTTAGGAGGATGAGGAGAATCGAATGGCTTTGGTTAGGTGACCCCCAAGTTTTGACTTCTCAAAGCTTGTAGAAGGAGAAGGAAGGTTGTGGAAGAGAGAAGTTTAAAAAAAAAATGTAGTGTACCCCATTATTAATTTTCCAATTAAGGGGCGATTTAGTGTGGCCAATCCACGTAACCTGCACATCTATGGGTTGTGGAGGTGGAACCTGTCATAATATACACTGGTATATCATGGTGCAGACACACACTGATAGACACACAGCAAGACCAATCAACACACACAACACCGCAGCCAATCACCAGTTAGAGCACACTCACTATAAAGACAGGGGGCATCAGAGTTCCCGCTCATTCGAAATGCAGCGTCCTAGAAGGACAGAGCTTACAGCTTACAGCACAAATCTTCCCCATGTGCTGAGTGCATAGACTGGTTAGGACAGGCATAGGTCTTTAGTTTAATCTAACATCATGTTAACCCACAGTGAAAGTGGGCGCGATTCTCTGCTCCCGCGCCGTTTCAGAGAATCGCCTGGGGCACCATTTTTACCTGCGACACCTGTCCGACGCCCTCCCGCGATTCACCCCAGCGGCGAGAATGGCCCCGTCGAGGTCTGCGCAGCGCAGGCCAGAGAATCGCCCGGGACCCCCAAAATGGAGATTCTCTGCTCTCCCGATATTCTCTGGCCCGGATGGGCCGAGCGGCCTGCCCAAAACGACGGCTTCACGCCGGCGCCATCCACACCTGGTCGCTGCCGGTGTGAACACCGCGGGAACGCTGGGGGGGGGCGGCCTGTGGGGGGGGGGGGTTCCTGCACTGGGGGGTTGCTCAAAAGGGGTCTGGCCTGCGATCGGTGCCTACCGATCGGCGAGCCGGCCTCTCTGAAGGAGGACCTCCTTTCCTCCGCTGCCCCGCAAGATCGATCCGCCATCATCTTGCGGGGCGGCCGTGGGGAGGACGTCAACCGCGCATGTGTGGATTGGTGACAGTTATCCCGCGCATGCGTGGTTGACGTCATTTACGCGGCGCCGGCCCTGTCATTTACGTGGCGCCGCTTTTATGCGGCGCCAAGGCGTGGCACACGTAAATGACGCGGCACCGCTCCTAGCCCCCTGGGGGAGTGTGAATCGGGGTCTGGGAACGGCCTCCGCGCCGGAGTAAAACACTCCAGTTTTCACTCCGCCGTCGGAACTTAGTCTCCAGATCGGAGAATCGCGCCCAGTATGTTCACCAGTTTCTAACTTAATAAAAGAGTGTTGCACTATTTTAAGTGTTAGTGGCCTGTATGTATTCCACGGATCCAGAGCACCCAACACACCATGGTACCAGTAGTTGAGGGATGTTAGAACTTCTTAGACCTACCTGCAAGTGATCTGCCTTCCACCAGCATACAGTCATCCTGCAAAATGGACAGCGTCCGCCCGCCGCCGCCGCTCCGCATCACCGGTAACCTAGGGGCCAACTGGAAGATATTCAGACAACGCTTCCAGCTCGACCCTGAAGCCACAGGCCGGAAAACTGCCTCAGACACCAGGAAGATCGCTCTCTTCCTATCCACGGCTGGGGAACACGCCATCCACATTTTCAATTCTCTCACCTTTGCTGATGGTGAAGATAAATCAAAATACAAGACGGTCCTCCTTAAGTTTGACACTCACTGCGACATCGAGGTGAATGAAAGTTTTGAGCGCGATGTATTCCAACAGCGTTTGCAGGATAAGGATGAACCTTTCCAGTCCTTTCTCACCCACCTCCGCATCCTTGCGCGGTCCTGTAATTACAGGCCCACCTCCCACTCCATGATACGTGACCAGAACGTTTTCGGTGTTCAGTCAGACCCCCTACGCCAGCAGCTCCTCAAGGTAAAGCAGCTCACCCTAGCGACCGCCATCGAGACCTGCGTGCTACATGAACATGCCACTAGTCTCCCACATCCAAGCAGCTGAAACGGCGCGGCAAGGTCCCCACGAGGCAGAACGGGTCCAAGCAATCGAGCAACTCCAGGGCCTCAGCCTGGATGAGGGCGGCTATTTCACGCGCTTTTCGCGGACTCCCGCGTTTGTGCGCACCGAACGAGGGGACGGCGATGTCAACAAACGTACTGCACAGGCGCGCACCACGTACGACCGCACCACGCATGCGCGGTGGTGCAGCGAACATACTGACGCTACAATGTGCGGCAACTGTGGCTCCGCCCACTTAAAGCGGCAATGTCCTGCCAAATCCCGACGATGCCTGTGATGTGGCAAACTTGGCCACTATGCTGCTTTATGCAGATCAGTTCAACCTGCCAACTCTCGTCGCTCCAGCCAGCTTCGCAGCAATGTCCGGGCCATTCAACCCACGGTCACCGAGCCCGATTCGGACCTGCTACCCGAAATTGACACCGAGGACCCGAAGGCGCCTTTTCGAGTCGGTATCGTTACAAAAAACAGGGTGTCCCCGAAGCAAAGAATCCAGCCTCTATCGGTATACAGCATCGATCCGGGCGATGAGTGGTGTGCCACTCTTACGGTCAACCGGTCCCAAATACGATTCCGCCTGGACACTGGTGCCTCCGCCAATCTCATTGCGCGGTCTGACCTCCTAAGCCTTCGTGTCAAACCAGCCATCCTGCCATCAGCCTGTCCGTTATTAGATTATAATGGCAATGGCATTGATGTCAGCGGCTCATGCCAACTTGAAATGATGCACAGGTCATGCAAAGCCATCCTTCCCTTTGAAATCGTGGGCTCCTCGAAAGCCTCCCTGCTTGGCGCGCAGGCATGCAAGCTATTGAACCTAGTTCAGAGAGTTCACTCTCTCTCCTGCTGACGCGTCTGCCTTTCAGGACACTGACTTCAGGGCGCAGCTCGACACCATTATCAACCAGTACCATGACGTCTTCGAGGGCATGGGCACGCTCCCGTACACCTACAAGATTTTATTAAAACTGAATGCCACGCCTGTGGTGCACACACCTCGCAGGGTCCCAGCACCCCTTAAGGACCGCCTCAAGCAGCAGCTGCAGGACCTCCAGAACCAAGGAGTGATTTCCAAAGTCACGGAACCGACCGACTGGGTCAGTTCCATGGTATGTGTGAAAAAGCCTTCCGGCGAATTGAGAATTTGCATTGATCCCAAGGATCTAAATTGCAATATTATGAGAGAGCATTATCCAATTCCCAATCGCGAAGAGCTCACATGTGAGATGGCTCGCGCCAAGCTCTTCACCAAACTCGACGCCTCAAAAGGATTCTGGCAAATCCAGCTCGATAAATCCAGCAGGTAACTTTGCACATTTAATACCCCCTTTGGCAGATATTGTTACAATAGGATGCCGTTTGGGATCATCTCTGCATCAGAAGTGTTCCAAAGGATTATTGGAACTCGCTACCGGAGGAGGTGGTGGAAGCAGGGACGATAGTGACATTTAAGGGGCATCTTGACAAATACATGAATAGGATGGGAATAGAGGGATACGGACCCAGGAAGTGTAGAAGATTGTAGTTTAGTCGGGCAGCATGGTCGGCACGGGCTTGGAGGGCCGAAGGGCCTGTTCCTGTGCTGTACATTTCTTTGTTCTTTGTACTTTGTATTATGGAACAAATGATGGATGGTATTGAAGGTGTTCGCGTCTATGTCGATGACATAATAATTTGGTCCACCACCCCGCAGGAGCATGTTAGTCGCCTCCAGCGCGTATTCAGACGTATACATGAGCATGGCCTCCGCCTCAACAGGGCCAAATCCGCTTTTGGTCAGACAGAACTCAAGTTCCTCGGGGACCACATCTCCCAATTGGGTGTGCAGCCGGATGCAGACAAGGTAGCTGCCATCACAGCTATGAAAACACCAGAGGACAAGAAAGCGGTCCTCCGATTTCTGGGCATGGTCAATTTTTTAGGGAAATTCATCCCTAACCTCGCCTCTCATGCCACTGCTCTCAGGAACTTGGTCAGGAAGGTGACAGACTTCCAATGGCTCCCTGTCTACGAGCGCGAATGGAGAGAACTCAAGGCAAAACTGACCACGGCCCCGGTCTTAGCTTTCTTTGATCCAGCAAAGGAGACCAAAATTTTGACCGATGCCAGTCAATCCGGCATTGGGGCAGTGCTCCTTCAACATGATGAGGCCTCATCATGGGCCCCCGTTGCATATGCGTCATGTGCGATGACCCCACCGGAGCAGCTTACGCGCAAATAGAAAAGGAGTGCCTGGGCCTTCTGACCGGTGTGGATAAGTATCACGATTATGTCTACGGACTTCCTCAATTCACCGTCGAGACCGACCATCGCCCACTGGTCAATATAATACAGAAAGACTTGAACGACATGACGCCTCGCCTCCAGCGTATTCTTCTCAAGCTCCGGCGATACGACTTCCAGCTGGTATACACCCCAGGCAAGGACCTCATCATTGCTGACGCTCTCTCCAGGGCAGTCAACAATCCATGTGACCCAGCGGGATTTGTCTGCCAGGTTGACGCCCATGTGGCTTTCGCGGCCTCCAATCTACCTGCCTCGGATGAACGCCTCGTCCAAATTCGCCGCGAGACGACGGCTGACCCCTTGCTGCAGCGTGTCATGCGCCACCTAACGGACGGGTGGCTCAATGAAATGAAATGAAATGAATGAAGTGAAAATCGCTTATTGTCACAAGTAGGCTTCAATTAAGTTACTGTGAAAAGCCCCTAGTCGCCACATTCCGGCGCCTGTTCAGGGAGGCTGTTACGGGAATTGAACCGTGCTGCTGGCCTGCCTTGGTTTGCTTTCAAAGCCAGCGATTTAGCCCTGTGCTAAACAGCCCAAGGGCCAATGCCCTCAATTCTATAATGTCAGAGATGATCTGGCGGTAGTAGACGGGGTTCTTCTAAAACTGGACCGCATTGTCATCCCGCATAGCATGCGCCAGCTTGTCCTGGAACAACTACACAAGGGCCACCTTGGCGTGGAAAAGTGCCGCCGACGGGCTAAGAGGCAGTGTACTGGCCCGGCATTAATGAGGACATAGCCAACACAGAGCTCAACTGCCCCACTTGTCAGTGCTTCCAGCTGGCCCAACCACGTGAGACCCTGTAGCCCCATGAGGTGGTCACGTCACCATGGACCAAGGTGGGCATCGACCTGTTCCACGCACTGGGTAGAGACTATGTCCTAATCGTGGACTACTTTTCGAATTACCCAGAGGTGATACGGTTGCACGACCTCACCTCGTCTGCAGTCATTCGTGCATGTAAAGAAACCTTTGCTCGACCCGGCATCCCGCTCACGGTTATGTCGGACAATGGCCCCTGCTTCGCCAGCCAAGAATGGTCCAACTTTGCCAGGGGGTACAATTTTGCCCATGTGACGTCCAGTCCCCTGTACCCCCAATCCAACGGCAAAGCAGAGAAGGGAGTACATATCGTCAAACGGCTCCTATGCAAGGCTGCCGATGCTGGGTCTGATTTCTACCTTGCCTTGCTGGCCTATCGCTCTGCCCCACTGTCCACTGGCCTGTCGCCAGCCCAGTTACTCATGAGTCGCACACTGAGGACGACGGTGCCGTCCATCCATGTCCCAGACGTCGACCACGTTCCGGCCCTTTGCCGGATGCAGCTGTCTCGTGCACAGCACAAGGCGGCTCATGACTCCCGTGCAGCTGATCTCCCTGCTCTGGTTCAAGATGACAACGTCCGCATCCCTCTTCCGGATGGTGGCTGGTCTGCAACCGCTGTTGTCCTTCGGCAGGTGGCCCCCCACTGGTTCCTGGTTCATCTACTGGATGGCTCTATTCTGCGCCGCAATCAACGCGCCCTTCATCTCGTTCCACGCTCATCACGTGAACCTCCAGTGTCGCCTCGCCCTCCTGCTGGCCCTGCCATGGACGATGCTTATGAAATGAAAATCGCTTATTGTCACGAGTAGGCTTCAATGAAGTTACTGTGAAAAGCCCCTAGTCGCCACATTCCGGCGCCTGTTCGGGGAGGCTGGTACGGGAATTGAACCGTGCTGCTGTCCTGCCTTGGTCTGCTTTAAAAGCCAGCAATTTAGCCCAGTGAGCTTAACCAGCCAATGGGCAGAGCTCCCTGTCACTCTGCCTCCCCCTGACTTTGACGCAGTCCAGCCCGCTCCTGAACCGGCGGCTCTCGACCCACCCTTGAGGCGGTCAACCAGAATTCGTCGCCCACCTCAGAGACTAAATTTATGAATTTTTCGAATTTATGGACTCTCTGAATTGTTTTGTTGCTTTGTTTGATCGTTTCCCTGGTTTGTATATTGTGTTGATCTCGTTACTCTTGTTGCATACTGCTTCTCTGCACCAGGCACCTTCCCATGTAAATAGCTTAGTTCTCATGTACGTAGTCCTGTAAATATGTCTTCGCACCCCACACGTAGTTGGGAAGATTCTCACCATACATTATTTATTGCTACACACATACATTATTTATTGCTACACACATACATTTTTTATAAAAGGGGGGATGTCACAATATACACCAGTATATCATGGTGCAGACACACAAACTGATGGACACACAGCAAGACCAATCAACACACACAACACCACAGCCAATCACCAGTTAGGGCACACTCACTATATAGACAGGGGGCATCAGAGTTCCCGCTCATTCGGGGTGCAGATTCTCAGAAGGACAGAGCTTACAGTTTACAGCACAGATTCTCACCATGTGCTGAGTGCATAGACTGGTTAGGACAGGCATAGGTCTTTAGTTTAATCTAACATCGTGTTAACCCACAGTGAAAATATGTTCAATAGTTTCTAACTTAATAAAATCGTGTTGTACTATTTTAAGTGTTGGTGGCCTGTATGTGTTCCACGGATCCAGAGCACCCAACACATCAAAACCCACGCAGACATGGGGAGAATGTGCAAACTCCACACGGACAGTGACCCAGGGCCGGGATTTGAACCTGGGTCCTCAGTGCTGCAGTCCCAGTGCTAACCACTGCACCACATGCCATCCTGGAAAAGAGAAGTATTGAATGGATGCTCGCGTAGGAGAAATGCGATGAGTCTTGTCTTCAACGCTGAGGGATATGGAACTTGAAGGCAGAAACTCTTTGAGCAGCATTCTGTGTAAGCTGGGGGGGGTGTTGGTTTTGATCCTGGTATCTGCCAACAGCAAGGCAGCAATGGTATCGAAACCAAAAATAAAATGCTGGACAATCTCAGCAGGTCCGGCAGCATCTGCAGGGAGAGAAAAGAGCTAACGTTTCGAGTCCAGATGACCCTTTGTCAAAACAATGGTATCGACCCTGCAGCTGGTCAATGTGGTAGAAAGGGTTGATAAGTGGGATTTCCTCTGATTGAGGGAATCCAGAACAACGGGGGTGGAACCTTAAAATGAGAGCCAGGCCATTCAGGGGTGATATCAGGAAGCACTTCTTCACACAAAGGGGAGCAGAAATAGGATAGAGGGGCCGAATGGCCTCTTCCTGTTCCCATGTTGTGCGCAGGATGAGTTATTCTCTTCACCTTAATCACCATTAACTTCATTCCCGGTCAATCAAAAACCTTCAAAACACGATGACACCTGGGTTCTTCAATGTTTCTTTGGGGAGGCGGATGCTGTCGAAACAGAAATTCCCTTCTCCTCACTCGCTCGCTCAACTCATTGAGCACACCAGTGGGAGAAGAGGTGAAACCGGGGACTAAAATGATGCCATGTGTTTGCTTTCGTTGCTTTGCGTTCTTTTCCTTAGAGAGCGCAGTGTGAAGGATTCACAAGTTGATCAGCAGTCTGGCAGGATGGTGATGTCATTGTTTTTGTACCTATGTGTACCCTGGGGCAAGTGCTGGATGAAAATAGCGTGAGGATCCTCACGTTATCATTCCGACAGGCCTCAAAAGTGTACAGCTCATGGCCAGAGCTCGCAGGGGGTTTGGAGAGTGGGGGGGCATGGGTTAACAAGAGGGTTTTGTGAGCTCCCACGACACAAACAGTGTGGCGGTGTGAATCTGTAAACACCCTGTGCAATGGAGCGTCCCGGATCAGCAAGATCCCAGCTTTGCAATGGATTGGCTTATCTCAGCCAAGGTGCTGATGGGAGGCAGGGGTGGGAGGAGAGCTGGGGTCACTATCAGCTTCAAAACCAACGCAGCCGAGAGAAAGCAGAGAGAATTATTCACAGCTCTTATTCGGTGGTAAAACACCAGAGCCAAGGGACAAATGAAATGAAAAAGATCTTTGCTTTGGGATCTAGGAGTTTAGTATTTGGGGCTTTAATCCGCTTTATATACTTTGAACCTAGGTCTCAACAGAGCTGAGCGCTTGGCCCCAGCGAGCCCTCCGCTCTCTTATCAATTTGTCTGCCTTAGAAATTATCTCCCCCTCGATCGATGACACCTATACAATGACTAATTGTCAAAGCAAAATTGATTTTTAAAAAAATCTCGTCAGCGAGAGGCATGGCTGTACTTGTTGAACAATATACAGAAACAAAGTTCACTTCCCAATGCCTACAGGATAACCCACGGCCTACACGGTCAACATGGGCTGCAAGGAGAGGACAAGTTTCTATCTAAATGCAAGGATTAGTTTATTAATTCCTTCAATCGGGAAAGGTAGAAGTGGGGAATGTGGGCTCGGGAGCTGTGGAGGGAAGATCTTCAAAGGCGATGAGGTCAGTGACCATCCAGGAAACAATAGCTTGATGTTCGCTGGTGGGGTTGTGGTGCAGGGGGCGATAGTAGTAAGTGTCTGAGAGTTAGCACTCAGCCTCTGCGAGGTAGAGGTCAATACATCAAACAACAACCCCAACCTTTACAGCAAGTTTGATAACAGTCAAGGTTGTACTATTAATAATAATCTTTATTGTCACAAGTAGGCTTACATTAACACTGCAATTAAGTTACTGTGAAATTCCCCTAGTCGCCACACTCCGGCGCCTGTTCGGGTACACAGAGGGAGAATTCAGAATGTCCAATTCACCCAACAGTGACTTGTAGGAGGAAACCGGAGCACCCGGAGGAAACCCACGCAGACACGGGGAGAACGTGCAGACTCCGCACCGACAGTGACCCAAGCCGGGAATCGAACCTGGGACCCTGGAGCTGTGAAGCAACTGTGCTACTGTGCTGCCCACTAAGAGAACAGAGCACAGCATGATCAGAAAGGGACAGGTTAGAGTGGGCCAGAGAGGCAGAGAAATTGAGATGGTCGATGTTGCGCCAGTAGAAAAGATCAAGAGCAGTTAGGAGACCAAAGGGTGGGATCCAGGTAGAGGAAGGAGACTGGTGGTGGGTGAAAGGATCCGTTGAACTGAGGGAGGACCCCTGCCCGATCGCGGGCCAGGCCCCATCGGAGGCCCCCCCCCCCCCGGGGGTCGGATCCCCCCCCCTGGGAGAATCGGCGACCCGGCCGAGTACGGAGGCCCGCGACCGGCGCCGCGGCCAATGGCGCCACTTCTCCACTCGGCAGAGAATCTCTTGCCGGGTTGGGGCGGTGTGGCCTGGTTGCGGGGATTCTCCGGCCCTGGCCCCGGGCTGGGAGAATCCCGCCCATGGTATATTTACCTTTATTAGCCGAGGCATAGAGTTTAAGAGTAGGGAGGTTACGCTGGAACTGTATAAAATGTTGGTTAGGCCACGGTTGTGTGCACTTCTGCGATCCACATTATCGGAGGGATGTGATAGCCCTGAAAAGGGTGCAGAGAAGGTTTACCAGGATGTTGCCTGGGCTGGAGAGTTTTATGTATTTATTTTTTAAATAAATTTAGAGTACACAATTATTTTGTTTTTCCAATTAAAGGGCAGTTTAGCGTGGCCAATCCACCTACCCTGCAAGTCTTTGGGTTGTGGGGGTGAAACCCACACAGACATGGGGAGAATGTGCAAACCCCACATGGACAGTGATCCAGGGCTGGGATTTGAACTCAGCGCCACAGTCCCAGTGCTAAGCACTGCGCCACAAGCCACTCCGAGGGTTTTAGTTATGATGAGGGATTGGATAGACTGGGGTTGTTTTCCTAGGAGCAGAGAGACCGAGGGGGAACATAATTGAGATGTATAAAAGTATGAGGGGCACAGATAGAGTAGACCAGGGGGCAGAGATTTAAGGTAAGGGGCAGGAAGTTTAGAGGGGATGTGAGGAGAAACATTTTTCGCCCAGCGGCTGCTGAGAGTATAGAACTCATTGCCTGAAAGGGAGGCAGAGACCCTCATAACATCTAAGAAGAATTTAGATGTGCTTTTGCGATGCCAAGGCAGCTAAGACTATGGGCCAAGTGCTGCAAATTGGGATTAGAATAATTAGGTGGTTGTTTTTGACTACAGCAGATGCAATGGGCTGAAAGGCCTTTTCTGTCCTGTAGCGTGTAGATCTCTAAGACTCTATGAATACATTTCTGCCTCTCCGTGCTCTCTCCTCCGTTAAGGCACTCCTTATGACATAACTCTGGCCGAACGCCCTAATATCTCTTTGTGTCTTGGTATCAAATTTGATAACTGCTTCTGTGTAGGGCAGCACGGTAGCATTGGGGATAGCACAATTGCTCCCAGGTTCGATTCCGGCTTGGTTCACTATCTGTGCGGAGTCTGCACGTCTGCATGTCCTCCCCGTGTGTGCGTGGGTTTCATCTGGGTGCTCCGGTTTCCTCCCACAGTCCAAAGATGTGCAGGTTAGGTGGATTGTCTGTGATAAATTGCCCTTAGTGTCCAAAATTGTCCTTAGTGTTGGGTGGGGTTACTGGGTTGTGGGGATAGGGTGGAGGTGTTGACCTTGGGTAGGGTGCTCTTTCCAGGAGCCGGTGCAGACTCGATGGGCCGGGTGGCCTCCTTCTGCACTGTAAATTCTATGATGAAGTGGTGTGGCATATGCTTTTTACTATGTTAAGGTGCTGTATAAAAGTGAGTTAAGATCACAATCAGAGGTCTCTGTACAGTTAGGAGCTGGATGCCATTGGAAAAATGGTGAGGCATTAGAGAAAGAGGGTATGTCACAGGTTGACTGGGATGCGGCCTGGCATGAATAAATACAACTGTAAGGGCAGCACGGTGGCGCAGTGGTTAGCACTGCTGCCTCACGGTGCCAAAATCCCAGGTTCGATCCCGGCTCTGGGTCACTGTCCGCGTGGAGTTTTCACATTCTCCCCCGCAACCCCAAAAAAAAAGATGTGCAGCGTAGGGCCATGCTAAATTGCCCCTTATTTTGGGGGGAAAAAAAGAATTGGATACTCTAAATTTAAAAAAAAACATTTGAGAATAGATTAGGTAGGGAGTTAATGCAAGAAGGTTATGAGGAGTTGGCAGGCTCGCGACATAAAGATGCTGTTCATGTGGAAAGCTTGTTCTTGCTATGAGTCTCAAAGCTGCTACTTACCCTCACACTGGGCGGTCAGGTCAGATGTCGCAGATGGATTCAGCTGCCTGGGTCAGGCAGGAGCGAGATCAGTTGGGTTGCTGTTGTTGGGTAACCACCAGGTGAGGACAGAATTAACCTCAAGATTGGTAACTGACATTTAGCCTGCCTGGCACCCGACACCAGGTTTATGCATGGAATATGGCAAGCAGAGCGAGCTGGCCAAAAAACTTGCATTTACATTTACACAGCCAATGAACATGCCAATTTATAGCCAATGAGGCACTTTGGAAGTGCAGCCACTGTCGCCAGTGCAGGGAAATGCGGCAGACAGTCTAAGCACAGCAGGATCCCACAGATAGTGGCAGGGTAAAAGACCAGTTGATAATGCTGGTTGAGGCAAGGGATATCCGCCAAGGCAGCATGAGAACTCACAGGATCGTGTACATCCACCTGGGAGCAGACAGGGCTGCGGTTTAGCTATAGCGCCATGGAGCCCTATCTGAAGATAACAGGGATGAAAGAATTTTTTTTCAGACTTGCCAAGAACGTTGATTGGGCAGAGATCAGGATTTGCTGATTGGCGACGGAGGGCCACCAATGTGGCATCTTCTGTCTTTTCTCAGACAAATGAGACACACACACACAAACAAAGAGTTTGAACGCCCTTCACATTCCTTCACGCGGGTCGAAAGCATCAAAACAATGTGACCATACCAAAGCCACACGAATCAATGGGCTCCTCCCAGACTCAAATTTCATTCATTGGAAGTCACTGACCCAGGGAAAATATGGAAAAATGAAATGATTCATGTCCCAAGGTCAGGATGCGTGTGAAATTTTCAACTCCTGCAGGAATGACAAAACATCTGAAGTTCTCAAACCCAGCAATGTTCTGGATCGCTTCCAGGCAGCTGCTCAGTGAGAATAAAATTCACTTTTACATTGTCAGAGAGAAAAAAAATGAGCTAAGTACGTCAGTCGGGTAGTGTTTGAGGCAGAGGTTGAGGTTGTATCATTTGTATCATTCGCAGGTGATATCATTCCTTGCTCCCCTTCTGAAGATGCAGACTCATGATTGGTTACAGAGGTGTTTAGCTGCAGGAGTCGGCCATTTGGCCCCTTGAGTCTGCTTCGCCAATTGATAAGACCTGATTGTTGTTACAACACCCTGCGCGGTCAATTTCAGCCTCACCTGACCTGGAGTCGCAACACAGTTCAAATTAACTCTTCATTTAAAAAATACCCAAAGTCTGTGGCTTCTCAATGACTACAGACACCAAGTTTGTAAATTTGGGGCAGCACAGTGGCACAGAGGTCAGCACTGCTGCCTCATGGTGCCGAGGTCCCCGGTTCGATCCCGGCTCTGGGTCCCGCTCTGTGAGGAGTTTGCACATTCTCCCCGTGTTTGTGTGTGTTTCGCCCCCACAGCCCTAAGATGTGCAGGCTAGATGGATTGGCCACGCTAAATCGCCCCTTCATTGGAAAATATGAATTGGGTACTCTAAATTCAAAAATAAAAACAAAAAAAAGGGGCGGGATTTCCCGACCCCGCCCCCCGGGCCGGGTCGGAGAATCGCCGGGGGGGGCGGCGTGAATCCCACCCCCGCCGGCTGCCGAAATCTCCGGCGCCGGAGATTTGGCGGGGGCGGGAATCGCGTTGCGCCGGTCGGCGGGCTCCCCCCCGGCGATTCTCCGGCCCGCGATGGGCCGAAGTCCTGCCCGTTCTATGCAGGTCCTGCCGGTGTAAATTGAAGTTGGTCCCTTACCGGCGGGACTTGGCGGCACGGGCGGGCTCCGGGGTCCTGGGGGGGCGCGGGGCGATCTGGCCCCGGGGGGGTGCCCCCACGGTGGCTGGCCCGCGATCGGGGCCCACTGATCCGCCGGCGGGCCTGTGCCGTGGGGGCATTCTATTCCTACGCGCCGGCCGTGTAAGCCTCCGCGATGGCCGATGTGTATGTGAACCCCCCCTGCGCATGCGCGAGGATGATGTCAGCAGACGCTGACGCACCCGCGCATGCGCGGACCCACGCCGGCCTGCCGAGTCCCTTCCGCCCCGGCTGGCGCGGCGCCAAAGGCCCTCCATGCCAGCCGGCGGGGTGCCAACCACTCCGGGGTGGGGCCTAGCCCCTGAAGGTGCGGAGGAATCCGCACCTTTGGGGCGGCCAGGCGCCGGAGTGGTTCCCGCCACTCCGTCCCACCGGGGCCCCCCGCCCCGCCGGGTACGGGAGAATCCCGCCCATGGTTTGTAAATTTAAGCACACCTAACTTTTATTAATAACAATAACTTTAATGAAATAGGTAAAAAATACAGCTGGTTAACTATTATCTAAGTTCTAAGTCCCTCCCCACTTTATCTGTTCCCACCCTCTACGCACAAACAAGACACACAAACACAAAGGGGAAAGAGGGGTGTGAAAAATAATACTAAAAGTAAAAGGATAAAAGTTTCTTGGCGCGATTGAGCGATTGCGCTGAGCCCGCTTATTTACCCGGGCGCCTTACACACCCGGTGCTCGAGAGTCAACAGCCACGCGAGATCTCACCAGGGCGTTGTTTAACGCTGGTTTCCACAAACGTGGACCAGGCATGGCGGTATTTTGTGGGGCCTCGTTGGCCTTTAGAGACTCCTGGGTGATCTGGAACTGCTATGATACCCGGGTGGCACTGCCGGGGTGCAAGGCTGGCAGTGCCAGGGTGCCAGGTTGGCTCAATGGGTCGGGCCCAGTGAACCTTGCCCATTCGAGGGGGGTGAGGGGCGACTCCAGAGGCCTCAACAAGATTGGGGGGCTGAAGGGGAGAGGTCAAAAAAGTGGGGGGAGGGGGGGGCCTGAAAGGGGGGGAGGGGGTGAAGAGATCAGGGTTGCTGGACAAAATGGCGCCTCTTCAGCTTGCCAGCAGGAAATCAAATATAGTGTGGCCTCAGCAGGAAGAAACTCCCCAAGGCCAAAAAACCGGCAAAGGCCCGGTGAATAGCGGGGTGAATCTCTGCGCTGCAGGAGCCAAGAAACACACACAGAACAGATTTTAACTTGTGTCTGCTGAATCGGGCAGCACGGTAGCACAGTGGTTAGCACAGCTGCTTCACAGCACCAGGGTCCCAGGTTCGATCCCCGGCTTGGGTCACTGTCTGTGCGGAGTCTGCACGTTCTCCCCGTGTCTGCTGTGGGTTTCCTCCGGGCGCTCCGGTTTCCTCCCACAGTCCAAAGATGTGCAGGTTGGGTGGACTGGCCATGATAAATTGTCCTTAGTGTCCAAAAAAGGTTAGGTAGGGTTACTGGGTTATGGGGATAGGGTGTGGGCTTAAGTAGGGTGTTCTTTCCAAGGGTTGGTGCAGACTCGATGGGCCAGATGGCCTCCTTCTGCAATGTAAATTCTATGATAAATCGCGCCCTTTGTTTCAAATGGATATCTTATAGTTATCTTCTGACTAGGCCTCCAGTTGGATGATGTCTTTACTTTCAGTCTGAAATGGTTTTCATTATAGACTCAGCGGGGTCTCAAGATTCTCTGCAGACTCAGAATCAGCAGGCAGGAAACATGTGAAAGAGAGAGAGAGCAACATACAGTGTTGCTGAGTCTCCTCTCAGTGTCCGGGAGCTTTCTCTACTGGCTCCTCTGAAAACCCCCACCTGGCAGAACCCAATCGCTGTCTGTCGCTGGCAGAATACGGTCCCATGGCCAATCCATTGGCCACCAGCCAACCAATCGAATCAAATCCCTCCAGTCTCTTGGGTGCCATAAAGTCTAAGCTCTTCTGTTCAAAATCTAAATCTTCGTAGCACAGCGTTCTATTTTGCAACTTTTGAGTTCTTCACTTCCCCTGCTTGACTTAAACATATGTCTCATTAAAGATCCATGGACCGCTGGGGAATGGTGCCCGGAGCTCCCGCATGTGCAGAGCGGCAACTGAACTCGCTGCAATACCGGGGAGGTAACCGCCCGAATCGGACCCGGGCCCTGACCTGAACTCAAACCCGCATCGGGACCCCAAACCCGGACCAAACCCGGACCCGAACCCCAAACCCTGAACCTGGACACCAAACCTGGACCCGGACCCCGAACCCGGATTAGAACCTGGACCCCAGACCCAAACCCAGACCCAACACACTATCCAACTCAGAGACTCTCAGTGCACTGATACTGATTCTAACTATTGCTGAGGGTGGGGAGGGAGGAGGTGCTGCGGGGTAGGGGGGATGCCGAGGAGGTGAGTGGGGGCTCTTTAAGACAGAGATAGATAGGTGCTTGATTAATAAGGGGAGCAGGGGTTATGTGGAGAGGGCAGGAGAATGGGGATGAGAAACATACCAGCCATGGTGAATGGTGGAGAAGACCCTATGGGCCGAATGGTCTAATTCTGATCCTGTGTCTTATGGTCAAAAACAATAACAACAAAGTAAAATAAATAGGAAATAAGGGAAACAACAGGAAGGGCCTTTACATTGTGGCCTCAGCTCCACATTCCTGCCTCCCCCCCAATAACCTTTAACTCCCTTGTTAGTCAAGAATCTATCGACCTCTGCCTTAAAACTATTTAATGGTCCTGTCTCCACCAAACTCTCACACCCAGGCGTGATGTGTATGTGACATTTCTTCAGGGTGTCTTTGAAGAGCTTCCTTTCTCCTCCTCTTGTTCTGGAGCCTTCCTTTAGCTGGGTAAAGAAGATTTGCTTTGGCAGTCGGGTCTCTGACATCCTTAGCACATGGCCGGCCCAGCAGATTTGGTTTCGGATGATCATGGCCTCAATGCTGATGCTCTTGGCGCCTTCAAGGACGCTGATGTTAGCGTACCTGTCCTCCCAGCTGACGTGGAGCTAAAGTACATTTGGATTTTGCAATGTATATTAAGCTGTATTCTTAAGTGCCTGCCTGATGTAATTTTCATCCTTACAAGCCTCAGCGATGACTTCAAGTGCTTTAACGACGTTTAATGTCTTAGTTGAGGTATGCAAGCCCCCTGTAGGCTAATGTGAACTATCTCTCTGACAGGTATTGCAGAATCCAGTGCAGATTCAAAACCTGGAATCAGGCTACATGTCTGCCTGGTGAGGAATTGAATCAATTACCCACCCCTTAGAGTGTACAGACAAAGGACATCGTATGAAATGATGTCAGGGGAGATGTGTGCCAGGAGACTGCGCTCCAGCAAGGAAACAAAAGGAAGCCTTTGTGAAACGTTGAATTGAGACCTGAAGCTGAACTCTAACTGCCGCACTGCCTTAACAGTGAAGATAAAACTCTCGACAGTTGTAGTGTGTTGTGCACAACTGTTCCCTTCAGTATGGACCGAGCATTCACCCGGAAGATGACTTGCCACCGGATGTGGAGGAGGGCAATATGGAGCCTGTTGCAGACATACCTCCTGGTGCAGGACGGCTAGCTAAGGCTTCAGGCTGCACAAGGGTAATTTGAATTCGCTTGACAGCTGCTGCTTTTGGACATGGAACCCCCCCCTTCCTTCCCCACCCCCCCTCTCCTCCCCCCCCTCCCTTCCCTCCTCTATTTACAAAAAGACAATGGAACCACTGTGGAATTCTCGAGCCAGAGAGCTGCTGACCATTGATCACATTCAAGACTGTGACTGACAGATTTTTGTGAACTAGCAGAATCAAGGGAGTGGGGATTCTGTGGGATAGTGGAGTTCAGGTAGAAAATCAGGCATGATATTTTTGAATAGCTGGGGCAGCACGGTGGCGCAGTGGTTAGCAATGCTGCCTCACGGCGCCGAGATCCCAGGTTCGATCCCGGCTCTGGGTCACTGTCCGTGTGGAGTTTGCACGTTCTCCCTGTGTTTGCGTGGGTTTCGCCCCCACAACACAAAGATGTGCAGAGTAGGTGGATTGGCCATGCTAAATTGACGCTTAATTGGAAAAAATGAATTGGGTACTCTAAATTTAAAAAAAAGAATAGCAGGGCAGACACGATGGGCTGAGTGTTTCTTGCAATTTATTCTTTGTAATTCACTCTTTTATGCATTGTTTCCGTTTCTGTATCTCCTTCTCTCTCTGTCTCTCCGTTTTTTTTAACAAAAAATATACTTTATTCATAAAATCTATCATAAACATTACAGAACATTTCGAATTGTCTTGACTGTACATTTCCATCAGGTTTACACTTTCCCTTGACTTTCTTCCATTCAATTTTGATAACAGTACACACATATCGCTCTTTACGTTACAATTCTTTCTTAAATATTTACATTGTCATGTTTCTTTTATACATTGGAGTGTTAATGACCCAGACCGAGGGGGGGTTACACTGCTACCCGCCCCTCGGTGTACATTTGCTGGTAAGACCTTACACAGTGGTCTTTTCCCATTGCGCCTTGGCGGCAGCTGCCCCAAGCTTGAGTGCGTCCCTCAGCACGTAGTCCTGGACCTTGGAATGTGCCAGTCTGCAACACTCGGTCGAGGACAGCTCTTTGCACTGGAAGATCAGCAAGTTTCGGGCAGACCAAAGAGCATCTTTCACCGAGTTGATGACCTTCCAGCAGCAGTTGATGTTTGTCTCGGTGTCCCCCCCTGGAAACAGTCCGTAGAGCACAGAGTGCTGTGTCACAGAGCTGCTCGGGATGAACCTTGACAAATACCACTGCATCTCTCTCCAGACCTTCTCTCTGTTGCACACTCTCTGCCCTTGTCCCCCTCAGTCTGTGCAATGGGGCACTTTCAGAGACTTCATTAGTGAAGAACAAAGGGTTTATTTACAACAATCTAGAAGAGCAGCAGCATGTCTGCACCTTGTCCTGGAACGCCTCCTGCCTGAGGGAACTCCTCCCCCTGCGTGACCCCCCTCTCTGAGTCCCGAATCGTCACTCAGGCCAGGTGACCCTTACTCTACTGTCTTACCCACAATTGGTCACAGTCTCTCACTGCAGGGTGTTATCATGGGATGTCGCCGTTTGAATGGTCAGTGTTGTGCTGGAAAGCTTTTAGTTAATGATGGAAACAGAGCAGAGCCTGGCGTTTCTGTAAATGTCAAGGTTCAGGAAAGGCTGTGATTCAGAGAAAGATCATATTTGGTGTAAACAGTCTACAAAAAACCCTCCTACTTGCGTTATTAGCCAATTATGGGAATGTTAAAACAATATTATTACTTCAGTACTGTCAAACTCTTATTATGTGATCGCTTCTCGGCCTTTTGGCTAAGATCAAGTGTAGTAGTCTTTTGGCTTAGGTCTGGTATGTCTCCCTTGTGGGGACCATGAATTGGATTCAATTTGAATTTGAAGTGGTTTTTGGAGCAGGCAAGAAGCTGGATTAGGGGTTTACCCCTGACCACACTCTGAGCCCTGGCTCTGTAACTCAGAAAAAGTAATTTAAAAAAAAACCTCTTATTATGGGAACACTATCATCTCCAAGAATTCCTCAAAGTCACCCCAACTTGGGTATATCTTTCCATTTCTTTATTGTTGCACAGTGAAAAACACGGAGCACCTTACCTAACCACGTCTGCCACCTCCGGGCAAACTCTTCCACAGAGCCCCTCGAGGCTAACTTTATCTTCTCCAGCTGAGGAACCCTGCCAGGCCCCCCCCCCCCCCCCCCTCCCTGGTTTCGGGGGCTCCAAGTCCCTCCATTCTAACAATATCTGTCTCCGGGCTACCTGGGAGGCAAAGGCCAAGACATCGGCCTCTCTCACTCCCTGGTCTCCCGGGTCTTCTGACACACCACAAATCGCCACCTCTGGACCCGGGACCACCTTCGCCTTCAGGAAATCCGACATAATGTCGGCAAACCCCTGCCAGAATTCCCCAAGCTTTGGATACACCCAGAACACGTGGACATGTTTCGCGGGCCCTCCCGCACACCGCCCACACCTATCCTCTGCCCCTTCAAAGAAGCTGCTCATCCAGGCCACAGTCGTATGCGCCCTGTGGACCACCTTAAACTGAATAAGGCTAAGCCTAGCGCGTGACGAGGATGCATTAACTCTTCTCAGGGCCTCCTCCCACCGCCCAGCCTCCAACTCCCTACCCAACTCTTCGACCCACTAACGCTTCACATCCCCTTACGGGGCTCCCTCCCAGTCCATCGGTTCCTTATTAATTTATGACACCTTCCCCTCCCTTACCCCCGTTCTTGACACCACCTTATCTTGTAACCCCTGGAGCGGCAGGTGAGGAAAGAATGATACCCGCCTCTGGACGAAGTCCCTCACTGCAAATACCGGGACCCATTCCCGATGGGCAGCTCAAATTCCTCCTCCAGTTCCTCCAAGCACGGAAAGCCGTCATCGATGAACAAATCCCCAAAGCGCTCAATCCCCTCCCACTGCCACCCCCAAAGCCCCCAGCCAACCCCCCTGGAGCAAACCGGTGATTGCCACATATCGGTGCCCAAACTACCGCCCCCTCCAGCACCATGTCCTGTCGCCACTGTCCACACACTCTGAGGGCTGCCACTATTTAAAATGTTTATCGTCCTCATAAAGTGTGACCAATGGGTGGAATGGTCTCTCTGACAGAGCAGTAAAGGTGAGGCACCAGAAAGGTTTAAGACACAATTGAATCCCGCAGTTAGTGAGCATTAGGGAGACTTGGGATGGATGAACTAAGATGCTCATTCCTACTGTAATTATGGTAGTCTCATAAACAAGATAAATACTCAGGGATAAAGCTAATTAAATAGTATACAGGAGATTGGATATAACCCAACACAAAAACATCTTTCTAAAGTTTAATTTCAAAAGTTTAATTTAAAATAATAAATCATGGCAGGACAGCTCCAAGGTGTGGTCTGCTCCTCTTGCTCCATGTGGCAGGCTGGGGACAGTTTCAGTCCCCAGGGCCAGCATGTGTGCAGGAAGTGTCTCCGGTTACAGCTCCTGGAAGCTCGAGTTTCAGAGGTGGTGCGGCGGCTGGAAACACTGTGGAGCATCCGTGAGTCGGAGAGCATCTTGGATAGCACGTATAGAGAGGTGGTCACACCGCAGGCTCAGATTCCACAGGCAGGAAGGGAATGTGTGACCACCAGACAGAGCAAGAGAGCGAGGCAGGTAGTGCAGGAATCTCCTGTGGCCATTCCCCTGCAGAACAGATATACCGCTTTGGATACTGTTGAGGGGAATGGCCTCTCAGGGGAAAACAGCAACAGCCAAACTCATGGCACCACTGTTAGTTCTGCTGCAGAGGGGAGGGGTGATAAGTATGACAGTGCAATAGTTACATTGGTATTCAATTGTAAGGGGAATAGACAGGCGTTTCTGTGGCCGCAAACGAGACTCCAGGATGGTATGTTGCCTCCCTGGTGCTAGGGTCAAGGACGTCTCGGAGCGGGTAGAGGACATTCTGGAGGGGGAGGGTGAACAGCCAGTGGTCGTGGTACACATCGGTACAAACGAGGTAAAAAAAGGGATGAGGTCCTAAAAGCAGAATACAGGGAGCTAGGAAGGAAGTTAAGAAATCGGACCTCGAAGGTAGTGATCTCAGGATTACTACCGGTGCCACGTTCTAGTCAGAGTAGAAATGACAGGATATATAGGATGAATACGTGGCTGAAGGGATGGTGTCAGGGGGAGGGTTTCAGATTCCTGGTGCATTGTGACCGGTTCTGGGGGAGGTGGGACCTGTACAAACTGGACGGGTTACACCTGGGCAGGACTGGAACTGATGCCCTAGGGGGCTATTTGCTAGAGCAGTTGGGGAGTGTTTAAATTAATGTGGCAGGGGGATGGGAACCGATGCAGGAAGTCGGAAGGTAGTAAAACAGGGACAGAAACAAAAGGCAGTAAGGGGGAAAGTGTAAGGCAGAGAAGCCATAGTCAAAAATCAAAAAGGGCAACAGTACAAGGTACAGTGACTGAGGGGAGCTCAGTGAATAGGCCCAGTAATACTAAAAGGAATAAAACGGGAAGTAAAAACATAAATGGAAAGTGACGCGGAAGGTTATTACATGAAGGTGTGGGTTCAACGAGAGGTTACTGATCAAGGTGTTAAGATTCAAAGCAGAGGTATAAAAGCCAACATAAGTGCACTTTACCTGAATGCTTGTAGTATTCGGAATAAGGTAAATGAGTTGATGGCGCCAATCATCGTGAATGACTATGATTTAGTGGCCATTACTGAAACATGGGTAAAGGATGGTCACGACTGGGAGATAGATATCCAAGGGTATCAAACTATTCGGAAGGACAGAGTGGATGGTAAGGGAGGTGGTGTAGCTCTGTTATTTAAGGATGACATCCGGGCAATAGTAAGGGATCGCATTGGTGCTATGGAGGATAAGGTTGAATCCATTTGGGTGGAAATCAGGAATAGTAAGGCGAAAAAGTCACTGATAGGAGTAGTCTATAGGCCACCAAATAGTAACATTATAGCGGGGCAGGCAATAAACAAATAAATAATGGGTGCATGTAGAAATGGTACAGCAGTTATCATGGGGGATTTTAATCTACATGTCGATTAGTTTAACCAGGTCGGTCAAGGCAGCCTTGAGGAGGAGTTTATAGAATGTATCCGTGATAGTTTCCTAGAACAGTATGTAATGGAACCTACGAGGGAACAAGCGGTCCTAGATCTGGTCCTGTGTAATGAGACAGGATTGATTAATGATCTCATAGTTAGGGATCCTCTCGGAAGGAGCAATCTCAATATGGTGGAATTTAAAATACAGATGGAGGGTGAGAAGGTAAAATCAAACACTAGTGTTTTGTGCTTAAACAAAGGAGATTACAATGGGATGCGAGAAGAGCTAGGTAGACTGGGAGCAAAGACTTTATGGTGAAACAGTTGAGGAACAGTGGAGAACCTTCCAAGCGATTTTTCACAGTGCTCAGCAAAGGTTTATACCAACAAAAAGGAAGGACGGTAGAAAGAGGGAAAATCGACCGTGGATATCTAAGAAAATAAGGGAGAGTATCAAATTGAAGGAAAAAGCATACAAAGTAGCAAAGATTAGTGGGAGACTAGAGGACTGGGAAATCTTTAGGGGGCAACAGAAAGCTATTAAAAAAGGTATAAAGAAGAGTAAGATAGATTATGAGAGTAAACTTGCTCAGAATATAAAAACAGATAGTAAAAGTTTCTACAAATATATAAAACAAAAGATAGTGGCTAAGGTAAATATTGGTCCTTTAGAGGATGAGAAGGGAGATTTAATAATGGGAGATGAGGAAATGGCTGAGGAACTGAACAGGTTTTTTGGGTCGGACTTCACAGTGGAAGACACAAATAACATGCCAGTGACTGATGGAAATGAGGCTATGACAGGTGAGGACCTTGAGATGATTGTTATCACTAAGGAGGTAGTGATGGACAAGCTAATGGGGCTAAAGGTAGACAAGTCTCCTGGCCCCGATGGAATGCATCCCAGAGTGCTAAAAGAGATGGCTAGGGAAATTGCAAATGCACTAGTGACAATTTCCTCCAGCAAGTGGATCCTTGTCCATCACCCAATTCCTTCCCTCAACCATTGGCAGCCGTGTCTTCAGTTGCCTCGGTCCTAAACTCTGGAATTTTTTTCCCGCGTACGCTCTCGGCCTCTCTCCTCTAAGAGGCTCATTAACACCTATCACCTTGAATAAGCTTTTGGTGACCTGACCTCATACATTTACGTGACTCAGTGTCAAATTCTCTGTGGTAACTTCTGTGAAGTTCCTTGGAGCATTTCACCTGATAAAGGGTCTCTAAAAATGCAAGTTATTGTTGTTGGTCATATGACCAAGCTAGGTTTACATGTCAAATCGGTGCCATTGGAATATCTATGCTCACGTTACTCAATATGTGGACTGGTGCTGTAATCATGCAGAACATTGTGACAGAACAGGCACGCGGTAAATTACTCAAAACACAACAAGTGCCATATTCCTCAGGCAGCAAATCGAAAACTGCTCTGAAACTCAATAATATTGATACAGAAACAATCAACAAGACACAAATAAAAGGTCGGGGGTCATGCGCATGTTGCTGATTCCAGTCATGTCACAGATGGGTATAACCTTGGAGTGCATTGTTCCACCTCTATTTCTGAAGACAGGTTCCACTCTTAATCACCCTCACCTTCCTCCCTTCCCTCTTCCTCTCCCTCCGGGGCCAGAGGGTAAGGAGTGTTTCCCCCAGAACAAATACCTCCACAGAATGGCTGGCCTGGCACATCAGCTTACAGAATGGGTGTCGGCAGGGGTTGGATGAGTGACCATCGCAACCAGGTCTGATTCTGCCCTCCACCCGGGTATCCGTATGTGACTATTCTGGGTGTCCCTATGTGACTGTTCTACACAAATGTAGACCATTGGACAAAGGTCCTACTTTCCCTCTTCCTCAGCCCAGGAAAATGGGGAGGAATTTTCCACCGTCCGCTATCCTGGCTGAAATCAGCTGGCCAGCAGACTGGCCATGGAACTGGAAGACAGGACTTCCGGCGGTGGCCATGGAGTGAGTGGATGAACATGAGGTGGTTCTTGGCTGAGGACTGGGACTTTGGCCCTGTTGTGGGGGTGGTGCAGGTGGAAAAGTGGTGAAGTAGAACTAAGATTTCTCCTCCGGTGAGTGACGTTGAAGAGTTACCAGATGAGGAGTGTGTCGATCAAGGGGCATTCTTCGGGCCCTGAAAACACCCATGGTGCAGGGGGGGAAAAGATGAGGGGGGGAAAAGATGACGGAGGGACCCGTGGTGTCATTGCTTACTCAGTGGCCGACAGGCAGGTTGATGGAGTTCCTATTGGCCGAATTAAGAAGCAAAGGCAGGGGGTCACTGAAGACTTGGTGAGAGTGGCAGAGCCAATTCGGGAAGTCCTAGAGGGGGTGGATCAGTGGCTGGAGTCGCAGAATACATCGATTTAGACGGTGGAGAAGGCGGTTGCTGAGCACGAAGATTGGATTGTCTCTTTGAAGAAGGGCCGGGTTCAACAAGGCCAAGGCTGCTCATTTCAGGAGCAAGGTGACATTTGGCATTATGTACCCGGCTTGCTTGTGGGTCACGCATGGGGGAAGGGAACATTATTCCGATACGCCGGAGGAATCGATTAACTTTATGAAGGGACATGGGCTGGGGGGACACTTGAAGATTATGGATGGGTCCATCTGCATGGTTGAGTTATGGCAGTGTGCTCAGGATTGTTCGTACTTGTTTGTTTTTTGCGGTTGTTTTTTATTTATTCTGTTCTCTGAGTGTATAATTTTGTAATATCTGCCACCCTGCGTGTGGGGTACAGGCACTGGGTGTATTAAAGCAAGTGTTGGAAATGGTGGACAGGGCGGTGGGGTGTGGGGATGAAGTGACTTGGGATACACAATCAAAAGTGGGTTGGGCAGGGGGTAGTGTGTGGGACATTTTGTAAATCATACTTGTGTTTTGCCTCAGGTGGGGTCACCCTGCTAGCAGAAATGCTGGTTAATGGAAGCAAAGTGGGGGGAGGGGAAGCTGCGGCTGGCTATATTTTGTTTTCTTTATTTTTTACGTGGGTTGCAACCCTGTGGAGGTGGGGTTTTCTTTGTTTGGGGTGGGGGAAGGGGGAGGGGAGAGTTGCTGACGACCAAGGTTTCTTTGTGGAGTTATTGGATGGAGGGGGTGGTGGTAGCTGTCTTGGGTGGGCCTGGGAGGTGAGCGAGGTAGGGACCAGGGGGAGTCCATTACAATTAGGCTGATCAAGGTGGGTTGGTGGGGCCTGGAGCCCCCTGACGAGATTGGTCTCACGCAATGTGAGGGTAGTGAATGGACCAGCTAAAAGGTCTCGGGTGTTCGCCCATTTAAAGAGTTTGAAGGCAGACTTGGTCTTTTTCCGGAAGACCCACCTGAGGATTAGAGACCAAACGAGGTTGAGGAAAGGGCGAGTGGGGCAAGTATTCCATTCGGGACTTGATACAAAGTTGGCGGGGGGGGAGGTTATACATTACGGTGAGTGGAAAGTTGGAGGGGGTTCCTGTGGTGTTAGCGATTGTGTGCGCTCCTAACTGGGATGACGTGGAGTTCATTATGAAGGCGTTGGCGAGGGTACCGGATTTAGCTACACATTGGTTGATTATGGGGGGGGGATTTTAATTGTGTCCTTGACCCCATGCTGGATTGGTCACTGCTTCCTGTGGTGGTAGGCTCGGAATACTCGTCAAATTTCATATTGGACCATGCGCTGCACTTTATGGATCTGTGAGTGGAGAAGGGAGGCAGCTGGCGACCGCCATGGAGGTTGATGTAGCACTGTTGATGGATAAAGCGTCATGTGAGAGGATCAAAGCGGCTGTAGGTACTATAGGAATGTTGAATTCAATAAGAATTCAATAGCGCACACTGCTAACATAGGGCCACAGATCATATTGTTGTCCTCCGAGGCCACCCCTCAAGGTGCCATCTGGCCCCAGCTGACCCATCAGCTGTGTGGGCGTGTTCCAGGACAAAGAGTGGCATCTTGTTGGCTGGGTTGAGTGTGTGTGGGGAGAGTAATGTGGATATGCAGCTGCAGCTTGTCAGCCTCCCGAGTGTCAATCACGGACCCATTTCTCATTGGAATCGATTGTGTTCCACGTGGCGCCAGTGCGAGCCCCTCCACAGTCGCTGGATCGGTCCAGTTTCGGCGGCATCTTTGCTGTCATGGACGTCCACGAATCCTGTCCCTGCGTCAAGTCTCAGGAACGGAGAATCTTGCCCAATAACTTCTGTCTTCCCGAGAATTCCCAAAAGTACCTGGGAATATATGAATTAAGAGCAGGCCTACTTAGCCCTTCGAGCCTGCTCTGCCCATTCAATGAGATCCTGGCTGATCTGATTGTAACCTTCACTCCACATTATCCCCCCGATAACCTTCCACCTCCTTGTTATTCAAAAATCTACCTAGCTCTGTCTTAAAAATGTTCAAACACTCTGCTTCCACTGCCGTTAGGGGGAGAATTCCAGATACTCATGACTTCGAGAAACAAATTCTCCTCATCACTTGTCTTAAATGAGCGAGCCCTTTATTTTTAAACAGAATACCCTGGTTCTAGATTCTCCAACAAGATGAAACATCCTCTCCATGTTCACCCTGCCAATATCCCGCTGGATTTTAAAGGTCAGGCTTGATTCATTACAATTGGCTGGTGTCTCCACCCTATTCTTTTTTTTTAACATTTAGAATGCCCAATTCATTTTTTCCAATTAAGGGACAATTGAGCCTTTCCAGAATCTAGGGCGAGATTCCCCGACCCCCCACCGGGTCGGAGAATCGCCGGGGGCTGGCGTGACTCCCGCCCCCGCCGGTTGCCGAATTCTCCGGCACCGGAGATTCAGCGGGGGCGGGAATCGCGCCGCGCCGATTGGCGGGCCCCACCCCGCGATTAAACCACCCCTCTTACCGGCGGGACAAGGCGGCGCGGGCAGGCTCTGGGGTCCTGGGGGGGGCGCGGGACGATCTGGCCCCGGGGGGTGCCCCCACGGTGGCCTGGCCCGCGATCGGGGCCCACCGATCTGCGGGCGGGCCTGTGCCGTGGGGGCACTCTTTTCCTTCCGCCTTCGCCACGGTCTCCACCATGGTGGAGGCGGAAGAGACTCCCTCTACAGCGCATGCGCGGGGATGCCGTGAGCGGCCGCTAACGCTCCCGCGCATGCGCCGCCCGGCAATGTCATTTCCGCGCCAGCTAGCGGGGCGGAAATCAGTCCGGCGCGGGCTTAGCCCCTCAAGGTTAGGACTCGGCCGGTCAAGGGGCGGAGGATTCCGCCCCTTTGGGGCGGCGCGATGCCGGACTGATTTGCGCCATTTTTGGCACCGGTTGGCGGACATCGCGCCGATACCGGAGAATTTCGCCCCTATTCTTTTCTTTTTTTAAAATAAATTTAGAGTACCCAATTCATGTTTTCCAATTAAGGGGCAATTTAGCGTGGTCAATCCTGCACATCTTTGGGTTGCGGGGGCGAAACCCACGCAGATACAAAACTGAAAACAGGAAACAGAGGCTTTGAGTCACATGAATCCTTCTGGTCTGTGTGTTTGAACACTGCGTATTTCCTCACGGAGACACAACAGGGAGCTCAGTAGAAATCATCCGAATATTATTTCAATGTAAAACCTGTTGCTAAGGAACAGCCAAAAGACAATGTACAAATGTAACGCTTAGAGACTACCAGAGGTCATCAGCATTTGGGCTCCTCACCAAATATGTGTAATTAAACCAAAACCTATTTATCCTGAACACCACAATAATGTGATATGGTTGCACGGTGATTATTTTACTGGACTAATACTCTAGTCTAGAAAATGTGATTTCAAATCCCACCAAAACAGTTTGAGAATTTGAATTCATTTTTTTTAACTCTGGAAATAAAAAGGTGCTTTCAACAAAATGCTCAATGACATTGTCAGATTTTATAAACCCAATTGGTTCGCAGCGCTCTTCGAGAACAGAAACTTGCCATCCTTACTAAGTCTGGTATATATGTGACACTAACAATGTTGATTTTTAAAAGCCCTCTGAAGTGGCCCATTGAGCCACCCAGATATATCGAAGAAAGTTAGAGGTGTATGTAACATGGGTAAAGTAACATATAGACTGTGTAACTCTAATTAGCACTAATGTTGAGAAGGACAAATTCCTGGAATGTATATTGAGGATCCAACTAGAGGACTGGCTATTTTAGATCTAGTATTCTGCAATGGGAAAGAAATAATTAATAATCTCATTGTAAAAAGAGCCTTTAGGGAAGAGCGACCATAATATGGAATAATTTTGGCAGCACGGTGGCGCAGTGGGTTAGCACGGCGCCGAGGTCCCAGGTTCGATCCCGGCTCTGGGTCACTGTCCGTGTGGCGTTTGCACATTCTCCCCGTGTTTGCGTGGGTTTCGCCCCCTCAACCCAAAAATGTGCAAGCTAGGTGGATTGGCCACGCTAAATTGCCCCTTAATTGGAAAAAATGAATTGGATACTCTAAAAAAAAAATTTTTTTAATAATAATATGGTAGAATTTTACATGCAGTTTGAAAGTGTTGTAGTTCAATCCAAAACTAGGATCTTGATCTAAACAAAGGAAATTATGAAGGTATGAGTGGCAAGTTGGCTTTGGTAGATTGGAGAACCACATTAAAAAGGTATGATGGCAGGCAGGAAATGGCTAGCTTTAAAGAATCAATGCATGTTTTGCAACAAATTTACATTCCTTTAAGATACAAAACACCAGCAGGTAAAGTGATCTAACCATTGCTAATAAGAGATGATAAGGATTCTATCAGATCAAAGGAAGAGGCATATAAAGTTGCCAAGAAAAATAGTAAGCCTGAGGATTGGGAGCATTTTAAAATTCAGCAAATGAAAACCAAGATATTGATCAAGGAAAGTAAAATAGAAAATGAAATTAAATTAATGAGGAACATAAAAACAGGCTGTTAAAGGTTTGATAGGAATGTAAAACAGAAATGGTTAGTAAAAGGGCAGCACGGTGGCGCAGTGGGTTAGCACTGCTGCCTCACGGCACCGAGGTCCCAGGTTCGATCCCGGCTCTGGGTCACTGTCCGTGTGGAGTTTGCACATTCTCCCCGTGTCTGTGTGGGTTTCGCCCCCACAACCCAAAGATGTGCAGGGTAGGTGGATTGAACACGCTAAATTGCCCCTTAATTGGAAAAAATGAATTGGGTACTCTAAATTTAAAAAAAAAAGAAATGGTTAGTAAGGACAAATGTGGGCCCATTAAAGGCAGAGAATGGAGACTTTATAATGGGTAATAAGGAAATGGCAAAGAAACAAAACAAATGCTTTGGGTGGGATTCTTTGCCGGCGGAATTCTCCGTTCCGCCGGCAGCGCACTCGCTGGGTTTCCCGGAGGCATGGGGTTTCCCGGAGGCATAACATGGATTTATGAAAGGGAAATTTTGGCCTGAATTTTACGCTTCCCTACCAGTGGGGTTCTAGGTGTCGGGGGGGGGGGATTGTAGGGATGGGATTCCCTCCAGGTTCCCACCCACCGCACTCCACCCACACTACAATTTAATGCTGTGGTGGGAAAGGCCTTGAATGGAAAACCCGTCCTTATCCTAATTAAGGCCCTCAAGTGGCCAATTAATGGCCACCTAATGGCTGTTTTCCCACACAGCCTCAATTCTGACGCTGCGGAACCTCTGTGGGGGAAGGCTGGAAATAATCAAAAGTTGGATCTCGGGTGGGAATGGGGCCCCTCCTGCAGCAGCCCCCCCCCCTGACTGGGATAACCGTCCACTTAAAGCCCTGTGACCTTTGGACTTCCCACCTCCCAGCCTCTCCCCTGAGACCGAAATCATCCCCCCCTCATGACCTCCTGAAGATTCTCTACCCTACATGTAGCTTGTCTTCTGGTTCCGTCACGTAGGTTCGGGGAGGTTGGTGTAGTTCCTCTGCGACAGGGATGTGTTGCCTGTCGACGCTTCGGAGAACAGGAGGCGAGCCCGAACCATTCAGGCCCAGGTCTGACAAACCTAGAGTCATAGGGCGGAATTTGTCAAAAGTTGCACAGTGTGTCGGATCAGGCGAGAAAAGCAGTGTGAAACTCGCTGCTTTCACCGCTGCCTTTTCTAGCCAGGTTAAAGAGCACTCTGTGCAATTCCAAAGTGCTGCAAGGATCACGCAGCTTGGGGGGGGGGGGCCTAAACTCACTGGCAAAGCTGGGTTTCAGAGATCGTGACGGCATTTATACACTTCTCTGACCTATGTCTACATATCTGCCCTTCGACCTCTACTTGAATGTTTGGGGGCCTTTATACACTCCCAGCAATGAGATTCCCCCGTTCTGTTTTTAAGTTCTACCCATATGGCCTCAATTGAGGAGCTTGTTGAGATATCATTGCACCTCACTGCAGTTATCATCTCCTTGATCCATAATGTGACACCAGCCCTTCTTTTATACTGCCACCTTCCCTTTCTCATCTGAGGATTCCATACCCTGGAATATTATGCTGCCATGCTCCCTCAATCATGTCTCTGTGAAAGAAATGTTATCACACTCACATGTGTTAATCAACGCTCTCAGTTCATCTGCCTTATCTGTATGACTTGCATTAAAATAAATGTCATTCGGTCGTACCACCTTAACACGCCTATCTTTGTTCTGCCTTCCACACTGACTTGGTTTTTCTTCTATATTTGTCTGTGTATCACCCGCTACTGTACCTCCACTCCATATCCCATCACCTATTAGAGTTTTTTGAGGATATTGCACGAAGACAACAGATAAGGGAGAACCAGTAGATGTGGCGCATTTGGATTTTTAGAAAGCTTTTGATGAGGTCTCACACAGGAAGTTAATAAATGGACTTAGGGGCAGCACGGTGGCGCAGTGGGTTAGCCCTGCTGCCTCACGGCGCCGCGGTCCCAGGTTCGATCCCGGCTCTGGGTCGCTGTCCGTGTGGAGTTTGCACATTCTCCACGTGTCTGCGTGAGTTTCACCCCCACAACCCAAAGATGTGCAGGCTGGGTGGATTGGCCACGCTAAATTGCCCCTCAATTGGAAAAAGTGAATTGGGTATTCAAAATTTATAATAAATAAATAAATAAATGGAATTAAAGCTCATGAGATTGTGGAAAATATACTGGCATGGATTGAGGATAGGTTTGCAGAGAGTGGGATAAAGGGATCATTTTCAGATTGGCAGGCTGTGACTAGTGGGGTACTGCAAAGATCAGTGCGTGGGCCCCAGATATTCACAAACCATAACCACTTTAAAAACTTACCTTGAATAGTGACATCACAGCAAAGCAGTGACCTGATTGGCTGGTAAGGAAAGTGCTCCAATTAGCAGTAGCTGGGAGAAATTTAATTCTTCGTGTGTTGGTAAGTATTGTGATTGGTAAGTATCTTTATTCCTTTCACTTATTCCTTATTTGATATTATATTTGTAATCAGTTAGGGTAAAGTGTAAAAATGGCAGGAGATCCCAGACCCGTGTTATGCTCCTCGTGCTCAATGTGGGAGTTCAGGGACGCGGCCGATGCCCCTGACCCCTTCATGTGTGGGAAGTGTGTCCAGCTGCAGCTCCTGTTAGACCGCATGGCGGCTCTGGAGCTGCGGATGGACTCACTTTGGAGCATCCGCGATGCTGAGGAGGTCGTGGATAGCACGTTCAGTGAGTTGGTCACACTGCAGATTAGGATTGGTGAGGGAGACAGGGAATGGGTGACCAAAAGGCAGAGAAAGAGCAGGAAGGCAGTGCAGGTGTCCCCTGCGGTCATCTCCCTCCAAAACAGGTATACCGTTTTGGATACTGTTGGGGGAGATGACTCACCAGGGGAAGGCAGTAGTAGCCAGGCTCATGGCACCGTGGCTGGCTCTGCTGCACAGAAGAGCGGGAAAAAGACTAGCAGGGCTATAGTCATAGGAGATTCAATCGTAAGGGGAGTAGACAGGCGTTTCTGTGGTCAAAAACGAGACTCCCGAATGGTATGTTGCCTCCCGGGTGCACGGGTCAGGGATGTCTCAGATCGGCTGCAGGACATACTGAAGGGGGAGGGCGAACAGCCAGTTGTCGTGGTGCATATAGGCACCAACGATATAGGTAAAAAATGGGATTTTACAATCAGAATTTTGGGAGTTAGGAGATAAGTTTAAAAAGTAGGACCTCAAAGGCAGTAATCTCAGGATTGCTACCAGTGCCATGAGACAGTCAGAGTAGCAATTCAAGAATAGTCAGGATGAATACGTGGCTTGAGAGATGGTGCAGGAGGGAGGGGTTCAGATTTTTGGGACATTGGAACCGGTTCTGGGGGCGGTGGGAACATTACAAATCGGATGGTCTACACCTGGGCAGGACTAGAACCAATGTCCTAGGGCGTGCTTTTGCTAACACTGTTGGGGAGGTTTTAAACTAATGTGGCAGAGGGTTGGGAACCACATTAGGAAGTTAGAGGTCAGTAAAGAGGCAGCAACTAAAGCCAGTAAGGTACGAGATAATAAACTCAATGTGACTAAGGGGAAGAGTAGACAGGGAAGGGTTGATGAACGCAAAGGGACAGGTGGTCTGAGGTGCATTTGTTTCAATGCGAGAAGTGTAGCAGGTAAGGCAGATGAACTTAGGGCTTGGATTAGTACCTGGGAATATGATGTTATTGGTATTACTGAGACTTGGTTGAGGGAAGGGCAAGATTGGCAACTAAATATCCCAGGGTACAAATGCTTCAGGAGGGATAGAGAGGGAGGGAAAAGGGGTGGGAGAGTTGCATTACTGGTCAGAGATGATATCACAGCTGTGATTAAGGAGGGCACGATGGAGGATTCAAGCACTGAGGCAATATGGGTAGAGCTAAGAAATAGGAATGGTGCAGTAACATTGTTGGGACTTTACTACAGGCCTCCCAAAAGATGTAGAGGTACAAATATGTAGACAGGTTATAGAAAAATGTAGGAGCAATAGGGTGGTCATGATGGGAGATTTTAACTTCCCCAACATTGAATGGGACTCATGTAGTGTTGGAGGCGTAGATGGAGCAGAATTTCTAAGGAGCATCCAGGAGAGTTTTTTAGAGCAGTATGTAAATAGTCCAACTCGTAAGGGGCCATACTGGACCTGGTATTGGGGAATGATCCCAGCCAGGTGGTTGAAGTTTCAGTCGGTGATTACTTTGAGAATAGCAATCACAATTCCATAAGTTTTAGAATACTCATGGACAAAGACGAGAGTGGTCCGAAAGGAAGAGTGCTAAATTGGGGAAAGGCCAAGTATAACAAAATTCGGCAGGAGCTAAGGAATGTGGATTGGGAGCAGCTCTTTAAGGTTAAATCCACATTTGAAATGTGGGAGTCTTTTAAGGAAAGGTTGATTAGAGTGCAGGACAGACATGTCCCTGTGAAAATGAGGGATAGAAATGGCAAGATTAGGGAACCATGGATGATGGGTGGAATTGTGAGACTAGCTAAGATGAAAAAGGAAGCATACATAAGATCTAGACGACTTAAAACTGATGAAGCTTTGGAGGAATATCGGGGAAGTAGGACAAATCTCAAACGCGCAATAAAGAGGGCTAAAAGGGGTCATGAAATATCTTTGGCTAACAGGGTTAAGGAAAATCCCAACACCTTTTATTTGTATATAAGGAGCAAGAGGGTAACTAGAGAAAGGATTGGCCCACTCAAAGACAAAAGAGGGAATTTATGCGAGGAGTCAGAGGTGAGATTCTTAATGAGTACTTTGCATCGGTATTCACCAAGGAGAGGGACATGACGGATGTTGAGGCTAGGGATGGATGTTTAAATACTCTAGGTCAAGTCGGCATAAGGAAGGGGGAAGTTTTGGGTATTCTAAAAGGCATTAAGGTGGACAAGTCCCCAGGTCCAGATGGGATTTATCCCAGGTTACTGAGGGAAGCGAGGGACAAAATAGCTGGGGCCTTAACAAATATCTTTGCAGCATCCTTGAGCACGGGTGAGGTCCCAGAGGACTGGAGAATTGCTAATGTTGTCCCCTTGTTTAAGAAGGGTAGCAGGGATAATCCAGGGAATTATAGACCTGTGAGCTTGACGTCAGTGGTTGCAAACTGTTGGAGAAGATACTGAGGGATAGGATCTATTCACATTTGGAAGAAAATAGACTTATGAGTGATAGGCATCATGGTTTTGTGCAGGGAAGGTCATGTCTTACAAACCTAATAGAATTCTTTGAGGAAGTGACAAAGTTAATTGATGAGGGAAGGGCTGTAGATGTCATATACATGGACTTCAGTAAGGCGTTTGATAAAGTTTCCCATGGCAGGTTGATGGAAAAAGTGAAGTCGTATGGGGTTCAGGGTGTACTAGCTAGATGGATAAAGAACTGGCTGGGCCACAGGAGACAGAGAGTAGTGGTGGAAGGGAGTGTCTCAAAATGGAGAAAGGTGACTAGTGGTGTTCCACAGGGATCCATGCTCGGACCACTGTTGTTTGTGATATACATAAATGATCTGGACAAAGGTATAGGTGGTCTGATTAGCAAGTTTGCAGATGATACTAAGATTGGTGGAGTTGCAGATAGCGAGGAGGACTGTCAGAGAATACAGCTAAATATGGATAGATTGGAGACTTGGGCAGAGAAATGGCAGATGGAGTTCAATCCAGGCAAATGCGAGGTGATGCATTTTGGAAGATCTAATTCAAGAGCGGACTATACGGTCAATGGAAGAGTCCTGGGGAAAATTGATGTACAGAGTGATCTGGGAGTTCAGGTCCATTGTACCCTGAAGGTGGCAACGCAGGTCGATAGAGTGGTCAGGAAGGCATACAGCATGCTTGCCTTCATCAGACGGGGTATTGAGTACAAGAGTCGGCAGGTCATGTTACAGTTGTATAGGACTTTGGTTAGGCCACATTTAGAATACTGCGTGCAGTTCTGGTCACCACATTATCAGAAGGATGTGGATGCTTTAGAGAGGGTGCAGAGGAGGTTCACCAGGATGTTGCCTGGCATGGAGGGTGCTAGCTGTGAAGAAAGGTTGAGTAGATTAGGATTGTTTTCATTGGAAAGACGGAGGTTGAGGGGGGACCTGATTGAGGTCTTCAAAATTATGAGAGGTATGGACAGGGTGGATAGCAACAAGCTTTTTCCAAGAGTGGGGGTGTCAATTACAAGGGGTCACGATTTCAAGGTGAGAGGGGGAAAGTTTAAGGGAGATGTGCGTGGGAAGTTTTTTATGCAGACGGTGATGGGTGCCTGGAACGCTTTGCCAGTGGAGGTGGTAGAGGCGGGCACGATAGCATCATTTAAGATGCATCTAGACAGATATATGAATGGGCGGGGAACAGAGGGAAGTAGATCCTTGGAAAATAGAAGACAGGTTTAGATAAAGGATCTGGATCGGCGCAGGCTGGGAGGGCCGAAGGGCCTGTTCCTGTGCAATGAAAAAAAAAAAATGTTTTCTTAATTAACCAAGGTTTGGATGTGGGGACCAAATGTGCCATTTCCAAGTTTGCTGACGATTCAAAACTAGATGGGAATGTTGGTTGTGAGGAGGATGCAAAGAAGCTTCCGGAAGATTGAGACAGGCTGAGTGAGTGGACAAGAACATGGCAGATGGAATTTAAATGTGAATAAGTATCGTATCATCCACTTTGGTAAGAAAAACAGAAAACAGGGAGCGTGATCAACAGAAAAATTTCACAGTCCCGTTTTGGGCATGTTTGGCGGTTTGTTTCGTGATGGCCACGTTGGCGAGATCGCAACTCGTATTTAACGGCACTTCGTGCCAAAAATAAGCCCCCATGGGATTCTTGTCATTACTGGTTCCCTTGCCGTCTGATCTGTCTGAATTGCGCCTCAGTATCTCGCCGCTGACAAGGGGAGCTGCTTTTAAACGCTCCCTCGCCACTCACTCCCACTCAACACAAAAACATGGCAGCGCACAGACCTGCTCCTCGCTTTGGGGATGCCCACCTCACAAGGCTTCTAGACGCTGTGGCTGAGAGGCAGGGCATCCTGTTCCCCGGGGTGTCGGAGGACCAGAAACCGGGTCAGCAATGCCGTCTGGGAGACAGTGCCAGCGGCTGTCAGTGCGGGCGGCGCATCAGCAGAAAGACAGGAGTCAGACTTCAGCAGAAACCGAGGAGCACCAGAGCTTACCTCACAGTGAGTTATCATCACTCTCCTGCCTGGTATGGTGACCTGCTGGCCCATCACCCAGGAGTGACCTTCCACAGATCCTTGAAGGGGGGGAACAGGGTGGTCGGGGAAGAGCAGTGTGATGGGGGGTTGGGGAATGGTGGGGGGAGGTGAGTGTGGATGTGAGGGGAATGGGGGAGGGTCGGAAATAGTGGGGAGGGTGGGGAATTGGACGACAGGGAGGATGGGGGGAAATGGTATTCGTGGGGAGGGAGGGAAATGGGGGAGTGGCTTTGCTGATGGACACAGTATCATCCTAGGAGAATCTGGAGACAATGAGGGCCTCCCTGGTCCTCATGGCATGTTGGAGCTTTGTCACCGTTTGTCCTTCATTCTCCGGCTCCTCCTCGGGCCTGTCCTGCTGCCCCTCCTGGACCAACTCGTCCTCCTCAAACAAGGCCGCATGTCCCACCGCCTCTTCCTGCTCTTCCTTCAGCATGTGACCCCGCTGCTGTGCCAGATTGTGGAGGACACAGCAGACCACCACAACGTGGAGACCCTCTGGGGGGGTGTACTGAAAGGCACCGCCAGAGTGGTCAAGGCATCGGGACTCCATTTTGAGCAGCCCAATGCACTGTTCAACGTCAGTACAGGTGGGCCTCATTATAACGGGTCTCCACTTTGGTCTCAGGCCTCCGCAATGGCATCATCAGCCATGTCCTCAGCGGATATCCCTTGTCCCACACAAGCCAACCCACCATCCTGGGGAGGTCCTCAAAGAGTCCGGGATCTCCGAGTGCCCCAGGACGTAGCTGTCATGTATGCTCCCAGGTTAGCGGGCACACGTGTGCGTGATTGAGAGGCGGTGGTCACACACAATCTGAACATTCAGGGAGTGGAACCTCTTCCTGTTGCTGTAGGGCACTCGCTGATCACCCGGTGCTTGCAGGGTGACATGCGTGCCATTAATCACCATCTGGACCTGGGGCATCCCAGCAATGGTGGAATATCCTTCAGCCCAGGCATCCTGGTGGGCCTGGTCCAGGTCGAAGGTGATAGAGTCATATATCTAGGCAAACAGAGCATCTGTCACCTCCCGAATGCACCTGTGGGTGGATGACCGTGAAATGCCACCAGTCCTCGCTCAAACCCTGGAATGACATAGCGGCATAGAGCTTTAGGGCTGCAGTGACCTTCACAGCCACCGGGAGCAGGTGTCCTCCTCCACGGGGTGCCATGTCCTTCATCGCGAGAAGATCCACAGTGGTGAAGCCCAGCTCCTTAGTTTTGACTTGTTGGCAAGTGCCTTTATGGTGCTGATGCTCCTAGAGTTCAGGCACAACATTCAGGCATCAAAGCTTGCTGGACATGCAGTGCGCTAATCATCCTCTGAGACATGAGGAGGCACTAGAGAGTTGAGGACTGTGAAGCGCTATCACAAGGAACAAAGCTAATTCCTCATTTGAAGTAGCCTTCAGCTGTGAAGCGGGAGGCTGCTCACAGTCAAAGGGAGTGAAATTGAATTTCAGGATAGACGCCGCAGCAGGGGTCTGTCCTGGAAGTGTCTGGTAGGACAGACAGGCTGTAGCTGTGGTGGTCCCTGTTATGGGGGCACCACAATATCTAAAGGTGGCCTGAGTGCCTCACAGATGCAAGGGCCCAGGGATGACCTCAACCTGGAAGGCTTCAGCCCCCAACCAAGCCCAAGCCCAAGCACAACCCTCCTGAGGCCACCCCCCCCCCCACCCCCACCCCGCCCGGGCACTGGGGCAACACTGGTGCCCTTGAGCTGCATTACAGAAAATAGAAATGGCTCCTCACCCCCTCGGCAACCATTGTGCCAGCTTCACGTTTTTGAAAAGGAATACTGAACGACGCCCGAGTGACTTCCCGCTGGGGTGTCCGGTAATTCCCGGGAGGCCGCTGCATTTGTCTTCAATCTCATTGATGAGATTGAAATGAATGCAAGTGATGGCTATGATATCCTCGCCAATTCTGGGCACGATCTGGAACTCACCATCGGGAGCGGGCCGGGTGAATCGCAAACTGGTTCATCCCCGCTATTCACCCAGCGTCCCCCGATCCCCGCCAGGTGCGACACAGTCGCTGAATCGCGCCCAGGCTTTTTCTTCACTGGAGAGAGATTGAGAAATGTTGATCTCCAAAAGAACTTGGTTTCCTTGGTGATGAGTCACTGAAAGCTAATGATCAGGTGCAACCGGAATGAGGAAGGTGATGATATGTTAGCCTTCATTGCCTTCAATGCAAGGAGATTTAGGTATAGGAATAAGGAAACCTTGCTGCACTTGGATAGCACTTTGGTGAGACCATCCCTGGAGTATCGTGCGCTAATTTAGTCTCCTTGTAAGGATATATTGGCCACAGAGGGTGTGCAATGCAAGTTCTCTAGACTAATCCTGGGGTGGAGTCTTGTCCTATGAGGAAAGATTGAGAAGACTGGGCCTGTATTCCCCAAATTTTGGAAGAATGAGAGGTGATCTCATTGTAGTGTACAAAGTTCTTACAGAGTTCGACAAGATAGAAGGATGTATCCCCCGGTGGTGAGTCTAGAACCAGCACACAGTCTCAGGTTAAGGGCCAGGCGGGGGCAGCACGGTGGCGCAGTGGGTTAGCACTGCAGCCTCACGGCGCCGAGGTCCCAGGTTCGATCCCGGCTCTGGGTCACTGTCCGTGTGGAGTTTGCACATTCTCCCCGTGTTTGCATGGGTTTCGCCCCCACAACCCAAAGATGTGCAGGGTGGGTGGATTGGCCATGCTAAATTGCTCCTTAATTGGAAAAATTAATTGGGTACTCTAAATTTTTTTTTTTTAAAGATTAAGGGGCAGGCCATTTAGGACTGACGTGAGGAGGAATGCCTTCACTCAGAGGTGGCTATGATGTGGGGATGCCGGCGTTGGACTGGGGTGGGCACGGTAAGAAGTCTTACAGCACCAGGTTAAAGTCCAGCAGGTTTGTTTGGAATCACAAACTTTCGGAGCGCTGCTCTTTCATCACCTGATTCCAAATAAAGCTGTTGGACTTTAATCTGGTGTAAGACTCACTGTGCTTCACTCAAAAGGTGGATGAATCTTCAGGATTCTCTTCTGCAGAGGACTGTGGAGGTTCAAAGCAGAGCTCGGTAGATTTCCAGATACCAATGACATCAGGGGATGTGGGGAGAGTGCAGGAAGATGTCATCGATGTCAGTCAGAATCTGGTGAAATGCTGGGACTGGCTCGAGGGGCCGAATGGCCTCCTCGTGCCCTTATTTTCTACGTTCCTACGAAACAGTGCAGTGTCTACGAAAACCAACACCATCTCAGGGCGATCAAAGAAAGAAAGACCTGCATTTCTATAGCACCTTTCACAACCACAGAACATATCAACGCCCTCCACAGACAACGTTTTCAAGCGCAGTCGCTGTTGTAAGGTAGGGAATGTGGCAACCAATTCTCTCACAGCAAGCCCCGATAAACAGCAATGTGATAATGATCAGATAATCCATTTTAATGATGGTGGTTGAGGGGTAAAAAATGGCCCAGGACATCAGGGAGAGCCCCCCCCCCTCCCTGCTCTTCTTTGAAATAGTGACCGTACACCTTCTACATCCACCTGAGGGGGCAGACAAGATCTCAGCACCTCATCTGAAAATTGACACCTTCGACAATGCAGAACTCCCTCAGTACCAGGGAGAGACAGCCTAGGTTTGTGCTACACGGTTCCACAGCGAAACGCTCACACCCTCCTGGCTCAGAGGTGAAGTATTATCCACTGAGTCATGACTGATACGTGACACAAAGCCTGTCAACAACTCCTACTACCTGCGAGTGGATTTGAAATAAATGACTTTGAGCTCCATCACCTTCGCGAGGCTCATTCTGTATATTGTACACCAACGTGGTATGCAACAGAATATTGTTTCTGTAAATACAGTTTGAGTAAAAATGTTTCAAATGCACACAATGTCGCAATATCGCACGCAGCAAGATAACCTGTCACACGGATCTCTGCTTTGTGCTCATTTTCATGGTCTCAGTGATGTTGGGGGCGCTACAGTGAGAATCAGTGCCCCTGCTGGGTGAGTCTGGCGGGGTTCAGGGTGGGGATGGTGAGGTTGGTGGGGTTCAGGGTGGGGACGGTGAGGTTGGCGGGGTTCAGGGTGGGGATGGTGAGGCTGGCGGGGTTCAGGGTGAGGATGGTGAGGCGGGTGGGGTTCAGGGTGGGGATGGTGAGGTTGGCGGGGTTCAGGGTGGGGATGGTGAGGCTGGCAGGGTTCAGGGTGGGGATGGTGAGGTTGGCAGGGTTCAGGGTGGGGATGGTGTGGTTGGCAGGGTTCAGGGTGAGGATGGTGTGGTTGGCAGGGTTCAGGGTGAGGATGGTGTGGTTGGCAGGGTTCAGGGTGGGGATGGTGTGGTTGGCAGGGTTCAGGGTGAGGATGGTGTGGTTGGCGGGGTTCAGGGTGAGGATGGTGAGTCTGGCGGGGTTCAAGGTGGGGATGGTGAGGCTGGCGGGGTTCAGGGTGAGGATGGTGAGGCTGGCGGGGCTCAGGGTGGGGATGGTGAGGTTGGCAGGGTTCAGGGTGGGGATGGTGAGGTTGACGGGGTTCAGGGTGGGGATGGTGAGGTTGGCGGGGTTCAGGGTGAGGATGGTGAGGTTGGCGGGGTTCAGGGTGGGGATGGTGAGGTGGGCGGGGTTCAGGGTGAGGATGGTGAGGTTGGCGGGGTTCAGGGTGGGGATGGTGTGGTTGGCAGGGTTCAGGGTGGGGACGGTGAGGTTGGTGGTGTTCAGGGTGGGGATGGTGTGGTTGGCGCGGTTCAGGGTGGGTCGGTGAAGTTGGTGGGGTTCAGGGTGGGGACGGTGAGGTTGGTGGAGTTCAAGGTGGGGAAGCGATGTTGGCAGGGTTCAGGGTGGGGATGGTGTGGTAGGTGGGGTTCAGGGTGGGGATGGTGAGGTTGGTGGAGTTCAGGGTGGGGATGGCGATGTTGGCGGTGTTCAGGGTGGGGATGGTGAGGCTGGCGGGGCTCAGGGTGCGGATGGTGTGGTTGGCGGGGTTCAGGGTGGGGATGGTGAGGCTGGCGGGGCTCAGGGTGCGGATGGTGTGGTTGGCGGGGTTCAGGGTGGGGATGGTGAGGCTGGCGGGGTTCAGGGTGGGGATGGTGAGGCTGGCGAGGTTCTGGGTGGGGTTGGTGAAGTTGAAGAGCCAGGATTCTTGCTCCTGGCTGGTATCCATGCTGCATTGGGGGTGGGCCCAGGTGAGGACAACATCAGGGTTAGTTGTCCGGCCCTCCATAGTGCATTAGTACACATCACACCCAATGTCTAAGAAGAGGGAACACTTCCATGTTTGAATCCTATCGGGGGGAGGCCAAGAAAGAGCCTGCGTCGCAATGCGTGGCGTGGAGGTAAAAATTAAGATAAGGAAGAAAGAGTGTGCTTATGGCAGGAGTCAGGTCGAAAATAATTGAGAGCCAAGGGGAATACAAAAGGTTCATAGGGGAAGTGAGAACGCGCATTAGAGAAACGAAGAAGGAGTCTGATAAAAGTTGGCACAAAGTCTTCTAGCAGCATTTAAACAGTAAAAGGAGGGGCAGGATCGATGAGGGACCTGAAAGGGAATTTGCACATGGAAGCAGGAAGCATGGTACTTTATCATTTTAGTACTTTACATCTGTATTTACCAAGTGTTATGGGCCAGGGTTTAGAGAATCCCAAAGTGTATCATGGAGTTCACCTGACCCACAACTTTTGATAGATTGTGATATGGGGAGCACACGGCCCACTCTACAGGTGTGGTACAGCAGAAATGGAAAAGTAATTTTTAAAAACAAAACAATGTTTATTCTATGAACTCAAGTTAACCTTTTTAAAACATACAGTGAACATCTTAGCAACCATCAATTCAAATACAACCCTCAAAGAATGCAACACTAAGTAATCCTTTAAGCTTTCCTTTTAACATCCATAAGACTTAAAACACCTTTTACCAGAAGCACATCAGGTTAAAGTCACTACTGTCATTAGTTGTAAATCACCAGGATCGATTTACAGTCTTTAGAATACAGAGAGAGATTCATACACCTTCTGGCTGTGACTGCAGCTATCCAGCTCTGAAAACGAAACTAAAACACACCCTGCAGCAAACAGCCTAAAACGAAAGTAAAAAAGCTGACAGACAGCCCAGCTCCACCCACTCTCTGACATCACTGCAGTAGTAAACAACCATTTCTTAAAGGTACTCTCACTACAGATATTTATATACGCACCCATTTATAAACACCCATTTCTTAAAGGTACACTCACATGACACACGGAGGTTGATGCTACCCAGGGCACGTTAACAAAGAAAGAAACTCAGTGACTAGAAGAGTTCAAAATTGATAAGGAGGATGTGTTGGATTGATTATCGGTACTTCTGGATAAAAAGGACGCCAGGACCAGATGAGACGATTCCTAGGATATTGAAGGAAGGGAGAATGAAAATTGCAGGAGCACTGGCCATAATCTTCCAACCTTCCCTAAACTTGGGGTATGCCAGAGTACTGGGAAATTGCAGACATTACCTATTTGTTCAAAAAAGGTTGTCAGGCTTTGATGTTAAACAGACCAGTCAGTTTAACATCATGGTTAGAAAGCTTCTAGAAATAATTAGTCATCATCATAGAGTTTTTATCAGCTCGGAAAGAGGCCATTCAGCCCATCGTGTCCACGCTGGCATCGAGCACCTATTTACTCTCATCCCGTTTTCCAGCACTTGGCCCATAGCCTTGAATGCCAAGGCATAATTTGGGATAGAATTAGTAGTCACGTGGAAAAATGTGGGTTGATTTCTAAAAGGGGAAATCATGTTTAACTAACTTGCTAGAGGTTTTTGCAGAGGTAACAGAAAGGGTCGATGAGGATAATGCTGTTAATGTGGTTTACATGGACTTTGAGAAGGCATTTGATACAGTGCCACACAACAGATTTGTGAGAAAAGTTATAGCTCATGGAATATAAGGGGAAGTAGCAATGTGGATACAAAATTGGCTGAATTATAGGAAGCAGAGGGTAATCATAGAATCTACAGTGCAGAAGGAGGCCATTCGGCCCATCGAAACTGCACCGGCCCTTGGAAAGAGCGCCCTACCCAAGCCCACACCTCCACCCTATTTCCGTAACCCAGTAACCCCACCCCACCTTTTTGGACACTAAGGGGCAATTTAGCATGGCCAATCCACCTAAACTGTGCATCTTTGGACTGTGGGAGTAAACCGGAGCACCCGGAGGAAACCCACGTGGACACGGGGAGAACGTGCAGACTCCGCACAGACAGTGACCCAAACTAGGAATCAAACCTGGGGCCCTGGAGCTGTGAAGCTACTGTGCTAACCACTGTGCTACTGAGTTGCCCGGTGAATGGCCAGTAGATATTTTTGGGCCGGAGGAAGGTTTGTAGTGGAGTTCGCCCGGTTTGTGACCCTTGCTTTGCCTGATATATATTAATGATCTATGGCTTGGTGTAGAGAGAACATTTCAAAGTTTGCGGATGATAGGAAGCTTGGAAGCATTGCAAACTGTGAACTTCAAAAGGACTGAGACGAGTTGGTGGAGTGGGCAGAGAGGTTACAGATGAAGTTCAATGTGGAGAAGCATGAGGTGATGTATTTTGGTAGGAAGAACATGAAAGATAACATAAAATAAGGGGTTAACATTTTCAAGGGGTGCAGGAGCAGAGGGCCTGGGTGTATAATGTGCATAAATCATTGAAGATAGCAGGACAGATGGAGAGAGCAGTTAATAAAGTTATTCTGGGCTTTATTAATAGGGGCATAGAGCCCAAGAGCAAGGAGGTTATGCTGAACTTATACAAGACACTAGCTATACCTCAGCTGGAATACTGTGTACAGTTCTGGGCACCACACTACAGGAAGGATGTGAAGTGTTGGAGAAAGTACAGAAGAGATTTATAAGAATTGTTCCGGGGATGAGAAACTTCAGTTCTGAGGATAGACCGGAGAGGTTGGGACTGTTCTCCTTGGAGAGAAAAAGAATAAGAGGAGATTTGATGGGGGGGGGGTGGTTCATGAGGGGGATGGAGAGAGTAATTAGGGAGAAACTGTTCCTGCTCGTAAAATAATCCAGAACAAGAGGGCACAGATTTAAGATGATTTGCAAAAGGAAGCAAATGTGATGGGAGAAAAGACTTTTCACAAAACAAGTGGTTGGGGTTTGGAATGCACGGCCTGGTAGTGTGGTGGAGGCAGGTTCAATCGAGGCGCTCAAGAGGCATTAGATGATTATTTGAATAGAAACAATTTGCAAGGGTGGGTAAGAGGAAAAGGCTGGGGAACGGCACCAAGTCATGATGCTCACTTGGAGAGCTGGTGCAGACACAATGGGCCGAATGGCCTCCTTCAATGATGTAAGAGTTCAGTCATTTTGTGGGTCAGTGAAGAATGGGCCCCTCAGGAGTGGCTCCTTAGTGTTTTGTTCCCTTGTGGGAAGGAAGGGCAACATCGACCCCCATTTCTTCAGCTTAACATGCTCCAGCCCTACAGCTCTCCGAAATCTTTCTGCCATGACAATCTCTGCAAGACGTGCCAGATCATCGACATGGATACCACATTACACGTGAGAACACCACCCACCAGGTACGTGGTACGTACTCGTGCCACTCGGCCACCGTTATCTACCTCATACGCTGCAGGAAAGGATGTCCCGAAGTGTGGTACATTGGCGAGACCATGCAGACGCTGCGACAACGAATGAACGGACATCACGCAACAATCACCAGGCAGGAATGTTCCCTTCCAGTCGGGGAACACTTCAGCAGTCAAGGGCATTCAGCCTCTGATCTCCGGGTAAGCGTTCTCCAAGGCGGCCTTCAGGACACGCAACAACGCAGAATCGCCGAGCAGAAGCTTATAGCCAAGTTCCGCACACATGAGTGCGGCCTCAACCGGGACCTGGGATTCATGTCGCATTACATTCATCCCCCACCATCTGGCCTGCGAAATCCTACCAACTGTCCTGGCTTGGGACAATTCACACCTCTTTAACCTGGGGTTACCCCATCTCTGGATCCGTAAAGATTTAATCACCTGCTAATGGTCGCATTCCAAGCATTGTCGGGCATCTTTCAATTTGTCTATATACATGTTTCTGGAACATACCTCTTCATTCACCTGAGGAAGGAGCAGTGCTCCGAAAGCTAGTGATTCGAAACAAACCTGTTGGACTTTAACCTGGTGTTGTGAGACTTCTTACTGTGCTCACCCCAGTCCAACGCCGGCATCTCCGCATCATCCTTTTTATAGTGAGATACCAGCCCTGAGTGCCCCGACTGCTCATTGATTGTGTCCTATTCTATGTGTTCATTAGCTGCATGTTTGCATATCTTGACAGGGGAGAGGGGGGAGGGCCTGCCTCATGACCTCAGTATCAGACTGCCCACTCAAAATAGTGGCCCGATAGCAAGATTTGGAACAGAATCCCGAGAGCTCAAAGCTATGCATTTTTTAACATGGCAAGGGAGAGGAAATCTCACCTGGCGCCGCTCTTGGCTCAAGTGCAAACCAGGAGCAATTCACTTCCACCAGGAGAACATGGTCTCCCCAACAGAGAATCCTGCCCAACATCAATTTTGTGCACAGCAAGCTCCCATGGACAGCAATATATGATGATCTGACAGTTTATTTTGAGCAATGTTGGCAGAGCGATAAATATTGACAAGGGAAACAGAAAAAAAACTCCCGTTATCTTCTTTGAAGAGTGATCACAGAATCTTTTGCATCCACGTGAGACGAGACAGGGGGCTTTAGTTAACCACCAAATCGAGAGGACATCAGCCACCCACTCAGCATTGCACCGGGAGTTTCAGCCTAGGCTGATGTGCTTAAATCTCTGGAGTGGGATGCGAGTTTATAACCTCCTGCCTTAAGGGTGAGATTGCTACCCCCCCCCCCCCCCCCAACCGACCCCGACCCCCCCCCCCCCCCCCCCCCCCCCCCCCCCCCGAGCCACAGATAGAACCTGAGCATATCCTCAGACAGTGAATGGTCTAAGGTGATAGAACCAAGTGAATGAAGCAGGAATTTTTCAGGAATCAGCCTTGCCTGTCGGTTCCCAGCAATGCTAAACTTCTGAAATCTCAGTTGCATTAGATAAGGGAAGATGAGACAAAGCCTTTATTCACCGCTGATTTCTAAAGGGCAGCTCAGGGTTAACAGCACAGAGATCGCAACTGGCAGCGAGGATAGACGACTAAAAATAATCTGTGGTTAGGAGGCCATCAAACTTTGAGTATTTTCACACTGAGACTGAAAAGCACATTGCCAAGGACGACTGCAACAGGCTGAAAAAGTGCCAATTCTCAAATACAGGACAGTTCAACAATGAGACCTTGTTTTGAGCTCTTTGTGCATTTGACAAGATATGTGAGTTTGTGATGCCAGTTGAACAGGATCCACTCACCCCACCCCATATGACAACTTGCTGCATGAAACATTGCCTCCTTATCCCCATCCCTGTTCCTTTGCCCATCGTGTTAAATCTGTGTCCTCGCATTGCCACAAGCCAGAACAAATCCTTTGTACTTTTGAACACCTTTATTAATTCTCCCCTTAACTATTCTCAACTCAGGGGGCGGCAAGGCAGCACCGTGGATAGCACTGCTGCATCACCGCTCCAGGGTGCCGGGTTCAATTCCAGCCTCGGCTCACTGTCTGTGCGGAGTCTGCACATTCTCCCCGTGTCGGCGTGCGTTTCCCCCGGGTGCTCCGGTTTCTTCCCATGGTCCAAAGATGTGCCGGTGGTGGATTGGCCATGCTAAATTGCCCCTTAGTTTCCAAAAGGTTAGGTGGGGTTACTGGGGATAGGGTGGAGGGGTGGGCTTAATTAGGGTGCTCTTTCCAAGGGCCGGTGCAGACTTGATGGGCCGAATGGCCTCCTTCTGCACTGTAAATTCTATGATTCTGCGAACTCTGAGGTGCACAATCCCAGCGGCACGTTCTGAAGTCCCTCAGACAGATTTATGATAAATCTCAGTTTGTATGAGCTCCACATCAGGCTGCGCCCCTCAGGAAGGAGATATTGGTTTTGGAGGGGGTGCATGCAGAATCACCGAGATGAAAGGGTGAAATGGCACGCTCTTTTCCCACCAATTGGAAGGGAGGCCCCTCTGAAACATTCTGAAGGAAGCCAGGTGTATAGTTTAACAACAACTTATAGTTATATATCTATTTATGCAGCAGCTTTAAAGCAATAAAATGTCCCAAGGTATTCAGAGAAACATTAGAAAGCAAAATTTGAGACCAAGCTACTAAAGGAAATATTAGGACAGGTGAACAAAGCTTGATTAGATAGGTAGGTATTAAGGAAGAGGGAAAAATGGAGAGGAGAAGAGATTTTGGGAAAGAATTCCAGAGCTTAGGGCCCGGACAGCGGAAGGCACGGTCACCAATGATACAGAGGTTAAATCGGGGATGGTCAAGCGACCAGAATTTGATGAGCAGAAAAGAAAAATGACCTTGAAGGTTGTAGAAGTGGAGGAGATTACAGAAGGATTTGAAAATAAAGATTAAAAAATGTTAACATCATTATGTTAAAGACCAGTAGCCAATGATAGTCAATGAGGGTGGTGGGTGACAAGCGAATGGTGGAAGTAAGGATACTGGCAGCAGAGCTTTGGGAAGATTATGGCTTTAAAGCAGCAGGAAATCCTTGGAATCAATAACAAGTCCGCACTTAATAATCAGGGGTTATTTTAGAAGTGCTGAGATTCTCACCTCCGTTGAGTGGCACAAGAAACATCTGGGCACTGTGTGCATCCAACAGCTTCTTGGACTGGGCAATTGTTTTGAATGCACTCTTAAAATGTAAATGACTTAATTGCCCTTACAGAGATGGTGGTGAACCATCTACTTAAGTGGCTTGTTAGGCCAACCACAATGTTGGGTGGTCTGGGGGAGTGAGGTAAGGACAGATTCTTCCAGATGGTTTTCATGATATTGATAATCATAGTCACCATTACTGAGGCTAGCTTCCAATTCCAGACTCTTTTTTTTTTTGTGTGGTTTTGCTGGGATCTGAACCCATAGCCCCAAAACCGCAGCCTGGGCCTTTGGATTACTGACCCAGTGATGTTACCATCACGCTGCCATCCCACCTTCACGCACTTCAGCAGTGAACCAGGTAGGCTTTTACAACAGGCCACATAGGTACACGGTCATCATGCCTGGTATAAAACTTTCACTCTAACTTTATTTAATTCATTAAATTCCCCGCTACTCTGATGGGATTTTCACCTTTGTCCCCTGGTCATTAGCTCAGGTCTTCGAGTTATTCGTCCAGTAACATAACCTTTCATCTACCACCCCTCTCAAGGTGGGATGTGATCAGCAGTTTCTAAAAGATCCCAAGCAATTCACAAATTATGTCAGAGAATCAGCATGGGCAAGGCTTTGTGTTTTTCTGAGTATTGAAAGAGAAATAATTATAGAGCATCGATACTGTCAACAAATGCACACTATTGTGTAAACAGGGTGCAGTGTTTTGTGGAGCATTTCATCTTTCACTGACCTTCAGTGCGTATTTATTCATGCTTCTGGCTTGACTCTGATGGTTATTTTTAAAAATAATCAATCACAGACTCTGGTCTCCCGCGGGGGTACACAGATTGCAATGGAGAAGGGACAGAGGGCAGAAGGTAGACTTTGGAGCTTTGACTGGCGGCACAGAGTGAGGCTGTGGCGCACAAAGACTCCGTGAGACAAATAGAGTGAAGTCGATGAGGCTTTATTAAGCGTGTCTGTTCCCCAGCAGCCCGATAGTAAACTGGCCTGCGGGGGAAGGCACCGGCTTCTTATACTTCGCCTTCAGGGCGGAGCTTGAGGTCAACGGCCAACCAGGACTCGGGATCTGTCAGCCAATGACATTAGGGCTTCCAGTCCCACATGACCCCCAATACATACTACCACAGAGGCATTGGGCATTGAGCGAAGGAGGTCAAACGACGGCCCTGATTCTCTTCTCTCTCTGTGTAGGATTGCCTTGGAGGGGGGGGGGGGGCAGCACGGTAGCGCCGTGGTTAGCGCTGCTGCCTCATACGGACAGCGCGGTGGCGCAGTGGGTAGCACTGCTGCCTCACGGCGCCGACGACCCGGGTTTGATCCCGGCCCCGGGTCACTGTCCGCGTGGAGTTTGCACGTTCTCCCCGTGTTTGCGTGGGCCTCACCCCCACAACCCAAAGATGTGCAGGGTAAGTGGATTGGCCACGCTAAATGGCCCCTTAATTGGATACAGGGTACTCTAAATTTATTTTAAAAAAGGATTGCCCTGGAGTGTGCAGGAATCGATGCTTCAGCTCCAGGAGAGGCCAGGAGTAACAACCAGGGGGAAAATCATAAGGGCATAAAAATATATATGCATGCTTTCCTTCGAAGGCTTTCAATTATTAGTTCTTGGAGATGGTGTTGGGAGTGGGGCGGGGAGGGGGGTGGGGTGGATTGTTGGGAAGAAAGGCGGCTTGACCGACAGTGAAACATTATCCAATCAGGTAGTGAAGCTGTTCACTTTCCATGGGGCTCCACCAGGATGGATGTGTCCGTTGGCCAATGGAAGGAATGTGGTGGGAGTGGGCGGAATCTGTAATGAATTGTCCAGGAATTCATCCAACCCAAGCTGGTGACTCTACACCGCCAGGTTCGCCCTGATTGGTGGACAACACACTGGATTGATACATCTATCCCCCGGCTCCAATGTAATTTACCGATATTTACTATTGGGCTACTGTCAGGTTGAACGGGAGAATTATCCCGTGAAGAGAGATTCAATAGAATGGACCTAGCTGACCTAGAGCTTGCAATAATGACAGGTGATCCCATTGAAACAGACAATGTTCTCAAAGACATTGACAGGGTTGCTGCTGAGAGAGTGTTTCATCCCGGCAGGGAAATCTCGAACAAGGGGGCACAGTCTCCGGATAAGGTTGGCCATTGAAGATTGAGATGAGCAGAAATTTCTTCAGTCGGGGATTGTAACTTGTTGGGCTTCTCTACCTCAGACAATTGTGGATTCTGCAGTCGATGTGCGTATTTAAGATTATTTTCTTTTTGCACTGAGGGAATCAAGGGATGTGGGGATTGAACGGGAAATGACCTTTTAAAAAATATATTTTTATTGGGATTTAACATTTAGGAGCAAAATTTTTCTGATGTGCCATCAATTACTCTCGAGACAAGGTGAGTCATAACTAAGAGGCTTTAATCTGCTAGAACTGTTCCCCAGCAGCTTCGATACAGAAAGTGAAGGCTGCTGGGACGGCATTGGTTCTTATACTCCGCCTCTCAGGGTGGAGCTATGTACATCAGCCAATGGTAGATTCCTGTGTCTAGCCAATGGCCATCCACCTCTCAGGTATCGCAATACCTGGTATTACCACATTCACCCCCTGTTAAAAAAGAGCTCGGCGGGGTGATGGCCACGTTAATGTCGCCTTTCGCATGGTAGGACCAGGTATGGAGGTGCCGTGATGTCGAGGGTAATAGCAAAGTGTTCATGGTGCAGCAATCAGTCGATCAGGTGGCCTGGTCGTCCTTCTGGAGCGTCTGGGCTTCGGCGGTGATCCTGATGGGGGTCCCGGCGGTTGCGACTCCGGGAACGTGGTGTCGTCTTCCCAGGCAGCTTTGTCACCCCTAGGCGGCGCTGTTGGAGCGAAAAGTGGGCGGGGGGCGCCTGTAGGGGGCGCCGTTGCTAGTTCGGGCCTAGGCAGGGGCGGCAGGAGTACTGACCCTCCGGTCAGGTGCTGCGGGGAGGGTGGGGGTGGGGGCACTGGTGCGGGTGCGCGTGGGGCTCCGGCGGGCACCAGGTCCCGAAGGGATACCGTGTCTTGGCAGCCGTCAGGGAATGCTACATAGGGGTACTGGGGGTTGGCGTGCAGCAGGTGGACCCTCTCGACCAATGGGTCCAACTTGTGCGCCCTCAGATGTCTCCGAAGCAGGATGGGGCCGGGTGTCGCTAGCCAGGTTGGGAGCGAGGTCCCGGAGGAAGACTTCCTGGGGAAAACAAGGTGACGTTCATGAGGTGTCTGATTTGTGGTAGTACAGAGCAGTGACCGGATGGAGTGGAGGGCCACCGGGAGGACTTCCTGCCAGCGGGAGACGGGGAGAGTCCTGGACCGCAGGGCCAGCAGGACGGTCTTCCAGACCGTGCCGTTCTCCCTCTCCACCTGTCCGTTTCCCCGGGGTTGTAACTGGTCGTCCTGCTCGAGGCGATGCCTTTGCTGAGCAGGAATTGACGCAGTTCGTCACTCATAAAGAAGGACCCCCTATCACTGTGAATGTAAGCGGGGAAACCGAACAGTGTAAAGATACCCTGGAGGGCCTTGATGACGGTGGTTGTGGTCATATCTGGGCAGGGGATGGCGAATGGGAACCGGGAGCACTCGTCAATCACGTTCAGGAAGTACGTGTTGCTGTCGGTGGAGGGGAGGGGGCCTTTGAAATCCATGCTGAGGCGTTCAAAGGGACGGGAAGCATTTATCAGGTGCGCCCTCTCTGGCCGGTAGAAGTGCGGTTTGCACTCCGCGCAGATTTGGCAGTCCCTGGTGACTGTCCTGACCTCCTCGACGGAGTAGGGCAGGTTGCGGGTCTTGATAAAATAAAAGAAACAAGTGACTCCCAGGTGACAGAGATCCTCGTGGAGGGATCGGAGGCGGTCCACTTGTGCGGTGGCACAAGTGCCGTGGGACAGGGCATCAGGAGGCTCGTTCAGCTTCCAGGGACGGTGCAATATCTCGTAATTGTAGGTGGAGAGTTCGATCCTCCACCGCAAGATCTTGTTGTTCTTAATCTTGCCCTGCTGCGCATTATCGAACTTGAAGGCAACTGACCGTATGCCCGTGAGAAGAGTGAATCGCCTGCCGGCCAGGTAATGCCTCCAGTGTCGCACAGATTCTACTATGGCCTGGGCCTCCTTTTCGACCGAGGAGTGGCGAATTTCGGAAGCATGGAGGGTACGGGAGAAGAAAGCCACGGGCCTGCCCGCCTGGTTGAGGGAGGCCGCCAGAGCTACGGCGGACGCGTCGCTCTCGACCTGGAAGGGGAGGGACTTCTCGATGGCGCGCATCGTGGCTTTTGCAATGTCTGCTTTGATGCGGCAGAAGGCCTGGCGGGTCTCCATCGACAGGGGGAAGGTTGTGGACTGGATCAGGGGTTGAGCCTTGTCGGCGTAATTGGGGACCCATTGTGCATAATAGCTGAAGAAGCCGAGGCAGTGCTTTAGGGCCTTGGGGCAGTGAGGGAGGGGGAACTCCATGAGGGGCGCATGCGCTCAGGATCGGGGCCTATGACTCCACTTCGCACTACGTAGCCCAGAATGGCTAGCCGGTCGGTGCTAAACACGCATTTATACTTATTGTAAGTCAGATTAAGGATATTCACGGTCTGGAGAAATTTTCGGAGATTGGTGTCGTGGTCCTGCTGGTCATGGCCGCAGATGGTGACGTTATCAAGATACGGGAACGTTGCGCGTAAGGCCTACGTTGGAAGACCGAGACCCCGTTCGTGACACCGAAGGGAACCCTTAAAAAGTGATAGAGCCGCCCATCTGCTTCGAAGGCAGTGTACTGGCGGTCACCATTACGGAGGGGTAGCAGACTTGAGATCCACCGTGGAGAAAACCTTGTATTGCGCAATCCTGTTCACCAGGTCGGCTATACGGGGGAGAGGGTACGCATCCAGTTGCGTAAACCTGTTGATGGTCTGGCTGCAGTCAATGACCATCCTATGTTTCTCCCCGGTCTTTACCACCACTACTTGAACCCTCCAGGGGCTGTTGCTCGCTTCGATGACCCCTTCCCTCAGCAGCCTTTGGACCGCTGACCTGATAAAGGTCTGGTCCTGGGCACTGTACCGTCTGCTCCTGGTGGCGACGGGTTTGCAATCCGGGGTGAGGTTCGCAAACAGGGAAGGTGGGTCGGCCTTAAGGGTCGCGAGGCCGCAGACAGCAAGTGGGGGTATAGGGCCACCAAGTTTAAAAGACAGGCTTTGCAGGTGGCACTGGAAATCCAGCCCAAGGAGGGTGGCTGCGCAGAGGTGCGGCAGGATGTACAGGCAGAAATTGCGGAATTCCCTGCCTTGGACAGTGAGGTTCGCTAGGCAGAACCCCTTTATCTCCACTGAGTGTGATCCGGAGGCCAGGGAGATCCTTTGGTTTACGGGATGGGTGACAAGAGAACAGCGCCTTACCGTGTCGGGGTAAACAAAGCTTTCCGTGCTCCCAGAGTCGATCAAGCACGACGTCACGTGGCCGTTGATGGAGATCGTCGTTGTAGCTTTCGCAAGCGTCCGGGGCCGTCTCTGGTCCAGAGTCACCGAGGCCAGCTGCAGTAAAGGAGAGTTCTGGTCGGGCAGCGTGTAGTCGGCTGTGCTGGGGGCCTGGGGCCCCATCCAAGATGGCGTCAGCCATGGGTCGCACATGGAGTCCGGGGATGAAGAAGATGGCGGCGGCGAGGGACAAAATGGCGGCGCCCACCCGTCCAGAGTGGTCCGGGGGGCAAAATGGCCATGCCCGCGGGTCGCACGTGGCCTGAGGATAGGGGGATGGCGGTGGGCGCTGGACGGCCGGGGCCTGAAAAGGGGGCTGCCGATAGTCGCTGGAGACTGCGGCCACGGCGCGGGCCTGGCAGACCCTGACATAGTGGCCCTTCTTGCCGCACCCTTTGCAGGTGGCGGTGCGGGCCGGACAGCGCGGGCGGGGATGATTCGCCTGCCCGCAGAAGAAACAGCGTTGTCTGGCGGCGGTAGCGGGCAGTCTCGCCGTGCAGGCTTGCGGGGTCAGAGGGAAGGTCTGAGGGGCTGCCGCAATGGGGTGCCACGCAGCCCAGGGGGCCGCCGCGCATCCGGGAGCAAAAGCCAGCGCGTTGTTATATGCAACGTCCATGGACCCCGCCAGGGCCCGTGCCTCAGTAAGTCCCAGAGTGTCCATTTCTAGGAGCCTTCGGCGGATATCGGGGGAAGTCATACCTGCCACGAAAGCATCCCTGATCAAAAGTTCCGTGTGCTCGTTCCCCGAAACTGGCGGGCAGCCACAGTTTCGGCCCAGCACCAGCAGCGCCCGGTAGAAGTCTTCCAACGTTTCTTCGGGGCTTTGCCCCCTAGTCGCCAGAGGTGACGAGCGTAGACCTGGTTCACAGGACGGATATAATGTCCTTCTAGCAGCTCAATCGCTGCAGCATAATTCTCTGCTTCCTCGATCAGAGGGTAGATCCCAGGGCTGACCCGCGAGTGTAGAAGGTGCACCTTTTGTCTTTCCGTGGGGGTGTCGGTGGCCTTGTCGAGGTAGCCCTTAAAGCACGCCAGCCAATGTTTGAAGATAGCAGCAGAGTTGTCCGCGTGGGAGCTGAGCTGAAGGCACTCCGGTTTGATACGGAGATCCATCCTTTCAACTGAAGTTATAGCAGATTAAATTGATGCGCGATCAATTACTCTCGAGACGAGGTGACTCATAACTAATAGGCTTTAATCTGCTAGAACTGTTCCCCAGCAGCTTCGATACAGAAAGTGAAGGCTGCTGGGATGGCATCAGTTCTTATACTCCGCCTCTCAGGGCGGAGCTATGTACATCAGCCAATGGTAGACTCCTGGGTCTAGCCAATGGTCATCCACCTCTCGGGTACCGCAATACCTGGTATTACCACATTATACACAACAAGAAATAACGCCATAGGCAAAACACACAAATGAAGATTCTAAACAACAACTTCATAGACTTCTGTACACCCAGTTTTCACTTTCGCTGTGACCAAGGTTCCCTGGCTACTCTCCCCCCTCCCCCCAAAGTTAGTTGCTGGTTGCAAACAGGTCCTCAAAGAGGTTTGTGGACTTCTTCCATGTGTCGTTGAATTTCTCCTCCGACCCCCGATCAAGGATTTTATCTTTTCTAGTTTCAGGAACTCATCCAGTTCTTGAGAGCCACTCCGAGGCCCTGGGTGGCGCTGCTGACTTCCAGCCTGGCAGCAATCTCCTCCTGGTGATCAGTGAGGAGAAGGCCAGGGTGTCCGCCCCCTTCCCTGTCCAGAGCTCTGGAAGCTCTGACACCCCGAAGACCGCCACAGATGGGCACCACTCCATCTTGACCCCCACAACCCTGAACGTGACCTCAAAAAAAAGGCAGTCCAGAACTCCCTGAGTCCGGGGCAGGAGCAGAACAAGTGGGTTCATACCCCCTTGACACCGCTCTCACTTATCCTCCACCTCCAGGAAGGACCCGCTCATGTGTGACTTAGTGAGGTGCGCACTGTGCACCACGTTGAGCTGCATCAGGCTTAACCCAGTGCACAAGGAGGTGGAGTTATCCTGGGTAGCACCTTGCTCCACAGTACGCCCCCCTATCTCCATGTCCATCTCCTCCACTCATTTCTGCCTGGTCTCGTCCAATGGGGTCTTGACCTTTTCAATGAGTCACCCATAAATGTCGTCAGTCCAGCCCTACCATTGTGTCCAAAAGTGTGTCTGGGGGAACGTTTTTGCCGCCTTGCCGAGAAAGTCACACAGCTGCAGGTCTCTGAGCTCATTCCCTTTCGGGAGCTGGAGCTTCTCCGAGAGCTCTCCCAGGGTCGCCAGTCTACTGTCAATGTACATGCCCTTTAGCTTCAATGCCCCTCTGTCTTCCCTCCACATCCCAAATATGGCGTCTATCTTCGCCGATGTGAACCTATGGTTGTTGCAGATGGGGACATCTATAGCTGAAGATCTGGATTACCTGAATATGAAGAGGAACCTGGGCAGCACGTTCATTTTGACCATCTGTATTCTTCCCGCTAGCGAGAGAGGGAGGAAGTCCCATCTTTGCCGGTCCCTCTTCACCTCCTGCAGCAGGCAGGAGAGGTTCCACTTATAGAGACTCGACCAGTTGTGGGCTATTTTGATCCCAGGTACCTGAACTTGGTTTAGGACGCTTTAAATGGCAGCCCTTCCAGATCCACTTCTCCCACTCGGGGCTTCATTTTGCTCTTCCCCAGATTGAGTTTGTAACCCGAGAAGGCACTGAGCTCCCTGAGGAGTTCTGCTATCTGTCCCATGCTGACCAGGGGCCCGATATATAGAGGAGCAGGTCATCTGCATGGAGCGAAACTCTGAGTTCCCTGCCCCCTCTGCGAATGTCTGTCCACCACACTGCCGATCTGAGGGTGATGACCAGTGGCTGATTGGCAGTGCGAACAGAAATGGGGATAGCGGGGACTCCTGCCTCGTTCCCTTATGCAGCTGGAAGTACTCGGAGCTGGTGCCGTTTGTCCACACGTTTTCAATAGGAGCGCTGTACAGGAGCTTCACCCACGCAATGAACCCTGCACCAAACGCCACCGCTGCGGTACTGGGGTCACACGTAAGCCAGCCCAGGTAAGGACGTCACATTTCAGTCCCTACATTAGTGAAGCAAATGGGTTTTTAATGACAATTCCATATTTTCATGGTCACCATTACTAATCCCTCATTCCAGGTTTATTTAATTAGAATTAGCAGCCTGACCACCACATTCACTGCTTGTCCAATCGTTAAAATATTTCTGAAGAAGCAGTGGTAATGTTACTGAACGGGCAATCCAGAGACCCATGCTCTGGGGCGATGGGGCGGGATTCTCTAATCCCGCGGCAGAGTGTCCTCGCCGTCGTAACCGCGACGGCATGAACGGGCCACAAAATTCTGGCCCGCAAAAGGGGCTAGCATGGCACTGGAGCGGTTCACGTCGCTCCAGCTGCTGATCCCAGCGCGAACTGGGCGCCGCGGGATCGGCGCCTGCGCAGTGACGCCAGCGCCAACACACACATGCGCAGTGGCACCAGCGCCAAGGCGCACATGCGCAGTGGATTCCTTCAAAGCGACGGCCCCGACGCAACATAGCGCGGGGCTACAGGGGCCGGCACGGAGGAAACGAGGCCCCCAGCCAGAGAGGCCAGCCCGCCGATCGGTGGGCCCCGGCCCCAATCGCGGGCCAGGCCACATTGGAGGCACCCCCCCGGGGTCGGTCCCCCCCTTCCCCCCCACAGGCCGCCCCCGACTCTTCCACGCCGAGCAGGTGTGGACGGCACGGCGGGACTCGCCGTTTTCACGACGGCCGCTGGCAAATTAAGGCACAGCCATTAATGGTGGACCATTGGAAATCTGGGATTGGCAAGAAGCCAGGATTGGAGGAGCTCAGAGATCTTAAAAGGTTTGGGGGCAAGAATGTGCTCCAGATATAGGAAAGAGCCAAGGAGGGGTTTAAACACAAGAGCTGGGATTTTCCAGGCCTTCCAGTGGGAGGGTTCTTCTGGTCCCACCGATATAAACACAGGTTTCAAGGGGCTGGTTTAGCACGGTTGGCTAAACAGCTGGCTTGTAATGCCAGCAGCGCGGGTTCAATTCCCGTACCAGCCTCCCCGAACAGGCGCCGGAATGTGGCGACTAGGGGCTTTTCACAGTAACTTCATTGAAGCCTACTTGTGACAATAAGCGATTATTATTATTATTATTATCTAGCTCATTAAAATCCCTGTTCACTTCTACTAATCATCTCGTGTGAGTTAATGATCGCATCAATAGGCCCCCCCTCAGGCCACCCCGCTGGGTGCCCTCTGGACCCAGCCAACCCATCAGCTGTATGGGCACACTCCCAGCACAATCAGTGCCATCTTGTTGGCTGGGATGAGTGTTTGTGGGGATTGCAATGTGTATGTGCAGCTTGTCAGCCTCCCGAGTATCATTCACGGACTCGGCAAATCTCGCACCATTTTTCATTGGAATCGGTCGTGTTCCACGCGGCACCGGTGCTAGCCCCTCCCTCTAGCTGAATCGGTCCAAGTTCGGTGCCAGTTTTGCTGTCGTGAAAGTCCACAAATCCTGCCCGGGCGTCAACACTTAGCCTCAGGAAGGGAGAATCCAGACCCAGTTGTCATATGTAACTCAAGGACACGAGTGTAGAAAGTACTCTTAACCCTGTTTACCCATATTGTCTCCGACTCCAGCAATGGCCCAATCATAAAAACCTCCGCCGGAACTTTCCAGTATTGCCGAGCCATTGAAACCTGTGTTTATATCGGCGGGACCGGAAGATCCCTCCAGCGGGAAGGCCTGGAAAATCCCGGCTCTTGTGTTTAAACCCCTCCTTGGCTCTTTCCTATCTCTGGAGCACATTCCTGCCCCCAAACCCTTTAAGATCTCTGAGCTCCTCCAATCCTGGCTTCTTGCCAATCCCAGATTTCCAGTGGGCCACCATTAATGGCTGTGCCTTAATTTGCCTGGGCCTTAACCGCTGGAATTAACTCCCTAAACTTCTCGGCAAACCTACTGATGCACGAGCAATGACCACTAAAGCGAGGTTGTAGTCCAACTGAAGGCTTTAATAAGCGAGATGTTTCCCCAGCAGCTCAGGTACAGATGAAGGCTGCTGGGGCGGCATGGGCTCTTATACCCCGCCTTGCAGGGCGGAGCTACCATACAGTTTGACCAATAGGAAACATACAATATCTACCAATGGTGTTCCAGCATTACCAGGTACCGTAATACCTCTACACAGACTACCACATTCACCCCCTGTTAAAAAAGAGTCCGGCGGGGGTGGTGGCCTGATATTACAACATGGTAACGTGGTAGAAATTATAGTCATGGCGGTACCGTAATACCTCCGTACAGCGTTTTGTAACTGTTTACAATTCTATTTACTATTTACAATTTATGATTCATAATTAAATATACACTTTAAAATGAAGCAATCAGTCGATCGGGGGCCCTGGTCATCCTTTGTGATCGTCAAAGCTTCGGTGGCGACTCCGGTGGAGGCTTTGGCGTCTGTGACTCCGGGAGCGTGGCCTCGATCTCTGTGGCAGCTTCGACACCCCTCGACGGCGCTGGTGGGGAAAACAGTTGACCTGGCAAAGGAGCGTCTGCGGGGCGCGTCGGTGGGTGGGGGGGGCCTAGTTGGGGCCGGCGGAAGGACTGATCCTCCTGCAAGGTGCACTGGTGGGAGGGAGGGTGGGACTGGTGGCTGGGGTGTGCGTGGGGTTCCGGCGGGCGCCAGGTCCCGTAGGGAGACCGTATCTTGTCGGCTGTCGGGGTACGCCACGTAGGCGTACTGGGGGTTAGCATGGAGAAGATGGACCCTCTCGACCAACGGGTCCGACTTGTGCGCCCGCACGTGTTTTCGGAGCAGGATGGGTCCGGGAGCTGCCAGCCAGGTCGGGAGTGAGGTCCCAGAGGAGGACTTCCTGGGGAAGACAAGGAGATGTTCGTGAGGTGTTTGGTTGGTTGTGGTACAAAGCAGTCAGACTACCACACCTATCTCTTAGTAATCTGTTTGGTGGACTTCCCCCAGTGTCATTTTATGTGTCTCAGTGTCAGATTTTGTTCGGTAATGTTCCTGTGAAACGCTCTGAAACATTTAGCGGTACTATATAAATGCAAATTGTTTTTGGTCCAGTGTTCGGCATTCCAATTTGTCCCCGGGATGTGGTAGTCACTGGCTTTGCTGACAGTTGTTGCATTAGTGATCCTGCTGTAGTGGTGGTGGTGTCACCTTATTGTAACTGTTTGATACAATCGAGTGTCTCCCCAGGACCTTCAGGTAGCATTTACTCATAGGCCGGTCCGCTCTCGGTCAAGCGAAATGAGGCCGGTGAATAGCGGAAGAGGCAGAAAAAGAGAACCGTGCCAAACGCCAAACCGTTTGCGGTGCAACCAGCCAGCTCCCATAGTCGAAATCAGGATCTCGCCATAGCGAGGCGAGAAACCAATTATCGCCACTTAACCCCAGTTTCCGTACAATTAACAAGAGCCACCCCATATCCTAAGGCCTCCCGTCATTCAGCGGCCTCCCCAGCAAGTGGCACCGATTAGTACTCCTTTTTAAAAACGTGAGCCTGGCGGAAGGGCTTCTGTGCGGAGCCGAGGAGGTGAGTAGCCATCTTTGCTCACAGGCAAAGAGCCCGGGGGTGCTGGACTTGCCACCCCGGTGCGCGACGGGTGGGGGGATCCTCCGTAGGGGTGGGCCGCCATGGGAAGTAGGGGGCAGGTGCTAGGGAGGGCAACCAGGGGGGCAACTGTTCGCAGCACCACCATGACAACCCCTGGATCGTGTTTATCCATTCCGGGGGCCACTGACATACTGACCACCAATAACCCCCACCAACTGCTGAGGCCTCTGGCCGTGCGGCTGAAGGCTATCGCTAATAGAGAATTGGCAATCGTGGTTAAGTGAGCACTTCACACAACCCAAGTGGATTCTCATGGGTGGGCGGGTCCTGTAGCATGTGGGAGTCATTGCCTAGCATCGCAATTAACGTTGATGCCTGGACACTGTGATTGAACACTACGGGAGGCAACACCACACACGCAGCAGCCAACATCCGAACACCCAGGGGATGGGACATATCTCCGGGGAACATGTCCGTGGCCGGAGGGTGGGTGACTGCCACGGGGAGGGAACTAGTACCCGGGTGACGTAACCATAAGACCATAAGACATAGGAGCAGAAGTGAGGCCATTCGGCCCATCGAGTCCACTCCACCATTCAATCATGGCTGATTTCAACTCCATTTACCCGCTCTCTCTCCATAGCCCTTAATTCCTCGAGAAATCAAGAATTTATCAACTTCTGTCTTAAAGACACTCAACGTCCCAGCCTCCACCGCCCTCTGTGGCAATGAACTCCACAGACCCACCACTCTCTGGCTGAAGAAATTTCTTCTCATCTCTGTTCTAAAGTGACTCCCTTTTATTCTAAGGCTGTGCCCCCGGGTCCTAGTCTCCCCTGCTAATGGAAACAACTTCCCTACGTCCACCCTATCTAAGCCATTCATTATCTTGTAAGTTTCTAATAGATCTCCCCTCAGCCTCCTAAACTCCAATGAATATAATCCCAGGATCCTCAGACGTTCATCATATGTTAGGCCTACCATTCCTGGGATCATCCGTGTGAATCTCCGCTGGACCCGCTCCAGTGCCAGTATGTCCTTCCTGAGGTGTGGGGCCCAAAATTGCTCACAGTATTCTAAATGGGGCCTAACTAATGCTTTATAAAGCTTCAGTAGTACATCCCTGCTTTTATATTCCAAGCCTCTTGAGATAAATGACAACATTGCATTTGCTTTCTTAATTACGGACTCAACCTGCAAGTTTACTGTGGTAATACCAGGTATTGCGGTACCTAAGAGGTGGATGACCATTGGTTAGACACAGGGGTCTACCATTGGCTGTTGTACATAGCTCCGCCCTGAGAGGCGGAGTATAAGAACCGGAGCCGTCCCAGCAGCCTTCACTTTCTGTATCGAAGCTGCTGGGGAAGAGTTGTAGCAGATTAAAGCCTTCAGTTATGAATCACTTCGTCTTGAGAGTAATTGATTGCGCACCTTTAGAGAATCCTGGACTAGGACTCCCAAGTCCCTTTGCACTTCAGCATTATGAATTTTGTCACCATTTAGAAAATAGTCCATGCCTCTATTCTTTTTTCCAAAGTGCAAGACCTCGCACTTGCCCACGTTGAATTTCATCAGCCATTTCTTGGACCACTCTCTTAAACTGTCTAAATCTTTCTGCAGCCTCCCCACCTCCTCCATACTACCTGCCCCTCCACCTATCTTTGTATCATCGGCAAACTTAGCCAGAATGCCCCGAGTCCCGTCATCTAGATTATTAATATATAAAGAGAACAGCTGTGGCCCCAACACTGAACCCTGCGGGACACCACTTGTCACTGGTTGCCATTCCGAAAAAGAACCTTTTATCCCAACTCTCTGCCTTCTGCCTGACAGCCAATCGTCAATCCATGTTAGTACCTTGCCTCGAATACCATGGGCCCTTATTTTACTCAGCAGTCTCCCGTGAGGCACCTTATCAAAGGCCTTTTGGAAGTCAAGATAGATAACATCCATTGGCTCTCCTTGGTCTAACCTATTTGTTATCTCTTCAAAGAACTCTAACAGGTTTGTCAGGCACGACCTCCCCTTACTAAATCCATGCTGACTTGTCCTATTCCGACCCTGCACTTCCAAGAATTTAGAAATCTCACCCTTAATGATGGATTCTAGAATCTTGCCAACAACCGAGGTTAGGCTAATTGGCCTATAATTTTCCATCTTTTTCCTTGTTCCCTTCTTGAACAGGGGGGTTACAACAGCGATTTTCCAATCCTCTGGGACTTTCCCTGACTCCAGTGACTTTTGAAAGATCATAACTAACGCCTCCACTGTTTCTTCAGCTATCTCCTTTAGAACTCTAGAATGTAACCCATCTGGGCCCGGAGATTTATCAATTTTTAGTCCTCTTAGTTTCTCTAGCACTTTCTCCTTTGTGATGGCTACCATATTCAACTCTGCCCCCTGACTCTCCTGAATTGTTGGGATATTACTCATGTCTTCTACTGTGAAGACTGACGCAAAGTACTTATTTAGTTCCTCAGCTATTTCCTTGTCTCCCATCACTAGATTACCAGCATCATTTTGGAGCGGCCCAATGTCTACTTTTGCCTCCCGTTTGTTTTTAATGTATTTAAAGAAACTTTTACTATCATTCCTAATGTTACTGGCTAGCCTACCTTCATATTTGATCCTCTCTTTCCTTATTTCTCTCTTTGTTATCCTCTGTTTGTTTTTGTAGCCTTCCCAATCTTCTGACTTCCCACTACTCTTTGCCACATTATAGGCTTTCTCTTTTGCTTTGATGCATTCCCTAACTTCCTTTGTCAGCCATGGCTGCCTAATCCTCCCTCTGATAACCTTTCTTTTCTTTGGGATGAACCTCTGTACTGTGTCCTCAATTACTCCCAGAAACTCCTGCCATTGCTGTTCTACTGTCTTTCCCACTACGCTCTGCTCCCAGTCGATTTTCGTCAGTTCCTCCCTCATGCCCCTGTAGTTACCTTTATTTAACTGTAACACCTTTACATCTGATTCTACCTTCTTTCTTTCAAATTGCAGATTGAATTCTACCATATTATGATCACTGCCTCCTAAGTGTTCCCTTACTTTAAGATCTTTAATCAAGTCTGGCTGATTACATAATGGCCTGTTCCTCCTGGGCTCCATCACAAGCTGTTCCAAAAAGCCCTCCTGTAAACATTCAATGAATTCCCTTTCCTTGGGTCCACTGGCAGCATTATTTACCCAGTCCACCTGCATATTGAAGTCCCCCATGATCACTGTGACCTTGCCTTTCTGACATGCACTTTCTATTTCATGGTGCATTTTGTGCCCCCGGTCCTGACCACTGTTAGGAGGCCTGTACATAACTCCCATTATGTTTTTTTTGCCTTTGTGGTTCCTCAACTCTACCCACACAGACTCCACGTCATCCGACCCCATGTCGTTTAGTGCTATTGATTTTATTTCATTCCTAATTAACAAGGCAACCCCGCCTCCTCTGCCCACCTCTCTGTCTTTTCAATAGGTTGTGAATCCCTGGATGTTTAAACGAGCGGGTGTCTGGGGTACAGGGTCTGGGGTCCGGTGAGGGGGAGCCACTGTGGACAGGAGTGAAGGGGCAGGGCGTTCCGGGTGGGATGGAGGGGGGTGGGTTCAATGGGGGATTGGAGGGTCCCAGGGTGGGAGCCAACGCTGTTTGTCAGTCTAACACCCTCTCCCAATTCCTTAGATATTGAACACTATGGCAGGGATGTTGGACGCAGGGTTGCCCTACTAGTGCTGGTGCTACGAGATGCCGCCAGACGCCGGAGAAGGCGGCAGCAGCAGCGTCTGCAGATCCTCGCGGCAGCGTCCCATGTGCAGGTCCCCGCCCCACACCCTGAGGAGCCAGCCGCCCAGCCGGCAAGTGAGGGATCCAGAGGGGGAGGCCCGCAACGGCCCAGGGTGTACAGGCGCCGCTGGTCCTTCAAACAGATGATAGACAGCACGTGCCGCAGGAGGCTCCGCCTCAACAAGGAGACGGTGTAACACCTGTGCCGTGTCCTCGTGGACTTGGCACAGCGCGGAGGAGGAGGACGCCCGCTCCCGGTGGCCATCAACGTCATTGCAGCCCTGAACCTTTACGCCTCAGGATAATTCCGAGCTCAAGCGGGACCTGTGTGGCATCTCGCGGGCCAAAGCCCACAGGTGCACCCGACAGGTCATGGATGCTCTGTGTGCCCGGGCAGAAAACTACATCAGCTTTGACATGGACCAAGGAGGTTTCTCCATCATCACCGGGATGCCCCAAGTCCAGGGGGTCATAGATGGCACACATGTTGCCCTGTGCTTACCGGGCCATCTGCGGGTGGCCTATGTTACCAAAAGGGGTTCCACTCCCTCAACATTCAGCTCATGTGCAACCACCACATGAAGATCATGCATGTGTGTGCACGCTTCCCGGGGAGTGTACACAACAGCTACATCCTGGGGCAGTCGGTCATTCCCGGGCTCGTCGAGGACCACCCCAGGATAGGTGGCTGGCTCATGTGGGAGAAGGGATATCCGCTGGGGGCCTGGCTAATGATGCCATTGCGGAGACCGGAGACCGAAGCGGAGACCCGGTACAAAGAGGCCCATGCAGCCACCCGGGGTGGCATTGAGCGGCGCATCGGACTCCTCAAGATGCGGTTCCGATGTCTCGACCACTCTGGAGGGGGCACTGCAGTACACCACCCGGAGGGTCAGTCATTTTGTTGTGTCCTCCACAACCTCACACAGCAGCGGGGTGACGAGCTGGAGGTTGGTGATGGGGAACATGTGTCTCCGAGGAAGAGGGCAAGGATGATGAGGTGGTGCCGGACCAGCAGGGGCTGGAGGACGAGGCCGGAGAGGAGCCTGAGGCCCAGTCGGAGGCTGGAGGACAGGCGGCAGAGGTCCAGCAATCCCGGAGGGCCAAGGAGATCCTCATACCCATGCGGAAGAAAGTAACAGAGGCATCATACTGGTTGTGCACAAGGGTGTTTAATGTGTTATACAATTCCTCACTCTCCCGATGGTGCCACCACCCCCCATCGCCCTAACCCCTTCCTCACCCCCTACCTAAACTCCACCCCCTCACCCTCCCCCCTCCTCCCCTGGTGCCCTCAGTGATCCTCGATGTGCTTGGCCTTCCTAGCCCTATCGCTACGTCTTGGTGCCTCCCCAGGGTGCACATCAGAGGTGGTGGCAGCCAGTTGCTCACCACGTCCCATGGCCTTCGATCCCCTGGTGGGTGTCCTCTAGGGGGCTCTGGGGCCGGAGAGCCCAGCTCATTTGTTGCTGCCGTGTCCCATGTGCTGGCTGTGAGACGCAACCTCGTCAGAGGGGTGGGATTCAGGGGAGCTGGAGGCCATTGTCACCACTCCATGGGACGGGTTCGGGTCGCCACCCAGCGACCCCCGCTCCCGCTCGGTGCCCTTAGGACCCCGGCTTCACCTTGGGATGGAGAGGCGGCTGGTTTGAGCCCTGGTGACTCCTCATTGTCTGCACCATCGTGTCGACGCCCTCGGCGATGCTCCTCAGTGACTGGCACAAGCTCCGCAGCGGCTCAGCAACGCCCACCTGTGACTGGGACAAGCTCCGCAGCGGCTCAGCAATGCCCACCTGTGACTGGGACCAGCTCCGCAGCGGCTCAGCAATGCCCACCTGTGACTGGGACATGCTCTGCAGCGGCTCAGCCATTCGCATCGGACATGTCTCACAGAACCTCAGCAAGGTCGGCCTGGTACTGGGCCACATCCCCCAGCGAGGCGGACATTCTGTCGAGACCCTCAGCCATGGCCGTCACCGACTGCGCAACACCTTGGACACCTTTTTTTAAGATTTAGAGTACCCAATTCATTTTTTCCAATTAGGGGGCAGTTTAGCGTGGCCAATCCACCTACCCTGCACATCTTTGGGTTGTGGGGGCGAAACCCACGCTAACACGGTGAGAATGTGCAAACTCCACACGGACAGTGACCCAGGGCCGGGATCGAACCTGGGACCTCGGCGCCGTGAGGCAGCAGTGCTAACCACGTGCTGCCCACCTTGGACACCTTCACTCATGGTGCCCAGGTCATACACCAGGCTCTCCACTGTGGTTGCCATCCTAGCAGTGTTGGCCTCGGCGCCACGCATATCCGGTGACATCTGCTGTGCCCGTAGCCTCCGGGACTCCTCCAATCGGCTATGGATCTGCTGGAGTGACACTGACATCTCCCTCTGAATGTCCCGGCCGCTCCCTAGCGTCTCCATCAGCTCCGAGTAACTCTGTTCCACAGGCTCAGCATCAGGCTGAGACCCAGCTGGGTCCTGGGATCCAGCAGATCTCCGACTGCTGTCTCGCCTGGGGGTTCCCGCCTCCACCTGATGTACACCAGCAGCAGTGTGGTGCTCACCAGATTGTGGCCCAGAAGCCTGTCCACTAACATGTCCCACCGAGGTGCGTGTACCTGCGCTGGTGGAGGGTGGGGATGACAGCTGTGCCGCGACTATAACGGTGGCAACCTCGGAGCTCTCCTCGGGTGGTCTCCTGGGAGGCAGGAGAGGGTGCTTCCCGGGATGGGCCGCCCAGGATGGCGCTGTCGGCTGGAGGACCTGCGGGAGAATGGACATGTGGTCAGAGGCAGGGATGGGTCAGTCAGTAAAGCAATAACAACTCGCATTTGACGGGTCCTCTGGTTGGGGCCCGGTGGTTCCTCACCTTTCGGCATCCGCCAACGTCCGCGTGGGTGACCGATCAGTCCTCGGCCACCCCGGTCACCTCCAGGGCACGCTCCTCGAAGGTGGTGAGGATTTTGAAGTCCGGCACCCTCTGCCAGTGGGAGGTGGGCCGGGTACCACGTTTTATTAGGATCGCACCCCTAAACAACTCCCATCGATTGTCGTACAAACCCATCTGGCTCACTAATGTCCTTTAGGGAAGGAACTCTGCCGTCCTTACCCGGCCTGGCCTACACGTGACTCCAGACCCACAGCAATGTGCTTGATCCCGAACTGTTCTCGGAACTGGCCGAGCGAGACTCTGAGTTGCACTCAAGAAGGAGGCTCACCTTCACCTTCTCAATGGTGGCCAATAAGTGCTGCCCGCGCCCATGAATCAATAAATTATACAGAGGGAATGCCGAGCTGTCTGTGGCGCTATCTTCTGGATGAGATGTTGAACTGAGGCTTTATCTGGCCCCTCGGGTAGTCCAGGGCCCCACAGACGATCTGGTCACATCGCAGGGCTGTTCGTGGGATCGGCTGTGCACAGACTGTCTGCTGCCTTTCCCACATTAGCTACAGCGGTTAAACATTACTTCATCGGCGGCAAAATGTTTTTTTTTTTAGATGTCCTGAGCTTGTGGAAGGCACCAGAAACACAAGTCTTTATTCTTTTGCTGAATCAGATTTGTTTGTGGTGCTGCCTGGGACTTGTGGTCAGATCTCACGGGCCAGTTGGCAAGGGGTTAATTCTCTGAAACAATGGCAATGCTGTGAGGAGGGCAGGGGGGTGGGGGTGCGGGCGAAAGTTCTTGCCGGGGTTGGGGGGGGGGAAGGAACTTCCTGTTACAGTAGTCAACCAGTGATATCGCTGGTGTCACAGGAAAATAACTAAAACCGCAGAACAAGTTGTACTGCTAGTTATTTAAACCCTTTTACAAATTGCAGGTGGCAGGAAGTCGATAGGCCTATTTAAACATCAGGCCTTTGAGGTTTAAAGAGCTGGCAGAGACAACAGCGGCAGACAGGCACCGAAGGCGGACCCAATCAGGGCCCTCGGACGCGCTCAGGCCAATGGGACTCCGAGGAAAGTCAGCTTAGCAACAGGGTTTTCCCGAGCGGCGAGCCAATCGCCTGCCAGCTGCCGACTGCTTGTCACCTCACTGATTCAACGCCCTCAAAGCTGAGGAACAACAAGATGAAAACACGAGATAATGAGACAGCTTCCTGCAGCCCTGTGAAAACTGGTTACACTGGGGGGGGAAACTTTTCAGCTTTGTTGGTGCGAGAGCACCGTATCAGCTTTCCCACAAAACCTCACAGCTCCTGGTTAACTCACGGGTTCGATTGCCGTCAGCTTACTGACTGACGTGACATTTTTAAAAGCAGGAATTCAAAGTTGTTGTTTTTTGCCCACTTGTCTTTCCCTCCCACAGAGGTGTCGAGTTGTATTTTGGGTGTGTGGGGACTGTGGAAGGGGACGCACAGAGAAGGAGTCCTCCAATGCCTGGTTCTAATGATCCATTCTCTTCACTTGCCAGCATCTGGAGGCCATTTAACTCTGGAGGGCTTAACATTGCAGCCCATTCCTGCCACCTGACTTGGGGTGGGACATGGGGGTATCCCAGTTCTATTAGGGACTGTGAGAGCACTAACCCTCAGGAATTAACCTGTAGCTCCCTGTCACACTGAAAACACACTCCCAGTGCTGTACTATACAGTTTGAACAGAGGCATTTCCCTTCCCTTTGTTACAGTAGAGGAACAGGCCATTTAGCCCCACTAGTCCATACTGGTGTTTGTGCTCCACACAAGCCTCTTCCCAGCCCCTCTTCATCTCATAGAATCATAGAATTTACAGTGCAGGAGGCCATTCGGCCCATCGAGTCTGCACCGGCCCTTGGAAAGACCATTCTATTTAAGCCCATGAATCCACTCTATCCCCGTAACCTAGTAAACCTACCTCACCTTTGGCCACCTAAAGGGGCAATTTAGCACGGCCAATCCACCTGACCTGCACATCTTTGGGCTGGAAGGAAACCGGAGCACCCGGAGGAAACTCACGCAGACACGAGGAGAAAGTGCAAACTCCTACACAGTCACCCGAGGCCGGAATTGAACCCGTGTCCCTGGCGCTGTGTGGCAGCAGTGCTAACCACTGTGCTACCCCATCTCTCCCCCATCACCGAATAATTCTATTCCTTTCTCCCTCATGTATCTACTCAAGGCATCTCCACTAATTGCCTTATACCCCCATGGTAATGAGTGCCATATTCTCACCACTCTGTAAATAAAGAAGCTTCACTGGGTGTGTCAGCCGTGGCCCAGTTCTCAACTCTAGAGTCACCATCTTGAAATTCCACTCCAGGACATGCAAGCAAGGCTAAACTTCCACTGCAGCCCTTGGAGAGTAAAGAACAAAGAACATTGCAGCACAGGAACAGGCCCTTCGGCCCGCCAAGCCTGCACCGATCCCGATTCATTATTTAGACCGATTACTTATTGCCCAACCAATCTGTATCCCTCCATCCCCCGCCTGTTCATGTGTCCATCAAGATACATCTTAAATGTTGCTATCGTGCCTGCCTCCACCATCTCCACTGACAACGCATTCTGGGTATCCACGACTCTCTGCGTGAAAAACCTTTCTCCCTTAAACTTTTTCTCTCTCACCTTGAACCTGTGCCGCCTTATAATTGAGTCTTCCACCCTGGGAAACAGGAAAAAGCTTCTGACTATTCACCCCGTCTATACCTCTTGTGATTTTGTAGACCTCAATCTGGTCTCCCCTCAGCCTCCACCTTTTCAATGAAAACAATCCGAGTTTATTCAACCTGTCCTTATAGACCCTCCAGACCAGGCAACATCCTGATCAACCTTCTTTGCACCCACCCCAAAGCATCCACGTCCTTCTGGTAGTGTGGCGACTAGAACTCCATGCAACCTTCCAAATGTGACCTAACTAAAGTTTTGTACAACTGTAACATGACCTGCCAACTCTTGTACTCAATAATCCGGCCGATGAAGGCAAGTATGCCGTATACCTACTTGACCACCTTATGCACCTGCATTGCCACTTTCATGGAACTATGGATCTGAACGCCCAGATCCCTCTATATGTTAGACTTAGCTCAGGTTTATATGAAGACCTCCTCTATGTGGGCCATAGACCCCAGGTGGATAGGAGTTCATTGCTGAGGCATCCCTTCCACAGACATTCGCTCCCTCCACCACCAACGCACAGTGGCAGCCGTGTGTACCACCTGCAAGATGCACTGCAGCAACTTACCGAGTTTCCTTAAATAACACTTTCCAAACCCGCAATCTAGAAGGACAAAGGATACCTGGGAACGTCACCACCTAGAGGTTCCCCTCCCAGTCACTCACTCTCCTGATTTGGATAAATATATCGGCTGTTCCTTCACTGTCGCTGGGCCAAAATCCTGGAACTCTCTCCCTAACAGCATTGTGGGTGTACATACTGTTGCACACAGCAGGCTGGATTCTCCGCAGCCCCGCGCTGTAATCGCGGCTGGCACGGGGGGGGGGGGCGGAGAATCCACTTTCACTTCAAAATCGGGCCCGGCGCCAGTTCGGCGATTCTCCGGGTCCCGAACATGACCGCGGAGTACACCGCACTCTGGCCATTGCCAGAGACCCGTCCAGCAATCCTCCGCTCCCGACCGGCCAAGTTCCCGACAGCGTGGAACTATCCACCTATTGCTGGTTGGGATGCCGCCCTGGTCGGAGGCGGGAGAATCAAAGACCAGGGGGGTGGGCCTGATAGGCGGACGGGACATTAATGTGTGGGGGTTGAGGCTCGGGTGCGAGGCCAATCAGAGGGTCTCTTTATTCGGCGTGGCTCCTGTGGTGGTATGTATTAGGGGTAATACGGTACACCACGTGTCGACAGGCTATTGGTGGAGGGATGCCAGGTCCTGATAGGATCTGCCACCTACTGGACTCCACCCAGAAATGCCGGTATAAGAACCCAGTTTTTCCCTCCATTTCCCTCAGCAGTTGTATTCTGTAACCACGCTGCTGGGGATAAAGTTCTGCTTAATAAAGCCTTCAATTGACATTACCTCAACTTGCCTCGCGTCATATTGACGGTGCTACAATTTATTAAGCAGAATTTAAATTGAAGAAAACGACGTGGGAACATGGAGCTCCGAATCACCCCGGAGTGCCTGCGCATCGCACCCCAAGCAGCTAACTCGGCCTCTATCTTCAAACACTGGATGGCATGCTTTGAGGGCTACCTCCGAACGGCACACCGACTGACGAACAAAAGATGCAGGTCCTCTATTCCAGGGTGAGTCCTGACGTCTACTCCCTTATCGAGGACGAGGACGGTTTCACCGGTGCCATCGCCGCGCTGAAGGATATCTACATCCCGCCTGCCAACCAGTTTTTTGCTCGCTACCAGCTCGCCACACGACGGCAATTTCCGGGGGAATCGCTGGACTGGGTTTTATAATGCCCTGCAGATCCTGGGTCGAAACTGCAACTGCCCGGCGGTAACAGCGAGTGAACACACAGAGCTCCTGGTCCGCGATGTGTATGTGGCAGGTTTGGCCTCTTCCCAGATCCGCCAGAGGCTTCTGGAGAAAGAATCTCTGGGACTTACAGAAGCTCGGGCCCTGGCGGCATCCCTCGATGTGGCCTCGCGTAACGCCCGCGCCTACACCCCCGACCGCACTACAGCCCCTTGGGCTCCGTGGACCCCCGCTGCGGTCGACTCTCCGACCCCCACCCCCACCCCCGCAAACCTGCGCGCACCAAAACACCAGACCAACCGGGGGGGCCCCGCTGCTATTTTTGCGGCCAGCCGAAACACCCTCGGCAGCGATGCCCGACCCGCGCGGCTACCTGCAAAAGCTGCGGGAAGAAAGGCCACTACGCGACGGTGTGCAAGTCCTGCGGGGTCGCCGCTATCTCCGGGGAAGAAACGGGACCACAGACCCAGCCCCCCCAGCGATCCACGTGTGACCAACGGACACCGCCATTTTGGACCCTGGACGCCACGAGGGTGAGATGGGCGCCGCCATTTTGTCCACCCCCGACCGCACTCGATCCGTGGACGCCGCCATCTTGACGGCCACATACAGACACAGACGGCCACATACTGCCCGATTACGATGCTCAACTTCAACAACCACGTCTGGCTGCGACGACCCTCGACCAGTCGCGACCCCGGACGCTCCAGACTGCAACCACTACAGTCCTAGTGAATGGCTACGAGACGCCATGTCTTATCGACTCTGGGAGCACGGAGAGCTTCATCCAGACACGGTAAGGCGCTGTTCCCTCGTAATTCGGCCAAGCACCCAGAAAACGTTCCTGGCGGCGGGATCCCACTCCGTTCAGATCACGGGGTTCTGCATCGCTAACCTAACGGTGCAGGGGAGGGAGTTCCGAAATTACCGGCTGTATATCCTCCCCCATCTCTGTGCGCCCACACTCCTAGGGTTGAACTTCCAATGCAACCTCCAGAGTTTAACATTTAAATTTGGCGGCCCTATACCCCCACTGACTGTCTGCGGCCTCGCGACCCTCAAGGTTGAACCGCCTTCCTTGTTTGCGAACCTCACACCGGATTGCAAACCCGTCGCCACAAGGAGCAGACGGTACAGCGCCCAGGACCGAGCATTTATCCGATCCGAAGTCCAGAGGCTGCTGAAGGAAGGCATCATCCAGGCTAGCAACAGTCCCTGGAGAGCCCAGGTGGTAGTTGTTAAGACCTGGGAGAAACAAAGAACAAACAAAGAACAAAGAAATGTACAGCACAGGAACAGGCCCTTCGGCCCTCCAAGCCCGTGCCGACCATACTGCCCGACTAAGCTACAATCTTCTACACTTCCTGGGTCCGTATCCTTCTATTCCCATCCTATTCATATATTTGTCAAGATGCCCCTTAAATGTCCCTATCGTCCCTGCCTCCACTACCTCCTCCGGTAGTGAGTTCCAGGCACCCACTACCCTCTGCGTAAAAAACTTGCCTCGTACATCTACTCTAAACTTTACCCCTCTCACCTTAAACCTATGCCCCCTAGTAATTGACCCCTCTACCCTGGGGAAAAGCCTCTGACTATCCACTCTGTCTATGCCCCTCATAATTTTGTATACCTCTATCAGGTCGCCCCTCAACCTCCTTCGTTCCAGTGAGAACAAACCGAGTTTATTCAATCGCTCCTCATAGCTTATGCCCTCCATACCAGGCAACATTCTGGTAAATCTCTTCTGCACCCTCTCTAAAGCCTCCACATCCTTCTGGTAGTGTGGCGACCAGAATTGAACACTATACTCCAAGTGTGGCCTAACTAAGGTTCTATACAGCTGCAACATGACTTGCCAATTCTTATACTCAATGCCCCGGCCAATGAAGGCAAGCATGCCGTATGCCTTCTTGACTACCTTCTCCACCTGTGTAGCCCCTTTCAGTGATCTGTGGACCTGTACTCCTAGATCTCTTTGACTTTCAATACTCTTGAGGGTTCTACCATTCACTGTATATTCCCTACCTGCATTAGCCCTTCCAAAATGCATTACCTCACATTTGTCCAGGTTAAACTCCATCTGCCATCTCTCCGCCCAAGTCTCCAGACAATCTAAATCCTGCTGTATCCTCAGACAGTCCTCATCGCTATCCGCAATTCCACCAACCTTTGTGTCGTCTGCAAACTTACTAATCAGACCAGTTACATTTTCCTCCAAATCATTTATATATACTACAAAGAGCAAAGGTCCCAGCACTGATCCCTGTGGAACACCACTGGTCACAGCCCTCCAATTAGAAAAGCATCCCTCCATTGCTACCCTCTGCCTTCTATGGCCTAGCCAGTTCTGTATCCACCTTGCCAGTTCACCCCTGATCCCGTGTGACTTCACCTTTTGTACTAGTCTACCATGAGGGACCTTGTCAAAGGCCTTACTGAAGTCCATATAGACAACATCTACTGCCCTACCTGCATCAATCATCTTAGTGACCTCCTCGAAAAACTCTATCAAGTTAGTGAGACACGACCTCCCCTTCACAAAACCGTGCTGCCTCTCACTAATACAAACAGAGGATGGTCATCGACTATAGTCAGACCATCAACAGGTACACTCAGCTAGATGCGTACCCTCTCCCCCCCATATCCGACATGGTCAATCGGATTGCACAGTACAAGGTCTTTTCCACCGTGGACCTCAAGTCCACCTACCACCAGCTCCCCATCCGTCCCGGTGACTGCAACTATACTGCCTTCGAAGCAGACGGGCGGTTATACCACTTTTTAAGGGTTCCATTCGGCGTCACGAACGGAGTCTCGGTCTTCCAACGAGAGATGGACCAAATGGTTGACCAGCACGGTTTACGGGCCACGTTCCCGTATCTCGACAACGTCACCAACTGCGGCCACGACCAGCAGGACCACGACGCCAACCTCCAGACCGCTCACGCCCTGAACCTCACTTACAACAAAGAAAAATGCGTGTTCCGCACCGATCGTCTAGCCATCCTGGGCTACGTAGTGCGTAATGGAGTGATAGGCCCCGACCCTGAACGCATGCGCCCCCTCATGGAGTTCCCTCTCCCCCACTGTGCCAAAGCCTTGAAACGTTGCCTGGGCTTCTTTTCTTATTACGCCCAGTGGGTCCCCCAGTACGCAGACAAGGCCCGTGCACTAATCCAGTCCACTACTTTTCCCCTGACGACAGAGGCATGCCAGGCCTTTAGCCGCATCAAAATGGATATCGCAAAGGCCACGATGCGCGCCATCGACGAGTCCCTCCCCTTCCAGGTCGAGAGCGACGCATCGGATGTAGCTCTGGCGGCCACCCTCAACCAAGCAGGCAGACCCGTGGCCTTCTTCTCCCGAACCCTCCACGCTTCAGAAATCCGCCACTCCTCAGTGGAAAAGGAGGCACAAACAATAGTGGAAGCTGTGCGACACTGGAGGCATTACCTGGCCGGTAGGAGATTCACTGTCCTCACTGATCAACGGTCGGTTGCCTTCATGTTCGATAATGCACAACGGGGCAAGATCAAGAACGACAAGATCTTGCGGTGGAGGATCGAACTCTCCACCTTCAATTATGAGATCTTGTATCGTCCCGGAAAGCTGAACGAGCCATCCGATGCCCTATCTCGCGGCACATGTGCCAATGTACAAGTGGACCATATACAAGCCCTCCACGAGGACCTCTGCCACCCGGGGGTCACTCGTTTCTACCACTTCTTTAAGGCCCGCAACCTCCCTTACTCCATCGAGGACGTCCGAACAGTCACCAGAAACTGCCAGATCTGCGCTGAGTGCAAACCGCACTTTTTCAGGCCAGATAGAGCGCACCTGGTTAAGGCCTCTCGACCCTTTGAACGCCTCAGTTTGGATTTCAAAGGCCCCCTCCCCTCCACCGATCGCAACGCGTACTTCCAGAACTTCGTTGACGAATACTCCCGTTTCCCTTTCGCCATCCCCTGCCCCGACATGACCGCGTCCACGGTCATTAAAGCCCTCGGTACCATTTTTACACTGTTCGGTTTCCCCGACTATATCCATAGCGACAGGGGGTCCTCCTTTATGAGTGACGAACTGCGTCAATTCCTGCTCAGCAGGGGCATAGCCTCGAGCATGACGACCAGTTACAACGGGGGAACGGGCAGGTAGAAAGGGAGAATGGAACTGTCTGGAAGGCCGTCCTGCTGGCCCTCCGGTCTAGGAGCCTCCCAATTTCCCGCTGGCAGGAAGTCCTCCCGGATGCCCTTCACTCTATCCGGTCCCTGCTGTGCACCAGCACGAATCAAACGCCTCACGAGCGCCGCCTCCTCTTTCCTAGGAAGTCCTCCTCTGGAACGCCACTTCCGACCTGGCTAGCAGCTCCGGGACCCATTCTGCTCCGGAAACATGTGCGGGCGCACAAGTCAGATCCGTTGGTGGAACGGGTGCATCTCCTTCACGCCAACCCGCAATACGCCTATGTGGAGTACCCCGATGGACGACAGGACACGGTCTCCCTGCGAGATCTGGTGCCCGCCGGAGCTACCCACACCCCCCCCAACGCCAATCACCACCTCCTCACTCCCGCCGGTTCATCCCGCAGCCACCCCCTTCCCGGGGGGTTCGGTTCTCCTCCCAGACCCGCCCAGGAGTAAGGACACAGGGGACAGCGCTACGCTCCCAGAGTCGACGGGACTCGAGCCAGCGCTGTCACCACCACGCCTGAGACGATCGGAAAGGACGACCAGGGCGCCCATCCGGCTCATCGAATCACTTTAACTCTCAACGTTTTCAGTTATTGTGTATTGTTATAGTTATGGCATCATGCCGACCCTGTTTGGCCCGTTGGCTCAGGTGAAGCGATAATTTTGTGTTTTGTTCAAAGTTACGGCACAGTACTGACTCTGTAAACCCCTACCACCATGCGAACCACCATCCCGCCGGGTTTATTTTCAACAAGGGGTGAATGTGGTGTATGTATGAGGGGTAATACGGTACACCACGTGTCGACAGGCTATTGGTGGAGGGATGCCAGGTTCTGATAGGATCTGCCACCTACTGGACTCCACCCAGAAATGCCGGTATAAGAGCCCAGTTTTTCCCTCCATTTCCCTCAGCAGTTGTATTCTGTAACCACGCTGCTGGGAATAAAGTTCTGCTTAATAAAGCCTTCAATTGACATTACCTCAACCTGCCTCGCGTCATATTGACGGTGCTACAGCTCCGCGGACCAAGTCCGAAATGGAACACGGCGCGGCCGCTGGAGGTCGCCGCCGTGTGCATGCGCGGACTCCAAACCGGACGTGCGGGGGCCCCGTATCTGCAGCTAAAACACTGATATTCACTCCGGGCCCCTGCTTGCCCCATTGAATTAGTTAAACTTTTTAATAGGAATTTTGGGAGTAAAACGCCAGCTTTTTTACGCTGGCGTGGGGACATAATTCCATTTTGGGAGAATCCAGCCCGGTGTGTCTTTAACCCGTATGTGGTGGACAAATGACTGCGAGTCAACTTTGTTTTAAATCAACAGTCTTTATTCACACTCACACAATGTTACAGTTAATCAATCACTCCATCAACGCAAGTTATTCTACAGAGTACTAAAAGTTCATACTAGACCTTAACTTAACTTTTGAGTGACTCACAAGTACCCAAACAGATATTGGCCTTTATCTGTGTGCTGACTCCTGTAGTCCTCAGGGCCTGGTCCTCGGTCTGTCTGATACTCTGGTTCTGGTCTTTCTTCTGTTGATGGGGTGATGGTCCTCCTCGTGGTGCCCGGTGAAGATCACCGTTGTTCCGTTGCTGTTGCTGGCTGCTGCAGAGAGAGATTCTAAGGTGATGCGGCACCTTTTAACCTGCTTGGATTTCGCGCCCCTTTTGGGCTGTCTCTGGGTCATTGTCAATCAATTGATCAGGGTTCGATCGCCCTGATCGATCAAGTCCAACCAGGGGCTGCCACGTCGATTTTGGGGTGTGCACTCACCGGCCATGTCTGTAGGTGTTAGGGGCATGGCGGCTTTCCAAATAAGGAGTTTAGGTATCGCTGTGTCTGGTAAACAAATGTGATTGACAGGATAGTACTCTTGTTCCTGAGATGGCCTGGAGATGGCCTTTTTACATGTATTGTGATGTCTAGGCTGCAGCCTACTGATCAGTATTTACTTAAACTGCAGCCTGCTTGACCTTTACTTGGCTATATTTCCCAGCATCCTGTGCAGGGCACCATTTTAGGTGGTCATTCAGCCACACTACACCAGATGGATTGGAGAGATTCAGGTTCAAGAAGGTTCACCACCACCACCTCAAGGGGAGTTAAGGGATGGACAATAAATGCTGGCCTTGCCAGTGACATCCACATGCAATATATTAAAGAATATATGATGATCCTACTGACACCGCAGTACTAACCAGCATAAGCCGTCGGCAAAATCTAAAGGAATTGTCTGTAATGCCAATTGTTAATTGGTCCAATCTTTTTGTTGGAGACGCTTGATGCAATTTAAAAGTAAAATTAAGAGAGTTGATATAAATTAAATGGTCCAATTTTAAAGGAAGGGATCTCATGGAAGCATATAAAATTCTAACAGGATAGATTCAGAAAGAATGTTTGGGGGAGTCCAGAACTAGGGGTCACAGTTGAGAATAAGGGGTAAACTTGTTGGAACTGAGGTGAGAAGAAATATCTTCACCTAGAGAGTGGTGAATCTGTGGAATTCACTACCACAGAAAGTAAAGGCCAAATCATTGCATAATTTTAAGAAGGAATTAGATGAGGTTCTTGGGGCTAAAGGGATCAAGGGATATGGGAGGGAAGGGGGGATCAGGGTATTGAACTTGATGATCAGCCGTGATCATCATGAATGGTGGAGCAGGCTCAAAGGGCCGAATGGCCTCCTTTTGCTCCTATTTTCAATGCATGTTTCTATGAATATAGGGACATGGAGGATCACAAACGCAAGTCTCTGAGTGTAGCAGGACAAATTAGGAAGACGGTTAAAAAATCTTATGATCCTTGGCGTCATAAAGAGGAAAAGAATACAACAACAAGGCAGTTATGTCAAACCTTTTTAAGTCACTTGATATATCTCAGTTGGAGTGTTGTGGCTAATTCTGGGCTTCACATTTAAGAATGTTTATATTAGTCTTTCCCCAGACTTGCTGGGTGCTGGACAGCCTTCTTCGAGGCAATGACCAAAGTGGTGGGGATGAGGGTGGAGCCATGCCCAAATAGGGCAGTCTTTGAGGTATCAGAGCAGCCAGGATTCTTCATGGGGAGGAAGGCGGGCGCCCTTGCCTTGGCCCCCCCTGCTCGGCTGGTGGTCAGCAGCACCACCGAAAGCTGCAGACTGGCTGTCCGACCTATCGGAATTTCTCCAAATGGATAAAATCAAATTCGCCATCCGTGGGTCGGAAAAGGGCTCCCACAAAACATGGGAGCCATTCACCCGACTGTTCTGGGACCTGTTTGTGACCAACACACAAATAAATAAATAGCCAGTAGCCAGGGAGAAATAGCCAGGACGAGACAGAAAGAAGGAAGTGAGAGAGGAACCCGGGGAGGGGTGGGGGGGGGGTGGGGGGGAACAAGGTGAGGTAGCAAAACCCAGCAAGAAGGAATGGGGGGCACCAGTGAAGAAGGGGTGAAGGGAGGGAGAACAAGAAAGGGGAGCCAGAAGGGGGAACAGATAAGAAAACAAAAACGGGGGGGGGGGGGTACGGAGAGCACAGGGGAAGACAACAGTGGCAGCAACCACAGCACGGCGAGAAAACGTGAAGAAAAACAGGAAGGGGAAACAAGCAATGGCCCACTTAGATGATCGGTAAAAAAGGAAAGAAGAGAGGGGAGGTAAGACTCTATACCTGTATCCATAACTTGGACAAAACTGTATTTTAAAATAATTATTTAAAAATGGAGGGCATCGAGGGGGGGGGTGGGGGGAGTGCTGAGGGGTCAGGGAGAGGGGAGTTGGGGGTGGGGTGTGTGGGGGTGGGGGGGGGGGGGGGGCGGGGGGAGGGCGGTAGGGAGGATTGTACGCTGAGCCAGACGGCGACAGACTGTAAATAGAGAAAACTAAGAAGAGTCCTTCTTGGACTGGACAATAAATTAAAACGAACGGCAATGTATATAATTTTGAAAATGCCAATAAAAAGATTTTAAAAAAGAATGTTTACATTACTGCAGAGGTGGGTAGATTTCTGACGAACCAGGGGGTCAAATGTTAGCAGGGCTTGGCAGGAAACTGGCGTTGAGGCCTGATCTTATTGGATGGCGGAGAAGACGCGAGGAGCCAAATGGCCTGTCCCACTCCTAATTCGGATGTTCATACACTTATATGGAGGAAGGATGCCAAGGCTACAGAGATGGCGCAGAGATTCAGTCAAATGGTCCCAGGGATGTGGGACTTTAATTATGTGGGCATGGGCCGCACGGATGGCGCAGTGGTTAGCACTGCTGCCTCACTGCGCTGAGGGCTCAATCCCCAGTCCCCTGGAGTCAATCCCCAGTAACCAGGAGTCAAACCCCCGCTGAGGGTTCGATCCTGGCCCCGGGTCACTGTCCGTGTGCAGTTTGCACATTCTCCCCGTGTCTGCGTGGGTCTCACCCCCACAACCCAACGATGTGCAGGTGAGGTGGATTGGCCACGCTAAGTTGCCCCTCAATTGGAAAAATATGATTGGGTACTCCAAATATATATATATTTTAAATTGGAAAACGCTTTCAGAAAGCGAGCGCAGGCGCAGGCAGTATGGATGGTTGCCTCTGTTGTAATGTCTATGGTTCTCGCTGCTCTCATTATAGAGAGCAAAAGTCTATGTTAATCAGCTGGGAGAAACTGGTCATGACACTCCCTGGCGTGCCATTCGTGCATTTTGTGTCTCTTCCCCTGGAAATGGAAATGGGTGAAAATGATCGTATCTTAAGACAAGCAAGAATGGCCTGCCAATGTTCCCTCTCCCATACACCCAAAACCACTCTGAAGGTCGTTATGACATTGCCCTTGCATCCGCTCTAAACACCAAGGACACAAAGAGCCAGCACAAAGCCAGACACATTGTTCAGTTAAGTAGTTTTGCATCAAATGTGGCTCTTTAGTGAGTTCCGCATGCATGAATTGGCCACACAACCTTTGATTCTTTGACGATCAGCGCTGAAAAACCCTTGCAGAATCACCCCCCCACCCCCCCCCCCACCCCCCCCCCCATCCTGCCCCAGTCCTTTGCCGCCTGCCCATCTTATACTTGCTGAATCTCTCAGGGTTTGACTTTCATGGCCCGCTGTCTTGGCAAGCCTCTTTCCCCCCATGTCTCACACAGGCCGTCTACTGTACATTCACCTCGTTGCTATCTGTGGGAGCTTGCGGTGCGCAAGTTGCTGTCTTTCCTGCATTACAACAATGAGTACACTTCGAAATGGTATTCAATTGACCCGTTCAGTAAGCAGTACCTATGGCGGGGAGGAAGGTCAAGGGAAAATGGCCTGTGCTAATTTGATACATTTATGCACAGAAGCACATCTCCTCCAACACAACGGGAACAGACACATTAGCTGAAACTGTGACACAGTTCAGCACAGGAAGGGTGCGGTTGAGTCACACAGGCCATGGCATGTCCTTGTGAATCGTGCATTGTTGCACAGAGTCACATGAGGAAGTGCAGTTCAGTTATAAAGAGAGCCCTTAAATCAGTGTCCACAGTTACATGGATTTGCGGTTTTGTTTAAAGTGGGGGATATACAGGGCAAGGGACTGAAATCTCGGGCCACCCTGGTGGGGGTCAATGGTGATCTTAAAAGATCCCACTGCATTATTCAAACAGGAACAGGAGAGTTCTTCCCAATATGCTGCGGCCAATATTTATTGCTCACCCAAAACCTATCTGACCATTGGCTATTTGTGGGATCGTACTGTATGCAAATTGGCTCCCGCAATTTTGTACATCACAGCAGTGATTGCAAAGTGTAAAGCACTTTGGGACATCCTGAGGATGTGAATGGGGCTGTAGAGAAGCAAATACATTCTTTCTCTTTTCCCAAGCTGGACACTCAATCTACCAGGCCGAGATCTGGATGATCAAACAACTGGGAACACATCCCATGCACTCCGAGGTAGGAATGAAGGTTACACTGCCAGAAGCTGTCAGGGGTATAAGCAAGGGGGCTATGCTCTTACCCCTCGGAGCTCAGAGGGCCCCCTCCTCAGGAACGTTCATTCTCTGTCTCCCCCCACAGGGCTCCACAAATAGAAGGTGCCAACAGACACCCCAATAACACAAACCCGCCATCAACCATTTTATCTCCAGTAATGATGGGAGAAATCAGTAATGAACATTCATCCGACACTAAACAGAGCTTTACTCTGTATCTAACCCGTGCTGTACCTGTCCTGGGAATGTTTGATGGGGACAGTGTAGAGGGAGCTTTACTCTGCATCTAACCCCGTGCTGTACCTGTCCTAGGTGTGTTTGATGGGAACAGTGCAGAGGGAGCTTTACTCTGTATCTAACCCGTGCTGTACCTGTCCTGGGAGTGTTTGATGCGGACAGTGTAGAGGGAGCTTTACTCTGCATCTAACCCCGTGCTATACCTGTCCTGGGAGTGTTTGAAGGGGACAGTGTAGAGAGAGCTTTACTCTGTATCTAACCCGTGCTGTACCTGTCCTGGGAGTGTTTGATGGGGACATTGTAAAGGGAGCTTTACTCTGTATCTAACCCCGTGCTGTACCTGCCCTGGGAGTGTTTGATGGGGACATTGTAGAGGGAGCTTTACTCTGTATCTAACCCTGTTCTGTACCTGTCCTGGGAGAGTTTGATGGGGACAATGTAGAGGGAGCTTTACTCTGTATCTAACCCCGTGCTGGACCTGTCCTGGGAGTGTTTGTTGGGGACAGTGTAGAGGGAGCTTTACTCTGTATCTAACCCCGTGCTGGACCTGTCCTGGGATTGTTTGTTGGGGACAGTGCAGAGGGAGCTTTACTCTGTATCTAACCCCGTGCTGGACCTGTCCTGGGAGTGTTTGTTGGGAACAGTGCAGAGGGAGCTTTACTCTGTATCTAACCCTGTGCTGGACCTGTCCTGGGATTGTTTGTTGGGGACAGTGCAGAGGGAGCTTTACTCTGTATCTAACCCCGTGCTGTACCTGTCCTGGGAGTGTTTGAAGGGGACAGTGTAGAGGGAGCTTTACTCTGTATCTAACCCCATGCTGTACCTGTTCTGGGAGTGTTTGATGGGGACAGTGTAGAGGGAGCTTTACTCTGTATCTAACCCCGTGCTGGACCTGTCCTGGGAGTGTTTGTTGGGGACAGTGTAGAGGGAGCTTTACTTTGTATCTAACCCCGTGCTGTACCTGTCCTGGGAGTGTTTGTTGGGGACAGTGCAGAGGGAGCTTTACTCTGTATCTAATCCCGTGCTGTATCTGAAACCAAAGAGGAAATGCTGGAAATCTCAGTTTATCTGGCAGCATCTGTGGGGAGAGAAAAGAGCTCACGTTTCGAGTCCAGATGACTCTTTGTCAAAGCTCACAGACAGAGAAAGTGGGAAATATTTATACTGTGAAGTGAGAATGAAAGATGAGTCATAGCCACAGAGACCCAGGGGAGCGGGGTGCTAATAGCCACAGAAACCCAGGGGAGCGGGGTGCTAGTGGCCACAGAGACCCAGGGGAGCGGGGTGCTAGTGGCCACAGAGACCATGGGGAAAGAGGGCTAATGGCAGTCCCCAGAGAGGACAAAAGGTGTGAAAGGCCAAACAGCAGAGTAACTAACATCAGAGGGTAAACTGTGACAGATGTAGATGTGGGGGGAGGGGAAGGGGAAGCAAAGGGGAGAAAGGGTAAGGAAAGGTGGATAAGGTGGGGGGGGGTTAAATATATATTACGAAAAACAAGAAAGAAATGGTAAAAGACAGTTAAAATGAAATGGGATGACAACAAATAGGTCGAGGTGGGGTAGAGCTAATCATCTGAAGTTGTTGAATTCGATGTTGAGACCGGAAGGCTGTCGTGTGCCTAACCTACCCTACAGGTGAAATGATATGTTGTTCCTCCAGTTTGCGTTGTGCTTCACTGGAACATTACAGCAGGCCAAGGACAGCCATGGGGGCCTGGGATGTTAAGCATGGAAGAGATAAAGGGGCAGGCGTTACACCTTCTGCGATTGCATGGGAAGGTGCCATGGGTGATGGGAGAGGTGTTGGGTACGGTGGAGGAGTGGACTAGATTATCTCGGAGGGAACGGTCTCTGTGGAATGCTGACAGAGGGAGTGAAGGGAAGATGTGTTTGGTGGTGGCATCACGCTGGAGTTGGCGAAAATGGCGGAGGATTATGCTTTGCATACGGAGGCTGGTGGGGTGAAATGTGAAAACGAGGGGGTCTCTGTCCTTGTTCTGGGAGGGAGGGGAGGAGGCGAGGGTAGTAGCGTGGGGGATGGACCGCACACTGTTGAGGGCCCTGTCCACAACTGTAGGTGGGAAATCACGGTTGAGGAAGAAGGAACACATTTTCGAAGCACCATTTTGGAAAGTGGCATCATCGAGATAAATGCGACGGAGGCGAAGGAGCTGAGAGAAAGGGATGGAGTCCTTACTGGGCGTAGGATGCGAAGAGCTGTAGTCCAAATAGCTGCAGTCCAGATAGCTGTGGGAGCTTTTATCCTGTGCTGTATCTGTCTTGGGAGTGTTTGATGGGGACAGTGAAGAGGGAGCTTTGCTCTGTGTTTAGTGCTGTGTAGATGATACATGGAATTTTACACAGTAGGACTGATTATGAGGGATTTGCTTAGCTTAAACTGAGAAGTTTTAGCTTTAAGGTGGCAGTGTATTGTGAGTTGGTTTCCATTTATATAATATTTGGATCTCTCTTCAGGTAAGTTGTGGACTGTTCTGGCTCTGGAAGGTTTCCTCCTACTTATGAGTGACTTAGGAGTACCTCTGGTTGGTTTCTTGTGAACCTCCGTGTAGTAGTACCAGGTATTGCGGTACCTGAGAGGCTGATGACCATTGGTTAGACCCTGGAGTCTACCATTGGCTGTATTGCGTAGCTCCGCCCTGAAGGCAGAGTATAAGAGATGGTGCCATCCCAGCAGCCTTCACTTTCTGTATCGAAGCTGCTGGGGAAAAGGTTCTAGTAGATTAAAGCCTTCAGTTATGGAATCACTTCGTCTTGAGTGTAATTGATTGCGCATCACTCCGTTATTTACACTTCCGTATATTCAATGCTTCTAGGTAAGCACATCTCTGCGTTGTATGGATTATTCCATCTTCTCATCTCAACCTGCTTTGAAAGACGACTTTAATGAAAAGACTTGCTGATGAGATTGAAGTTTGTGCATCAACTTACTGTCACACAAACTACTGGGCTTGACGTTCACCCTGGCAGTGTGACCCACCTTGAAGTTGAGCATTTTGTTATCCCCTGGGCAGCTCATGTGGTCACCCAGCGATCGGCAGTGCATCTCATTGGTGGGTTCAGTGGGACAAGTTTACAAATTCAGCTCTTCGGCAGCAAGCACAGCTCAAAAGGGACAACCGAGACTTTGGCAGTAGATTCAAAGAGCGTTCCAATCTCGAGAGCCTCACCTTCCAGTGGATCACCCATAGCTACCAAGGCCTCTTTCTCATAACCTATGCCTGGAACGAGCCAGCCTCGGTTTAGAAACTCCTCCAACGAATGGGCATGGTCTGCTTCAGTGCTTTCCATTTCCACACCGTCTAACCCAGTGCCCGAGGCCCATATGGGTCCTGAGTGCCGCCCAAGAGACATTCTGTTGACCATTGCCCATGCGCAGGATTGACACATGTCACTGATTTTTGCCTGCGTGTTTTTTTTGCTACTGGTATGACTAAAGTAACAAGCATGCAAAGCCAGGGCTAGTGAAGTGAGGTGTGTGCTGATTGCTCACAACATTGACTGTGAGAGCTTTGTGCTCCCTCTGCGTCCAATCAAAACGTCAATATTTATTTTGTTTTTACCATTTGAAGTTGATGACAGTTCTATCAATATTAAATGATTAAGCATTTTCTATAACTCGTTATGAAATATTAATTGTGTATTAAATGTGTTTAAACTTACTCACGGCGCCATGGTTAGGGAACAAGCCCAATTTCAATCTTGAGGTGAAGGGGGCCACTCACCAGTCTAAGCTGCCCACCGCTGTTCTAGCCTGTCTACAAACAGAACTGAGAGATCTGCAATTTCCTCCTGACAGTCCAGTGACTGGTGCTCCTGGAAGAAAGAACGACTCAACCACAACAGCTGCTGCTGAACCCAAATCCGTCACTTCATCACCCAATCAATCACTATCTCATTCCCGTAACTATTAAGCTATTATTCTACAGATCACCTCCCGCACTGTGTGCATTAGCATGTTGCCAATTGCACGTCTGAGGTGCAAATTGATCTTGCACACTCCCCCAGCGGCTGCACCTTCCACCGGGTTACATTGAGAAACAGGCGATTCGGCCCAACTGGTCTATGCTGGTGGTTGTGCTCCACCTGAGCCTCCTCCCACCCACTCTTGCTCTCACCCTGTCAGCACCTCCGTCTATTCCTTTCCCCCTCAAGCGTTTTTCTGGATTCCCCCCTTAAATACATCTACGTCGTTCACCTCAGCCCCTCGCTGTGGGAGCGAGTTCCACATTCTCAGCGCTCTCTGGGTGAAGAGGTTTCTCCCGAATCCCCGGTTGTGTTTGTTTCTGACTATCTTGCATTTATGATCCTGAGTTTTCGTTTCCCTGCTGGTGTAAACGCCTTGGGCTGGATTCCCCGTTTGGGAGACGTGTTCCGCCCGAACCGAAGAGTGTGCAATCCACGTTTCCATTGGGGTTTCTATTCGTTCAGTGATTCAGGACATGCACTCTGCCCAGGTGAACCTAGAGCAATTCCCATTCCCGCTGGCGTCTGATTTGCTGGGGCCGGTATTTGCGCTACAGCATATCAGGTATCAGGTGGAGGCGGACAGCACATCAGGTGGAGGTAGGCACTCCCGAGGGAGCTTGCGGTCAAATCCCAGGGAACAGCTGCAGTCTGGACAGGTGTAGCACTTCTGGAAAGTATGATCCCATCACTGGTAGAGATGCAGACGCAGAGCCAGGATTGACAGGACGGTGAAACAGCAACTTTCTAGCGCCTGCAGGTGCAGCTGGAGGAGTCCAACCGCATTCAGGCACAGGAGATGTTGACGACAATGCGTGGCACCCAGCCCAATGCTGAATGGGTGGCTTCGGCGGTGGATGTTCTGGGGCAAGAGGTCAAATCCATGGGTCAAGACGTCCAAGGCTTGGGGCTGAGGCTCAGGACACAGGAGCCCAGTCAAAGGCAGACATGTCCCGGGTGCACATGGACATTGCTGCAGAGCTTCAGAGTTTGGCCCAGTCACAAAGAGTCACGGCTGAGGGCATCGAGTGCATTGGCCGGGTGCTGACCGATCTTAGCCAGGCACAGAGGGACATGGCCGAGGCAGTGAGGGTCGTGACAGAGGCAGTGAGGGACATATCTCACTTGTTGAGGGACCATGTCCTAATCTCAGTGCTCCAGGGCTGAGGACATCGAGACCCTGGTTCAGAAGATGACGGGCCTCCAGGCCTGGCTGCGGCAGGAGACAGTTGAGCCTCTGGAGCTCTCTCCGGCCTTCCCTCCGTTCCATGGAGTAGCCCAGGGGCCAGCGAGAGCCCCTGGCGAGGAGGAAGCGAAGGGGCTCATGCTGGTGCTTCCCGCAGGGGAGGTGCTGGAAAACCTCCACCTGACACTGGCGCATCTCATGGGCAGCAGGCAGAAGAGGGTGGCACGTCGTCACCTGTGACACCCGAAAGTCAGCTGGGCCCAGCCCCTCCAGAGGACGGCCGGCAAGGGCATCACAGGTCAGAAGGTGAGACACGTGGCAAGTCACCTCCACTTCTGATGTGCTCTCTGGGGTTACACCTGGAAGGAGCTGTAGGCCACATAAGATAAGAAAGTTAGATAACACTGAATTAACACAGGTGCAGCCACATAGATGATAGTGAGAGGTTAGGACACAACAATGTATATACTCACAATAAACACTTTTGCACCTGCCTCTAATCTCTCTCTGATGGGTGCTAGGGGTGGGCAAGGCCTGGGTGTAGAGGATGCGCCGGGTAGGAGGGGCTTTGGAGGAAGGGGCGGGGCCCCATGCCACTTGTATTTTTTTTATTTAAACAAAAATTTAGAGTACCCAATTCATTTTTTCCAATTAAGGGGCAATTTAGCGTGGCCAATCCACCTACCCTGCACATCTTTGGGTTGTGGGAGCGAAACCCACGCAAATACGGGGAGAGTGTGCAAACTCCACACGGACAGCGACCCGGGACCGGGATCGAACCTGGGACCTCGGCGGCGTGAGGCAGCAGTGCTAACCACTGCGTCGCCGTGCCGCCCAGTGCAATCCCAAACGTAAGGATATATGGGCCTGTGAGAACGATTTGGCAGCACACATGCAGGGATCTCCTGGGCAGGCAGTGGAAGGTGATCCTTAAGGCCGGAGTCAGACTTGATCAAACGATGAGGAGTTGCAGAGCACACCTCACAGCGAGTCACCATCATCCTCCATCCTGTGGACAAGACCCGTTGATACTGCCAGCCTCTGGCCAACACCCAGGAGCGATGCTGGTAGGGCCCCCGTCAGATGAGGCCTGCCATTCTTCCTCCTCCTCCAGCATGTTGTCCCTCTGCTGTGCGATGTTGTGCAGGATGCAGCAGGCCAGCACGATGCATGAGACTCTCCTGGGACTATACTGGAGAGCCCCAGCAGAGGACACCGATGCACTGCTGAATGACGCTCCCGGTTGCTGCATGGGCGTCATTGTAACGGGTCTCCACGTTGGTCTGGGGCCCCCGGACAGGGGTCATCAGCCACGACCTCAGCGATTGTCACCCATGAGCCAACCCTTCACGCCAGGGAGCACCTGGTAGGTGCCGGGAACCTCAGAGTGCGCCTTGATGTATGCGTTGTGCCCGCTGGCTGGGTATCGGGCGCGGACGTGCCTGATGTGCAGCTGGTGGTCACACACCAACTGTACATTCAGGAAGTGGAAGCCCCTCCTATTGATGAAAGGCATCCCCTGATGAACCAGTGCTCGGGGGAAGGGGGGGTACATGTGTTCCACCGATCACCCCCTGGACCTGGGCCATGCCAGCGATAGTGGCGAATCCTGCTGCCTGGGCATCCTGGTGGGCCTGGTGCCCGGGCGCATAGGGCATCCATCACACGGAGGTGGACCCGTGTGGGGACTTTTGCAAGATTCCAGACAGGTCCCCACTCGAATGTGGAATGATCCAGAAGCATAAAGGTTCAGGGCGACGGTCACATTTCAGCCACCGGGAGTGGGTATCCTCCTCCAAACCCCTGTGGTGCCAAGTACGCCACCAAATGGCAGAGATGGCACCACCATCTGGCAGTCTGATTTCGGTGACACAAGGGGTCCAGCAGTTCCTTAAAGGACCGGCACCGACAGTATACACGTGCCCTGATGCGGCGCCTCCTTCGCACCTCCTCCTTAGCCTGTTGAATGGCCGCCACTCGCGCCTCACCTGCTGACCCCTGCTCTTCTGGGGCAGGCTCCCCTTGTGCAGGGTCCTCCCTGAGCTGGCCCTGTGCCTCCAGCCTCCATGCGTCCGTCCATAAAGGCCAGGAAGATGCGAGCATATTTGACTGTGTGGTAGTCACCACTGTGTGGTAGTACACATATGAGATGTAATACGGTCAGGCTCCTGTCCTACAGATACGGGGGTAGATCCCTGCCTGCTGGCTCCGCCCAGTAGGCGGAGTATAAATGTGTGTGCTCACCGAGCTGCAGCCATTTCGGCAGCAGCTGCAGGAGGCAACACATCTCTGCGTAATAAAGCCTCAATTACACTCTACTCTCGTCTTGTCGTAATTGATGGTGCATCAATTTTATTACGCAGAGATTTTACAGCGATGGACCTTCGCATCAAGCCGGATCGCCTGCAGCTGCACCCTCAAGCAGACAACGCCACGTCGGCCTTCAACCACTGGTTAGCTTGCTTTGAAGCCTACATTGGATCAGCGACAGAATCACCCTCAGAGGCACAGAAACTACAGATCATGGACACAGGTTGAGCTCTGATATTTTTCCTCTTATCCGGGATGCGCCCAACTACGCTTCTGAAAGAGAACTGCACACGGCTGATCAACAAACTCTACGCCAGGCACCTCCTGCCCACGCAGCAGCAACTCCCCGGTGAGTCATTGGACGATTTCTGGCGTGCCCTGCACGCCCTGGCGAGGACCTGCGATTGCCAGACAGTTTCGGCCGTTGAACATTCCGAACTCCTAATCAGGGACGCTTTCGTTATGGGCATAGGGTCGGCGTATATCCGCCAGCGCCTCTTCGAAGGGGGTACGCTTGACCACGCGGCGATCTAGAAACTCACGACTCGCTAACGGTAGCCTCCCGTAATGTACAAGCGTATGCCCCCGACCGCACGACGACCCCATCCTGGACATCGTGGACCCCATCAGCGACCGCCCCCAGCCAACCCCAAGCCTGCGCCACGCGGCAGCCAGCCAACCCCGGGGGGCCCCAAGTGCTATGTCTGCGGGCAGACAAAGCACCCCCGGCAGCGCTGCCCGGCGTGGAGCACAATCTGCAAGGCCAGCGGCAAGTAAGGACATTTCGCTGTGGTGTGCCAGGCCCAGTCGATCGCCGCTGTAACCAGCTCCATTGTTCCTGCACCCCCCAGATGCGACCCGTGGGCGCCGCCATCTTCCCCTCATCAGACCTCGTGCGACCCGTAGGCGCCGCCATCTTTAACGCCACCCGCCGCGTGCGCCTGGTGGGCGCCGCCATTTCTGGTGCCATTTTGGACGGCGCCTCAGGACCCTTGCTCGTCGGGCACCTCATCGGGCCACTCATCGCCTGCAACCGCCACCGACCTGCCCTGGGCCCACCAACACCAGCCACAGCTCGCCTCCATCACGCTCGACCAATCCCGGCCACACAATCTCGCAACCGCGACAACGACAGTGAAAGTTGATGGCCACAAGACACCTTGCCTTCTCGAGTCTGGGAGCACGGAGAGCTTCATCCACCCCGATACGGTAAGGAGCTGCCCCCTCACGGTACACCCCATTACCCAGAGAATCTCCCTGGCCTCCGGATCCCACTCCGTGGAAATCCGGGGGTACTGCATCGCCACCCTCACCTTCCAGGGCGTAGAGTTCAGTAACTTCCGGCTCTACGTCCTCCCCAACCTCTGCGCAGCCTTGCTACTCGGCCTGGACTTCCAGTGCAACCTCCAAAGTCTAACTCTGAAATTCAGCGGACCCCTACCCCCCCCCCCTCACCGTATGAGGCCTCACGACCCTTAAGGTCGGCCCACCTTCCCTGTTTGCAAACCTCACCCCGGTTTGCAAACCCGTCGCCACCAGGAGCAGACGGTACAGCGCCCAGGACAGGACCTTCATCAGGTCGGAGGTCCAGCAGCTTCTGCGGGAAGGCATCATTGAGGCCAGCAACAGCCCCTGGAGAGCCCAAGTGGTAGTTGTAAAGACTGGGGAGAAACACAGGATGGTCATTGGCTACAGTCGGACCATCAATCGGTACACGCAGCTCGACGCGTACCCCCTCCCACGCGTATCTGACATGGTCAATCAGATTGCACAGTACCGGGTCTTTTCTACAGTGGAACTGAAATCTGCCTACCGACAGCTCCCCATCTGCAAGGCGGACCACCAATATACGGCGTTCGAAGCAGACGGCCGCTTTTACCACTTCCTTAGGGTTCCCTTTCATAGAATTTACAGTGCAGAAGGACTGTAGCAGTCAGGGCTGTCACCAAAGACTGCCAGGTCTGCGCAGAGTGCAAACCGCACTTCTACCAGCCAGACCGGGCACACCTGGTGAAGGCCTCCCGTCCTTGGAGAGCCTCAGCATGGACTTCAAAGGGCCCCTCCCCTCTACCGACCGAAACTTCCTTAACGTGGTCGACGAACACTCCAGATTCCCCTTCGCCATCCCTTGCCCCGATATGACGCCTGCCACAGTCATCAAGGCCCTCAATAGCATCTTCACTCTGTTCGGTTTCCCCGCTAACGTCCACAGCGACCGGGGATCCTCCTTTATGAGTGATGAGCTGCGTCAATTCCTGCTCAGCAAGGGCATTGCCTCGAGCAGGACGACCAGCTACAATCCCCGGTCAAACGGGCAGGTGGAGAGGGAGAACGGGACGGTCTGGAAGGCCGTTCTGCTGGCCCTACGGTCTAGAAATCTCCCGGTCTCCCGCTCGCAGGAGGCCCCCCGACGCCCTTCACTCCATCCGATCGCTACTTTGCATTGCAACTAATGCAACCCCCCCTGAACGTCTCCTTGCCTTCCCCAGGAAGTCCACCTCCGGGGTTTCGCTCCTAACGTGGCTGGCAGCTCCAGGACCCGTTCTCCTCCGCAAACACGTGCGGCTCCACAAGGCGGACGCGTTGATCGAGAGGGTACAGCTACTCCATGCAAACCCGCAGTACGGCGTACCCCGATGGCTGCCAGGACACAGTCTCTCTCAGGGACCTGGCACCAGCTGCCCCACTCCCCCATCTGCCCTGGCGCCATCCACCCTCCCCCCAACGCACCTCATCACAGCCCCCGCTCCAGGACGATCCGTCCTCCCATTGGTTCCACCCGGGGATGAAGATGAGGACTACACGTTCCCGGAGTCTGCATTGCCACCGGGACTGCGGCGCTCACAACGACGGATCAAGGCACCCGATCGGCTGAATTTGTGAACTTTTCCAGAACTGTACACTTTAAAAATGCTCACTTACATGTAAATAGTTTTCCACCCCCCCCGCTGGACTCCTTTTTAACAGGGGGTGAATGTGGTAGTCACCACTGTTTGTATATAGTACACATACGAGGGTATTACGTTAAGGCCCCTGTACTACAGGTACGGGGGTAGATCCCTGCCTGCTGGCTCCGCCCAGTAGGCGGAGTATAAATGTGTGTGCTCACCGAGCTGCAGCCATTTCGGCAGCAGCTGTAGGAGGCTACATATCTCTGCTTAATAAAGCCTCGATTACTCTCTACTCTTGTCTTGTCGTAATTGGTAGTGCATCAGACTGTAATTCCGAAACTCTTCTTTGCAGGGGGAGAAAGAGACAGAGAATGTTAGCAAGATGAGTATTCCCTTGATCATCCAAAGTCACCAGGTTATATGGTCACCCTGAGATGTACTGCGGCACCAACCTCAACAAGCGCCCCCCCCCCCCCGGCCCTCTCGCTATGCTGCTGTCCGCACTGCTCCCCTGTCCTCGACACTGAGTGGCACCTGGCTGGTGTTGTGGGGGGTCCTCTATCCTCGCCGCCCTCCCTGTCAACAAGGGTGCCGGTGACTGCGGTGGAGCTGCGTATCTGCTGAGTGCAGTGAGGAATGTCAGCACCTGGTGTGCTGGTGATTAAGCATGGCCACGCCCATCCTGTCGATGATACAACTAGCTGGGGTCACCGGTTTCCTGAGTCACGGCCTGGGTGGGTTCCCACGTGGCCAGAGGCTCTCTGAGCATCTACAGGACACAGTGAGCATTCAGCAGCGTGAGCATTCAGCAGTGTGAGCAGCAGTGTGAGCATTCTGCAGGGTGAGCTGCCAGCAGTGTGAGCATTCAGCAGTGTGAGCAGCAGTGAGCAGTGTGTGCAGCAGTGTGAGCATTCTGCAGTGTGAGCATTCAGCAGTGTGAGCAGCAGTGTGAGCATTCTGCAGGGTGAGCTGCCAGCAGTGTGAGCATTCAGCAGTGTGAGCAGCAGTGAGCAGTGTGTGCAGCAGTGTGAGCATTCTGCAGTGTGAGCATTCAGCAGTGTGAGCAGCAGTGAGCAGTGTGTGCAGCAGTGTGAGCATTCAGCAGTGTGAGCAGTCAGCAGTGTGTGCAACCAGCAGTGTGAGCAGCAGTGTGAGCAGCAGTGAGCAGTCAGCAGCGTGAGCAGCAGTGTGAGCAACCAGCAGTGTGAGCCGCAGTGTGAGCATTCAGCAGTGTGAGCAGCAGTGTGAGCAACCAGCAGTGTGAGCAGCAGTGTGAGCAGCAGTGAGCAGTCAGCAGCATGAGCTGCAGTGTGAGCAGCAGTGTGAGCTGCAGTGTGAGCAACCAGCAGTGTGAGCATTCAGCAGTGTGAGCAGCCAGCAGTGTGAGCATTCAGCAGTGTGAGCATTCAGGAGTGTGAGCTGCAGTGTGAGCATTCAGCAGTGTGAGCAGCAGTGTGAGCATTCAGCAGTGTGAGCTGCAGTGTGAGCAGCCAGCAGTGTGAGCATTCAGCAGTGTGAGCAGCCAGCAGTGTGAGCATTCTGCAGTGTGAGCATTCAGCAGTGTGAGCTGCAGTGTGAGCATTCAGCAGTGTGAGCTGCAGTGTGAGCATTCAGCAGTGTGAGCTGCAGTGTGAGCATTCAGCAGTGTGAGCATTCAGCAGTGTGAGCTGCAGTGTGAGAATTCAGCAGTGTGAGCTGCAGTGTGAGCATTCAGCAGTGTGAGCATTCAGCAGCGTGAGCTGCAGTGTGAGCAGCAGTGTGAGCTGCAGTGTGAGCAACCAGCAGTGTGAGCATTCAGCAGTGTGAGCATTCAGCAGCGTGAGCTGCAGTGTGAGCAGCAGTGTGAGCTGTAGTGTGAGCAACCAGCAGTGTGAGCATTCAGCAGTGTGAGCAGCCAGCAGCGTGAGCTGCAGTGTGAGCAGCAGTGTGAGCTGCAGTGTGAGCAACCAGCAGTGTGAGCATTCAGCAGTGTGAGCAGCCAGCAGTGTGAGCATTCAGCAGTGTGAGCAGCCAGCAGTGTGAGCATTCTGCAGTGTGAGCATTCAGGAGTGTGAGCTGCAGTGTGAGCATTCAGCAGTGTGAGCAGCAGTGTGAGCATTCAGCAGTGTGAGCTGCAGTGTGAGCAGCCAGCAGTGTGAGCATTCAGCAGTGTGAGCATTCAGGAGTGTGAGCTGCAGTGTGAGCATTCAGCAGTGTGAGCAGCAGTGTGAGCATTCAGCAGTGTGAGCTGCAGTGTGAGCAGCCAGCAGTGTGAGCATTCAGCAGTGTGAGCAGCCAGCAGTGTGAGCATTCTGCAGTGTGAGCATTCAGCAGTGTGAGCAGCAGTGTGAGCATTCAGCAGTGTGAGCTGCAGTGAGAGCATTCAGCAGTGTGAGCAGCAGTGTGAGCATTCAGCAGTGTGAGCATTTAGCAGTGTGAGCATTCTGCAATGTGAGCATTCAGCAGTGTGAGCATTCTGCAGTGTGAGCATTCAGCAGTGTGAGCAGCAGTGTGAGCATTCAGCAGTGTGAGCATTCAGCAGTGTGAGCATTCAGCAGTGTGAGCATTCAGCAGTGTGAGCAGCAGTGTGAGCATTCTGCAGAGTGAGCGTTCAGCAGTGTGAGCATTCTGCAGTGTGAGCATTCAGCAGTGTGAGCATTCAGCAGTGTGAGCTGCAGTGTGAGCATTCTGCAGTGCGAGCATTCAGCAGTGTGAGCTGCAGTGTGAGCATTCAGCAGTATGAGCTCCAGTGTGAGCATTCAGCAGTGTGAGCTGCAGTGTGAGCATTCAGCAGTGTGAGCATTCAGCAGTGTGAGCTGCAGTGTGAGAATTCAGCAGTGTGAGCATTCAGCAGTGTGAGCTGCAGTGTGAGCAGCAGTGTGAGCATTCTGCAGTGTGAGCATTCAGCAGTGTGAGCTGCAGTGTGAGCAGCAGTGTGAGCATTCTGCAGTGCGAGCATTCAGCAGTGAGAGCAGCAGTGTGAGCAACCAGCAGTGTGAGCAGCAGTGAGCATTCAGCAGTGTGAGCTGCAGTGTGAGCAGCAGTGTGAGCATTCTGCAGTGCGAGCATTCAGCAGTGAGAGCAGCAGTGTGAGCAACCAGCAGTGTGAGCAGCAGTGAGCATTCAGCAGTGTGAGCATTCAGCAGTGTGAGCTGCAGTGTGAGCAGCAGTGAGCATTCAGCAGTGTGAGCATTCAGCAGTGTGAGCTGCAGTGTGAGCATTCGGCAGTGTGAGCATTCAGCAGTGTGAGCATTCAGCAGTGTGAGCAGCAGTTTGAGCATTCAGCAGTGTGAGCTGCAGTGTGAGCATTCAGCAGTGTGAGCATTCAGCAGTGTGAGCAGCAGTTTGAGCATTCAGCAGTGTGAGCTGCAGTGTGAGCAGCCAGCAGTGTGAGCATTCAGCAGTGTGAGCAGCAGTTTGAGCATTCAGCAGTGTGAGCTGCAGTGTGAGCAGCCAGCAGTGTGAGCATTCAGCAGTGTGAGCTGCAGTGTGAGCATTCAGCAGTGTGAGCTGCAGTGTGAGCAGCCAGCAGTGTGAGCATTCAGCAGTGTGAGCAGCAGTTTGAGCATTCAGCAGTGTGAGCTGCAGTGTGAGCAGCCAGCAGTGTGAGCATTCAGCAGTGTGAGCTGCAGTGTGAGCATTCAGCAGTGTGAGCTGCAGTGTGAGCAGCCAGCAGTGTGAGCATTCAGCAGTGTGAGCAGCAGTTTGAGCATTCAGCAGTGTGAGCTGCAGTGTGAGCAGCCAGCAGTGTGAGCATTCAGCAGTGTGAGCATTCAGCAGTGTGAGCAGCAGTTTGAGCATTCAGCAGTGTGAGCTGCAGTGTGAGCAGCCAGCAGTGTGAGCATTCAGCAGTGTGAGCAGCAGTTTGAGCATTCAGCAGTGTGAGCTGCAGTGTGAGCAGCCAGCAGTGTGAGCATTCAGCAGTGTGAGCTGCAGTGTGAGCATTCAGCAGTGTGAGCTGCAGTGTGAGCATTCTGCAGCACAGTGGCACAGTGGTTAGCACTGCTGCCTCACGGCGCCGACGTCCCAGATTCGATCCCGGCTCTGGGTCACTGTCCGTGTGGAGTTTGCACATTCTCCCCGTGTCTGCGTGGGTTTCGCCCCCACAACCCAAAGATGTGCAGGGTAGGTGGATTGGCCACGCTAAATTGCCCCTTCATTGGAAAAAATGAATTGGGTACTCTAAATTTATTTTAAAAAAGCAGAATTCCAGGAATTAAACTTTCGCTTTCCATTCTATCAGCCTGCAGTCTCCAGGGAGAGACCCGGTGTAAATATTTCTGAGAGCACAGAACTGGAGTGCTGTCCACAAGCAGAGGGCAGGGTTCTGGGTTACAGGCTTGTATTCTGCAAACTCCATGTCCGGGATTCTCCGACCCCGCGCTGGGTGGGCGAATCCCCGGGGGGGGGGGACGCGGGAATCGCGCATCGTCGCCGGCTTCCCGATTCTCCCCCGCCGATTCTCGGGTGCCCGCGGGATTCCCGCCGCGCTGGTCGGGGGCCATTGAAAGCGCCCCCCCCCCCCGGCGATTCTCTGGGCCCCGATTGGCCGAGTGGCCGACGTGTTTGACCGAATCCCGCCGGCGTGGGTTATTCATGTCCCACGCGGCGGGACCTGGAAGGTGAGTCTGCGGGGGCCGTCCTGGAGGGGGGAGGGGGGAGGGGGGAGGGGGGATCCGACCCCAGAGGGGGGGGGGGCCCCAATCGGTGGGCGGGCTGGTTCCGTGGGGGCCTATTTTACTCCGCGCCGGGCCCCTGTAGGGTCCGCCATATTGCCTGGGGGCCGGTGCTGAGAAGGGAGCCCTCGCGCATGCGCGGAAATACGCCGCCCGTAGCACGCATGCGGGAACTGGCGCCAGCCGTTCTGCGCCAGCTGGAGCTGTGGGGTCCACTCCGGCGCTGACCTAGCCCCCCTAGGAAGGGGAGCATTCCCCATTATCGGGGACCGTTGACGCCGGAGTGGTTGGCGCCGGTTTTCACGCCGGTGTGGGGACGTAGCCCCATTATTGGAGAATCCCGCCCCATGTTGGCGGTATTCAGGGTCCTGGGTTTGTGTCACACACAGTTGGACTGGGACTGTCACAGAGTTTGTACCACGCTGCCACCACCAGCCCAAACCGTGCTGTTGCTTCTTTTTTTTTTTTGCGAATTACGTAATTGATAGTATGGGGAATTCCGAAGGATTTCCCAAATGACTTTTTTCTTTATTTTCCCGGTAAGGCATCTTATATTGACACATCACCTTTTCTGCTGTCGTAACATAGGCGGGTGGACAGAACAACGATGGGTTGCTGTCATCAAACCTTGTCACAACTTGCGGCCTCGTTGGTTAATATAAACTTTGAGGATAATTGTCAACAGTGACTGACTAACATACTCACCCCAGAGTCAGAAGGTTCTGGATTTGAGTCCTATTCCAGAGATTTGAGCCTATAATCCAGACTGACACTCCCAGGGCTGTGCTGAAGGTGTGCTTCCTAGCCGGGGCTGCTGCCTTTCGAGTCAAAGAGCAAGACACATGTTTATACAGGACTTTTCAGAATCACTGGATGTCTCAATTTTCACACAGCAAGATTCCAGAAAACAGCAATGCAACAAATGGCCAGATCGTCTGTTTTTGTGATGTTGGTTGAGGGATAAATATAATCTTAATAATAATCTCTATTATTGTCACAAGTAGGCTTACATTAACACTGCAATGAAGTTACTGTGAAAAGCCCCTAGTCGCCACATTCCGGCACCTGTTCAGGTACACAGAGGGAGAATTCAGAATATCCAATTCACCTAACAAGCACGTCTTTCGGGACTTGAGGGAGGAATCCGGAGCACCCGGAGGAAACCCACGCAGACACGGGGAGAATGTGTAGACTCCGCGCAGGCAGTGACCCAAGCCGGGAATCGAACCTGGGACCCTATCTCTGCTTCGAAAGGATGGCAAGGCACCTTTCGGAGCCACCCGAGACAGCTGCTGGGGCCTCAGCTTCACGTCCTATCTGAAGGATGGCACCTCCAATACGGCGGCGCTCCCCCGGTACTGCACTGCAGCGGCAGCCTTGATTTTGGTGCTGAAGTCCTGGAGAGGGATTTGAACTCAGAGCATTGTGACTCAGGGGTGACACACAACTGAATCTGCCCTCTCAGAGGAATGAAAAAGATGCCACGGCCATCATTATGCAATGACTGTTCGACGGTTTGTTGATTCCACTCTGAAGAAGAGCAACAAGTAGTTCCTGCCATGCCCTGAACAATATTTGTCACAAAGAAACTGATGCTTTTGTCATTTAGCTTATTGCTGTTTGTGGGATCTTGCTGTGCACAAATTGACTACCACGGTTCCCATCTTGTATAAGTGACTACACTTCAAAAAGTACTTCACTGGCTGTAAAGCACTTTGGGATGCCCTGAGGCGACGAAAGGCGCTACAGAAGTGCAAGTCTTTTTCTTCATTTGGGGACATACTGCTTAGCTTAACCTTCCCAACTCAAAACGCAAACAGATTCGCCATGATCTTGTTGAACGGTGGAGCAGTCTCGAGGGGCCAAATGGTCCACTTCTTTTCCTATTTCATATTCTCGTAAGTACAACTTGTATGTTCCACTGACATCAACAAATCGTAAACTTGGGGTTCAACTGGGAGGTGAAATGTGGGAGACCAGATCAGTGTCGTCAGTTTCCTACTGGATAAGTTTGTATCAAATTAGCAGCCCCCCCCCCCCCCCCCCCCCCGCCGCTTTCCCAGTCCCGGTTCACTGAGCCACCTCCTGAAGCAGAGAGTCAGGAAGAGTGGAAGTCCCTGGGACGAATGTAAGAAATTGTCTTCTTTTTTTTGCAGTAATGTTATTAAATCCTGGATTGAGACGCATACAGACAGTATGACTGCTAGAGCTGTGATTAAGGTGTCATAAAAGTGAGATAATCATTGAATTGTAGCTGAAGTGTTCTGCTAATAGATCTTGAGAGCCATTTACTTGTTTACAGATATCTAACTAATGGAATATTGTTTAGGTTTGAAGGTCCCCGGGGTGTAGATAATTTCTGAGGGGTATTGTGTTTGGTGCTGGCTAAGCAAGTCAAGAGACATCTTGTAAGAATAGACAAAAGAATGCCTTATGCTTTGGGTACAGATGATGTAGTTAATGGGAGGAGTCAGGTTGTCTGAAAAGGCAATTGATCCTAGAACTTTAATCTGAACAAAGGTGTTTCAGTTTGGTCCTGAAAGGTTCTCTCGCCAAAGTTTCTGCCCAGAGAAAAGCAAATAGAACCTGTACCTAAGGAAGGATGTGCTGGCTTTGGAAAGGGTCCAGAGGAGGTTCGCAAGAATGATCCATGGAATGAAGAGCTTGTCATATGAGAAAGTGTTGAGGACTCGGGGTCTGTACGCATTGGAGTTTAGAAGGATGAGGGGGGATCTTATTGAAACTTACAAGATACTGCGAGGCCTGGATCGAGGAGACGTGGAGAGGATGTTTCCACTAGTAGGAAAAACTAGAACCAGAGGGCACAACCTCAAACTAAAGGGACGATCCATTAAAACAGAGATGAGGAGGTATTTCTTCAGCCAGAGGGTGGTGAATCTGTGGAACTCTTTGCCGCAGAAGACTGTGGAGACCAAATCACTGAGTGTCTTTAAGACAGAGATAGATAGGTTCTTGATTAATAAGGGGATCAGGGGTGATGGGGAGAAGGCAGGAGAATGGGGATGAGAAAAATATCAGCCAGGATTGAATGGTGGAGCAGACTCGATGGGCCGAGTGGTTTAATTCTTCTCTGATGTCTTATGGGTGTTAACTTTATTCATGAGTGGTTTGTGTCAAGCGTGTTGCTCTCAGTCAGATGAGCCAGTGTGTGATAGGGAGGGGAGGGGGAAGGGGATGGGAGGTGCGAAGGGAGGAGCTGGGGGGAGTTTCAGTCGCCTCAAGACCCCAATAGGAGCTGTAATCTGTAGAAGCAATAGCAGGTGCTGGGGGTGAGGTGTGAGGGCAAGAGCAGATTCAATTTGAGACCCTTTGGGGAGATGCACTGAAGGACTCCTCAAGGAGAGACAGGGGAGAATGGTTTGCACAACAGTGGAAAGAATGTCAGACAACCTGAAGAGTTGCACACACAGCTCAGGAGACCTGCTTCGATCAATAATAGCAACTTAATCCCACATAAACATTCTTCTCAGAGGCAAGGTCCCTTGTTGTTTCAGGGCAGTTTGCACACTCTTTCTTTTTATAGCCTACCCACTGGGTTGGTCAGTGACTATTTACTGGCAGGCAGATAGTTGGCCGCTTCATGGTTTCAGCTTGTGCATGTGTTCATCGGTCAGTGGGTTTAATGTTGTCTCATGTGTGAACTCAATACCCCATCTCTGGCCACAGTCCCACCTCAGCGGCCAGCACTGTGCCCAGAATGGAGACGTCAGCACAGCTAATGGCATCTTCTGATCAGACAGGGGGAAATTGTGACGCCGCCCACTGTATTTGGCAAACTAACTTTTTTTTTGTTGTTTTGTTTTTATAAATTTAGAGTGCCCAATTCATTTTTTCCAATTAAGGGGCAATTTAGCGTGGCCAATCCACCTACCCTGCACATCTTTGGGTTGTGGGAGCGAAACCCACGCAAACACGGGGAGAATGTGCAAACTCCACACGGACAGTGACCCGGAGCCGGGATCGAATCTGGGACCTCGGCGCCGTGAGGCAACAGGGCTAACCCACTGCGCCACCGTGCTGCCCTTGGCAAACTAACTCAGGGTGTGCCACAGTGAGGTAGTGCCGAGTTGAGATACCTTGCTGGGACAGTGTAGAGGGAGCTTTACTCTGTATCTAACCCCGTGCTGTACCTGTCCTGGGAGTGTTTGATGGGGGACAGTGTAGAGGGAGCTTTACTCTGTATCTAACCCATGCTGTACCTGTCCTGGGAGGGTTTGATGGGGACAGTGTAGAGGGAGCTTTACTCTGGATCTAACCCCGTGCTGTACCTGTCCTGGGAGGGTTTGATGGGGACAGTGTAGAGGGAGCTTTACTCTGGATCTAACCCCGTGCTGTACCTGTGCTGGGAGTGTTTAATAGGAACAGTGTAGAGGGAGCTTTACTCTGTATCTAACCCCGTGCTGTACCTGTCCTGGGAGTGTTTAATGGGGACAGTGTAGAGGGAGCTTTACTCTGTATGTAACCCTGTGCTGTATCTGTCCTGTGAGTGTTTGATGGGGACAGTGTAGAGGGAGCTTTACTCTGCATCTAACCCCGTGCTGTACCTGTCGTGGGAGTGTTTGATGGGGACAGTGTAGAGGGAGCTTTACTCTGTATCTAACCCATGCTGTACCTGTCCTGGGAGGGTTTGATGGGGACAGTGTAGAGGGAGCTTTACTCTTGATCTAACCCCGTGCTGTACCTGTGCTGGGAGTGTTTGATAGGAACAGTGTAGAGGGAGCTTTAATCTGTACCTAACCCCGTGCAGTACGTGTCCTGGGAGTGTTTGATGGGGACAGTGTAGAGGAGCTTTACTCTGTATCTAACCCTGCGCTGTGCCTGTCCTGGGTGTGTTTGATAGGACAGAGGAAATCAGGGGCGAAATTCTCCGGAAACGGCGCGATGTCCGCCGACTGGTGCCCAAAACGGCGCAAATCAGTCGGGCATCGCGCCGCCCCAAAGGTGCGGAATGCTCCGCATCTTTGGGGGCCGAGCCCCAACGTAATGGGCTAGGCCCGCGCCGGACGAATTTCCGCCCCTCCAGCTGGCGGAAAAGGCCTTTGGTGCCCCGCCAGCTGGCGCGGAAATGACATCTCCGGGCGGCTCATGCGCGGGAGCGTCAGCGGCCGCTGACGGCATTCCCGCGCATGCGCAGTGGAGGGAGTCTCTTCCGCCTCTGCCATGGTGGAGACCGTGGCGAAGGCGGAAGGAAAAGAATGCCCCCACGCAGAGGCCCGCCCGCGGATCGGTGGGCCCCGATCGCGGGCCAGGCCACCGTGGGGGCACCCCCGCCAGATTGCCCCACGTCCCCCCCCCCCAGGGCCCCGGAGCCCGCCCGCGCCTCCTTGTCCCGCCGGTAAGGTAGGTGGTTTAATCCACGCTGGTGGGGGGTCCGATAATCTCGCCCCAGATGAGTGAAACAGTGCAACTCTTCTCTATGATTTACATTGTCATTAGTGCAGAAATGAGCAGTTTTTTAGAGAGAGAGCGAGAGACTGGATGTTTATCTGGGATGATTCCTGGCATGAGTGTAACAGTCAGATATTTATAATTTGTTTTTAATGAGCCCAACGAATGACTCTTCATGAGGATAATTTCAGTTTCCAAGTATGGGTCTGCAGTTAATTATAGAGTGTCACAGCGCCCGGCTGGGATTATTTTGATTGCTGTTCTAACTCAGCACTGTAAGGGAATCTGTGTTTATTTCATTCAAGGTTCTGATTTCTGGGAATTCTTACTTGTCTGATTGTGTTGGCTGTTCAGAATTGGATCACATCCCAGAGATGAAATGCTGTAAACACGGCTCGAGTGCAACTTGCTACATCCACGCTCGGTTCCATGGTTGTTCAAGAAGATCCAATTGATGGCAGGGCACGGGGTTTGAGAATGGGCAACAAGAGTGGGTTTGTGGTCAATCCCCCCAAGGGATGCTTGATGCACTATCAATTACGACGAGACGAGAGTAGAATGTAATCGAGGCTTTATTACACAGAGATGTGTGGCCTCCTACAGCAGCTGACGAAATGGCTGCTGTACGGAGAGCACACACATTTATACTCCGCATACTGGGCGGAGCCAGCAGGCAGGGATCTACCCCCGTACCTGTAGTACAGGGGCCTTACCGTAAAACCCATATATATACAGTATAATACATCAGTGGTGACTACCACAATGCTCCCATGGACTGTGACTCCCCCACTGTGAGTATGGGACTGGACAGGCTATCCTCTGGAGGAATTAGGGAGTATAAGGCCAGAGAGACTGTTCTACCAGGGTCCTCGCAAAACGGGACAACATCTTCCTCCACCCCCCCCCCCCCCCCAATTGCTCCTTGGCCAGTTAGATCAGTTAGTCCCGGCCTATTGTTTTTCCCCAGTTTTAGATGAGGAGGGCCCCACCTTCAGCCAAATCTCTAGATGCTTTGAGAATGGTGACCTGGGCGTGTGGCTGGAAGGAGACCCGCAGACATTCAGTCCGGAGTAATAGCGATGGGAATCCACCTCACCTGCAACCTTTGAACCCTGACCTGTTTCCTTGTGACTGATCTAATGGGAACGATCTGTGGGGAAATAGAGGAGGCTGCCTGGGTTGTGGGGGGAGTGGGGTGGGGTGGGGGCAGTGGGGTGGGGTGGGGGGAACGTCCTAGGGCCCCGAAGGCTGCCATAGCAGCAAAGACCACGGCCCGTGAAAGACGGTCAGTGACAGTAAAGGGGAGATGGTGGATGTTGGTGGGGGGGGAGGGGCATAAATAGGGAGGGGCATGAACAGGGAGGTGGGGTTGGGAGAGGTTTATGAGAGGTTAGAGGAAGCTTGTTGCAAACCAAACCCAATCCCCCCCCCCCCCTCTTCACTTTGCAGGAAACTCAAAGCCTTTACTCTCACTTCCCAGGACCCACTGCCAATTTCCACACAGTGTTCCCGGGAATCAGATCATTGGAAATCCTCTAGGGATTTGTGCGCTGTCCCTCATCCTCCCCCTCCCCCAGATACATTGGAATTTGTATAGTGTGTCGGGTGGAATCCGTCCCTGAGGGGAAGGGACAGGGAGGAACATTTCCATGGGGTGACAATGTTTCCAGACTCCAGGCCGTGATCCCAGCTGGTGATAACTCTTTTTTTTCTTTTTATCCATTTAGTGTACCCAATTCATTTTTTTCCAGTTAAGGGACAATTTAGCGTGGCCAATCCACCTAGCCTGCATATCTTTGGGTTGTGGGGGCGAAACCCACGCAGACACGGGGAGAATGTGCAAACTCCACACGGACAGTGACCCGGAGCCGGGATCGAACCTGGGACCTCGGCGCCATGAGGCAGCAGTGCTAACCCACTGCGCCGCCCTGCTGGTGGTAACTCTGTACAGTGCCTTTGGGATGGAGGTTGGACAAATCAGGCTCCAGGTTCCAGTCCCCCTAAAATCACTGAGATCCTGATATCATCGTGATCACAGCAAGGTGGTAGAGGAAGAGGCCATTCAGCCCCTCGAGCCTGCTCCACCATTCAACAGGCCCACGTCTGGTCTGCATCTCAAATCAGTTTACTACTTAATTCAATATCCCTAAACATTTTCACCTCCCAGATTATCTCGCCACCTCAGTGTTGAAGGTTTCAGCTGATCCCAAGCATCCACAGCCTTTGGAGGGAAAACAAATCTCAGATTTTAACCGGTCTCTTGTGGGTACCGCGTGCGTCAATCCTGGGTCAGCATGCAGGATTCCTGCCGTGGAGTCTGATGGTTCGGAGTCTGTGTCCCACTCCAGAAACCTGAGCACCAAATGCAGACTGATGCTCACAGCGTCAGCACTGAGGGAATGCTGCACCGTCAGAGGTGCCGTCTATCAGGATGAGACATTAACTGCGACCCCCCCCATCTGTCCTCTCAGATGGATGTAAAAGAAGACCCGGGGAGTTCTCCCTGGCCACTGGAGCAATATTTATCCCTCAATCAACATCACAAAAAAAACCAGATGAACTGGTCTTTATTCCGGTGCTTTTGCCTGGGAGTTTACTGTGCACAAAATGGCTGCTTGCATAACAGTGACTACAATTCAGAGAGCACTTCCATTGGCTGCACTGCACTTTGGGATAAGTTGAGATGACAAAAGGTGCTATTAAAGCACACATTATTTTTTTTCGTTGAATAGGATCCAAGATGTGGAAATTCAGAGAGGAACTATTTCCTTTTCTTTTATAGATTTAGAGTACCCAATTCATTTTTTCCAATTAAGGGCAATTTAGCGTGTTCAATCCACCTACCTTGTGTCATGATATGCAAACATGCAGACAATGATATACAGACAGGCACAGACAGGCAGTTAATGAACACAGAGAACAGGACATGACCAATGAGCAGGCAGGACACTCAGGGGTGGTATCTCACTATAAAAGGCACGAGGCACTCACACTCCACCTCTTTCCACTGATGAACATCTACAGAGTGAGTCAGGGTGTGTGTGCAGTATCACACCTCCAGCACGTGGCTAAGAGCTAGTCTGGTTCAGTCAGACAGAGTAACCACACTTAGGTTAGCAGAGAGTCGAACTCATAGAGAACTGTGCTAACTGTGCTACTGGTTCAATAAATCAGATTGAACTAACTTCAAGGTCTGGAGTATCTTTTGGTCAAAGCTACATCCAGTTGCAGCCTGTGTTATCCCAGAGTACATAACACATCACCTTGCACATCTTTTGGGTTGTGGGGGTGAAACCCACGCAAACACGGGGAGAATGTGCAAACTCCACACGGACAGTGACCCAGAGCCGGCATCGAACCTGGGACCTCGACGTCGTGAGACTGCAGTGCTACCACTGCACCACCGTGCTGCCCCGAGAGGAGCTATTTTCTGATGATCGCAAAATCATGACTCTGTTTTTTAACTCAGGGCCTTGGAATCAAAATTCAACAACTTGCACTTCTATTGTGCTTTTAGTGCAGTAAAATGTGTTAAATGGAAGTTTACCAATCTTTATTCAGACTTAGAGAATTACATAGGCCTCACTCCACCCGATTTATTCTCCACGACACACTCGGAAATCCCCTGGTCGTCAGGTCTCAGAGATTCGCCTCTTCATAGAATCATAGAATTTACAGTGCAGAAGGAGGCCATTCGGCCCATCAAGTCTGCACCGGCTCTTGGAAAGAGCACCCTACCCAAGGTCATCACCCCCACCCTATCCCCATAACCCCACCCAACACTAAGGGCAATTTTGGACACTAAGGGCAATTTATCATGGCCAATCCACCTAACCCGCACATCTTTGGACTGTGGGAGGAAACCGGAGCACCCGGAGGAAACCCACGCACACACGGGGAGGATGTGCAGACTCCGCACAGACAGTGACCCAAGCCGGAATCGAACCTGGGACCCTGGAGCTGTGAAGCAATTGTGCTATCCACAAGGCTACCGTGCTGCCCTATCTCTTAGCTGGAGATGTTCCATCCCTGCTGCTCGGTGGGTTGGGTTCGGGATTAGCGTCTCCCTGGCAGGTTAATGCCAGCTCTCCCTGGCAATCTCACCACTCCTCACTCACTCACTCCACACATATGTTCACAGGTCAGCCGTCAGAAGTGTCACTGTCCTGGCTGAATGACCTCACCCAAAGTATTGTTGAAAACAAGAGATTGACGAACCTTGGACTGGTCAGGTTTGAAAATACCTCACAGACTGGGTTCCAGACAGTGACTGCAAATCTGTGGGACTGGGTTAGTCACTGCATCAAACTCTGCTTTTGGACCGTTCATTATTGCACAATGTCACATTTTAACTTAATCTCACTCATTCTGTCCTCAGTCAGCATATTTTACAGTAAGAAGTCTTACAACACCAGGTTAAAGTCCAACAGGTTTGTTTTTGAATCACTAGCTTTCGGAGCGCTGCTCCTTCCTCAGGTGAATGTCCTCATTCGCTCCGAAAGCTAGTGATTAGAAACAAACCTGTTGGACTTTAACCTGGTGTTGTAAGACTTCTGACTGTGAACACCCCTGTCCAACGCCGGCATCTCCACATCATAGTATATTTTACAGTCCACACTCAATGATTAAGTCCATGGGGCGGCACGTGGCGCAGTGGTTAGCACTGGGGACCCGGGTTTGAATCCCGGCCCTGGGTCACCGTCGGTGTGGAGTTTGCACATTCTCCCCGTGTCTGCGTGCGCTTCACCCCCACAACCCAAAGATGTGCAGGTTGGGTAGATTAGCCAGGCTAAATTGCCCCTTAATTGGAAAAAAAATAATTTTTTATTTAAAAAATAAAAACAAATAATTAAGCCCATATTAACCCCATCCACCCAGCCTCGACCCCACATCCAATCTATATCCACCTCAAATCCACACTCCATTCAACCCCCAACCAATCCCCACTCACCCCCCAATCCACTCCCATTCACCCCCCCCCCATTCACTCCCGGTCCACTCCGCATCCAGTCCCCGTCCACTCCCCATCCAGTCTACATTTACTCCAAATTTATTCTGCACTCACTCTGCATTCATAGAATCCTGGAATTTACAGTGCAGAAGGAGGCCATTCAACTCATCAAGTCTGCACCGGCTCTTGGAAAGAGCACCCTACCCAAGCCCACACCTCCACCCTATCCCCATAACCCAGTAACCCCTCCCAACACTAAGGGCAATTTTGGACACTAAGGGCAATTTAGCATGGCCAATCCACCTAACCTGCACATCTTTGGACAGTGGGAGGAAACCGGAGCACCCGGAGGAAACCCACGCGCACACGGGGAGAACGTGCAGACTCCGCACAGACAGTGACCCAAGCCGGGAATCGAACCTGGGACCCTGGAGCTGTGAAGCAACAGTGCTAACCACTGTGCTACCGTGCATCCAGCTCCATGCTCCTTCCACATTCCCTCGAAATCCACATTGTGTTCCAGGGAAGGGGGCATTGGGTCGGGCTGGGGGTGCGGTGATAATACAACTGAGCGACTAATCCATTGGCCCAGGCTCCGTGGACATGGGTTCAGATCCCACCACGGGAGCTGGTGGAATTTAAATTCATTTTGAAAATCTGGAATATAAAGGTCCTACAACTATCACTGATTGTCATAGAAACCCATCTGGTTCACTAATGCCCTTTAGAGAAGGAAATCTGCTGCCTTTATCTGGTCTGGCAGATGTGTGATCCAGACTGCTTAACTGCCCTCTGTATTGTTCAGTTCAAGGGCAATTAGTGATGCTAGCAAATGCTGGCTTTGGCCGCATCTCACGAAAGAAGAAAAATAAAGCTCCAAACCCACGTTGAGTTTACTCCCACATCTATTTGCTGTTGTCTCACTTTCCTGAAGGCTCTGCTATTTTCTGACACGAATTAGTGAAAATCCCAGCTTCCAGCATTTTGGGGTAAAACAGCCCCACCCGGTGGCAGAAGCTAGAAATAACATAAATAATAAGCCTCCAGTGGAATGGGCAGGGTCAGTAACCAGAGGGACACAGGTTTAGGGGAATTGGCAAAAAGAACCAGAGGGGGTGGGGGAATGAGGAGAATTTATCTTACACAGCGAGTTGCAATTTGCTGGAAAGGGCTTTGGAAAAAGTATCAACAGTAACTTTCACAGGGACATCAGATAAATACTGGAAAAGGGAAAAGAAAATAACAGCACATTGAGGAAAGAGCAGAGAAAGAGTGGAACTAACCAGACCCCCCTGTCCTGAATTTTCTTCAGGTCACTTTATGAATGAAATGAAAATCGCTTATTGTCACAAGTAGGCTTCAAATTAAGTTACTGGGAAAAGCCCCGAGTCGCCACATTCCGGCGCCTGCTGGAGAGGCTGCTACGGGAATTGAACCCGCGCTGCTGGCCTTGTTCTGCTTTACAAGCCAGCTGTCTAGTCCACTATGCTAACAGCAATGATTTGGAAAGGTAGAGCATTGGGGAGGCCTCAGCCACCGATGATCCCACATGCCTAGGAGCCAAATATTTTCCAGACGGCAATATCCGACAGTGGTTAGCACTGCTGCCTCACAGAGTCAGGGACCCGGGTTCGATTCCGGCCTCGGGTCACTGTCCGTGTGGAGTTTGCATTTTCTCCCCGTGTCTGTGTGGGTTTCCTCCCACAGTCCAAAGATGTGCAGGGTAGGTGGATTGGCTATGCTAAATTTCCCCATAGTGTCCTAAAGGTTACGTGGGGCTACTGGGTTGCGGGGATAGGGTGGGGGAGTTTGCCCCTTTCCCAGGCCGGGGCACAGCATCACTCTCCTCTCCTCCACGGCATCCCGGAGGGTGTCCAGCTCGGCATCGGTGAATCTCGGGTCTGCTCTCCTTGTTGCCATCTTGTTGGCTGGGATGACGTGTGGGGAGGGGGGGAGAATTGTTTATTTGCGGCTGCAGCTTGTCAGCCTTTGGGTGTCAATCTCGAAACCGGCGCCGTTTCACATTAAAATCGATTGTGTTCCACGTGGCGTCGGTGCTAGCCCATAAATGGCAGCGGGATCGGTACAGGTGCGGCATCAGTTTTGCTGTCGTAAAAGTCCACTGTCTAGTTCTGTTAGAATTTTATAGGTTTCCATGAGTTCCCCCTTTATTCTTCTGTGCTCCAGCAAATACAATCCTAACCGATTCAATCCCTCCTCATACGTCAGTCCCACCATCCCAGGAATCAGTCTGGTAAATCTTCGCTGCACTCCCCCCAGAGCAGGAATATCCTTCTTCAGATAAGGAGACCAAAAGTGCACACAATATTCCAGGTGTGGCCTCACCAAGGTCCTGTATAATTGCAGCAAGACATCCCTGCTCCTGTACGTGAATCCTCTAACTATGAAGGCCAACATATATATCATTTGCTTTCTTTATCGCCTGCTGTACCTACATGCTTACCTTCAGCGACTGGTGTACGGGGACACCCAGGTCTCGTTGCACATTCCCCTCCCATAACTTATGGCCATTCAGGTAATAGCCTGCCTTCTTATTTTTGCTACCAAAGTGGATAACTTTGCATTTGCCTACTGCATCTGCCATTCATTTGCCCACTCACAACTTGTCCAAATCACACTGAAGGATCTCTGCATCCTCCTCACAGCTCACCCTCCCATCCAGCTGTGTGTCATCTGCAAATTTGGAGTTATTATGTACTGGAGGGACTGGTATCCTCAAAGGTGGATTAAATCACCAGGGCCAGATAGATTGTAGCCCAGGGTATTGAAGGAAGCTAGGAAGGAAACGGTACAGTGGTTAGCAATGCTGCCTCACAGCGCCAGGGACCCGGGTTCAATTCCAGCATTGGATGACTCTGTGTGGAGTTTGCACCTTTCCCCATGTCTGCATGTGTTTCCTCCGGGTGCTCCGGTTTCCGGGTGAGCTTGAGGATAGGGTGGGGGAGTGGGCCTAGGTAGGATGCTCTTTCAAAGGGTTGGTGCAGACCCGATGGGCCAAATGGCCTCCTTCTGTACTGGATGGATTCTAGAAAATAACAGATGCTCGGAGGGTCACTCTCCAATCCTCATCAGATCCAGGCGATGTCCCAGAGGATTGAAGCTCTACAAATGTAGCATTATTTAAAAAAAGGTTCAAGGGATTGGCCAGAAAACTATAGGCAAGTCAGTTTGACTTCAGTGGTGGCAAATTATTGGAAACAATTATGAGAGACAGGATAAACTGTCACTTGGAAAGGCACGGATTTCACGGCGCCGAAGTCCCAGGTTTGATCCCGGCTCTGGGTCACTGTCCTTGTGACGTTTGCACATTCTCCCCGTGTTTGCGTGGGTTTCAACCCAAAAGATGTGCAGGCTAGGTGGATTGGCCACGCTAAATTGACCCTTAATTGGAAAAAATGAATTGGGTACATCTAAATTTTTTTTAAAAAGGCACGGATTGATCAGGAGGGTCAGCATGGTTTCGGGGAAGATCATGTCTTACTCACTTATTAGAAATTTTTGATGAAGTAACAATGAGGATTAATGTAGTGGATGTTGTCTGCATGGATTTCGGTAAGGCATTTCACAAGGTGCCACGGGGCAGACTGGTCGGAAAAGAGAGATCTCATGGGATACAGGGGAAGGTGGCAGGTTGGATCCAAAATTAGCTCAGTTACAGCAAACAAAGGATAATGATTGATGGATGTTATTGCGAATAAACAGTTCCCAGTGGTGCTCCACAGGGCTGAGTGTTGGGACCCTTGCTGTTTGTTGTATACATGAATGATTCTGACTTAAATGTGGGAAGCATGATTGGGAAATGTGCAGATGACACAAAAATTGGCCGTGTAGTTGACAGTGAAGAGGATAGCTGCCAACTCCTGAATGATAGGGTGGGATGTGGCGCAGTGATTAGCACCGGTACTGTGGCGCTGAGGACCCGTGTTCGAATCCCGGCTCTGGGTCACTGTGGAGTTTGTACATTCTCCCCATGTCTGCGTGGGTTTCACCCCCATAAACCAAAGATGTGCAGATTAGGTGGATTGGCCACGCTAAATTGCCCCTTAATTGGAAAAACAAAATAATTGGGTGCTCTAAATTTATATTTAAAAAAACTCCTGAATAATATCAGTGGTTTGGTTGAATGAGCAGAGAAGTGGTAAATGGAATTACAGGAATGAGATAGAGAATCTGGTGAATTGGTGCAAAAACAATAATCTCTCCCTCAATGTCAACAAAACGAAGGAGATTGTCATCGACTTCAAGAAGCGTTGTGGAGAGCATGCATCAATGGGAACGAAGTAGAAAGGGGCGAGAGCTTCAAGTTTTTGGGTGTCCAGGTCACCAACAACCTGTCCTGGTCCCCCCGTGCTGACACTATAGTTAAGAAAGCCCACCAAGACTCTACTTTCTCAGAAGACTAAGGACATTTGGCATGTCAGCTACAACTCTCACCAACTTCTACAGATGCACCATAGAAAGCATTCTTTCTGGTTGTATCACAGCTTGGTATGGATCCTGCTCTGCCCAAGACCGCAGGAAACTACAAAAGGTTGTGAATGTAGCCCAGTCCATCACACAAATCAGCTTCCCATCCATTGACTCTATCTATAATTCCCGCTACCTCGGAAAGGCAGCCAGCATAGTCATGGACCTCACGCACCCGGACATACTCTCTTCCACCTTCTTCCATCAGGAAAAAGATACCAAAGTTTGAGGTCACGTACCAACCGACTCAAGAACAGCTTCTTCCCTACTGCCATCAGACTTTTTAATGGACCTACCTCGTATTAAGTTGATCTTTGGGAAATGTGCAGATGAATGGGCAGGGAGCAGAGGATACAGATCCTTAGAAAATGCAACAGTTTTAGATAGAGGATCTGGATCGGCACAGGCTTGGAGGGCTGAAGGGCCTGTTCCTGTGCTGTAATTTTTCTTTGTTCTTTTCTCTACACCTTGCTATAACTGTAACATTATATTCTGCAGTCTCTCCTTCCTTCCCTATGTACGGTAAGCATTGTTTGTCGAGCATGCAAGAAACAATACTTTTCACTGTATACTAATATATGTGACAATAAATCAAATCAAATCAAAAAAAGTGTGAGGTAATGCATTTGGGGAGGGCAAACAAAGCAAGGGGATACGCAATAAAAGGGAAGATATTGAGGGAGGTTGAGGAAGTGAGAGACCTTGGAGTGCATGCCCACAGGTGCCTGAAGATGGTCGAGCAGATAGACAAATTGGTCAAGAAAGTATATGGAATGTTTTCCATTATTGGGCGAGATATTGAAAACAAAAGCAGGGATGTAATTCTGGAACTGTATAAAATGCTGGTTCGGCCACAGCTGAAGTTTTGAGTACAGTTCTGGTCACATTACAGGATGTTATTGCTCTGGAGTGAGTGCAGTGGAGATTTACAAGAATGTTGCCAGGGATTGAAAATTGCAGCTATGAGAAGAGATGGGCTAGGCTAGGTTTGTTTTCTTTACAGTAGAGGAGGCTAAGGGGTGACCTAATTGAGGTGTACAAAATTGAGGGGCCTAGAAAGGGTAAACAGGAAAGACCAGTTTCCCCGAGCTGAGGGGTCAACCGGGGAGGGGGGGGGGGGGCGGAGGAGAGATAGATAAGATAGATTTAAGGTGATTAATAGGAGGATTAGAGGCTGGCAGGCATCTGGAATTCACTGCCCAAGTTGGTGGTTAAGGCTGAAATGCCCAACTAATTTAAAAGGCACCTGCATCGACATCTGAAGTGCTGGAACCTGCAAGGCTGCGAACCAGGTGTTGGAAAGTGGGATTCAAATGAACGGCTAGTTTCTAGTTTTATCTTTTTGGTTGGCGCAGAGACAATGGGCTGAATGGCCTCTTGCTATGGTTCTGTTTTTATTTCAGATTTCCAGCACCCACAGAATGTTCCTTTTGTTTCAGTCTGTCTTTTGGTCTCTGCCTATTTCTCGCTGTCTGTCTCCTTCATCCTGTCTATGTGTGTGTGTGTGTGTCTCTGTCTGAGCGCAAAGCTTTGCATAACGGTGCATAATGGGCAGGATGTAAAACAAGGAACAAGCAGCTACAGATGGGAGGGTGTCACGGTACCCAGACCAGACTCCAATTTATATCAGGAAACCCCAACAGTTTTTCAATTTATAAACTCTGAGGAAAGGAGGCATTGCTCCAGGAGCAATTGCACTGACTTGGGATCTTTTATATTAAAACAAACATTAACACAGGATCAACCCCATTAACGTCCAAGGAAAAAAGTTTTTCAATTAACATTTCTAACAAAAAAAAAGGTCTTTGAGCTTAGTTTCCCATCTACTTGAGATTTTAACTAAACAAAATCCAGAGACACACACAGGTCAAATGCCACTTATTAATAAAGTTAACATTCAGTCGCTTACAGATTTATTCACAAAGTCCTTGGAAGAGAAGTTTTCACACATCAGTCAGAGAAACACACTTCTTTTCCTCAGAAACCAGAGCAGAACTCTTAAACCTAAACTACCACACAGGGCAGGGCTCAAAAAGGAAACTAAAAAACAGACCCAGACCCTCCCTGTCTAGCTGTTAACCCTTTAATGACAGCTTTAGCAGACATATAATCTGGATACCTCAACCTAAGTTCCTCTAATGACATTACTGCAACAGACACATTAATACCATATTTAAAGACAAGGTTCTGTCCTGGGCACTCTGCCTTGATGTTTCTCTCTCATTCACTGACCAACCTATAATAATAATCTTTATGGTCACAAGTTGGCTTACAGTAACATTGCAATGAAGTTACTGTGAAAATCCCCTAGGTGCCACAGGTGCCTGTTCGGGTACTCGGAAGGAGAATTTGGGTGGCACAGTTGCTTCACAGCTACAGGGTCCCAGGATCGATTCCCAGCTTGGGTCACTGTCTGTGCGGAGTCTGCACGTTCTCCCCGTGTCTGCGTGGATTTCCTCCCACAAATCCCGAAAGACGTGCTTGTTAGGTGAATTGGACATTGAATTTCCCCTCAGTGTACCCGAACAGGTGCCGGAGTGTGGCAACCAGGGGATTGTCACAGTAACTTCATTGCAGAGTTAATGTAAGCCTACTTGTGACAACAATAAAGATTATAATAATTATTATTCAGAACGTCCAGCAGCATGGCGGCGCAGTGGTTAGCACTGCTGTCTCATGGCGCCGAGGTCTCAGCTTCGATCCCGGCTCTGGGTCACTGTCCGTGTGGAGTTTGCACATCCACCCAGTGTTTGTGCAGGGTGGGTGGATTGGCCAAGTTTTCCCCCCACAGCCCAAAGATGTGCAGGGTAGGTGAATTGGCCACGCTAAGTTGCCCCTTAATTGGAAAAAATGAATTGTGCACCCTAAATTTATTTTCATTAAATTCAGAATGTCCAATTGGCCTAACAAGCAGGTCTTTCGGGACTTGTGGGAGGAAACCGGAGCAAACCCACGCAGGCACAGGGAGAACGTGCAGACTCCAGCTGGGAATCAAACCAGTTAAATTAAATCAGTGCCCTCTGCTTCTCGATCCTTCCATCAACGACAATATTTGTCCTTCATTGCTAGAGGGATGGAGTTTAAGACTAGGGAGGTTATGCTGCAATTGTATAATGTGTGAGTGAGGTCACACCTGGAGTATTGTGTTCAGTTTTGGTCTCCTTACTTGAGAAAGGATGTACTGGCACTGGAGGGTGCGCAGAGGAGATTCACTAGGTTAATCCCAGAGCTGAAGGGGTTGGATTACGAGGAGAGGTTGAGTAGACTGGGACTGTACTCGTTGGAATTTAGAAGGACGAGGGGGGATCTTATAGAAACATATAAAATTACAAAGGGAATAGATAGGAGAGATGCGGGCAGGTTGTTTCCACTGGCGGGTGAAAGCAGAACTAGGGGGCATAGCCTCAAAATAAGGGGAAGTAGATTTAGGACTGAGTTTAGGAGGAACTTCTTCACCCAAAGAGTTGTGAATCTATGAAATTCCTTGCCCAGTGAAGCAGTAGAGGCTCCTTCATTAAATGTTTTTAAGATAAAGATAAGATAGTTTTTTGAAGAATAAAGGGACTAAGGGTTATGGTACTCAGGCCGGAAAGTGGAGCTGAGTCCACAAAAGATCAGCCATGATCTCATTGAATGGTGGAGCAGGCTCGAGGGGCCAGATGGCCTACTCCTAGATCTTATGTTCTTATTTCTCCCAGTCTACTCTGGCCAGAGCCCTTATGATTTTGAATACCTCTAACAAATTCTCTCTCAATCCCTTCTCCAAGGAAAGCACTCCTAACTTGTCCAACCTATCTACATAGCTGAAATACATTTTTTCTTTTTGAACTGTAGGCACCATTGTAATGTAGAAGATTTGGCAACAAATTGTGCACAGCAAGCTCTCACAAACAGCAATGAGATAAATTACAGATAATTTATTTGGGTGACATAGGCTGTGCCTTCAGGGCACTAGGCCCTAAATTTAGGAATTTCTTCCCTAAACCCTTCTTTTAAAAAACATTTTGTAAATTTTTTATAAAGTGTCCAATTCATTTTTTTCCATTAAGGTGCAATTTAACATGGCCAATCCACCTACCCTGCACATCTTTGTGTTGTGGGGGCGAAACCCACGCAAACACAGGGAGAATGTGCAGATTCCACACGGACAGTGACCCAGAGCTGGGATCTCGGCGGCGTGAGGCAGCAGTGCTAACCCACTGCGCCACCGTGCTGCCCTTCCCTAAACCCTTCTAACCTCTCTCTCCTCCGCTAAAAATTCTATCCTTGATCAAACATTTGGTCACTTGTCCTAATAACTCCTTTTGTGGGTCTGTGCCAAAGTCTGCTCGATAACACTCCTGTGAAGCAATCTGGAATGCTTTATAATGTTAAAGGTGATATATAAATTCAAACTGTTGCTGTTGTAAGGAGTAGGGCAGCTTTGAGGTCCTTAAAAGACTAACAAAGCATTTTCTCTATTCCAAAATTGTGAGGATTTAAAGAAGTGGCACAGGACAGCGATTTAGAGATAATAAGAACAATCTTTATTGTCACAAGTAGGCTTACATTAACACTGCAATGAAGTTACTGTGAAAAGCCATTCCAGCGCCTGTTCAGGTACAGAGGGAGAATTCAGAATGTCCAAGATACCTAATAGAACGTCTTTTGGGACTTGTGGGAGGAAACTGGAACACCCAGAGGAAACACACGCAGACACGAGGAGAACGTGCAGACTCTGCACAGACAGTGACCCAAGGCGGGAATCGAACCTGGGACCCTGGGGCTGTAAAGCCATAGTGCTAACAACGTGATGGGGACTGGGAATGAGAAAACGATGACCAGGTACAGAGATGAGGGGGAAAAAAGATTAATTGTGGACAGGCAGCTCAGAGATCGATTCTTAATAAAATCTAAGAATTTCTTTCTCTACACCAAGTTAAAAATTGCCCTTAACTTCACCCTTCTGCTTTTCACATTCACATGAAGTAAAACAATGTGGAGAAAATGTGAAGGTCTCAACAACAGCTCCTTAACACAGGGACCCTTTGGTTGACAATGATTAACTTCCCCATGTTTAACCTCTGCGCAGAATTTCCAGAAGCATTTTAAAAATGAGGCATAAACACTAAAGCACAAATTCCTGCTATGTGCCAAGGCACAGCATTTCCACAGACGAGCTATTTACAGAAACCTGATATTTTCATTTTCCTCTCTGCAGGTCACTGGACCATTGTTTGTGGCACTCAAGTGGTCACTTTGTGTTGACAGAATTGGGGAGGATCTGCAAAACTATGACAAATGATGACTGCCCTCTGAAATGGCCCAGCAATCCTCTCAGTTGCATCAAACCAGTTCAGAAAGGTTGAAGAATACAACCGGACCACCTGGGAACAATACAGGGCTCATCGTTCCCAGTCAATCCTACAAAGTCCTCCCCACTAACATCTGGGGACTTGTATGAAAATTGAGAGAGCGGCCACATGGACTCATCAAGCAACTCATGCTTTGCAATTTACAGCCAATATCCTAAGCTCTTCCAGCACCGTCCCTGTGCACGTGTCTCATCGTCAGAGGGTGGCACAGTGGTATAAAGAGAGATAGGATCTTTGCAGAGAGGGAGGATCCCCACCACCTGGAGGTTCTCCTCCAAGTCACTCACACCCCGACTTGGAAATATATCGCCGTTCCTTCACTGTCGCTAGGTCAAAATCCTGGAACTCCCTCTGTAACAGCACTGTGGGTGCACCCACACCTAAAGGACTGCAGCGGTTCAAGAAGGCAACTCACCACCAACTTCTGATGGGCAACTAGGAATGGGCAATTAATGCTGGCCTAAACAGTGACGCCCACATTCCGTAAATGAATTTTAAAAAAAGTCTTCAGAATCAACTTCAGACCTCACGAAGCGAAGAGGCATAGAGTCCAAATTTATTTCAGGAGCTTGATGCCTTGCTTAGGAAGAATACATAAAGGGTGCATTTCCATGGCACCTTTCTTCTCAGAATCTCTCAAAGCACTTTACCGCTAATCATGTCATTTTAGGTGCGTAGTCACTTTTTTAAACTTATGATGCATGGCAGCCAATCTACACAGAGCAAACCCCCACAAACAGCAGAGAATGTTTTTGTGACATAAATGAGGAGGCAGTGGTGTAATGGTATTGTCAATAGATTAGTAATCCAGAGACCCAGCATAATGCACTAGGAACCTGGGTTCAGATCTCACCATGGTTGGTAGCAAATTTGAATTCAATAAAAATCTGGAGATCATGACCATGAAACTATTCATCCACAGGCTCTGCTTGCTGATAAGGTCAAGATTTATTGGCTACCTCTAGTCGCCCTCAAGACACCATCACAGACAACTGTGACCTGATGGGTCATTTCAAATTAGTTAAGCATCACATTTGCTGTGGGACTGGAGTTACAAGTAAGCCAGACCAGGCTAGGACAGACGATTTCCTTCACTAAAGGCCATCAGTGGAACCAAGATGAGTTTTTAAACTACATTTCAGTAGGCTCATGGTAACAATTATTGTTCCTAGCTTTTTATTCCAGATTTCTTCAGTTAAATTTAAAGTCTTCAGCTGGTGTAGAAGAGATTGAATTCATGGCTTTGGTTCATTAGCCCAGGTCTCGGGTTACTAGTTGAGCAACAAACCACCATGTCACTGCTCCTCTGCCGAGCCTGCAACGCAGTCTTGAGGAAGCGCTGCATTTACAGAGGTGCTTTCCCTTGAACCAAGTTCTCCACTGTGTGACCCAGTAGTTCAGGTGGATGCGAGGGCGGCATGTGGCACAGTGGTTAGCACTGGGACTGCAGCGCTGAGGACCCGGGCTCGAATCCCGGCCCGGGGTTACTGTCCGTGTGGAGTTTGCACATTCTCCCCATGTCTGCGTGGGTTTCACCCCCACAACCCAAAGATGTGCAGGTTAGGTGGAGTGCCATGCTAAATTGCCCTTGAATTGGGGAAAAAAATAATTGGGTACTCTACATATAAAAAATAAATAAATTTAGGTGGGTGCTGAAAGGGTCCTATAGCACTTCTTGAAGATCAGGGATTTCCATGGTCACCAAAGTTTGCTGGGCATTCAGTTCACAGGGTGTGTGGGATGGTCCAATGTAAAACTGTCTCTCACCTTTACCCATGTAACAATTACCGACAGTAATTTCCCTAAAGGACTTGAGCTTTTAGATAAATTAAAGTCTTTATCTGTGTGTTGGTTTCAAATTGGGCCATAGATTGACTCACTCAGTCAAATATTTTGCTAAACTTTTAAATGAAAGAAAAATTAGATTAAATTGGCAATATCCCTTTATCACCGGTATAATTGCTGAGGCAAAAGCTTTTGCAGGAACGTTTACAGACATGCTCTCCAGATGTAATTTGAAATCTGTTTACATGGGAGACCTGATCATTCTTGATGTCAAGGAAAGATACAAGAAATGGGGATTTAAAAATACCATAATTCCACCATAACGCTTCCGCACAGTACTGTCGTTTAATATTACAATATGCCTGCAGAGATGGATGCATAGCCCTTGTATAAAGAAAAATGCACTTACATTTAGCCTTATATAAAACATCTCAAAGATAATTCACAATGGATCATTTTAAGTGGAGTAACTGTATTAGATAGGTGGCCGTTAGCATGGCCCCATATACAGACAATCACTGATTAATATACCCAGAGCAACCTGAACATTCTGCTTTTCTTCAAATAGTGTAATGGTAATCCATCTGAACATAAACAGGATTTACGGATTAAGGTGGTTTGTGTGTTACGTTTTACGATCTTGGGGTTTGCAAAAGCACTTTACAATTTGTTCTGAGATAGCTCCTAACAATAGCAATGTGATAATAACCAAATTTTCTGTTTCAGTGTTGTTGGTTGAGAAATAAATCTTTTTGCTTCCGCCAGAGGAGGCTCCGCCGAGAGTACAGCGCTATCAGTGTCGCGCTCAGTGTCGCACTGAGTGTCAGCATACAGATCAGAAAGAGCCCAGGTTTCACCCCTGGTCTTTTTGAGTTATTCAATCTCTTTGAATGAGCGGGCCAATGACGCCCACTCTCCACTCTGTCACCATAGTCCAGCAAATGTTTCCATTTTAAGTCTTTGCCTGATGGACTCTCGAAGATTCCTACTGAATTGATTTCACTGCCCTTTCAGGCAGGGCTTCCCAGACAACAACACTGCATAAAAAAACATTTCTCATCTCCCTCTTATCTTTATGGCCCTTGGTTCAGGCTCCTGCAGAAGTGAAAAAATCCTCCCTACGTCTAACTCATAGAGCAAACCCTTTTGTAATCTTGGAGGCCTCTGTTCAGCCACTTCTCAGCCTGTGCTTTTCCAGAGAAATAAAAAAAGTCACAACCAATCACATTCGGTTTCATGTACATTTTTAATAAATACTTTTTCTTTGACAATTCCTATTTACAATTTGTACAGATTTGATAGGCACATTTGAAGGAGGCAACAAGCTTTAATCAAAACCCCCAAAAGACAAATTGAAATGTTACACCTTGCAATTTTTGCAGCTGTACTGAATCCAGTGTCTTGAGAATTTAGACAGCAGATATTTCGAGCTGTGTTTTTGAGCAGGGCATTTAAAAAAAACATATGGCAAGGTATGCTGCAGAAACATCTGGTAACAAACCTGGAGATGTTCAGTTAGTTCAAAATACCGATGGCTGTCTGTTCACCACTTAATAAGTGGGTAAAGAAGGAACTTACATTTCTATAGCACCTTTCACAACCTCAGGATATCTTAAAAGCATTTTACAGCCAATGAAATACTTTTTCTTTGAATTATAGTCACTGTTGCAATACAGGAAATGCAGCAGCCAATTTGCACACAAGCCGCCAAAAAACAGCAGAGATAAGTGATCAGATCATTTGTTTTAAGTGTTGGTTGAGGAGTACCTATTGGCCAGGACACCAGAGAATGATTCTATACTTCAAATAGTCTCATGGGATCTTTTACATCTACTGGAGCACAAATGGGGTCTTGGTTTAACATGTGAGCCGAGCCCCTGCACCTGGGACAGTGCAGCATTCCCTTGGACTGGCAATGGAGCATCAACCTGAATTGTTTTACTCAAGTCTCTGGAGTGGCACTCAAATCTTCTGCCTCAGAAGGGAGACGGTTAACATAGAACCATAACCGACGGTGCTCACCAGGGGTACACTTGGGCTATATTGCAACTCTCAATGTAAATCTTTAGCAGATTCCAAGAACAATATTGTTTTTGTGGGTTTTTTTTTACAAATTGGGATTTAAAGGAACAGAATGATTACTCTTAGTTCAGTATGCACTAACCCTTTGTTTTCATTTGAAACCGACGACTTTTTTAAGCACTCTCCTTGCTCAGCAAATCAGTAGACAACAGCAAACTACTGGTTTGTGGGAAACCAAGGCCAGTGCTTAGATGAGGAGTTCAAAATCTGAGACAGGAGTAGAGTCGACATGGGCCTGGTGTGTTTTTAATTTAGCTCAGGATTTTAATTTTAACGCATGCATCAACTTTCCCGATCCAGGCAACTAAACAGATTAAAATGAACAGAACCGGAAATTATTTGGGCCAATTATCTTCAATCACTATGTTAACTAAAACCCAGGTACCTGCAGTATGGGCATTCACATCATTTCCCATCCATTAACTGATGGCCAATTTTCAGGGAAACAAAATGATCAAAAACTCCATCTGGTTATAACTTTCAGCCCAGTACAGAGTGAATCAACCAGGTTATTTTGCTGCCATTTCAACCGGCAGGTCAACCAAAAACTGATATCTCAATTTTTCTCCATTTCCCTCCTACCATTCCCTCTCCAGTGTCTGTCTGACTCTCTCTCTCGGGATACAGTCTCACACACACTGAGCACCCTCTGGAATCCCTATACCACCCTCACCCCTCCTCTCAAATTCTTCAATCTCCCTAGATAGTGGATGATTTCACATGGGATACATTATAGTCAGGCCTGGGGGCTTGGTCTTATAGAAAGCCCAAAGGCACTGCCCAGCAGCGATCACACACTGAGCAATGCCTTTTTTCAATGGAGGCTGGCAGAGGGAGAATTGGGTAAGGCAAATCCAGACTTTGTTCGAATTCAGAGTACATGAATACGTAAAAATAGCTGGAATCTGAACACACACGTATTCTACTGCTCCTAGAGTCAGGGAGATGTATATGTAGATAGTGATTGAGAGCCCTGGGGTACGCAAAGAGCATCATGTCAACCACTTCACATCAACCACCTTTTAAAAAAAAAAGGCAATAAAAACGATGACATTTTTCTCACCCCCTTCGAGGGGGCATGTGAAACTTTTAATAGGCTGCACATGCGATCAAGCCAGGCCCATGTCATCGCTGTAAATCAGGGTCTGCAGAATAGGTGGCACCAACAGATATTCTGCCTGTTCAGTAGACCACAATGTTGTCAGGGGAGGAGAGGGGAAATCAAAAGGAAATTGAGAGGTAAAAATCAAATTTCGGCTTTGTGGGTGACAGGAGGGCCCTGCTGGGAACAGGATACACCCGAAGAGAATAGAGAACCACGCAGAGCACCATGAATGATATGCAGGAGACAAGTAGAAGATCTGATATGGCCTTGTGCTACACCAAGCAGACATCCCATATTAAAATGTTAAGTGGTATGTACTCTGATGTTCTGGTCTATTAGAGCAGCCCCTACCATCCTCCAACAAGCAATGAGCATTGCTGCTGCGTCTGGGTGCTGTATGATAAATACCACCTTGAGTGAGGGAAGCAGGATATGTAGCCAGTTACTGTCCTCAGTGGATTTATGAAATCTAATGAATGCCACTTCCATCACCATTAAACCAGTCTGTCCCCACTCTCCACTATTTATTTGCTTGCCACTCTGAACTCTCACCTTCCTCGAGTCTGTAGCACAATCTTGACAACAAGTAATTGTAGTGTGTGAATGGCACGGAGCTGGATTCTAGAATCATTACCCATGATGTGACTTGGAACTGGCACAGCCAGTAAAATTGTTATTTACCCTTCATTCCATGACAAACAATGCTGTCTACAGTCTTCACAATCCCTTTGAACCCAAATCCGGATAGGGATAACAACTCGCCAAGAAATGCAATAGGTCTGGACTTCTGTTTTTCGAATAACAACCAAATGAACATGCAACTCACTCAAAACAAAAACAGCATAAACGCAATTATATTCCCAAGATGGAATGGTGGATGAACCATTTTTAACACTCCTAATTTACCCAACATCCTGTGATTTAGAACACCTGGGCAGCTATGACTGACAGCCCCTTGGAGCAGATTGCAAAGCTCCAAATACATGCTTTTGTTCACTGGTCTTAGTAAAGTTAAAGACAGTTAAACATATTATGGTCCTTTGCCAGCATGCAAACCTAAATCTTAGGGGGCCTTGAATTGAACTCCAACATCCCCTAGTCTCTATTTTTTAAATGGAGTTATTCACTGTCGATGTCCCCTAGGCTGGCCCACTTCAGCCGAAGCCGATCTGTCCTTCCAAATGTTTTGGGAACTTTTACGGTTCCCATTGGGACCTCTCCAACTGAATGTGGTCAATCTGCTCCAGAATCTACAATCTGATTCCAGTAATGGCTCAATGCCCATAGAAGGCCTTTTCTGCTAAAGCCTAATGGTCCGATTGAAACATGCTTGAATAATGCACCATTCACTGGATGTAGAATCATAGAATCCCCAAAGTGCAGAAGGAGGCCATTCGGCCCATCAAGTCTGCACCAACCCTCCAAAAGAGCACTCCACCCAGACCCACCCCGCCCCATCCCCATAACCTAATCTTCACATCTCTGGACATTAGGGGGATTCATCATGGTCAATCCACCTAACCTGCACATCTTTGGACTGCTGCTTACGCCCTGCAGCTGCTGCTTACATCCCTGCGACTGCTGCTGCTTACGCTGTGACTGCTGCTGCTTGCGCTCTGCGACTGCTGCTGCTTGGGCTCTGCGACTGCTGCTGCTTGGGTTCTGCGACTGCTGCTGCTTGGGCTCTGCGACTGCTGCTGCTTACTCCCTGTGACTGCTGCTGCTTACTCCCTGTGACTGCTGCTGCTTACTCCCTGTGACTGCTGCTGCTTACTCCCTGTGACTGCTGCTGCTTACTCCCTGCGACTGCTGCTGCTTACTCCCTGCGACTGCTGCTGCTTACTCTCCGTGACTGCTGCTGCTTACTCTCCGTGACTGCTGCTGCTTACTCCCCGTGACTGCTGCTGCTTACTCCCCGTGACTGCTGCTGCTTACTCCCCGTGACTGCTGCTGCTTACTCCCCGTGACTGCTGCTGCTTACTCCCCGTGACTGCTGCTGCTTACTCCCCGTGACTGCTGCTGCTTACTCCCAGTGACTGCTGCTTACGCTCAGTGACTGCTGCTGCTTACGCTCTGTGACTGCTGCTGCTTACTTCCTGTGACTGCTGCTGCTTACTTCCTGTGACTGCTGCTGCTTACTTCCTGTGACTGCTGCTGCTTACTTCCTGTGACTGCTGCTGCTTACTTCCTGTGACTGCTGCTGCTTACGCCCTGTGGCTGCTGCTGACGCTCTGCGGCTGCTGCTGACGCTCTGCGACTGCTGCTGCTTACTCCCTGTGACTGCTGCTTACTCCCTGTGACTGCTGCTTACTCCCTGTGACTGCTGCTTACTCCCTGTGACTGCTGCTTACTCCCTGTGACTGCTGCTTACTCCCTGTGACTGCTGCTTACTCCCTGTGACTGCTGCTTACTCCCTGTGACTGCTGCTTACTCCCTGTGACTGCTGCTTACTCCCTGTGACTGCTGCTTACTCCCTGTGACTGCTGCTTACTCCCTGTGACTGCTGCTTACTCCCTGTGACTGCTGCTTACTCCCTGTGACTGCTGCTTACTCCCTGTGACTGCTGCTTACTCCCTGTGACTGCTGCTTACTCCGTGACTGCTGCTTACTCCCTGTGACTGCTGCTTACTCCCTGTGACTGCTGCTTACTCCCCAGTGACTGCTGCTTACTCCCCGTGACTGCTGCTTACTCCCCGTGACTGCTGCTTACTGCCTGTGACTGCTGCTTACTGCCTGTGACTGCTGCTTACTCCCTGTGACTGCTGCTTACTCCCTGTGACTGCTGCTTACTCCCTGTGACTGCTGCTTACTCCCTGTGACTGCTGCTTACTCCCTGTGACTGCTGCTTACTCCCTGTGACTGCTGCTTACTCCCTGTGACTGCTGCTTACTCCCTGTGACTGCTGCTTACTCCCTGTGACTGCTGCTTACTCCCTGTGACTGCTGCTTACTCCCTGTGACTGCTGCTTACTCCCTGTGACTGCTGCTTACTCCCTGTGACTGCTGCTGCTTACGCTCTGTGGCTGCTGCTGCTTACGCTCTGCGACTGCTGCTTACACCCTCCCCAATCTCATATCCATTTTATTTGATAATGAAATTGGTTGCACCCAATTGTAAAATTTCCTATTCTTAGACTGATCACTGATAACCTACCGAGGAAATTATATGGCACTAGCGCACTGCAAATGATTACATTAATATCGGATGCAATCTATTTGGAAATCTGCGTGTTGAGCACTTAAAAAACCCAGAGCATTGTATTTATTCTTAAACACTGATCAGTACACTGCTGTTATTTGGCTGCACTGCAGCTGGTCAAGCCAACAGGGAGCATTGCATTCCACAACTGCAGATGTGCAATAATTGTTTGCTAGGTGAAACTGTAGCAGGCTTGACAAGCCTGGGGCCACAGGTCGCTCAAGGCCCAAGCTGAATTAGTCTGATTGGCCAGCCAGATTAATTGATATGATCACTTTGGTTTCAGCTGGTTAAGGACGGCAGTTATCGCCGTGCACAGTCAATCTCAGTTCACATTAACCTGGGTAACGGTCTGTGCCTGTACGGGGTGAGTGTACGCGCACTCCATAAATCATTCAAACAAAGCCTGTGGCCATGTGGATTGCTCAAAGGTCTGGTTCAGAGGTTCTTTAGCACACTGAATCCATCAGACATTCAATACTTCGAAATTGGGGGGGGATCAGCTGTTCCATTATTAACTGAATATGTCTCCAAAAATTAGTCATTTTATCTTGGTCTGCTTGGCGCAGGGCAATCAGTAATCAGGCGCTGGTACCACAGACTTCTTTTTTTAAAAAAGGAACAAAGACTCTCAACTTTAAAAAAAAAAATTTTTTTAGAATACCCAATTCAATTTTTCCAATTAAGGGGCAATTTAGAGTGGCCAATCCACCTAGCCTGCACATCTTTGGGTTGTGGGGGTGAAACCCTCGCAAACACGGGGGGAATGTGCAAACTCCACACGGACAGTGACCCAGAGCCGGGATCAAACCTGGGACCTTGGCACCGTGAGGCAGCAGGGCTAACCCACTGCGCCACCGTGCTGCCCACAAAGATTCACAACTGACCAAAGCTTTGGATAAATGATACAGTCAGAGTTGCACTTTTCTGGAGCTGATGACTAACTCATTAAGGATGAAACCCTGGCAGGCTCTGGTTTATCATTATTTATCTGGACAAAGAGAGTCAGTTTGTAATTAAGTGGCATTGACAGATCATGGATTCATGCAGTCCTGAAATATTAATTTATCAATGACTCAAGGATTAAATGGTCTACTCGTGTCCCATTGTGTGGAACAGAAACATCGGCATGGATGGGCTGTTCCAAATGGCCTGTTGCTGTCCCACAAGTTCTAAGGGATTAGTGTAAATGGGCTTTAGAGTGGTTTCACAGGTCGGCGCAACATCGAGGGCTGAAGGGCCTGTACTGCGCTGTAATGTTCTATGTAAACAATCTGATCATGCTGGCTTGAGCCAACCACAAGAGGTCAAAGGCTACACAGGGACGGAGGGAAGGGAAGAGCAATCAGGACAATCTTTTTTTTTGATTCAGGTCCTGCAGCAGTGGCACAGAACATCTCTCAACAGTTTGTGCGGGCTGGCAGAATGAAGCTTTAATGCTGTGCACTGCTGAGTGGGGACGGAGGGAGGTCAGAATGCCTGCTCAATCTCCAACCTGAGCAGTGTCGAGCTTCGCTTCAGAATCTCTGCTCTAGCCATACTGACATTAATGACTGGGGTGTCGGCTGGGGCAGCAGCCAGGGCTCACACGCAGCATTTCAGCAATGGAGAAGCACCGCGACTGACGGGCCTCACAGCTGCAGTGAAAGAAATGGAACACATGACAGGGCGAGTGAAAAAAAAGGAGGACAATACTTGCATTCATATAGCACCTTTCACAATCTCAGGACATCTCAAAGCACTTTTCTGTCATGGAATACTCATGAAAATACAGCATTGTAATGTAGAAAATGTGGTAACCAATTTTCACACTGCAAATCCAGACAGACAGATGCATGATGCATTTAAAAATAAATTGTATTAAAAAAAGTGATGTTGGTTTGGGGGTAATTATTGGCCAGGACACTGGAAAGAATTCCCTGCTCTTTATCAGAATAGTGGCGTCAGCTCAGTTACTTCTACCGGAGTGCGCAGGCACAATTTAATGCCTCATCCTGAAATTCGGCACCTCCGACACAGCAGCACTTCTTCAGTACTGCAGTGGGGTGTTACCCACTATTTTGCACACTAAATGATATTAGCCATGGCGGCAGCAGGGTAATAGCTCATTTTTTCAAGGCACTGAATTCTTCCACCAAGAAATAGCCACTGGTCTAAAACTGACATTCATTGTGAATGCACAAGCAACAAACACTCATATAACAACTTCTAAATCAGCAGCGTTTAAAATATAGAACAAGTATTTCCTGATATAAAATGCATAATTAAATTACCATTCAACTTTTATTAATAATGCTAAAATATTTTTAGGTGGGCTAAGAGTCTCAGAGCGAGAACTGTTCTTGGCTGACTTTAGGTGGGAGGTTAGTCAACGCTGAATAAACTTTGATGGAATCAGCGCAGCAAGGTCTCAGCATCTTGTGAGAAGTGATCTTCAAGCCAAAATAAAATAACTCCTTTTAGCTCGAATTATAAAAAGTACAAGTTCGAATGGGGCAGATTTAGAATATCTTCCCTCAGCCAATCACCGAGCATCAGTTAAATGTGATGGATAGTCCATGTCTGGACCCCTGTGCTCTCTCAACTGATGGGAGAACATTTCCTTTTCAAGGGGCAAAGAGAGGAAGAATGGAAATGGAAAATCATTCAGCATTTCTTTTAAAGCATTGCCTTGGGTATAAACATACTGGCTGAACAGTGCGTTCAGCTGTACAATCCTCCCACTATCTGGGATGGTTCTGGAGATTGCGTACAGGGACATCGCTATTCCAAGCAGAATGGAGATGACATTCCTGCTTGCAGACTGCTCTACTCTCAAGTTACTGGGATTCATTTCACACAATTATTCAACTCGCCTCTACTCACTGCATTTTTCAAGATAAATAATCTTGCTTTTATCCAGAGGAAGCTGTTGCACTTTTTAATTAATCATTTTAATTCCTTATCGCTCAAAATGACACCTTTAAATTAGACTCTTATTTGCTGCAGCGTGCAGTGCAAAAAGACAGTTTGTTGCAAGTCCTCCCTCACTCCAACTTATCAGCTGAATCAGAGGTGTTGATAGACATTCTGCTAGATAGACAAGATGTGGCTTTTGAATCAGGAGTTTCCAAGCACTTTTGCTACATTTGATGATGAAATGACTTTCACTGCCCCTCCTCTATGTAAAGCAAATTATTTTTTAAAATATAAATTTAGAGTATCTAATTCATTTTTTCCAATTAAGGGGCAATTTAGCGTGGCCAATCACCTACCCTGCACATCTTTGGGTTGTGGGGGCGAAAGCCACGCAAACACGGAGAGAATGTGCAAACTCCACACGGACAGTGACCCAGAGCTGGGATCGAACCTGGGACTCGGCGCCGTGAGGCTGCAGAGCTAACCCACTGCGTCACCGTGCTGCTCTAGTAAAGCAAATTCTAACCAATACCAACACCTCAAAGCCCCAGCTAGACCATAACCCAGTCTCCATACTGAATGCACAACCCTTTCTGTTTCCCCACAAATTAGTGTCATGTCGCTCTTTCAGCTTATCTACAAACTAACAGCAACAGCATTTCAAAGCCAACATTTCAAAGATTTCAGAGCTGGACTACATTTAAAGATAGCTTTGACAAAGTCCTGAGATCTATGCATGAAGCACACTGGTACCTCAACCAAGTGACAAGTGATCGTGCACGAGTATAGAGACAGTGATTGTTAATAAACCTCTGGCTGTGTGGGGCAACACCGCAGAGCATGATCATTTCTTGACCAAACAACCCATGCTGCTAACGTTCCCAGCAGGGTCTGTGCATAGAAATGAAGAATGGCTGACACGCAGATCAACTATAGACTTTTTGCTTCAAATATCTGACCTGCCTGAGAATAGTCATCTTGCTGCAGGCGAAGGACTGATTCTGGAACCTTCCAAGTTGCATGGCCATCCCTACCAATGCTAACATGGCCTGACTACACTGACACATAGTCTACCGTGAATTTGTCATAACCATCTTGCATGTTTCCATTGATGGGAAGATAAGGAAGTAGCATCCACCACTCCCCTGTACTGGGAGTTTAACTACCATCCACTGTGCAGCCTATAAAGGCTATTGGGAAACATTAGTCATAACCAGTAAATGTTTTGTATTTTGCTGCAAATATTAACCCAGCTCTGACAAAACTCCAACTATATGCTATCCCAGAATAGTCTAACCCAGTAATCAATTTAAGGCCAGATTGACAAGAGCCCATTACCATTTCTAGCTTTTTCTTGGCAATGTCATTTATCGTTTTATATATATATATATATATATATATATATATATATAAATAGACACACTGTATTTCTATAATTATTTTACAATAAATGTTGCACAAACTATCCAGTAGAATTTGAGCGTACTTTGTTCCAAGTCCAATTGTCCTTTGATGTCTATAACAACCTCTACCCGGTGCTCATGTTGGGAGCTTCAATAAAGCTTATTATCTCATCAGATTTTATTCGTCATATGGATAATGAAATATTAATCAAGTCATAATTTGTCCAAGTTGCAAATTTTTGTTGCTGAATAGATCTTTTTAGTCAGAGCGCTCTGCAATCACGTAGTAGACAAATGCACTGGTTTGGATCTTCAGTAGGTGCTACATCACCCATTTTTCTTTTTCTCTCCAACCTAAGCAGCCCCAAATATGCCTTAGCTTGCAAATATTCAGCAGGGTATTTTTCTGTCCAAAATGCTTCTTTGCAAGGAACAGGTTTATATATTTTAACTTCACAATTTCCACCCGTTTTAAAAAAAAAAAAATTTTTTTAGAGTACCCAATTCATTTTTTCCAATTAAGGGGCAATTTAGCGTGGCCAATCCACCTACCCTGCACATCTTTTGGGTTGTGGGGGCAAAACCCACACAAACACTGGGAGAATGTGCAAACTCCACACGGACAGTGACCCAGGGCCTGGATCAAACCTGGGACCTCGGCGCCTTGAGGCAGCAATGCTAACCACTGCACTAGAGTGCTCAATTTCCACCTGTTAACGTGAACACTGCAATGAAGGTTAAGGCCTCATCATGGTTGGGTTTTTTGGCTGATGCACATCAGTCTGCCATGAAAGAAAAGAAAGCCATGGCAAAAAATTACGTTATGTGGTAGCTTTTTGGGCGGAGAGTGCGATGGGGGAAAATTGGGAAGGCTGTGGGATTTGTAGTTGGTTTTCACAGAAATGAAGAACCCCACAACCATGTTGGGAAAGGATGCATTGTGACTATGGCAGATCTGATTACTATCTTTCATGGGCTCGCTGCAAGATGTCATACCACAGTGACAGTGGAGTGGGAGAAATGAGAAGAGCAATTAAAAACGAAATGATCACATAGTGGAAGATCAATTATCTTTCTTTCCTCCTTTCTCATAAAGTGGACTGATTACCTCCTCGTCAAGCAAAGGAACAGTGGCCACTAGTTTACTAAAAGGCACCATGGTAATTCCTGTCTCTCTCCTTTCACTATCCCTCAATACTAAAATTATGTCTCCATAATACAGACAGCAAAGTTGAACCAAGTTTAAAATTGGAATAAAACAGGGCACGTTACAGGAAAACAAAATCATGGCACATTAAAAATAGGACCGGACGACATCAATAGCGTGTCAACCAGCTGTTTGCAAACAGGAGTTGAGGCTCTAGAATTGGTGATAGATTTCTCCTTCATCAGAACCACAGTTTGTTATTATCTTGCTAGAATATAGGCAGAGGCTGGCACAGGAATCATACTTCAGTTGGGACATAGTATTTTGGTATTAAGATTATTCCGAAAGTACAGAATACATACTCAAAACAATTTGAAAGACGAAGCAGTGATAGTTACTGGATTATTCCGAACTCATTCCACTCCCGAAAATATTCTACACTCCAATTCCTTTTTCTAAAAATAAATTTAGAGTACTCAATTATTATTTTCCAATTAAGGGACAATTTAGCGTGGCCAATCCACCTAGCTGCACATCTTTGGGTTGTGGGGGTGAGACCCATGCAAACAGGGGGAAAATGTGCAAACTGCACACCGACAATGACCGGGGGGCAGGATTGAACCCAGGTCCTCAGCGTCTACGCCCAATTCCATTACAAAGTGAGAACTGCACAAATGCAAACTGCTGCCACGGTGATTTTGGATGGCTAGTGATCTGGTTTACAAATTCTTTTATCCCAAGCCCTAGGCAACACAGTGTCAGATTGTAACCTGTACAAACGGCCAAATTAAGAAAATTACTTTGAACTGATCAGAAAGGTCAATTTTGTTCCCTTTCTCCCTTTTGTCCAATGTATACATTTTCCAGGTGCGGCACACCCTCACCAAAATGGCAGTGTTCATGTGTGAATGCCCAGTCAGAGTCTGCAGATGATTTGAATTCGGGGGACAAAGTGGAGATAAGTTCTGTCCTAACCTATGCACTGTAACATGATTCTAACACCTCCAACCTTTGTGAAAATCTACTAACTGAACAAAGATTACAAATGGAATTTGGGATCGGTGTGGTACAGTTTAGAAGTGCCCATAGCCAAATCTCAAAGAAGGCAAGTTATAATAAAGATGAAATCAGCCAATTAATTTGCAATCAAGTCTCTATTAGGGCAGCACGGTGGCACAGTGGTTAGCATTGCTGCTTCACGGCGCCGAGGTCCCAGGTTCGATCCCGGCTCTGGGTCACTGTCCGTGTGGAGTTTGCACATTCTCCCTGAGTTTGCGTGGGTTTCGTCCCCACAACCCAAAGATGTGCAGGGTAGGTGGATTGGTCACGCTAAATTGCCCCTTAATTGGAAAAAATGAATTGGGTACACTTAAAAAAAAAATCTCCATTAATCAATTTTCCTTGGGGCTAAATACAAGCCAGATGTAAAAATCCAAGTGCCTACAAAAATCCAACTTCATCATAAATGAATTTGTTGGAATGAAGCTTGGAGCATTACAGAGTACACCAGCTACAAACTATCCTTACCTGTTAATTGCAGGAGCAACACTAGGCAGTTATTACTTCAGATTCTTTCAACCTTCAAGGTGTCACACAGGTGTGAAGGGCTGTGATTTGGGCTCCCATCAAATTTGGACAATTTTCACCTGAATTTCCAGCTCATTTGAGACTGGTGCCAATATAAGTAAATCCAGAATTCAGTCTGGCTTGGTGAAATGCAAAAGAGATTGGTTAGGATATATAACCGTGCCCATTTTTTCCTGCATCAAGGAAACGGCAAAAAACTGGAAAGGATACAATAGGATTTGTTTCTGCTGCTGTTCAGTCCTGGGACTAGCAGACATGGCTAAGGAACATTGTGTAATACAAGCGCAGCACGGTTTATGACCTAGAAGACAACTTGCCCTTCATTTGTGGCCTAATTCAGGATCTCGCTATAGGCTATGATTGGCCTTGGAATTAATGCACGCCGAGTCCTTTTTCTACTTTTTAGACCCCCCCCCCCCCTCAAAAAACCCGAAAGAGACTGTGGTTTAGAGATGGGGTTCATGTGCAATATTTGGTCATGTCGGGTTATATCTGTGAAGTGGCAAGCACCTTCAGCCTGATTGCAATAAAGAAAAGTCACCGCACAGGGTAATCGCAGTAAGCCCCCATAGCCCATCAGCAACAAATACAGTATTGTCAAGTGTGGATCTCAGCTGCACGAACAACCCAAACTGAAAAAAGTAGCAACGGGTTAAGGTGGAAGGTGCAGGAGGAACAAAACTCAGGAGATGTCATGATCACCTTAGGACAAGCTGGAAAATCAGAGACTGCAGCTTATATGTCAATTTGCTACTTCTGCAAATAATTAGTTGCTTAACCACGAGACCAGACAGACAGGTTTCGGCACGTACAGCTACTTCAAACCATTGCCGCACCCACTTGGACTGAAGCTGCCTTTATACTGTAAGAAGCTGCAGTAGATTGCCATCAGATCCAAGAATTGCAAGTCTAGCAGAGCTAGCTACAAGCTGAATTTAAAACAACCAGGACTTTCATAAAGACAGCCTGCCAGAAGACGGATTTTTAACATATTTTTTGTTGAAGTGGATCATCCGTGCTGTGATCTCTGCAAATCCAGTGTTAAATTTAGCTTGCAGTCATCCACACGGCATTCATGTCTCCAGGAAATATTAGGAACAGCGCAATTTTAAAAAATACATGGGTCAAAGTAGCACAAAGATTTATCAACTGATTGTAACGGACTTCTGGTGCCTTGTACAAGACAGCAAAATAGGGAGGAATGACATCCTGTAATTAAGGAACTCTGGATTTTGACAACTACTGTAAACTACCCAAGAGTATCCAGACTCCAGTAAGCCAATCAGGAGCTGAATCAAAACGTGATATGAAAGGAATTGTTTTTAAACACATTCAATTAAAAAAAAAAAAGACGAAACAAACCTTTCAACTTCCAAAAATCCAGAAAGAAAAATACCAATGTTAGTATTCCCAAAATGAAAACCTTGGCTTCGGAGCCGTGCCTGATCTCTAACTCCACTTCCAGCTACCCGAGAGTGGGCAGCCCTTGACCATCATACACAACTGTCTTGCAATAGAGGCTCCTTGCCATCAGGGCTTGCGCTCTGTGGACTGTGCGGGTGGCCTTGTGACCCATTATTGTGTTTCTTCCAGCTGCCAGAGCGCACGGGAAGACCACTGTGTTCAGGGATGAATAAGGCGACCAGCAGAGACAGCAAGACTGAGCACGCACCAAAAAGAAAAGGCGGTCCTGGAATTATGGTACTCTGAAAGGGAGAGAGAAAAATACACAGAATTACTGAAGTTATAAACTTGCAAGCTTGTTAAAAATAATTAATTTCAAGGGGGGATGCAGCTTATTTTTCAACCTCATTTCAGGAATGATTTCATGCAAGGGAATTTGTCGATATTATCATTTTTCTTATATTCACCAGTGTTATGAGCATCAATGAGGAAAATCAGCGAGGTTACATGCATTTTCACATTCCAAAATGCTTCAGTTGTGAAAAATAACTTTGAACTATGGCGACTTATGCAAGGAAATATGACAACAATTTTGCACGTCGTCAGTTTGCACAGAGTTACGAGGTGAATAAACGTGATCCACCTTTCAGTGGTACTGGTGAAGGGAAGAATGGAGGACAAGGATTACATTCAACTAACTAATAAATCTGGAGTTGAAAGCTAGTCTCAGTCATGGTAACCACAAAACTATTGTCGACTGGCATAAAAAAGCACCTTGTTCATTATTGTCCTTTAAGGAAGAGGATCTGGCATCCTTACCCAGTCTGACCTGGGGGCATGACTCCAGACCCACAGCTTACTTTTATCTGCCCTCAGCAAGTTACTCAGTTGAAAGGCAAAAAGGGATGGGAAACAAATGCTGACCAGTGATGTCCATCCATATCCCATGGAAGAATTTTAAAAATCTATTTGAACAGGCAGATTTGGGCCTTGATTTAATGTTTCACCGGAAGGACAGTAACTCAACGGCAGCACGGTGGCACAATGGTTAGCACTGCTGCCTCACGGCACCGAGGTCCCAGGTTCGATCCCAGCTCTGGATCACTGTCCGTGTGGAGTTTTGCACATTCTCCCAGTGTTTGCGTGGCTTTCGCCCCCACAACCCAAAGATGTGCAGGGTAGTTAAATTGGCCACTCTAAATTGCCTCTTAATTGGAAAAAATGAATTGGGTACTCTGAATTTATTTTAAAAAAGAAAGACAATGGGAGGCACGGTGGCACAGTGGTTAGCACTACTGCTTCACAGCACCAGGGACCCGGGTTCAATTCCGACCTTGGGTGACTGTCTGTGTGGAGTCTGCACTTTCTCCCCACGTCTGCGTGGGTTTCCTCTGGGTGCTCTGGTTTTCTCCCACAGTCCAAAGATGGGCAGATTAGGTGGATTAGCCATGGTAAATTGCCCCTTAGTGTCCAGGGATGGGACAGGGGAGTGGGCCTGGGTAGGATGCTCTTTCAGAGGCTGGGTGCAGACTCAATGGGCTGAATGGCCTCCTTCTGCACTGTAGGAATTATATGGCTCTATGGACATAGCAGAAGTTTTTGGTATTGCACTGATCACAAGTAGGTTCATCTGTAAACATGCAGCTTTCTTGTCCTGATGTCAGAACAATATTGGACCTGGTGTGAAAATAGAATCACAAAGCAGAGAAGGCATCCATTCAGTCCACCTTATTGCGCCAGCTCTTTGAAAGAGCTGATTAATTGGTTCCACGGGCTCTCACCCTTTTTTTCCTTTTCAAGTATTTATGCTGCTCTCTTTCAAAGCTACTCCCCTGCTTTCAGGCAGTCTATTCTAGATCATAACTTGACGCATAGAATAATTTATCTCCGTCATCTGGTTCTTTTACCAAGTATCTTAAATTTGAATAATCAGCCTGACAGTGGAAGCAGTCTCTCCTTCATAAAGTACGGTGCCCAGAATCAAACATAATATCCCAGCTGGTCCTAACCAGTGCTTTCGAAAAGTTTAGCATAACCTATTTGACTTTTGTCCTCTATATCTCTATTTATAAAGCCAAGGATCCGATAACCTTTTGAAACCGCATTAGCATAGGCCGATTGTGCTTCAGGAAGGTATGAGAGAGCTGGGCCCACACAAATGTTGCTTCTTTACCTCATCAGTTGGATTCTGCATGTTTCCTTTTGGAACTTTGCCTGGGTTATCGACATCTCCCATTTCATTTAACTCCACATGAAAAAGGTAGAATACAAATCCATACAGTGCTGGACCAAGGCCATTGCACAATCCACGGATCCCAGTGATCATTCCTTGCACAACTCCTGTAGAAAAAGGAAACGGCCATCTCAAATTAAATCCTCGGAATGAAGACTTAACATTTTAACTATTATTAATTAACCAAGCTAAAATTAAACCCAAACTATACTTGAACAAATAAAACTCTTTTAAAATTCCACAAAGCAATCAGTTGCCCCCTCCGCTCACATCCCCTGGACACCGGAGCTTTACTGGGAAATGGCTCCCCAAGTGGCAGTGGCTCTACCTCACCCAGGGGTGGGTACAGGAAAGTGCTGACAAGCTGGAGCTGTTTACCTTTCCGATTTCCAGCAATTGGCTTTTGTACTTATTGATGAGTCTTGTTATGGCTATGAAAGGCATCACAGCTCTCACAGACATGATTGCATGTCCACACACAATGGTTACCTGATAACGATTTGAAAACCAGTGTCTTGACTGATTCCTTCCTTCTCCCCCCCCCCCTCACATCCGCCCCGCTCCATGGGCAACGCGACCAATTGTAGTGATGCTGAGATCAGTTTATGCAGTAAAGACATTTGACCAGAGACCTGCTGGTCTGTGTGGCTGTAGTTTTTTGCCTCCATGATTCTCCAAATAGAAATCCTACAGGAAATGGCATTTCACATTCACCCAATACGAAGGTGGGAATTTGGAGATGGGAACCTCAAATTCACTCCTTACCATGGGCAGCAAGCTGGCACAGTGGTTAGCACTGCTGTCTCACGGCACTGAGGACCAGAGTTCGAACCCAGCCCCGGGTCACTGTCCGTGTGGAGTTTGCGCATTCTCCCCGTGTCTGCGTGGGACTCACCCTCATAACCCAAGGTAGGTGGATTGGCCACGCTATATTGCCCATTAATTGGAATTTAAAAAACATATATATGAATTCACTCCTTACCAACTGCTTATAACATTCTGACAATGACTCTCCTCATATTTAGACTGAAATTCTTGGGAAAGCTCAAAATCATTTTGCACTTGCTGTACACAGGGAGTGTGATCCCAGGAGGAGGAAATGTCCTACCTTGCTGATCTGGATCGGCATTCCTGGAAACGAGGGCACTGACCGCTGGGAAGGTGATGCTAGACATGGCAGCCACAGCTCCCGCTGCCCACATCATCCTGCAGGAACACAAAAATAATTCAGTGTCAACGTATGAATGGCTGACACTAGTTCTCCAGGCCATGTTCTGTAGTTCTAGCACCCTACAGTTCAGAGAACCAGCAACGGTGTGAACCCTTGAAAATGCAGATGCACCACTGGAATGAGGTTTCAAGAATGTAAGCACAGGGCATCAGTTCCCACAGCACTGTGCAAATACACCTTTATTAATGCTACTGTACCAATGTGCAAAAGTGAAACAGTAAAGCACCACATGCTTTGATATGCATTATATTTATACATTGTCCCAAATGTGGGAAATGGACAGCATAAAAGCACCAAATTCTAGTAAGTCAACCTTATAATTAGTAATGGGTTGAAGGGTTATGGAGAACGAGCAGGAAAGTGGTGTTCAGGCCAAGAGGAGATCAGTCATGATCTTATTGAATGGCAGAGCAGGCTCAAGGATTGAATTGCCCATCAAGCGCATGGGTTTACAGATCCAACACATATCACTGACTATGACTGACAACTTCACAAACTGGTTTGGACCTGGGTTCGATTCCCGGCTTTGGTCACTGTCTGTGCAGAGTCTGCATGTTCTCCCCGAGTCTGCGTGGGTTTCCTTCGGATGCTCCGGTTTCCTCCCACAATTCTCAAAAGACATGCTTGTTCGGAGAATTGGACATCCTGAATTCAACCCTCAGTGTACTAGAATAGGCGCCGTAGTGTGGCGGCAAGGGTATTTTCATATTAACTTCATTACAGTGTTAATGTAGGCCTACTTGGGGCACTAATAAAGGTTATAAAACGGTTCGATTGAAATTGTTAAAAAAAATAAAAATACTAATTTCAAGGGAATTGCAAGCCATGCTATTATGAATAAACCCATTTCTCAAAATTGGCTGTTCTGCATGCAGTAAGTGAACATAATTTATGCCTGCTCATTTGTTAAAGTTACTCTCTATTTAGCAGGCTGTATTTTATCACTAATTCTGTACAGACATTTGGGATTGCACACCAGTTGAGTTTATATCCAGTCAGCCGTGAGGTGCACAATACCCTATAACACCTTGAGGTTTTGAAGTTGCCATGGTAAATGTTCTTCACCAGTTTTGTTTCATTGCGTCCTTTGACCTAAAGGGAGAGGGTGAGTAGCAGGTGGCTCTGGCAATGTCAAGAAATCGGATGTGAAAAGAGATAAAACACAGATTGAACTGTGTTTGCATTTATAATAGGCCGGAGGCTCGTTAGCTTGCCGTTAAGCTGAGTGTATGTTTTGTTTTGGCATTCGATCCAGGAAGGAGCCGAGATGGAGAGCAACTTTTTCTATAATGGGCCATGGTGGATAGAACAGTACTGGAGTAAATAAAAGGGATGGTACAAACTGAGAACTAATAGCAAATAAACATATTCAATGGTTCACTCATAAACCAAAACTAGGGCTTGTTACAAAAACTAGTTATTAACAAACTAAATAAAGAATTCAGGAAAAACTTCATTCCCCAGAGAAAGGTGAGAATGTGGCACTGGCTACTGCAAAGAGTAACTGAGATGAAGAGCACAGATACAGTTATGAGGCTGCAAAATAAGCACGAGGGAGAATATAAGGTGAAATGAAAATCGCTTGTCACAAGTAGGCTTCAAATGAAGTTACTGTGAAAAGCCCCTAGTCGCCACATTCCGGCGCCTGTTCGGGAGGCTGTTACGGGAATACTGATACGGAGGTCAGTTTAGCTTAGTTGGCTGGACAGCTGGTTTGTGATGCAGAGCGAGACCTAAAGAGCAGGTTCAATTCCTGTACGGGCTGAGGTTATTCATGAATTCTCAGCCTTCTCTACCTTGCCCCTTGCCTGAGGTATGGTGATCCCCTGGTTAAATCACCACCAGTCAGCTCTCCCCCTCAGAGGGCAAAGGCTTATGAAATCAGAAGCACAAAGTTCAAGATTCTCTGCAGGTTCACTCGGCAGTTAGAAAGGCAAATGCAATGTTAGCATTCATGTCGAGAGGGCTAAAATACAAGCGCAGGGATGTACTTCTGATGCTATGTAAGGCTCTGGTCAGACCCCATTTGGAGTATTGTGAGCAGTTTTGGGCCCCATATCTAAGGAAAGATGTGCTAGCTTTGGAAAGAATCCAAGGAGGTTCACAAGAATGATCCCAGGAATGGACACTTTGTCATATGAGGTGCGGTTGAGGACTCTGGGTCTGTACTCAATGGGGTTTAGAAGGATGAGGGGGATCTTATTGAAACTCACAGGACACTGCGAGGCCTGGATAGAGTGGACATGGAGAAGATGCTTTCACTACTACGAAAAACTAGAACCCGAGGGCACAGCCTCAGGCTGATGAAGGGACGATCCTTTAGAACTGAGATGAGGAGGAATTTCTTCAGCCAGAGGGTGGTGAATCTGTGGAACTCTTTGCCGCAGAAGGCTGTGGAGGCCAAATTACTGAGTGCATGTAAGACTGAGATAGATAGGTTCTTGATTAATAAGGGATATGGGTTATGGGGAGGAGACACGAAAATGGGGATGAGAAACATATCAGCCATGATTGAATGGTGGAGCAGACTCAATGGGCCAAGCGGTCTAATTCTGCTCCTATGTCTTATGGTCAGCAGCCTATGGCCATCTGGGACTATGGAGACTTTACTTACTTATTTATACTGATAGAGTGAGGTAAAAGTAGCACTGAAGGAAATTGAAGTGGAGCATAAATACCAAATAAATGCAAGTCTTTCCCTCAGGTTGGAGTGGCCATGGGCCCACAGCACATAGCTACTGGTGTACGCTATTTGTGTAAGTCACATCGCTAGATGCAAAGGTGTCCTAGGAACCGATTAACCGAAAAAAAAAAGACCAAGGTCCATCTAATTTCTCTTTTACCAGCCTGATAGCCACATGATAAAATAATGGAGTTGGTGACTAATCACAGCAATCAACTGCCGTGCGGGGGGGGGGGGGGGGGGGGGGGGGGGGGGGGGGGGTAAAGAGAAAAGAGAGGTAGAGGGGGAGAGAGAGAGAGAGAGAGAGAGAGACAGACAGACAGAGAAAAAAAGGAGAGATGCACAAAAGACACCAAGAGAGTGACTCTGGTCTGCTTTAATTTATTCTTTGTTTTATTTCACTTGCAGCCTGTCCACAGACAGCTGGCCTCATTGCCAGCCCTGACCACAACATTGCAAAATAGTGGCATTTACTGGAACTTGTTAATGTTTCATTGGTGCGGGTTTACATTGAGAAATGGTGAACTGATTACCAGGAAACCACAGAATTTGGTTCAGTCTGGCAGCAGCTGGACTCCGGGCTGTTTTTATATCATTGGCCTGTAACCTCCTCAGAGTGGCAATCTCCAGCGGATTGTCACTCTTTACAGACTTACTCACGTTGAAATTGCAATGCCCCGTCTTGCCCAACCTTCCTCACCCAGGCTGGGGGACACAGGAGCAGCGAAGCATGCTCCGGCTGCATCGGCTTGGAGTAACCGGGGCGGAGAGGAAAGACCCCCCCTTTTTTTCCCACAGCACTACCTGCCATAAAGCAGGTGTTTAAAGGGGCGATTTAAAGGAAGGCGGTAAGTTTCAAAGCTAAGTGGTTCAGATAATGGTTGGGAGGAGAGAGATCTGCCAGAGGGCCTTGGTGTTTAAATAGTTACTCTGGAGTTAGAAGCGATTTTTTTTAACGTCGGCTAAAACCAGAAGACCGATCTGAAATTAGCAATTTAAATCGCTTCTGCTGAATGGTTCCCAGCCAAGTGCAATTGTCCTGGGGAAGTTAGCGCTGTGGGAAATTGCCAATTGCATGGGAACTTCCTAGAGGGATAGCCCGATGCATCATTGGGAAACCCCTAAATGTGACCCTGGGGAACCAGGATGTTATGGGCCGCATCGCCTTTCCAGAGTATTTTAACATTTACTCCTATGCAAGAAAATTGTCATCTTTTCTATCCGCCAACAAATTACGTGCCTCTGAAATGCTTTACCTGTGCCACCATTTACCTGCTCGAAAAAACGCTAGTCGCCCTATTGTATAATCTCTCAGGAAATAATTTTTCATGCTATATCAGCACTCAACTGCAAGGGACATCATGCACAAGCCCCACTCAACATCCACTCACACAAACAGGGAACAATGGATATGATACAGGAGCAGAAATCCAGTCTTACTTTCCTCTCAACAAAGGCTCGCTAAAGCCTAATCCTAGCTCCTCTGTACTTTTACCAGGGAAAAGGCCAGTTAACATAAGAGCAAACATTTATCACTGTTGCCTCACGACACCGAGGTTCCAGGTTCGATCCCGGCCCTGGGTCACTGTCCTTTTCCAATTAAGGGGCAATTTAGTGTGGCCAATCCACCTACCGTGCATATCTTTTTTGGGTTGTGGGGGCGAAACCCACGCAAACACGGGGAGAATGTGCAAACTCCACACGGACAGTGACCCAGAACCGGGATCGAACCTGGACCTCGGTGCCGTGAGGCAGCAATGCTAATCACTGCGCCACCGTGTTGCCCTCAAAACCTTTTATTATTGTAAAATACCTAGACTGCATGCGGTGAGACTACAGCTAACATAAAAGGAAATCCAAGATTGTGCCTGCATTGGCTCTTTGAAGAACTATTCATAAGCTCTTCACTCCTTACTCTTTCTCCACTCTCTCCTCACAGTTTTCTGTAATTTATATGATGACCCTGAAAAAAGTCTCTGTTCTCCGTGGAAACCCAAATCAAGGAAAATCGAAAATTACTTGCATCTTCAGCACATCCTTCACTGAGAAAATGCTGATATATAATCAGGGCACTGACAGCTGCCTAGATTGAGTGTGCAGAACCTGAGGACATAGGGTGCAATTCTCTGGCTGTGTCGCACTCAAGCGAGAGCACAATGTGGCCAGAGAATGCCGGGAGAGGCCTGCAGTGAGCCTCGTGAGATTCATCAAAGTCCCACGAGACATCGGAGTCGGAATTCCACCCCAAATGGGCATGACCAAATGCTGGGGGGGGGGGCTCCTGGGCGGTCAGGGTAAGTGCAGAGTGGCTTCTTGGCCCTCCCCCAGAATGCGGCCACCCTACATTTGAAGGGTGATAGATTATTGGACGGGACTCAAGAGGTTTGGGGTCACCCAGGAAAGTGGAATTGAAGTCGAAGACCACCCATGATCTTTATCAATAACAGAGCTGGTTTGACTGGCTGTATAGCCTTCTTATTTTTGAGTGATAGTTCAAAGGAATCACACACTTACCAGGGCTGAGACCCAAAGCCGTACCAAGCTAGCTGGAGAATTTGGAAGCCGAGGCCCAGGAGGATGGTGTTCTTATGCCCTATGGATCTCATCAGGATTCCAAGCACCACAGTCTGCAAAGCAGATAAGAACGAAATTAAGGTTTAGAACATAGTACATAGACCAGTCCAGGCCCTTCGGCCCACGATGTTGTGCCGACCATTTATCCTAATCTAAGGTATAGAACAGTACAGCACAGTACAGACCCTTCGGCCTGATGTCTATGGGCAGATGTTGACGACGGAGCAGGCATCATTGGAGAAGTCAAGAGGAGGTGGGAGGGTGAGCTGGGTTTGGTCCTTGAGGGGTGTGTGTGGAGTGAGGCTCTTCAGAGGGCCAACTTCACATCCTCATGTGCTAGGCTAAGGCTGATCCAGTTGATGGTAAGGAAAATAAATATACGTTGGAAAAACACAGTTCGCATCAGCACAGAATCTTCATTTCCTCCAACTCTGCCAAGTATTGATGGGTTTAACTACAGTATTCTCACAGCTGACTAGCTCCAGGCATGTCACAGTGAAAATGTTCCTATTTTAAGGAGCAAGCACTTACTTGAGCTAAGATGGAAAGGATTCCCACAACTGCAATAAAGGCAGCTACAGTTTCTGAGGAAAATCCAATTACCTAGAGAACACAGAAATCACACAATAAATAGAAGAATGAATATTTTTTTAAAATACGCACTTGTACCTTTAAAGTGTTTACAGCTCTGAAATAGGCCAGCCCAACAGGCAATTGCTGGTGTTTATGTTCTACAAGCCTCTCCTCACCGTCTCCATCTCACCCCATTAACACATCCTATTATTCATTCATTCCTCATGCACATATCTAGCTACCTATCCTGTTCATTACAACTACGCCCTGTAGCAGCTATGTTCGATTTCTAACCACCTGTTACGCAGAATACCACTTCAGGTAATTCTGCAATCATAATGCCATTCAGCAAGAAAGCTCCATCAGCAGAAGCCCAGCCAGCAGGAGTTAGAGCTGGGGGGCTGAATTCACATCAATGAGATGTGTTAATCTAGAGTTGTTATGAATTCTAAACCAGCTCTCATCCTGAGGGAATAGACCTCTGGGCAAATTAATTTATAGCCTAAATCTACTTCAGATATTGCTAAGGAGACTCAATGGATGAAAAATTCATATTCAGGTGGTAAAGACACATTGATCTATAAAAAATATAGATGGAGGAATCTCGACCTAATTGCATTGCCTCAACTCCCATTCAGATTGTTAATCCTCCATCTGATTTTACTCACTTGCTCAGAGTCTGTTCCCTCCCAGGTCATAATTCCCTCAAAAGGAGGCTTATCTCTGTTCCACCTCCTCCCAGCTCAAGTACTCCAGCTGCCCAAATTGTTCCAGATATCGAGCTCGATGCCCACTCCCCAACATCACAGCTGAAGCCCGGCAGCCAAAATTTCAACCTCCAGCACATATAGCCAATAGCCTCTGGCATGAAAACTAACTCTCTTGCACTTAACCCATACCTTCAATGTAGCAAAACATTTCAAAGCAAGTCTCAGTACTGATGGAATGGAAGTATTATCAACCTAACCTAGGCAAATTAACTTATAGCCTACATCTACTTTAGGTATTGCTAAGGAGACTCAATGGATGAAACATTGACAATTCAGCAGCTTTGGAACACACGGTCTGTGTCCTAACGCTATGTCACTGAGACGGCATGCGGTTTTGCATTCCTGTTTCTCTATGGTGAGTTTCTGATCTCATCCACTTACCTGTGAGTGGGGCAGAGCATGTACAGGTCAGTTACCTTTCCCACAGGAGGGAATGACAGGCAGAGAATAAAACAGGAGCAACTCAAGACCATAAGACATAGGAGAAGTAGGCCATTTGGCCCATCGGGTCTGCTCCACCATTCAATGAGATAATTACTGATCTGCTATGATAATCCTCAACTCCACTTTCCCACCGTAAACCCATAACCTTAGATACCCTTACTGATTAAAAATCTGTCTATCTCAGCTTTGAACATGCATAATGGCCCAGCCTCCATAGCCCTCTGCAGTAAGGAGTGCCACAGATTCACTACCCTCAGAGAAGAAATTCCTCTTCAGCTGTTTTAAACGGGCGACCCCTTAGTCTGAGATTATGCCTTCTGGTCCTCGACTCTCCCACAAAAGGAAACAACCTATCAGCATCATCCCTGTCAAGCTCCCTGAGCATCCTATACGTCTCAATAAGCCCGCCTCTCATTCTTCTAAACTCCAATGAGTACAGGCCCAACCTACTCAACCTCTCTTAATAAGAAAATCCCTAGTGAACCTTCTCTGGACTGCCGCCAATGCCAGTATATCTTTCCTTAGATAAAGGGGAGCAAAACAGTTCACCGTATTCCAGATTTCATCCAACTAGTGCCTTGTGTAGTTTTAGCAAGACTTCCCTCCTTTTGTACTCCATTCCTAATGAAATAAAAACCACCATTCCATTTGTCTTCCCTATTACCTAATTGTGTGACTCAGATGCAGAATTAGCAGAGTAAATCTAGACTTTGAGAGAAGAGAAGTGAGAAAACAATACTGTATTCTTGCTTGGGATATGGGTGTTGTTGGCAAGGCCAGCATTATCTGCCCAATCCTTGAACTGGGTGGCTTAAGAGTCAACCACCTCACACATAGGCCAGATCAGGTAAGGGTGGCAGATTTCCTTCCCTAAAGGACATTTGTGAACCAGGTGGGTTTTTGCAACAATTGATAATGGTTTTATGGTCTTCAGAGAGCAAGGAGAAAGAGAGAGAGAGAGAAGCAATCTATTGTCATTAAACTATTAGCATTTGCTTCAAAGATAACAGAACAGATTTAAAATTTTCACAGGGCCACTTTACCTGTCTGAGATAAAGAAAGAAGCTGGAATACTGGCCTGCTTCAGGCAGGTAAGAGAGAAACACTGTAATACAGATCAGCAGAACTGTTGAATCCTGACCCACTTTCTTCAGAGACTGAAATAAAGGTAGAGAGAAAGGTATATTAATGAAAATGACAAACTGAGAGAAGTCCCTTCAAAGGATATCCATGCATGACTACTCAACATTTTTTTTAAAAATCACAGAAGTGGGATATTACTCAATTTCAATCGCAAGAAATCAGCATCCAAAGACAATGTATCCAATTGAAAATTTATAGCTTCTCAAAACAATGTGATGACATCTCAGTGGCATCTACAATAAGTGAAATGAATGCTTTATTACTACCCACCATACACGAGTGAGCATCATCTCCAACAGGATGAGGGCTGCCAAATGAGCTCTCCAGATGACCAATGTACTGGTCCGGTTTGGACCAAGTTAAGCAGACAATGCAAGGAGCAGGTTTAATCCCTTGGTCTGACCAATTAACTACAATAGCTAGGGGATCCCTGGGCAGCGGAGGGGGTTCCTGCCAAAATAATATTCAGTCAGCCATGTCGGAAAGTGAATGTAAACTGCGGGGGAGGAAAGGATGAGGTTTTGACTGGTCTCAGAGTCTGTGGTCAATAGCACTCACACTTAATGTCGAGGTTTATGTATGAAGAGCAATCTCTCAAGTTACACCCAGGAAGGCTGTTATAATTTAAAAGCACAGCCTAGTACGAGGTGTTATCTTCAGGAGAGAAGGGGCTGAAGAGGCGATCAGATAGTTAGTTATTCACCTGAAACGATTAATTGAATTCCAGGCCACTGCACACTGAAGGTATGGTTAGGAGGTTTTTTAAGGTAGACCAAAACGCGAGAAGATGGAGGAGCTCAGGTTGAAGATTCCAGGCTAACGTAGCATCAGAAGATGCCGCAAAACCATGAAAGGTTTTGTGAATGAGGAGGGTATCAATGCAATGGGGGCAGGGAGCTAGTGGTACAACAGATCTGCACAACTTGGTAGGATAGGATGCCAACAATGTAAGTCTACAATTATAATTAAAGGGACCTATTAAAATCAGGATAACGGACAATACCAATACACGAGGAATGAGGATGATCTGATGAAAGAATTCAGTTACTTACTGCAAAAGGGTCTGCTTGTTCCCATGAAATTGGTGCACCCCAGGAAGCAGGCCTCATCTTTTCTGGCAAAGATTCTGGCACAGCCACAAGAATGAAACAGATGTCCAGCAAGGCAATAGCAGTGGCCAAAACTACCACAAGGTTGTCTCCATACGCTCTGGCCAAGTATGCTCCAATGGCAGGACTGGTCACAAGACTAGCTGCAAACGTTGCAGATACCTGTGATTGGGAGAAGACAACATTCTGACTACTTTCCATTCCTGTAGACTTTCTTTAAGCTGTTCTATCGGAGTAAATCTTGAGCTCATTCAAATATTCCATATAAGAAATCAGTTTCACCACACAATGGTTAGACACAGAGTAAATCTCCTTGTACACATGTCCATCAAACACTCCCAGGGAAGGTACAGCACGAGTAAGATACAGCATAAAGTTCCTTTACACTGTTCCAATAACATACCTCAACCCCAAATGTTGAAAAGCATTCCTCGCTTATTTTTAAAAAATTTTTTAGAGTACCCAATTATTTATTTTCTTCCAATTAAGGGGCAATTTAGCGTGGCCAATCCACCTACCCTGCACATCTTTGGGTTGTGGGGGTGAAACCCACGCAGACACGGGGAGAATGTGTAAACTCCACAAAGACAGTGACCCAGGGCTGGGATTCAAACCCACCTCCTCAGCGCTGTAGGCAACAGTGTTACCCACTGTGCCACGTGCCACCCACTCCTCACTTATTTTTATGCATTCAAGGGATGTGGGTATCATTGGTTAGACCTAATTGCCCTTGAGAAGGTTGTGTGTGAGCTGCCTTCTTGAACTGGTATATTCCTAATTGCTCTAATGCATTTGGCAAATGCTCTTACAGCCAGTGGAAAAGTCTAACGTCATCTTACCAGCCTGCAATTTGAACCAGGGTCCAAGAGGCCAGTGCATAACAAAATCATGTACAGTCACCTATTATTTTAACTCCGTAAAAATCCTTACCGAGGTGCTGGCCATACCTTATTCAATGTATCTGAAATTTTGAACCAGGAAGGTTCAGTAGCTGCCTTATTCTTCTAAAACAACTTCCACTGCCAAACTCAGGTAAAGTTTATCTAACTCCTCAATACATACAATGCTTTAGCTCAACCAAACGAACATTAATAGGGAACTAGACAAACGGCAAATATTGTACAACCCAAATCCAAATAACCTACACCACAAAGTTACTCATCTATAAGCTATTCTCACATTAGAAGAGAAAAAGGAGAACACTAGGCACCTTCTAGAACCTTGTTTCGAGCAACATTGATTGAGGTCCATGAGCTGGGTTTCTACTTGCCCAGGTAACAAGAGAAGGGGAAAAAAGCGTACCACAAGAAGTGCAAATTTTTAAATTTATTTATTTATTTATTTTTTTAAAAAAAGAGTACCCAATTATTTATTTTCTTCCAATTAAGGGGCAATTTAGCATGGCCAATCCACCTAACCTGCACATCTTTGGGTTGTGGGGGTGAAACCCACGCAGACCCGGGGAGAATGTGCAAACTCCACATGGACAGTGACCCAGGGCCAGGGTTCGAACCCGGGTCCTCAGCGCCGTAGCCCCAGTGCTAACCACTGCGCTGTTCTTGGAAACCCAGTGTTAATATATCCAGTTTATATCATGACTGGTACAGGCTTGGAGGGCCGAAGGGCCTGTTCCTGTGCTGTATTGATCTTTGTTCAGTTTCTGCAGTGCCGGGGATGATGAGCCAGATTAAAATGGTATAAGTGAACCACCTAGTCCCTATTACATCAAAGGTAGTAAAGATTTTGATAAACTAAAGACAAACATAGCTACTCCAACTATCACATAAAAAACAAAGAAATTGGAGGATTACACATAGAAGCTGTCACCATGTTCTAGATTCCCCAGCCAGGAGTAAAAATCCCTCAGTGTTTACCCTGGGGATTTTCAGAATAATTATATTCCTACTATAAAGAAACATTCTACAGGTAGGACCCACCATTTATGGTTAACTAAAGAAGTTAAGGAAAGCATCAAACTTAAGGAAAAAGCATAAAACTATGCAAAGATAAACGGCACATCAGATGATTGGTTAGAATATAAGGACCAGCTGAGAATTACTAAAAGACTAATCAGGAGAAGAAAATTAGGGCACGAGAGGAGCTCGTTAGAAATGTAAATTCGGATTGCAAGAGCTCCTACAGGTATTTAAAAAGGAAAAAAGTAGAGTACTGGTTTTCTAGAGTGACAATGGGGAGTTAATAGCAGATAAGGAAATGGCAGATGAAATGAACAAATATTGTGTTCGGTCTCCACTATAAAAGGATACAAAATATTTCAGTAATAGCTATGAGTCAAAAGGTGGAAGATAGAGGGGAATGTGGTGAAATTACAATCACGAGAGAAACTATTGAGCAAACTGATGGAGCTGTGATCTGACAAGTCTCCAGGACTTGATGGACTGCACCCTTGTCTTAAAATAAAGATTGCTAATGAGGTAGATGTGTTGGTGTTAGTTGTCAAAAATTCGCTAGATTCTGGAAGGTTCCATCAGACTGGAAAGTAGCAAATATAACCCCTCTATTGAAGAAGGGAAGGAGGCAGAAAACAGCAAAATGTAGGCCAGTTAGCTTGGCATCTGTCATGGAGAGGGTGTTATAATTGATCATTGAGGAGGTTGTAGCTGGGCACTGAAAGAAACCCAAGATAAAAGTGAATAATCAGCATGGTTCTGTGAAGGGGAAAATTATGTTTAACTAATTTATCGGAGTTCTTTGCAGGAGTGGCATGCGCTGTACTTTGGATTTTCAGAAGGCATTTGATCAGGTGCCACAACAAAGGTTATCACATAAAATAAAAGTACACGGTTCGGTGGTAACATATTAGCCTGGATTGAAGATTGGCTGGATGGCAGAAAACAGAGTCTGCACAAATGGGTCTTTTTCTGATCGACAGGACGTGACGAGAGGTCTCCCACAGAGGTCTGTGCTGGGGCTTCAACGTTTCCCAATTTATATCAATGCCTTAGATGAGGGAAAGGAAGGCATGGTAACTAAATTTGTAGATGCCACAAAGATAGGTAGGAAAGAATGTTGTGAAGAGGACACAAGGAGGCTGCAGGTGGATATAGACAGGTTGAGTGAGTGGGCAAAAATCTGGCAGATGAGGTATAATGCGGGAAAATGTGAAGTTGTTCACTTTGGCAGGAAGACTAACAAAGCAAAGTATCACTTAACTGGAGAACAGCTGCAGAATTCTAAGGTGCAGAAGGATCTAGGTATTCTGGTGCATGAGTCACAAAATGTTAGTACAGCAAATAATTAAAGACAACTAAAGGTATGCTATTCTTTATTATGAGGGGAATTGAACATCAAATTAAAGATGCTATGCTTCAGTTAGACAGGATGCGGCGATGCCGGCGTTGGACTGGGGTGAGCACAGTAAGAAGTCTTACAACACCAGGTTAAAGTCCAACAGGTTTGTTTCGATGTCACTAGCTTTCGGAGCGCTGCTCCTTCCTCAGGTGAATGAAGAGGTATGTTCCAGAAACATTATATATATATATATATATATATATATATGACAGATTCAAAGATGCCAGACAATGCGAGCATTAGCAGGTGATTTAATCACCTGTAATGATTTAATCACCTGCTAGTGCTCGCATTCCAAGCACTGTCTGGCATCTTTGAATCTGTGTATATATGTTTCTGGAACATACCTCTTCATTCACCTGAGGAAGGAGCAGCGCTCCGAAAGCTAGTGACATCAAAACAAACCTGTTGGACTTTAACCTGGTGTTGTAAGACTTCTTACTGTTCAGTTAGACAGGGCATTGGTGAGACCACATATGGAATACTGTGCAGTTTTGGCCCCCTTATTTCAGAAAGGATGTAAATGCGTTGCAGGTGATTCAGATGAGGTTAACTTGACTGATACCTGGAATGAGCAGGTTGTCTTACAAGGCTAGGTTGGACAGACTGGAGTACTCCAAGATAGCCAGAACATGGCGACTCTCTGCGAGCTCTCTCTTTTATCACTGTTCTGAAGTCTCTTTTCCACTTCATATATAATTACTCCCTGCTGCTCTTGCTCATGTATTTGCTTTGTTTGGCCCCTTGTTCCGTACTGTAACCAATCACTGTTTGTCGATGTACCATTTGTCAATGTATTCTGTTGATTATTCTTTTTTATCTATTATGTACGTACTGTGTACATTCCCTTGACCAGAGAAAAATACTTTTCACTGTACTTCAGTACATGTGACAATAAATCAAATCAAATCAGAAGAGTGAAGGTGACTTGATTGATAAGATCCTGATTGGTCTTGACAATCAGGACACAAAGGATTTTTCCACTTGTGGGTGAGTTCAGAACTCACAGGGGGCACTATTTTCAAATTAGGGGTCACCGTTTCTGGACAGAGATAAAGAAATTCTTTCTGTTGAGGGTTGTACAACTTTGGGACTCTGCTGGAGACGGTCATTGGATATTTTTAAGACGGAGGTACTTAGATCCTTGTTAGGCAAGGGAATCAAAGGAGGGTAGATGGGAATGTAGAATGTGAAACACACAAAGATCAGCCATGATCTTATCAAATGGTGGGGCAGGCTCCAGGGGCAAATTACTTACATCTGCTCCTATTTCATATGTACTCTGTCAAGCCCCTTCAAATTCTTGTACATTTCAAATATCACTCCAATTCTGAGAGTACAGGCTCAATTTACTCGGCCTATAATAGGACAAACCTGTCATCCTGGGCACCATCAACTGCACTGTCAAAGTAAATGCTTCCTTAAATATGGAGATCAAAACTGCACACCGTACTCCCAGTGCTGTCTCACCAAAATCCTGTACAATTGTAACAAGACTTCCTTTTTCTTGTATTCCAATTCCCTTGCAATAAAGGCTAATATGCCATTTTCCATCCTAATTGCTTTCCGTGCCTGCATGCTAACATTCAGCGTTCCTGTGCGGAGTTCACCCAAGAGGGTCTGAACATCAAGTCTCACACCTGATCGATCAATAACAAGTAGTTTCAGGGGTACAATGCCGCATAACTTTGAATGTCTCCAAATGCTTCACAGTCCAATGGGAACTATGTTTCACAAGCCAAAATGAGATTAATGACCAGCTGATTAGTCATTTTGGTGCGGTTACGTTGATGGAGGAATGAACTCCCTGCTCATTCAATTAGTAACACCTGTTCAATTGGGCCAGGGATTACAAGCTGTAAAGACGTGGAGAGGTGGTCTTGGAGCGCAGTGGACAGTGTCCCTGACTCGGAGACAGAAACTCCAGTTCGGGTCCCACCCCAGGACTTGATTGCCAAGAAAGGTTCGTTCATAACACGGTCAAAGTGTATCAACCCGCAAACCCTTCCAAATATGCCAATGGCTGGAAGTAGGAGCAGGAGAGACTTGATATGGAGTGGCGCTCCTCAAGCTACAAGTGCCTGGTCACGGACCAGCGACAAAAATCTGCCTAAGTGCATCACTAGGTGCAGGAAGAGAATTGGAAGACAAATGTGGGACTTCAGTTTAAGAGATGTCAGCAAATTTAGGACTGTAAATAAAAGGGAATTACTGTGGATGCTGGAATCCTAAAACACAAACAGAAAATACTGGTCTGTACGATTTTGTCAAAGCTAGAGAGTATTGGAAATAGGGTCAGGATTATACTGTGGGGGAGCGTGGAACGGTGGGGCTGGATAGGGGGCCAGCGATAGGTGGAGATTGACAAAGATGTCGTGGACAGAAAGACAAAAGGAATGTAAATGGGGGTGATGAAGGCTAATAAGGGTGCTGATAGTGGTACACAAAGAGATTAGAATGGCAAACAAAGGTGAGCGATGTGTAAAGGGCAACTAGGAACAGGGAAAAGATGGCCCAAGTGGGATAAGGGGGAGGGGGGGGGGGGGGGGGAAAGAGAGAACAATGGTGAGGGGAAAACAGATCTACTGAAGAAATGAAGATAGGACTGTTGTCATGTTTGGTGCATAAATATAAATTTTTAAAAGACGATGAGAGGTTTCAATAAAGACAGGATATGTCTGGAGAGTGAGTCAATAATTAGAAGTCCTAGAGTTAAAATCATTGGCAAAAACAGAGAGGAGAGATGAGGAGAAAAGTTTCCCACTTGGGTGTTGTTGGGATCTGGAATGATATACCTGAAAAGGTGTTGCAAGCTGATTTCATAAAAGAATTTAACAAGAGAGATGGGCAGGTACTTGAGGATGAACATACTTGAGAATCACAGGGTGACAGACAAAATGGAAATAAGCACAAATGTTCTTTCAAAGAGCGAGCACAACCATGACAGTCTAACTGGGCTCCTTTCATGCTGTAAGTTTCTATGAGCTCACAAACCCAAACCATCTGATTCAGAATGCCAGAAAGATTTCTCTCGAACAAGTGTTCATTGCTTCAGAAGAGGTGCAGATGAATCTCCAGAAATAATTAGCCAAGGAGCCTTGGTGGGTTAAACCCTGAACGAGCCCTCAGAATGGAATAAGATATGTCCTCCTTAGCTCCAGTTTTGAGACTTACAAGTCCATAAGCTGTGCTCCTCTCATGCTCCTGAGTTATATCCGCTACGTAGGCAAATATCACTGAAAATGTGACTGCAAATACTCCAGACATAGAAATCACTGCAAAGTACCACCTGTGGAGGAAAGCACACACAGAAATAACTAACTTTCAGTTTGTTGGAATCCCAAACACAAACCAAGAGTAGAAAAACAGCAGGCTCAGGAAACGAATGGCATCCAGCTCAGCGCAATAAGCTGTAAATACACAGTTACAAGCAACAACATATACGGAATACCTTTAGCTCAAAGTACATAATTTGAAGCAGGGTTATGGTTTCCAATTCCTAGCCATTGAGCCCTCCTAAGAACATCTAGACTTTGGGTGGGGGACAGAGTTGCGTTTAGTGGTGAGCTCCCCTCATGAGCTAGACATAACCTTACACAGTGTTCCTGCTCATACATGAAAACTAGGCTCTTGGGGCAAGTATTCAAAGACTTTCACCTGTGGGTCATTCCCCTCATGAAACACAGCATTCAGGAGAGGTGAAAATGGGCTGGGTGTGTATGGAGGAAGAATGGATAAACATCGAAAAGGTAGTGGTGGGGGGAAAAGTGTTGGAGGAATTTGACATATCCTGTCCCCCTGTCAAGGACCCACCCCAGGTCCACCTATTCACCATGTCCCTTCATTTTCTTCTTTCAGCAGAAATACAATTAATTGGCTCAAGGCCCTTTGCACTGTGGGCTTCAATTCCACCTCAGAACAAGTTTCATTTGACTTCTTTTTCAAATCCTATCCTCCTCATACTCACGTTTCCAACAGTGTTTGAAATCACTGGAGGGAGTAATCAATTTTACCTGGTTCAACTAGTCAAATTTCTTCACAATTTTGAAACCTTCAATTAAATCAGCTCAAAGTCTCTCAGGCAACTCCATCATTTTTGGCCTTCCCTCGTAATTTAAGTTTTTGATACCCACAATGGTCTTGCCCCTAAGCCATGATCGTATTTAATGGTGGAGTAGGCTTGAGAGGCTAAACTGCCTACTCCTGCTCCTAGTTCTTCTGTTCTTATACAAGAAAGAACTATTCTGTCTAATTCCACCTTCCAGCTCTTGGTCTGCAATCCTGTGGGTAACAGCACGTCAAGCACAAATCCGGTGCTCTCGATTAATAAGGGATTTCTTGATTAATATGGGGATCAGGGGTTATGGGGAGAAGGCAGGGGAATGGGGGGGATGAGGAACATATCAGCCATGATCGAATGGCAGACAAGACTCGATGGGCTGAGTGCCCTAGTTCTGCTCCTATATCTTATGGTCAGAAGTGGCTAGCCAACAAATCCTAGCTTTGATGGTGGAAGGCAAATTAGCAACACTCACATAAAAGGCTCCGGTATAAACCTGTCTCAATAGTCCCTGATGCAACAAGAAGGGAGTTCAACACGGTGGTGCAGTGGTTAGCAGTGCTGCCTCACAATAGTGAGGAACCAGATTCGAATCCGGCCCCGGGTCACGGTCCGTGTGGCGTTTGCACATTCTCCCCATGTTTGCATGGGTCTCCAAAAGATGCGTAGGGTAGGTGGATTGGACATGCTAAATTGCTCCTTAATTGGGGGAAAAAAATATTTGGGTTCTCTGAAGGAATCCAGTTGTCAACCTTAAAACAATTTGAAGTACAGGATAAGTTTTGAAAACATACGTTACAATTTTAGATATTTCCTGAGATTAGATGTGAATCAATCCCCAAACCTAATCTCACAATGCGGCTTAGAAACCTGCTAAAAGTGTCTCGGATAGATACTGGTTTTGTTTATGCTCAGATTTGGAATATAATACAGCAACTTGCAGAGACTCACCACGGACTTATTCTCATGAGAGGAATTGGGGCACAGGTGAAGAACACAGTTAAGAGAAGAAAGGACTTCCTGCCCCAAACATCCGACAAAGCTCCAATCAGAGGAGCGCTGAGAAACGATAATATTCCCTGCAGATCAAAGCAAGTCATTAGAAGTAATTAAAATATTACACTCGCCATGGTTTTATCAGAGATGTTGATTCTAGACAGCAGAAAAATAATCAAAATGCTGGAAATCTGAAATAGAAAACTGAACATGCTGGAGGCAAAACAGTAGGCCTTTTGGTAACAGAACGGAGCTGAGACAGAAAACGCTTCACTAGAACCCATCTAAAGCATTAATACAGCAATTCAGGCTGTAAGTGAAAGATATATATGTCCCAAGTCACTGCTGGGAATATTTATTAGTCTGACTATGTTAGGAACATCAATACTTTAAGTTTCAGAGGGCAACAATTGTATCTCAATTAATTAAGTTTGCTTGCATCCTCAAGTTCAGCCAACTTCCTGAATAAAACCATTTTTGAAAGCAAGGAAACAATGTTTTGTTGTTAAAGGGTCAGATAGGAAGCCCTTCTTTAATGCCAGCACCACTCCTGTCTTGCCCCAAAAGACTGAGTGGCTGCACCGGTGATTTTTCTACTTCCTCACAGAACAAGGAAAATGCAGAGAGAATGGAATTTAAAAGTAGGCATTTTGCTACAGTTGTACAGCTCTTTGGGTGATGAGAGTACTGTGTACAGTTTTGGTCTCCTCATTAGAAGCAGTTCAGAGAAGGTTCACTTGACTGATTTCTGGGATGAGGGGGCTATCCTACGAGGAAAGATTTGATAGGTTGGGCCTGTATCCATTGGAGCTTAGAAGAATGAGAGGTGATCTTATTGAAACATAAAAGATCCTGAGACTTGACAGGGTGGATATTGAAAGGATGTTTCCCCTTGTGGGGGAGACTAGAACTATGGGGATACAGTTTAAAAATAAGTGGTCTCCCATTTAAGAAAGGGCTGAGGATTTTTAAAATTCTCTCAGAGGCTTCGGGTCTGTGGAATTCTCTTCCCCAAAGAGCAGTGGAAGCTGGGTCATTGGATATTTTTGTGGCTGAATTTGATTGGCACCCTTGTCAATCCAAAATCGACGAGTGTAGAGTATAGGAGGGAAAGTGAAATTAAGGACACATTTTGAGCCAAAATCTTATTGAATGGTTGAGTTGTCCCGAGGGACTGAATGACCTACTCCTGCTCCTAATCTTTTGTAGCAAACATCTAATTAGAAGTTTGTCAGGATATGGGTATCACTGGCACGGCTAACATTTATTACCCGTTGCTAGATGCCCCTTGAGATGGTGGTGGGCCACCTTTTTAATCACTGCAATCAGCGTGGTAAAGGTACATTCAATGTCAGTGAATCAAAACTAAATACGCATTTACGTTTTTAAAACACAGCCAATGACAAATAAACTCATTACAGTTTTAAATATAAAGTGCTGATCCATCCAGTTCCTGTAGCAGCGGAGATTTATTTTGCCCCTCGTCTTTTAAAAAAATTCATTTTAAGGGTTTTGGGCATCACTGGCTAGGCCAGCATTTATTGCCCATCCCTAACTGCCCTTGATAATGTGTTGGTGAGCTGGTTGCTTGAACAGCTGTTCATGTGGTATAGCTGCACCCAGTGCTGTTTGGAAGGGAGTTCCATGATTTTGTCGCAGCGACAGTAAAGGAACAGTGATATATTTCCAAGTCAGGATGATGAGGGACTGTGAGGGGAACTTCCAGGTGGTGATGTTCCCAGCTAGCCACTGCTCTTGTACTTCTAGATGGTAGAAGTCGTGGGTTTGGAAGATGCTGCCGAAGGAACCGTGGCGAGTTCCTGCAGTGTATCTTGTAGATGGTACACACTGCTGCTACTGTGCATTGGTTGGTAGAGGGAGCAAATGTTTCTGGAAGGGCTGCCATTCAAGCAGGCTGCTTTGTCCTGGATGGCGTTGAGCTTCTTGAGTGTTGTTGGAGCTGCACTCATCCAGGCAAGTCAAGAGTATTCCATCACAATCCTGGACTTGTGCCTTGTCAGTAGTGGTCAGGCTTTGAGGGGCGGGGGGGGGGGGGGGGGGGGGGGCTGTATTTCTAGCCTCTGGTCTGCTTTTGTAGCCACAGTATTTAAACAGTTAGTCCTGTTCAATTTCTGGTCACCTCCAGGATGTTGATGATGGGATTTCAGTGATGGTATGCCATTGAATGTCATGGGGCTACATGTGTAATGTAAGGAATTAGTACATGACATCCAGTACATGACAAGAGGTTAGTCCACTTAGCTGGAGTGCATTAATTGGTGCTTTTGTGAGTCAAAACAAACTACTAAAGCGGCACAGTGCAAGACAACCCATCTGAAAGAATTGAGACTTAAATATTAAGCCCCCTTCCTGTTCCACGTTCCTGAATCTGCTGAGTCCTTTCACCATTTTCTTTCATCTCTAATTTTCCACATTCTTTTTCTACTACTTTTAAAAGTTTTGCAATTTCACACGACAAGCCAACAAAAAGCTGCTGCTGGTTCTTTAAATAAGGCAACAAGTCTGGTTTGGAGCTAGCCATTTAAGTCAAACAGAACATAGACATGCTTTGCTTCCAGTACAGCTTATGCAATTGTATTTTCTTACCTTCACCCCATGGATAAGTCCATTCATTAGGAACGTGTGCTGAGGGAATGTCTGATGCAAAACCTAAGGAAACAAGATTTTTATCTCACAAAATCATAATGCGGAGTTGCAGAAGTACATTTCTTTCCTAAGCCACTTTACACTGTGCAGCTGCTACAATCTGACAACACACAGACCTCTGCAGTCAGCAGTAAAATCATAGAATCCTTGCCACTGTGACCAAGGCTGTCAGCGTACTTTGGTGCAGCTACTATGTGCACACAACTCGTGTGTCAGAAGCAGATGGCACTTATGTAATGTATTTCTTTTTCATAGCAGAAGATAGGAGCTGGAGTATTCCTACTCTCAAGCTTTTATTCTACAATGTGAATAAATAGATTGTAGGAGTCAGGGCAAAGCAAGATAAAACACCCAAATGGTAACAGTTTTCCAAAGTATTACCTCCAGCATATAATCCCCCTCAAATCTACTGCAAAATTTCTCCTTTCCCCATCTTTCTTGAAGAACTGTTTGGCAGTTAGTTGAGGAATCTACAGGAGTGGATCACAACAGTTTGCGTCTGGTTTTGAGCCACAGTTTCACTGCTCTGCCAGATGACACAAGGGGCTGGTGTGGATTTCGGAGGCATTCCAAAAATGTGCAGTTGCACTGAAGCAATTTAGTTACAGTGGTGCTTAAAACTATATGAATAAATACGGCTGGGGTACAATTCTAGAGGCCATCAGCACTCTCACAACCCACCATTCTTCCCGTGAGTCTGGTCAGCTGGTTACTCGTGCATGTTTCAGCAACAGTCAAATCGCAGCACAGCAATCAGTGGTACAACTTCGCCAAGAATAAAACAGCTCTCCATCTCAGCTGAGAAACTAGCAATAGAACATGGAACTTGCCTAATGCACATGGCTTAGTTAACACCCTGTTGGGGATTTTCACAGTGAACTGTGCGATGGGCGTTATCATTCAAAGAAAGGTAAATAGTGAATATTGTACTCACAGTTAACATAGGAGTTGTCAGCAATCCCCAAGCGAAGAACTCCAAAAAGATGACAATCACTGCATGGTAAACACTCGGCTCACCTATCCCTTGTGGCTGAAAACAAAAAACAAACATATCAATCCAAAGGAACACCATAATTTTCAGAACTCTTACTCTATTAAAAAAAAAAATTTTTTTATTAAAGTTTTGCAAAGTTTTTCATAATAGTAATAATCCTAACACAGCAAAATAGAGTGAACATTAACATAGTGCAAAAAGAGAATATACAACAGCAATTGACTAGACGTGACCCCGCGTGCCTCAGTCTTCCCACACCTTCCCAACGGAGCACTCATCCCCACTCCGCTACGGGTCGCTGCTGCTGACGTTTTAATTTTCCCTGAGAAGCCATCGGACGGTATTATGCCCCCGCTCAACAGCAGCAGCTCTGTACACTTGGAAAATTATTTACACACATAAGTAGGCATTTGTTAGTGGTGTTGTCGTCCCTTGCTTCTCCCAGACGGAGTTCGCTGCCGTTGTAGTCTCGTTCCGCTTCTGCGTACTTCCGCTTCTGCGGCCCTCCAGTCTTCCCAGTTTTCTCTGTTCCTGCGGACGTTAAGTTTGTTAACGTTTCCCTGCCTCCCCCCTCCCCCTCCCTGGCTCTCCTCTATTGTTCAGTCTCTTCCCTCTACCCCCCCCCTCTCCCCGCTCCTGCCCACCCACCCCGTGGCTCGCCTTTCTTTCCTCTTAGATTTAGCTGTCCCCCCCCCACACCTCGGTCTATCTCTCTCTCATGCTTTGGCTACTCTCCCCTGTTTCTTGGCTACCTGGCTATTCTTCTGCTTGTTTGTTGGCCACAAACAGTTCTCAGAACAATTGGGTGAATGGCTCCCACGTGGAAGCCGTCATCTGACCCTCGGATGGCGAATTTGATTTTCTCCATTTGGAGAGATTCCGAGAAGTCGGACAGCCAGTCTGCAGCTTTGGGTGGTGCTGCTGACCGCCAGCCGAACAGGATTCTACGGCAGGCGATCAGGGAGGCAAAGGCAAGGGCGTCCGCCCTCCTCCCCAGGAATAGATCTGGCTGGTCTGAAACCCCGAAGACCGCCACTTTCGGGCATGGCTCCACCCTCACCCCCACCACCTTGGACATTGCCTCGAAGAAGGCTGTCCAGTACTCCACAAGTCTGGGGCAGGACCAGAGCATGTGGGCGTGGTTGGCTGGGCCTCCTCGGCACTGCTCACATCTGTCCTCCACCTCCGGGAAGAACCTACTCATAAGGGTTCTTGATAAGTGGGCTCTATATGTACCACTTTTAGTTGCGTCAGGCTGAGCCTTGCGCATGTGGAGGTGGAGTTGACTCTATGCAGTGCTTTGCTCCAGAGTCCCCACCCTATTTCCATCCCCAGGTCCTCCTCCCACTTCATTCTTGTTGCGTTTTTTAAGTTGCAGGTACCTTGGCTAGTTCCCCCTGGCTAGCTGGAATTTCTCTGTCAGTTCGCCCAGTGTTGCGATCCTGCCGTCCGTGTATAGGTCCCTGACTGTCAGTGTTCTTCTGTCCTGTCCCCACCTTTTGAAGGTGGCGTCAGTCAGCGTGGCGTGAACCTATGGTTGTTGCAGATCGGAGCTTTACCCGGTAAAGTTGTAGGTTTGGGAGGGCAACTCCCCCCCTGGATTTTGTTTTTTGTAAGACCTTCTTTGGGATCCTAGCATTCCTCCTCCTCCCCCCCCACACGAACGCCATGATTAGTTTGACTAGTGCTTTGAAAAAGGCCTTGGGGATGTAGATCGGGATAGGAAGAGGTACCTGGGCAGCACGTTCATTTTGATCGTCTGGACTCTCCCCACGAGGGAGAGTGGGAGTGTGTTCCATCTTTGCAGGTCCTTTTTTTACTTCCTCTGTCAGACTGGTGAGGTTCCATTTGTGGATGCCTTTCCAGTCATGGGCTATTTGGATCCCCAGATAGCAGAATTTGAGTCGGGCTTGTTAAAACGGCAGACCCGTTAGGGCTGCCTCACCTACTTGTGGGTGTACCGGGAAGATCTTGCTTTTGCTCATGTTGAGTTTGTAGCCCGAGAAGGCGCAAACGCTTTCAGGAGCGCGATGATTCCGTCCATGCTGCTCTGTGGATCCGAAATGTAGAGGAGCAGGTCATCTGCATAGAGTGAGACTGTGCTCTCTGCCTCCCCTTCGGATCCCCCTCCAGCTTTTTGCTGCTCTGAGCAAGATTGCTAGTGGTTCGATCGCCAGAGCGAACAGCAGCGGGGACAGTGGGCATCCTTGTCTGGTGCCCCTGTGCAGCTGGAAGTATCGGGAGTTGGTATTGTTGGTCTGTACGCTCGCCATGGGAGCGTTGTATAGGAGCTTTACCCAGGAGGTGAACCCTGTTCCAAGCCTGAACCGCTCCAGTACCTCTATGAGGTATTTCCATTCGACTCTGTCGAAGGCCTTTTCTGCATCTAGGGAGACGATCACCTCTGGTGTTCTCTCCCCAGAAGGGGTCATCATCACGTTCAGCAGGCGCCTGATGTTCAACGTAAGCTGTCTACCTTTGACAAAGCCCGTCTGGTCCTCTGAGACCACCTCAGGTACACAGTCTTCTAACCTTTTGGCTAGGATTTTGGCCAGTATTTTGGCGTCTGCATTCAGCAGTGAGATGGGTCTGTATGACCCACATTCCGTTGGGTCTTTGTCTTTCGTACGTATCAGCGAGATTGAGGCCTGTGCTAGCGTGGGCGGCAGTGTGCCCCTCGCTAGCGAGTCTGTGAACATCTCCCGCCGGGTCCCGGCGCCTTCCCCGCCTGCATGGAGCGAAGGCTGTCCATAATCTCTCCCAGTGCTAGTGGTGCTTCCAAGCCCCGTTTTTTGCCCTCCCCCACAACTGGAATGTCCAGTCCATCAAGGAACCGTTTCATCCCCGACTCCCCCATTGGGAGCTCTGAGGTGTACAGCCCGTGGTAGAAGGTCTTGAAGGTTTTGTTGATCTTTTCTGTTTCTGTTTCTAGTGTGCCTCTGGTATCCCTGATTTGTGCAATTTCTCTGGTGGTGTGCCAACAGGCGGCTGGCTTTGTCTCCGTGTTCGTATAGGGTCCCACGTGCCTGGCGGAGTTGGTGGTGGAGAGCAGGTCAAAGTTCCTTTGTAGCTCTTTCCTCTCTGCCAGGAGCTCTACGGTCGGGGCCTCGGAGTATTTCCGGTCCACCTCCAGTATGGAATCGACCAGCTGCTGCCTCGCCACCCTTTCCTCCCTATCTCTTCGAGTTTTGAAAGCAATGATTTCCCCTCTTTGTACGGCCTTTAGTGCTTCCCAGAACGTGGAGGACGAGACCTCCCTGTTCTGGTTGTTCTCCGTGTACAGAACTCTTAGTTGCAGCATCAGCTTTGGTCCCGAGTTGCTGGAGTCAGGAACCTTAGACCGCATATAATTTAATATCAAATCCAGGACTGAAGGAGTGCAATACTGATGGAAGTCCCTTCTGTTCATCTGGTGGCTCAAGGAATGCAAATTCTCCCTCTCTTATCCTCATTACCTAAAGCTTGCTAATCATGGTTTAATTATGCCATGATATCACATTGGGCAAGTAGACGAGACAGGGCCCCCCCAAGATCCACTTCAGCTGGTATAGGGACTGAACCGACTCCATTACGTTATGAAGTATCACATTCTAACCAACCAAGCTCACCAGCTCCACAAACTATCCGAACAGGAACTACTCCTAATGCCACTCTTCCAGTAAATCCAAGGAGCCAGCGATTTAATGAAAGAAGCAAGAGGGCATTCAGCTAAAGAACTGAGCACAATATTTCAATCTTCCTTAATTCTGCAAATAATGCTGATGAATTGGACAGTAAACTGATGTCGCACTTATTCAAGAAGCAGGAAAGATTGATTAGAAAAAAATAACAAGCTAAGCACCACTTGTGGGTAAACTCTTAGAATCCATAATTCCCAGTATAATTAGAGCAGATATAGAATGCATGGATTCATAAACTTTGCCAACTTGCTTCAGTTGAAAGCAGTTGACAAATTCAGAGTATTTCTTTTCAGAAAAAGTGACTGGAAAAAGGAATGCAGTAATGCTGTGTTTATAGTTTTTTTTTTAAAAAAAGGCTTTAGATAAGGTATCTTAAGAGCCTTGTTGGGCGGCACGGTGGCGCAGTGGTTAGCACTGCTGACTCACAGCGCTGAGGGCCCATGTTCAATCCTGATCCCGGGTCACTGGCCCGGTGGAGTTTCATTCTCCCCATGTCTGCGTGGGTCTCACCCCCACAACCCAAAGATGTGTAAGTTAGGTGGATTGACCACGCTAAATTGCTCCTTAATTGGAAAAAAAATAATTGGGTACTCTTTAAAAAAAAAAAAAAGTTTTAAATGTAGACACATGGTACAAGAGGTAGTACAGCAGCATGTTCGGAAAACTGACTAATGGACAAGTATTAAAAGCTTTGAGTAATCATAGAATTTACAGTGCAGAAGGAGGCCAAAATGGGAGTAAATGGGAGTTGTCCGGATTGGAGCAGGGCCACCCATTGTAGGAAGGGGAATTTCACTGGGATAGGGTCAGGAATGGGAAACAATAGCTATACGGAGATACTGGAGTTACTTGGGCTCTTTGCACTGAAAAAGAGAAACTGAAGAAATTCAATGAAGCGTTTTAAACTATGAACATTTTAGAATGAATATGGAAGTGTCATTTCATCTGGTTTCTTATCAGCTGTGGAAATAGTTTAATTGAAAATTTCAAAACTGAGATAGATAAGAGATTTGTTGGGCAAAAGTATTAAGGGAATGGAAGTAAAATAGATGGATGAATTTAAGAAGCTGATCAACAGGATAGGCTCAAGGAGCTAAATGTCCTCTTTCTATTCCAATTGTTTGGTACTGAATTATTTAAGAAGGTTTTGTTGCAAGTTAAATGAAGTAGTCACCGTTCATGAATGGTAAGTTTTTCAAAGGCCTCTCCAAATTGAGCTTACATCAAGAGTGTTTTTCCGGAGATGAAATAACACTGCTACAGTCAATCTCTGACACTAATGTGGCATTACAGGTTTACCAGCAAATTCAGCTTGGTACCACTGCTAAACCTTTATGTGTAACTCGATTGTTACAATCTGTATCAACTCTGAAATGCAACTGAACGAGGCTCCCTTCTCCAGGAAAAGTCACACAGTCTCACTTAGGTGTTTCAAGCCTGCCCTTAGATGCAGCGTCAGAGCAAAGCAAAACCCCTAATGAATCAATGTTAAGAGTGTTGAATGCCCTCCATCCCTTCATACTAGCACTAGCAGTTTGACTAAGCAGTGACCTAAGCAAATTCAAGCCTCCTATTTTTAATAGTGAATACATGCTTGGTGTCGAGCTACTGATACAATGTAAGTTGATGAGAACACATACAAAAAAGGTTGCTTGGCATACGCAATAATTTCAACATGTCGACTAAACAGAGTCCAGACAAGCAAGTCAAATATGTGCACAATAAACAGCTCATGAGCTTACCAGCTGACTTAATCACAAGAAAGTTGTTCTCTGTCCATTATCCTCAATCAACCATAAATCATCGGGGGAAAAGATCAAAATCTTCTAGTGGAGTTTTTATTCATCTGAAAATTATTCATTGAATTTTTGAATCATATTATTCTTATCTTGGTGTAGAGCTGGCTAATGGAACGTTCTACAAGAGGTAAGCACCATACCAAACACCACAACCCTTAAATTATTTATTCATAGATTTACCCTCCAATAAATAGGCTTAAGGAGATTTGAGCTTTTCCGAGTTCAATAGTTCTGTAAATTTTCAACTTGCATCCAGCGATACTGAAAGCCTAAATTATTAAGTTATAAATTTACTCAAACATCAGGAACTTATGTGGAAACAGAGCAACACAACAGAACCCAGTAAACCCAGCTACATCAGATCACAAACAAATTGTGAAACACAGCCAAAGCCTCTCCCTAATACAATTAAATTGGTCAAAAGTAACATCTTTTGGTCAAAATAAAAACATCTCCATCTCTCAGCAAGTCCTATACCACTCACAATTCAAGCTGCCTGTTCCCCTTATACACAGACTTTATCCTGATTTTCAAATCACCCCATAAATCTTGTCCTATTTTCCCTAGCCACTTGCACTCAGCTACTCCGACCCTCTGGCGAGAGATTATTTTGTAACGGGCAAACATTGGTACGGGGCCCCACCCCTTTATTGGGAGAGTTCATATCCTGCAAGGTGGGGTAGTGAATCATCCCTACCCCATAAGACCCATGTGGAACATCCCTTCCCCACCACCCCCCCCGAAGTCCGAAGAATCCTCCAAAGACCTTGGCGAAGGAGGGCGCCGGATCCTTTTGGTGTTCGGTTGGGCGTCGTGCGCCGAGGTGCTGGATCGGGTGGTGTGCATCGCGGTGGTGATTGCCACTTCCGACACGGACGTCGCATCGGCTGCCATTTCTGAGGGCATGGATCTCCCATCAGAGACCTCCTGCGTTTCCATCTCCGAATCAGAGTCGATGACCGCAGTCATCTCGGCATCCTGACCCCCTTGGGGCCCTGCGGAGGCCCGATCAGGCAGTAGATGGGGTTCGAGAAGAGGTTTCGGAAGACGAGTTTCTGCTGTGGCCAGGCAGTAGATGTGGTTTTAGAAGAAGTTTCCGAGGATGAGGAACTTTCTGTAGAAGCGGCCACCTGGACCCAATATGGTCACGGTGCTTTCTCATAGAATGACCCTGGGCTTGCATCTGGTAAGAGACTGGCCCTCTCGGCGATAAATAATGCCGGGGATCCACTGGGCATTGTCGGCGACGTTTCAAATAAACACAGTCACCTGTTACAAAGTGCCAAATTCGCCGAAAGGGACAAAGCCGTTGCTGCTCCTGGTTGTGGCGCACATTCGCACCCATGTCTGGAAAAATCATGCTAAGTCGGGTACGAATTCTCCAGCCCATCAGTAATTCCACGTGGCAACCCAGTCACTTTGTGAAGAGTGGTCCTGTAGCTAAATAAGAAACGAGCTAGTGTCCATCAATCCCGAATTGTGGGTAGCACAGTGATTAGCACCGTTGCTTTACAGCGCCACGGTCCCTGTTCAATTCCCAGCTTGGGTCACTATCTGTTCCCTGTGTCTGCGTGGGTTTCCTCCGGGTGCTCTGGTTTACTCCCACAAGACCTGCAAGACGTGCTGTTAGGTCATTTGGACATTCTGAATTCTCCCTCACAAATCCGAACAGGCGCCGGAATGTGGCGACCAGGGGCTTTTCACAGTAACTTCATTGCAGTGTTAACGTAAGCCTATTTGTGACAATAAAGATTATTATTGAGTACTTCAGGGAGACCGTGCGTGTAAAATGACAAGCGTAACTTCTCGATGGTCATCCGCGATGTGGTTCCCGCCACCTTGTGCACCTCAAGCCACTTTGAATGTGCGTCAATCACCAAGAGGAGCATGGACCGTTGAAACTGGCTGGCAAAGTCGGCAAGCAACCATGCCCATGGCCGGCCGGGCAATTCCCAATGATGCATGGGGCAGTCGGTCGGAGCTTCTAATGCCCTTGGAAAACAGAGGATGTCTGCATCAAGGCCCGGCCATCATACGCAGCTGAATATCAAATTTTCATCTTGGACACGCTTGAATGACCATTGTGGAGGTCTTTCAAGATTAACTCCTGTCCTTTTATCGAGGATGACTATGCATATACCCCACAGCAGGATACCATACTCTACATTTAACTCAACAGCTTGGAGTAAAATGCCTTCAACTTCGCTGGGAGTTGACAACGCTGCCCACCGTATAACGTCATGTGCTGAATCTTCCAACGGATCGGGTCTGCCTGGGTCCACTCGCAGATCCATGTCGCTGTGACAGGCAAAAAGTCCATGAAATTCAGGAGCCCGACTACCTCGACCATCTTGGGGTCGACAGGGAGCCGTTCGATAAAAGCAACCTGCTCTGTGTCTGCATTCGCAAATGGAGTCCCCAGTCTATGTTCAAAAGAATACTCGTAGGCGGCTGGTAATACACCCAGCGCTGGATGCATGCAGAGCAATGGGCGGAATTGCTTTATCCTCTTTGAAGTGTCCGAGTAAAGGCTTATGATCTGCAACAAGAGTAAAATGACGGCCGTGGACGTATTGATGAAAGTGTTTCACGGCGAGCACCACCGCCAGACCTTCCTTCTCGATCTGCGTTTACTTCCTTTCCTCTGCAGCCAACGTATGGGAGGCGAAGGCAATGGGCCATTCCCATCCGTTATTCATTCAGAACGACCCGAATACCATAGGGGGAAGCGTCACAGGTGATGAGCAAGGGTTTGGCGGGATCAGAATGGGTCAGTAACCTGGAAGACAACAACTGTTTTTTACCCGATGAAAAGCTGTTTCCCGACTTCCGGGTGCGGCGATGACCAGCTGAGTCGCACGTTTCGGCAGCTCCCGGTGAAACGGACTTTTGGGCTCTTGATAGGAGCCCCAACGGCAATTTTGACAGCTAAAAACACTGTGCGGTAAACCAGAAGGGAATCCCCCCTGGATACGGATGAAAAAAGGAGGAGAAAGTGGCCGGATTGCAGTGGATCCTTTAGAACAGCGGCAAGGAAGGCAAGCAAAAACCAAGATGGCGTCGGAAGGTGGCAGTTTAACATGGGGCCCTGAACAACAAGAGTTCTTGAAATGCTGTGTGGAAGAGCTCAAAAAGGAAATGAAGAAAGAGCTGTTGGCCCCGATACTACAGGCGATCGAAGGGCTAAAGGAGGAACAAAAGACCCAGGAGCGGGAGCTTCGGGTCGTGAAGGCAAAGGCAGCCGAGAATGAGGACGACATACAGGGCCTGGTGGTGAAGACAGAGACGCATGAGGCACATCAGAAACGATGTGTGGAAAGGTTGGAGGCACTGGAGAACAATGCAAGGAGGAACAACCTGAGGATTCTTGGTCTTCCTGAAGGTGCGGAGGGAGCGGACGTCGGGGCATATGTGAGCACGATGCTGCACTCGTTAATGGGAGCGGAGGCCCCGGCGAGTCCGTTGGAGGTGGAGGGAGCATACCGAGTGATGGCACGAGGACCGAGAGCAGGAGAAATTCCCAGAGCCATAGTGGTGAGATTCCTCCGTTTTAAGGATAGAGAAATGGTCCTTAGATGGGCAAAGAAAACTCGGAGCAGTAAATGGGAGAACGCGGTGATCCGCGTTTATCAAGACTGGAGTGCGGAGGTGGCGAGAAGGAGGGCGAGCTTTAATCGGGCCAAGGCGGTGCTTCATAAAAAGAAGATAAAATTTGGAATGCTGCAACCGGCAAGACTGTGGGTCACATATCGAGGGAGGCACCACTACTTTGAGACGGCGGATGAAGCGTGGACTTTTATTGTAGAAGAAAAACTGGAATGAGCGGGTTATTAAAAAGAACGTTTGAACAAAGTGGTGGGGCGAATGTGGGAGGCGAAGAGGGGGGTTAAAAAGGGGGGAAAGAGGAGTTTTATGTACTAATCCTGCGATGTGGTAACTTTTCTCTCTTCCACAGGCGGTGATGGGGGGAGGAGATGGGGCGTTGGCCATTGGGGGCGGGGCCAAGGGAGAAGCGCGGGCTTGGTTCCCGCGCTATGATAATCATGGCGGGAATAGAGAAGCAGGAATGAGGGGGCGTCGCACGGTGCGAGCCGAGGTCACGGGGGGGGGGGGAAGCCGAGGTCGGCCAGAGTTTGCTGACTTCTGGGAGCAACATGGGGGGAGTATTTACGCTAGCGGGGGATCTAGCGGGGGGGTGGGAGGGGGGAATTACTGGGTTGCTGCTGCTGGGGAGAGGGGGGAGCTGGTATGGGAGGGGATGGGCGGGGGGGCACCGCCTGGGGGAGATACAGCTGCGTGGGAACCGGGTGAGGAGCTGGAAAAAGGGGATGGCTAATCGACGGGGGGGGGGGGGGGGGGGGGGGGGGGGGGCGGGGGGGGTAGGAAGCCCCCCAACCCGGCTGATCACGTGGAACGTGAGAGGGCTGAACGGGCCGATAAAGAGGGCACGGGTACTCGCACACCTTAAGAAACTTAAGGCAGATGTGGTTATGTTACAGGAAACGCACCTGAAACTGATAGACCGGGTTAGGCTACGCAAAGGATGGGTGGGGCAGGTGTTCCATTCGGGGCTAGATGCGAAAAACAGGGGGGTGGCTATATTAGTGGGGAAGCGGGTAATGTTCGAGGCAAAGACTATAGTGGCGGATAACGGGGGCAGATACGTGATGGTGAGTGGCAAACTACAGGGGGAGACGGTGGTTTTGGTAAACGTATATGCCCCGAACTGGGATGATGCCAATTTTATGAGGCGGATGCTAGGATGCATTCCGGACCTAGAGATGGGAAAGCTGATAATGGGGGGAGATTTTAATACGGTGTTGGAACCAGGGCTGGATAGGTCGAAGTCCAGGACTGGAAGGAGGCCGGCAGCAGCCAAGGTACTTAAAGATTTTATGGAGCAGATGGGAGGTGTAGACCCGTGGAGATTTAGCAGACCTAGGAGTAAGGAGTTCTCGCTTTTCTCCTATGTCCATAAAGTCTACTCGCGAATAGACTTTTTTGTGCTGGGAAGGGCGTTGATCCCGAAGGTGAGGGGAACGGAGTATACGGCTATAGCCATTTCGGATCACGCTCCACACTGGGTAGACTTGGAGATAGGGGAGCAAACAGGAGGGCGCCCACCCTGGAGAATGGACATGGGACTAATGGCAGATGAGGGGGTGTGTCTAAGGGCGAGGGGGTGCATTGAAAAGTACTTGGAACTCAATGATAATGGGGAGGTCCAGGTGGGAGTGGTCTGGGAGGCGTTGAAGGCGGTGGTTAGAGGGGAGCTGATATCAATAAGGGCACATAAAGGGAAGCAGGAGAGTAAGGAACGGGAGCGGTTGCTGCAAGAACTTGAGGGTGGACAGACAATATGCGGAAGCACCGGAGGAGGGACTGTACAGGGAAAGGCAAAGGCTACATGTAGAATTTGACTTGCTGACTACGGGCACTGCAGAGGCACAATGGAGGAAGGCACAGGGTGTACAGTACGAATATGGGGAGAAGGCGAGCAGGTTGCTGGCACACCAATTGAGGAAAAGGGGAGCAGCGAGGGAAATAGGGGGAGTGAGGGATGAGGAAGGAGAGATGGAGCGGGGAGCGGAGAGAGTGAATGGAGTGTTCAAGACATTTTATAAAAAATTATATGAAGCTCAACCCCCGGATGGGAGGGAGAGAATGATGGGCTTCTTGGATCGGCTGGAATTTCCCAAGGTGGAAGAGCAGGAAAGGGTGGGACTGGGAGCACAGATCGAGGTAGAAGAAGTGGTGAAAGGAATTAGGAGCATGCAGGCGGGAAAGGCCCCGGGACCGGATGGATTCCCAGTCGAATTCTATAGAAAATATGTGGACTTGCTCGCCCCGGTATTGACGAGGACCTTTAATGAGGCAAAGGAAAGGGGACAACTGCCCCCGACTATGTCTGAAGCAACGATATCGCTTCTCTTAAAGAAGGAAAAGGACACACTACAATGCGGGTCCTATAGACCTATTTCCCTCCTAAATGTAGATGCCAAGATCCTGGCCAAGGTAATGGCAATGAGAATAGAGGAATGTGTCCCGGGGGTGGTCCACGAGGACCAAACTGGGTTTGTGAAGGGGAGACAGCTGAACACGAATATACGGAGGTTGTTAGGGGTAATGATGATGGCCCCACCAGAGGGGGAAACGGAGATAGTAGTGGCGATGGATGCCGAGAAAGCATTTGATAAGAGTGGAGTGGGATTATTTGTGGGAGGTGTTGAGGAGATTTGGTTTTGGAGAGGGGTATGTTAGATGGGTGCAGCTGTTGTATAGGGCCCCGATGGCGAGCGTGGTCACGAATGGACGGGGATCTGCATATTTTCGGCTCCATAGAGGGACAAGGCAGGGATGCCCTCTGTCCCCATTATTGTTTGCACTGGCGATTGAGCCCCTGGCGATAGCGTTGAGGGGTTCCAAGAAGTGGAGGGGAGTACTTAGAGGAGGAGAAGAACACCGGGTATCTTTGTATGCGGACGATTTGCTACTATACGTGGCAGACCCGGCGGAGGGGATGCCAGAAATAATGCGGATACTTGGGGAGTTTGGGGATTTTTCAGGGTATAAATTGAACATGGGGAAAAGTGAGTTGTTTGTGGTGCATCCAGGGGAGCAGAGTAGAGAAATAGAGGACCTACCGTTGAGGAAGGTAACAAGGGACTTTCGTTACCTGGGGATCCAGATAGCCAAGAATTGGGGCACATTGCATAGGTTAAATTTAACACGGTTGGTGGAACAAATGGAGCAGGATTTCAAGAGATGGGATATGGTATCCCTGTCACTGGCAGGGAGGGTGCAGGCGGTTAAGATGGTGGTCCTCCCGAGATTCCTCTTTGTGTTTCAGTGCCTCCCGGTGGTGATCACGAAGGCTTTTTTAAAAAGGATTGAAAAGAGCATCATGGGTTGTGTGGGGGCCGGGAAGACCCCGAGAGTGAGGAAGGGATTCTTACAGCGTAGCAGGGATGGGGGGGGGGGGGCTGGCACTACCGAGCCTAAGTGAGTATTATTGGGCCACTAATATTTCAATGGTGAGTAAGTGGATGGGAGAGGAGGAGGGAGCGGCGTGGAAGAGATTAGAGAGGGCGTCCTGTAGGGGGGCTAGCCTACAGGCTATGGTGACAGCCCCATTGCCGTTCTCAACGAGGAACTACACCACAAGCCCGGCGGTGGTGGCTACACTGAAGATTTGGGGACAGTGGAGACGGCATAGGGGAAAGACTGGAGCCTTGGGGGGGGGGTCCCCGATAAGAAACAACCATAGGTTTGCCCCGGGGGAATGGATGGGGGATATGGAATGTGGCAAAGAGCAGGAATAACGCAACTGAAAGATCTGTTTGTGGATGGGAAGTTCGCGAGTCTGGGAGCGCTGACCGAGAAATATGGGTTGCCCCAAGGGAATGCATTCAGGTATATGCAACTGAGAGCTTTTGCGAGGCAACAGGTGAGGGAATTCCCACAGCTCCCGACACAAGAGGTGCAGGACAGAGTGATCTCAAAGACATGGGTGGGGGATGGTAAGGTGTCAGATATGTATAGGGAAATGAGGGACGAAGGGGAGACTATGGTAGATGAACTAAAAGGGAAATGGGAAGAAGAGCTGGGGGAGGAGATCGAGGAGGGGCTGTGGTCGGATGCCCTAAGCAGGGTAAACTCGTCGTCCTCGTGTGCCAGGCTAAGCCTGATTCAGTTTAAGGTATTACACAGGGCGCATATGACTGGAGCACGGCTCAGTAAATTTTTTGGGATGGAGGATAGGTGTGCGAGGTGCTCGAGAAGCCCAGCGAATCATACCCATATGTTTTGGTCATGCCCGGCACTACAGGGGTTTTGGATGGGGGTGACAAAGGTGCTTTCAAAAGTAGTGGGGGTCCGGGTCGAACCAAGCTGGGGGTTGGCTATATTTGGGGTTGGCACAAGAGCCGGGAGTGCAGGAGGCGAGAGAGGCCGATGTTTTGGCCTTTGCGTCCCTAGTAGCCCGGCGCAGGATATTGTTGATGTGGAAAGAAGCCAAGCCCCCGGGGGTGGAGACCTGGATAAATGACATGGCAGGGTTTATAAAGCTAGAGCGGATTAAGTTCGTTCTAAGGGGGTCGGCTCAAGGGTTCACCAGGCGGTGGCAACCGTTCGTCGAATACCTCGCAGAAAGATAGATGGAATGGAAAAAAGAAGGCAGCAGCAGCAGCCCAGGATCGGGGGGGGGGGGGGGGGGGGGGGGGACCAGAAGGACTCTCAGGGTTGTTAATATATACTGTATAATATGTATAGGTCGTTGCGACAGATAATTATATATTGGACTGTTAAATTATATTTTTGGAGAGTGTTACTTGTGATAAGGCAGTTGCCAATTAGGGTTAGTTTTCATTTTTGTTATTTATTATTTATTCATTTTTTGTTTATAAAATAGGTCATTGTTATTTGTGTTATTATAATATTGTGTAAAGGATGCACAATGTACTGTGTTGGTTGACCAAAAATTTTCAATAAAATATTTATAAAAAAAAAAGAAAAGCTGTTTCCCGTGGCCGGCACCAGGCTCATACATGATCCTTTTTCAGAAGGTGCTGTAAGGGAGCCAATGCAGTAGCCAGGTTCGAAAGAAACTTCCCGTAATAGTTAACGAGACCGAGGAAAGATTGAAGTTCCGAGGCATCCATCGGGGTGGAACCTGCTGGATGGTGTGCACCTTCTCTGCGATGGGGTGTGGATCTTCACAGGCCACCCGATAACCGAGGTGGACTACCTCCCTTGCATGAAACTCGCACTTCGCTCTCCGTAGGCGGACATCAGCTTCAGAAATCCACTTCAATATCACCTCCAGGTTATTCGAGTGCTCTTGCTCAGTGGCTGCCGTTGTTAGCGTATCATCTAAATAAACAGCTACAAGTGGGAGCCCCCACAGGATGTTCTGCATCATGGAAAATAGCACAGGGGGTGGACATACTTGTGAGAGTCAGGATCCAACTTGAGCTGCAAATAGGCGCGGCTCGATAGACCCACTCGTAAGCTAGGCCCACTCGGAAGCTTTGCGTAAAGGTCCTCAATGCTGGGCATGTGGTCGTGGCCCAACTGCAAAGCTGTGGTCATTGTTAATTTATAATTCCCACATAAATGAACCATTTTGTTCAGCTTCATGTTTTTAAATATAAATTTAGAGTACCCAATTCATTTTTTCCAATTGAGGGACAGTTTAGCGTGGCCAATCCACCTAGCCTGCACATCTTTGGGTTCTGGGAGCAAAACCCACATGAACACGGGGAGAATGTGCAAACTCCAGACGGACAGTGACCCAGAGCCGGGATCGAACCTGGGACCTCGGCACTGTGAGGCAGTGCTGTCCTGCTTCATGACCAGTACCATCAGTACTGCCCAATCTGCGAACTGGACAGGTTTAATGATCCCCAAAGATTCCAAGCGACCAAGCTCAATCTCCATCTTTTCTAGCAAAGCACTGGGAACTGGGCATGCTCAGAAATATCGTGGCGGGGCTTCCAGATCGACCTGAATGCGGGCTGAGGCCCCCTTTTTCCCCCCCAATCCGGGTTGGAACACGTCGGGGAATTTTCTTAACACCTCACCCAAACCATCGGAACTTGTCTGAAGAATGCGCTGCCACTGCAGTTGTAGATGACGCAGCCAGTCACGGCCCAACAGGCTGGGCTTGTGTTCTTTTACCATGATGAGCAGGAGGCACACCGACTGGCACCCATAAACCACCGGGATCACAGTAGCACCCTGATATCAAACGGCTCTCCCGTGTAGGATATGTGTCAAATCCAGGGTCCAATTTCCCATCCTAATGCAGTCAAACATCCACTGACCGACCATGGAGATAACTGCACCTGTGTCCAACTAAATAATCGAGCAGGTGCCCATTCACTTGTACTGCAACCCTAATGGGGGCCACACAGGGGTCTGCTATGCTATTCTGGCTCATTTAAATGGAAAGTACAGGCCCTGGGCTGGCGGTGGCCTTTACCAGGGCGTCTGGACCTCTGGTTCACCTGCATACTATGCTCACATTGGGATCGGTGACCAAAAGCCCCACAGTGATCCGGCTCCTCCTCTACGGACTCTTGGGAAGACACCCACTGGGAATGCTCATCCTTCGGCCACCGGGTCTGGCCTTCACGACGTTCGGTCTAGAGCAAGGCAGCGGGATGGGGAGGGGGTGCACCATAAGGCGTTCACCTCCATTCCCTGTAACTCCTGCACCATCATTCTGTGCTTTCTTGAGACTGTGCAATTTGGATGGCCTGTTGCAAAGTTAGGGAAGGTTCGGCCAGTAGTTTCTTTGAGAGTCTGCATTGTTAATGCCGTAAATCAAGCTGTCACATAGCATTTCAGACAAGGCGGTGCCATATTCACAGAATTCCATAATTTTTTGTAACCGCGATAAGGACCCAGCGATGGGCACACCTGGGGTCCTTTCAGTGGTATTAAACTGATATCACAGCACTATTACAGACGGGATTGGGTTAAAATGCTGCTCCACTTAGGCCACAAGCTCATCAAAAATTTAGTATCTGGAGTCGCTGGGTAAGTATGGTTCCGTATTATTCTGAATGTGTGCGCGCCACAGGCAGCAAGATGGCTACCTGGTGTCGTTCTTTGAGATATTGTTCACCCAGAAAAAGGAACGCATCCTGTGTGTACTGATTCCAATCTTCCAGTCCAGCATCAAACATGTCCAACCATCCAAAAACAGGCACAATTGAAGGAAAATACCAATCCATGTCCAATAAAGATGGGGAAGTGGCTCAGCAGTGTCAATAGCTAACCAATGTTTATTCTAGTCGGCAGTATACATTAAAAAAAATTTTTTTTTTAATTTAGAGTACCCAATTCATTTTTTCCAATTAAGGGACAATTTAGCATGGCCAATCCCCACAACCGTGCACATCTTTGGGTTGTGGGGGCGAACCCACGCAAACACAGGGAGAATTTGAAAACTCCACATGGACAGTGACCCAGAGCCGGGATCGAACCTGGGACCTCGGTGCCGTGAGGCAGCAATGCTGACCACTGCGCCCCCGTGCTGGCATTTCATTGCCATTTTAAGGACAGCAAAGAGCCCACACCAAGTTGGTCGTGAAACAAAACTTAATATTTAAGTGTAAAATAAAGTATGTACAGCTCCAGTAGTTTCCTGCTGGGTCTTCTCTAGTTGGTGTCTTACTGGCAGACTCTATTTGTATGAAGCAAACATTGTTAAGGATCCCCTGCCCCCTGATCAGGAGAGTTCGTATTCTGCAAAATGTACGGGGTAGTGAATCATCCCTGCCCCATAATACCCGTGCGGGTTATAACATAACTTTTTAGCTGTGCCTCTCTGCATTCAGATGATGCTTTTCCTCAGCAGGTCCCGTACTCCGTATTTCAAAACTTTTTTGCCTTCAACTCCTTCCCAGATACCAGGAAGTGTAAAGTGCATTGGGCCCTGCGAGTGAATGTCCATAGATCCCTCAAGTGGGACAGGTAGGTAAGGTAGCCTTTGGGTACTTTCCACGTTTAACTGTGCCGTAGAATACAAGAGCAAAGAGAGTCTGCTAGAACTGTATAAAACATTAATTAGTCCACAGTTAAAGTTCTAGTCATCATATTACAGGAAGGATGTGATTGCATTAAGAGGGTGCAGAGGAAATTTGAGGATGGTGCACAGAATAAAGAAATTTAGTGATGAGGAAATACTGGATAGGTCAAGGTGGTTTCCTGTGGAACCAAGAGGACTGAAGCATGATTTAATTGTGGTGTAAGGTAATGGCAAAGTTGTCATAGTCCCAGATGACCGTAGGCTGCTACCCCTTTGAAGAGTGGTGGTGATTTAACCTGAGGATCACCACACCTCAGGAGTTGTGATGTATAAAATTATGAGCCTAGATTGGGTGGATAGTTAAAGGACATATTTCCATTGGCAGAGAGGTCAATAATCAGAGGGTAGAGATTTAAATTAACTGGCAGAAGGATGAGAGAGGTTTGAGGAATATTTTTTTTCAGGAACGGTGATCGGGAATCTGGAAGCCACTGCCTGAAAAGGTGGAAGAAACCCTTATCGTATTTTAAGTAAATACTTGGGTATGCATTTGAAATGCTGTAACCTACAATGCTATAGACCAAGAACTGGAAAGTGGATTAGGTTGGATATCTATTGTTCAGCCACAGTGAGCCTGTGCTGTAGATTTCCCATGTTTCTTTTCAGCAGTTTGGACTGCATAGCTGTTAATTTAAAGATGACATCCCAGCCATATTAGAACAGAGAGATTGGGAAACTTAATACCTAGCTAAAGATCAGCTTCCCGGAAGAGACATGCCATTTCATTGAGTATTGGCACCAGTTATGGGACAGATGGAAGCATCCTTCAAAGGTGGGTAACAAGTGAAATGGGAGGGTGCTAACCTTTGCGAAAAAGGTTAACTAGGAGAGTGTGACAGGGTATTTTAAATGGTGGTGCATCAGAGAATAAACTCAAACAGGATCAGAAAATATAAAGAATAGTTGCAAAGAGGAACAAGACTGAAGGAAAGATAGGAATAATAATTAAAGTTCTGGAGATTTTCCACTTAATGAGGGTGGGAATGAAGGATGGGAAATCAATTCCTAAAATGAGCACAGGAACCTTTCCTCATGCAGTGTGTTCGTTAATCAGCCTTCAGGACGGACGTGTTGCTAGATATGGTTATGAGAAATTGAAATCAATCATACAGATGAGCCAAATGTGAAGATCATAGAATTTACAGTGTATTTGGCCCTTTGGGTCAGCACCGGCTCTTGGAAAGAGCACCCCACTTAAGCCCTCAACTCCACCCTATCCCTGTAAACCAGTAACCCCACCCAACCCAAGGGCAATTTAGCATGGCCAATCCACCTAACCTGCACATCTTTGGACTGTGGGAGGAAACCGGAGCACCCGGAGGACCCACGCAGACAGGGGGAGAACGTGCAGACTCTGCACAGAGTGTCCCAAGCTGGGAATCGAACCTGGGACTCTGGAGCTGTGAAGCAACCGTACTAACCACTCTGTTACCGTGCTGCCCAATAAGCAACTTGAGAGCAATGGCCATGACAATAAAGGTGCAGAACCAATTTCAAACAGCAGCAATAAAGGTTTAATTTAAAACTTTTTTTAAAAAGGAGGGGGAAGTCAGTATGCTAACTGGACCAGATTAATTCAGAAAAACAAATGAGCTAGGTGAGGGAAGAAGAGAGCAAGTCTGAAAAGGACACCATAGAATCAGAGAATCCCAACAGTGCAGAAGGAGGCCATTCGTCCATCGAATGCCTTCTGAAAGAGAGTTCCACCCAGGTCCACTCACCTGCCCACTCTGCCCTATCCCCTTAACTTAACCTGCACATCTTTGGATTGTGGGAGAAAACCGGAACACCTGGAGGAAACCCACGCCGACGTGGGGAGAAAGTGCAAACTCCACACATACAGTCATGATGCCGGAATCGAACCCGGGCCCCCGACTACAGTAATGTGGTTCATCACAGAAAAGCAGGGATAGGCCGTACATCCCCTCACGTTTTCTCCACTACTCAACATGATCATGGCTGATGTTCTAATTGTAATAAGAACAATCTTTATTGTCACAAGTAGGCTTACATTAACACTGCAATGAAGTTACTGTGAAAAGCCCCGAGTCGCTACATTCCGGCGCCTGTTCGGGTACACAGAGGGAGAATTTAGAATATCCAATTCACTTAACAGCACGTCTTTCGGGACATGTGGGAGGAAATCGGAGCACCCGGAGGAAACCCACTCAGACACGGACGGGGAGAATGTGCAGACTCCGCACACAGAGAGACCCAAGCCGGGAATTGAACCTGGGACCCTGGCGCTGTGAAGCAACAGCGCTACCGTGCCGCATTCAACCCCACTTTCCAGCCCCTAGCCCTTCCTGCCAGAAATTTATTAATTTCAGTCTTGTATATACTCAAACGACTGAGCATCGACGGTCCTCTGGGCAGAAAATTTAAAGAATTCAGAATCTTGAGTGAAAAAATTTCACATCGCATTCTGATTGGCACCATATCCAGGGATTGTGATCTTTAATTCTAGACTAATGCCAGAGGAATTAAAGTTTAGCATTTCCCAGATCAGAATCCCAGGGTCTGAGTTTACAGTGGACAGTCTTGAGTGAGTAGTCATCCAAGCCCACTGAGAAATGGATTGAAACTGCAGGTAAACCACCATGAAACCCCAACACCAGGGAGATGGGGAGACTTTCCTTATTCCTGTTTGATCATTATTCAAAGTCAGGTCACATGTGAACAAGCTATGCTCGAGCCAGTCCTCTTCACATTTCACCTCTGTAATGAAATGCGAGACATTGGCAAGGCAAAAAAAGTAATTCACCATGACATTTCGAAACATATGTGCACAAAATGTCAGTAGCAGCTAACACAAAAGTGTCTTTACAGTAAAAAGCCAAAACAGGAATCCACATATGCACTGTAAATAGTTCTCACAGGGTGGCACAGCGGTTAGCACTGCTGCCTCAGGGTGCCGAGGACCAGGGGCCGGGATCGAGCCCGTGTTCAGTGTGGAATTTGCACATTCTCCCAATGTTTGCATGGTTCTCAGCCCCACAACCCAAAAAGATGTGCACTGTAGGTGGATTGGCCACACTAAATTGCCCCCAAGAAAATGGTTCTCACATGCACCAGTAAAGGTGCATTGCACTGGCCACAATTGTTTAGAAGTCAGAATCTTCCAATCAGTTCACAGGTCATATAAAAGCCAGCTCATTTCGGTTTCAACTGAGGTTGGACATTTGCTCTTTAAACAGAAACAATCAATAACAAAGCAAAGGGTCAAAGATAATTCAACTAAAGCTTTTTAACATCGGATGATTTATTTTGGGTGCTTTTTGTTTTGTCAGTTCCAATAGCAGCACAGGCAAACAGATTCAATAAAATCTGAGGAAAGAAAACAAACTTCAAACTAAACAGCATCCATCACTATTCAGTTTAGTTGCAAAATTGAGTAATTTAATGGAAGGACAGAAACAACACAACTGAAAAAAAATACAGCTGACTTTTTTTATTCGTTCTTAGGATGTGGGCGTCACTGGCTGTGCCAATATTTATTGCTCATCCCTAATTGCCCTTGAACCGAGTGGCTTACTGGGCCATTTCAGGGGGAAATTAAGAGTCAACCACATTGCTGTGGATCTGGAGTCACATGTGGGCCAGACAAGTAAGGATGGCAAATTTCCTTCCTTAAAGTACATGAGCGAATCGGCTGTGTTTAGAAAAAAAAACAATTGACAATGGTTTCATGGTCATCATTCAACTTTTAATTCTAGATTTTTATGGAATTTAATTTAATTTTCACCATCTGCCACGGTCGGATTCAAACCTGGGTCCCCAGCTCTGGGTCTCTGGATTGCTAGTCCAGTGACAATACACCACCACCTGGCCCAATTTCCACAACAGTGAGATTTCCAATACTGCGCCACTAGAGAACAATACATTTATAAATTTTCTAATCTCAACCTCAATGCAAATTAATCAGTTCTGCAGACATAGGCCAGTACAAAGGAAGAGGTTTGCCCATTCACCTACTTGAGCCTGTTCTGCCGTCAGATAATAACTTATTTGTACTTCAACTCACTTGGTCCTGTAATTTTTTTTTTAAATTCATGGAATGCGGGTGTTGTGGTCTTCTTGAATCACTGCATTCTAGATGGAGTAAGCACACCCACAGTGCTGCTCGGAACCCAGTAGCAAGGAAGGAACAGTGATATGGTTCCAAGTTAGGATCGTGAATGGCTTGGAGGACAACTGCAGGCGGTGGCGTTCCCAAGCATCTGCTGCCCTTGTCCTTCTAGAGGTCGCAGGTTTGGAAGGTGCTGTCAGAGGAGGCTTGACAAATTGCTGCAATGCATCTTGTATATGGTGCATCCAGCTTTCATTGTGCATCGGTGATGGAAGAAGTGAATGTTGAAGGTGGTGGATGGGGTAATGTGTCCAGTTCTAGGATTTTTTATTTTTTTAAATTCATTTTTTCAGGATGTGGCCTTCGCTGGCTAGGCCAAAATTTGTTGCCCGTCCCTAATTGCCCTGGAGAAGGTGGTGGCGAGCTGCCTTCTTGAACCACTGCAGTCCATGTGGTGTAGGTACACCCAAGTGCTATTCGGGAAGGAGTTCCAGGTTTTAGAGAGAGTGCAGATAAAATATACAAGAATGATTTCATGGATGGCAGACTTCGGTTATGTAAATCAGTGTTTTTCAAACTTTTTTTTCCGGGGACCCATTTTTACCAACCGGCCAACCTTCGGGGTCCACGCCGGCTGACCTTCGCGCCCCAACATTAATTCCCAACCAACATGACTGAAAGAGATGATTTGGTCATTGTTTGTGGGAGCTGTTTGCACATATTGACTGCTGGTGTCCTACCTCACAGCAGTGACTACACTTCAAAAGTTTACTCGGTTGTAAAGCACTTTGGGAACATCCTGAGGTCATGAAAGGGCTACATAAATGAAAATTGAAACAGTCCCAGGATGAGCTCGCAGTGCCGGGAAAGACCATTCTATCTTATCAGGACTCTGTTGAAATTCAGTCAGTGGGAGCCGGGGCTGCAACTCAGCAACGACAGAGGCAGGAAGGGACCATTCATCGGCCGCTCAAATTGATCTTGTGCAAGGTAGCTTGGTGGCGGGAAAATTTCAGTTATGCCTCCACCACCCCGCCCCCGCAAATGTGCATCCGTCCTGCCTCTCTATATCACTATATGGGCAACCTTGTCTCCCAGCCCATCTCTAACTGCCTGATATAATACTGCATAATGAGTTTGCACCCCACAATCAATTAAAATTTCTTGTCCTGTCAGTTCAATAAGCTTACAGGAAAAACCTACCCAACAAACAGTTACGAGGCAAACACCCAGAATGCATATCAAAGTTTTTCGATATTAGAATACATGTTAGGAACGTGGTTCTGTGCATGCGCACCGATGAACGGGGACGCAGTGCACCCGCATTTTTTTTATGGTCACGGCCGTCATTTTGAAGGTCACATTGTTAAAAGCCGACCGTTGTGCGCAAATTTGCGCAATCGGGAGCGCCATGACGGACAGCTCCGCGACCATCCCAACACCCGGCCGCGACCCCGAAAATGCCTGATGTAGATAAACTGGAGACATTGGCACTATTTTCACTGGAGAAAAGATTGAGCGGAGATTTAATAGAGGTATTCAAAATCATGAGGGGCTTGGGCAGGGGCAGATTCGAATTTGAACACAACTGTGAGAATATTTTAAATAGTGGAGTTGATGGACAATGAGCCAATGTACAACGGGAAGCAAAGGGATGATAAGTGTTCGGGGCTTGGTGAGACACCAGTTTTTTGTAAAGCTCATATTTACGGAGTTCAAGTTTAGCGAATGGATGCTGTTGATCTGCTCCTTACAGGAATGATCTTAAACTAACAAACCAATACCCACCAGCACTTTAACACTACCGCAGTCTCAGGAAAAATATTCCTCTCAGGCACAATATAAGTTTAGGGAAATACAATCATCCAAAAGTACACAGTTCAAAAAGTAGGCATGTGAAATGGTGGTTAGCGCTGCTGCCTCACAGACCTGGATTTGATCATGGCCCGGGGTCACTGGCCGTGTGGAGTTTGCACATTGTCACCGTTTCTGCATGGGTCTCACCCCCACAACCCAAAAAGATGTGCAGGGTAGGTGAATTGGCAAAGCTAAATTGACCCTTAATTGGATAAAAAGAATTGGGGACTGTAAATTTATTTGAAATAAGATAACAAACTCAACCTCAACTTCAACATAGCCGAGGAAATGGCTCATAGATGATACATTTACAATGTTAATAACACCAGACAGAAGGAACACTCAACCACTATCATAACCGCCGCACCCCCCCCCTCCCACAACTACATCCTTCCTTCCCCACTAAGAGCGGATGATAACTAATCCTTTGAAGTGTGAGATAAATGGTCGCCACCTCAGGTAGAACCCTCCCATCAATCCCATGACGGTGTACATTATCGTCTCCAGGCATAAGAACACAAGCCAGCCACCTTCCAAAGCATCTCTGAATTCACCCTGGGATTCGGGCCCTCCACCCCCTCCAGCAATCCCACGATTCAGGTTCTGCCACCTTGATCGATTTTCATGGCAGTCGACCTTAGCCTTCAACCTTTTAGTCTCATCAGCTACTCTGCCATCTTGGCTTCTAACGACGCAAGCTGCTCACCATGCCTCGTCAGCGCCAACTCCACACCCTCCAGCTCCTCACCATGCTTCTTCACTGCCTCGACGGTTTCATCAAGATCCACCCGGACACGGCCCAGTGCTTCCTCAAATGACTTACACAATCCCTCCTGTACCAACTTCCACTGCTTTTCGAAATGATAGTAAACTCTTTAGCCAGCACGTCCAACAGCATGTCCACCATAATCAGGGCAGCCGATACCTACAGCACTTCCATTGCCATTTTCTCTACAGGGGAACTATGCAATGCCTCAGAGTCTGCCGAATAACTGTCCACTTTGGGTTTCTTGGTTCCTTTCCCCCTCCCTTTTGGCATGAGTTTGGTGCAGGGATCGGTAATACCGATCCAGAATGTTTTCCTGCGCAAATCTCCTGGAAAAATGGGCAAAAAGGCCTAAAATCACAGACCCTGGTCAGAGCTATCTAATGTGAGACCTCCCTCTCACATACCGCCACTGGTAATCGCCCATATCAAAATAATCCTGTACATGGCGTAACACTGGGCCAGACATACCCAAATTATATTGGTTCATCTCTGGTTTATGCAGAGCCAGATGACAGCACCCAGTTTACTGCAACTAGCATCGCAGTCCCAACCGTTCACCCGCCTCTCCACCCCAGCACCTGAACGGAGAAGGGGTTAAAAACAACAAGAACTCCTGTCCCCATAGGAAAATCAACTTTACATGCCGTTTGTTGTAACTATTCAGCATAATCTTCATTCCACCAGACACGAAGCATTTGCAGACAGTAAACAGAAGATTGTGCTTAGTCACCAAACACATAAATCCCATGGGCGTAGGAGAGACAGAGTTAACTCCTGGATAATTTCTAGCCTGAGTGGCATCAATTTCATGCTCAATATTTGTAAGTCACAAGTTCCCTTTCAATTACAAATACATGTTCTGCAATTTCTAGAAATAATCACTGTCATCTTTGCTAAATGAGCTTCCCAAAAGGAGGAAAAGATTTGTATTTATAATCGCACTTTTCAGGGCCACTGGATGTCTCAAAGTCCTTTGCAGCCAATGATAATCAGATAAACGTTTTTTTTTGTGCAATGCTGATTGAGGGATAAATATTGCGGATAACTCCCCTAACTCTTCTTCAAAAAACTGGCATGGAATCATTCAAATTTACAACCTGACAAATAGGGCTTTTATTTAACCAAAAGACAGAGCGGCATGGGTGGCACAGTAGCACAGTGGTTAGCACGGTTGCTTCACAGTTCCAGGGTCCCAGGTTCAATTCCCGGTTTGGATCACAGTCTGTGCGGAGTCTGCACGTTCTCCCCGTGTCTGCATGGGTTGCCTCCGGGTGCTCCGGTTTCCTCCCACAAGTCCTAAAAGACGTGCTGTTAGGTCATTTGGATAGTCTAAATTCTCCTTCTGTGCACCCGAACAGGCGCATAATGTGGCGACTAGGGAATTTTCACAGTAACTTCATTGCAGTGTTAATGTAACCCTACTTGTGATATTAATAACGATTATTAGTATTGTGTATTAGCTTGAGGAAGCTCTTTCACCTTTGGGTCCAAAGTTCATGGATTTAACTGACATTTCTTAGACATTGTAGGCCAAAGTGCCTAACCTAGACAGAGAATGCTGCACTGTCCAAGAAGTCTTGTACAGTTTAGGGAGGGAATTCCAAAGTTTGGGGCCCAGGCAGCCGAAGGCGCAGCCACAAAGTTGGCAAGATTAAACGCAGACTTGAGCAAGAGGCCAGAGCAAGTCTCTGCACTTCAAAAGTAATTGACTGCATGGCTTAATCATTTTATCATTATAACAATCAACGGGCAAGGCGAATCAAGAGCTGTGATTAATTAATGCCAAGTGGGGGATTTTAACATCTGTGGATGGTAGGAAAGCAGGCAGACCATGGGAGTTAAAGAATTCCACATGCAGAATGAGTTACAGTTGAATATGGCACAACTACTAAACATTAATTAATCATTAAGGCGCTGATTCCAAGGTGGAGATAATCTTAACAATAAACCCTCAACATTGTTTTAATGTCTGATGCCACTTTTCTAACGCTCCCTGCGATTCTGGATGGTATGCAGTTGATTTAAATTGTTTTATTCCTAAGCTATCCATAACTTCTTTGAATAACCTCGAGGTAAAATTCGATCCTTGATCCGATTGTATTTCTGTGGGTAGTCCATATCTCGTAAAGAATTTAAGTAACTCCTCCACGATCATTTTAGCTGTAATATTACATACTGGAATGGCCTCTGGAAACCTAGTAGACACATCCATTATAGTCAAAAGATATTGAATCCCTCTTTTCATTTTAGGAAGCGGTCCTATGCAATCAATTTGGACCCTTGTAAAAGGTTCCTCAAATGCTGGAATGAGTATGAAGCACGCTGGTTTTATCACTGCTTGAGGTTTCCCTATCACTTGACATGGGTGACACGATTGACAAAATTTTACGACATCTTTATGTAGTCCAGGCCAATAAAAATATTGTTGGATTTTAGCTTGAGTTTTCCTTATTCCCAAATGACCTCCCACTGGAACCTCATGTGCAACTTGCAACACCTCCTTTCTATAATCTACCGACAATACTACTTGATGAACTTCTGCCCACTTTTCATCCGCCTGCATATGTAAAGGTCTCCATTTTCTCATCAAGACATCACTTTTACAGTAATAACACTCTGGTATACACTCAATTCCTCTTCTGTGTATGCTTTCTGATACAACCGGTTTATTTCTACATCTTTTTGTTGTAACTCCGCCAATTTTCCAGAACTAAAAATATCCACCTCATCCTCCACCTGTCCTTTTTCAACCATCTGATCAAAAATTTGTTTCTGATAATTGCACTTCAACTTCATCTTCACTCTTTGATTTCTCCTCGTCTTAACCTGTGACTTTGCGACCTTAGAACATGGAACCGTACAGCACAGAACAGGCTCTTCGGCCCTCGATGTTGTGCCCAGCATTGTCCGAAACCAAGACCAAGCTATCCCACTCCCTGTCATTCTGGTGTGCTCCATGTGCCTATCCAATAACCCCTTGAAAGTTCCTAAAGTGTCTGACTCCACTATCACAGCAGGCAGTCCATTCCACACCCTAACCACTCTCTAAGTAAAGAACCTACCTCGGGCATCCCTCCTATATCTCCCACCCTGAATCTTATAGTTATGCCCCCTTGTAACAGCTACATCCACCCGAGGAAATAGTCTCTGAACGTCCACTCTATCTATCCCCCTCATCATCTTATAAACCTCTATTAAGTCGCCTCCCCTCCTCCTACGCTCCAAAGAGAAAAGCTCCAGCAACCTCAACCTTTCCTTATAAGACCTACCCTCCAAACCAGGCAGCATCCTGGTAAATCTCCTTTGCACCCTTTCCAATGCTTCCACATCCTTCTGATTGTGAGATGACCAGAACTGCACACAATATTCCAAATGTGGTCTCACCAGGGTCATGTATAGTTGCAGCTTAACCCCACGGCTCTTAAATTCAAGCCCCCTGTTAATAAATGCTAACACACTATAGGCTTTCTTCATGGCTCTAGCCACTTGGGTGGCAACTTTCAGAGATCTGTGGACATGAACCCCAAGATTCAAATTTTTTCTACCAAAATGAATCACCTCACACTTATCAGGGTTAAACTCCATCTGCCATTTTTCGGCCCAGCTCTGCATCCTATCAATGTCTCTTTGCAGCCCACAACAACCCTCCACCTCATCCACTACTCCACCAACCTTGGTGTCATCAGCAAATTTACTGACCGACCCTTCTGCCTCCTCCTCCAAGTCATTGATAAAAATCACAAAAAGCAGACTTGTTGCTACACAGTCGGGGGAAAAACCCAGGATATTCGTCCTTCAACGCTTCAGTTGTCTGATTTTCCACTGGATTATCAACCACAGTAGGCATCACTCCCACCTGCGATCCAGCTATATCATTACCCAAGATAAACTGTATTCCTAGACAAGATAGTTTCTCTATCACTCCGACCAACACTTCACCACTCTTCAATGGACTTTCCAATCTTACCTTATATAATGGAACACTGCACCTCTCACCCCGAATTCCACATATTACCACCTTCTCTGGCAATATTCTTCCCAACTACATAACTCCTCATCTCTTACCACTAAAGATTGACTAGCTCCCGTATCTCTTAAAATTGTGACTTCTTTACCTACTCCTCCTGATACACATGAGTAAACTTTACCCACACAAGTAAATTCTTTAAAGAGATCTGGCACCTTCTTATCAATCACCTCTTGATTAGGCTGTACAATCTTTTGCACCTCCTTCGCTTCACTTGGGCTTTCCTTTACCACTTGAACAAACCCCACTGTCTTATCCTGTTTTACCACATCAGCCTTCCCAGTGCTCTTCTTCAACCACCAACACTGAGTTTACATGGCCTAGTTTATTACAGTGAAAACATTTGATATTTTTCATTTCTTTCCCACCGTCCTGAATTTCTTTTTTAATCTGAGGTACACTCTCCTTATTATGTCCCATCAGATCACCTTTGCCTCTAGCACTTGAGTATTTCTCATGTCCCCAGTTTCTATCCCTCACAGGCTGAAACCGATGTTGGAAACCAAGCTTTGATTTATGAACTAATTCCTAATCATCTGCCATTTCTGCTGCTAATCTCGCAGTTTTAACCCTCTGCTCTCCACATGAGTTCTCACTACATCAGGAACTCAATTTTCAAACTCCTCCAAAAGTATAACTTCTCTGAGAGCTTCATATGTTTGGTCTATTTTCAAAGCCCTTATCCACCTACCAAAACTACTCTGCTTGATCCTTTCAAACTCCATGCATGTTTGACCTAATTCTTTCCTTAAATTTCTAAACCTTTGTCTGTAGGCTTCAGGCACTAGTTCATATGCACCTAAGATGGATTTTTTCACCTCCCCATACGTCCCAGATACCTCCTCCGGTAGTGATGCAAACACTTCACTAGCCCTACCTACCAGCTTTGTTTGAATCAGTAATACCCACATGTCCTGTGGCCATTTCATTTAGCCATCTTCTCAAATGAAATGAAAAAAGCTTCTACCTCCATCTCGTCAAACCTTGGCAATACTTGGACATATTTAAATAGATCCCCACCAAGCCTTTGACTATGACCCTCTTTCTGACTATCCTCATCACTATCATCCAATTGTACGTTTCCATTTACGTCCGCCAATTTTAACTGACTGTCATGTTTCATGGCCATTTTCTGAAGTTCAAACTCTCTTTATCTTTTTCCCTGATCTGTATCTCGCTTTCTCTTTCTTTTAGTTCTGCTATTCTTTCTTTTCTCCTTTCTTCTCTCTTCTTTTCTTTTTCCTCTCTCTCTCTTTTGTATTCAAGCCGCTTTAATTCCTTCTCATGTTCCATTTGGTTAATTTGTAACTGAATTTTTGCCATTTCCAATGAGTCAAACTGTATCTAAGGCAACTTTAAATGCTGAGCCACCGCCATAATTACCTCATCTTTTCGCATTTTGTCAGGTAATGTTAACCGCAATGTTTTTGCCAAATCTAACAGTCTGCTTTTAGTCTCTGTCCGTAAGGCACTGGGTGCGACCGTCTCCATCCCCAAAAACTTCAGAGCCTCTGAAAGAGCAATTGTCCACAACACACTCCCCACTTAAACTGGAATACCACACCTGAAAAGCAACCACAATATGCTCACCCCTCACTGTCTTTAAGTTCACTAAGCCAATCCAATAGATAGACTTTTATCCCCCTCAAGCCCCCAATTTGTTACGGGCCAGGGTTTAGAGAACCCCAAAGTGTATCATGGAGTTCACCTGACCCACAACTTTTAATAGATTGTGGTATGGGGAGCCACGGCCCACTCTACAGGTGTGGTACAGCAGAAATAGAAAACGTATTTTTTAAAAGCAAAACAATGTTTATTCTATGAACTCAAGTTAACCTTTTTAAAACATACAGTGAACATCTTAGCAACCATCAATTCAAATACAATTCAGAATACAACACTAAGTAATCCTTAATAACTTCCCAAACAACATCCAGAAGACAAAATAAACACCTTTTAACAGCACATCAGGTTTACATTCACTACGGAAAACATTTATAATTCTGAATTCACCAAATGATCAAGAGATAGTCTTTTCATGGCAGAGAGAGCAGCAGTACACCTGCTTTGTCTGGCTTCAACTCCAACAGTGAAAACGAAACTAAAACACACCCTGCAGCAAACAGCCTAAAACGACGAAAGTAAAAAGCTGACAGACAGCCCAGCTCAACCCACACTCTGACATGACTGATAAACATTTCTTAAACACCCATTTCTTAAAGGTACTCTCACATGACATTGTGTATTACAAACTTTAGAAATCCATAACAGCAATGCTGTAACGCATTCCCCCATGTTATCCTTGTTTACATGGCAGCAATGGACTGAGAGGTTGAGTCCCATGGATTTATTTCTGGGTTTGAAAAAATATATATTCGCCAATAATTTTTCGGACTTTAAAATACGCCCTAATTTATTTTATTTTTAAATTTCTCAAACTGGTGGTCTTTGCAACTCAAATGTTCATAATTATCTCAGAAGCACTGCATTGTTGAACAACATAGGAAAATCACAAATAACGAACCCAAGTTACGATTTATTTGAAATTATGGCTCTCAGACGAGATGCTAAATCGAGATCCCGTTCTTCTCTCGGATAGAAGTAAAAGAACCCAGCAGGAGAGTTCTCAGGGATGTCCTGGTCAATGTGTCCTTGCCCAGGTGGCATGGTAGCACAGTGATTAGCACTGTTGCTTCACAGCGCCAGGGAACCGGGTTCGATTCCTGGCTTTGATCACTGTCTGTGTGGAGTCTGGACGTTCTTCCCATTACTGCGTACGTTTCCTCCGGGTGCTCTGGTTTCCTCCCATAAGTCCCGAAAGGCATGCTTGTTAGGGAAATTGAAGTGTGGCGGCTAGGAGATTTTCACAGTAACTTCATTGCAGTGTTAATGTAAGCCTACTTGTGACACTAATAATAAAGATTATTATGTATAAATGTAAGTGTAACTGACGTCACAGCCCCAGAGGACCATAGGCTGCTCTTCCCTTTGAGACTGACTGGTGGTAATTTAACCTGAGGGTCACCACACCTTAGGCATGGGGCCAGGTTGAACAGGCGCAGCCTTCATGAATAACCTCAGCTGGTGCAGGAATTTAACTCATGCTGTTGCCGCCATTCTGCATCACGAACCAGCCATCCAGCCAACTGAGCTAACCAACAACTCACCCCACCCATCCCACGTTATTGCTGAAAGGGTGGCTGGTTAAATTCCAAAACGAGAAGATTACGCCTTCACTAAAACAGAAGACGGTGGACAAACAACCTATGCATGGCAATTATCTGCTGGAATTAGCTCATGAAGTTATGGGCAGCTTGGTAGCGCTGGTTTAGCACGCTGGACTAAATTGCTGGCTTTTAAAGCAGACCAAGCAGGCCAGCAACACGGTTCAATTCCCGGACCAGCCTCCCCGAACAGGCGCCGGAATGTGGCGACTAGGGGCTTTTCACAGTAACTTCATTGAAGCCTACTTGTGACAATAAGCAATTTTCATTTCATTTCATTTTCTTCACAGATCCAGGGTCATAGAATTTACAGTGCAGAAGGGGACTATTCGGCCCATCGAGTCTGCACCAGCCCTTGGAAAGAGCACCATACTTAAGCCCACACCTCCACCCTATCTCCGTAAACCAGTAACCCCACCTAACATTTTTGGACACCAAGGACAATTTAGCATGGTCAATCCGCCTAACCTGCACATCTTTGGGCTGTGGGAGGGAACCGAAGCAGACACAGGGAGAACTTGCAGACTCTGAACAGTCAGTGACCCAAGCTGGGAATCAAACCTGGGACCCTGGAGCAGTGAAACAACAGTGCTAACTACTGTGCTACCGTGCCATCCCAAGGTCCTAAGTTTGATTCCCGGCTTGGGTCAGTGTGTGAATTCTGCATGTTCTTCCTGTGTCTGTGAGAGTTCCCTCCGGGTGCTCCGGTTTCCTCCTACAAGTTCCGAAAGACGTGCTGTTAGGTAATTTGGACATTCTGAATTCTCCCTCCATGTACCCGAACAGACGCCAGAGTGTGGCGACTAGGGGATTTTCACAGTAACTTCATTGTAGTGTTAATGTAAGCCTATTTGTGACAATAAAGATTATTATAGTATTGGATGCTGTTTGGGAAAACGGGCTTCAGAGTTCAGGAAACATAGGTAGTTGGGAACAAAGGGGTAACTTCGTGTGGTACAGCGTATGTATAGCCATCAGCATAGTTTAGTGTATCATTGCAGTGTATTGTAATCCTTCTTGTGGTGTGTTTTTCTTTTAAGTCAATAAACATCCTTTGTTAACTGATCACAAAATGTTTGCACTGTTCCTTCCTGGTTTGCATATCTTTGCCCTCAGTGTACCAAATTGAAAATATACACCACTAAGAACCAATGTTCCAAGTTACCCTTCTGGGTTTTGGGATACCGTCGCATTTAACATCCGCGGGGTTCTTAACACTACCCCCCTCTCAATTTTCCTCTGCATTTAACTTTCTCTCTCTGTCCTCTGCACAACACAGCATCTGCAGTCCAGAAGGGATACGTCACCTTCATCAATGCCAGCCTGAATGGACCACAGGCTGTCAAAATGCAAGGGCATCCAAGCATGCCTCCCTTCTGGCCTCTGCTTGCACACCAAGATGTGAAGGGCAGCGGGGCGAAGGATATAGTGCCTATGCTGTCACCTTCCTGTTTATTCCGTCATTGCAGCTTCAGTAGTTCAATTTATATTCTCCATCAATTTAAAACGCCAAAAATAAATAACCATTCGGACAGCTCAATAAGTAACTGAGGCGTAAATGCTAGAAATGTCCCAACTTGAAAGCCTGCCCTCTGCTTAATTAGCTGTCATTGAGGGGGGCTAAAGGAATTCTAAATCAGCCTCAGCAGCTCTGGGACAGGAAGGGACAAATTTATCACGGTGCAGAGTTCCAAATCATTATGCAATGATCTCTGGCACAAAAAGTATGTACTTGCGATTGGGTTTTGGTGTTGAGTAAGAGCAGCACTGTCCTGGTTCAGTTATGATTATTCAGATCTGAGTAGCCTGCCATCACTGTCTGCACTCAAATATGAATAACGTCAACTTCCAGAAAGTAACGAGTAACCATGGAACTGTTACAATTTCAGAAAGGGCAAGGAGCAGAAAATTAATGTATAAAACTGTACTGCCCGCCCACTCCACTTTCCCACTGTGGTGGAATTCAAGCCACTTCAGGTTTGCTCGGAGGCTGTCCAAAAATCATGAGGCACTTCACATCATCCACATGATACTTCAGTGAAGAAATATTACAGGAAGATAAGGATATGGTGACACGAGTGTGAGGCAGGTTACAAAGGAACAAAATATTGCAGATTCGGGAAATAATTTTTTTTTTTTTTTTTTAAACAACACAAAGTACAAAGAAAAATTACAGCACAGGAACACATGTTGGAAATACCCAGCGGGTCATGCAGGTTCTGTGAAGAGGGAAACAAAGTTAATGTTTGAGATCGATGACCGGTCATCCATTGCACTCAAGCTTCCAGTAAGTATTTTGCTTCACAATTGTTCAGTTCAAACATAACAGCATACCAACAATAGAGAATCAACATTTTCACTGCCGGCACTAAAACAGTCCGAGAAGTTAATAAAAACCATTATATAGTATTCACAACAGAGTAACAAAAGCAGTAAATATCCTACAATAGCTCAAGATCAGCAATCCAATCTGCAGGTTCAGATGACAGCTACAAACCATTCAAACATATGCTTTTGTGGTTCACAATCTTACATATATCCCTGGATTGCACTTCCAGGTATCTACATTTTCTTCCATTTAATATGAAGTGAAGTATTAACAGCACACAATTTCTCCATGAAGCCTGCATTTGCTGCCAGCTCAATCACTCGTATCTACTGTCATTGGTTGGGAGACATCAGTTTTCCTGTATCGAACCAATAAAATACAAATAAATGCTCCTCAGTGACAATAAATCTAGAAAAGGATCATCCCCGAACAATAACTATTTGGAAGTTAGCCCAAGATTATAAATTACTCACAAGAATGACGACGAGTCAGCGCAAAGTTAGTCAGGCTTCATTTTTTTCAACTGAACTATGGCCTCAAGACACATAGCAAATTAAAATGTAATCCAAAATTCAAATACTGCAAAGGAATTAAGAATTTGTACTTAACACATAGAATAAGAGTGATTTGGCCACTATGAACATGGTGTGGTGGTATGCACATTGGCGCAACTCCAAGAATTTAAGTAGCACTAGTTGACTTCTTGTGACAAACAAAGAAACAGCAAATCGAGGTGTTGGCTTCAGGTGAATCAAGCTTAGGTGATAAGGGATAGTTAGACCAGGGAACATCGGCATAATTTAGATTTCATTTTAAAATAATATTGGCTGACATTATTTTATATTTTCATTATATATTCTTGTATCCACATTTATTATGGGAAATAGTTACATAAATTTGTCATGATATTATGACGACCTCTCATTGGTGGTATTGCTACAGTATATCCGTAGGCAAGACAGTATAATTCCATGGCAACTTTACACCGTTAGTTTCCACTATATGTGGACACACAGATGCATAGAAGGCTGAAAACAAGTTTTTAGTACATGCAGAACCTCATGGAGGATGGGGCTAGAAATACAGCAATCTAAGTAACTTTTCATGTAATGTTTGTACTGGTGTACACATTAGTCTCTGGAGTGTCACTGCATCGAGCTATTCTCTACTTTAACTGCTGCTGAAATTTCCCATTTCCTGTTAGTTTCATTTTCGTGTTCCATTCACATCTCCTCCCAATACTGAGGGCAAGTGTTTTGTACACACCCCACCCAAAAAAGACTTCAGATCTCTTGGTTTTAAAAAGCAAGGGTGGGAAGAGGACTGTGAATTCAGAAGCTCGCATATGATGCATGACCTTCAGCCATAAACAAATGAAAACAAAAGATTGAAAACACCACCGACCCCCACACAGTCATGGTGTCTGGGGAATCCTCCGACCCATTAGCAGCTGCCTGCCGGGAGATGTTTTGAAAACAAAAAAAGGTAAAAACCTGAAATCAACTAGGAAGAATAATCTGTGTATTTCCTCAGAGCCCCTTAGGCAATCAAAACAAGTCCAGAAGACCACACTGACCATATTTATATCACCCGGCATTTCACCTATCTTTTATGAGACTTTTTTTCTAATGTTTGCCAACCCACATTCCTCACACCTACTCACTATTCAACCATCCTTCCACTCCACCCAGTTCAGGAAGGCAAAATGATGTCTTCCATGACCATTGCTGCATTCTAACAGGAGCTTTAGCACATCAATATCTTACAGCCTACAGCTAGCTCAGTAGTTACAAGAACTCAATTGAACTGGAAAATTGCTTAACACAGCCTGTAATCTCAGTCAACAGAACTGTGCACTTTCTGATACAAGTCAAGAGTTGGGCCACAAATCAAATCAATACTTCTTTCTAATAAATAAGCCCACAAACTGAAGACTGCTGCATGCAGCTAAAATTGAAAATGCACAATTATATTGGAAACCAGCTTACACTGGCATGGTCCTATAGGGAAGGAAATCTGCAGTCTTCGCCTGGTCTGGCCGACATGTGACTCCAGATCCATAGCAATGTGGTTGCCTGCCTTTTAAATGTCCTCTGAAATAGCCTAGCAAGCAACTCAGTTGTATCAAACCCCACTCCAAAGTCAATAAAAAGGAAATAGACCAGAAAAACCACCCAGCATCGACCTAGGCACTGGAAATTAATTTTTAAAAATTAATTTAGAGTACCCAATTATTTATTTTTCCAATTAAGGAGCAATTTAGCATCGCCAATCCACCTAACTTGCACATCTTTGGGTTGTGGGGTAAAACCCAGAGGCACTGGAAATTACAACAGCAAACCCAGCCTTGTTGACCTTGCAATATCCTCCTTAATAACACCTTGGGGCTTGTGCCAGCTTTGGGAGAGCTGTCTCACAGGCCAATTAAGTCAATAGTCAATCTATTCATAACTCAGATAATGCCCAAGGCACCACCATCCCTGGGTATGTCCTGTCCTACCGGCAGGGTAGACCCAGAAGATGTGGCGGCACAGTGGTATACAGTTGGGAGGGTGTTGCCCTGAGAGTCCTCAACATCAACTCCAGGCACCATGAAGTTTCATGGCTTCAAGTCAAACATGGGTAAGGAAGCTCCTGATTACCACATATCGCCCACCATCAGCTGACTAATCCTCCATGTTGAACAGCACTTGGAGAAAGCACCAAGGGTGGCAAGGGCACAGAATATACTCTGGGTGGGGCGCGTCAATGTCCATCACCAAGAGTGGTGGGAAGCACCAGTACTGACCGAGCCCAAAAGCTGCTAGACTGGATCTGTAACAGGTGGTATGTGAAACAAGAAGGAAAAACATACTACACCTCATCCTAACCAACCTGCCTGCCGTAGATGCATCTGTCCATGACAGTAATGGTAGGAGTGACCACACACAGTCCCTAAGGGGCCGGTTTAGCACAGTGGGCTAAACAGCTGGCTTGTAATGCAGAACAAGGCCAGCAGCGCCTGTTCAATTTCCGTACCGGCCTCCCCGAACAGGTGCCGGAATGTGGCGACTAGGGGCTTTTCACAGTAACTTCATTGAAACCTACTTGTGACAATGTGATTATTATTATTATTTAAGGAGACAAAGTTCTGTCTTCACATTGAGGACACTCTCCATTGCATTGTACAGCATTACAATTGTGCTAAATGGGACTGATTCAAAACAGATCTAGTAACTCAAGACTGGGCATCCATGAGGCACTGTAGGCCATCAGCAATAGTAGAATTGTACTCAACCACAATCTGTAACCTCGTGGCCCGGCATAGTCCTCCACTCTACCATTACTACCAAGCAAGGGGATCAACCCAGGTTCAATGAAGAGTGCAGGGGGGTATGCCAGAAGCAGCACCAGACGTACCTAAAAATGAGGTCTTAACCTGCTGAAGCTCCAACATAGGACTACTTGCATGCCAAACAACATGAGCAGCAACGGATCAGATCTAAGCTCTGCAGTCCTGCCACATTCAGTCGTGAATGGTGGTGGGCAATTAAACAACTCGCTGGAGGAAGAAGCTCCTCGAATATCCCCATCCTCAATGATGGAGGAGTCCAGCACATCTGTGCAAAAGACAATAACTTTAGCCAGAAGTGTCTAGTGGATAATCCATCTCGATTTCCTCCAGAGGTCCCAGCATCCCAGATGCCAGTCTGCCAATTTGATTCACCCCACATATCATCTGCAAGCCTTGTTCATGCCCAGCACCACTATGGCCCTTCACCCTAGGTCACACAATGAAAAATATGATTGTGGAAGGAAGCAAAAAAATCTAGAAATTGACTCTTAATTGCATGATGCTGCGTAACACCTTCCAAAAAGAGAATGCAAGATGTTCAAGGAAGAACAAACTTCGAGTTCTCCAAAATCTTTCATATCCTTCACATCTCCCAAAGCAACTATAGCCAATTAATTTTCTTTGAAATGCAATCATGTTGTTTAATTGCCAAACAAGGAAGGTTCCACAAAACATGAATGTTTTTTTGGGTGAGGGCGAGCAGCACCAGGGGATGGCACGTTCGCTAAGGGGATAACGCTGTCCAAGACACCAGAAGAACTCCCATGTTTTTCAAATAGTATCATGGAATCATTAAGTCCACCCAAGCAGGCAGAGATAGTGCTTTAGTATAATGTTTCATCAGAAGAATACTACCTTTGAGAATGTAGAACTCCCTAAGCACTTAACTTGCAGTGTCTGCCTGCATTAGAAAAGACAACTGCATAATTCACAACTAACTTCGAGTGTTAATCCTGAAATTCAGGAAAGTTACATTCAATATCTTCCATTCATTATGCATATGTAACACATTTGTGTGGTAAATTATTAAATTGATTGGCAGAGGAGGAGTTTGGTTGAAACAGAGCTCTTTAATATGCTGTGGCACACTGTAATATCTGCAATGTTAAAGGCATTTTCCTTGAGATTTAAGATATGAGATCTGAGTGGTAGAGTTAAGACAAATTTGCAGAGAAATGCTTCGCTCTTCAGATTGTTGTAATTGCTTGCCACGTAGCAGTCCATTGGAACATGTCTAGTTTCATATTTAAATACATCCCCTCTTTTTTTTGAAAATCTTTTTATTGGCTTTTCTCATATTTATAAACAGTTGTTACTTATATATAGTACATTTTTCTTGCCCGCGTTAATTTGCTTTATTTTACAGAGGTTTGTTTTGTCCTTCATTTGACTAACTGTACGTACATTTTGCTGCCCTCTGGATCGGTCTATGATATCCCCCCTTCCTCTTCTCTTGTGGTTTCCCCATTTCTCTCCCCCCACCCCCCCACCCCCCTCACCCGGGTTGCGCAGTCCTTTGGTTCTTCATCTTTTTTTCCCTGGCTTACTCCTCGTTGCTGGCCTCGAACAGGTTTTGGAACAGGCCGATGAACTGCCCACAAGTATCCAGGAAGCCTTCCCCTGACCCTCGGATGGCGTACTTAATCTTCTCCAGGTGGAGAAATTCCGAGAGGTCAGTGAGCCAGTCTGCAGCTTTGGGTGATACTGCCAATCGCTAGCCGAGCAGGATTCTCCAGCGTGCAATTAGGGAAGCGAAAGCAAGGGCGTTGGCCCCCTTCCCCATGAGTAACTCTGGCTGCTCCAATACCCCGAAGATTGCCACTATTGGGCATGGCTTCACCCTCACCGCCACAACCGTGGACATTGCCTCGGAGAAGGCTGTCCAGAACCCAGCAAGCTTGGGGCAAGCCCAAACATGTGGGTGTGGTTGGCCAGGCCCCTCTGGCACCATTCACATTTGTCCTCCACCTCCGGGAAGAACCTGCTCATTCGGGTTCTGGTTAGGTGCGCTCTGTGCACCACTTTGAGCTGCATTAGGCTTAGGCTTGCGCAGGAGGAGATATCCCCTCTTTTTAACCAGGTTGAAAGATGTGGCCCCAGTGGCCAGGGAGATAAGAACTCTGATGCTTATTCTCCAATGGGAAAGCAAAATTGAAGCTGTGCAAATATTATTTGAAATATTTTGTTTTAAGGGCTGAGTTCAAGGCTGTTCAACATACGGGCAGTACTGTGAGTTGGAGCAAAAACAGAAAGTAACACTGAGCAGGAGGGCATGCGTTCAACTCCAGCACATTTAGTTCCTGATCTACGCTAGCCACTTCAGCAGATGCCAGGTGGAGTCACAACCATTTCCTGCAGCATGAGAAAATGGTTGGGTTCTTTGCAAATATTAGCACCTGATGTGAAGATTTAAGGATTGGCAGGACCCCAATCCAGCATTCTACAACAATTTCAGTCACCTAATCATGGGAAAGACATCACAGCCTTTCAGAAAGCAGAGGGAAGAGAGAACAATTCCAGGACTCAGAACTAAAATTGCAAAAGGGAAATTTTTGATGTGAGCTAAGATTTTCAGGATTAGGAAAGGGGTTGGTAAATCAGAGCAGGTCAAATTGCTTCCTGTGAAGGGGAAAGATTTATTTTACAAAAAGTCAGAAAGTATGGAGTAATAGGTGCCAGGAAGATTTATGGAATAGATTACCAGGAAATCTATTGAAACAGACAACGCAACTTGACTCAATAGATAATTAGTGTTTGGAGAAGAAACTAGGTGTTATGATTGATCAATTTCAAAAGGTAGGACGTCTGGCTAAATGGCCTTCTGATTCCCAGAAAGGTACTTGTTTTTGCAGGGCCTTTAAAATGTGATAAGAAATTGAAACAATATTCGATGAAGCTCCTCAAGCCTGCTCCACAATTGAATAATGGCTAATCTGACTGTGCCTTAACCCCTCCTTCCTACCGCACCCACTCCCCTCCCCACTATTATCCAGTGCCTCCGAGCGCCTGAATGGGTCACAAGCAGAATTCAGGAGCCAAGCCTTTAAGGGACAGTTGGGTTTGGGTATGCACTTTTCATGAGTGTGGAAACTCCTTGTGATGCTTATTGTAACCATGAAAACTGTTTGCCATATTCCTAAAACCCACAACACCAAATGACTTGTTTTTTACAGCATCTTTAACACAGCCAAAAATTTCAAGGTTCCTCATAGGAACTCCATCAAGCATAATTTGAGACAGAGCCACATCATGAGATATTGGAATGGGTGACAGAGGATTTTTTAAATCTCAAGATTTTCAGTCTCAAATGAGCAGGGAAATAAGGCAGAGCTTGATAAATTCTTGATTAACAAAAGGGGGTGAAAGGTTATCAGGGATACACAGAAGTTACAATCAGATCAGCCGTAATCTTATTGAATGGCAGAGCAGCCTACTCTTGCTCCTAATTCGTATGTTGAGAGATTTACAGAGTAAATTCCACAGTTTAAGAGCCTAGAAAGCTGAAGACACCAATGGAAGAACAATGGAAACCAAGGATGCCCAAACAGCCAGAACTGTAGAGATTCTGAAGATGATTTTGGGATATGGAGACATGAGGCCATAGAGATTGAAAACCGGAAAATGATTTTAAAGAGATATTGCTTAACCAGGGGCCAATGTCAGCAAGCAGAGGGCAAAACGGATACGGACACGGACAGTAGGATTGTGGGTAAGTTCAAGTTTGTGGACTGTGGAAGGTGGAAGGCCAGCTAGGAGAGCACTGAAGTACTCAATATTAGAGGTAAAAAAGGCACAGACGAGCTGAGGCATGGATGAAGAGTGGTGGTTAGAGTTGGAAGCAGACGGTTTTGGCAATGGATGGAAGCTCAGTTCAGTGTAAAATGGGTCACAAAAGTCTGCTCAACCGCATGCAGTGGCAAGAGAGGAGGATAGGGTCGATGGCTGGAGAATTGAGTTTGCGACAAGTCTGAAGGCAATGATTTCAGTTCTACCCAATATTTAGCTGGAGGGAATTTAAGCTCATCTTGGCCTGGTTGTCAGACAAATCAGTCAGTGATGGGGTGCAGAGAGATTATGGTGAATTCAGGTTGTGTGGTATCAATGCAAATTGGGAAACTGATGCTTTTGCATAATGTTCGTGGTTTTGCAATACATGGTCTACAGTAATGGAGCACAACCAGCTGTTTAATAAATAGATTAAAAAGAGGGGTTGCACTATACAGCTTTCTGCAGACGTTAGGCCCATATAACTTCAACAGCCCACACCCAAAACCCCCACTGACTAGAAGGACACCGAGGGCATTGGTGCATCATGGAAACACAACCTCCAAATCCATCATGCTGGTTTGTATATTTTTCAACCATTCCTTCATCGTTGCTAGGTTAAAATTCTGCATCTTCCTACATAACAGCATTGTGGATGTGCCTGAATCACATGGGCTGGAACAGCTCACGTCCATATAACATTCTCAAGGGCAAGTAACACTGTAATGTAAACACCCTGGAATTAATTCATATATTTTTAAAAACAAAATAGATTTTAACTGAGTCAGAGGTCTGGAGTAAACCAGAGTACAGTACCAGCAGCACAGATAATTTTACCCACCACCCATAGCAAGATGAAGCAAAGCACCACTCCATTCAGTGGCATTTTCAGCACCCCACATTCCTCCCCACTCCCAAGGAAAATAAACAGATATCTATTCCCCAACCTAATCCAAATGGCACACTCCAACAATACAAAGTGAGAGTCTCATCAATGTGAGCCTGTCACGACAATGTTAATGTACCCAAACATTTCCTGTCGCTTTCTTTATTGTGCATCTTTATTCAAGGAGGGGCAGCATGATAGCACAAGTGGCTAGCACTGTTGCTTCACGGTGTCAGGGTCCCAGGTTCGATTCCCCGCTGGGTCATTGTCTGTGCAGAGTCTGCACGTTCTCCTCGTGCCTGCGTGGGTTTCCTCCGAGTGCTCCGGTTTCCTCCCACAGTACAAAGGCGTGCAGGTTAGATGGATTGGCCATGCTAAATTGCCCTTAGTATCCAAAAAGATTAGGTGGGGTTATTGGGTTACAGGGACAGGATGGAAGTGAGGGCTTAAGTGGGTCGGTGCAGACTCATAGAACATAGAACATACAGTGAAGGAGGCCATTCGGCCCATCGAGCCTGCACCGACCCACTTAAGTTCCCACTTCCACCCCATCCCCGTAACCCAATAACCCCTCCCAACCTTTTTGGTCACTAAGGGCAATTTATCATGGCCAATCCACCTAACCTGCACGTCTTTGGACTGTGGGAGGAAACCGGAGCACCCGGAGGAAACCCACGCACACACGGGGAGAACGTGCAGACTCCGCACAGACAGTGACCCAGCAGGGAATCGAACCTGGGACCCTGGTGCTGTGAAGCCACAGTGCTATCCACTTGTGCTACCGTGCTGCCACCGACTCGATGGGTCGAATGGCCTCCTTCTGCACTGTATGTTCTATGTACAAGGAGATTGTTGGAGTCTTTCAACTGGATATGTTATACAACTGATATGACGAAACTGCACTACACCACATGAATGACTTAATCTATGCTAATTGAATCCCTTTACACTGATATCATGGATTTGCCTGGAGCACAATATTCAAAACAACCTCAGACAGACAAAGACCATCAGCCTTCATCAGAATTCTCTGATTGTTTGATCTTTTAACAGGAGTCTGGAAAGGGGATTCAGACAAGGTATTCAGACTGAAGACCAGATTGAGCCAACAAGGACACTACTTGCTGGAATTCCTTGCATTAACAGCCAACACAGATGCAGTTCGACAGGTTTGCTGCGAATCCATAGTGACCACATCACGGAAAAGGCTCTTCAGTTTGGAATCGTGATAAAAATAGGAGGGTGAATGGATCAAAAACACATCCTTACTAGCTAGGTGTTTCCTTCCAGGTTCATTAGTTATTATGGAGGAAAATGGAGAATATTTCACATGGAATTTTTAAAATCATGCCACTGTTGGGAGAGAGGCCAGATATCTCACCCCAGACAATAAGAAATTGTTTTCCTGCAACATTGTTTCCTTTACCCGATTATAAATGGCGCTATTAATAAAGTATTTTTCTGATACTGTCACGTCTGGATGTTTCTAGCATTTTGAAATTTTCAATGTCAGGTTTTTTTTACTGCCATTAGTTACTTCAAATACATCCTCCAGGTCAGAAGCTTAATACATAGTTTGTACAGCACCGAAACAGGCCATTCAATCCAACTGGTCTATGCCAGTGTAAGTGCACCACACCAGCCCCTCCTACCTGATCACGACATTCTTCTATTCTTCTCTCATTAAACAATGCAACCTACAATGCAACTAGAATGGCAATTGTATCAACATCCTGGGGGCTACCATTGGCCAGAAACTGAACTGGACTAGCCATAGAAATACTATGGCTACTATATACAAGGCTCAAGTTAAGAGTGTAATGGAATACTCTTCACTTGCCTGGATCAGTGTAGCTCCAAAAGCTTAAGAAGCTAGACACCATCCAGGACAAAGCTGCCATTTGATTGGCTCCCCATCCACAAACAGTCACTTTCTCCACCATCAACGCACAGTAGCAGCCGTGTGCACCATCTACAAGATGCAGGAACTCACCAAGGTTCCTCAGGCAGCACCTTCCAAACCCACAACCTCAACCATCTAGGACATGGGGAGCAAATGCATGAGAACACCACCACCTACAAGTTTCTCTCCAACCACTCACCTTCCTGACAATTGTATCGCCATTCCTTCACTGTCACTCTGTCATAATCCTGGAACTACATTCCTCGCAGCACTGTGAGTGTACCAGCACCACATGGACTGCAGCAGTTCAAGCAATCAGCCCTACCACCTTCTCAAGGGCAATTAATGCTGTCTTAGCAGGCGATGCACACATCCCTTGAATGACTTTTTAAAAAAATCCTAATGGTAAAACTCCAAACTGGTTCCCAGTGTCATCATCGGTCACGTTTACCAGCCTTCAGACAACACAGAGCACAACAGTTCACTGTGTAACATTTCTTTCACACAAGACATTAAACCGAGCTTCCGTCTGTCCTCTCAGGTGGGTGCAAAATATCGCAAGGCCCTGCTCAAAGAGCAGGGGGTACCCTCACAAGTATCTAATCACTCAATCAATATCATTAAAACATTGTTTGGTCATTGCTGTTTGTCGGAGTTTCCTATGTGCAAATTGTCAGCTGTGTTTTCTACATTACAACATACTTCATTGGCTGTAAATTGATTTGTGACGTCCTGAAGAATATGAAAGGCACTGCTGTACACAAATGCTCATCATTCTTTTTAGATCACAAAATTCCAAACAGGAATCAAACATTGCCGGACAGCACGTTGGGCAGTGGTTAGCACTGCTACCTAACCACCTGCACTGTAACAAAATAGGATCATTAAAAAAAAAAATTTTTTTTTTTTTTTTTAAAAAAGAGTACCCAATTATATATTTTTCCAATTAAGAGGCAATTTAGTGTGGCCAATCCACCTACGCTGCACATCTTTGGGTTGTGTGTTGGGGGGGGGGGGGAAAGAGAGGACACCCACGCAGACGCGGGGAGAATATGCAAACTCCACATGGACAGTGACCCGGGGCCAGAATTGATCCCGGGTCCTCGACGCTGTAAGGCAGCAGTACTAACCACTGTGCCACCATGCCGCCCAACACAATAGAATCATAATAAGGAATATGCAACCCACAGAGTTAATAAGTCAAGATCAAGTAGGTTTACAAGAAATAAATTATGACAATTTGAAATGTTTTGTAATGTTTCTTTTAGATATTTTATGAATAAAGTATATTTTTGCAAAAAGGTCATCAGCCAAGCTGTTTTGATTATCAGTGCACTTATGGAATCTCGGATGGCAATTATCTACTTGAATGACATAAACAATACTGCTCGGTTCTTTCTGAGCAATTGGTGCACATTATGCCCACATCCAAGTCCACCACTAGACTTTCTTATGCTCATTCTCCACCAAACCTACATGCCCATTCATGTACCCCTCCATCCATATGCATTGTTACCAACTCAACCTCACATTTTTTTACTCAGTGGCCTGGCCTTTCCCATATTCCTTTGTCTGTTACTTCTCAATCTACCTTAATCTTTTCCGACATCCCCAAAAGCCATTGTTACCTAATTTTGTATGCCACCTCCTACCCCCTGCTCCTTTGGGTGTAACCATATCCTCACATTTTCCAGCACTGTCATTGTTCTGCCCCAATTCCCTGCTCATGACCTCCACTCTCTTTGACTATTGTTACTCATGCCCATGCTTTTCTGGTCTTCACTCGACTTGCTTCAGTCCAGCACCTATCCCACATCCTAGCCCTAACTGCATATCCTATCCTAATCTCCACATTCTCACTCATCCCCAAAAAATTCAACCTCTTTAACCAGATTGCACTCCCTACCACTAACAACATACTCCACACTCTAATCTAGCCTTTACACACCCCAACCTCTCGTCTTCAATCCAAAATATATCACACCTCATCTATCAGCTCCTAAAATATCCACCCACTTTAATTCTTCATCCAAATATTCACTCACTCCACTGTAGCACTGAAGGTTGACATATGGCAACTCTCAGTACCAACTTTACCTTAGCTGCATCATATCAGCCCCACCAGAGAGAGATATTACATCCCAGCCATAAAATATCTCCCATGCCCTTCAATACCAATCAAAATAACTCATCCAAGCAAATGCAAAACCTCAAACTAAGACTATTATACCCCACCCGTTATCAGTTCCCAAATACCTCACACTGCAGTCGGACACCAATATATTCCATTTCCTCTACAATCACGCAATACATCCCATAGCTTCACCACCCCCAAAATATCTGTCTCCACAATTTCACTCATTCAATTCAAACTCCCCCACCCCAACATCGTTACTCACCTCATTGCGCCCAAAGGAAATCCAACCTCTTTAACCCAAGTGCATTCCCTACCACCCGCAAACATTCTCCACTCTCTAAACTAGCCTTTCCACACCCCCAACCTCTCACCTTCAACCCAAAACATATCACACCTCATCCATCACCTCCGAAAATATCCCACCCACTTCAACTCTCCACCCAAATATTCACTCACTCCACTATAGCACTGAAAGTTGACATGTCAACCTTCGAATTCAGACTGTTAGATATCCCATTCCTGCTGTACAGCCATAAGTACACCACACCCTCCACTCAGGCACCAACATATTCCAACTACTCTCTTAGCCCTAAAACATATATCCCACCCCTTTTACAATTCCCCAAACTATCCAATACCACTGTCATCACAATACTCTCCACCCACCCCACTTTGCACACCTCAATGTCCTCCACCTCCAATGCATTTCACCCCCAATGCCCACCTCCAATGCATTTCGCCCCAATGCCCTCCACGACTACCCCCAGCCCCTAGGGCCTCCCCAGGTGTCGCCGCCCCTCCTCACCCTGATCCTTACCGTGCCTCCGTCCTTGATGATGATTTTCTTGGCCAGCAGGACGCTGCGGTTTAGCCGCTTCTTTTTTTTCCCTTGGGTCATTTTTCGCTCACGCGGCCCCAGCCGGCCCGACCCGCCTCATCGCCATAGAAACGGCCAGAGCAGACGGGCGCCAAACACCCCGGCCGCCATCTTCCGAACACAGCAGCCGCCTCAACCGAACCCCACAGGCCGTCCAATCACGAGCCGCGTACGCGCGCCCCGCGCCACCGCCGGGGCCTTGCGTGCGTCCCGTGCCGCAGCCTAACCTGCTGGTACGCCGTCTCAGACCCGCCCTCCTTCACTTCTATTGGTCCGCGCCGATCACGCAATGTCATGGCTGGGCCGGATTTCTCGGATTCTAATTGGTCACCAGGGACGCCAATCAATGAGAAACCTGCCAATCGCCCCTTGACAGGATAGTGGTCAGTAACGTTAGTGCTACGTCATCGGGCGATTACGTCTCACGCCCGCCATTTTGGTAAAGGAAAGGTTTTCTAATGGGAAAGGGCCTGGTTACTGGGGATCATCTCACCTGGCTTTCTGACACCTTTCACATCTACCTGAGAGGGCTGATTGAATAATGCGAGCCACAAATATATATTTTTTACATTTAGAGTACCCAATTCATTTTTTCCAATTAAAGAGCAGTTTAGCGTGGCCAATCCACCTACCCTGCACATCTTTGGATTGTGGGGGCGAAACCCACGCAAACATGGGGAAAATGTGCAAACTTCACACGGACAGTGACCCAGAGCCGGGAGCGAACCTGGAACCTCGGCGCCTTGAGACAGATGTGCTCACCACTGTGCCATCATTCTGCCCTCTTGCCACAAATATGATGGGTCGAATGGCCTCTTCCAGTGTTGGCAGACTCTTTGACAACCTCATCACTTCTGCCACAGGCCAGGCACGGTTTGAGAAGACACTATATGAGAAACTAGAACCCGAGGGCACAGCCTCAGGCTGAAGGGATGACCCTTTAAAATCGAGATGAGGAGGAATTTCTTCAGCCAGAGGGTGGTGAATCTGTGGAACTCATTGTTGCAGAAGGTTGTGAAGGCCGAGTCACTGAGTTTCTTTAAGACAGTGATAGATGGGTTCTTGATTAATAAGGGGATCAGGGGTTATAGGGAGAAGGCAGGAGAATGGGGATGAGAAACATATCAGCCATGATTGAATGGTGGAACAGACTCAATGGGCCAAGCGGTCTAATTCTGCTCCTATGTCTTATGGTCAGCAGCCTATGGCCATCTGGGACTATGGAGACTTTACTTACTTATTTATACTGATAGAGTGAGGTAAAAGTAGCACTGAAGGAAATTGAAGTGGAGCATAAATACCAAATAAATGCAAGTCTTTCCCTCAGGTTGGAGTGGCCAAGGGCCCACAGCACATAGCAAGTACAATCAAACATCCTAGGTTCTACAGATGTTCTACATCATGGAGACTAAAGGCCCAGCAATGGTGAAGACTAAAGGCCCAGAGATCACAGGCGTACCGGTATGCCGTGATCTCACACTAGTGACAATCCATGGAATTAGTCAGACCTTGTGGCAGAACAACCTCAGAAATTACTCTTATCACCTCAGTTCATGACCTAACGTCAAAATATCCAGAATGTTGCAAGACAATCGGCAGTTTCAGGGGAGCTGCAGCATTTCACTTTCAGGGGAATGCAAGTTCATCCATTGATCCACCATGTAAGTGCAACATTCACTAACAAGACAAATTGAAGGCGGAGCAAAACAAAATGGAGAATCACTATCATTTGAAGGGTATAAGACCACATCGACTGGTGCAGCTCAATTACATGCATCATAAAGAAGTATGGATAATTAAGAGTATGCCTCGATCCGCAGCATTTAAATACAGCATTGAAATATACTTATGAAATACCCACTTTAAATGAGTTATATCCAAGACTTGCAGCTGGAAAATCTGTCATGAATCTTGATGCCAAACATGGCTACTGGTCAGTAAATCCCACAGCATGGTTCCAAAGCTTACTACACTTTGTACCCCATTTGGACGATACTGGGGTTAACAACTTCCTTTTGTGCTATTAGCCAGGATCTCTTTTAAGCTTACAGGGGCTGCACTACATTGTTATAACACCCTGGGCCAGTGCGTGGTCAATTTAGTTTTACCAGGGGCAACACGGTGGCACAGTGGGTTAGCCCTGCAGCCTCACTGCGCCGAGGTCCCAGGTTCGATCCCGGCTCTGGGTCACTGTCCGTGTGGAGTTTGCACATTCTCCCCGTGTTTGCGTGGGTTTCGCCCCCACAACCTAAAGATGTGCAGGCTAGGTGGATTGGCCACGCTAAATTGCCCCTTAATTGTAAAAAATGAATTGGGTACACCAATTTTTTTTTTAAATTTAGTAATACCAGCATTCCTTTGATAAGAAAAGGTAAAACAGCTCAAGCACACATACTTGATAATAATCTGCTGCTAACGAGCAAACAGGGAGAGTGTCTGAAAAGACCAAAGTTGACCTTGGCTTGATACCCTCCAAAGTAGCCTGTTTATCAGCGTTTAGACAGGAAGAATGGATACTTCGATCCCGCACCTCAGTGAGAGTCTGTGTGCGGAACCCGTACCCCAGTGAGAGTCAAGGGGCGTGGAGCCCGTACCCCAGTGAGAGTCAGGGGGCGCGGAACCCGTACCCTGCACCAGGGGGGGCCTCAAATGGGGTCTGGCCCACGATTGGTGCCCACCGATCGTCGGGCCGGCCTCTCTGAAGGAGGACCTCCTTTCTTCCGCAGTCCCGCAAGATCCGTCGGACATCTTCTGGCGGGGCGGACTCGGAGAGGACAGCAACCACGCATGCGCGAGTGACGTCGTTCACGACGGCGCGAACACTCAGCCTCCATTTCAGAGAATCGCGCCCAGAGTGTGTGGAAGCTGTACCACAATGAGAGTCAGTGTGTGTGGAACCCGTACCCCAGTGAGAGTCAGTGTGTGTGGGACCCGTACCCCAGTGAGAGTCAGTGTGTGTGGAACCCGTACCCCAGTGAGAGTCAGTGTGTGTGGACCCGTACCCCAGTGAGAGTCAGTGTGTGTGGAACCCATACCCCAGTGAGAGTCAGTGTGTGTGGACCCGTACCCCAGTGAGAGTCAGTGTGTGTGGAACCCACACCCCAGTCAGAGTCAGTGTGTGTGGAACACACACCCCAGTGAGAGACAGTGTGTGTGGAACCCGTACCCCAGTGAGAGTCAGTGTGTGTGGAACCCGTACCCCAGTGAGAGTCAGTGTGTTTGGAACCCATACCCCAGTGAGAGTCAGTGTGTGTGGAACCCACACCCCAGTGAGAGACAGTGTGTGTGGAACCCGTACCCCAGTGAGAGTCAGTGTGTGTGGAACCCGTACCCCAGTGAGAGTCAGTGTGTGTGGAACCTGTACCCCAGTGAGAGTCAGTGTGTGTGGAACCCGTACCCCAGTGTGAGTCAGTGTGTGAGGAAGCTGTACCCCAGTGAGAGTCAGTGGTCAGGATTCTCCATCCCGCACCCGTTTTCTGGCACGGTGTGCCCCGCCTGCAGAGGGATCCTCCGTCCCGGCAGACGGCTAATGGGGTTTCCCACTGTGGGCACCCCCAAGCCGTCGGGAAATCCACGGTCGTGAGTAAGTTGCCAGCAAAGCAGATGAAACCGCCAATGGGGGAATCCAGCCCAGTGTGTGTGTGGGGAACCTGAACCTCCAGTGAGAGTCAGTGTGTGTGGAACCCGTACCCCAGTGAGAGTCAGTGTGTGTGGGACCCGTACCCCAGTGAGAGTCAGTGTGTGTGGGACCTGTACCCTAGTGAGAGTCAGTGTGTGTGGAACCCGTACTCCAGTGAGAGTCAGTGTGTGTGAAACCCGTACCCCAGTGAGAGTCAGTGTGTGTGGAACCTATACCCCAGTGAGAGTCAGTGTGTGTGCGATCCGTACCCTAGTGAGATTCAGTGTGTGTGGAACCCGTACCCCAGTGAGTGTCAGTGTGTGTGCGACCCGTACCCTAGTGAGAGTCAGTGTGTGTGGAACCCGTACCCCAGTGAGAGTCAGTGTGTGTGGGACCCGGATCCCAGTGAGAGTCAGTGTGTGTGGGACCCGTACCCCAGTGAGAGTCAGTGTGTGTTGGACCCGTACCCCAGTGAGAGTCAGTGTGTGTGGAACCCGTACCTCAGTGACAGGCAGTGTGTGTGGAACCCATACCCCAGTGAGAGTCAGTAGTGTGTGGAACCCCTACCGAGGGAGATTCAGTGTTTGGGACCCATACCCCAGTGAGAGTCAGTGTGTGTGGAACCCGTACCCCAGTGAGAGTCAGTGTGTGTGGTACCCATACCCCAGTGAGAGTCAGTAGTGTGTGGAACCCGTACCCCAGTGAGAGTCAGTGTGTGGGGAACCTGTACCCCAGTGAGAGTCAGTGTGTGAGGGACCCGTACCCCAGTGAGAGTCAGTGTGTGTGGAACCCATACCCCAGTGAGAGTCAGTAGTGTGTGGAACCCGTACCCAGGGAGATTCAGTGTTTGGGACCCGTACCCCAGTGAGAGTCAGTGTGTGTGGAACCTGTACCCCAGTGAGAGTCAGTGTGTGTGGAACCCGTAGTCCAGTGCGAGTCAGTGTGTGCGTGAAACCTGTACCCCAGTGAGAGTCAGAGTGTGTGGAACCCTTACCCAGTGAGAGTCTGTGTGTGTGGAACCCGTAGCCCAGTGAGAGTCAGTGTGTGTGGAACCTGTTGCCCAGTGAGAGTCTGTGTGTGTGGAACCTGTAGCCAAGTGAGAGTCAGTATGTGTGGAACCCGTACCCCAGTGAGAGTCAGTGTGTGTGGAACACGTACCCCAGTGAGAGTCTGTGTGTGTGGAACCCGTAGCCCAGTGAGAGTCAGTATGTGTGGAACCCGTACCCCAGTGAGAGTCAGTGTGTGTGGAACCTGTTGCCCAGTGAGAGTCTGTGTGTGTGTGGAACCCGTACCCCAGTGAGAGTCAGTGTGTTGAAACCTGTACCCCAATGAGAGTCAGTATGTGTGGAACCCGCAGCACCTTAGTGAGTGTAACCTGTATCCCAATGAGAGTCAGTGCCTTCAGAAATGGAGGTGGGGTAGGGAGGTGGAACTTCAGAAGAAAGTTCTGAAAAATGTTAAAAGTTAATCTGACATTTCATTACTGCTCTGGTAATTAACTTGCTGCATAATCCAACCTCTTACTGATTGATTAACAGCTGAAATCACTGCCTGCAAGAAAACGTGGCTGCCAATGACAGCCATTTATATTCCTGGCATTGGATTAATCTGTGTAATTGAGATTAAAAGGGAAAACACTGAATTATAGAGAAGTTAATTAACTTTGCATAAATACGAGAATCATGGGTTTGAGCCGGGGGGGATGGATAGTATATACAGGAGGTGGAGGGAAGTGTGGCTGGTCAATGTGAGGGATTTGTATTTGGAGGAAGGGTTCGCCAGTCTGGAGGAGCTAAGGGAGAGGGAAGAGCCACCGAGGGGTAGAGAGTTCAGGTATCTACAGGTTAGGGACTTTGTACGAAAGATCTGGAAGGGGTTCCCTGGATTGTCGGGATACACCCTGCTGGAGCAACTGCTGCTTCCGGATGTGGAAGGAGAGGGAAGGATTGGTGATATATATAAGTGGCTGGGGGAGCAGGGAGGCGAGCGGGTGGTGAAGATCAAGGAGAAATGGGAAGCGGAGTTGGGAATGGAGATCAATTGGGGAGTATGGAGTGAGGCACTGCGAAGGGTAAACAGGACCTCCTCTTGTGCAAGGATGAGCCTGATACGGTTTAAGGTGCTGCACAGGATGCATATGACTCGGGCGAGAATGAGTGGGTTCTTTCAGGGGGTAGCAGATGAGTGTGAGAGGTGTGGGCGGGGGCTAGCGAATCATGCGCACATGTTTTGGGGTTGTGAAAAATTGGATTGATTCTGGGCGGGAGTGTTTGCAGTCTTAGCCAGGATAGTGGAGGAGGGAGTGGACACGGACCCTTTGGTGGCGATATTTGGGGTTTCAGAGAAGCCGGAGCTCATGGAGGGGAGGAAGGCCGATGTCATGGCCTTCGCCTCTCTGATTGCACGGCGACAAATTTTGCTGGAGTGGCGGTCGGCATCGCCACCGGGGGTAGCAGCACGGCTGGGTGACTTGTATGACTTCCTACGGTTAGAGAAGATAAAGTATGAGTTAAGGGGCTCAGCAGGGAAGTTTGAGAAAAGGTGGGGGATGTTTGTGACTGTGTTTGAGGAGCTGTTCATCGCAGGGGGGTGGGGGGGGTGGGGGGGGGGGTGATGGGGAAGGAGGGTGGGGTGAAAATCTGTACAAATTGTATAGTTGATTGTTGGGAAGAATATTTCCTGGGGGTTTTCCTGAAGAAAGCCAGAGCCAAGATATGATGGGTGAGGCATCTAAACCAATTCCATTCATGTTATTTGCTGTAACCTACTTTGATACAAGTTTGAATAAAATGCGTTTAAAAAAAATAATAATTTTGCATATAGGATCATAGAATCCGTACAGTGCAGAAGGAGGCCACCCGGCCCATCGAGTCTGCACCATCCTCCTGAAAGAGCACCCTAACCCAAGCCCACTCCCCTGCCCCATCCCTGCAACCCCACCCAACCCTCAGACACCAAGGAGCAATCCAGTGTGGCCAATCCACCCAACATGCACATTTTTGGTCTGTAGGAGGAAACCGGAGCACCCGGAGGAAACCCACGCAGACACAGGGAAAATGTCAAACTCCACACAGACAGTCACCTAAGGTCGGAATCGAACCCGGGTCCCTGGCAATGTGGGGTAGCAGTGCTAACCACTGTGCCACATAGAAGCCTGTAATAATGACCAAGAAAGCCAGAGCCAAGATATGACGAGTGAGGCATCGAAACCAATTTCATTCAAACCTGCTGACCTTCCCGAGATACTCATTTGGGTCAGGAGAAAGCTGGTAAGAATAGATAGCGCAAAACAATCAGAGAACTGGGCCAACTCGGTAGTAGTTCTCTTGCCACAGCCTGTCATTGTGAAAGCTTTTCTCGCTTTGTGCCAAGTGTTCAAGCCAAACTATTTTAGAATTCCGTGCTTAATTTATCTTTTCTTGAGAGCCAGAACAAAAGGGCTTCAGCTTTCAGTTGAAATACTCTTCTCATTTTGCTAAAGTCTTGTTTCTGACTGCACTGCATGCTGGCTAAGAGCTCCTCCAGTGACTCAGAAGGCGATGGCTGAGCGGCGGAACAGAAGAGTCCAATTTGACCAATATTCTCTCCCTTCTGAGTCAGAAGATTGAATCTCAGATAACTCAAGGCATTGCCTATCCCTTTAAACTTTTTCCAAGCACTTTTTTCTGTAATCCCACCTCCCCACCAAATTCCACCCCTGAAGGTATTGACTCTCACTGGGGTAGGGGTTACACACACACACACACACACACACACACACACACACTGACTCTCACTGGGGTATGGGTTCCACACACACCGACTCTCACTGGGGTACGGGTTCCACACACACCGACTCTCACTGGGGTATGGGTCCCACACACACTGACTCTCACTGGGTAACGGGTTCCACACACACACTGACTCTCACTGGGGTACAGGTTCCACACACACTGACTCTCACTGGGGTACGGGTTCCACACACACCGACTCTCACTGGGGTACGGGTTCCACACACACTGACTCTCACTGGGGTACAGATCCCACACACACTGACTCTCACTGGGGTACAGGTTCCACACACACCGACTCTCACTGGGGTACGGGTTCCACACACACTGACTCTCACTGGGGTACAGATCCCACACACACTGACTCTCACTGGGGTACAGGTTCCACACACACTGACTCTCACTGGGGTACGGGTTCCACACACACTGACTCTCACTGGGGTACGGGGCCCCCACACACTGACTCTCACTGGGGTACAGGTTCCACACACACTGACTCTCACTGGGGTACAGGTTCCACACACACTGACTCTCACTGGGGTACGGGTCCCACACACATTGACTCTCACTGGGGTACGGGTTCCACACACACTGACTCTCACTGGGGTACGGGTTCCACACACACTGACTCTCACTGGGGTACGGGTTCCACACACACTGACTCTCACTGGGGTACGGGTTCCACACACACTGACTCTCACTGGGGTACGGGTTCCACACACACTGATTCTCACTGGGGTACAGGTTCCACACACACTGACTCTCACTGGGGTACGGGTCCCACACACATTGACTCTCACTGGGGTACGGGTTCCACACACCCCGACTCTCACTGGGGTACGGATTCCACACACACCGACTCTCACTGGGGTACGGGTTCCACACACACTGACTCTCACTGGGGTACGGGTTCCACACACTGACTCTCACTGGGGTATGGGTCCCACACACACTGACTCTCACTGGGGTATGGGTCCCACACACACTGACTCTCACTGGAGTACGGGTTCCACACACACACTGACTCTCACTGGGGTACAGGTCCCACACACATTGACTCTCACTGGGCTACAGGTCCCACACACATTGACTCTCACTGGGGTACGGGTTCCACACACACACTGACTCTCACTGGGCTACAGGTTCCACACACACTGACTCTCACTGGGCTACAGGTCCCACACACACTGACTCTCACTGGGGTACGGGTTGCACACACACTGACTCTCACTGGGGTACAGGTTCCACACACACTGACTCACTGGGGTACGGGTTCCACACACACTGACTCTCACTGGGGTAACGGTCCCACACACACTGACTCTCACTGGGGTACGGGTCCCACACACACTGACTCTCACTGGGGTACGGGTTCCACACACACTGACTCTCACTGGGGTACGGGTTCCACACACACTGACTCTCACTGGGGTACGGGTCCCACACACACTGAATGTCACTGGGATACAGATTCTACACACACTGACTCTCACTGGGGTACAGGCCCCACACACACTGACTCTCACTGGGGAATAGGTTCCATGCATTGACTCTCATCAGGCAGCCTCCGCCCACTTTCTGCTCCCCTTACCCCCTAGCTTTATCGACCCCCCTCACAAACCCCCAACCTTTGGGAGGCCCCCAGGAACTCCCTCCCCTACTTGGCAAGTCCCTCCCCGGCCCGGCCCCGACAGTGCCAACCTGGCCCCTGGGCACCCTGGCTTTGCCAGCCTGGCACCCTGGCAGTGCCTAGGTGATGGAGCCAGGCTGGTAGTTCCAAGGTACCCAGGTGCTAGGGGAGTTCCAAGGTGCCACCCTGCCCTCACTCGATCATCTGGGATCCCCACGACCTGGGAGACCACCCCGAGGTACCTGGTCCACGTTTGTGGGACCCAAACCCAACACCTTATTTAGAGGCAAACTGCTACCAGCTAAGCCACTGCCTTCAACACCTGCCTGTGACTGAAGAAAGGACTGAACATGCCGCATATTAGAGTCCTGTAAACACACCGAGTAACCAACTGGACTACCTGATTAAAGCTGGCCCTGCTCCATCAGACCCTGGTTCTCTGCCAGCAGCATCAAAGGCAAATACATGAGTAAAATCATGGGCTGATGAGCAAACTTAGTTTTTGTGTAAAATCTGAAGCACTGCTGCTGTATCAACCTGTTGGTACTGGACAAACAATGACTTCCATCCTTTAATGTTGTATTCCCGTTTGGTAGGGCTGGGTTGCCAACTCGGGGCGGAAGCATTCCTGGCGGTTTCATAGCATAGTATTCCTGCTCCGCTGCCCTGCCTCCATACTCCTGCCATTCACCACCCAACATACCATCATCACGACATCACCACCTTTCCTACCCAACTGGAAACGGAAGAGATGATTCATTATTCATTATGCATGACTTTTGATGGTCGGTCAAAATGTTCCCCAGGATTAACACAAAGGAAATAAACATTAAAAATAGCACAATCTTTTTTCTCGACTGGGATATTTTTCTCTGAAATGTTCTTTCAACAGTGTCCAGGAGATTAATCTTCAATTCCTGGAGACTCGCTGGTAATCCTGGATGGTTCGCAACTCTATTGGTTGGCCCCTCGAGGATAGTGCAGTTTTTGTCTCCTTATCTAAGGAATGATATCCTTGCCTTGGAGGCTGTGCAATTCCTGGGATGAGAGGGTTGTCCTCCCATAAGACGTTGATTAGAATGGGTTGATACTTTTTGGAGTTGAGAACAATGAAGCTGAAGAAGAGAGGCGACCAAACAATCGATCCGATTCCGTGATTGGGCGGTATTTGCTTAATAATCCTCAGTATGCTAAGAATTATGCTGACAACCAATTTAATATTGTCAGTCAGGCTCACAGTGTGGTGCATCCCCATGTCCTGGAAAATACATATATTACTGCAGAAGTCCCCGGGTGAGATTCTCCACTCCCGCGCCGGTTGGGAGAATCACCTGGGCCGCCAACATTTCCCGGGATGCCGGTCCGACGCCCTCCCGTGATTCTCCCAAGCGGCGGGAATGGCCCGGTCGAGTTCCGCGGGCCGCAGGCCGGAGATTCGCCGGAGACACCCAAAATGGCGATTCTCCGGCACCCCCGCTATTCTCAGGCCCGGATGGGTCGAGCGGCCCGGCCAAAACGGCGGGTTCCCCCCGGCGCTGTCCACACCTGGTCGCTGCCGTCGGGAACAGCGCGCGAACGCTGGGGGGGGGGGGCAGCCTGCGGGGGGGGGCGAGGGGGGATCCTGCACCGGGGATACCTCAAATGTGGGTACTGATCGTCGGGCCGTCCTCTCTGAAGGACAACCTCCTTCCTTCCGCGGCCCCGCAAGATCCGTCCGCCATTTTCTTGCGGGGCGGACTTAGTGAGGACGGCAACCACGCATGCGCGGGTTGGCGCCGGCCAACCCGTGCATGCGCGGATGACGCCAGTTATGCGGCGCCGGCCGCGTCATCTATGTGGCGCTGCCTTTACGCGGGCGACAAGGCCTGGCGTGTGTAGATGACGCGGCCCCGATCCTAGCCCATTGTCAGGGCCTGAATCGGTCGGGATCGGGGCCGTTTCGCGCCATCGTGAACCTCGACGCCATTCACGACGGCGCAGCCACTTCGGCGCGGGAGTGGAGAATCCCGCCCCCCGTTCTTTGCAGACAGAAAGAGCATATACACACATTGTGCCTGTTTCAGCTAAACAAAATAATTGAGCACCACTCAGTGGTTAATTTCTCAGGGCAACGCCTTGACCAATCAAAATCAAACTGCCTGGTTTAAATTTCAAACAATGCTTGGCAGTTAACTGTCAGTCACCATCCACTGTTACATTCTCCATAGCAATGCCTCTACCAGTCAGAGTCCAATTGTCAACCAATCAGTACACTCTTCTCACACATAGTTTGTTGTTTTTCCTTACACTGGTATTTTTCTGAATTTTCCTCCCGAGGCAAGATGAAAAGGTTCAATGAGAAATGTCACTTTTTCAGCAATGCAGTTGAAATCAGCCATGATTGAATGGTGGAGTGGACTCGATAGGCCGAATGGCCTTACTTCCGCTCCTATGTCTTATGGTCTTATGGAGTGAGATTCCAGGGATGAGAGGGTTGGCCTGTCAGTAGGCCAGACAAATATTCCCTCAAATTCACCAAAATGAGAGGAGATCTGATTGCAATTTACAAAATTCACTGGGGATTTGACAGGATAGATGCTGGGAACTTGATTCTCCAGAAGAGGGAGCTATAGTCTCAGGGAAAGGAGCATTTAAGACAGAGATAAGAGGAAATGCCTTTACTTGGAAGGTTGTGAATCTTTGAGGCTCTCCACACAGAGGCTGTGAATGCACAGATATTCAGCCTGCTCAAGACTAAGATTTTTTATTTAGAATTTTTTTTCCAATTAAGGGGCAATTTAGATGGCCAATCCACCTATCCTGCACATCTTTTGGTTTGGGGGGGCACATGGAGAATGTGCAAAGTGCACTCGGACAGTGACCCAGGGCCTGGATTCGAACCCGGGTCCTCAGCGCCGGGAGGCAGCAGTGCTAACCACTGCGCCACCGTGCTGCCCCAGCTCAAGACTGAAATTGATAGATTTTGGACTCTCGGGGAAGTCAGGGTATAAGGGGTCAGGTACATAGAACATAGAACATACAATGCAGAAGGAGGCCATTCGGCCCATCGAGTCTGCACCGACCCACTTAAGCCCTCACTTCCACCCTATCCCCGTAACCCAATAACCCCATCTAACCTTTTTGGACACTAATGGCAATTTAGCATGGCCAATCCATCTTTGGACAAATGTCCACGTCTTTGGACTGTAGTAGGAAACCGGAGGAAACCCACGCAGACACGGGGAGAACGTGCAGACTCCACACAGACAGTGACCCAGCGGGGAATCGAACCTGGGACCGTGGCGCTGTGAAGCCACAGTGCTAGCCACTTGTGCTACCGTGCCGCCCATAGTAAAAAAATTAGTCATGACCTTCCTGAATGATGGAAGAGACCCGTTGAACCATATGTGTTAAGAGCACAGCTGATTCCAAAACCCAGAAGGGAACTTTGGAATGCCTCTTAACTATTTTAGTTTTTTGCAATTTGGTGTAATGTGAGGAAAGATGTGAAGACCAGTGAAAGATATCCCAGAATCTTCTGTGACGGTTTTAAACCAAAGGCGGCGGGGGGCACAGTGGTTAGCACTGCTGCCTGACGGCACCGAGGACCCGGGTTCGATCCCGGCCCCGATCACTGTCCGTGTGAAGTTTGCGCATTCTCACCGTGTCTGCGTGGGTCTCACCCCCACAACCCAAGCAGGGTTGGAGAATTGGCCATGCTAAATTGCCCCTTAATTGTAAAAAAAAAGAATTGGATCCTTTAAATTTATTTTTTTAAATAAAGAAATAAATAAAAATAAGGGTAGCACGGCGGCACAGTGGTTAGCACTGTTCCCTTACAGCGCCAGGGACGGAGGTTCGATTCAAGCCTTGGGTGACTGTCTATGCGGAGTCTGCACGTTCGCCCCGTGTCTGCGTGGGTTTCCTCTGGGTGCTCCGGTTTCCTCCCATAACACAAAGATGTGCAGGCTAGGTGGTGTTACGGGGGTAGGGTGGGTGAGTGGGCCTAGGCAGGGTGCTCTTTTGGAGGGTCAGTGCAGACTCGACGGGCTGAATGGCCTCCTTCTACACTTCTACATTTTTCGGGATTCCTTTTTAAAAAACACATTCAGAGTACCCAATTCATTTTTTTCCAATTAAGGGGCAATTTAGCGTGGCCAATCCACCTACCCTGCGCATCTTTGTGTTGTGGGGGTGAGACCCATGGAGAGACGGGCAAAATGTGAAAATGATTCTACGGATTCTAAGAATGTCCAGATTGTCGGTTTGATTGGGCAACTATCTGTTTGGAGTTTGCACTGTCTCCCCGTGGCTGCGTAGGTTTCCTCCGGGTGCTCTAGTTTCCTCCCACAGTCCAAAGATGTGCAGGTTAGGTGGATTGGCCATGATGAATGCGTGGGGCGACAGGAATAGGGTGAAGGAGTGGGCCTAAATAGTGTGTTCTCTCGGACGGTCGATGCAGACTTGATGGGCCGAATGGCCTCCTTCTGCACTGTATGGATTCTATGGAAAAGGTTTATTAAATAGTAAAACACACAGCAAGAAAATCAAATGAAACACACAACTACATTAATGGTGATCCACAATGTCTTCAAAGCTATCCAGTTACAAACCCCCCAATTTTCCTAATCTCAGAGCTAAACCTCTGCAAACAACATCCCACAGGTTTTTAAACTGTAAACAAAATCCAGCAATAGTTACCGCACCAGGAACCTATATCTTTTGGGGTTGTTTCCGATTTAGAATAGAGACAACTGGCTTCTGAAAACAGGCTTTCTCCAGGTACAGCTTGCTGTTGCATGGGCTGGAGTCTCAAAACAGCAGCCTTGCATAGGGTGAATTTGCCTCTGATACACTGTTTTTGCTTTTGATCTTCCCTTATATGAGCTAACCTTCTCAGAAGTTATTCATAATTACCTTTATTACATGAGCTCACCTTTTAGAATGTAAACGTGAAACTCGCTCCCATCTTCCATTGTTAAAAAATAGCTTATTTTTTTCCTTTATCATACAACCACCAGAACACATTCCCCATTATTGGATTTCTTATTTTTCCCACTTTATCGCGATGTACTAACATACGATCTACTCCTGTCTTTATTTCTGATGCTCGTCCTTCTTCTCAGAACACTGTCCTGTCATCCTGTAGTTAGCCACCAGAGGGTGGATGTGCACATAAGCTCCACACACATATACACTCACCTATACACATGCATGCGCACACATACACAGATACATATACACTCACCCACACATATACACTCACCTGCACACACGTACTCACACATATGCATTCACAGACACATACGGCCACATATACACGCACCCCACATACACACTACTCACACACACTCACCTGCACACACATTGGCATACACATTTAGTCACACACACTCACTCACACACATTTACACTCACACACACACATGCACACATTCATATGCATACACAACCACAAACATACCTACTCACATGCATTCACCTGCACATACACACTGACATACACATTTAGTCACACACAGACACACATACTGACATACATATTTATAGTAACAGACACCCACTCTCACACACACATACGCTCACCAATGCTGACAGCCTCCCAGAGACACCCTGTAAATGCCGGGTGACGACGAAGGGGAACCGGTGTGGAGCCTGGTTTTGCCTGGTGATCCCACTGAGGGGGTGGGGAGGTCTCCCTCCCACCCCCCAAATGGGTTGTGAGGGTGAAACTCACGCAGACACGTGGAGAATGTGCAAACTCCACACGGACAGTGACCCAGAGCCGGGATCGAACCTGGGACCTTGGCGCCGTGAGGCAGCAGGGCTAACCCACTGCGCCACCGTGCTGCCCTCACTGTCAGAGTTAGTCGATTTCCCCTCAGAATTGGGGTCCTCAGAGTATTGTTTTCTGATGTCATTTTGTTTTGTAGCTATGGGCCACAAGTCTATAATCTTGCCTGCATCCTGTTTGGGTGCAGACAGATTATTTACCCGTGGAAGAACGTTTTAAGGATTTTGTCCCTGATTCAACCGGTTTTATTTGTTCCCAAGTACAATAATAATAATAATCTTTATTATTGTCACAAGTAGGCTTACATTAACACTGCAATGAAGTTACTGTGAAAAATCCCCTAGTCGCCACATTCCAGCGCCTGTTCGGGTACACAGCGGGAGAATTCAGAATGTCCAATTTACCTAACAGCGCGTCTTTCGGGACTTGTGGGAGGAAACCAGAGCACCCGGAGGAAACCCAAACTCCGCACAGACAGTGACCCAAGCCGGGAATCGAACCTGGGACCCTGGCGCTGTGATGCAACAGTGCTAACCACTGTGCTACTGTGCCGTGTAATGACTATTGTTTTACGCTGTACCTGCTGTAGCTATAGCTAACTTTCTTTCTGTTTTTGATTGTTTGAGGCTATTTTTTGTTTTAAAAAATGGAAAATTTCAATAAATAGACATTTAAAAAATGAAATCCCTCAACCTGTTGCGATGAAGTGGAATGGAGTCTCCTGGTGGCTGACTTAGGAAATGCACCAGTGTCTGCTACTGCGTTACCTATTCAGGGAAGGCTGATTGCTGTGGTACGTTTAAAACTTTAGCCAACATGTTTACATGTTACGGTAGTCAAGGAAGAGCTCGGCAAAGGAGAGTCAAAGTGGTTTATTTCCAACTCTCAGTGAGGAAAAGTATATACAAAGCAATAGTCCTAGACCCAGCTGGGACCACACTGAGACACCGGCCCTTACCTGGGCTGGCTTTTATCTCATGGAATGAACAAGGCAGAGGAGTTCGTACTCCATAGGGAGATCAATTGGGTGGTTCCCGTAGGTTTCGTGGGGGTTATAACATCCTTCCCAAGTTTTGGACGTAGATTGCGTCTCCCGAACGGAAGCTTCCGATCTGCATCCGCCTGCCTCAACATTGCATTTCACTCTCCCGCCAATATCAGGGATTGTCAGGCTGAGGCGAGCCCTGAGCTTGCAGCCCATCAACAGTTCAGCTGGTGCCACTCCGGTCGTGGCATGTGACGTGGTCTGGTAGCTAAATAAGAAGCGTGCCAGCCTTGTTTTAGCGGTCCCCATGGCCTGTTTCCTCATACCCTTCTTGAACTCGCCAACACTAAGGGTATTCAAATGGTCATTGGATAGACATATGGACGATAAGGGAATAGTGTAGATGGGCTTTAGAGTGGTTTCACAGGTCGGCGCAACATCGAGGGCCGAAGGGCCTGTACTGCGCTGGAATGTTCTATGTTCTATGAAGGCCTGCACCGCCTGCTCGGCTAGGCCGTCTGAGGAAGGGTGGTATGGGGCAGTTAAGATGTGCTTCACTCCATTTGTTTTCATGAAGTGGGCAAACCTTTCACTGGTGAATGGTTTGATTTGATTTATTATTGTCACATGTATTAGTATACAGTGAAAAGTATTGATTCTTGCATGCTCGACAAACAATGCATACCGTACATAGGGAAGGAAGGAGAGACTGCAGAATATAATGTTACAGTTATAACAAGGTGTAGAGAAAAGATCAACTTAATACGAGGTAGGTCCATTCAAACGTCTGATGGCAAAGGGCAGCACGGTGGCGCAGTGGGTAGCACTGCAGTCTCACGGCACCGAGATCCCAGGTTCGATCCCGGCTCTGGGTCGCTGTCCGTGTGGAGTTTGCACATTAATTATGCTGGCTGCCTTTCCGAGACAGCAGGAATTGTAGACAGAGTCGATGGATGGGAGGCTGGTTTGCGTGATGGAGTATAGCTTTTTTTCTGACCAGTCTGACTGAAGTGATACGCACATCAAGCGAGGGAAGTGAAGAGAGGTGCACGGCGACAGCTCACAGCACTGACTGTGAGAGCCATGCGCTCCCTCTGCGTCCAAAGTCTAAATATTTGTTTTGTTTTTACCATTTGAAGTTAATGATAGATCCATTAATATATAAATCATTGGGGCGGCATGTGGCGCAGTGGTTAGCACTGGGACAGCGGCGCTGAGGACTCGGGTTCGAATCCCGGCCCTGGGTCACTGTCCGTGTGGAGTTTGCACATTCTCCCCGTGTCTGCGTGGGTTTCACCCCCACAACCCAAAGATGTGCAGGTTAGGTGGATTGGCCGCACTCAATTGCCCCTTAATTGGAAAAAAATTAATAATTGGGTACTCTAAATTTATTTTTAAAAAAGAAAAAGAATATATAAATCATTGAGCATTTTCTGTAACTTTGTTTGAAATATTCGGCAGGTATTAAATGTATTTAATCTTATTCATGATCTTATGGCCCATTCAGATGAGGGAAGGCTATTCATCCTGCCCACTCACTACCCTCGGTTGCCCCATTGTGTTCTTTTTGCACCAATTTAGAGTACCCAATTCTTTTTTTTCAATCAAGAGGCAATTTAGCATGGCCAATTCACCTACCCTGCACATCTTTTTGGGTTGTGGGAGTGAAACCCACGGAAACACGGGGAGAATGTGCAAACCTCAAACGAACGATGACCCGGGGCCGGGATCGAACCCGGATCCTCAGCCCCATGAGGCAGCAGTGCTGACCACTGTGCCACCGTGCACCCTTGCCCATCATGTTCTGTGATGTGGCGATGCCGGCGTTGGACGGGGGTGAGCACAGTAAGAAGTCTTACAACACCAGGTTAAAGTCCAACAGGTTTGTTTCAAATCACTAGCTTTCGGAGCACTGCCCCTTCCTCAGTGAATGAAGAGGTAGATTCCAGAAACATACATATAGACAACGTCAAAGATGCAAAACAATACTTTGAATGTGGGTATTTGCAGGTAATTAAGTCTTTACAGATCCAGAGACAGGGGTAATCCCAGGTTAAAGAGGTGTGAATTATCTGTGCTCACCCCAGTCCAACGCCTGCTTCTGCACATCATGAGAAAGCATAGGCGCTGTTGTGCTTTCTTGGTCGTAGATCTGTAAAGACTTAATGTCAATGTGAATGGACACCCCGCAGGGTTTAAAACTAGACACAGGAGTAAGGGTTTCTGTTTTATCAGGTGAAGTCAAATGGCTAGAACAGATTTCATTGCAACCCTCATCTATCAAATTACAAGATCCTGGTGGGGCAACTTCAAAAGGTCAGGCCAGAGCAGTGGCACCACGGCTGGCTCTGATGTTCAGAAGGGAGGGTCAAAGCGCAGAAGAGTGATAGTAATAAGGGACTCTATAGTCAGGGGCACAGATAGGCGCTTCTGTGGACGTGAAAGAGACTCCAGGATGGTATGTTGCCTCCCTGGTGCCAGGGTCCAGGATGTCTCCGAACGGGTAGAGGAAATCCTGAAGGGGGAGGGCAAACAGGCAGAGGTCGTTGTACATATTGGTACTAACGACATAGGCAGGAAGGGGCATGAGGTCCTGCAGCAGGAGTTCAGGGAGCTAGGCAGAAAGTTAAAAGACAGGACCTCGAGGGTTGTAATCTCGGGATTACTCCCTGTGCCACGTGCCAGTGAGGCTAGAAATAGGAAGATAGAGCAGACAAACACGTGGCTAAACAGCTGGTGTAGGAGGGAGGGTTTCCGTTATCTGGACCACTGGGAGCTCTTCCGGGGCAGGTGTGACCTGTATAAGATGGACGGGTTGCATCTAAACCGGAGAGGCATAAATATCCTGGCCGCGAGGTTTGCTAGTGTCACACGGGAGGGTTTAAACTAGTATGGCAGGGGGGTGGGCACGGGAGCAATAGGTCAGAAGGTGAGAGCATTGAGGGAGAACTAGGGAATAGGGACAGTGTGGCTCTGAGGCAGAGCAGACGGGGAGAAGTTGCTGAACACAGCGGGTCTGGTGGCCTGAAGTGCATATGTTTTAATGCAAGGAGCATTACGGGTAAGGCAGATGAACTTAGAGCTTGGATTACTACTTGGAACTATGATGTTGTTGCCATTACAGAGACCTGGTTGAGGGAAGGGCAGGATTGGCAGCTAAACGTTCCAGGATTTAGATGTTTCAGGCGGGATAGAGGGGGATGTAAAAGGGGAGGCGGAGTTGCGCTACTTGTTCGGGAGAATATCACAGCTATACTGCGAGAGGACACCTCAGAGGGCAGTGAGGCTATATGGGTAGAGATCAGGAATAAGAAGGGTGCAGTCACAATGTTGGGGGTATACTACAGGCCTCCAAACAGCCAGCGGGAGATAGAGGAGCAGATAGGTAGACAGATGTTGGAAAAGAGTAAAAACAACAGGGTTGTGGTGATGGGAGACTTCAACTTCCCCAATATTGACTGGGACTCACTTAGTGCCAGGGGCTTAGACGGGGCGCAGTTTGTATGGAGCATCCAGGAGGGCTTCTTAAAACAATATGTAAACAGTCCAACTAGGGAAGGGGTGGTACTGGACCTGGTATTGGGGAATGAGCCCGGCCAGGTGGTAGATGTTTCAGTAGGGGAGCATTTCGGTAACAGTGACCACAATTCAGTAAGTTTTAAAGTACTGGTGGACAAGGATAAGAGTGGTCCGAGGATGAATGTGCTAAATTGGGTGAAGGCTAATTATAACAATATTAGGCGGGAACTGAAGAACATAGATTGGGGGCGGATGTTTGAGGGCAAATCAACATCTGACATGTGGGAGGCTTTCAAGTGTCAGTTGAAAGGAATACAGGACAGGCATGTTCCTGTGAGGAAGAAAGATAAATACGGCAATTTTCGGGAACCTTGGATGACGAGTGATATTGTAGGCCTCGTCAAAAAGAAAAAGGAGGCATTTGTCAGGGCTAAAAGGCTGGGAACAGACGAAGCCTGTGTGGCATATAAGGAAAGTAGGAAGGAACTTAAGCAAGGAGTCAGGAGGGCTAGAAGGGGTCATGAAAAGTCATTGGCAAATAGGGTTAAGGAAAATCCCAAGGCTTTTTACACGTACATAAAAAGCAAGAGGGTAGCCAGGGAAAGGGTTGGCCCACTGAAGGATAGGCAAGGGAATCTATGTGTGGAGCCAGAGGAAATGGGCGAGGTACTAAATGAATACTTTGCATCAGTATTCACCAAAGAGAAGGAATTGGCAGATGTTGAGTCTGGAGAAGGGGGTGTAGATAGCCTGGGTCACATTGTGATCCAAAAAGACGAGGTGTTGGGTGTCTTAAAAAATATTAAGGTAGATAAGTCCCCAGGGCCTGATGGGATCTACCCCAGAATACTGAAGGAGGCTGGAGAGGAAATTGCTGAGGCCTTGACAGAAATCTTTGGATCCTCGCTGTCTTCAGGGGATGTCCCGGAGGACTGGAGACTAGCCAATGTTGTTCCTCTGTTTAAGAAGGGTAGCAAGGATAATCCCGGGAACTACAGGCCGGTGAGCCTTACTTCAGTGGTAGGGAAATTACTGGAGAGAATTCTTCGAGACAGGATCTACTCCCATTTGGAAGCAAATGGACGTATTAGTGAGAGGCAGCACGGTTTTGTGAAGGGGAGGTCGTGTCTCACTAACTTGATAGAGTTTTTCGAGGAGGTCACTAAGATGATTGATGCAGGTAGGGCAGTGGATGTTGTCTATATGGACTTCAGTAAGGCTTTTGACAAGGTCCCTCATGGTAGACTAGTACAAAAGGTGAAGTCACACGGGATCAGGGGTGAACTGGCAAGGTGGATACAGAACTGGCTAGGCCATAGAAGGCAGAGGGTAGCAATGGAGGGATGCTTTTCTAATTGGAGGGCTGTGACCAGTGGTGTTCCACAGGGATCAGTGCTGGGACCTTTGCTCTTTGTAGTATATATAAATGATTTGGAGGAAAATGTAACTGGTCTGATTAGTAAGTTTGCAGACGACACAAAGGTTGGTGGAATTGCGGATAGCGATGAGGACTGTCTGAGGATACAGCAGGATTTAGATTGTCTGGAGACTTGGGCGGAGAGATGGCAGATGGAGTTTAATCCGGACAAATGTGAGGTAATGCATTTTGGAAGGGCTAATGCAGGTAGGGAATATACAGTGAATGGTAGAACCCTCAAGAGTATTGAAAGTCAAAGAGATCTAGGAGTACAGGTCCACAGGTCATTGAAAGGGGCAACACAGGTGGAGAAGGTAGTCAAGAAGGCATACGGCATGCTTGCCTTCATTGGCCGGGGCATTGAGTATAAGAATTGGCAAGTCATGTTGCAGCTGTATAGAACCTTAGTTAGGCCACACTTGGAGTATAGTGTTCAATTCTGGTCGCCACACTACCAGAAGGATGTGGAGGCTTTAGAGAGGGTGCAGAAGAGATTTACCAGAATGTTTCCTGGTATGGAGGGCATAAGCTATGAGGAGCGATTGAATAAACTCGGTTTGTTCTCACTGGAACGAAGGAGGTTGAGGGGCGACCTGATAGAGGTATACAAAATTATGAGGGGCATAGACAGAGTGGATAGTCAGAGGCTTTTCCCCAGGGTAGAGGGGTCAATTACTAGGAGGCATAGGTTTAAGGTGAGAGGGGCAAAGTTTAGAGTAGATGTACGAGGCAAGTTTTTTACGCAGAGGGTAGTGGGTGCCTGGAACTCACTACCGGAGGAGGTAGTGGAAGCAGGGACGATAGGGACATTTAAGGGGCATCTTGACAAATATATGAATAGGATGGGAATAGAAGGATACGGACCCAGGAAGTGTAGAAGATTGTAGTTTAGTCGGGCAGTATGGTCGGCACGGGCTTGGAGGGCCGAAGGGCCTGTTCCTGTGCTGTACATTTCTTTGTTCTTTGTTCTTTGTTCTTTTGTTAACTCATGGCAAAGCATAAATTAAAGATGGAGAAATTTGAACTTCTGTGTCATTCAAAATCAAGAACGCTCTCTACTAAGTAGAAAGGCATGCCAAAAACTGAAATTAATGTATAAAATGGATGAAGTTGCTGACCAGCAGTACATTTCAAGATGATTTTCCAAAATTGTTTTCAGGCCTAGGGAAGTTAAAGGTCGAGTACCATATCACAAGCTGATGCGAAACCAATTTGCCACTTCACAATTTAGAATGTCTCTGACCCACTGATGGACAAAGGCAAGGGGAAATTGAACAGGTGAAGCAGCAAGGGGTTATATCACCCGTCACCATGCCAACAAAATGGTTACAGGAATGGTTACGGTCCCAAAACCAAATGGCTCTCTAAGAATCTGCATGGATCTAACTATCTAAACAAAGCGGAAATGGGATCTGCCTGATGGCCTCAGTAGATGAGGTCTCAAGTGTCCAAACATGCCAAGAGTTCTTTATTTCTTTTTATCTTTTTATTTAAAAAAAATAAATTTAGAGTACCCAATTATATATATATTTTCAATTAAGGGGCAATTTAGCGTGGCCAATCCACCTAACCCACACATCTTTGGGTTGTGAGGATGAAACGCAAGCAGACATGGGGAGAATGTGCAAACTCCACACGGACAGTGATCCAGAGCCGGGATTCGAACCCGGGTCCTCAGCACCGTAGTCCCAGTGCGAAACACTGAGCCACGTGCTGCCCGAGTGCTTTATTTATTAAATTGAAACAATAGATTTTGGCAGTTGCCTCTTCAAGACAAAGAATCCAGATTGCTGAGCACATTTACAATGCCATTCAGTTTTATTGTTTCATAGAAACATAGAAAATAGGAGCAGGAGGATGCCATTCAGCCCCTCGAGCATGCTCCCCATTCATTATGATCATGGCTGATCATCCAACTCAATAGCCTGCTCCTGCCTTCCCCCCCATATCCATTGATCACTTTCGCCCCAAGTGCTATTGAAAGGGTCCTTCCGGTTCCTTCTTGTTTATTCCCTGTTTATTCCCTATCTTTTTCTCCTTTCTTTTATTGTTGCCATTACATTTTAATTCAATGAAAAATAAGCCATGTTTCTTTAATAGCATGATTCAGAAGGGTGCGCTGTTTTATACTGGTGTTTGGAGATTGGCTGGCTTTAGTGATGACTCAGTTTGATTGATGTGGCTGGTGGCCAATGAATTGGCCCAAAAGACTGTGCTCTGCCCGTTAACAGGTGGTGATTGGATCTGATCCCACTGGAATGTTTCAGAGCTTCAAGGGTTGAGTTTAGAACAAAAATTGAAACCTAATCTCACCATGAACGACCATGGGAGGGCAAAATAGAGTGAGGAAGAACGGAGAAGATTGGAACCTTACGCATAAGCGTATAGCGTGTGAGTTATCAATGCTGAGGCAGGGGGGTGAGTACAGGTCTGAGATCAACAGAAGGAAGGCACAATCATTGAAAAGAACTCCAGAACCAAGGTTGTGCAGGATTGAGACAGACCAGGGTATCATCAGGAGAAACTGTAGTGCCTTAATATCCTTGGAGAGAAAATTACACTTACTTCTCAGACCCTGATGATGAAGAAGAAAGACTTACTGCTAGCTCTCCAGCTACCCAGGAGAATATCATTCACACCGACATAAGGGAGAGTACAGAATATCCTTGATCTCAAAAGGAGATCAGAATGAGATCAGTGAGATTGGCCAATTCACCTCAGGGACTAACCCTGTGAAGCCTGAGAGTTCGGGGGAGATGTAGGGGGATGTAAATATGACAGGGATACTTGGAGGGAGATTTAACTGGTTAACATCAGAAGCACACATGGTGTTAGATCTCATGACAGAGAAGTAAGAGAGACCTGGAAAAGGGGATGTTTCAACTTCGTGTATAGGTCCAAATGTTGCTGTTAGTAGAAAGCAAAGATTTTAAGGAACTGTCGAATCAGGCAACATACTTTTGATGAGCAGGAAATCCCCAACCGCCCCCCCGCCATCTAGATCCCAACCACATAACAGAGCATGAAAACGTGATATCCGCAGGTACACTTGAGACATTCCGCAACTAATGGGCACCAGAGTTACTGAAGTGACTTGTCCACATGGAAACAAAGGGTTTTAACTTATATTACTTTCATAACATTTTATGTAACTTTCATAACATATGCGGTTTGCATTGGTGGTTCAGTGGCAGAATTCTCGCCTGCCACGTGGGAGGCCTTAGTTCGATTCCCAGCCAATGCAAGGCAATTTCTTTTTAGGATGGCACAGTGATGCACTGGTCAGCACTGCTGCCTCACATTGCCGAGGACCCGGTTCGATCCCGGCCCCAGGTCACTGTCCGTGCGAGTTTGCACATTCCCCCCGTGCCTGCGTGGGTTTCACCCCCACAACTCAAAGGTGCGCAGGTAGGTGCATTGGCCATGCTTAAAAATTGCCTTTAATGGGCGGCACAATGGTTAGCACTGCTGCCTCACAGTGCCAGGGACCCGGGTTTTCGATTCTGATCTCGGGTGACCGTGTAGAGTTTGCACGTTCTTCCCGTGTCTGCGTGGGCATCCTCCGGGTGTTCCGGTTTCCTCCCAAAGTCCAAAGATGTGCAGGTTAGGTGGTAAATTGCCCCTAGGTTGGGTTAGCATAGAATTTACAGTGCAGGAGGCCATTTGGCCCATCGAGTATGCACCTTGGAAAGAGCAGCCTACTTAAGCCCACGCCTCCACCCTATTCCCGTTACCCAGTAACCCCACCTAACCTTTAGGACACTAATAATAATAATTGCTTATTGTCAGAAGTAGGCTTCAATGACGTTACTGTGAAAAGCCCACAGCCGCCACATTCCAGCGTCTGTTCGGTGAGGTCGATACGGGAACGGAACCCGCGCTGCTGGCTTTGTTCTGCATTACAAGCCAGCTGTTTAGCCCACTGTGCTAAACCAGCCCCTAAGGGGGCAATTAAAAAAAAAATGTTGTTGCTAATTAGTGGCACGAACCATCCTAAATTGTTACCAACGCAAGCACTAAACAATGTTTTTTTGCGGAAAGCTGTGGGATGAGTAGGGCAGTAGGCATGGGCACATGGCTTTCTGCTTTACCCGCGCTCATTGGCTAAGGGGGAGGGGTAGCGGCCAAGGGGCGTGGCCCGGCCACGCGCGCAACGTCCGGCGTCCTCCAGCCGGCGCGCTGACGTAAGACACGTAGGTGACGAGGGGACGCAAAGGTGGGTCCGTTTAGTTGGGCAAGAGAGTCTGGAAGAGAGAGAGAAAGTGAGTGGAGAGGAGAGGAAAGGAAAAGGCAGGAGGAGGAGGAGGAAGAGGGAAAGAGGGAAGGAGGGAAGAGGAGGGGAGAGGCTGCACGCAGCTGAGGGAGATGGAGAGGAACAGCAACAGGACGGTGGTGGTCACAGGTAAGCTGAGATGTTGCTGAATTGTATCCACTGCACTTTGTTACAGTAACTCAGCGCTGGCTACACTGGAGGTAGCGACACCCTCTTGTGAATCAGCCTGAGGGAACTCCCAGCTGCAGTGCCTTACATTGCACCAACTTTACCGAGACAGGGGAGGAGGGTGATCCCCGCCTCACCCAGCCACCCTCCCTTCACACTCCTTTGTGTACTTGCTGTTTGTTGCACTTCAAGAATCTTTGGCTTGTCTTCATGTTTCTCTGCAAACTTCAGAATGCTGCTTTTTTTTTCAAATGTTGCTGCGTGTGCAAACTTTTCATTCAGCATGACTTTTAAATTCTAGCGCTTTGAACTCTAAACACCTGTTGATAATTAAGCAAGTTGGAGAAAATGGTGTTAAGTTACAAAATAAACATGTAGCAGTTTTTGTCAACAGTAGCAAAGTTTGAAAGTGATACATTGCTCCGATGGCTCTTACTGTAATTTTAGATTCCTGCACAAGGTGGAATTGGACTAATGTGAAAGGGACCCAGATAGTTTTTTTATCTTAAAAGAAAGAGTTGAGGCAAGCCAGAGAGGGGACTGTTTTTTTGTTGTTGCAGTGTTGGGCACAGTAGGGGAGCCATTATACTGTGCTGCATGTGATACAGAGCTGCACTAGACAAAGGGACAAGGGAGTTGGTCAGACAGGAGCAGAGACTGGGCCAGACAGTAAAATTAGGCAGAGGAGACCAAGCATGAAAGGCTTTGGATTGTTGAGTGTCTGCAGGAGGAGTGACATGACTTGGGAGTGTTGTGACGACTTGCCTGACTGCGAATAGCTGAGGCCTTTTTAACTAGTTGAAGAAAATGGAATGAGGCTGGAGGGAAGGTAGGAATCAGACAAAGCAGGGATTAATATTTATTAAGTCTAAATTTCGAGATCATAAGTAGCTTCAAGAATTATTTTTTTAAAAACATTTCTGCATGTTGGCAGGCACTTTCAAGTTCAGTACTTTGTTCTAAAAGTGAAAATCTTTGAGGCTGTGATGTTTGAAGAATACAGATTTCTCCGTTTCAGCTCCTGTTTTGTTTGATTTTGCAAAGTTCTGTGCTATTTTAAGGAAAAGAGAGCAATGGGAGACAGAGGAAAGGAGGAAATCAAGTGATGAAAAGTGAAAGGGCAACAGTCGAATTTATAATTTGACTTCTATTGCCTCTTTGTGGAAATAATGGCAGTTAGGTGCCGTTATCTTTATAAGCCCGCTAACTGTAATAAAGACTAGATCGATTTGCACAGCGCCTGTCATGACCTCTGAATGACCCAAAATGCTTTGCAGCCAGTGAGGTTTTTTTTCGTAGTCACGTGTTACTTGTAGAAAAGATGGCAGCCAACTTACACAGCAATATGATATTCAGATAAATTTTTATAGTTTAATCCATTGTGATGGTTGTTCAGTATTGTAATTCGGCTAAGAACCCATGAACTAGGTAGCGGGAAATCAGTCCGGCATGTTGCACCCGATTGCTAGCCACCTGAAAGCATATACCTGTGTGGATACCAGGGATCTGATGTCCAGGAACCGTATCATTGCTTTAGGAGAACGAGGGAAGGGGGGGGGGGGGGGGGTCAGTCAGCCCTTTGGCGCTGTTCTACTACTCCGTTTGATTGCAACTGATTTGTATCTAGACTTCTATGGACCGACATAACTCTTAATATCCTTGCTTCTTGCCTAAAGAATGTTTGTAGAGGGCAGCACGGTGGTGCAGTGGGTAGCACTGCAGCATCACGGCGCCGAGGTCCCAGGTTCGATCCCGGCTCCGGGTCACTGTCCGTGTGGAGTTTGCACATTCTTCCCGTGTTTGCGTGGGTTTCGCCCCCACAACCCAAAGATGTGCAGGCTAGGTGGATTGGCCATACTAAATTGCCCCTTAATTGGAAAAACGAATTTGGTACTCTAAATTTAAAAAAAAAAAGAACGTTTGTAGAGGTGGATTCCAGTTTGTGTGGACAGCAGGGGAGATGAAACGCCTCCCAACTGTCCTTGGTATGTCCCTAATTAATAACTGATGGGTGTTGTTAAGTGATGGAGCAATATTGCCCACTTTTCACATAGTACCCCTTCCCCCTGCAATTCTGATTGGTACATTTAGGTGAAAGTTATCAACACCACTTCCACTTGCAGCACCTTCAATGCAGCAGCATGTCCTGGGGCTCGTGGCAGGAATATTAGCAAGTAAAATTTGACGCAGCTGCATAATGAGAGATGTCCAAAAGCTTGGTCCAAGTGGCAAGTTTCGAGGGGTACCTGAAGGGAGGGGGTGAGGTACAGAAGCAAAGATTTATGGAGGGAATTCCAGAGCTTGGGGCTCGGGAACTGATGGTATGCGTGGCACTGGTGCGGTGATTTAAATGGAGCATGTGCAGGAGGCCAGAGTTGGAGGGGTGCAGAGATCTCGGTCGGGGCATGCAGAATTGGAGGTAGGGAGGGGTGATGCAATGGAGCTATTTGAAAATAAGGCTAAAAATTTTAATCCAAACACTGATGCTCTCCGGAGCTAATGTAGGTCAGTGGGCACAGGGGTGATGGGTGATGGAGCTTGGTGCGAGTTAGGATGTGACAGGAGGGGAAATTTACCAAGTTGTGCCTGCATCTGACCTGGGAGCACTCCAGGCTGAATTTGGTTGCCTGAACTGAACAATCTTCTATTCCTCATCACCTTGAGCAAAAGAACCCCACAATATTTAATTAGCAACATCTTGTTTAATTAAGTTATTATCGGACATCAGTTCATCTGATTTGTATCTAATCTGTATGTTAACATAATTTAAGACAGAATATACAATTGGTGATGAGAAGGGAAGAGTGAGAAATTAAACTGTAACTAGTGAATGTCACCAAATCTTTTTCACATGCTTCAAATAAATACTTAATGAGTAACTTAGTTGCAAAATTCTGTTCTAATTGATTCTGTGGATTTGATGTAGCCTGGAGTTCCAGCAGAAACCTTTTCTTCTCCTGTGTAAACTGTCTGAACTTCAAGATTCAAACTCTCCACACATGAAGCTGGGTCATTTTGAGCGAAGGATAGAGTGATTGTCACTGTGCCCTTTGTGATCATAGAACGGTACAGCACAGAAGGGGTGTTGGCCCTTCGGAACATGGGCACTTTGTTTGGGGACACCGGTCCCGCCATGCACTAGACGTTGTATCTCTCTTTTTTCCTTACAGTTTGGTACACTTGTTTCTTTAATGTAGTAGCCACAAGCATGATCTATTTTACTCAAATTTGAAATGGTACCAGGGCTAAAAGAAAAAGCATAGGATATAAGAGCAGTGAAATTATGATGGAGCTGTATAAAACGCTCATTAGGCCATAGCTAGAGTACATAGATTACATAGAACATACAGTGCAGAAGGAGGCCATTCGGCCCATCGAGTCTGCACCGACCCACATTAATCCCTCACTTCCACCCTATCCCCGCAACCCAATAACCCCTCCCAACCCTTATGGACACTACGGGCAATTTTTTAGCATGGCCAATCCACCTAACCTGCACGTCTTTGGACTGTGGGAGGAAACCGGAGCACCCGGAGGAAACCCACGCAGACACGGGGAGAACGTGCAGACTCCGCACAGACAGTGACCCAGCGGGGAATCGAACCTGGGACCCTGGCGCTGTGAAGCCACAGTGCTATCCACTTGTGCTACCGTGCAGTACGATGTGCAGTTCTGATCGGCACACTATAGGAAGGATGTGACTACACTAGAAAGGGTGCAGAGGGCATGCAACAGAATGTTGCAGCTATGAAGAGAGGTTGGGTAAGCTAGTGTTGTTTTCCTTCGAGTACAGAATGGTGCAGTTGGTGGGTGGGGAGACTTGATTGAAGTCTACAAAATTATAAAGGACATGTATAGGGTAGATGGGAAGAAACTCTTCCCCTTAGTAGAGGGGAGAATAGATTCACGGTAATGGGCAGGAGGTTTTGAGGGAAATTGAGGAAATTGAATATGTCCACCCAAGAATCCTCGGTTTAATGCCTCATTGAAAGGTGGTCCCTTCAGCAGAGCGCAGCAGTCCCTCAGTGCTGCACTGGAAGTGTCCACTTGGATTATGGGCTCAAATTTCTGGATTGAGACTTGACCCTGTGCCTGGAGTCTGAAGTAAGTGTGCTACCCATTGCACCACAGTGAAGGGGTCTAATTATCCTGTTCCTGTGTTCATTCGTTCTCTTTTTAAATAGTTTTTATTTCTTTTCCTGGTTCAGAATGCTTTGAGTACAGTGTCAAGTGTGTGCTTGGAGTGCCAATGAACTTTTTTGTTAGCTGCCTGTGCAATGGGGAGGATATTATCGCAGAAAACCCGATTTTATTTCCAATCTTTCTATAGCTTAAGAGGCACAGTTAATGTTATCTGCATCCAAACTGGCTGTGTGTCTTCTACTCTGTTTCATTGAAGCTAACAGTGGATTAGTCATAGACTAGTCCTAAATAGTTGTGCATTTAACTCATGAACAGCGGAGGTAGATTATTTGTTGGACCTTAAATTGCAAAATGAGCATATCTGACATTACTGTACAATTCTGGAGCTACTAACCTGCGATGAAGGACAGAGCAAGCTCATGTGGGACATAAATGTTAGTGTAGGTCTGTTGGGTTGAATGGTTGTTTCTATACTCTCCGTTCTACTTAACTTGGACTGCTCTGTTCCTCCCCCACATTTGTGTAAAGTATTATGATCTGTACTGCAGTGATGATAATCCTTTCCATTGAGGTATTCTGGACAGGCTGTCCTGAGAAGGAATCATATCCTCCTGAAATGGGAGTAATATCCTTCTGAACCTAGTCTTTACGCTGGACCTGCCCTCGAAAGCAAGTGACATCGGCAGCTCTTCAGTACTATCCCATTGACGAGTGTTGACAGAATTTTTTCATGATTATCTTACACATGACACTGTTCACACCAATGAAAGAACACTATGACTACCTACAGTTTGGCCTAGGAATCCCAGGATGGTGGTGAAGTGATTGGCTGAATTGTACCAGGAACGAATCTGCTTAACAGTGAAGTGTTTTTCCATTGGTTGAAGCACCACAATGCTATAATACTTAGTCATGGATAACCGCGGCTCACAGACCGATATTGTGTCCTCCAGCTCATTGTATGAGATGTTGCAATAAACCCAACAGTGTTCACATGATTCTTAGTTTTCCTCAGATCAACATCACCAAAGTAGGCTATCTAGTCATTTACCACTTTGTTGTTTGTGGGATTGACTGCCAAACCTCCCACAACATTCATTTTCAAACCCAGGATCGTGACCCGTGGGTGGGTTGCAGGCGGGTTTAGGAGAGTCGCGGGCCCATGCATCATGGCGTTCCCGATCACGGTGCTGTCTGCCACGCGTTCCCGATTGTGGGAAGTAGTGCCCTGTGGTACAACCGGATTTTACTAATGTCGACTGCAACCGGCTTTCAGAATGTCAGCCATTCCGTACCTTGTGCAGACACGGAATCTAGCGGGACAGAACACCACCTCCTCACATCAGCGCACTGATCCAGGAGCAGATTTTTTTTTGGAATCGCTGAATCACTCCTGCCTGGAGTGGCAGCAGAGAGCAGGTCACGCACTCGTACCCTACCGTCACTTGCACTGGGAGCGAGAGCGATTACTCCATTTTGTAGCTGCCAGCAGTGCTGGTGTGAACTCCAGGGCCTCTGGTGAACAACCCATGAAGAAGAAGCTGAAAACAAGGACAAAGTAGCATAAAGATGATTTACTTGAGGTGTGGATTATTAATTGTTCCAATGCAAATCTAGATTCAAAGTTCATGTGTGTTGTGTGCAGGGAAGTACTGGCAAATGAAAGTTTAAAACCCTCCAAACTTCAAAGACATTTGAAGACTAAGCATGGCGAGTTTGAGGACAAACATCTTTAGTTTTTTTCAGTGGGTGCAGTGAGAACTTATCATCAGCTGAGGTCATTATCAGAAATGTAACATTGAATAACGTAGCAAGTGAGATCGTGAGGACCAAGCAAGCTCACTTGTCACATTAAAGGTAAGTGAAAATGGTGGCTCGCGAAGGTCAGCTGGCATGGGTCATGAAGGTTCGCCAGCATGGGTCACGAAGGTCGGTTGATGTAGGTCTCAAAGCATGGCCGGTTGGTAAAAATGGGTCCTGGGCAAAATTGAAAAACACTGTCCTACAGAACTGCAGTGAAAAAAAGCCCTGTTGACAGTGAGGTACTCTGGGAAACCCTGAGGTTGTGAAAGGCAAATTTTTTCATAGAACATAGAACATACAGTGCAGAAGGAGGCCATTCGGCCCATCGAGTCTGCACCGACCCACTTAAGTCCTCATTTCCACTCTATCCCCGTAACCCAATAACCCCTCCTAACTTTTTTTGGACACCAAGGGCAATTTAGCATGGCTAATCCACCTGCACGTCTTTGGACTGTGGGAGGAAACCCACGCAGACATGGGGTGAACGTGCAGACTCCGCGCAGACAGTGGCCCAGCGGGGAATCGAACCTGGGACCCTGGCGCTGTGAAGCCACAGTGCTATCCACTTGTGCTGCCTTGGAATTATCTTGGAATTTTTTAAAAGTTGAGTTTAGATTGCCGTCTAACGTTCTCCAGTTTTCCTCTTTTCCCATTGTTTGTGCCTGCTCTTCTTTGATAATATGCAGTTTGAGCAAACTTTATTAATTCCCTATCTCTGCAACTTTCTCCATCCTTACAAACACCCCTGAGATCTCGGCACTCCTCCGATTTTGGCTTCCTGCGCATACACTATTTTCATCGCTCTGACAATGACCGACATGCCTTCAGCTGCCAAACCCATAAACTCCAGGATTCTGTACACCCCAGCCTCTCCTGTAATTCACTTCTTAAAGGCTGTCTCTTTGACCAATCTTTTCTTCACCTGTCCTAATATCTCCATGCGTGTCCGTCAAACTTGGTTTTGATTATGCTCCGACGAAATAGTTTGGGATGTATTACTATGTTAAAAGCACTATATAATTGCGAGTTAACGAGGACAAATGTTTAATTACAATAGTCACAGCTTCTGAAATCAGTCGGAATTAATCATTCTCGACCCTTCAGTTTGTTTTGATGTCTTTCCAGAGCGCGTTTAGCTCAGTTGGCTGGATGGCTGGCTCCTGTTGAGGAGCGAGGTCAACAGCGTGGATTCAATTCCTGTACCGGTTGAGGTGATTTTGTGAAGGCCCCGCTTTCTCGACCTTGCCCCTCGCCTGAAGTGTGGTGACCCTTGGGTTAAATCCTCTGTGACTGTGGCAACATTTTATATAAAATGAGGAGCCACATGCCTTGAACCGGCAGACGGAGATATTAGTGGTGAATTAATGCTGTATTGAATGGTGTTTTCACAAAGATATTAACCTGTTCAAACAACTAAAATTAAGTCTGCTGTTCATCTGTCAGCCTGCAAATACAGACTTAAAACGTTTTGTTCTATTAAAAAAGCCAATCATCATAATCTTTATTATTGTCGCAAGTAGGCTTACATTAATACTGCAATAAAGTCACCGTGAAAAGCCCCTAGTCACCACACTCCGGCTCCTGTTCGGGTACACTGAGGGAGCATTCAGAATGTCCGATTTACCTAATAGCCTGTCTTTCGGGACTTGTGGGAGCAAACCGGAGCACCCAAAGGAAACCCACTCCGACACTGGGAGAATGTGCAGACTGTGCACAGACAGGTGACACCTGGGACCCTGGCTGTGAAGAACAGTGCTATGATATTTTGGGTTAACGACCTTCCATCTCAACAGCCATACTCGAAAGATACACCTATTTGACACATGCTTGCCGTCATTGTCACTGAGTCAAAACCCTGTAGCTGCTTCCCTACAGCACCTTCGCCACACAGTCTAAAGTAGTCCACAAAGGTGCCCCACCACTTCTAGTACCTAATGCCAACCTTGCCAGTGGTGCCTGTATCCCAAGGATGACATTTACATAAACCTGTCCTGCCCTCGATTACAGGCCATTCGGCACATCAAATCTGCATCGTCCCTCCTCACGAGCCCACACCACCTCCCTATCCCTGTATAACCTAACCTATACGTCTATACACTAAGGGGCAATTTAGGGAGAATGTCTGTGTGAAGTTTGCACAGTCACCCAAGGTCGGAATTGAACCCAGGTCCCTGGTGCTGTGAGGCAGCAGTGCTAACCACTGTGCCACCCTGCCGCTTTCTTGAGAAACTTGGATAAACAGCTCAGGCAGAGGTTTAAAAAATAAATATGGCAATCTTGAAAATGTGAAATACATTCTGGAAGTTCATAGCGAGTCCGATCGCATCTGCTAACCTGTCAATTCAGTTACTGTGCAACCCATGTCTCAAAATATGTGTAACCTGATCCCTCCTTTTGTTGTTGAGCGATGTCAGCTGTCAAGTGAAATTCCTGGCATTGAGCTGTAATGGTTCTGATATTAGATTTGTTACCCAGAGGTCATCTATTTCCACCCCCTGTATGAACACCTGTCCCTGCCTTCGCTCATCTGCTGTTGACACCCGCAACTATTTCAATCACCCCCGATCTCCAAACTTGAGCTCGCTCAAAGGTCCACATCTTCTATCTTGCCTTTCTCCGAACCATTCACCCACCCCACACACCCCACACACACACACACACACACACACACACACAGCACTGTCCTGCTCCTCCTCCATTACCTCAATTTTCAAATTCTGATATTTGTGGTCAAACCCTTGTGTGGCCTTGCCCCTCCCCATCACTGTAACCTTATCCTTCAAACCTCTTGAGATCTCTGCGTGCTTCCTCTTGCCCATTGGGCATCCCTTCACCTGCCTGGCCTCTAATCTCTGGAGTTTTGAAAACCCAGGAGTATTTTAAAGCCATCTTTTACCAAATTTTCAGTCCTAATATCTTAATACTGCCTGGTGACATTTGGTGATGCTGCTGTTAAATGTGTTTGGATGTTTGACTAAACTTGTGTTTATATAGTGCATTCAGTAGTGTTGTGGTTTTGAATCCCACCATGGTAAATTCAGGGTATGAATTCAATAAATCTAGTCATTTTTGTGAACAGGAAAAGTGACCATGACACCAGATTTGTGTAAAACCCATCCTTTGACGTGACCGAGCAAGGCTCTCAATTACACAACCAACTGCCGGGCGTGACACGGTGGCGCAATGGTTAGCACTGCTACCTCATGGTGCCGAGGACCCGGGTTCAATCCCAGCCTGGGATCACTATCCGTGTGGAGTTTGCATATTCTCCACGTGTCTGCGTGGGTGTCACCCCCACAACCCCACAGATGTGCAGGGTAGGTGGATTGGCCACGCTAAATTGCCCCTTAGTTGGAAAAAAAAAATTGGGTACTCTTAAGTTTATTTTGGAAAAATAACACAACTAACTGCTTCTGGAAAGTGAACCATCCCCATCTTGAGGGAACTGGAGATGGGTGGCGAAGGTGCTTCCTGTCAGCGTAACCCTCGCTTTGTTAAATACTGTGTGACTTGAGCAAATTCACAGCTTTCTTATTGAGTAAAGTTTCTTGGAGCAAGCCCCTCAATCTTGTTCCACAATTCAATTAGATCATGGCTCTACCCACTTGCCTTGATTCTGTCAACTTTGAACCCTATGCCTCATACAAATCTATCCATGTGCGTTTTGCAATTTTCAATTGACCCCCCAGCCTCAACAGCTTTGTGAGGAGGAATAATTCCCTAGAGATTCTTAAAATCAGCTGTTTGTTTCAGGATGGTGTCCCCAGTTTCCACCACCAGAATCAATAGTTTCTCTCTCTCTCTCTACTCGAATAAACTCCTTTTGAACACCTCAATTAGATCACATCTTAATCTTCCAAACTCAAGGAATTGCATGCCGAGTCGATGCAACCTGTCCTCATTTTTAACCCTTTCATCCTGATACTCTTCAGTGAATCTAACCTGGATCCCCTCCTGGTGTCATACTTTCCCTGGGTATGATGCCCAGAAGTGAACGAGGCGCTGTATATGGGGTCTAACCAGACCTGTAATGTAACTTCCATCACGGGATAGTCTCTACTATCTAAGCGCTTGGATCATAGTTCTGTGATGTCAGTGGAAGTTTGCAGTTGGCAGGAAGTAAATGGGTGACCCACAGCTTTTTTTCTGCTGGGGTGTTGGGGCGGAAGTGGAGCAATGCGGGTTGGGGGGGGTGGGGAGATGACCCTCCCTAACCAAGATTTATTTTAACACTAGGTCAGATGTCTTGAGGTCATTGATCTGTTTTTCCCTTGAGCCCATATTTTGGCTATGGGCTTAATTCCCCTGTAGTTGAAGTTGAATGGTGCCGTATGTGAGATTGCAATTGTCTTCCTGCACTGAGTGGCTTAGGTTTTGGGTGGGAAGATGTTATGGGTAGTTGGGTTACACAAGGTTCTGGTCTGGTTGAATGTCTGTTGATGTATCTATCAATGGTTCGGATATAGAGCCAGAATGAAAGATGTCTAAATTTTCAGAAAATACTGGAATGAAACAGATAGGAAATAACTCCGAGGAACAAAAAGTTGAGAAATATTGTTCCGAACATTGTGGGGAGAAAAGTGGCAGATTGAATTCATTGTCTGTATTTATATTGTCTGTTAAAAGTAGTAATTCTACTTTGTGAAAAGCTGAAGGATGTAAAGGAGCTGTGTTATGACCCCCTTGGAGTTGCAACACAATTGAAATTAACCAATAATTCTTAGAACAATACCTGAAGTCTTTGGCCCTTGGCTGCCCAACAATTACAGTCACCAGGTTTGTAAATGTAAACACAATTGCTTCTTGTAACAACTGTAATGAAATATGCAGCAAATACAACTGGTTAACTCCTCTAATTCCTAACCCCCCACTTTTAACTTGCCCCCACCTTCCCATATTCCTTCCAAATTATATATCACTGTCGATTCATTCGAGTCTCTGCAGTTTTGGAAATATAGCAACTCGCAGCCTTTCTAGAGAGAGGTAAGAGCCGGTCCTTCCACTGAGTATCATGGGTTCAAACGGAACTCCTCGGGTCTCTGAAAATCATTCCACTCAGGCAGGATCCAATCACCACCTGTTAGCAGGCAGAATACGGCCTTTTGGCCAACTGATTGTCCACTAGCCAATCAATCGAACAGAAGTCTGGATCTTGGTGTTCGAAAAACCAGCAGAATATGTTGCAACTTCTTGAATTCCTCATTCTCTCGGCTGCTTGACTTAAAGATAGATAGCTATTAATCATCTGTGGATCAAAATAGTAGCAGCAAAAATAAAGATAGGGGAAATAAAAGAATCAACAGGGCAGCACGGTAGCATAGTAGTTAGCACAATTGCTTCATAGCTCCAGGGTCCCAGGTTTGATTACTGACTTGGGTCACTGTCTGTGCGGAGTCTGCACGGTCTCCCCGTGTGTGCGTGGGTTTCCTCTGGGTGCTCCAGTTTCCTCCCACAGTCTAAAGATGTGCAGGTTAGGTGGATTGACCATGCCAAATTGTCCTTGGTGTTCAAAATTGCCCTTAGTGTTGGGTGGGGTTACTGGGTTATGGGGATAGGGTGGAGGGTGTGGGCTTGGGTAGGGTGCTCTTCCAAAGAGCCGGTGCAGACTCGATGGGCCGAATGGCCTCCTTCTGCACTGTAAATTCTAAAAGATTCTTGCAGAATAGAGATGTTAATTTCAATGTTTAAAATCCGTGCCTCAAGATAAAGACGTTTGAAAGTATAAGATGAAATATTGGACTTTATGGTAATGGATTCTGCTGTCATTTGGAACGGTCAATATTTAAAAAAAAAAAAGATTTACAGTCTAGGTTGATGTTAGTATGTATGTGAAGTAATTGCTGGAGGGATAGATTGTGGCAATACCTTTGTGCTGTGCTTGCTTGTCCTGGGGGCACTTAATTCTGTTCTCAAATGGGCAGCACGGTGGTTAACATTGCTGTCTCACGGCGCCGAAGTCCCAGGTTCGATCCCGGCTCTGGGTCACTGTCCATGTGGAGTTTGCACATTCTTCCCGTGTTTACGTGGGTTTGGCCCCCAAAACCCAAAGATGTGCAGGGGAGGTGGATTGACCACGTTAAATTGCCCCTTAATTGGAAACAATGAATTGGGTACTATAAATTTAAAAAAGAGAAAAAAAAATGTTGTTCTCAAATGTCAAAATTTCCCGATGACCATGACGTCTTTATGTGGGGCTGCCTGAGGTTGTTTTTTCCCCCCTCCCGTATTGGCGTCCAGCTTGCAAGCTGAGATGGGCTTTCAACTTGCCTTTTTATTATCTAAGTTTGGGACATCCTGTGGTAATGATTCCCATGCTGCTGGCTGTTGAACACTGCAGAAATCCTTCGTTGACCCACATGACCAAGACAATGAAGTTGATATGTGCATAATCTTGATGCAAGCATTGTAATACTTGGCCGCTGTTTTTGTAACAAGTGTTTAATGCATGGGGGTCTCAAACTGGTCTTTGGTGTTTATGCTCCTCGTGACCTTCCTCCCATTCTTCTTCATCTCAACCCATCCTTGTATTTCTTTCTCCCTGTTGGTTATCCAGCTTCTCCATTAAATACATCTATATTATTCCACTCAAACCACTCCCTGTGGTAGGAAGTTCTACATTCTCCCCAATTACTGGGTCAAGAAGCTTCTTCTTAATTCTCGAATTAATTTATTGGTGGCTATCTTGTATTAATCACAAATTCTGGTTTCCCCCCCAACAAATGGGAACACGTTCAAGTCTACCCTAATGAACCCTTTCATTACTTTTTAAAAAAAATAATTTTTATTAAGGTTTTCATAAAATATCAATAACAAAATGAAAAAGGAACCCAACAGGGTTAAGTACAAAACACAGTCTAGAAAAGCAACCCTCCATACCCCCCTCCCCCCTGTACATAAATAATAAATTAACATTAACACCCCGACTTAACACAACAAGTATATACACCCCCTCAGACCCTCCAGTGTAAATAACAAAAACAACAATAAAGTCAAGCCCCCCCCCCCCCCCCCCCCCCCGCGGAGTTGCTGCTGCCATTGACCAATGTCTACGGTTCTGCCAGGAAGTCTAAGAACGGTTGCCACCGCCTAAAGAACCCTTGTACCGACCCTCTCAAGGCGAATTTCACCCTCTCCAACTTAATAAGCCCCGCCATATCCAAAAGTGGAGATGTAATGGTGAATCAACACAAGATCTTACAAAGACCTCCATTAGCGAATTCCATTCAAGTTTTAAAAATAAATTTAGAGTACCCAATTTTTTTTTTTTTTCAAATTTAAGGGGCAATTTAGTGTGGCTAATCCACCTAACCTGTACATCTTTTGGGTTGGGGTGAAACCGACGCAGACACAGGGAGAATGTGCCAACTCCACGTGGACAGTGACCCAGGGCCAGGATTCAAACCCGGGTCCTCAGCGCTGCAGTCCCAGTGCTGCCCACTCCATTCGATTTTGGCCTCCATATTGTGAGGTGATGTTCCCACAATAAGTGAGGATCCAGTGGAGACCAGCTGGATTTCTGTCTGGTATGTGGAAATACAAGGATGAAGAAAAACTGGGGCTGCTTTTAATATAACGGAGGATGTTATCGGACCATATGACGGACCTGTTTCAAATTTACTGGGACAGAGTAGATAGGAACAAATTGTTTCCAGTGATTAAGGTTCTAGAGCAAGGGGACATGGATACAAGATTGAGTAAGAGATTAGGATAATTTGCAGAGAATATGTTACTAGAGTTGACAATTGAAGCTGAGGTGATGTCAACATTTAAGAATAGATCAGCTGGGTAGGAGAAGGAAAGGGGTGAGCATAAAGACGGGAGGCACAAAGGCTCAAGGTTAAGACATTTCTATGTAGATGGGGCGGCACAGTAACACTGTGGTTAGCACTGTTGCTTCACAGCTCCAGGGCCCCAGGTTCGATTCCCGGCTTGGGTCACTGTCTGTGCGGAGTCTGCTCGTTCTCCCCGTGTCTGCGTGGGTTTCCTCCGGGCGCTCCGGTTTCCTCCCACAGTCCAAAGATGTGCAGGTTAGGTGGATTGGCCATGATAAATTGCCCTCAGTGTCCAAAAAAGCTTAGTGGGGTTATGGGGATGGGTGGAGGTGTGGGCCTGGGTAGGGTGCTCTTTCCAAGGGCCGGTACAGATTCGATGGGTTGAATGGCCTCCTTCTGCACTGTAAATTCTATGATAAATGGCGCATTTCTGAGGAGTGGTTTCTATGTCATTGTGTCTTAATATTTGTCTTCATAGTCAATGAATCCTTTGCATAATTAAATCAATGTTTTTCCTGCAAGTTTTGTTTTTACGCTTTGCCTTACCCGGAGTACCTAAACAGATTTGCAAGCTCCTTTAATCCATATTAATTTAAATCAAATGTTGTTGAATTTTTATATAATTCACAACCGTAGTATTTGCTAGAGTACTTTTCAGTCAGTGAAGCACTCTTTGAATGGATTCGCTGTTGTAGGTAAACATCACAGACAGTGTGCACACAGCGAGCTTCCTCAAACAGCAATGAGCCAGATACTGTATTTCAGTGATGGCGCTGAGGTTAAAATAATGGTCCAGGATTCGAGGGCTCTACTGCTGTTCTTTGAAATAAGGATCATGGGATCTTTCAATTCTGCCTGTCAGAGCAGCTGGCACGTGGTCAATGCCACGTTCAAGAGATCTGAGCGTGCAGCACTCCCTCTGTACTGCATTGTGAGTGTCGGCCTGGGTGATGTATTCGGGACCCCGGAGTGGAACTGGAAGTTCCAATCTTTTGAACCCGAAGTTAAAACCTGAAGCAGGTTAGCACATCACTCAAAATAATGAGCAAAAGATTTTCGTACATGTCTTGTTTGTTCCAGGTACTTGAAGAGCCTATTTCTAAAGCATCAGGTTTTTGTACTAAATTTTGTAATGTTGAAATGCTTTAATTTTTAGGGTTCGGTCCCTTTGGTGAACATACTACCAATGCAAGCTGGGTTGCTGTGCAGGTAAGACGACGTTTTTGATTTTTGGTCATTATAAGTATAAAATGTCAGTGTAGTGAGTCGGGCCTTTTCTGTGCTGTTCTATGTTACTGTGCTTGCCCTCCGCCCCCCGGATTTCTGCAATCTCCTCCAGCCCCAAACCCTCTGGGATCTCTGCTCTTTAATTCTGGTCTCTTGAGTATCCCCAATTTTAATTGCTCCATTGCTGATTCAGCCGTCTAACCCTCGAGCTCTGGAATTCGGTTTCTAAACCTTTCCTATCTTTTAACTTCACTTTTCTCTTTCATCACTCTCCTGAAAACCTAGCTAATTGACTAACCTTTAGGCCACCTGTCCTATATTGTCGTATCAGTGTCCAAATTCGTAGTTTATACTTTCTTTAAAGTGCCTTGAGGCATTTAATTACATTAAAAGCGCTATGTAAATGCAAGTTGTTGTTGGCGAGTAACCCAGAGGCGCAGAATAAAAATAGCGATGGAGTTTCAAATCCCACCAGAGGCAGTTGGAGAATTTGAATTCTGTTTATAAAAACCGGCGATAGAATACTGTTGTCGGTTCTTTTATTTAAAAAAAAACGTGATCATGAAGTGGTTAGATTATCAAGAAAACGGGGGGAAAAAAACAACTGGTTTATCTCTACAAACAATAAAAACTACAGTAGTACACAAAGTCAGCTCATCATTATCTCTTCACCATGAGGATTTAGTGGTTACTGGTGGAATGATTGACTGGATTTATTGTGCACAATTCTGGCCGCCACTCTACCAGAAGGATGTGGAGGCTTTGGAGAGGGTGCAGAGAGGAGGTTTACCAGAATGTTGCCTAGTCTTGTGTGTGTGTGTGTGTGTGGGGGGGGGGGGGGTTAGCTATGTGGAGAGGCTGAATAGACTTCCGACTGTTTTCATTAGAAAGACGGAGGTTGAGGGGTGACCTGATACAGAGGTCTAGAAGATTAAGGGGCATGGATAGAGTGGATGAGCAGGCACTCTTTCCCAGGGTGGAGGGGTCAGTCACCAGGGGGCATAGGTTGAAGGTCCATGGGGCAAAGTTTAGAGGAGGTGTGCAAGGCAGGTTTTTTATGCAGAAGGCCTGGAACGTGTTGCCAGGGGAGGTTGTGGAAGCAGATACATTAACGGCGTTCAAAAGGCATCTTGACAAACACATGGATAGGATGGGTGTAGTGGGGTATGTCATGAGGGTTTTGGCAAAGGTTGGTATGATGACCAGTAGAGGCTTGGAGGGCCGAAGGGCCTTTTTCTGTGCTGTATTCTTTGGAGAATTTATTTCTTCTCTTTGCGCAGTGGGATCTTTGCCATTCACCAGCGTCACACAGCTTTAAGTTCCCATCTTGTGAGCCATATGGGCTGACAAATAGTGGACGTATTAGACAGCGTTTTTAAAAAACATTTTTAATAAAGGAACTATAGGTGCTGCCCAATTACTTGTAGCAACTGGTTCAATGACTCCTGTTAGCCTTTTGACTTAAAAAAAAATGTAGAGTACCCAATTCATTTTTTCCAATTTAAGAGGCAATTTAGCGTAGCCAATCCACCTAGCCTGCACATCTTTGGGTTGTACGGGCGAAACCCACGCAAACACGGGGAGAATGTGCAAACTCCACACGGACAGTGACCCAGAGCCGGGATCGAACCTGGGACCTCGGCGCCGCGAGGCAGCAAGGCTAACCCACTGCGCCACCGTGCTGCCCTTCAATTAGAACTTGACTGATCTGTATCTTAACTCCCATCTACCCAGCCTGGTTCCATCACCTAACCATGTCTATCAAAATTTTTCAGTTGAACTCCAGCCTCAACAGCTTTTTAAGGAGTCACCGTTCTCTATTTTCACTATCATGTGTGTGCAGAAATGCTTTCCAGCGTTAACCTCTTAAAATTGGAGCCAGGCCATTCAGAGACTGGAACCTTTGCTTTTTGGAGTTCTTCCAATACCTAGGTGTACGGAGTAATTTTTAATACCGATACAGAGGTCATGACTGAGATCAGTGGGTGAGAAAAGCCAGTCTTTTTGAGACACTATGGCAATTAAGTTTTAATCCTGATTTACAGACCAGGTGGAGAGCGAAGCTTTTAAGATTACAGTTCAGATCTTTGACAAAACCATGGTTTTTGGTCACGTCCCGATTGTGATGTTTCATATGTGAGCTTGATGTTGACTTAAGTGTTCCTTTCCTCACCGGCCGCCCTACCCCCACCCTGCGCCCCCAACATCAACCCTAAACACACTTGGGGGCTTTGTACTATTAGCACCGATCCAGACAGCAGGCAGTGGGAATGAGCCGACACAAAGGCAAGAGACCAGACGTCTGTTCCCAGGGCAACGGGATCTGCATTTTAATCAGAGAAGCATCAATCAGAAAGTTGCAATGTTAAACATTGGCCGTTGATTTGGGGATGACTGCAGGCTGCAATTTTTTTGTTTCTTGACTGACTCCTGGGTTTGCACCAGTCAAACTTTTACTTGTTCTAAATTTTGTGTCTGAGCTGAATTAGATAGTTTTTAAAAAAAGTTAACTATTTGAAGGATATAAATCTCAAACGCTTCATGACAAAAATACTTAAATCAAATTACCATTTGTTCAGGTTGCCAACCGTCCAGAATTTGCCTGGAGTCTCCAGAAATTGTAAGGTTAATTGCTTAGATGGCTGTGAACAATCTGAGAAAAATGATGAAAGCATATATATATATTTTTTAAATTTTAGAGTACTCAATTATTTCTCTTTATTTATTTTTTCAATTAAGGGGCAATTTAACGTGGCCAATCCACCTACCCTGCACATCTTTGGGTTGTGGGGGCAAAACCCACGCAAACACGGGGAGAATGTGCAAACTCCACACGGACAGTGACCCGGAGCCGGGATCGAACCTGGGACCTTGGCGCCTGTGAGGCAGCAATGCTAAGCATTATATATTTTAATCCCCCCCCCCCCCCCAACACTATTCGGGGGTAGGGGTTGGTCTAAAGCCTCTTTGACCAGCTGGGGCAGTTGGACCAGGGAACCATGTGTGGCAGCCTCCAGGAATATGTCCAACCAGAGTTGGCAATCCAACCAATTTTGTTTTGTGTTTCTTTTTCCATTTTGCATGGCAGTTTTACACTGGAGGAACGGAGCTGACCATTGGCAACCCGGGTCCTTGTTGGATAGTGGGGCTGCACTACGTCACCCCTGGCTGAGTAGATGGCACTCACTTTTCTGAGCCAGAAGGCCGTGAGTTCGAGCCCAGCACTAGGCACTTGTGCGTAATCCAGGTTGGCATTCCCAGTGCAGTACTGGAGGAGTACTGACCTGTTGGAGATGCCGTCTTTGGGTGGCTCATTAAACGGAGGCTGTCTCCTCGCTCAGATGAATGTATAAGATCCCAGGATTCACTTTCAAAGAGTAAACGATTTACCTGCAGCGTGCAAAGAAAAACATTGTTTGTATGATCTTACTGTACAGAAATTTGTGTTTCCTACATTTCACCAGTGACTACATTCTCAAAATATTTAAAGGGCTGTGAAGCACTTTTAGACATACTGATGTCATAAAAGATGTTCTGTAAATGTAAGGGTGCTTTTGTCTTCTAGTGAGTCAAGCACTTTCAAGGCAACACATTCACTTTGGGCACCCAAGTAACAGCGGAGGACTCCACTGGTTAATTAGCTCACTGTTCATTTACCTGGTAGCAGTTTGTGATTTGTGTGTAAACTGGGTATGTCGAGGCACTAAACCTGCAAGTGGTTTATCTCTAAACTCCCTTCTGACTTGGTGCAGTTTCAAACCTTTTGCCACGGCATCTCATGGTATTTTGGATGATTTAACGCCATGAGCATAGGCATCATTAATAATGCACTTGGGAGGCCATAAATGTGAAATTTCCTGCGCATTTGCTGTGTATGCATGTGCATCAACACAATTAGCAGGCAGTTAAAACCATTTGTATATAAATAATGGAGGACGTGACTTGGAATTTTTTGAGAACTTCTCAATCACATTTTGTTTCTCCTTCTCTTGTGAATCAATACCATCCAAGAGAAGGTATTGAATCCATTCCAGTAGCATTTATCATCTGCTTTCACCTATACAACCGACTGCTGCTCATCCTGCCCCGAAGGTTTATTCTATAGGTTTCTGTTCCTGATTACTGAAAGGATTAATGGAACCCTGAGAGTGACATTGTGGGGGAAAGCAAGGAAATGGAGGCTCCAAGTATGCAATGAAAACCATAGTCTTTGACCTTAACAATGAAAGGGTGGGGAGTGCTAATTCTGGGCTATTGAGTTTGTTCTGCTACTTAATTGATTCCAGGGAGCTCGTCTGCCCGTTGCACAATCTAGATGCTGAAGATCAGAGTCCAGCACCATGTGTATTTGTGTCTGTGTCTATATGAGAGTGCATGTGCCTGATTGATCCTGTGTGCAAGTGGACCCTTGGTGTTCTCCGCACCTACAGCACAAGAAAGAGACACTAGAGATTCAGTAAAGTGACGATTGTGAACTTTGAAATATAAACGATTGTGAACTTTGAAATATAAACAGAACATGCAAGTCAGGCCCATCAGCCTCTGAACAGAGAACAGGCGGGTAAATGTTTTTGGTGGTGGCACTTCATCAGAACAGTGTTATAACTGAACTATGATCACTTCTTTACAGTCCTGTGCTACATGATACTGGGATTGTGGAATTTTGATGCTGCGTCCAATGGAAGTGTGCAAATCATCCAACACTGTCCAAATATTCCATACCTAAGCTGCCTTTGGAGGGAACATTCGGGAGCTTGACAATAGGGTACAGTACTGGTGGGAACAGGTCTGTCACTATGACACTGGGGTACAGTACTGGAGGTCACCGGTCTGTTACTGTATAAAACTGGGGTACAGTACTGGTGGGCACAGATCTGTTACTGTATAACACGGGTACAGTACTGGAGGGCACTGGTCTGTTACTGTATAACACGGGTACAGTACTGGAGGGCACAGGTCTGTCACTATAGCCCTGGGGTACAGTACAGGTGGGGACGGGTCTGTCACTGTATAACACTGGGGTACGGTACTGGTGGGGACCAGTCTGTCGCTGTACAACACTGGGGTACAGTACTGGTGGGGGCAGGTCTGTCACTGTATAACACGGGTACAGTACTGGAGGGCACAGGTCTGTTACTGTATAGCACGGGTACAGTACTGGTGGGGACAGGTCTGTTACTGTATAACACGGGTACAGTACTGGAGGGCACAGGTCTGTCACTGCATAACACTGGGGTACAGTACTGGTGGGGACGGGTCTGTCACTGTATAACACTGGGGTACAGTACTGGTGGGGACGGGTCTGTCACTGTATAATACTGGGGTACAGTACTGGAGGGCACAGGTCTGTCACTGCATAACACTGGGGTGCAGTATTGGAGGGCACAGGTCTCACTTATAACACTGGGGTACAGTACTAGTGGTGACGGGTCTGACACTATAACACTGGGGCAGTGTTGCGGTTGCATCTTTCGGAGACCAATTTGTTTAGAAATATCACAAGTCTATTAAGAACATAAGTATCAGGAGTAGGCTATTTGACTCTTAGTCATTCAACAAAACAACAGTCAATCTTCCACCTCCAATCTGTGATCTGATCCTAACTGAGCATCCCATAATTCCCTCAGTACCAAAAAAACTATTGATCTGTCTTGAATATGACCAATGCCTGAGCATCTAGTGCTCTCTGGCGAAGAGATTTGCAAAGTTTCCCAACCCTTTGAATGAAGAAATTTCTCCTCAACTCCATCCCAAATGATTGGCCCCTTATTCTGAGACTCTGATCCGGAGTGTTTCACACACATGCTTGTTTTTCATTTTTAATACCAATTCATCAAATATACTTGTTGTGTATCTGGGATTACATTCCTGCTGGTCCAGCAACACGTGATGCATAATAACGTCCACAAGAGTGTTTGCGCTGGCTTTGGACAAATCACCATCTTGATTGTATGAGCAACATCTTTTAATAACCCTTTCATCGTGCTTTACAAGAATCCAAAATGTGGGCACCTTCATACCTTTACTTTTTGCGGCAACAAAGAAATATAATGCAACCAATTGATAACATTAAAATAGTGTGGTGTTTTAGTTGGCCAATTCTGTCTCATGTACTGTAGGTAGCGTAGACCTTGGGTAGAGAAGGGTCACTTTCCTGGAGGGTGAGAGCATTCACCTGATTGGTGATTCAGATAGATGTTCAAGTTCCCAATGCCCTGGATCAACATGCCTCCCTTGACCAAATCACCATTTTAAAATAGGTTACTCTGCTGGGTCACGGGTTTTGACACAACACTGGTCTCTAAATGGCAAAACAATTGCTGTATTTGCATATGGAACGCCCACCACATTGGAGAAATCCACAGCGTCCGAATATCTTTTGGGGTGTTTTTGGTGTGCTAAATTGTTTTACGAATACAAGCCTTTTCATCGATCCAGAGAGTCATACAGCACAGTAGGAGGCCATTCGGCCCATCGTCTCTGTGCCGGCTGTATGAAAGAGCTATCCAATTAGCACCATTCCTCCTGTGCTCCACAGCCCTGTTATTTGTCCACCTTGGATATTTCTATCTCTCAAATTACTATTGACTCTGCTTCCACCATCTCTTCATGCAGCCCATTCCAAATCATAACTTGCTGTGTTTCTTTCTTAAAATTGGAAAGCAATCGCCTCCCCTGTGTTTCTTCTGCTGATTACCCAAAGTCTTGTGGTCACTGACCCACCTGCCACTGGACATAGTTACTTCTCGTTGATTCAGTCAAAATCCCAAAGTTAGAGTGCCATTTGATTGAAATTTAATATTTCTGTTCTGCATTGCATCTTCAAACCTTTCAATAGTTTTCTCAGACCTGTGGGCTCCTGTCAGGCATCTCTTTGAAAGACTTGCTCCATTTTTGATTCGCTGATCAAGGTTCCAGGAGAGGAGTTGAAAAAGCGCCTTCCCAGTCACGTGATGCTTTTATCACATCTTAAATGTTCCGAAGTACTTCACCGCGTACCACGACAAGTTTCAATATAGGTCAATGTCGAACGATGGGTCGGATGATTACGAGGTCCCTTGCAAGTTAAATGTTGAAATGGGATGGCGGAGCAGAGGCATCTATGTCTGTGTACCCCAATCACTAAACGTAGTGATGCTGGTTATATGGAATTTTAAAAAAATAAATAAAGTTAGAGTACCCAATTCATTTTTTCCAATTAAGTGGCAATTTACCGTGGCCAATCCACCTACCCTGCACATCTTTGGGTTGTGGGGGTGAAACCCACGCAAACATGTGGAGAATGTGCAAACTCCACACGGACAGTGACCCAGGGCCGGGATTGAACCTGGGACCTCGGTGCCGTGAGGCAGCAGTGCTACCCACTGCGCCACCGTGCTGCCCTGTATGGCAAATAAAAAGTGAAATAAACTGAGCACTCAGATTGGTTTTTCAGATTAAATCTGAAAAGCTAAGAAGTTACCTTAAACTTCTTATAGACTCTTGGTTGGACCGCACATGGAAAGCTGTGCACCAGTTCTGGTCTCGTGTGCTGTAGAATATGGAGGCACCAGGCAAGTTGCAGTAAAGCTTTATTAGGGTGATACCGGAACTGAGAGTTTGTAACTACCAGGGTGAAGATACAGGGGCTCTAGTCTTCAGGAAAGAGAAGGCTGAGGGGTGACCAAGGGCTTTGATAGGGTAGACACAACGTGAAAGGGCAGTGGGAAGCCGATTTAATAAAAATACCGTGCTGTAAGAAAGAGAACTGTTATTTCTGCCACACCTTTCACCGCCTCAGAATCTCCCAAAGCACTTCATAGTCAATTAGTATTTTTTTTAAAGTGCATTCACAGTTGTTAAATAGGAAATATCAAACCTATTTCCTGTCTGGTAAGGCAATGTAAACATTTGCATTGTTCGATCATATTTTACAAGTGAAATTACCTGTCAAATAAAACTGAAACAGGGACGTAATGCTGAACGGGTAACTGTTGATTACCCAGAGAGCAATGAGAGTGTGGAACTCGCTGTTGGTGGAAAGGATTGAGATGAATAGTAATGATGTATTTAAAGGAAGCTGGATAAACATGCGGGAGAAAGGAATCCAAAGGTATGCTGATGGGGATCGATGGATGGTTGGGGCAAGGCTCGTATGGAACACAAACGCCAGTCCAGACTAGTTAGGCCAATTGCCTGTTTCTCAGTCATTGGTTCACAGCATGGAAGGAGGCCCTTCAGCGCACCGTGTCTGCGCCGGCCTTCTGTGCTGTAAAGCTGTTTCGACTTGGGAGACACACCAGCACTAGTGGCTCTAAATATGAGGGAGTCACTTGAATCCAATAGGGAATTCAAGAGAAACGTCTTTACCCAGAGCGGGGTGAGAAAGTGGCACTTGCTCGTGCAGTGAGTGGCTAAGACGCATAGAATTGATGTGTTTAAGGAGAATCTGGAGAAACATGATGGAGAAAAGAATAGAAGGAAATGATGTACGGGTGAAATAGGTTGCAACAATGTCGTGAGGAATATAAACACTGACATAAACCAGTTGGCCAAATGGCTCGTATTTCAACTGACGTATGTGGTACCATTAACTATATTTGAAGGGAATTATCTGTTATTTGTGACTTTTCCCACTGAAATCCCAATAGCCTCATTAAGATGAACCACCATTTAATTATTTTTGGAGTGGGGCAGTGTTATTTGAGGAATTAATGTTGGCCAGGTTACGGGATGAATGTCCCTGATCCAATATGCCTAAACATTGAACACAAAAGCAGATAGAGCTTCAGTTTTACCATCTGGGTATAGCAGTATAGCCATTATTTTGCTGGACTTGTAAAGGTGCTGCTGATTGCCAGCCGAGCAGCATACATTGGCGAGCGATTAGGGAGACAAAGACAAGATGTCGGCCCTCCTCCCCGTGAAGAGTTCTAGCTAGTCTGATACCCTGAAGGCTGCCACTTTTGGTGGTCTGATACCCCAAAGACTGCCACTTTAGGGGTTTGCTCCACACTCACCTCTACAACCTTGGACATTGCCTCAAAGAAGGCGGTCCAGAACCTGACTAGTCTGTGGCATGCCCGGAACATGTGGACGTGGTTGGCCAGTCCTCCCTGGCACTGTTCACATTTGTCCTCGACCTCCGAGAACAATCTGCTCATTCTGGTTCTAGTTAGGTGTGCTCTGTGTACCACTTTCAGTGGCTTAGCCTTCCCAATGCGGAGGTGGAGTTTACCCTGCTCAGCGCTTCGCTCCAGATTCCCCACCCTAGTTCTTTTTCTTGTGTCTTGTCCAGCAGGAAACGTGCCTCTTCTAACAGTCGTCCATACATGTCCCTGCAGCTCCCCCACCCACCGAAGTTGCCCGAGTCCACTGAGTGTCTCGGCTCCCGTGGGTATGTTGACGACTCCTTGCAGAGGAACCTTTTATAGAACATAGAACATAGAACAATACAGCGCAGCACAGGCCCTTCGGCCCACGATGTTGCACCGAAACAAAAGCCATCTAACCTACACTATGCCATTATCATCCATATGTTTATCCAATAAACTTTTAAATGCCCTCAATGTTGGCGAGTTCACTACTGTAGCAGGTAGGGCATTCCACGGCCTCACTACTCTTTGCGTAAAGAACCTACCTCTGACCTCTGTCCTATATCTATTACCCCTCAGTTTAAAGTTATGTCCCCTCGTGTCAGCCATATCCATCCGCGGGAGAAGGCTCTCACTGTCCACCCTATCCAACCCCCTGATCATTTTGTATGCCTCTATTAAGTCTCCTCTTAACCTTCTTCTCTCCAACGAAAACAACCTCAAGTCCGTCAGCCTTTCCTCATAAGATTTTCCCTCCATACCAGGCAACATCCTGGTAAATCTCCTCTGCACCCGCTCCAAAGCCTCCACGTCCTTCCTATAATGCGGTGACCAGAACTGTACGCAATACTCCAAATGCGGCCGGACCAGAGTTCTGTACAGCTGCAACATGACCTCCCGACTCCGGAACTCAATCCCTCTACCAATAAAGGCCAACACTCCATAGGCCTTCTTCACAACCCTATCAACCTGGGTGACAACTTTCAGGGATCTATGTACATGGAAACCTAGATCCCTCTGCTCAGCCACACTTTCAAGAACTTTTCCATTAGCCAAATATTCCGCATTCCTGTTATTCCTTCCAAAGTGAATCACCTCACACTTCTCTTCATTAAACTCCATTTGCCACCTCTCAGCCCAGCTCTGCAGCTTATCTATATCCCTCTGTAACCTGCTACATCCTTCCACACTATCGACAACACCACCGACTTTAGTATCATCTGCAAATTTACTCACCCACCCTTCTGTGCCTTCCTCTAGGTCATTGATAAAAATGACAAACAGCAACGGCCCCAGAACAGATCCTTGTGGTACTCCACTTGTGACTGTACTCCATTCTGAACATTTCCCATCAACCATCACCCTCTGTCTTCTTTCAGCTAGCCAATTTCTGATCCACATCTCTAAATCACCCTCAATCCCCAGCCTCCGTATTTTTTGCAATAGCCTACCGTGGGGAACCTTATCAAACGCTTTGCTGAAATCCATATACACCACATCAACTGCTCTACCCTCGTCTACCTGTTCAGTCACCTTCTTTGGAAATGTAGTAGTTCATTCCCGTTGGACAGCTACAGCCTTTCTGTCAATTCCTCTCGCGTCGTCCGTGTGACGTTTGCACATTCTCCCCATGTCTGCGAGTTTCGTCCCCACAACCCAAAGATGTGTAGGTTAGGTGGATTGGCCACGCTAAATTGCCCCTTAATTGGGGGGGAAAAATAAATGGGTACTTTAAATTTATTTTTAAAAATGTTTCTCTAATGTCGCTAGTCTGTCGTCTGTGTAGAAGTCCTTAACTGTCATTGTTCCCCCATCCTGTCTCCATCTCTTAAAGGTGGCGTCCATTATGGATGGCGTGAACCTGTGGTTGTTGAAGAAGGGGGCCATGGTGGACATTTCAGTCCTTGGTGTCCAAAGTTGTGCAGGTTCGGTGAATTGGCCATGCTCATTGCATGGGGTTACAGGGTTGGGGTGGGGGAGTGGGCCTAGGTAGAATGCACTTTTGGAGGGACGGTGTAGACTATGTGGGCTGAATGGCTGCCTCCTGCACTGTAAAGATTCTTTGGACTTTATCCAGAATCCTGGGCAAATGATCCGGACAGCACTGGTTCAAGTCACTGGCAATGTGTGAGTGTTAACAAAATAAATAAAAACTGAATATGAAAAATGCACATGATTGTTGCAAAACCCCAACCAGTTCACTCTTTGGGAAGAAATGATGTTGCCGTCACTCAGTCTGGTCTCCAACCTCAGTTCGACACCATTGTGGTTGAGTCATATCAAACCACTCAGTTATACCAAGCCCCAGGCAACTGGGGTGGGGGCAATAAAATTTGCAGTCTGGCATCATGAAACAAATCAGATTTTTTTTAATATAGAAAGTGCCAACACCACTGTCTACTTGTCCCTCAATCAGCATGGATCCATGACTTGCATTTTTCTTGTGCAATATTTTTCATGATTATTTCACAAATTAACTAAAGTGCTGCAAAAAAAAAAAAAAAAAAAAATTGACTTGCCGTCATCACAACCACTTGGCTCAGAATTCAAGCCACTCATCCTGCAATTGGATAAACTGGGGTCAAATTATACTTAACAATCAAATTGGCACAGAAAGAGGCCAGTACGGTGGCGCAGTGGTTAGCACTGCTGCCTCACGGCGCCGAGGTCTCTGGTTCGATCCCGGCTCTGGGTCACTGTCCGTGTGGAGTTTGCGCATTCTCCCCGTGTCTGCGTGGGTTTCGCCCCCACAACCCAAAGATGTGCAGGATAGGTGGATTGGCCACGCTAAATTGCCCCTTTAATTGGAAAAAATGAATTGGGTACTCGAAATTTTTTTTTTTAAATTGGCACAGAAAGCATCTACTACACTCTTGAGAAAGAAAGAACTTGAATTCAACACAGTGTCTTCCATGACTGTGTTTGTAACCAGGTGAGTTTTTTTTTTGGGGGGGGTGGGGGAATGTCATCACTGTTGGAATATAAGAAACGCCATTTGTCCATAGCAAACTCCCACAAACTGCACAGGGATAATCACCAGTGATGTTGGTTGAGGGATTAATATTAGCCAAGGACATGGGGAGAGTTCCTTTTGTTTTTCTTCGCAATATTCCTCCGGGACTTTGTACACTTTGAGAGCCCAGATGGGATTTTGGTTCAATATCTCACCTGAAAGACGGCACCTCCATTAGGCATAATTGATGCAGCTTAATGAATTTATTTTACATTCTTTATCCCATAAAATCCTTTCTCTTTCCCCCCCCCCCCAAACCCCGCAGAGCGTTCCTCGATACTGCCTGCTGATGTACAGACCTGGCTGAACCATTTTCAAGCTGTCAGGAATGTTTATCGGTCGATTAATGAACGGAAGACAGTGCATTGCAGACAGCTCCTCCCTTCTGCTCCCAGGAGGAGAGCCATCTCGAGTTTGCCTGATGCCTCCCCACTCCACAGTTACTCAGCTTGTGGGTGGACAAACCGAAGGGGCGGATGAAAAGCATCGATGCTGTGCCCCTTCACAGCTGCTCGACCTGACCTTATGTTTTATAATGGAGTTGGAAAATGCCCAAAGCTATTGCACACTAAGCTCCTAGCTCAGTATAAAGAATCCAGAACCTCCGTTACAAAGATAAGTATCAAGGAGCCAGCCCACTCTCTGCATATCTAGTTCATTCCTCCACAGAAATTGTGATCAGTAAAAGTGACCGTGGGTAGTGACTGTCGGATAGTCAGGAAAAACCCAGCGCCTTCACTATGTCTCGGGAAACCTGCGAGCCTTGTTAATCAACCACTCGGCTGTTTCAAATTCCAGGCACTGGAGATGGTCAATGAAACTAGCAGCCGTGCTAGCAATTCTTGCATCCCAAGAACAGATTTAAAAATACATCTTGTGTCTATGACCTTCCCCAGGCCTTCAATCTTCCCAGATTTCTGTTCTCCCCTTTCCCGCCTCTTGTGCACCCTCCATCTCGCTCCTCCATTGGCAACCATGCCTCTACCTGCTGAGGCTTCAAGTTCTGGAATTTCCTGACTCAAACCTCTCAAACTCCTAATATCCGAATATCTCCTCCTGAGGTTCAATGTCAAATTTTGATGGATAATGCTCCTATAAAGCGTGATGGGACGTTTTTAGTGTATTTTGCTATTATAGAAATTCCAGACTTTTTATTCCCTTTAGTATCCTTTAACGTTTGTGTGGTCCACTCTACCCTTGCAAGGATGAAATCTGATTTATCCTCCAATTCACTGAGGCTGTTCCCTTGGTGGCCTTGATTAAAAGTTCTCAGTGGTTTGAGCAGAACCGAATGCTGCACACGAGGTGCAGTTCAAGCCATAACAGTTGGTTCTGCGTTTTGCTTCACTGTTTTGTCGACATTTATTTCCTTAGTTACTTGCCTCAAATCTGACCAAAACAAAAGGAACCTTTTTGGGCTTCAGTTACTAAAAATACAACCTTATTTATTTTCCCATATTGGGGCTGTTGTATTCAGCACTTCCTATTCCACAGAATCCTGTCCTAACGTCATATTGTCCTGCAGGGTGTGATGGGAGCGGTTTGGTTTGTTTTATATTTAAATCTCTGCATCCTATCCCATTGTACCTGCTCAACCTAATAATGTTTCAATTTGCGATTCTGTCCTTTAACATGGTCATTTCTTTTTTCAAAGGGCGAGGGTGTATTACTGTGCTGTATTTGTGCTTGTACTTTCTATTGCTTTTATTAATGACCTGTTCTACAAACTTGTAAAATAACTAGTAGACCGAGACCAGGTCACATAGGAAATTCCCCATCTGCCTGCGAGGGTGGCTGTGAACTCGCTCATCATTGCCCGGGAGAAGGAGATGGAAAAAAGTCCTGGTACTTGTTATGACAGAAAAAGGCAAAACGCAAATCCATCATGGCTAGACGAACTGCTGGTTGTTGAGAAGGCTTTCATTGTCCTGAAATGTGAGCCATTGCATTATTTCACTGTTTGGACCTTTTATGGCGGCTGATTTTATTTATTTTTTAAAAATATTTTTATTCAAGAATATTATTCTATAATAAACAAAATATTCAAACCAACTTTCCAGTATTTCAAAAATACAAAACATATCGCCGACGTAACACCACCCATCGAACCCAGTTTCATACCAAGACTATTCCCCCCCCCCCCCCCCCCTGCCCTGAAAACCACAAAGAAGACCCTACTGGACTGACCAAATCCCCCCCTATCAGCTGATGGTAGCAAGCTGCTTAAAAAGTTGCCACCTTGAGTAAAAACCAGCCACTGACCTTTTCATCGCATATTTTTTGATATCCAGGTGCAGAAAGTCTACCAGGTCCCCCACCCGAGCCAAAGCATTAGGTGGTGCCGGGGACCCCCACCCGAGCAAGACTCCCCTTCGGACTATTAGAGAGGCAAAGGCCAAGACATCTGCCGTCTTCCTCTCCAGTCTTGGCAAGTCCGACGCTCCAGAAATGGCCATCGCCGGGCACGGCTCCACCAGAATCCCTGACATTGTTTCAAAAGAGAAGGCCCAGAATCAGCAACCTGGGGCAGGAACAAAACGTGTGCATGTGGTTCACCGCCGGCCCCCTAGAACAGCACACCACCCCTACCTTCAACCCCTGAGAAGAACCAACTCCTATGCACCATGATCAAGTGCACCTTATGAGGGGCAGCGCAGTGGTTAGCATTGCAGCTCGCGGCGCCGAGGTCCCAGATTCGATCCCGGCCCTGGGTCACAGTCCGTGTGGAGTTTGCACACTCTCCCCGTGTTTATGTGAATTTCGCCCCCACAACCCAGAGATGTGCAGGCTAGGTGGATTGGCCACGCCAAATTGTCCCTTAATTGGAAAAGATTAATTGGGTACTCTAAATTTAAAAGAAAAGTGCACCCGAGCGCAGGAGGTGGTGAAGTTGACCCTATGAAGAGCCTCAACTCCCCCACCAGCACCAAAGATCAACCCCAGCTCGTCCTCCCACTTCCTCTTTACTTTTTCCAGCGATGCCTGCTCTGTCGCCTTCCCTCTCCTAACTTGTCCAAAGACAGGACTCTATCCATAAGCAAAGGCGCTGACACCTAGGGAAACAAAGGAAGCTCCTTGAGTACAAAATCTTGCACCTGCAAGTATCAAAATACATTCCCTTTCGGGAGCTGAAACTTCTCCACAATCTCATCCAGACCAGAAAACTTCAGAAACATAAGCCCTGAACCTCTCCAACCCTTGTCTCTCTCATGTCCTGAGTGTTGAATCCAGACCAGACGGCACAAACCCATGGTTCCCGCTAATCAGCACCCATAGCGACATAGAGCCTAATTTAAAATGCTGCCTGAATTGATTCCAAATTCTGGGCTCAACGGGAATCTTACTGGAGAGAACCGGAGAGGAGCAGTAACAAGAGCCCTCAAACACTCTCGATACAAGAAGCCTCCTCCTTCCACCCCCTTATACAGCCCGGATCCATAAACCACCCCCGTTCATATATCAGTGTTTGCCGCCCATTAATACATCAGATTAGGTAGTGCCAGCCCGCCCGACTTTCTATCCCTTTGCAAAATGCCCAACGAACCCGAGGGGTCTTGCACGTCCTAACAAAAGTAGATATTAACTTAAAAAAAGCCTTGGAAAGAAAGACTGGGAGACACTGGAACAGAAATACAAACCTTAGGAGAATATTCATCTTCACCATCTGTACTCTTCCTGCCATGGTCAAAGGAAGGGCATCCCAGCTCTTCAAATCAGCCTTCACCCCATCCACCAGACTGACCAAGTTAAGTTTAGGGAGCAAGGCCCAATCATGGGCCACCCAAGTTCCCAGATACCAGAAACTAGTCCTGGCCGGACAAAACGGTAGCCTCCCCAAATCTGCTTCCCTCCCCAGAGGGGGGGGATCACCAGAAAAAATTCACTCTTGCCCAAGTTTAACTTGTACCCTGAAAAGGAACCAAACGTCCTCAGCACCTCCGTAATCTCCCCCACATTGGACAGAGGGTCCGCAATGTATAATTACATCGTCCGCATATATAGAAACCCTATGCTCCCACCCTGCTCTATCCCCCTCCACTTAGAAGACAATCTCAGCGCAATGGCCAGAGTCTCAATTGCTATGGCAAACAGCAACTGAGATAGTGGACTCTCCTGCCTCGTACCCCTGTTCAGTTGAAAGTACCCCGGGCTCAGAGAATTGGTATGGACACTCATGGTGGAGGCCCTATATAAAAGCCTAACCCACGTTATATATTTTGCCAAAAAACCAAATTCCCCCTTAATCTCAAAGGTGCCCCCACTCAACCTGGTCAAACACTTTTAGCGCGTCCATTGAGATAATTTCCTCTGGCTTGGCCACTGAACAGGGTGTCAGCACTACATTCAAGAGTCTCCTAATGCTGGCTCACAGCTGCTGGCCCTTAACCAATCCTGTCTGCTCCTCCAAAATCACTGCCGGCAGGCCTGGCTCTAAACGAGTTGCTAAGAGAAAATCCCACTTGGTGGGATTTTTGTCCTTTTTCAAGATCAAAGAGATCAATGCCTGCGCCAGTGTGGCTGGCAACACTCCCCAGGACAGAGAATCAGTGAACATATCCAGCAGACCTGTGAACTGCTCATAAAATTCAATAGGTAATCCATCCTGACCTGGTGCTTGACCCCTCTGGATTAACCAAGTACAGTTCATGACCTCCTCGTGTCCAATTGGCATCTCCAGCTCCTGCCTCCTTTCCCGTTCCACCTCTGGGAAGGTCAACCCATCCAAAAATTGCGGGTTGAAATGAAAATTGCTTATTGTCACAAGTAGGCTTCAATGAAGTTACTGTGAAAAGCCCCCTAGTCGCCACTATTCGGAGAGGCTGGTACGGGAATTGAACTGTGCTGCTGGCCTGCCTTGGTCTGCTTTCAAAGCCAGCGATTTAGCCCTGTGCTAAACCAGCCGCATAGGGTTGGGGGTTGGAGTGGCTCGGCCTGTCCAGCTGTGGTCCAGAACATAACTATTACATATCTCCCTCCTGAGTCCACCATAATGTTAACCGCAGAAAAAGCCACTCTTTTGTTAATCAGTACCGTGGTCCCTGTGTCTTAATATCAAAACTTAGTGAAACTCTTGCCCCACCCATCCTTTCCTCAGTCCGGTTTGTTCCCAAATTCCCAAATGAGTCTCCTGTAGGAAAAACACATCAGCCTTCAAAATTTACATGTGTCAAATACCCGGGGGCCTTTTGACTGGTCCAGTTAACCCTCTTGCATTCCATGTAACCAACCAGACAGGGGCCTCTGCACCGTCAGCAAACCACCACCCCGAAAAAACAAACACACAAAAACTAAGCTTCCCAGGTAACCAGCTGCCCCATTTCCCCCACTCCATTAACTAGCTGAACTGCTAGCGGGGTAACCCTAGGGTAAAAATCAAACTCTTTCACACAATGGATCAACAAACAGCCAAATTTAATACCGAACATTATAGGATGAAAACAGCACCACACCCAAATCCCCTCGCCAAACAGGAAACAACCCCAAATTCACCCAGATACAACCCTCGCCAACAAGCCACAGAACAACACCTCCCCCACTTTACAACCATCCCACACAACAGTGCGAATACAGAGGTACTCGAGAATGAGCGAGCAAGACTGAAGTCCTCAAACACTTTAGTTCTTCCCCCCCCCCCCCCCCCAAATCTGTTTCTGAACAAAGTCATTAGTATTTTGGTGCGCGCTTCCGTTGGCGCATCAAAATGATAGTTTCTGAAGTTAACCCGGAGACGAGCGGGTACACCATCCCAAAACGCACACTGCTCTTTTAGGGCGCTGCTTTAGCCTTATTAAACCCACACCTTCTTGCCAACGCTGTCCCGACGTCCTGACATATTCTGATGGGATGGCCCTCCCCACGACACTCCCGACTGCCCTTCACCCATCCCGGCACCCACTCCATATCCAGGTACTATGGGAATCGGTCTATGATCACCTGTGGTGGCTCACCCCGATATAGGCTTCTGTCTCAGCGACTAATGGGTCCAGTCCAACACAGGAGGGGTCGAGAAGACCCCCCCTCCCCCACAAACTTTCCAAACATTGTACAAACTTAATCAGTGGCGCTTGTACCTTCCAGGCCCTCCAGCAGCCTAACGATTCTTCAATTCTGTCGTCTGGAGCGATTCTCCGGTCATCAACTTTGGCCTTTAAAGCTTTTTGCTCCTCCTCCAGCAATGCCATCTCTGCCTCCAAAGAGACAATCAAATTGCCGTTATCAGGGATCACCTCCCTATTCGTCGTGCCCTGTACCTCCCAACCTGCCCACGGTTGCATGAATAGGTGTTACAACCCCCTCAGCCGCCTTTATCGGATCCTCAGCAACTGCTTGGCACTGTTTCCTAAATGCTCCTGACAAGTCCACATGTTCTCGGTCGTCCACCAAAGGGGCAGCGATGCCACTGGGACCTCCGCCATTTCCTCTCCTCTTGAGGTCTGAGAGACTTCAGAATTGGGCAAAGCTTCATCTGTGCCTTGTGCTGTACCCACCAGACCTCACGCACCAGAGGGGATCTATTTCTGTCGAACTGTACCGATTTCTTCCCAAAAATCATCTGATAATCCGGCAAAAAGGACCCAAAAGACCAAATCCCCAGGCGGGAGACACTTAGTGTGCAACTGCCCACCTCATAGTCGCCACCAGAAGTCCGTCCAAGGCTGATTTTAAGTGGCCGAGTGCACAGACTGTTCTGCCTAAGGACTGTCATGCTGCCTGGCTTTTGCTGTATGCATTTGAAGTGTTGGGGTATTTTTTTTGTTGGCCTGGAGGTACGTGTGATAGCTATCCTTTAAATTTCCACTCGGCAAGCCCCAGCCCATCATTCTGCGCTAGGTACAGAATCTGGCCACTCATTCCTTTGCAATTTTATTAATCTGCAGATTTCTTTCTTAATATATCCATCTTCTGTTTAATTAATCTTTACATAAATTCTACCATAGAACAATTTGCTACAAATATAGACAACATTTTGCTTGTCTAAAAAATCCTTGGCAAAACAGCAGTGAAATTGGAGGTTAACAGACGTACTCTGGGAGAGTAATGCGTTGAACCGCATTCTGCTGAGTTTGTGCCTGAGAAAGACTATTTAAAAGAAAATACACAAAGTTGGATACGAGACCAAGGGAGGGAAACTATGATAATCGGGGATGAGCAAGAGGCCAGAATGGGAGGAGCACAAAGATCTCAGAAGGTTGTAGGGCTGGAGGAGGCTACAGAGATGGGGAGGGGGGAGATTGTGGATGAATTTGAAAACTCGGATGACAGCAGCATGAACATACCTCTTTGCAAACCTCCAAGTCCACAATTTAAACCGAAGAACACCAGTGAAGGGAAAACACAACTTGTCTAGACTTTACAGGGTGGCTGCAGACTCTTGTGCTATTGTTTTCTAGACGCTCTGCTCATCAATGCTCAGGGTGCCTTTATCACTGAGATTTCAAAGCCAGTAGTTTCTATTAATCCTATGTTCTTCTGCCACAATCATTTACCTACTGACTGTATTTTAGGAGTTGCAGAAGCTCGGGCTAGGCGATGAAGTGGATCTGTATGTGTACGAGATTCCAGTAGAATACCAGAAGGTCCTGGATTTGATTCCTTCTCTCTGGAAACGTCATAATCCCCAGGTTAGGTGCATTAATAATCACCTTCAAATCATTTGATCAGCAGGCCTGTAGCAACCACACCAGCCCTGGCCAGAATGGGGGTGATTGAGCCATTTTCCTGTCAATTACACTTCATGATTGAACTACTGAAGGTGACTGCATTGAGTGTAGGTGCCTAACATTGTGTTCTGTTACTAACCTCCTTTCTCTGCATTTGACTGGAGAAGTCACCCTGCTTTTATTGGGAGACTTTGCTGCAGTTTGTATCATGAGTTCCATTGTCATTAAAATAGACAATAGCAATACTTATTATTGTATTATCCTGACTTTCCATGTCAAATTTGTCTTTGCAGTTTTGTCTGGTTTTGGGGTGTGAATCCCACCATTCTAGTTGGCCTATGGAGGCTCAATATCTGCATCTGATTGATCCCTGGTGTCACCTGATTGGAAATTTAGAAACTTGTTACAGTGCAATTGGCTACCATTCATTCTTTCCCCCTCATGTTCGCTCTGCTGGCCAACTTCCTTTCACTGATCTGCGTATTTCAATAAGAACATTGAAATCATTAATTCAGCTATTTGATATAAATATGTAAACTAATTTTCAGCAGCTCCCCATCATGTTGCACAAATCTGATTGGTCTTTAATCAGAATCAATGTTCCACCATCTCTCGTTCTGGAGCTGGTTCCAAGTGAGTGCCATCCGATCAAACCTCTGTTTCATTGTTGAATCCCAGGAATTAATCCCCATAATCTCGGTGTAGCCAGGTTCCCATTATAATAATAATCTTTATTATTGTCACAAGTAGGCTTGCATTAACACTGCAATGAAGTTACTGTGAAAAGCCCCTAGTCACCACATTCCGGTGCCTGTCTGGGTACACAGAGAATTCAGAATGTCTAATTTATCTAACAAACACATCTTTCGGGATTGTGGGAAGAAACCGGAGCACCCGGAGGAAATCCCCGCAGACACAGGGAGAACGTGCAGACTCCGCACAGATAGTGACCCAAGCGGGAATCGAACCTGGGACCCTGGCGCTGTGAAGCAACAGTGCTAACCACTGCTACCGTGCCACCCATTACCTTCTGCCTAGACCTTGCACTGCCCTTGTTCAAAGGCAACAAAGTCACAAAGGCCTCAATTCCCTTTCTAAGGATCAATAAGAATTCCTGGAGTGTATCCCTGCGTTCAGGCTTTCATCACGAGCAAGGAGCAAAGGGGAGTGTGAGCCATACAGAAAAGTAGAGATATGCAAGAGGTGGGTAAAAACACCTCCGTGCCGGGCAGTACAGTGGCGCAGTGGTTAGCACTGCAGCCTCACGGCGCCAAGGTCCCAGGTTCGATCCCGGCTCTGGGTCACTGTCATGGTGGAGTTTGCACATTTTCCCCGTGCCTGCGTGGGTTTCACCCCTGCAACCCAAAAATGTGCAGAGTAGGTGGATTGGCCACGCTAAATTAGTCCTTAATTGGGGAAAAATTAATTGGATGCTCTTTAAAAAAAAATGTTTTTTAAACACCTCAACGCTGTCCTATCAAACATACTAAGAGCATGTACAATAGAGCTTGATGCACAGTGTTAAGTTCCCTCTGCCCTGATAGGGAGGCAGGGTCGTTGTGGATACAAGTGTGGGGGAGAGTTGGGATAGGGCAGATGGAAGGTGGGGAAAGCAGAGGGAGGTAGTTATTTCAGCTGTTTTATGGGCCAGAATAAATGGACCAGATGATCCTTTCATGCACGTCAACTTCTTATCAATGTTCATAATATTTTTCTTTTTAGTTGTTTATCCATGTTGGAGTCTCTGGAATGGCCACCACTGTGACACTGGAGAAATGTGGGCACAACCAGGGTTACAAAGGGCTGGATAATCGATGCTACTGCCCAGACAATCACTGCTGCGTCCAGGGAGGACCTGACTGTCTCGAGTCCATCATCGACATGGACATTGTGTGTAACAAAATCACTGACCCGCAACTGGATGTGGTCATTTCCGTCTCCAAGGACGCAGGAAGGTAAGGGAGCTCCAGCATGGCAATGGTCAGGGACTTTCTGAAGAAGGCCTTTTAGCAACATGTCCCACTTGCTTTCCCTGATAGACACAGAGGAACTACCAAGACGGAGATGGGCAAAGTAGAAATTGGGCATGGAAAGAAAAATAGACAACTAAGGAGCACAACATTGAACGGCGGAGGTGGACAGAAGGGTTTATGGGTGGATGGACTGAAGTGACCTTTTGGCTCCTGTGCTTTAGTAATGGGAGGTGATCACACCCGTTTAAAGATTGAGCTTTAAGGAGGCTTTTGGCCTTTGGGAGAGTAATGCAGGGTGGTGGGGTATGGTTTGAATTTAGGGAGTGAGCTTGAGTGCAGGGAGGTGAGGCCTAGTTTTAACCGAAAATCCATTAATTTAGTTAAAATTGGGCCCATGATGCCTGAACGTTGTCCGTGATGATAAAGCAGTGGACCAGAATTTAAAGAGTTAGTATTGAGAGATTTGGGGGTGCCTGATGGGACCTTTATCAAATTTGGGTGTAACAGGGCCCTGGAGGATTTGGATAGAGATAGAAAATTAAGTTGAGTGATACCTGGAAACCTTGGTTAACTTGATGCTTATTGTGTACAATGAAGTTGAGGTGAAGATCAACCCCTGATCTAATTCAGTGGCAGGATAGGACCACAGGCTGAATGGCCTCCTATAGTCCCATGTTCCTAAACAATGTAGAAGCAATCAAAGCCAACATAAAGTTGAACTGCATTAACCAAAAGAGTAGAATACAAATCGAAGGAAGTCATGGTGGCACAAAATGCTCTTCGACTGCACCTTGAGCACTGATTTTAATTCTGGTCTCTGCGACAGGTGGTTTAAGAAATGGGAGGAGTCGGTGCAAAGCCTGTTCCCTGGTGCTAGAGTTTGGAGTTATGACCTGGAGATTAATTTGGGATTTCAGCCATACAAGGATCGGCTGAGCACTGATTGTTCCAATGTATATAATTGGAGAAGGTTAATACAGAAAACTACGGGCGGCACAGTCAACCCAAAGATGTGCAGGGTAGGTGGATTGGCCCCATTAAATTGCCCCTTCATTGGAAAAAATTAATTGGGTACTCTATATAAGAAAAACAAAATACAGAAAATTACTTCATATCAAATTGTGAGCAGAGCCAAGAGGGTTCACTCCAGTTAAATGCAGATTTCATCTTTTTCTTCATAATGCTGCCAAGTATCCAACATGTGACAGGGTGGCAACAATCCTCTAACCATTTATGAATCAGTTGGATGCCTGGATGGGGAGAGGGATTTGAATCCCAAGAACTTGCCATTTTTAGCTGCAATCGTGCGATGTAGGGATTAGCTGCAATCATGCGATGTGCAAACTCCACCATGACATTGCATTCTTTTAATAGTTAGTGGAGCTTTACAGCAGTATTAGCAAGAGGGGATTACCCCTTCGAACAAAGCCCAAGGAAATCCGGTTTTAAAAAATATCTAAGACTCCGAATTGCAGTACCGAATAGCAGTACCCAAAATCATGAAGGGTTTGGATGGAATTTATTTTATTCTTTCATGGGATGTGGGTGTCGTTGGCAAGGCGACCACTTGCTGCCCATCCATCCCTAACCGTTCTTGATTTGAGGGGCTTGCTGCACCACTTCAGAGCGCAGTTAAGAGTCAATCACATTGCTGTACTCTGGAGTCACACGTAGGCCAGACCAGGTAAGAATGGCTGATTTGCTTCCCTAAAAGATGTGGACAGTGGGAGGAAACTGGAGCACCCGGAGGAAACCCACGCAGACTTGGGGAGAAAGTGCAAACTCCACTCCACACAGACAGTCACCCAAGGCCGGAATTAAAGCCGGGTCCCTGGTGCTGGGCGGCAGCAGTGCTAACCACTGTGCTAATGTGCCGCCCTCGGCCACTGTGCCGTGTCTAGCGAGTTGTTGTGATTTGCAATACACAGCCTCAAGGGGTGGTAGAAACTGAGTTACTCGCGTTCAAAAAGGGAATTTAATAAATACTTGGAAAGGAAAAATTTGCAGGGAAATGGGGTTAATCAGATAGCTTGACCAAAAAGCCAGCATGGGCACAATGAGGCAATAGCCTTCTGCCCTGAATTATTAGAACCATTGAAACCACAGCACCGAAGAGGGCCATTTGGCCCATCCTCTCCATGAGAACTCAAGGACACTTGGGTGCCCTTTCTAATCCTATCTTCCTTCCAGGCCCATAACCCTGCAGCTTCCAGCACTTAAGATGCAGATCCAGGTACTTAAGAGTTTCGGGTCTCTGCCTCCTCCACCAACTTGAGCAGATTTTTAATTTAATCCGATTCTGTGATAAACTTTGTCTCTCTCTCTCCCTCCATCCAGATACCTCTGTGATTTTACGTACTATACCTCACTTCACCTGAGCCATGGAAAATCCGCCTTCATTCACGTTCCCCCTCTGGGGAAGCCGTACACGGCCGAGCAGCTTGGGCGGGCTCTCCAAACCATTATCGGAGCAATGCTGGGGGTGCTGGAACGTCCCAATGCCAAGATGAACTGCCAGCTGGGGCACTGAGCTGTCTGGATTTGGTGCGAGGGCGAGAAGATCTGACATCAAAAATGATTTTCTTCTTTCTAAACTGTTGTGGGATGGAACCCCGATCATAGCTGCCATTGTAAAATTCACCTGTTCCGGTGTGGGAGGGGCAATTGAGTGGGGCCGGAACCTGTATCTTGGTAACATTTTCTTGGGTGGGGTGGGGAAGCGCGTGCACCATATTTAAAGCTCGGATCCCCACAATGCTGAGACGGTGCGAACTCCAGAACACCAGCCCCTGGGCTGGTATAATGAGTGCACATACACACTGTGATACATTTAATTCTGTGTTCAACTTTTTATAATGTGTTTTCAAAGGAGGCTTTTCTGGTTAAGCTGTTTTAATCTGAGCCTGGTCTCGTGGCTATATTTTTGAATTTTTTCAAGTTCTTTGGTAAATCTGTCACTTTCCTTTTATTCTCCCTACCTGTTTCTGTCTTGTTCCCTCTGTTCCTGTGGCGTGCATCTCTGTCACTTGCACACACTATCTTTAGTTTGCGTGCTTTTTCTCTCACTGATCCTGTCGCACATGCTCTCTTAAAATCTCACTTTCTTTTTCTTTTTACGCTCTATAACTCTCTTTCTCTCTTGCTTGCTTATTCCTCCTTTTGCACACTCTGCTTTCTCTCTTTTTTAAAAAAAAAAAAAGTTCTGTTTCGGAGAGATGATGTTTAGGCATGTGTGGCGTAAAAAAGACAGATGGGTCACTGAAACTGAACTTTGATCACTCTGCTGAACTTCACCCCAGAGGCTAAAAAGTCACAGCCCCCGAGGCTGGATGCACTTAGGCACTTAGATATTATCATTACTCAAAGAGAACACGTGCTCACAGCATACGTATGCAATGTTTGCTTTGTACTTCAGTCAGTTTTGACTAGATTTTGTATCTCTTTTTAATAAGGTTTGGGCTAAACTAATCATAGCTTAGATGGTTTTAAAGTAGGTTAAAAGAATACAAAAAGTATTCGTTAATAGATTTTTAAAAACTGTTTTGAGACCTTCGTTATATTGATGGCCATGGATTTCGAGCCCGAGGTTGACAGCAAGCTCATAAAACCCCAGCCCTCTTCCCTCCCTAATACAGTCATGGTCCCCTTCATCTGGGTCTCCCCCAATGACCATGTTAATGATGGGTTCTTATTGGGTTTCAGTGCTGTTCTCCCCCTGTTTGCCGTTCAACTATATCAGGAACCGGTCTATCCCTTGAATGATTACAAGGGAATCTTGGCAATTGGCCACCTGCAACATGATTGACAGTGGGATCTCCTTGTGAGGGGGGCAGAGCACTGCAGGCACCATTCCCCAGCGGGCAGTTCTCTGGGGAGCTACTCCTGTTCTTGAAGACCTCCGTTAGACTGAGAGCACGTGTTCTGCTGTGACGTGTTTTAAGGGGAGACTAATGTGACTGAAACTGAATAAGCTACTTATTCTTATGGCCTCCTTCTGTCCTTGGGTTCCTTCTGACCTTCAGTGGAACTTTTGTTCCACTATCCTTACTGCATCTCTTGTACCAGAGGAGGAACCTGGTCCCTTTGCGCCTGTCCTCACCATGTGTGCATCCCGCACCATAATTAAGAGCTAGGATTCGATGGGGGGCTTGTGACTCCCAAGTCAGCTTGTTCCTTGACTGATGTGTCCACTGACCCTGCTCAAATAATTTAATATTTGCTCCCTCCTGGAGATTTCTCCCTTGCCGCATACAATCCCGAGCTGGTTTGTGGCGTGAGGATGCATTTTGCTTGTAATGAAACAATAATGAATTATGTTGGTTTTTATCCAAAGGGTGATATAATTGTGGAATAAATTATGGGGGAAGAACAAAGTGAGGAGTTGGGACCAGTACGCTCCCCCAGAGAGCTAGCACAGGAACAATGGGCCGACCAGCCTCCTCCTCCTATATCATTCGCTAATTCTATAAAGTCAATATAAGTGGAGGCAGGAGACCGTTGGATGAGCTTCTGGTGAAAGATATGATGCAAAGGTGGATTTTAGATGTTTAAGGCGAGGAGATGGATCGTTGGGATAGTCTCTGAAACCCTGGTGGGTTAGCTGATGGATCTGCTCCTGCTCCATTATACTTTCTTGGAACCAATGATAGATGAGCCTTGATGACGAGAGATGGGATTTTGAGCCACGGCTATTGAAAGCATAACCTTGGTCTCTAAAGCTAGTGTGCAGTAAAGTTAGCCCGTAGAATTAACAAGAAAGTTGTTCTTGAGTAGGTTTTGATTGTAGTGGAGTGATTGGCAAGGCAAGTTTGACGTACTGATTTTGTAATACTAGGCAATGTAAATACTGTACTGTAGGAATATATATATATATATTAAAGGGACTGCATTTAAACTTAGAAACCAGCAACTTGGATTTTTGTAGCACCTTTTTAACATAGTCAAAGGTCCCAGGATGCTTTGTGGAAGTTTTAGCAGACAAAATATATCATTGAGCTGCACAGAGAAACCAGTAGGTTTTAAGGGGCATCTTAAAAGAAAGGGAGGTGGAGTAGTTTGGGGTTGAGGAGGAGGGGGAATTCCAGAGTTTAAGGGCCAAATGGCTACTGATGGCCGGGCAAAGGAAACTGGGGACATCGAGGAGGCCAAAATTGGAAGAGTGCAGAGATTTTGGAGAGTTGTCTAGCTGAGGAGCTTAATGAAATGGATGAGGGTCGAAGAACAAAGCATCAGGCGACATTTCCTGATTTAAAAAAAACATTGTCAGATTTAAAATGCAAGGCTTCTTAATGAGCTCAGTCTGTTTTTTAAGCTTGATTTAATAATTTTTCTATTTATAACGACTTGTAAGTTCCATTCTCCCCTCCCCCCACACAGTCACACTTATGCTGTAGTAAGATGTATTCATATGAACGTTTCTAGCAAACTCAGAAGCTGAAAAGGAAGGAATGGGATATTATTTAAAGGGTGATGGAGGGTGTTTCTTCTGTACCTGGAGAAGAAAAAAATATTAACTTTGTAATTCGCTTGTTTTGGGCCTTAAGTAACTGCACTGTATTCATGGATTTGTCAATTCATGGATTTGTCAATTTAATAACTGTTATTTTCATTGGAATGTATTGGTTGGCTCGTGGGGTGCACTTGTCATAGTGACATAGATGACTCTACTTCATGTAGTATTCTGCATCCTGGGCCCTGTCCTTTTTTAGGATCATAGGAATTTTGAAATGCAAGGTCCACCTAGTTCACTGCCCAGGGAGTCACGTGATAATCAACAACTGAGTGATCAACTCTAACCATGGCCATCAATCTACCAATTTGGAGGTAGTGTCTCAAAACCGACCACCTCTGGACCAATGCTGTCCCATTTCAGACCTTGCCCCAGAAGTTGGGTTGGGCGGTCAAGCTGGGTCTGGTGGAGTTGAGGGTCACTCGGAGCATGAGAATAGACCAGTGCACAAGTGGCGAAGAGGAATGACGAATCAAGTGCAGCACTGCACCAATGCAGCGCCTATTGATGCATGGGGTGTTCTTTAAACATTGGTTTTCAGAGAACTCAAGTTTTTGGACAGCTGGATTTGATGTACTGTCATCTCTACCTAGAATTCACTGCCTGAAGAGATAGTGGAAGTAGATTCAATAGTAACTTTCAAAAGAGTTGGATCTACCCATATGAAGGGAATGTTCGCAATGCTATGGGAAGAGAGTAGGGGGAGTGGAACTAATTGGTAACTCTCGAGCTGGCGCAAGAACAAAGGGTTGAACGGCCACGTCCTGTGCTTGTCGATTTTGATTCTAATTTGTCTGCAATAGAGCCAGACATTACATGAGAAATCCCCCCTCCCCCACCGTGACCAAAAGTCACCTGCTTTTCCCATGCCCGCTATATTCGTGTTATGTCTCAAAATCCTCCCGAAATCTTATTTCCTGAAAGGAATCGAACTTGTGCTTGAAGGAATCAATAGCAACTGCTTCCATTATCTCCCTCGGGATTTATTCTATTGATTGACCTCTCGTTCACTGAAATATTGTTTCCAGTTTGCATAAACTATGTTGCCGTTAAAGTCAGATCTGCAATGGCACAAGAGAGAGGGTGGAAATGTGTCAGGAGACTTAACTTCAACCTCTAGCTCCTCTATGGCACCTCCACTCCAGGCTCTTGTGAGAAAAGTTATAAGAACTTTAATTTATATAGCACTTTTCATGATCTCAGGACACACCCCAGAGTGCTTTGTAGCTAATAAAGTATTTTTGAGGCGTAGACATCAGGCCAGTTTGCGCACACGTGATAAATGTCAGGGAGGACGCTAGGGAGATTACTCATGCTGTTCATCCAATTCTATCCTGGAATCTTTTTGCATTCACCCGAGAGATGTTTGGCATCGCTTCAGAAAAACGGCACCTCCCTTAGTTTCACGCACCTCAGTATTTAAGTGGAGTATCGGGCATGATTATGTGCTGAAGGCTCTGGACTGAAACTTGAACCAATGCTCTCCTGAGTAAGAGGGCAGAGTGCTACCTGCTGAAGCCTGAGTGGATTCAGCTCGACTCAGTGGCGACAGTGAGGAGATTTAGGTTTGAGTTCTACTTCCAGCTCTTGAGCACATAATCTGGATTATCATTGCAGTGCAGAACCTCAACACTGTTGTGAGTGCGGTCCATGGATGAGGTGTACAGCCAAGACCCTATCTTCTTGCTCCTGTGACTTTAGGAGATGAAGATCCGGTGGCACTATTCCGGGAGGAGCAGGCGTTCAACCAGTGTCCTGATAAATTATTTCTCGGGAAATGGCATCAGACAGACATTGGTTTACTCATTGCCGCTTTGTGGGATCATGCCTTGTACAAAACGGTCTCCACACTTGCCTACTTAACATTTGGTTCTACCTCAAAGCCATTTCTGTAGATGGAAGTGCTTTGAATATCTGTTGCATAAATCCAAGTTGGATTTCGTGTGAAATTTGGGCAACTTTCTGCAGTGAAAATGTTCACGCCAGGGTGCCGGATTAAGACCGTGCATTAATTTAGACTAGGTTCAAAATTACTTTAACTCTTGAGGTACCCCAGTACCTTCTCTATTGAAACAACTTAAAACAGAATGGAAAGCATCGTAGTCTGACTTTGACGGCTGCTCCGGAAATTTGTTTCCATCACTTGCACAGAGTAGTGGAGGAAGCAACATTTATTTTTAAGTGTTGTGAAACCTGCTTGAAGGATTAAGACTCCAATGTGCAGGACCGTGCCGAGGCTCGTGAGGTCAATCAAGTGGCTGACGCCAAGCATGGATTTTATGGGAAGTTTGAGGTATGCCACAGCGATGAGGTGCTAAGGGCATTAGAGCAGCAGGGGGTAACGAGACATTGGTTGCAATGCAACATGGAGGCTGGAGTGCCCAGGTGTTTGGAGCTACAGACTAGACGAAGGCCCATGCATGAGCTACCCGTAGTGACATTGATAAAATAGACAAGTGGGAAGAGCGAATGAGTGTAGGTTCCGTTAGAATTGAGGCAGGGATCGATCATCAGGTGAGGAAAGGTGGCCTGCCCTTGATGCCATAGTCTCTAGATATCGGAGGGGCATTGAAGTCTTGAGGGGTGACTTGGATGTTATAGAGGTGTGGGTACTGCTGTGAGAAACAAGTGAGTCCATCTATTGGATGAAGCCTAGGAGTGATGGTAAACCTTCAACTTGTGTTGGTGTTCAGCTAGGATAAAGCTTGTTATGTGAATGTCTCGTGTGTAGCAGAGGAAGAAGCATGTTTGGTGAAGGAATGGAGCAGGTAGAACTGACCTTAAGTAAATTGGTTTTAGTGTTTGGTTGACATTTTCTTTCAAACAAACCAAACTGATCTCAACAGTTGAATGAGTCTTTGCGAATATTGGAAGTGCTTGTTGAGATGGGGACTAAGCTTGCACCTCCGATCCTGCACAGGGAGCAGTAGAAACGGTCACTAGCCTTAGCAATATTGCCGTTCAACTTGATGTCCAATCACCTGCCTTAAGTACCACATTTCTGCCTGTAAAATCATGAGGTGATTAAGCACTGCAGTGGGTTTACCATTATCCTTTCCCTGCAGGACCGGGTTTCAAATCCAATTCAAAAACCGTAGTCATTTTGATGCATGAAGGTTCCTGTATCTATGACAGTCTTAGCCTGGTATCTTTGGTTCTTGGAGGGGATGAATTTTGTCATAGTTGGACCGTAATATGGCAATTTCTGGTCACAATGGTGCAGGAAGTAGAACTCACGGGGCAGGGCAATTGATCAGCCAGTGGAAAGTTTACTCCAGAGGGCCAGAACGTCTGTGGGCTGACAATCCTGGTCAGATGGCCACTCTGGACCTGGTGAGAAATGTGCAGCACAGCAGCTCAGGACAGCTTTCTAGTGCACAATAACAGCTTTGGGGGAAAGAAAGTCATGTCTCCCTTTTATAGAAGGTCACAATCTCTTTGAGAAGCCAGGGAGAAGGTAAGTGGGTCTTGGTGGCAGGCACAGTACCATAGTTATCCAGATTTTAATCTTTCTAACTTTTCCTGGGGAACTATTCTGCTTGTTCTGCTTAGAGAGTCAGAGCCATTCTGAGTCTACAATTTCAATTGGAGTATTGGATATTTCCAGTTACCGGGTTATTGCCTATCCAAAGTTTAAACTTCCTGGTCAGTTGCCGTGCAGTCCAGTCCTTGCGTTTGGCATTTCTGGGGGGTGGGTACCTCCTGTATCTAACTCTGTGCTCTACCTGTCCCCTGGGAGTGTTTGGGATAGTATAGCAAGAGTTTTACTCTATCTAACCCGTGCTGTACCTGCCCTCGGAGTGTTTGATGGGGACAGTGTAGGGGGAGCGTTACTCTGTATCTAACCCTGTGCTGTACCTGTCCTGGGAGTGTTTGATGGGGTTATTGTAGAGGGAGCTTTACTCTGTATCTAACCCCGTGCTGTACCTGACCTGGGAGTGTTTGATAGGGTTATTTCAGAGGGAGCTTTGCTCTGTATCTAACCCTGTGCTGTACCTGTCCTGTGAGTGTTTGATGGGGTCAGTGTAGAGGGAGTTTTACTCTGTATCTAACCCCGTGCTGTACCTGTCCTGGGAGTGTTTGATGCGGACAGTGTAGAGGGAGCTTTACTCTGTATCTAACCTTGTGCTGGATGTCCAAATTGGCAATGTGTTGCCAGGCAATACCCTCGCTCATTTTGAGTTTGCTTGGGTGATTGTTGGGAGCGAATAACAACAATATCATCTAAACCAATCCAGGAAGTGATGTTATCTGCTTGAACCAGTTTCCAGGACTGAGAAAGGCAGAAATCCTTTTTGGCGAACCTGCGTCAGCAGAACTTCGGCATTTGATTGTGAATGTCTGAGTTGCTGAGATTAGTCAGAAATCACTCGCATGTATTTTTGATAATGTGTATTCTGCCAGTTTAATTTTGTGCTACTATCTGGTTTTGCAATGGATTCCTCTATAGTTAACAGGTAGAAATGGTACCTGGACCGATTTGTGATGGTTTTCAAGCACTTATCAATAAATTACCACGTGAGAAATGTGGGGTGGCAGGGAGAGAAGTCCTTCCGTCAGAGATGGGACACTCTTGAAATACTGTGAACACAGGAGGATGAGGAAAGTTGAGGGGTGTTTAAAACTTATTGTTGAAGGTTTTGTTGGGAGAAACTTTCCTGTGGTGGTGGGGGTGGGGCGTGGGGGGGTCAGTGATGAGGGACCACAAACTTAAAATTGTCATGGAGAGCGAGACGACAGGAATGGGGCAATTTCTGGACAAAGAGGGATACAACACGATGCCACAGGGAATGGTTGAGGCGGGTGGGAAAAAAATAAACAAATGATTGAAACGGAGGAAGAGACGGTGCAAGAGCAGATCTTCAGAATTTAGTTTTGGACTGTTCTAAGCAAGGAACCAGCACAATTGCAATGGGCCGAATGGACTGTAAGCTAATGCGCCACATGTAGCAACGTCCAGTGTGCTATTGTGAGGATTTCCTCTGATGATGCTAGCAAAATAGTAAAAGCATTCCATTCAAACGCGGGGAGATTTTTGTGAATTAGTTTGACACATTAGCAGTCATGCCTCCGGTGTCAGGTTTGTGTATTTCTGTCCTGTTGCAGGAGCTCTTGGTCCGAGCTAGTGCTCTTAATGCAATGCCGATGGCGCGGTGCATTGGTAGAGGTCCCACTTTTCAGATCCGGTTTCATGGTACAACGTGAAGCTGTGGGGCTTTGCTGTGTGTGGAATAGCTGTCGTAACTGTGTATCCAACAAGCTTTCTCCGAGAAAAAGGTGCTTTTTCTTTTCTGGAATAGCGAGCTGGATGAATTGTAAGCTATTTGGAATGTTGCCATGTGCAGCAATGAGGAGTTCCATGTGTGTAACATTCAACAGCACCAGTTGTCTGTACGCTATAACAGACCCCGAGAGGATCAGGAAACAGTTCAGTCTGTCACACTATAATCCAAATTCTCCAACTTGGGACTTCCGCTATTCCTAATAAAAAGTGTACTTCTTCTGAAAATGTAGGAAACCTGTCTTCTTTTACCCTGAGAAATTATTTGGGTTTTGTCTCCTGAAATGAATTGGGGGTGGGGGAAGGAGAGGAAGTAGTTTTTGAGGGAAACACTTATTTAAAAAAAAAAAAAATACTAATGTGTTAGTTTGAGAGATAAATGTGAAGATTCTGTTCAGAAAATAAAGATCAATTTTTGAATATAACACGTCAAGCATTTGTAAGTCTTTTATTTGTAAGTCTTTGAGGTAAGATTGTCTTCCCTTGACATCAAGGCAGCATTTGATTGAGTGTGGTGTCAAGGAGCTCTAGCAAAACAATGGGAATTGGGGAAAACTGTCCATTGGTTGGCATCATACCTGGCACAAAGGAAAGCGGTTGCTGGAGGTCAGTCCTGGGACATCACTGCAGGAGTTCCTCAGGGTCATGTCGTAGGCCCAATTGCTGCTTCATTAATGATCTTACAACATAAGGTCAGGAGTGGGGATGTTTGCACAATGTTTACCATTTGTGACTCCTCAGAATGGTCTCTTTCTGCACTGTAAATTCTATGATTCTATTCTATGACACTGAAGAAGTCCAGGTGCAACTGCAGCAAGTCCTGGACAGTATCCAGGCTTGGGCTGGCAAGTGGCAGGTAACATACGCCCCACGCAAATGTCAGGCAATGACCATCTCCAATAAGAAAGAATCAAACCATCACCCCTTGACAGTCAATGGCATTACCATACCAGAATCCCCCATTATCAACATCCTGGTGGTTGCCATTGACCAGAAACTGAACTGGACTAGCCATATAAATACTGTGGCTACAAGAGAAGGTAAGAGGCTAGGAATCCTACAATGAGTAACTCCTCTCCTGACTCCCCAAAGTCTGTCCACCTCCAAGGCACAAGTCAGAAGAGTGATGGCTTCCTCCCCACTTGCCTGGATGAGTCCAGCTTCAGCAACATTCAAGAAGCTCAACAGCGTGCAGGACAATGCAGCCCACTTGATTGGCACCACTGCCACAAACATTCACTCCCTCCACCACACAGCAGCAGCCGTATGTACCAGCTAAAAGATGCACTGCAGGAACTTAGGCAGCACCTTCCAAACCCATGACCGCTACCATCAAGAAGGACAAGCATAGGAGATACATAGGAGCATCATCACTCCGAAGTTCCCCTCCAAGGCACCTGCCTTGGAACTATACCAGCGTTCTTTCATTGTTGCTGGGTCAAAATCTTGAAAATCCCTAATAGCACTGTGGATCTACATACACCACATGGACTGCAGCGGTACAAAGAGGCAGCTCACCACCACCTTGAGGGCAATTCAGGATGAGCAACAAATGCTGGCCTAGCCAATCTAAGCCCATATCCTGTAAAAATGAACTAAAAAAAGCTTGTGAACCCCTCATGCCGATGTTATGTTCTGTTGAATTGTACACCGTTTTATAAATGGTTTGCACCACGTAACGTAGAACATTCTGCTGTTAAGGAGCAGCTGTAGTGAGCTTTGCCTGAGCTACTGAAGGGTCAAAATCAAATTGTGGTGATTTAGCTGCAGCCAGTTGGAGTAGTCAACTGAGGCAAAGGGTGTGATCCAACAGCACTGCCAATGTGCCAGGTTGGCACTGCCAAGGTGCAAAGCTGGCATTTGCATATGCGATCAAGCTGGGGTTTCATGGTGTGGATGTTGGATATGGGGAGGGGGGGGCAGGAAACCTCCCACATTGCGTTCAGGCTGGGGCAGAGGTCAGGGATTGTTTTGGGGGCCTCCGAGATCGGGACGCCGCTTTTAAATAGCTTCCGAATCTCTCTCAACAACGGGGAGTTCCGGCTAGCAGAGCTCCCATTGTAAAAAATGTGGCCGTGTGCAGCCTCGGCCGCGAGTTCCCCGTTCAGGTCTCTAATTCGACACGAGTCCCGTTGAATAGCTATGTGTTTCTCTGCACTGCGAGTGCCAGGAAACACGTGGCTAAACGCACTCACCAGGGGAGTTTGTTCCCTTTTGGGCGAATTGCGCCCAAAATGTTGTGGGTTGAACCCCAACTCTGGACACTTGGTCATAAAATCCAGGGAGTATCAATATCGAGGGAGCGTTGCATATCCGGAGCGACCGTTGGAATTTGAGAATTTGCTTTGGGGCCTTGCCTACCATCTCGGGTGGATGTGAAAGATCCCACTGTCCCCAACCCACTGATTTAAACATTAACCCCCCCCCCTGCAGGATGAAAGCCGAGACCCCGCCAGGTAGGACCACTCGTGAACGGCACCAGCGGGACTCTGCCTATCTCGACGGCCACTCGGCCCAACGCGCGCGGAGAATTGGCGGGGGAGGGGGGGCGCTCTCGACTGGCGCCACGCTGACCGCGCCAATGGCGCCGATTTCTCCAGTGACTGGAGCGCCGTCGTGTGAATCCTGTCCCCACCCCCGGCGGTTCTCCGGGGTCGGAAAATCCCGCCCATGGGCTTTGCATCCTTATTGGCACAATTGACAGACCCATAACTCAATCTTTATACTGCTTTGTTCCCAAGTTAAATTTCCTCTTTGTAGGCTGTTAGCCACTGGAGCTCCAGTTCACCTAACAGCACGTCTTTCGGGACTTGTGGGAGGAAACTGGAGCACCCAGAGGAAACCCACGCAGACACGGAGAGCGTGCAGACTCCGCACAGACAGTGACCCAAGCGGGAATCGAACTTGAGGCCCTGGCGCTGTGAAGAAACTGTGCTAACCACTGTGCTACGTGCCGTTCATATGCTGACTATCTTCTGCTTTATGTTACGGACCCAGTCCCCACAATCTGTGAAATATTAGAGCTACGGAGTAGCTTTGGCTAATTTATGGGTAACAAGTTGAATCTGGAAAAGATTAAATCCCCCGGGGAGGGGAGCAAACTTGGGCGTGTTGCATTTTCATTTGGCCAGCTCTAGCTTTAGGTGTCTGGGTGTCCCAGGATTGATGCCAGCTTCATAAATTGAACTACCCAAGTCTACTGTGCAGAAGTCTGATTGGCAGAAATGGGCCAACCTTCCCCTGTTCCTGGTGAGTCGAGTCCAGTCTATTAAAACCAATATACATCCATGTTTTTTGCTTCAATGTCTCCCTAAATTTTTTTTGTGAGTGTCAATAGGTTGATCTCATCCTTTACATGGGTGGGCAAGACCCCGAGGATCCACAAGGCAGCACTTCAAAGGGATAGATAGTCTGGGATGGGTGGGGGGTGGGGCTAGCGTTGTTGAATTTGCTTTATTGTTATTGGCCAGCCAATGCTGAGAAGGTGTTGGGGTGGAGCAGTGACCCAGGTAACATGCGCGACAGATAGAGGCGAGATTGTGTAGGGGCTCTTGTCTGGGTTCACCGCTGACGGCCTCGCTTCCATTTTCTCCAGCAAGGTACTCCTCGAACCCGGTGGTCGTATCCACATTAAGGATATGGAGACAATTCAGGCAGCACTTTAAGCATGGATCCCTATTGAGGTTGGCCCCTATTTGTGCCAAGCACTTATTTGAGCCGTTTAGATTGGACCCCACATTCGGGGTGTGGGGAGGGAAGGTTCTTGAGAGATTCAGGGATTTGTTTGTGAAGGGACGGTTTGTCAATTTGGAAGAATTATGGGCGAAGTTTGGTCTTGCGGGGTCGAACTACTTCCAGACGAGGAATATTGTGGGAAGGCCTTCACAACATTTCCCATGGCACTGCCGACGTCTCTGATGGAAAGGATCTGAGGAGAGAACATGTCTGGTATTCATGGGCGAATTCTGTCTAAGGATTTGGACTCAGCGGATGATGTGAAGACCAAGTGGGAGAGGAATATAGATATGTCAGGAATAAACGAATGACTCGGGTAAGAGTAGGGCCAGTCAAGGACAGTAGTGGGAAGTTGTGCTTGGAATCCGAGGAGATAGGAGAGGTGCTAAATGAATATTTTTCGTCAGTATTCACACAGGAAAAAGACAATGTTGTCGAGGAGAATACTGAGATTCAGGCTACTAGACTAGAAGGGCTTGAGGTTCATAAGGAGGTGTTAGCAATTCTGGAAAGTGTGAAAATAGATAATCCCCTGGTCTGGATGGGATTTATCCTAGGATTCTCTGGGAAGCTAGGGAGGAGATTTCTGAGCCTTTGGCTTTGATCTTTAAGTCATCTTTGTCTACAGGAATAGTGCCAGAAGACTGGAGGATAGCAAATGTTGTCCCCCTTGTTCAAGAAGGGGAGTGGAGACAACACAGGTAACTGTAAACCAGTGAGCCTTACTTCTGTTGTGGGCAAAATCTTGGAAAGGTTTATAAGAGATAGGATGTATAATCATCTGGAAAGGAATAATTTGATTAGAGATAGTCAACACGGTTTTGTGAAGGGTAGGTCGTGCCTCACAAACCTTATTGAGTTCTTTGAGAAGGTGACCAAACAGGTTTATGAGGGTAAAGCAGTTGATGTGGTGTATATGGATTTCAGTAAAGCGTTTGATAAGGTTCCCCAAGGTAGGCCTCTACAGAACATACAGAGGCATGGGATTCAGGGTGATTTAGCAGTTTGGATCAGAAATTGGCTAGCTGGAAGAAGACAAAGGGTGGTGGTTGATGGGAAATGTTCAGACTGGAGTCCAGTTACTAGTGGTGTATCACAAGGATCTGTTTTGGGGCCACTGCTGTTTGTCATTTTTATAAATGACCTGGAGGAGGGCGTAGAAGGATGGGTGAGTAAATTTGCAGATGACGCTAAAGTCGGTGGAGTTGTGGACAGTGCGGAAGGATGTTACAAGTTACAGAGGGACATAGATAAGCTGCAGCGCTGGGCTCAGAGGTGACAAATGGAGTTTAATGCAGAAAAGTGTGAGGTGATTCATTTTGGAAGGAATAACAGGAAGACAGAGTACTGGGCTAATGGTAAGATACTTGGCAGTGTGGATGAGCAGAGAGATCTCGGTGTCCATGTACATTGCCACCCAGGTTGAGAGGGTTGTTAAGAAGGCGTACAGTGTGTTAGGTTTTATTGGTAGAGGGATTGAGTTTCGGAGCCATGAGGTCATGTTGCAGCTGTACAAACTCTGGTGCGGCCGCATTTGGAGTATTGCGTGCAATTCTGGTTGCCGCATTATAGGAAGGATGTGGAAGCATTGGAAAGGGTGCAGAGGAGATTTACCTGAATGTTGCCTGGTATGGAGGGAAGATCTTGTGAGGAAAGGCTGAGGGACTTGAGGCTGTTTTTGTTAGAGAGAAGAAGGTTAAGAGGTGACTTAATTGAGGCATACAAGATGATCAGAGGATTGGATAGGGTGGACAGTGAAAGCCTTTTTCCTCGGATGGTGATGTCTTGCACTTTAGAGTGGTTTTACAGGTCGGCGCAACATCGAGGGCCGAAGGGCCTGTACAGCGCTGTAATGTTCTATGTTCTAAATTGGGGCTTTTAATAGATGTTGAGGTGTGGACTGAAACCCTTCGTAGGGTGACCTCCACACCGTCTTGTGTGCAGCTTGGTCTGACCCAGCTTAAGGTGGTGCACAAGGCCAACCTGATCAAAGCTAAGATGCTGACCGGTCCCGGGGGACCGGCACATGTTCTGGTCTTTTCCCAAACTGGTAAGATTTTGGGCCTCCTTCTTTAGCACCACGTCAGCGATTCTGAATATGGACCTGGAGTCTTGACCTTTGGCCATTTTGGGGGTCCCGGACCTCCACGGGGCTGCAGACGGGTGTGAAGGCAGATGTCCTTGCCTTCGCCTCGTTGATTGCCCGGAGGTGAGTTCTGCTGGGGTGGAAGTCTCACACTCCACCCAGCGCATCGGAATGGCTGGGTGACCTAACGGAATTGTTGTACCCGGAGAAAGTCAAGTACACCATTAGGGGGTCGGTGGGGGATTCTACCGGAGATGGCAGCAATCCGTTACGTACTGAAAGGAATTAGTCACCGTCAGTTGCTAGGGGAGGAGGTCTTCGTTGAGTTTTGTTTTTGTTTCTCTCTTTTCTTTGCGGATGAGGTGTGTATGGTAGGTTGGGTTTTTGTTACGTTGGTTTTCAGTAGCATCTGCTGTGGGCAACATGGGTTTGGTTATAAATCTTATTGTAAAATGGAAAATCTTTAATAAAAATGTTTTCTAAAAAAGTAAAAGACAATAGCGGCCGTTGGGCGCTTCTCCCACGATCGTGACCACAGCAGGAACGACGCGGCCGATGGCACCGCGTCCAGACACCTGCCTGCGACCCACCCGTGAGTCGCGACCGGCACTTTGAAAGACCTGTTGTAGACGGTACACACTGCTGCCACTTTGTGGTGTTGATGGAAAAATTGTTGCTCCAGCTTTGAAGGAGTGTTCAGAAAAGCCAATGTTGGCAGCACGGTGGCGCAGTGGGTTAGCCCTGCAGCCTCACGGCGCCAAGGTCCCAGGTTCGATCCCGGCTCTGGGTCACTGTCGGTGTGGAGTTTGCGCATTCTCCCCGTGTTTGCGTGGGTTTCGCCCCCACAACCCAAAAGATGTGCAGACTAGGTGGATTGGCCATGCTAAATTGCCCCTTAATTGGAAAAAATGAATTGGGTACTCTAAATTTAAAAATATATATATATTTTTTTTAAAAAGCCAATGTTTGGTAGGGAAGCTGTTCAGCCAGCAGACACCAGGTGGTGCTAGAGCCATTACAAGAAACATTGACTTGTCTTCCCCAGATAGTCTGATTTTGTGTCCAGCATTTTTTGCCGTTTTACAGCACACACAAGTGGCATAGTCAAGAACAATTTGTATTTATTTAGTATTTTTAACATAGGGAAACAATTCAACTGCCTCACAGTGATAGATGGAAAACTGGTTGGCAGACAGGAAACAGAGTCAGGATAAATGGGTCTTTTTCCAAATGGCAGGCAGTGACTAGTGGAGTACCGTAGGAATCGGTGTCGGGACCACAGCTATTCATTATATATATTCATGATTTAGAGGAGGGAACTAAATGTAACATGTCCAAATTTGCAGATGACACAAAGCTGGGTGGGAGGATGAGTTGTGAGGAGGATGCAGAGTTTCCTCAGTGTGATTTGGACAAGTTGAGTGAGTGGGCAAATGAATGGCAGATAATTTGGAGAAATGTGAGGTTATCCACTTTGGTATCAAAAACGAGAAGGCCATATCTGAATGGCCATAAATTGTGAGGAGAACGTGCAACGAGACCTGGGTGTCCTCGTACACCAATCACTGAAAGTAAGCATACAGGTACAGCATGAGAGGATGCTCATAGCGAGAGGATTCGAGTACAGGGGCAGCATGTCTTGCTGCAATTATACAGGGCCTTGGTGAGGCCACACCTGGAATATCATGTGCGGTTTTGGTCTCCTTATCTGAGGAAGGATGTTCTTGCTCGAGAGGGAGTGCAGAGAAGGTTTACCAGACTGATTCCTGGGATGGCAGGACGGATGTATCAGGGGAGATTGAGTCAGTTAGGATTTGCTGGAATTCAGAAGAATGAGGGGGAGTGGAATCTCATAGAAACCAATAAAATGCTAACAGAAGTAGACAGGGCAAATGCAGGAGGATGTTCCCAATGATGGGGTTGTCCAGAACCAGGGGTCACAGTCTGAGGAAACGGAGTAAACCATTTAGGACAGAGATTAGGAGAAGTTTCTTCACCCAGAGAATGGTGAGGCGGTGGAATTCGCTACCATAGAAAGCAATTGAGGCCAAAACATTGCATGTTTTCGAGAAGCAGTTAGATATAGCACTTGGGTCGGAGGGGATCAAAGGATATGGGGGGGAAGGTGGGAACAGACTGCTGAGTTGGATCAACAGCCATGATCATCATGAATGGCCCTCCTCCTTCAACTATTTTCTGTGTCTCTATGACAAACAATTGACACCAAAATACACACAGATATTCTCAGACTCGAAACGTTAACTTTGTTTCCCTCTCCACAGATGCTGTCGGACCTGCTGAGTTTATCCAGCATTTTCTGTTCTTATGTAAGATATTGGGTTGGGCCCAAAACCTTATTGAGGAGCGTGTCTAAAAGAGGATTGAGAGGTGTTTAGGAAGGGAATTCCAGAATTTGGGATCCAAATAGCTGAAGATGCAGTTGCTAATAGAATAGAACAATACAGGGCAGTACAGGCCCTTCAGCCTTCAATGTTGCACCGACCTGTGAAACCAATCTAAAGCCCATCTACACTATTCCATTATCATCCATATGTTTATCCAATGACCATTTAAATGCCCTTCATGTTGGCGAGTCCACTCCTGTTGCAGGCAGGGCATTCCACGCCCTTACTACTCTCTGAGTAAAGAACCTACCTCTGACATCTGTCTTATATCTATCTCCCCTCAATTTAAAGCTATGTCCCCTCATGCTAGACATCACCATCCGAGGAAAAAGGCTCTCACTGTCCACCCTACCTAATCCTCTGATCATCTTGTATGCCTCTATTAAGTCTGGTGGAACAATGAAAATTGGGGGCCCATATATTGGGGCAGAGCAGAGGTGTGGGACTGGAGGACTTGCAGAGATAGGGGGAGGCCATGGAGAAACTTGAAAATTAGGATGAATGTTTTAAAACCAAGGCGTGGCTAGAGCAGGAGCTGATGTGGGTAAGCGAACATAGCGGGTGATAGCCCAGGTAACCGGTTTCCTGTGAGGCAGCAATTGCACCGATGGACCCTGCAACTAGACTGCCCTTTCCTGGCGCACTCCGAGACAGGGGTGTGGGGCTGAGTGAAATTGGGAAGACTGAGAGGAGGCAGTGGGTTTGAAATGGGTAAAGAACTGTCAAGAATAGTCATCATCTATAAAGCAACTATTGTTAGCCATGTTCCAATGATACTTGGCTCAAGGTTTTTGCAGCTGTTCTTGCCCGTGGTCCTCATTGAGAATTATGAAGGGATTTGGCAAATCCACTGGCTTTCATTTCTGAAGCAATTTCTTGAGAAATTTTTAGGCCAAAAGGGAGTGGGAAATTTAAAAAAAAACTACTGGCAATACTCAACAGATCAGGCAGCACATGGAGAGAGAGAAAGGAGTGTTAATGTTTTGGGTTAAGTGATCTTTCATCGACCTGAAGAAAGATAGGATTGCAAGAGCTTTTAAGCCTGTGGAAAGGGTAGGGGGGATTAGATAAGAGACTAATGATTAGGTAATAGAATATTTCAACAACAGCCAGAGAAAGCGGTAACGGATACAGTAAGCGGTAACGGATACAGTAAAGTGGTCAATGAGATCTGCCTGGTTCTGAGGTCCCAACAATCATCAATGCAGCATTCACTTCAGGAGCTGCTCACTCTGAAGGTTGCAGCAACATTGATTGATTGATTGTCATATGTACCGAAGTACAGTGGAAAGTATTTTTCTGCGGCCAAGGGAACATGTACAGTAGACAAAAAGAATAATCGGCAAAGTACATCGGCAAACAGTGATTGGTTACGGTGCGGAACAAGGGGCCAAACAAAGCAAATACATGAGCAAGAGCAGCATAGGGCGTCGTGAATAGTGTTCTTACAGGGAACAGATCAGTCCGAGGGAGAGTCGTTGAGGAGTCTGGTAGCTGTGGGGAAGAAGCTGTTCCTATGTCTGGATGTGCGGGTCTTCAGACTTCTGTCTGATGGAAGGGTCTGGAAGAGGGCAAAGCCTGGGTGTGGCTGTCTGCCTTCCTGAGGCAGTGGGAGGTGTAGACAGAATCAATGGGAGGGTGGCAAGCTTGTGTGATGCACTGGGCTGAGCTCACCACACTCTGCAGTTTATTGCGATCTTGGGCCGAGCAGTTGCCAGACCAAGCGGTGATGCAGCCGGATAGGATGCTCTCTATAGCCACTACTAGCCATAGTGAATATGGTTGCCAACTCTGGTTAGATGTATTCCTGGAGATTTCAGCATGTACTCTCCTGCTCCTTTTAGGTCACCTGATACATTATCCTAGCAGTGCCCCACCCCCACTCTCATGTGACTGGTCCCCCAAAATGTCCATCCTTCCCTCGATCTGAGAGTGACTGATTTCTCCAATTGGATGATTCTTGTCCAGTTATTCCCACGTCCAAAATTTTTGTAACTAAATAAATGAAAGAGTTCAAAGAAAGCGAAGAAAATATAGCTTTGACTGCGAGGACTCTGAACAGAAATCAGTGTCCTGAAGTTTAATAAGGACACGGGGAGTCCACACCAAGTAAGTGAGAACCAAGTTTTATTCACACAAACGATATATACACTATCCAGTAAATCCCAACGGGCTTCCTCCTCAACAGTGCCTTACTGGCCAACCTTTTACACATTGGTTAATTGAAATATCCCGTCCCTAGCGTGGGAGCTCGGACTCTGCAGGGAGCACTGGGAAGGTGAGCACTCCCATCCTGTAGGTTCCGTGTGGGATATTACATGAAGATTAATCTTTAATTCCTGGATACTCGAGCAATCCTGGAGGGTTGGCAACTGGTCGTGAACAAAGGCGTCTTTCATCTGAGCCTGCTATAATCTGAGCCATGCAGTGCTACTGCCCCTGCAACACTAACGTTGACCCCGATGACAACTGTGACTGCACTTCATAAGTATCTAATTTCCTGTAAAATGCTTTGGGACATGCTGAGCTCGTGAAAGACGCTATATCAATGCAAGTTTGTTCTTGCTTTACTCACCAATAACCTGTTCACTGGTGATCAGCCTGGCCATTGGCAGACCAGCTCATCTCCAGATTTCATCACAGGCGTTGTAGAAAGTGAATGTCAGAGAAAGGAAAAAGAAAGTTATCGAGCCAGTGTGCTAACTGTGAACCTGTACAGTTTGTGATATTGGTTGAAGATAAATGTTGGTGCAACTTAGGGAAGAACTCCCCTGCCCTTCTTCATACAGTGGTCATGTGTTAGGAAAGCAGAGATAGTTTTATATTTGTATTGGTAAAGATTAGAAATAAGGTATTGTTTTAAGTGGATTTAATTGAATGTTTCTGTGCCTAGAAGGGTAAAACCTATCGTCTGATGCGTGTTTGTGTGTGTGTGGGTTGGTCTCATTTCCAACTGCGATTCTATTGTGCATAGAGAGGGCTACTGCGTGAAGAATAAATAGGCCCGCACCTCGACCCACGCCCCCACCCTACCCCCGTAACCCCACCTTATCTTTTGGATACTAAGGGGCTAGCATGGCTAATCCACCTAACCTGCACATCTTTCAAGTTTTAGATGGATATATTGCAGTTGTAGACTGGACCCTGGTAGCACTTCAAAGGGATAGATAGTCCAGAGACCAAGGTATTGTTTTTTTAAAATAAACATTTTATTGAAGTGTTTTTTGGTATAACAACAACACAATAAACAATGTACATGAAACTATAAACAAAGTGCAAAAGCCATCTCCCTCCCTTACAGGTCCCACCTTTAGTAACCCCCTACTCTAAGCTAATCTAACACCCCCCTTCTGCTGACGATTAATTTTCCGCGAAGAAGTCGATGAACAGTTGCCACCTCCGGGCGAACCCTAACAGTGACCCTCTCAAGGCGAACTTGATTTTCTCCAAACGAAAGCTAGCCATGTCCGATAGCCAGGTCTCCGACTTCGGGGGCTTTGAGTCCCTCCAAGCTAATAATATCCGTCTCCGGGCTACCAGGGAAGCAAAGGCCAGAACGTCTGCCTCTTTCTCTTCCTGGATTCCCGGGTCTTCCGACACCCCGAAAATCGCCACCTCTGGTGCTACCCTTGTTTTTAACACCATGGACATGACATCCGCAAACCCCTGCCAAAACCCCCTAAGCTTTGGACATGCCCAGAACATCTGGGCCCCCAAACGCCCCCAAACTGGTGCCCTTGCATGAAGCCGCCTCCATTCGCTCCCATGCCGACCCCTCCCCACCACCCACTTCCTGATCATGGCTATATTCGCCGCCCAGTAATAGTTACTAAAATTTGGCAGCACCAGCCCGCCCTCTCCCCAACTCCGCTCAAGCATTACCTTCCTTACCCGTGGGGCCTTGCCCGCCCAAACAAAGCCAGAGATCACTTTGTTGACCCGTTTAAAAAAGGACCGCGGAATAAAGATGGGGAGACATTGAAACACGAACAGGAATCTCGGGAGGACCGTCACCTTCACCGTCTGCACCCTCCCAGCCAGTGACAACGGGAGCGCGTCCCATCTCTGAAAATCGTCCTTCATTTGGTCTACTAGCCGGGCCAGATTGAATTTATGCAGCCGGTCCCATTCCCGCACCACTTGAATGCCTAGGTACCTAAAGCTTCCGCCTACTAATCTAAACGGCAGCTCCCCCAATCGCCTCTTCTGCCCCCTCGTCTGGACCGCAAACATCTCAATTTTCCCCATATTTAGCTTATACCCCGAAAACCGGCCAAATTCCCCTAGAATCCTCCTGATTTCTTCCATCCCTTCTAATGGGTCCGATACATACAGAAGCAGATCGTCTGCACAGAGCGAGACTCTGTGCCCCCCCCCTCCCCCAGACCAGCCCCTTGAGGCTCTCAGAGCAATTGCCAACGGCTCTGTAGCCAGCGCAAACAACGGAGGGGAGAGGGGGCATCCCTGTCTCGTCCCCCGGTGCAGCCTAAAATAGTCCGATGTTGTCCTATTCGTCCGTACACTTGCCACAGGAGCCTGATACAGCAACCTGACCCAGTCAATAAAGCCCCGCCCAAATCCGAACCGTGCCAGTACCTCCCACAGATAATCCCATTCTACCCGATCAAAAGCCTTTTCTGCATCCATTGCGATCACTACCTCCACCTCCCGACCTTCCGGGGCATCATGATCACATTTAACAACCTTCTTACATTGGCCACCAGCTGCCTACCCTTAACAAACCCAGTCTGGTCCTCCCCAATAACGTCCGGAACACAATCCTCAATCCTGGAGGACAAAATTTTGGCCAACAATTTGGCTTCCACATTCAATAGAGATATCGGCCTATAGGACCCACACAGCTCCGGGTTCTTGCCCCGCTTCAGAATCAGCAAAATCATGGCCTGTGACATCGTCGGGGGCAGCACCCCTCTTTCCCTTGCCTCATTGAACATCCTCATCAACACTGGCCCCAATATCCCAGAGAACTTTTTATAAAACTCCACTGGGTACCTGTCCGACCCCGGGTCTTTGCCCGACTGTAGGGCCTTCAGACTCTCCACTATCTCTTCCAACCCGATCGGGGCCCCCAGCCCTTCTACCAGCTCCCCGACAACCTTTGGGAAATTCCAAAGTGCCTCATCCCCTCCGGCCCCGTAGGGGGCTCTGACCTGTACAGCCTACTGTAGAAATCCCAAAACGCGTTATTCACCCCTGCTGAATCTCCAACCAGGTTCCCATCTCCGTCATTTACTTTCCCTATCTCCCTGGCTGCCTCCCTCTCTCTAAGCTGCTGTGCAAGCATTCTGCTGGCCTTCTCTCCATGTTCATAGATCGCCCCCCTCGCTTTCTCAGCTGCTCCACCGCCCTTCCTGTGGTTAACAAGCCGAACTCTGCCTGCAGTCTCCGCCGTTCCCTTAAAAGCCCTGCCTCTGGGGTCTCCGCATACCGCCTATCGATCTGTAGTATCTCCTTTACCAGTCGGTCCATCTCTGCCCTGTCCACCTTCTCCCTATGGGCCCGGATCGAGATCAGCTCCCCCCTGAAAATAAAAGCATGAACGTTGCAGCAAAGTTCAAAAGTTCTCAGTCGAACACCAGTCCTTTCCTTTTCACCAAGTCCAGATCTCAGGCGACCCGAAATAAAAGTGCTGTTCCTCGTACGTGACCCAGAGTCAGGCCGGATACAACAGTCCGAACTTCACCTTTTTCTTAAAAAGGATCAACCTAATCTGGTTGAAGCCTGCTCTTCTCCTGGCCACCGCCACCTCCACACTCAGGCCTTGGTAAACCCGCAGGATACTGTTGTCCCACTTGCAGCTCCGTGTCTGTTTGGCCCACTGTAGAATACGCTCCTTTTCCAAGTACCTGTGGAATCTCACCGTTTGCGGCTTCCTCGCGAGCGCTCTGTGAGCCTTGTCCACCTCCAAGGGTCGGGAGAATGCCCCATCCCTCAGCTGCTTCTCACACATACCCGCTATGTATGCCCCAGCGTCCGCTCCTTTGGACCCCTCCGGGAGCCCAACGATTCTCAAGTTCTGCCGGCGGGACCTATTTTCTAGGTCCTCCACCTGCTCCAGGAGCTTCTTCTGCTGGTCTCTCAGCATCCCCACCTCCAACTCCACCGCAGTTTGATGTTCCTCCTGCTCAGCCAGCATCTTCTCTACCTTCTGAATCGCCTGATCTTGGGCATCCAATCTAAGCTGCAGCCGCTCAATCGACTCTTTTATCGGCTCCAAGCAGTCCCGCTTCTGCTTGGCGAAGCCTTCCTGAAAAACTTGCATCAACTGCTCCGTTCACCGCTGGGTCGACAAGCCAGCGGTCCGGTCCTCCGCCATGCTGTCTCCCGCGGCAGCTTCAGCCCAAGCCTTCTCTGTCCTTCTGTTTCTGCCTTTGCGAGCATGTCTCGTCCTTCTCTCCATGCACCGATGTGGGAATTCAGTACACAATTGCCCCTGTCTTCAGTTTTACAGTTCAAGTCCGATAGAAAATCGGGGGGAAAGGTCCAAAAGTCCGACCCGAGCGGGAGCCACCAAATGTGCGACTTACTCCTTCATAGCCGCCACCGGAAGTCCGACCAAGGTATTGTTAAGAAGAATTCAAGAAAGGGTAAACAAAATGTTTTAAAGAGAAAATTGCAGTAACTAGATTTAAAGTGATGTTTTGGGGTTGTGAAAAATTGGGAAGATTCTGGGCGGGAGTGTTCGCGGTCTTAGCCAGGATAGTGGAGGAGGGAGTGGACCCGGACCCTTTGGTGGCGATATTTGGGGTTTCAGAGAAGCCGGAGCTCATGGAGAGGAGGAAGGCCGATGTCGTGGCCTTCGCCTCTCTGATTGCACGGCGGCGAATTTTGCTGGTGAGGCGGTCGGCATCGCCACCGGGGGTAGCGGCTTGGTTGGGTGACCTGCACGACTTCCTGCGGTTGGAGAAAATAAAGTATGAGTTAAGGGGCACTTCAGAGGGGTTTGAGGAAAGGTGGGGATGTTTGTGACCGTGTTTGAGGGGCTGTTTGTCACGGGGAGGGGGGGGGGGGGGGAGGTGGTGGGGAGGGGTGAAAAAGGAGGAAAATCTGTACAGATGGTATAGTTGATTGTTGGGAAGTATGTTTCCCAGGGTGTTTATTCGCTGCATCCTGTTTTGATAATAAAATACTTTTAGAAAATACTGGATTTAAAGTGGGATAGCAGAATTCTGACATTAATGAAGTGTTTGATGCCAGCCAGAGAATCGAGAATTAAAACAATTTGTAAACAGTTTGTAAAGCAGTCAAGATAAAGAAATCTTAAAAAGGATTGGTGTAAAATCCTCGCCTGGATTTGCCGTTAAAAGTGGAGCTGAAGCTTTGTTTAAAACTCTTTTTTTGGAAAACCTGGTCTGGATTTCAGAATGCAAACCGCGAAGGGAAAGCATTATTGTGAGACAAGATTTTAAAGCGTGCTTTTGGGAATGGAGTTTGGAAACTATCATGTGACAATCATCTGGGAGATTTTGAGGAGAAAATCACAGTCACTGACTTGGGTTCAGAGTGGACTGTGTGTATTTGACCACAGCTAATTTTTGTGCTTGAAAGGGACTTTATGTTAATGAAACCATTGAAACTCAAGATGTACTTTGTAATTGGTTCTAATCCTAAAGTCAGTGTGTAATTGTTAAGCTAAAGGAGGAGTAAAGGAGTATTGTATTATAATCCATTTTTTCATGTTTAATAAATGTTTACAAACTAATTAGTGGTCCTGTGACTCTTCCTCATGTTTATTTTTTTAAATGTTACATTTTTTGTGCCAGGGTTACATTCTGGGAACTTCCCATCCAGTAATAACATCAATTATAACACATGAAATCTTTTACACCCATGGGAGAGGGCCTCTGCTTAATAACTCATCTGGGAAGAACATGTGCAACAGTGCAGCTTGCCCTCAGTATTGACCCATCCACAGTGCAGCTTGCCCTCAGTATTGACCCATCCACAGTGCAGCTTGCCCTCAGTATTGACCCATCCACAATGCAGCGCTCCCTCAGTACTGACCCATCCACAGTGCAGCGCTCCCTCAGCACTGACCCATCCACAGTGCAGCTTGCCCTCAGTACTGACCCATCTGCAGTGCAGCTTGCCCTCAGTACTGACCCATCCACAGTGCAGCACTCCCTCAGTACTGACCCATCCACAGTGCAGCGCTCCCTCAGTACTGACCCATCCACAGCGCTGCGCTCCCTCAGTACTGACCCTCTGACAGTGCAGCACTCCCTCAGTACTGACCCTCCCACAGTGCGATGCTCCCTCGGAACTGACCCTCCCACAGTGCAGTGCTCCCACGGTAGGGACCCCTCCACATTGCGATGCTCCTTAGGTACAGACCCGCCCACAGTGCGGCGCTCCCTCTGTACTGACCCTCTGACAGTGCAACGCTCCCTCAGTACTGACCTTTCCACAGTGCGATGCTCCCTCGGTCCTGACCCTCCCACAGTGCGATGCTCCCTCGGTCCAGACCCTCCCACAGTGCGATGCTCCCTGGGTCCTGACCCTCCCACAGTGCGATGCTCCCTCGGTCCTGACCCTCCCACAGTGCAATGCTCCCTCGGTCCAGACCCTCCCACAGTGCGATGCTCCCTGGGTCTGACCCTCCCACAGTGCGATGCTCCGTGGGTCCTGACCCTCCCACAGTGCGATGCTCCCTCGCTCCTGACCCTCGCACAGCGCTGCGCTCCCTCAGTACAGACCCTCCCACAGCGCTGCGCTCCCTCAGTACTGACCCTCCCACAGCGCTGCGCTCCCTCGGTACTGACCCTCCCATGGCGCTGCGCTCCCTCGGTACTGACCCTCCCATGGCTCTGCGCTCCCTCGGAACTGACCCTCCCACAGCGCTGCGCTCCCTCGGTACTGACCCTCCCATGGCGCTGCGCTCCCTCGGTATTGACCCTCCCACAGTGCACTGCTCCATCGGAACTGACCCTCCCACAGTGCAATGCTCCCTCGGAACTGACCCTCCCACAGCGCTGCGCTCCCTCGGAACTGACCCTCCCACAGTGCAGTGCTCCCTCGGTAGGGACCCCTCCACAGTGCGATGCTCCTTAGGTACAGACCCGCCCACAGTGCGATGCTCCCTGGGTCCTGACCCTCCCACAGTGCGATGCTCCCTCGGTCCTGACCCTCCCACAGTGCGATGCTCCCTCGGTCCTGACCCTCCCACAGTGCGATGCTCCCTCGGTCCTGACCCTCCCACAGTGCAGTGTTCCAGAGTAGTGCCGCTGGAAGTCTCATCTTAAATAAATGGTCAAGTGTGTGGAATGGGACCTGAATGCAGAAGCTCGGTTTGAGAAACTGTCCTCTGAGCCTCCAGCATCTGAACAAGGCCAAGAGAAAGTGAAAGGAAATGAGGGGCGATCAATCGAGAATAATCCTGTCCGGGCTTGAGACAATTCACCCCTCTTTAACCTGGGGTGACCCCTCTCTCTGGATCTGTAAAGACTTAATTACCTGCAAATGCTAGCATTCAAAGTATCGTCTTGCATCTTTGAATTTGTCTATATAAATGTTTCTGGAACATACCTCTTCATTCACCTGAGGAAGGAGCAGCGCTCCGAAAGCTAGTGACATCGAAACAAACCTGTTGGACTTTAACCTGGTGTTGTAAGACTTCTTACTGTGCTCACCCCAGTCCAACGCCGGCATCTCCACATCATGGATAATAATCTTATCAGTGGTTTTCGTTACCAAGAACAAATTAATGAATATGTGAGGAAAAACAGCTACCAGTAACAACAGGCGAGTTTTGTCATTTTATTCCAAGATATCAAATATACAAATTACATCACTACATTCTTGTTTCCCGACTTTTGTTTTTTGACTACATGTCTCTTGCTTTGCCTTAAAAATAGAAGTATTTCTACAAAGAATGCATTTTCTTTTGCGTAGTGAAATCTCTGACAACATTGAGATGCTGGAGCCACGCTGTGTGGGGAGGACGGGCATTTCATGTGAGGTTGCCAACTTTGTTTGGATATATTCGTGCAGATATCATTACTTGACCTTCAACTGGTCAAGCAGCTGTTTTATCTGCTCGCCAATTTTTAAAAATAATTACCAATAGTGTTTATAACTAACAAACTAAAAAGATAATAACAGCATGTATTTGTTTTTTTTTAATGCCTCTTATGATTTTCCTCCCAGCGTCTAAATCACTACAGTTGTCCCAGAGTTTAACCTTTAATTCCTGGAGTCTCCAGGGTAATCCTGGAGGGTTGGCATCATAGCTTCATGGTATTGGATACATAGATTTTATACATAGAATATACAGTGCAGAAGGAGGCAATTCGGCCCATCGAGTCTGCACCGACCCACTTAAGCCCTCACTTTCACCCTATCCCTGTAACCCAATAACCCCCCCTAACCTTTTTGGTCACTAAGGGCAATTTAGCACGGCCAATCCACCTAACCTGCACGTCTTTGGAAGGAAACCGGAGCACCCGGAGGAAACCCACGCAGACACGGGGAGAACGTGCAGACTCCGCACAGACTGTGACCCAGCGGGGAATCGAACCTGGGACCCTGGCGATGTGAAGCCACAGCGCTACTGTGCTGCCCAAGGTATCTTTAGATGTTGATCTTTAGTTATGTTGGAGTCCAGGGAAACAAATACTGGCAACACACTTGTCAAACCTTTCAGAACACTTTGGAGAAGCGCTGTTATTGAGCCCAACACTCACTCAGGAATCTGTTGCAGCAATTGAACAGCTTAGTGACAATTTCGGACAAGGAGCGGGTGCAGACTGGGCCCCATCTCCAGGGGCTCCAACTTGAAGTCTTGAACAGTTCGCTTGCTGTCTCATCACACTACAACCCTTTCACTCGAATTTCGAGTGATTGTTAAAGGGAAGGCTGTGAAAGTTCAAATTCCAGAATTATGATAATGGTCTCACAATAACCTGGCCACAGCAGCTGTGAGCAGCAATTAAAAACTCAAAGTGTTTTACCTCTCTTGTACATCACTGCAATGCAAGGGGCCAAATTAAACAGGTTATCGCGAGAGACTCATAGTGTGAGGGAGCAGGGTAGAGTGTGAGGTTCGTAGAATCCCGGCACTGCCGAAAGAGGCCATTTGGCCCATCGGGTCTGCACCGACCCTCCGAAAGAGCACCCCACCCAAGCCCAACCCCACACCCTATCGCCGTAACCCTGCAGCCCTAATTAACCTTTGGACACGAAGGAGCAGTTTTAGCATGGCCAATCCACCTAACCTGTTGAATCTTTGGACAGTGGGAACAAACCGGAGCACCCAGAGGAAACCCATGCAAACACGGGGTGAAAGTGCAAACTCCACACAGTCACCCAAGGTTGCAATCGAACCTGGGTCCCTGGCACTGTGAGGCAGCAGTGATAACTACTGCAGTGTGAGGGAGCAGGGTATAGAGAGACACTGGGTTATAGTGTGAGGGAGCAGGGTATAGAGAGACACTGGGTTATAGTGTGAGGGAGCAGGGTATAGAGAGACACTGGGTTATAGTGTGACGGAGCAGGGTATAGAGAGACACTGGGTTATAGTGTGAGGGAGCAGGGTATAGAGAGACACTGGATGAGCACACAAGAGCCCAATGCCACATGAATTTGCCACCTCTTTAATCTGTTGATGGATTGACACGTGTGCCAGTCTGTACCTTGCATTGTCAATTGCCACATCCTCTTTACACAACATTTGTTTGGAAACTATAGAAATCAGCTGCTTTTTAAATGAAAATGATTCGGTTCAGAATCTTATTCTATATTCACCTCAGGAGGCATTAAAAATAGATTTTGGGGAATTTGTCTCATAGAAAGTTTGTAACAATGCAAAGTGTTTTTTTCTTCGTCTTGCAATCCGATCCTTGTTCCGATCCTAAAAATATAACAAAGGTTTTAAGTCATCAAATCATACACAAGGAGGCCTTTTGGCCCAGAATGTCTATTCTGGCTCTTAGAAAGGGATAGCCAATTAGCCCCCTGCTCATCCCCATTCCCCAGCACCTTCTTTATCCTTTTAAATATTTGTCACATTTACTGGCAGCACTGTAGTGGTCAAATCTCTTTCTGCATCTTTTCAATCAGTGCAATCCATAATGGCAGAATATGCTGGACCTTTGAAAGCAAAATAGGATATATTTCTTTGTGTAACTTCACACACTTTGTTTCCCTTTTGAGAAATGGTGGAAGGATTCACAGGCTGATTGTCAGCCCATTGAATCAGTTCATGCACTCTCCTTCCATGGCCAGCAAGTCCTGGTGGGGACTTGAACCTGGAACATCTTGCCTAGAGGTGGGGACACTACCACTACACCTCAGGACCTCCCATCATAGGATATACTGAACAAGTAGAACAGCTTTCAAATGTGATTTAAAGCTGAGATGAGGAGGAACCACTTCTCGCAGAGGCAGGTGAATTTGTGGGACTCGCTGCCCCATAATGCGTTGGAGTCTGATTCATTCATTGGTTTCAAGAAGGGGATAGATATATTTCTGATTTGAAAATGGGTTAAAGGGATAGGGGGAACAGGTATCGAGGTGGATTTGAGACCAGGGAGAGATCAGCCGTGATCTGATTTAATGACGGAGCAGGCTCGAGGGGCTGAATTGCCTCTTTCTGTTCCTAATTCCTATGTTCCAACATTGGGAATAGGGGATGGCCAACAATCTACCTGTGTTTGGTGACTCAAGGTATCTTTATAGATACCCACCAAACCCACCTGATCTACACATGACGAAAACATTATGCAGAGGCTCACTCTTCATTGTTTCACTGGGCATGCGTGGTCAGAATGATAAAAGCCTTGCAAAACTCATCTGTGCCTAAAAGGGTTAAGTTACGAGGACAGGTTACACAAGCTTGAAGATGCTCTGAAACGTTCATTCTGTTTCTCTCTCCCCAGATGCTGCCAGACCTGCTGAGATTTCCAGCATTTTCTGTCTTTATTTCAGATTTGCAGCATCTGCAGCATTTTGCTTTGATTACATATACGTGCATTGCCTTGTATTCTTCCGAGTACAGTAGATTAAAGGGTGATTAAATTGAGGGCTATAAACAATTAAAGGAGTTGATAAGATAGATGTAGAGAAACAAAGCGGGGGAGGGGGTGGAGTCCAGAACAAGAGGGCAAAATCTTAACATTCAAGCCAGGTCATTCAGGAGTGATGTCAGGAAGTACCTCTTCAGACAAAGTGCAAATCTGAAACTCTCTCCACCCAAAAACTATCAAGGGGAGGGGTAGGGTGGGGGTGTTAATTGAAATGTCAAAACTGAGATTTATAGATGTTTGATAGACAAGGGTTTGATAGATTAGGGTTACAGAGCCAAAGCAAGTGGAAGGAATTAAGGTATAAACCAGCGATGATCTAATAAAATGGCAGAACAGGTTCAAAGGGGCTGAATGGACTCTTCCTGTGTCTTTGCTCCTATGATAACGGTCTTACACATATCAGAAAGGTCTTAAGTTTAGATTTTGAAAATTCACCCCTGGGATATGAAGTGTAGTTCACCTGATGAAGGAGCAGCGCTCCAAAAGCTTGTGATTTCAAATAAACCTGTTGGACGTTAACCTGGTGTTGAGAGACTTCTTACTGTTTTGACATTAATATGATGCCTGAAGTATTATGAACATTTGAAATTCCCTAACCCTAATAGTTATCATTTGAATGCAATATCGCTGTTGAATGTAGATGCCAAGTTGCTGGCTAGGATTCGGACTGAGGATTGTATGCCAGAGGTAATAAGGGAGGGGATCAGACGGGGTTTGTAAAGGAAGGCACATGTCGGCCAATATCAGGCGCCTGCTAAATGTTATCATGATGCCCCCAGAGGGACGAAATGTGGAGGTGATGGTCACGATGGACGCGGAGAAGGCCTTTGATCGGGTAGAGTGGGAGTATTTATGGGAGGAGCTGGGGCGGTTCGGATTTGGGCAGGGGTTTGTAGATTGGATTTGATTGTTGTACCGGGCCCCGGTGGCGAGTGTCAGAACTAATCGGGTGAGTTTGGGGTACTTCATGTTGTACAGGGGGACAAGGCAGGGATGCCCACTCTCCCCGTTGGTTTTCGCCTTGGCGAGCCACTGGCGATGGCGCTTAGAGCGTCTAGGGGTTGGGAAGGGATTGTTCGGGGAGGGGTGGAGCATAAGGTGTCCCGATATGCGGATGACCTGCTGTTGTATATATTGGACCCACTGGAAAGCATTGGGGATATCATGGGACATTTTGGTGAAATTCAGTCGGTTTTCGGGGTACAAACAAAACATGGGGAAGAGTGAGGTCTTTACAATTCAAGCGAGGGGGCAGGAGAGGAGGCTGGGCAATCTGCCGTTTTAGGTAGTGGGGGCGAGTTTTAGGTATCTGGGTATTCAGGTGGCGCGGGGGGATGGGAGCAACTACACAAGTTGGGATGTGCTTCCAATGTCATTGGCGGGGCGTGTGCAGTCTGTAAAGGTGACTGTGTTCCCGATGTTCTTGTTTGCATTCCAGAGCCTCCAGATTTTAATCTCCAAGGCCGTTTTCAGGAAGGTGAACACGTTGATATCGGGATTTGTGTGGGTGGGAAAGACCCCTTGGGTAAAGAAGGCGTTGTTGGAGCAAGGGCGGTGGGGGGATTGGGCGGCAGGGGGATTGGGGGGCGGGTGGCAGGGGTTTGGCCTTGCCAAAATTAATGAATTATTATTGGGCGGCAAATATAGCCATGGTAAGAAAGTAGGTAGTGGGGGAGGGGTCGGTTTGTCAGGGTACTAGTTTGGGAACGCTGTTGACAGCGCCTCTGCCGTTCTCGCCAGCTAGGTACTCCACAAGCCTGGTGGTAGTGGCAACCCTGAGGGTGTGGGGAGAGTGGCTACAGCACTTGAGGGAGCCTCGGTTTGGGCCCCGATCTGTGGGAATCACTGGTTCGCTCCGGAGGAATTGGACGGGGTTTTCAGGGTTGGCGGCGGGCAGGGATTGTGAGGTTTGGAAATTTGTTCATGGAGGGCAGCTTCCTGAGGTTGGAAGGGCTGGTGGAGGAGTGTGAGTTGCCCAGAGGAAATGGGTGCCGATACAGGTGCAGAACTACATGAGAAAGCAGGTGTCGTCCTTTCCTGATCTTCCGCCCCCGGGGTTGCAGGACAGGGTGCTGTCGAGAACAAGGGTTGGAGAGGGCAGGGTGTCAGATATATATAAGGAATTGACGGATTTTGGTGGGGGGTACTGGGGGTGAAGGTGGTCCCGAGTCCAGAATTAGCAGTGTTTGGGTGTTGGAAGATCTGGGAATCCAGGGGATGAGAGAGTGCGAGGGGGTGGGGGGGTTAAGTAGAAAAAGTGGAGGCAGAGTGGCTGGGAGGGTATGGTCAGGAAGGCGGGTTGCGGTTGTTGGCTATTTATTGACTTATGCTGTGTTCTCCTGTTTGTTATATGTTGGTTATCTTTTTCATCCTGGTTGTGCTTTTTATGTTATTCTCTAATTCTGAATAATGACTGTAAACTTACAGTTAACACAAACACTTTATTCAAAGGCTTCGTTCTGCTTCCAGAGCTCAACTAGATGTAAAACAGTCAAGAGGTATCACCAGTGAAACTAAGGTAAACTGCCTATGCTAAGCTATCCCTGTGTGCTGCTGCTCACTAGCTCTGTGCTTCTAAAAGAGGCGGATCCTGCCTTGGGCTTGACCCTTTAGACCCGTCTCTGATGCTCCCTCTAGTGATGCTGTGGCTGTCACATCTGTGCTGCAGTCCCTGGTGTATGTGCAGATGTATGTACAGATGTACAGATCGCTACAGTTTTGTTTCATGTTTATTCATAAATGCCTTAATAAACATATTTTTAAAAAAGTTATCATTTGAGTGGACAACTGCCGATGGCGCTTACCTCTAAATGTACAATAATTTGAGAAACGTGACAAAGAGAGCAATCAACACAGTGTGGGACATCTGGACTGTACTTGTACCGTTAAGCTGGGCTCGACATGCATCTCTGTAAGAAAGGAAATTATTTTAGAAACGTTTGGCAAGGTGAGAGCAGCTTAGTTGATGCAGTTTCTAAAGAATATGCAATGCAAAAGAATCTCAAGTGAGATTAGAGGAAACCTTTTTTCTTGGATGGATGCGACTGTGACCAGGAGTATATATATATATATATATATATATATTAGTAACATACATGACCATCAGGATTTATACAATCAGCACAAAGAAATACATGACTGTCTATTTGTTTTCCGGGATAAAATCTTACAGCACAGAGGGTGGCCATAATGTGTGTGCTAGCTCAGTTAGTCCAACTCCCCTGCTCTTTTCACATAGAGTTGCAAATATTTTCCCTTCAAATATTTTAGAAATTACTCCTGAATCTTTCAGGACGTGTTAGCTGTCTCTCGGTCTTTCTCTTAAATTTGCTGTTACAATCAGATAAACTGACCATCCCGCTCGATCACAACCTGTCTGTAAAGGGTTTAAATCAAAATTCCCTTTTCCTCTTCCCTCTTTGAGACTATGCAGTCCCGCCGACTATTCCAATGTTCTACCCCCTTCCACCCACCTTAAACTTAAGCTCATCCAAAACTCTGCTGTCCGTGTCCTAACTTACCCTGACTCCGGTTGCCCTGTGTTCGCTGACCTACACTGGCTGCTGTCCCACCAATGCCTTGGTTTTAACCTTCTCATCCTTGTTTTCAAATCGCTCTGACTTTGTAATCTCCTCCAGCCCTCCGGCCTCCGAGATCACGACACCCCCTCCAACTCACGCCTCTCGTGCATTCCCGATTCTCGTGGCTCCGTCACTGGCAGCCGCACTGTCTGGACTTTGTCGGGGCGTTTGGGTGTCTGACAGAATATTTATTTATTGTTTATCAGGAGAAATGCGGAAATAGAAAAAGTTTCTGTTACAATACAGCTGCCATGTAATCTCAAGAACGTCGCACGCAGGGACAGCACGGTGGCACAGTGGTTGGCACAGCTGCCTCATGGCGCCGAGGTCCCAGGTGCGATCCCAGCTCTGGGTCACTGTCCGTGTGGAGTTTGCACATTCTCCCCGTGTTTGCGTGGGTCTCACCCCCACAACCCAAAGATGTGCAGGGTGGGTGGATTGACCACGCTAAAATGCTCTTTAATTGGAAAAAATGAATTGGATACTCTAAATTTATTTTTAAAAAGAACGTCGCATGCATATGTTTTGTTTTTATATTTCTATTAACCTGAGAGACAGTTAATTCTCACAAGTACAGTTAACATTAAGAAAGAAGGGTAGCATGAGAAATAGGACTCTTAAAATAGAGGGAGTGGATAACATGCCTAATAAATTAAACAAAAATAGAAGCTCAGTGCAGCAGATAGAAACAGCTTTGTTCCCATGGGAATGCCAAACCTGAATTGGAATGTGATAAGGGATAAGGGAGGACTGATGGCCTTGTTCGAGACAGGATGAAGGGGTGTCTTCTAGTTTGAATTATTGAACCATCAAGAACATAGTGCATGTCTCCAGTGTGAAAGATATCTCTTTGCATTCCCTGCAATGATAACAACTGCAGCCAGAGAAAAACAAGTGATGTTTTTAAAAATAAATTTAGTGTACCCAATTCATTTTTTCCAATTCAGGGGAAATTTAGCGTGGCCAATCCACCTAACCTGCACATCTTTGGGTTGTGGAGGCGAAACCCACGCAAACACGGGGAGAATGTGCAAACTCCACACGGACAGTGACCCAGAGCCGGGATCGAACCTGGGACCTCAGTGCCGTGAGGCTACAGGGCTAACCCACTGCGCCACCGTGCTGCCCAAAACAAGTGATGTTGAGGATTATTAGACTGAAACCTGAGAAATATCACGCGTTCATGGACATGCCGGGTGGGATTCTATCAGCCCCGGGCCAGGCTGGAGAATCCCCGTGATCGGCGCGAATTGCGCCACGCCGCCCCGACGCAGAGCGGAGAATTGGCGCCATTGGCTCCGGTGTGGTTGACGCAGTGCAGGTCGGGGGCCGCTCTACGCGGCCCCCCCCGCCGATTCTCAGCTGGCGATGGGCCGTCGTAAAAAACCCGACTCCCACCGGCGCCGTTCACACCTGCTCTCAGCCGGTGGGACCTCGGCGTTGAAGGGTCCGTGGGCGGCCTGTGGGGGGTGGGGGGCGGGGGGGCTCCTATGTGGCCTGGCCCACGATTGGGGCCCACCGAACGGCGGTCTGGCCTCTTGCTGGGGGCCTCCTTCTGCGCCGCCCCTTCGAGCCTTACGCCATGTTGCATCGGGGCCGACGCGGTGAAGGGAGCCACTGCGCTTGCGCGGACCCCCACGGCGCCCAGTTCACGCCAGGATCAGCAGTTGGAGCAGCGTGAACCACTCCAGTGCCATGCTGGCCCCCTGTAAGGACCAGAATTGTTGATCCTGAGGATGTGTTGACGCCGTCGAGAAACAGGATCACAGAATCCCGCCTGCCGTATCTGGAATTGTACGCTGAGGTGATGGTTGCAAGTTAATGATTAGCCTAGTGAAATTCAGGGTTTGAGATTATGAAAAGGGATGTTCAAATGGACATCTGGGAAGAAGACTTCAGGAGACACTCTGGGCACAAGCCTGGGGTTCGGGCCAGGAGGTTAAGACACTTGTCACTTGACTATTACCTGAGGCACAGGGTAATATAACTTTTGCTTATACATTGTAAGCAACTGTTTATATATTGTAACATATCCCCTCACTTATGCTGAATAAGGTCTGTCACTTATAAAAGTCAAGTTTAATTCATCGGCTATCAAGGTTTAGTAAAAAAGCACTTTGCAGCTGGAATTTCCTTTGTAAACCCATTCACATATCGTCCTTGTGGAGGCAAAAAAAACATCTTCACACTACAAATGTACTCCATCTTGTTGTGTGGCAGTACCACAGTGTGGAATGGGATAGACTTTGAACAGATCAAGACTGGGAATCCATGAGGCGCTGTGGCCATCAACAGCAGCAGAATTGTACTCAAATCACAATCTGGCAGTCTCATAACTCGGCATATCCCCCACTCTACCATTGCCATCAGACCAGGGGATCAACACTGGTTCAATGAGTTGTGCAGGCGGTCATGCCAGGGTCAACACCAGGCATACCTAAACATTAGGTGAAGCTACAACACAGGCCTTCTTGTGTGCCAAACAGCATAAGCAGCAAGTAATAGACAGAGTTAGGCAACGGATCAGATCTAAACTCTGCAGTCACACCCAACCGTGAATGGTGGTTGGACAATTAAACGACTCACTGGAGATGGAAGCTCCACAAGTATCCCCATCGTCAATGACGGAGGAACCCAGCACATCTGTGAAAAAGACAATGCTGAGGCATTCGCAACAATCTTCAGCCAGAAGTGCCGAGTGGATGATACATCTCGGCTTCCTCTGGAGGTCCCCACATCACAGACGTCAGTCTTCAGCCAATACCATTCACTCAATGTGACATCAAGAAACGGCTGAAGGCACTGGATGCTGAAAAGGCTATGGGCCATGGCAATATTTCATAAATAGTCCTGAAGACCTGTGCTCCAGAATTGCCACGCTCTTAGCCAAGCTGTTCCAGTACAGCTACAACACTGGCATCTACCCAGCTAAGTGGAAAATTGCCCAGGTGTGTTCTGTACACAAGAAACAGGACAAATCTGACCCGACAGTTATCGCCCCATCAGTCCACTCTTGATCATCAGCAAACTGATGGAAGGGGTCGTCAACAGTGCTGTCAAGCGACACTTACTCAGCAATAACTCACGGACACTCAGTTTGGGTTCTGCTAGGGTCACTCAGCACCTGACCTCATTACAGCCCTGGTTCAAACATGGGCAGAAGAGCTGAATGCCAGAAGTGAGGTGAGAGTGACTGCTCTTGACATCAAGGCAGCATCAAGGTGACCTTGAAGAACTGGAGTCAATGGGAATCAGGGGGAAAAGTCTCCGCTGGGTGGAGTCATACCTGGCACAAAGATTGTGGAGATCAATCACCTCAGCACCAGGACATCACTGCAGGAGTTCCTCAGGGTAATGTCCTAGGCCCAACCAGCTTCAGCTGCTTCATCCACGATCGACTCCCATGATAAGATCAGAAGTGGGGATGTTCGCTGATGATTGCACAATATTCAGTGCCATTCACGACTCCTCAGATAATGAAGCAGTTCATTTCCAAATGCAGCAACTCCTGGACAATATCCAGGTTTGGACTGACAAGTGGCAAGTAACATTCACGTCACACAAACGCCAGACAATGGCCATCATCAACAAAAGAAGTTCTACCCATTGCCCCTTGACATTCAATGGCATTACCCCACTATCAACATCCTGGGGGTCACCATTGGCCAGAAACTGAACTAGACTAGCCAGATAAATACTATGACTATAAAAGCAGGTCAGCGGGTGGGGTTCTGCGAAGAGTAACTCAGCTCATGACTCCTTAAAGCCTGTCCACCATCTACAAGGTGCAAGTCAGGAGTGTGATAGATTACTCTCTACTTGCCTGGATGAGTGCAGCTCCAACAACACTCAAGAGTGTTCTGCACTGTAAATTTTATGATTATGATGATTATGAAGACGCTCGACACCATCCAAGGCACAACAATCCGCTTCATTGCTACTCCTTTCACAAACATTCAAACTCTCCACCACTGACAAACGTTAGCGACCGTGTGTACCAAGCACAACAGTGTTTTTCAAACTGAAGGTTGCGCCCCGCGGGTGGGTCTCGGGCGGGTGTCTGAAGGGTCACAGAGCGATCAGTTGTGCCATTTCCGAGGTAGTACCGATTGCGGGAGATGCGGCCATCAGCCGGTACCAGCTTTTACATCATGAAAGGTTGCCACTGCTGCCTTTAAGATGGAAATACATGAGGCTGTGTGAAGTCTTCCCGCCAGAAGCAGGAGCAGTGAGAAGGTCACCCACCCTGCATACACACTTGGCATCAAGCTCCCTCCAGCTACGTGCTTTTACCATCAATTCGCGGGGCAGTGTTGCTTCCATTTTCCAGCTGCTGGCAAGCAAGGCAAGTGAGCTGTGAAGAAAATGGTTTTCCTATAAGTAAGAGTCGACCAGAGACTCAAAAAGGCAGTTTACCTACTGGACAGGATCTCACAACAGAATCTGCTAGAGATAGCTGCTCAAGAGAGCCCAAAGCAAGACAGAGCAGTGCTAGTGTTAGCTCTGTACAGAGCTCCAGGGCCTCTGGTTAATAGCTAACAAAGTAGAAACTTAACTCGAGAAGAAAGCAGTATAAGGATGATTTCTTGAGGTATGGTTTTGTCAATTGTGCCAATGCAAATAAGGATGCAAAGCCTATGTATGTTATATGCACCGAAGCACTGACAAATGAGAGGAGAAGTTTCAGATTTTGAAAGAGAATTGGTGTGTGAAACATTCTGTTTGAGGTTGAGACCATAGGCAGTTATTAACCTACAGCTGACTCCAAATTAAAAGATTACTCTGCTGCAGCTGACCTGTGATACCACATTGAAAACATGCTGAAATCACATGAGGTTGTCAGCATTTTGGTGCAGCATAGCCCAGGAATACCCAGTGCTGAGTAAAACAAGCATTTTGTTGCTATTGCCCTTCACGGCGACCTACATGTGCGAGGTTGGATTTTCCGTTTTCATAAAGATGTAAATGGCACCAAGGAACTGGCTGAAGTCTGCGCCTGATTTATACATTGTCCTGTCCTCCTTTGAACCTGATTCAAATTAGATCATAAGGACCAAGCGGCTCCCCTTTCGCATTAAAGGTAAGCGAATGTGGTGTATGTCATGAAGGTCAGCCATTGTGGGTCGCGTAAGTCAGCCGCATGGGTCGCAAAAGTCGGTCGGCTTGGGTCCCGAAAGTCGGCAAAAGTGGGTCCCAGGAAAAAAGTTTGAAAAACAAAGATCTACAAGATGCACTGCAGAAACTCACCAAGGATCCTTAGATAGCACCATCCAAGCCCATGACCACTGCTATCTAGAAGGACAAGAGCAGCAGATATCCAGGAACACCACCAGTTGGAGGTTCCCCTCCAAGTCACTCACCATCATGACTTTGAAATATATTACCATTTCCTTCACTGTCGCTGGGTCAAAATCCTGGAATTCCCTCCCTAACAGCACTGTGGGTGTACCTACACTTCATGGACTGCAGCGGTCCAGGTTCGTCGAACAGGCGCCGGAATGTGACGACTAGGGGCTTTTCACAGTAACTTAATTTGAAGCCTACTTGTGATAATAAGCGATTTTCATTTCATTTCACCACCTTCTCCCAGGGACACAGGGATGGGCAATAAATGCTGGCCAATCCAGCAATGCCCACATCCCGTATATGAATTTTTAAATGTTATTTTTTAAAATTTAGAGTGCCCAATTCATTTTTTCCAATTAAGGGGCAATTTAGTGTGTTCAATCCACCTAACTGCACATCTTTGGATTGTGGAGGCGAAACCCACGCAAACACAGGGAGAACGTGCAAACTCCACACGGACAGTGACCCAGAGCCGGGATCGAACCTGGGACCTCAGCGCCATGAGACTGCAGTGCTACCACTGCGCCACCGTGCTGCCCCTGAATTAAAAAAAAACCTCTTTCTCTCCCCTGGCTGAAACTTGAAGTCAGAGAGCAGTCAACAAAACTGCTGAGTCTTTTGCAAGTTCCGCGCTTTTGCAGAGAATTAGCTCAATATTTATACATTATCATTATCAAGATTGCGTGACAACAGTATAGTCAAGAATTTGATCGGAAATACAAACGGAAGCATAGAACAGACCTTTTTTGGTCACACTATTCATACCATTATCTTGTCCTTGGAGGGAACATTGAAAGGTCGGAATAGAATTATTTCCTCCTGAACTTATCTTGTTTAATACCTACGGCCCTGGGTTATGACGAGTTAGTTTTATCAGGAGTTGCCGAGGTCTGGTGTTTTGGAATGACTCGACCTTGGCTGATCTTTTCAGACTTCAAGTTATGCAGAGTTGCCTTATCAGTCTTACAGTTTGAAATGATTAGGACAGCATTTCTTACAGGGGTCTGGTGAGCTGCAATGAGTAGTTCAGCCTTTCTTACATTGTATCAAACATTTTGACCAGTCTTCCCATTGACCAGTTTTCCCACCATGCCATTACTTAATTTGTACCATATCACAAAAGTCCCGGGAATGGTTTACTACATTAAAGGTGCTATATAAATAAAGGTCTCTGTTTGTGTTACTCACCTCTCCTGTTTGCACGATTTTAAGTTTTGCTTTGCCGTATTTAGGCGATCATTCGTTACGGCCAAGTTTATTTTGCATTGCTTGGTTTGTTCCTCCCATTTCAGTACTTCAGCTAATGAAAATAAAAGTTCTCTTTCAAAACGATGAGAAGAAAGACAAATAAAGAAACTGCTATCTTTCATACTTGGACAAGGAATCAGATCCCAATTAGCCAATGAGTCGACTCTAAAGGTGCGATGTGAAATTAGTTTGTCTGTTTTATCTTAGACTTTCGTAGCTTTGGTCACATAAGATATAACGGGTCTTAAATTGACACGTTCTCCCAGTGTACTTATCAGCATGGGACAATTCTAGCAGCAGGCTGCAGGGGATGAATGTGTATGCGCCAAATTGGGACGATGGGAATTTAGAAAGAGGGTGCTAGGGAAGATTCTGGACCTGGACTCGCACAAGCTGATCATGGGAGGGGATTTTAATACGGTTATTGATCCAGGCCTGGACCGGTCATACTCGAGAACGGGCAAGGTGCCAGCAATGGCAAAGGAGCTGAAAGGGTTCATGGAGCAGATGGGGTGGGGGGGGGGGGGGGCGGGGGGATCCGTGGAGATTTAGGGTGGTCTCTAGAGGATGGATAGGGAGGGGAGCATCTCGGACATATCTAAAGAGATTATGGGTTCGGAGGAGACGCAGACCGAGGAGCTGAAGCAAAAGTGGGAGGAGGAGCTGGGGGGAGAGATAGAGGAGGGCCTTTGGGCGGACGCGTTGGGTAGGGTCAACTCGACCGCAACATGTGCCAGGCTCAGCCTGATCCATTTTAAGGTCGTTCAACAGGCTCACATGACAGTGGCCCGGATGAGCAGATTCTTTGGGGTGGGGGATAGCTGTGCGAACCATGTCCATATGTTCTGGGCATGTCCAAAACTGAGGGGATTTTGGCAGGGGCTGGCCGACGCCATGTCCATGGTATTAAATGCGAGGGTGGCAATGAGTCCAGAGGTGGCGGTCTTTGGGGTGTCGCAGGATCCGGGAATCCAGGAGGAGAAAGAGGCCGATGTTCTGGCCTTGGCTTCCCTGGTTGTCCCGTAGGCACATATTACTAGCATGGAGGGAGTCAAAGCCCCCGAAATCGGAGACCTGGCTTTCGGACATGGCTGGCTTCCTCTGCCTGGAGAAAATTAAGTTCGCCATGAGAGGGTATCTGTTAGGGTTCACCCGGAGGTGGCAACCATTCGTCGACGTCCTTGCAGAGAATTAATCGTCGGCAGAAGTGGGTGGGGTGGGGGGTGGGGGGGGGGGGGGGGGGGGTTAGGTTAGCGTAGATTAGGGAGATAAGCAATGGTAGGACCTGTGGGAGAGGGAGGCGGTATTTGCACTATGTTAATATTTTCCTTTTAGATACATTGTTGATTTTGTTGCTGTTACAATGCCAAAGAAATACCTCAATAAAATGTTTATTAAAAAAAAAAGCAGAGGATAAATCTGGACTGGTGCAGTGGGAAGCACACTTTCCATTGAGGGGGTTGAAGCATTTTACAGGACAATGTACAGGGAGCTTTACTCTCAATCTAAAGCCATGCTGAACCCACCCAGGGAGTGTTTGATGGGGACAGTGTAGAGGGAGGTTTACTCCGTATCTAAGCCCGTGCTGTACCTGTCCTGGGAGTCATGATGTGGAGATGCCGGCGTTGGACTGGGGTGAGCACAGTAAGAAGTCTTACAACACCAGGTTAAAGTCCAACAGGTTTGTTTCGATGTCACTAGCTTTCGGAGCGCTGCTCCTTCCTCAGGTGAACTGGGAATGTTTGATGGGAACAGTGTAGAGGGAGCTTTACTCTGTATCTAACCCCGTGCTGTATCTGTCCTGGGAGTGTTTGATGGGGACAGTGTAGAGGGAGCTTTACTCTGTATCTAACCCCGTGCTGTATCTGTCCTGGGAGTGTTTGATGGGGACAGTGTAGAGGGAGCTTTACTCTGTATCTAACCCTGTGCTGTATCTGTCCTGGGAGTGTTTGATGGGGACAGTCTAGAGAGAGCTTTACTCTGTATCTAACCCCGTGCTGTACCTGTCCTGGGAGTGTTTGATGGGGACAGTGTAGAAGAAGCTTTACTCTGTATCTAACCACGTGGTGAACCTGTCATGGGAGTGTTTGATGGGAACAGTGTAGAGGGAGCTTTACTCTGTATCTAACCCTGTGCTGCACCTGTCCTGGGAGTGTTTGATAGAGACAGTGTAGAGGGAGCTTTACTCTGTATCTAACCCTATGCTGTACCTGTCCTGGGAGTGTTTGATGGGAACAGTGTAGAGGGAGCTTTACTCTGTATCTAACCCCGTGCTGTACCTGTCCTGGGAGTGTTTGATGGGGACAGTGTAGAAGAAGCTTTACTCTGTATCTAACCACGTGCTGAACCTGTCCTGGGAGTGTTTGATGGGAACAGTGTAGAGGGAGCTTTACTCTGTATCTAACCCTATGCTGTACCTGTCCTGGGAGTGTTTGATGGGAACAGTGTAGAGGGAGCTTTACTCTGGATCTAACCCCGTGCTGTATCTGTCCTGGGAGTGTTTGATGGGGACAGTATAGAGAGAGCTTTACTCTGTATCTAACCCCGTGCTGCACCTGTCCTGGGAGTGTTTGATAGAGACAGTTTAGAGGAAGCTTTACTCTATATGTAACCCCATGCTGAACCTGCCCTGGAGTGTTTGATGGTCATAGTGTATAAAGTCTTCTATTTCCTACACTTAAAAAGTTAAATGTTTCAGTTGCTGACAACAATAAAAATGGAACAAGCCTCCATCCATTCAAATTCCAATTCTTGTGCAAGCCACAAGACTGAAATAGAAACTTGATATATCGGAGCATGGTGCTAAGGGATAACAGTAGCCAAGACATCACCAAACGTCACCCTATATAAATTATAACTGGCTAGGTTTGGAAAGTCTTTTGTGTGGAGATCTGCGGACTCAGGCATTTCTTGAGTTTTGAAAGCCAAATTGAAGAAGGAACTTTCAAAACTTTCCCAAATTGAAGAAGGAACTTCAAAACTTCCCCAAACAGAAGATTAAAATAACTAACATTTTTGTTGCATCATTGATCTCCGCATCTCCCAAATCACTTTACAGCCATTGAAATGGTATTTAAAGTGTAGCCGTGTTTGCATGCTAACAGAAGTGAGATGGCAGACGAACAATCTGTGTAATTGATAAGACATTGGCTGGGACACCAGATACAGCTCTTGGGTTTTTGTTCAGGGTAGTGTCATGACATCCTTTACGTTGACCTAAGAGCAGACAGGACATCACTCTCATGTATTTTTCAAAAAACAGCACTTCCAATACTGCACCACCTCCAACGGCACTGCAGAGGGAGTGTCAGCCTGGAATATCTGCTCAGACCTTTGGCATGGGACTTGACTTCCATGACTCCCATGACTTCCTTCCTCAGAGATGAGAGTTCTATCCACTGAGTGACTGCTGACATCACTGAGCATGTATCGTTCCAGTGGACGAGGTGGCTAAATAGCAACGAGGAGTGTGAACGAGGTGCGGGGAGGGAGTGGGGAGCTAATGCTGCAGCAGGAGACTTCATTATTCCTGTAAACCTGTGTCACGAAGATTGTATTTCCTGACCACTTCCCAGCGAATGACCCCAGGCAGAATCCCACTCACCCCACTCCCGTCACCAACACAATTTTGACATTTTGAAGGACTCTAACCTTCCAGTTGTTCTTCTTTAATGCTGAAGTTGTGGTTGGCAATTTCGAGCTGTTTCACTAGCTTCTCCAACTGCAGAATATTCTCAGTTTTGAGGGCCTGGAACAAAACATACAAATGTCACAGGGTTTTGTTTTTGTGAATGAAGGTGAGAGATATAACGCTGTCTCATTTTGACACACATTGTTAGCGTTAGTTGCAGGATATATGGAATTGGTACAGGGTAAAGCTCCCTCTTCTACCTATCTCTTCTTCCGATAGTGCCGTGAGATTATTTACCTCCGCCTGAGAGGGCAGATCGGCCTTGATTTAACATTGCGTTTGGACACACAGCGCGCCTGACGGTGCAGTACTCCCTCTGTACTGCGGGGGGGGGGCCTAACTTTTGTGCTCAGGTGCGGGATTCTCCGACCCCACGCCGGGTCGGAGAATCGCCGGGGGCTGGCGTGAATCCCGCCCCCGCCGTGTCCCGAAGTCTCCGCCACCAGAGATTCGGCGGGGGCGGGAATCGCGCCGGTCGGCAGGGGCGGGAATCGCACCGCGCCGGTCGGCGGGCCCACTCCCGCCGATTCTCCGGCCCGCGATGTGCCGAAGTCCCGCTGCTGGAATGCCTGTCCCGCCAGCGTGGATTAAACCACCTTTTGAATGGCGGGACAAGGCGGCGCAGGCAGGCTCCGGGGTCCTGGGGGGGGGGGCGCGGGGCGATCTGGCCCCGGGGGGTGCCCCCACGGTGGCCTGGCCCGCGATCGGGGCCCACCAATCCGCGGGCGGGCCTGTGCCGTGGGGGCACTCTTTTTCTTACACCTTTGCCATGGTCTTCACTATGGCAGAGGCGGAAGAGACCCCCTCCCCTCCGCATGCGCGGGAATGACATCAGCAGCTGCTGACGCTCCCGCGCATGCGCCGACCCGCGTCACCCGCTGTAGACCTTTTGGCCCCGGCTGGCGTGGCGCCAAAGGCCTTTCCTGACAGCCACTCCGGCGTGGGTCTAGCCCCTCAAGGTGAGGGCTTGGCCCCTAAAGGTGCGGAGACTTCCGCACCTTTGGGGTGGCCCGACGCCGGAGTGGTTTGAGCCATTCCATTACACCGGAACCCCCCGCCCCGTCGGGTAGGGGAGAACCCCGCCCAGGGTCTCTGCAGTGGGGCTTTGACCCTCCACCACCCGACTCAGAGGGGAGACAGCTAGCAGCTGTCCATACTTGCTGGATTCTGGAAATGCTGTACGCTCCTCTAGACCCTGACAAAAAAATGAGCTGGTCCGACTTTGCAAGCAATCCATGTTTCTGAGATAGAAACAAGTTTGATCTGGGCCCCCTCCGGGCGCTGAGAAGGAGGAATTTTTTTTTGCTTTATGTAGCATCCTGTTACATTGTGGTTAAAGTGTTATCACCATAAACGGAAACTGTTGTCAGACTGCAAGCTGAACAGATGTATCAACCAGACTTGTGTTTTTAGAGCTTGTAGTTTGAGCTTCTTTTCTTTAATCAATAGCACCCACCGTATTGAATTAAAATAAGAAGAATCATATATTAATAATCTTTATTCGTGTCACAAGTAGGCTTACATTAACACTGCAATGAAGTCGCTGTGAAAATCCCCTCGTTGCCACATTCAGGCACCTGTTCGGGTACACGGAGGGAGAATTTAGAATGTCCAATTCACCTAACAGCGCGTCTTTCGGGACTTGTGGGAGGAAACCGCAGACATGGGGAGAACGTGCAGACTTTGCAGACTGTGACCCTGGCCGGGAGTTGAACCCAGGTCCCTGGCGCTGTGAAGCAACAGTGCTAACCACTGTTCTGCGACAGTGCAAGCCACAGTGCTACTGTGCCACCACTGTTGTGTCTGGGTGTAAGATGGAGGAGGAAATGCAATTCAATATAAATTATAGCACTGTCCTGCTTCTTCACTGTGTTTACCATAATAGTTTGCTAGATTGATAACTGGACTGAGCAGGTTGTATGAGGAAAGATTGGACAGCCCGGGCTTCTTCCCACTGGAGTTTAGAAGGCTGTGGGGTGGTTGGAGTGAAGAAACTGAGATCCTGAACGGTCTGGACAAGGTGGACAGTGAAAGGATGATTCCTCTTGTGGGCGAGTCCAGAAATAGGGGGAACTGTTTTAAAATCAGGGATCCGCCCTTTTAGGACAAAGATGAGGAACCCTCTACCTCAGATGGCACTGGAGGCTGAAGGTGGAGGTAGACACGTTCTCGTTAGGCAAAGGAATCAAAGGTTATTGGGAATGTGGAATTCAAAACACATGCAGATGAGCCATGATCTTATCGAATAGCAGAGCAGCCTCGAGGGGCTGAATGGCCTACTTCTGCTCCTATTTTGCAGGTTTGTTTGTATATAGAATTACATCAAGTCTACAGCACGGAAACAAGCCATTCGACCCAACTGACGAGCCTCCTCTCCCACTTTCTTCATTTCACCCTATCACCATATCCTTCTAGTTCTTTTTCCCTCGTGTTTGTCCAGCTTCCTCGTAAATGTCTCTATAATAGTCACCTCAACCACTCGCTGTGGCAGCGAGTTCCGCATTCTCATCAATCTCTGGGTAAAGAAGTTTCTCCGGAGTCCCCGATTGTATTTATTAGTGTCTCTTATATTTGTGGCCCCTAGTTCTGGTCTCACCCACAAGTGGAAACATCTTCTCTATGTTAATCCATCTAATGCCTTTATAACTTTACAGACGTCTATTAGGTCAAACCCCCCCCAAGAGAAGAGTGCCCAACCCCAATTGTTTCCAACAATCCAGGATTGCCCTACAATCTTCAGGAATTATATAATAATAACCTTTATTGTCACAAGTAGGCTTACATTAACACTGCAATGAAGTTACTGTGAAAATCCCCGAGTCGCCACATTCCGGCGCCTGTTCGGGTACACTGAGGGAGAAGTCAGAATCTCCGGGACACTGCGGCGAGCAATATCCAGGAAGATACATTGTAGAGGAATTACAAACAAAATGGAGTTTCAAAACTAAATGTTCTTTTTTAAAAATAAATTTAGAGTTTCCAATTATTTTTGTTTTCCAATTGAGGGGCAATTTAGCGTGACCAATCCACCCACCCTGCACTTCTTTGGGTTGTGGGGGTGATACCCACACAAACACAGGGAGAATGTGCAAACTCCACACGACAGTGACCCAGGGCCGGGATTCGAAACCAGATCCTCAGCGCCATGAGGCAGCAGTGCTAACCAGTGTACCACATGCTGCCCTCACTAAATGTTCTTTTAACACTTTTGTGTCCTGATTATAAACGTATTAGGACATGGGAGAGGATGCTGTTTGAGCGACATTCAAGAATCATCCAATCAGGTCTGATTGCTTTCCAATGGTATCAATCTGCGACGTTGGCCATTGGTGAGTGCCCAAGGTGCGTGTGGGGGCAGGGAACATCCAGGAACATATCAATCAAAGTTGGCACCATTACACCTCACGCAGCCCTCATGAGGACAAATTGTGCAAACTTATGTTCCATCCCGTATGTTTCTAAGGTTGACGGGTGATCTAAACAAGGTATTTAAAATGATTAAGAGATTGGTTGGTCACCATCAACAGCAAGGTTCCATCACTGTTGCTGGGTCAAAACCTTGGAACATGGGGCAGCATGGTGACGCAGTGGATAGCACTGCTGCCTCACGGCGCCAGGGTCCCAGGTTCAATCCCGGCTCTGGGTCACTGTCCGTGTGGAGTTTGCACATTCTCCCCGTGTTTGCGTGGGTTTCAACCCCACAACCCAAAGATGTGCAGGGTAGGTGCACATCTAGGCCACACTAATTTAGGCCACACTAAATTGCCCCTTAATTGGAAAAAATGAATTGGGCACCCTAAATTTATTTTTAAAAACCCTGGAACACGCTGGCAGCACGGTGGCGCAGTGAGTAGCACTGCTGCCTCACAAAGCCCAGGTCCCAGGTTCGATCCCGGCTATGGGTCCCTGTCCGTGTGGAGTTTGCACATTCTCCCGTGTTTGCATGAGTTTCACCCCCACAACACAAAGACGTGCAGGGTAGGTGGATTGGCCACGCTAAATTGCCCCTTAATTGGAAAAAATGAATTGGATACTCTAAATTTATAACAAAACTGGAGTACCCTCCCTAACAGCACTGTGGGTGTACCTACACCACATGGACTGCAGAGGTTCGAGAAGACGGCACACCACCCTCTTCTCAAGGGGCAATTAGACTGTACTGAATGCTGGTCTTTGTGGTGTTGCCCACGTACTGGGTCTGAATTAAAAACAAGGTACAGGGAAACTTTCTGATGGTGGAGTGTGCGGGGTTGGTTCAGTGGTTTGCGGAACAAGGGGACACAATCCAAAGATTAGAGCTATGCTGTTCAGGAGTGAGATAGGAGACAATCACCCGTCGTCCAAAGGGGAGAGGAAATCTGGAAGATTCTCTCCAACAAAAGCAGTCAATGCCGGGTGCCATGTGGAGATTTCAAGTTTGGGATTGGTAGACTTCTGTTGAGTGGGGGGGGGGGGGTGGGATTCAGGGATGTGCAGCAACTGGAGATGGGGAGCAGGTCAAGCATGATTGAAATGGGGCTGGTTTAGCACAGTGGGTTAAACAGCTGGCTTGTAATGCAGAACAATGCCAGCAGCGCGGGTTCAATCCCCGTACCAGCCTCCCCGAACGGCATCGGAATGTGGCGACTAGGGGCTTTTCACAGTAACTTCATTGAAGCCTACTTGTGACAATAAGCGATTATTATTATTATTATTGGATAGCGAAATGTCTCCTAAATGTCCTCTTCCTGTTCCTAATGTTCCAGGAGATTGTTCCGATCACCTGCCAGATCTTTGATTGATCTGATGCCAGTCATGACAGAAATCTCACCACCATGGGTCAGCTTGATTTGCAGTGCGATCATCATTTTCTTGGGTGTTAAAGCTTCTCTTTAATGCCCTTTGGGCACGATCGAACAGCCTTGCTGCGCCCGCATGGTGGTGCGATGAGGCTGTTAAATTTCACGTGAGGTCTCTCATGAGATTTGCGACGCCTCGGAACCCCTTGCGAGATCTAGCAAGATTAACACCATCAGGCTCATTTAAACATGTCTATGTCGTTTTTTCCCTGGCCCAGGAACGGACGCCCATGCCTGGAAGACCTCGCCATGGTGCCGTTTAGCACGGGTCCACACAAACGTGGACCTGGTGTAATGGCACCATGGGGGTCTCCCAAGCCATCAGAGGCACTGCCAGGATGCCAGGTGTCAGGGATCGGGCCTGGGGTGTCCCATGGGAGATGGAGTGAGAGGGGGCTCGAGGACCCCATAAGACGTATGTTAGGTGCAGTGGGGGTGTCCAGAGGCCACGGTGGGGTGTCCAAGTGGGGGGGGGGGGGGGGTCAAGAAATCGGGCCGGCGTTTTAAAATGGCACCCCTATCCGCAAATACTCTTCCTGCACTGGCAAGCTGAGCTTGTTAGTGCAGGAAGTGAGGTAAGTGCGGCCTCAGCAGAATGTTCCTCACACAGCCAAAAACGCAACAGAGTCCTGTTTGATAGCGGGTTCGTGCTCGATGCTGCAGGCACCAAGAAACACCACCCCAAACCCGCTCACAACAGCACTCCACTTTGTGGGCATTAAATGGCCTCCTTATGCACTGTAGGGATTCTATGGACCTCTAAGCCTGCCTTGAGCACTGCTCCCCTCCTGTCCCTCCCCACCCTGAGTCTGCCTCAATTGCCCCCCCCCCCCACCACAACCTGCTGCTTCCAGGATCCTGAATGGAAAATCCCAGCTGGCCCCCTTCAATCTATGTTCTAACGTGACCTTTAGATTTTTAAACAGCTACCCACAGCGCACGATAACCCTGTGATCCCCTCCCTCTCCCCACCACCCTCACATCTCACCTCTGAGACAATGGCCCAGGTGTGGAGTGGAGGGGGTGGGGTGGGTGTTATTGGTACTCGTTAAAATAATAAAAGCAAAAATCTGCAGATGCTGAAAATCTAAAGTAAAATCTGAGAATGCTGAAAATGATCTGTGCAGCTAGAAACGTAAACATCTTGTGGCAAATCTAAATTCTTCAGAATTTCGGTACAATTTTTAGGCCTTGCCTGCTTGCGCACTCATTCATTTTTTATTATTTAAAGTACCCAATTCATAAATTAATCCAATTAAGTGGCAATTTGGCGTGGCCAATCCACCTAACCTGCACATCTTTGGGTTGTGGGGGTGAAACCCACACAGACACGGGGAGAATGTGCAAACTCCACACGGATAGTGACCCGGGGCCGGGGTCGAACCCAGGTCCTCGGCCCCGTGGGGCAACAGCGCTAACCACTGCACCATCATCCCGTCCCTGTGCACTCATTCATTGGGGTTCAAAACCCAACCACCTTGAGACATTGTATTCACAGTTTGAGTGTGAGTGCTGTACAACGCAGGGATTTGCTCACAGCTACTTAACCATTTTGTCTATAAATTGTAGTGATTAAATATCTACAGAACCAGCAGAGCATGGACACAGTTAAATGTATCTCGGGCGAAATTCTCCGGTATCGGCGCGATGTCCGCCTACTGGCGCCCAAAACGGCGCAAATCAGTCGGGCATCGCGCCGCTGCGCATCTTCGGGGGCCGAGCCCCAACCTTAAGGGGCTAGGCCCGCGCCGGACGAATGTCCGCCCTGCCAGCTGGCGGAAAAGGCCTTTGGTGCCCCGCCAGCTAGCGCGGAAATGACATCTCCGGGCGGCGCATGCGCGGAAGTGTTAGCGGCCGCTGACGGCATTCCCGCGCGTGCGCAGTGGAGGGAGTCTCTTCCGCCTCCGCCATGGTGGAGACCGTGGCGAAGGCGAAGGGAAAGAGTGCCCCCACGGCACAGGCCTGCTCACTTTCGATATTCCACTATGCTGTTTATTCTCAACAGAATTCTCGACACCACTTTGCAAACCTCACGCTTTAACTTATTTCCAACTGATTAACCAAACATTTGCCGGTCCCAGAGATATTACAGGGCACTCAGTAATTAAAGTGGACTCTCAATCTCATAGAAAATAACGTTTTTTCCAAAAACACGCTCTCCCCAAATTCTAGCCCCTTGATGTCCAATGATTGTGCTGCCTCAGTCTTGATGGAAGCTGAGATGAGTATCTTGAGCACTAACTGAGGGAATAAACCTGGGGTGTTCCAGCATTTTGTTGATCAGAACGGCACTATTGTCAAACAGTCTCCATGGAGATTTACATAATCTTTATTATTGTCACAAGTAGGCTTGTGTTAACACTTCAGTGAAATTACTGTGAAAATCCCCAGTCGTCGCACTCCGGCGCCTGTTTGGGTACACAGAGGGAGAATTCAGAATGTCCAATTCACCTAACAGCACATCTTTGGACTGTGGGAGGAAACCGGAGCACCCGGAGGAAACCCATGCACGGGGGGGGGGGGGGGGGGAGAATCTGGGACCCTGGCCCTGTGAAGCAACAGTGCTAACCACTGTGCTACCGTGCCACCCATCTGGTTTCCTATTGGATGATGTCCCCCTGAGAACGTGGCAGTCCACTGCCGTCCTGTGGTGTAGGGGTAACAACACAGTACTGGTGGAGAGGAAGCTTTGACCCAGCAACGGAGTGTCAGAAGGGAACCTATCGCCTCTGACCTGCTTTCTGAGCCACAGTAATAGTGTGGCTGGTGGTTCGGTTAAGTTTCTGGTTCATGGTAACCCCCTTTTCCCCAGTAACTTCACTGCAGTGTTAATGTAAGCCTACTTGTGACACCAATAAAGATGACCAGGATGTTGATTTGTACAGCAGAGTGTCTCGTTAAGCATCTTCAGAGGGCATCTGAGGGGAGTGCAGGTCCCATATAAACCCAATAAAGGCTAGTTCCCCCCCCACTTCCGAAGGGACATGAACTGGTTTCACAGTCCGACAGCTTCCTGATCACGTTTCCTGATCTTTTTATTTTCAGATTTCTTTTAACTAAACGGAACTCAAATTCTCGAAGTGCCTGGTTGGATTTTGAACTCAAATAACCCACAGAAAGTCCCGTTTAAAATAACCACTTAATAACGCAGCAGCGCTTTATTTCAGTAACAAATGTTATTGGCTCCATCAGAGCTTCCACAGTCTCAGACATGCCAAAGTTATGCTGAGCACCCTGAATTCTTGATGTTTTTAGCTACTCACCGATTGCTTCTGACAGTCCGTCAATGAGGACTCTGCCTGTGTCAGTTTCTCCGTGTACTTACTCAGCAACTCAGTATCGTTTGCCTGTTGTTCCCGGCACTCTCTCAACTGCTTCAGTGGGCCTGCGTTCATTATTAAAAATATCGAGCATGCAATAATAATCGTAACCGAGAAGAGAGGTAAAAGCAACCATTTTAAGGCAGAGGTGCAGGATCCTGGATAGTCAATCAAATTCATTTTATGTCTGCTGTACCCGGGCACCCACTGCAGCCAACTCTGCACTGGCAGCTCAGCACCTATCTTTGTCCTGATGTTGCGACATATTCTATTCAGCACTCAATTGCGTCATTTCCACCATCAGAAATCTTAATATTTCCTCCCCCAACACACCCACACATTTACTGGAAGTCACATGTTTCAAACCAGCTCAGGTTTTGGGTCACCCTCCCGGTTTTGCACTCATGCCTGTTGTCCGTTTCCTTTCAGACTGCTTTGTGACTTGCAAATATTCGGCGTCGCTTGCTCGAGGGCTTAAGAGTTTTCAGAGCAGCGAAGGACCTGTTTTGGTAAATCGGTTCAACCTCCCCATGTACTCGAATCTTTCACATCATCCCCTCCTCTATCCCTCGCTCCACCGCCCTCCTACATTCCTGTAGAAGGGGCTGGCACAAAGAGTGTTAACCCTGGGATTAGCCAATTGTCGGACAGAGCATTGAGGCAACTCCTAGCTTTGACCCTTTAATGTAATGGGTGGCACGGTAGCACTGTGGTTGGCACTGCTGCTTCACAGCACCAGGGACCCGGGTTTGATTCCCGGCTTGGGTCACTGTGCAGAGTCTTCACGTTCTTCCCGTGTCTGCGTGGGTTTCCTCCCGGTGCTCCGGTTTCCTCCCACAAGTCCCCAAAGACGTGCTATTAGGTGAATTGGACATTGTGAATTCTCCCTCAGTGTATCCGAACAAGCGCCCGGTGTGGCGACCGAGAGCTTTTCACAGGAACTTCATTGCAATTAGTATCAGCCTACTTGTGTTAATATAAGCCTTTCTGCCTCCCTCTGTATGAAGATTAGCAGGTTGGGTGGATTGGCCATGCTATATTGCCCCTTACTGTATGTAGAAAGATGTACAGGCTAGGTTGTGGGGATGGGATAGGGGAATGAGCTTAGGTAGAGTGCTCTTTGGAGGCTCAGTACAGATTCAATGGGCCGAATGGCCTGTTTCTGCCCTGTAGGGATTCTGTGATGGTCATCATTGGGCAGCACGGTAGCCTTGATAGCACAATTGCTTCATAGCTCCAGGGTCCCAGGTTGGATTCTGGCTTGGGTCACTGTCTGTGCGGAGTCTGCACATCCTCCCCGTGTGTGCGTGGGTTTCCTCCGGGTGCTCCGGTTTCCTCCCACAGTCCAAAGATGTGCGGGTTAGGTGGATTGGCCATGATAAATTGCCCTAAGTGTCCAAAATTGCCCTTAGTGTTGGGTGGGGTTACTGGGTTATGGGGATAGGGTGGCGGTGTTGACCTTGGGTAGGGTGCTCTTTCCAAGAGCCGGTGCAGACTCGATGGGCTGAATGGCCTCCTTCTGCTCTGTAAATTCTATGATTAGAATTTTAATGCCAGATTTCTATCTGCCCTGATGGGATTTGAACCCGGGTCCCCAGATCTTTCCCAGGGTCTCTGGATCACTAGGCCAGTAACAATACCACTGCCTCCTCTCACCGCCTACTTCCCCGGTCCCTCAAGTCTGCGTACAAATGCTGAGAAATTACTATAACAGGTTCTATTTGCTAATTAAAGAAAACAAACATAAACACTGTGCCCGAGCTGCTGTAAATTACAGGTTTCATTAGTTGTGATATGACTAGAGCCTACTTTTTAATCCTGCTTGTGGTATACCCTGGCTCAAGATGGTTAAACGGTAGCTTGATGGGAAATGGTAAAACAAAACAATTCAGCAGAATGAAAGCAGGCCGGCCACAGTATGAGAACTAAAAGATAAACACCGCAGCAGAATCCCTGAGGCCCAGGGATAGGTGGAGCTGAACCAAAATAACTGGGTGCTGAAGCCACTGGGAATCCCTTGATTAGCTATTCAAAATCATGAGGGTCCTGGACAGAATAGAAAGGGAGAAACTGTTCTCATTGGTGGAAAGATCGAGAACAAGAATGCACAGATTTAAGGTATTTGGTAAAAGAAAGTGACGGAGACAGGAGGAGAACCCTTTTCACACAGCGAGTGGTTAAGATCTGGAATGCGCTGCCTGAGTGTGGTGGTGGCAGGCTCAATCAAGCCTTTCACAAGGGAATTGGATTTTTATCTGAAAAGGAAGAATGTGGGGACAGCAGTGGTTAGCACCGCTGGCTACAGCGCTGAGGACCAGGGTTTGATCCCGGCCCTGGGTCACTGTCTGCGAGGCGTTTCCGCATTCTCCCCGTGTCTGCGTGGGATTCACCCCCACAACCCAAAGATGTGCAGGTTAGGTCGATTGGCCACGCTAAAATTGCCCCTTAATTGAAAAAAAAAAATAGGGGTACTGTAAATTTATTTATTTTTAAATGAAAAGGAAGAATGTGCTGGGTGATGGGGAGACGGTGGTGGAATGGAACTAGGTGAGTTGCTCATTCGTAGAACTGGTACAGACATACTGGGCCAAATGGGCTCTTTCTGAAATTCTGTAATTTGGCCAGTGGAATGTTTACAATCTGACAGCAGTCCGAATGTTGGAAGGTAAGGAGTTTCCTAATTAGCCCTAAGGGGGCACGGTGGCACAGTTAGCACTGCTGCCTCACAGCGCCAGGGACACGGGTTCAATTCCGGCCTCGGGTGACTGTGTGGAGCTTGCACATTCTCCCCGTGTCTGCGTGGATTTCCTCTGGGTGCTCCGGTTTCCTCCCACAGTCCAAAGATGTGCAGGTTAGGTGGATTGGCCATGCTAAATTGCCCCTTTGTCTAAAGATGTGAAGATTAACTGGGGTTACCGGGACAGGGCGGGAAAGTGGGCCTAGATAGAGTGCTTTTTCAGATAGACGGTGCAGGCCCGATGGGCTGAATGGCCTCCTTCTGCACTGTAGGGGTTCTATGACATCTGTGACGTGACCTGGGTGGACAGTCAGATAAATCACACCTTTTGTAATTAGGCCAATCAAATTAAATGGGGTAAAACGGTCTCCATAGGCTCTTCTGTTTAAAGAAAGTATAAGTGGAAATGAAGAGCTTTTATATGTTGCATTGCCTAACACAGAGTACCTGAGGCATGACGAGGGTGTAACTACACCCCCTTATGAACTGGCCTGATTAATACTACACTCCTGTATGCTTCACCCGATGCCGGTGTCTATTTATTTGCATTGTGGGCCTTGTGTTGCACTTTTATGTATTTTCTTTTTATTTTCTTTTATTTTCATGTACTAAATGATCTGTTTGAGTTGCTCGCAGAAAAATACTTTTCGCTGCACCTCGATACACGTGACAATAAACAAATCCAATCCAAACATGGGGAATGTGCCTCTAACAATGGCCAAATGGTAATGATGTTGCTCTGTGTTGCTGCTGCTCAAACATTCGTACTTATACTGAATAAAACACAATGATACATATGATATTGCCAACAGGCCGCATCTGTTAACCATGTATTTAATCCCTGATTTAGCTGCGAACATCAAATGAAGATCAAGTTGAAGAGTTTAGGATGGAAGAGTAGGAGGAATGAGGATGTGGTGTCTGGAGAGTTTGAGGCTACTCTGTGTCAGGAAGGTAGGGAGGTGATGGGTGAGTGTTACAACCCTCCCAGGGGTCACGGCCTGTGGACCATCGGTTCCCCGTGACCTCCACAGAGTGCAAACTTCTCCGGCAACGGCATCCTGTCCTGGGATCACTCTGTGCGGGTTCTACACTGGCGACGAGGATCAAGTCGAGCTGCTGTCGGCGCCAAGTGCTGTGAACTCAAACCTCTTTCCATTGGCCTCAGGAGGCTGCTCTTCAACCAGCTTCACATTGGAAAATTGGAGCAATTTGATGCAGGTACCGATGATTGGGGGCAGTACATTGAGCGAATGCAATACCGCTTTAGAACAAACGTTATAATCGGCAGTGAACGGCAAACGGTAACCCTGCCCACGGTTTGTGAAGACATCACTTACAGTATCATTACAAATCTGACCTATCCTGATGCACCAGATACCTGATCTTTCGCCGCCTTAGTAGCCTTAGTCCGGGAACATTTTAACCCCAAGTCACTGATAATTGTCCGCCGTTCCCGATTTCACACAGCTCCCCAGAGTCAGGAAGAATCCATTACCGACTTTCTGGCCCGCCTACGAAAACTTGCTGAGTTCTGCGAGTTCGGGACGATATTGAACAAAACACTGAGAGACCATTTGGTTTTGGGGGGGATCTGCGACGCAGCACCGTAACTAAGCTCCCAGCGGAAATTCACTTGAATTTGCAACAGACGATTGAGATAGCCATCTCTCAGGGGATAAAAGGGGAAAAATGTACAATCTGTGTGTATTGTGTGGTGTTGTTGCGGTGTTGCCACGTTGAAGTGTGTTTGGATTAAAGTATCATTTTAAAAAAAAGACATAGCCATCTCCCATGAAACGCTGAACAGGGAGTCCAGGAGCTCATAGGCATGGTGGTCCTGAACGTAGGCTGCTCGAATGAGCGCCCGGCACCCTTTCCAAGGTCTGAAGAGAAGGGCCCCTGACCTAGGGATGATTACCATAGGGATGCAGATCGCCACCGAAGAGGCCTAGAGGGCTGTCGAGCAGTCTCCCATGATCGAGAAGACCCGGACGACGGATACGGGCCAGCAACAGGCCGCTGAGACTGAGGCGACAGATGATCCCAAGAGGGCCCACCCCAGCTCCTTCGACCGCCTTCCCCGTGATCGAGCACACTATTTGGATGAGGAAAACCACTCGTACCAGCAGTCGCACTGCAAAGTGGCACCGCGAGGATCCATGTCAGACTTCGGGTGAACGGGCACCCCACACGGATGGGGTCGGGTACAGGAGCAGCAGTCTCTGTAGTCAGCCACCGAACATTTGACCAAATCCGACCGGGCATCCAGACATTGGCTCCATGTGACACGAACGCCCAGCCGCCAGTCATGATGTGCCACGTAGGCATATTGTGGGTTGGCATGGAGGAGCAGGACCTTCTCGACGAGGGGATCCGATTTATGACTCCTCGCATGCTTCCGGAGGAGGACGGGCCCTGGGACTGTCAGCCAGGAAGGGAGCGAGACCCCTGAGGTGGAATTCCTGGGGAAGGCAAACATATGTTCGTGAGGGGTCTCGTTGGTGGCAGTGCACGGGAGCGACCGGATGGAGTGGAGTGCCTTGGGAAGAACCTCCTGCCAGCGGGGCACTGGGAGACCCCTCGACCATAGAGCCAGAAGGACTCTCTACCTGTCCGTTTCCCCGGGGGTTGTAGCTGATCGTCCTGCTTGAGGCGATGCCCTTGCTAAGCAGGAGCTGACGCAACTTGTCGCTCATGAAGGAGGAACCCCGATCGCTATGGATGTCGGTGGGGAAACCGAACAAGGCGAAGAGACTGTGCAGGGCCTTGATGACGGTGGCAGAGGTCATGTCAGGGCACGGGATGGCAAAGGGGAAGCGTGAGTACTCATCAACAACGTTGAGGAAGTACACGTTATGGTCAGTGGAGGGAAGGGGCCTTTGAAGTCGACGCTGAGGCGTTCAAAGGGGCGGGAGGTTTTTAACCAGGTACGCTCTGTCGGGCCGATAGAAGTGCGGTTTGCACTCTGCGCAGACCTGGCAGTCCCTGGTTATGGTCCTGACCCCCTCAATGGAGTAAGGCAGGTTGCGAGCCTTTATAAAATGAAAAAAACGGGTGACCCCTGAGTGACAGAGGTCATTGTGGAGGGCCCGAAGTCGGTCTACTTGTGCACTGGCACATGTACCACGGGATAGGGCATCTGGGGGCTCATTTGAGTTTCGCAGGTCGGTACGAGATCTCATAGTTGTAGATGGATAGTTCGATCCTCCACCTCAGAATCTTGTCGTTCTTAATTTTGCCGCGCTGTGTATTGTTAAACATGAAGGCAACCGACCGTCGGTCAGTGAGGAGAGTGAATCGCCTGCCGGCCAGATAATGCCTCCAATTTCACACAGCTTCTACAATGGCTTGGGCTTCCTTTTCGATGGAGGAGTGCCGAATTTCGGAGGTAAGGAGGGTATGGGAGAAGAAAGCCATGAGCCTGCCCACCTGGTTGAGGGTAGCGGCCAGGGCAAAGTCAGACGCATCGCTCCCCACCTGGAACGGAATGGACTTGTCCACAGCGTGCATCGCGGCTTTGGCAATATCTGCCTTGATGCGGTTGAAGACCAGGCGGGCCTCAGCCGTCAGGGGAAAAACGATAGATTTAATAAGCGGACGGGCCTTGTCCGCATAATTGGGGACCCACTGGACATAATACGAGAAGAACCCCATGCATCTCTTCAGGGCCTTGGGGCAGTGGGGGAGGGGTAGTTCCAGGAGGGGGCGCATGCGGTCGGGATCAGGCCCTAGGACTCCGTTTTCTACAACGTAGCCGAGGATGGCGGAAAATGTATGTGAGGTTAAGGAACTTAGTGTTGTTGAGGAATTTTTGGAGGTTGGCGTCATGGTCCTGCTGGTCAAGGCCGCAGACGGTGACATTATCTAGGTATGGGAACGTGGCCCGCAGCCCGTACTGGTCAACCAATCGGTCCATTTCTCGCTGGAAGACCGAGACCCCATTGGTGACGCCGAAGGGGCCTCTGAGGAAGTGATAGAGGCGGCCATCTGCCTCGAAGGCAGTGTATTGGCGGTCCTCCTGGCGGATAGGGAGCTGGTGGTACGCGGACTTCAAATCGACTGTGGAGAAGACTCAATACTGCGCAATCTGATTGACCGTGTCAGATATGCGGGGGAGGGGGTACGCATCGAGCTGCGTGTACCGGTTGATCGTCTGACTGTCGTCGATGACCATCCGGTGCTTCTCCCCAGTCTTGACGACCAGCACTTGGACTCTCCAGGGGCTGGTACTGGCCTCAATGATCCCCTCTCATAGGAGTCGCTGGACCTCCGACCAGATAAAGGCCCTGTCCCGGGCACTGTATCGTCTGCTCCTAGTGGTGATGGGCTTACAGTCCGGGATGAGGTTAGCGAAGAGCGAGGGTGGGGCGACCTTAAGGGTCACGAGGCTACAGACGGTGAGGGGGGACAGGGGTCCACCGAATTTTAAGGTAAGGTTTTGGAGGTGGCACTTGAAGTCGAGCCCCAGTAATAGGGCGGCGCAGAGATGGGGGAGGACGCAGAGCTTAAAGTTAGTGTACTCTACGCCCTGTACTGAAAAAGTCGCGACACAGTACCCCCGGATTGCTACGGAATGCGATCCGGAAGCCAGGGAGATTTTCTGGGTCGTGGGTAAAATTGGGAGGGAGCAGCGCCTTACCGTATCTGGGTGGATAAAGCTGTCTGTGCTCCCGGAGTCGAAGAGGCAGGCCGTCTTGTGCCCGTTGATCCGGACGGTCATCGTGGATCTCGTGAGTTGATGGGGTCGAGATTGGTCGAGTGTGATGGAGGCGAGCTTCGGAAGGTGGTGGGTGGGCTGGTCGGAGGTACAACCGGGTGATCAGGGGTCCCGGGAGGCGGCGGAGCAGTTCCAAGATGGCGGCCCCCATTGGTCACGTGTGGCTGTTGGCATCGGAGGTGGTGTCAAGGATGGTGGCCCCCATGGGTTGTGCGTGGCAGATGGGAGTACAAGATGGCGGCAAAGATGGCGGCCCCCACGGGTCGCACATGGCGGGTGGCAGCGGAGATGGCAGCCCCCACGAGTCGCACGTGGCGGGTGGCAGCGGAGATGGCAGCCCCCACGGGTCGCACATGGCGGGTGGCAGCGGAGATGGCAGCCCCCACGAGTTGCACATGGCGGGTGGCGCGGCAGATGGGGGAGGTCCCGAGAACAGTAGGCAGCAATGCTGGGCCTAGGAGTTTTAGGGATTGGTCGGGCTTGGCAGACTTTGGCGAAGTGGCCCTTCCTCCCACACCCGTTGCAAGTCGCGTTCCGTGCAGGGCAGCGTTGTCTGGGGTGCTTACCCTGGCCGCAAAAGTAGCATTTGGGGCTTCCGGCGTTGGCGGGCTGCTGCACGGCACAGGCTTGCGCTGCACTCGAGTCGCGTGATGGCGGCGCTCACGACGTCCACAAGGGTGCCGAGTGGTCGGAGGTGTAGGCCTCCATGTTCTGGAAAGCCACTTCCAGGGAGTTTGAGAGCTGCACTGTCTCAGGTAGGCCGAGCGGACCCCCTTCTAGCAAGCATTGGCGGATGTAATTGGACTTAATACCCTGATCAGCAGCTCCGTGTGCTGGGCAGCCGATACCGCCTGGCAAGCACACTTCCACAAGGCACGCAGGAATTCGGCTTGTGATTCTCCGGGGCGTTGTCGCCTCGTGGCAAGGCGGTGCCTGGCGTACACCTCGTTTACTGTCTTCACGTACTGTCCCTTCAGCAGCATTATTGCCTCCGAATACAAGGGGCGTCTCTGACAAGAAGAAAAACTTGCGGGCTCACCCGTGCGTTGAGTATTTGCTGCTTCTGGAGGTCGGTGACGTCGTCGGTGGAGGATCCGAGGTAAACTACGAAGCAGCTTAGCCAGTGCTCGAATGTTGCAGTGGCGTCGGCTGCTTGTGGGTCCAGTTCCAGGCGATCAGGCTTGAGCGATGAATTAATCTTAAAAGTTTAGCTTATTAAATTGATTAGTGAATGAAACTGAGGCTTTAATAAGCTAAACAGAAAGCCTCCTGGCCTCTGATCCCGAACTGGGACAGGGCTGGAGGTCGGCTACCTTTATACCGAGCCCGAGGGGAGGCGGAGCGATCGGGCAGTGGTTTACCACATTACATGTAATACAGTAGCAGGTTACCACACTAACAGTGGTTTACCACAAGTGCCCAATTCATTTTTTCCAATTAAGGGGCACTTTAGTGTAGCCAATCCAACTACCCAGCACATCTTCGGGTTGTGGGGGCGGAGCCCACAAAAACACAGGGTGAATGTGCAGACTCCACACGGACAGTGACCCAGAGCCGGGATCGAACCTGGGGCCTCGGCGCCGTGAGGTAGCAGTGCTAACCACTGTGCCACGTACTGCCCACCAAACCTCATGCTTTAACTGATTTCCAACTGATTAACCAAACATTCGCCGGTCCCAGAGATATCACAGGGCACTCAGTAATTAAAGTGGACTCTCAATCTCATAGAAAATCAAGTTTTTTTCAAAAACACGCTCTCCCCAAATTCTAGCCCCGTGCTGTCCAATGATTGTGCTGCCTTAGTCTTGATGGAGGCTGAGATGAGTAGAGTGAGCACTAACTGAGGGAATAAACCTGGGGCTTTCCAGCATTTTGTTGATCAGAATGGCACTATTGTCAAACAGCCTCCATGGAGATTTATATAATCTTTATTATTGTCACAAGTAGGTTTACATTAACCCTGCAATGAAGTAACTGTGAAAATCCCCTCGTCGCCACATTCCGGCGCCTGTTCGTGTACACGGAGGGCGAATTTAGAATGTCCAATTCACCGATCAAGCACGTCTTTTGGGACTTGTGGAAGGAAACCGGAGCACTACGCAGGCACAGGGAGAATGTGCAGACTCTGCACAGACAGTGATCCATGCCAGGAATCGTACCTGGGACCCTGGCCCTGTGAAGCAACAGTGCTAACTGTTATGGGCCAGGGTTTAGAGAACCCCAAAGTGTATCATGGAGTTCACCTGACCCACAACTTTTAATAGATTGTGGTGTGGGGAGCCTACGGCCCACTCTACAGGTGTGGTACAGCAGAAAAGTATTTTTTTAAAGTAAAACAATGTTTATTCTATGAACTCAAGCTAACCTTTCTAAAACAAACAGTGATCATCTTAGCAACCAGTAAATCAAATACACCCCTCCAAAGATACAAGACTGAATAATCTGTATGCTGTCCTTTTAACACCCAGAAGACTTAACAAACCTTTAAACAGAAGCACATCAGGGTTTACATTCACTACTGAAAACATTTATAATTCTGAATTCACCAAATGATTAAGAGATAGTCCTTCATGGCAGAGAGCTCAACAGTACAGCTGCTTTGGCTGACTTCAGCTGCAACTCACTCAAAAACTAAACCAAAAAGACAGACACAACCAAGCTTTTCTCAAAGTGAAACTAAAAAGCAGAACCAGAGCTCAGCTCCACCCACACTCTGACATCACTGCAGTAACATGAGCAGCCAAACATTTCTTAAAGCGACATTCTCATGACATAACCACTGTGCTACCATGCCGCCCATGTGTTTCCCTATTGGATGATGCCCCCCTGAGAATCTGGCTGTGTGCAGCCGCCTTGAACCACTGCCGTCCTGTGGTGTAGGGGTAACAACACAGTGCTGGTGGAGAGGAAGCTTTGACCCAGCAACGGAGTGTCAGAAGTGAACCTCTCGCCTCTGACCTGCTTTCTGAGCCACAGTAATAGTGTGGCTGGTGGTTCGGTTAAGTTTCTGGTTCATGGTAACCCCCTTTTCCCCAGTAACTTCATTGCAGTGTTAATGTAAGCCTACTTGTGACACCAATAAAGATTACCAGGATGTTGATTTGTACAGCAGAGTATCTCGTTAAGCATCTTCAGAGGACATCTGAGGGGAGTGCAGGTCCCATATAAACCCAGACCAGGAAATAAAGGCTAGTCCCCCCCCCCCCCCCCCCCCCCCCTCACTTCCGAAGGGACATGAACTGGTTTCACAGTCCGACAGCTTCCTGATCACGTTTCCTGATCTTTTTATTTTCAGATTTCTTTTAACTAAACGGAACTCAAATTCTCGAAGTGCCTGGTTGGATTTTGAACTCAAATAACCCACAGAAAGTCCCGTTTAAAATAACCACTTAATAACGCATCTCCAAAGAAGAGCTACAGTACTTTATTTCAGTCACATATGTCATAGAATCATAGAATTTACAGTGCACAAGGAGGTCATTCAGCCCCTCGAATCTGCACCGGTCATTGGAAAGAGCACCCTACCCGAGCCCACACCTCCACTCTATCCCGGGAACCCAGTAACCCCACCTAACCTGCACATCTTTGGACTGTGGGAGGAAACTGGAGCAACCGGAGGAAACTCACGCAGACACGGGGAGAATGTGCAGACTCCGCACAGCCAGGAACCGCAGCCGGGAATCGAACCTGGGACCCTGGAGCTGTGTTAACCACTATGCTACCGTGCCGCCCCGTGTCACTGCTTGATAAATGCTTCCACAGTCTCAGACGTGCCAAAGGTTGCTTAACACTCTGAATTCTTGATGTTTTTGCTACTCACCAATTGATTCTGACAGCCCATCAATGAGGACTCTGTTGGATCACTCGGCAACAGGGTATTGTTTGTCAGTTGTTCCCGGCACGCTCCCAACTGTTTCGCTGGATGATTGAAGTGCTTTATTAAAATAACTGAACATGCAAAAGTCACCGCAACTGAGAACAGCAGCAAACTCGACCATTTTAAAGCAGAGGGGCAGGATCCTGGATAGTCACTCAACTTCATCTTATGTCTGCTGTACCCGGGCACTTACTGCAGCCAACTCTGCACTGGCAGCTCAGCACCTATCTCAGTCCTCCTGTTGCAATATTTCAATTCAGCACACAATTGCGTCATTTCCACCATCAGATACCTCAACATTTCCTGCCCCCCCCCCCCCTCCCCAACACCCACACACACACATTTATTGGAAGTCACATGGTTCAAACCAGCTCAGATTTTGGTCACCCCCAGACAATTGTTGGACAGAGTATTGAGGCAGCTCCTAGCTTTGATTATTTAGTGTAATGACCAGCACGGTCGCACAGTGCTTAGTGCGACTAGGGGATTTTCACAATAACCTCATTGCAGTGTTAACGTAAGCCTACTTGTGACACTAATAAAGATTATTGTTATTAAGTAGTTTTTGTAATTGATTAATATATAGTTAAACTACTTAAGATGGCAAAGACTTCATTAAGACCTACCGAATGGTATCCCCCACACTTCCCAAATCCCTCAATCCCACCTCTCACCTTTCCTCTATATCCCTCAATCTTTTGTTAAATTCATTTCCGGGATCTTGGCCAGCATTTATTGCCCATCACAGGTTCTTTGAGAGTCAACTACATTGCTGTGGAACTGGAGCCACAAGTAGGCCAGGTAAGGATAGCAGATTTCCATCCTTGTGTGAGTGAACCAGATGGATTTTTAAGACAATGAACAATGTTTTCACGGTGACACAGTGGTTAGCACTGCTGCCTGACAGCACCAGAGATCCTGGTTTGATTCTGACCTTGGGTGACTGTGTGGAGTTTCCACTTTCTCCCCGTGTCTGCGTGGGTTTCCTCCGGATGCTCCGGTTTCCTCTCACAGTCCAAAGATATGCAGGTTGGGTGGATTGGCCATGCTATATTGCCCCTTACTGTATGCAGAAAGATGTGCAGGTTAGGTTGCGGTGATGGGATGGGGGGAGTGAGCTTCGGTAGAGTGCTCTTTGGGAGGCTCAGTACAGATTCAATGGGCCGAATGGCATGCTTCTGCCCTGTAGGGATTCTGTGATGGTCATCATTAAAATTTTATTGCCAGATTTCTATCTGACCTGGTGGGATCTGAACCCAGGTCCCCAGATCGTTCCCAGGGTCTCTTGATCACGAGGCCAGTAACAATACCGCTGCCTCCTCTCACTGCCTTCTTCCCATACCCTCAAGTCTGCATACAAATGCTTTACAGCGCCAGGGATCCGGGTTCAATTCCGGCCTCGGGTGACTGTGCGGAGTCTGCAAGTTCTCCCCGTGTCTGCGTGCGTTTCCTCCGGGTGCTCAGGTTTCCTCCCACAGTTCAAAGATCTGCATTTTAGGTGGATTGGCCATGATAAATTGCCCCTCGGGCAGCACCGCGGCGCAGTGGTTAGCACTGCTGCCACACGGCGACGAGGTCCCAGGTTCGATCCCAGCTCTGGGCCACTGCCTATCTGGAGTTTGCACATTCTCCCCGTGTTTGCGTGGGTTTCGCCCCCACAACCCAAAGATGTCTGTGCGGAGTCTGCACTTTCTCCCCGTGTGTGCGTGGGTTTCCTCCGGGTGCTCCGGTTTCCTCCCACAGTCCAAAGATGTGCAGGTTAGGTGGATTGGCCATGATAAATTACCCTTAGTGTCCAAAATTGCCCTTAGTGTTGGGTGGGATTACTGGGTTATGGGGATAGGGTGGAGGTGTGGGCTTGGGAGGGGTGCTCTTTCCAAGAGCTGGTACAGACTCGATGGGCCGAATGCCCTCCTTCTGCACTATAAATTCTATGAAATTCTATGTGCAGGGTAGGTGGATTGACCACGCTAAATTGCCCCTTAATTGGAAAAAATGAATTGGGTACTCTAAATTTTGAAAAGAAAAATGATAAATTGCCCCTTAGTGTCTAAACATGTGAAGGTTAACTGGGGTTATCGGGACAGGGCGGGGAAGTGGGCCTGGGTAGGGTGCTCAATCAGATAGACAATGCAGACTTGATGGGCCGAATGACCTCCTTCTGCACTGTAGGTGTTCGATGACGTCAGTGACCTGCCTTGGGTGGACAGTCACATAAATCACACCTTTTGTAATTAGGCCATTAAATTGTAGCGAGGTAATTACAGGGTTAAATCGGTCTCCATAGGCTCTTTTGCGTAAAGAAAGTATAAGTGGTGACACCCTGAGCCCAGGAAATGTAGCGCTTTTACATGTTGCATTGCCTAGCACAGCCAGCCACTCGAAATGGTATTGGGGGAGGTGCGGATTCCTGAGCAGCGGCTCCCTGACGACAGCCACCACTCCTGGCCGGGGGGGGGGGGGGGGGGGGGGGGGGGAGCTGCGGCGTGAAGCGACCATGTTCCAGACTTTGAGCAGGTCCTGGCAAAAGACGGGCAGCGCCTGCAGAGGGTAACGAAGACCCACAGATCTATGAACAGGAGCTGCACGTCATAATTCAGGCCATGCATCTGGCGGAAGAAATGCGTCGCCAGGGCACACCATCGTGGAGGGACACAACGTAAAGGTATCGTTGCAGGGTCTGAAGGCGGAAGGTCGCCACCAGAGTGCAAAGGCTCACCAGCGCCTGGCCCTCTCCGAAGCGGGAGACACAGAACTTCAGCAGCGACCCAGTGCAATCTCTAGTCCCAGAAGAACTCCACCAGCATTCTCTGGATCTTTTTGACAAAGTCAGGGGGAGGGGTCAAAGTGACTAGTCGGTACCACGACATGGAGGCTATCAGCTGGTTTATGACGAGAACTCGACCCCTGTAAGACAGCACTCGGAGTAGTCCTGTCCAGCGTCTCAAGTGAGCGGCGACCTTGGTCTCCAGCTCCTGCCAGATAGCCGGCCAGGATTCCTCAGCCGGGCAAAGATGGACTCCCAAATAGAGGAGGCTGATCCTGCTCCAGGTGAAAGGCCTGAGCTCCTCTGGGAGGGGGTCCGTCTGCCACGGACTGACCAGGAGTCCGTAATGTTTGGCTCAGTTGATCCTGGCAGAGGACGCGTCGGAGTACACAGCCCGGCACTCTCGCATCCTCCGCAGGTTAGCGGGGTCAGTGAACACGAGGAGCACGTCATTAACATAAGCCGTAAGGACCACCCCAATGCCCGGCCCACGCAGAAGCAGTCCCGACAGCCTCCTCCGCAGGAAAGGCTCCACGCAAATAGAATAAAGTTGGCCAGCAAAGGGCAGCCCTGACGGACTCCTCTCTCAAAGTGAAGGGGCGCCGTCAGAGACCCGTCAAGCTTAACGAGACCCTCTGCGGCAGTGCACAGAAGTCGGATCCGGACGACAAATTGCGTCCCGAACCCGAATGCTTGCAGTGTCCCGAATAAATATTCGTGATCCACCCTGTCAAACGCCTTCTCCTGATCAAGGGACAGGAAGGCGCTCGACACACCAGTCCTCTGGGATTGATGGACCAGGTCCCGGACCAGGTGAATGTTGTCATGGATTGTGCGGCCCGGGACCGTGTAGGACTGGTCAGGGTGGATCATGTGGTCCAGCGCGGTGCCAAGGTGCAAACTCATTGCCTTGGCAAAAATCTTGTAATTCGTGCGGAGGAGGGAGACCAGACGCCAGTTTTTAAGGTGGCGGAGGTCCCCCCTCTTTGGCAGCAAGGTAATGGTGGCTCTGCGCCATGAGAGGGGCATCTCTCCGGTTGCGATACTTTCCCCCCAGGACTCCCGCATAGTCACTCCACAGGACGTCCCAGTACGCCCTGAAGAACTCCACAGTCAGCCCGTCCAGCCCTGGGGTTTTGCCCCTGGACTGGCTGTCGAGGGCGCCGGTCAGCTCCCCCAGGCTTATAGGGGTATCAAGTCCACCGGCGCCCTCCAGGCCGACCTGCAGCAGGTCCTCCCCCAAAACCCTGCAAGCATCCTCGCTGGACGGATCCGAAGAGAAGAGAGCACCGTAGAAGCTTCGCCAGCACGGTAGCACAGTGGTTAGTACAATTGCTTCACAGCTCCAGGGTCCCAGGTTCGATTCCCGGCTGGGTCACTGTCTGCGCGGAGTCTGCACATCCTCCCCGTGTGTGCGTGGGTTTCCCCCGGGTACTCCGGTTTCCTCTCACAGTCCAAAGATGTGCAGGTTAGGTGGATTGGCCATGATAAATTGCCCTTCGTGTTCAGAAAGGTTAAGTGGAGGTTACTGGGTTACGGGGATAGGGTGGGCTTGAGTAGGGTGCTCTTTGTAAGGGCCGGTGCAGACTCGATGGGCTGAATGGCCTCCTTCTTCACTGTAAATTCTATGGGCCCGAACCTCCTCCGGACCCGAGACGAGGGACCCGCCGTCGGCCAGCAGCGTAACGAGCTGCTGACGGACCCCGCACCTTTTTTCCAGCAAGTAGAAGAAGGGGGAGCCGCGGTCCATGCCCGTAAGGATCTGGATCCGCGACCTCACATACGCGCCCCGGGACCCGACAAGTTGCGGGTCCCGCAGTGCACCGTTCTTCTCTCTGTATGCCAGCCGCAGGGCCGGGTCTTCATTGGGCTGACCGAGACGTGACTCCAGGTCGAGCACCTCCTTTTCCAACTCCTCGACCTTGGATTTCCGCCTCTTTGTCGACCCCTTCGAATACCCCTGACAGAAGGTACGCATGTGAGTCTTGCCCACGTCCCACCATAGCCTCAAGGAGGGGTGCAATTAAAATCCCCCCCCAGGACGATGCACTCGCCCGCGGCGATGGTGCCAAGATGAGTGGACACTTGTTCGAAGAAAGTCGTCTGCTGCTGGCCAGCCTGGGGAGCATGGACATTCACAAAGTGAAGTACCTCGACCCCCTCGCGCACTGTCAAGTGCAGCCACCGGCCTGGCACTGGCTCCTTGACCCCCAAGATCTCCGGCTGAAAATGTGGGGACAACAAGATAGCCACCCCACCTAAACATGAGGTTAGGTGACTCATGTAGACCCCCCCCCCTCGCCACTCCAGGCGCCGTGTGGCTTTGTCTCCCGGAGCGATGTGGGTTTCTTGCAGGAAGCACGGCGCATACTTCCCGTCCCGGAGGACCGAGAAGTTCTGGAACCTGCGGAGCGCGTCCCTGCTGCCGTTAATGTTGAGGCTGGCTATGGTCACCTCCGTGTCAGCGGTAAAGTGCTACCTTCACCGTTCAGTGCTCAGAAGGAGCAGAGGAGCGCGGGCCCCGCTCCCTCAGGAATCCGGCGAGGAAAGATTTCTGCCAGCGCTACTCAGAGGTGTCTGTGTCTCCCGTCTCTTTAACGCAGGCACGGTAAGACCGGATGAGCAGCGCCAAGTCCGAACACCGATTGGCGGCTAGCTGCGCTCGGTTTCGGCGACCGCGGTTTACACGCAGAAAATCCCGGAGTTCCCCTCGGGGCGACTTGGTGTCGGCTACGAGGGAGTCCACCCTTCTGATGGACCCAAACTCATCCCCTGTGCCCCCACCGAGCAACCGTCCTCCTCCGGGCAGTCGCAGTCTGGGACCAAGTCCTCCGCCACATTGAGTGTGGCAGACGGCACGGTCCCACCAACCAGCCCTGGGTCTGCCTCGATCCCACCACCCGGATCGTCGACAGACGGGTTCCTCGCACACTCCTCTAATTGTATCAGGCCAGAGGGCGGTGGCGGTTGAAACCCCCCCCCTCCTCTTGCGATGCCGGGTCACCGGATAGACCCGGGAACAGTTCCGGAATAAGCTCCGGGGTGGAGACGGGGACTGCCGGCGTCGGAGGCTAGGATGGAGAGGGGAGGCAACCACCACCCAATGACCCTGAGGTCAGGGAGCCGTCACAGCCCTCCGGCGTTGTAAAAAGGAACGCCTCTGGGGTGCAAAATGGCACAGGGCGGAACGGGCCCTCGGGGGTCTCGCTCGCACCCAGCCCTGAGGCATCCTGCTCGGGGGGCTGCGACAGCTCAGGGGTCGACAGATGATGGACTTGTCTAATCTCTTCTGGGGGTGTGATTTATGTTTACTGTGTTACTGTACCCTTATAATAATGTAAGGTGATGTTCCCTTTAAGACCGGGCTTGGAACCCTGGGGGACTCCGCCTCCGGCTCCGCCCACCAGGGAGTCGTATATAAGGGGCCGCTCTGTAGGCGGCACCCAGTTAGCACCAGTCTCGGCATCAGGCTAGTTCTCAGCTTATTAAAGCCTTCTTTACCGTTCTACTCTCTTGCGTCGTTATTGAGGGTACTACAATTTAATAAGCTGAACTACGTTAGGATGGACGCAGGGCTCAAGCCAGAGAAGCTCAACCTGGAAGCACGGACACCGGAGGCAAAATAAATTTTAAAGTACTGGCCTCGCTGCTTCGAGGCCTACCTGAACTCCTCGGAGACTCCCATCCTAGCGCCACGCAAGCTGCGCATACTCGATGCCCGGGTGAGTCACAGAATCACCGCCATGATCGAGAAGGCGACTACTTACGACGAGGAGGTCGAGATCCTACGCAAGCGGTTCGTCAAACCCATAAACGAGGTACATGCCCGGCATCTGCTCTCGACCTGCCGGCAGCGCTCTGGGGAAACGCTAGACGAATTTGTGGAATAGCTCATTGACTCGCCAGGAACTGCAATCATCAGGATGTGACGGGGGAAGTCCATATGAACCTGCACATCCGAGATGCTTTCGTGTCCGGCATCCATTCGACCTATATCTGGCAGCGACTCCTCGAAAATGGAGCAAAAGACCTCCAGGACACGGTAACGCTCGCCACAATCTCGCTGGAAGTAGCCCGCCACAATCTAGGCCCGTACCCCGCGGTCCCTGCGAGCCCCCTTCGTACTTCCCCAGACTCGGCCACGCTATGGGCCTGCGCTGCGTGGCGATCCGCTCAGACCGGGGGCACACCGTGCTATTTCTGTGGGCAGGGCCAGCACCCACGTCCACGTTGCCAAGCCCGCTCCGCCATCTGCGGGAAGAAGGGGCATATCACGAGGGTCTGCCTGGCCAGACCCAAGCCCCAGAAACAAAAAGATCATCAGGCCCGAAAATCAGGCTCACAGGCCCGCAGGCCTCACAACGCGGATGCGCACCGACCGGACACGTCCCTGCCTCTTTGACTCCGGGAGCACGGAGAGCTTTATCCACCCAGAAACGGTAAGGCGCTGCTCCTTGCGCACTCATCCCGCATCCCAAACCATAGCCCTCGCATCTGGGTCCCACTCGGTCCAAATCAAGGGGTATTGTATTGCGGACCTCTCGATCCAGGGCGCCGAATACGCTCGTTTCAACTTTATATCCTCCCTCACCTCTGCACCCCTCTGCTGCTCGGGCTGAATTTCCAATGCAACCACCGAAGCCTGACACTGAAGTTCGGCAGACCCTTGCCCCCCCTCACTGTATGCAGCCTTACGACACTGGAAGTCGCACCCCCCTCTCTCTTCGCGAACCTCACTCCCGACTGCAAGCCCACCAGGAGCCGGCGGTACAGTGCCCAAGACATGACTTTTATCAAGTCATGAGGTCCAGAGTTTACTGGGAGAGGGGGTCATCGAGGCTAGCAACAGCCCCTGGAACCTGCAGAAGTGGTGTAGTACGGTCCGGGGAAAAGAAACGGATGGTCGTGGACTATAGCCAGACCATAAACCGCTTCACGCTGCTCGATGTGTACCCCCTTCCTCGCATAGCAGAAATGGTCAATCGGATCGCTCAATATTTTCCACTTTCGATCTCGAATCCGCCTACCACCAGCCCCCTATCCGACCGAAAGACCGCCCCTATACTGCGTTCGAAGCAGCCGGCCGACTCTTCCACTTCCTCAGGATCCCCTTCGGTGTCACAAATGGGGTCTCCGTCTTCCAGAGGGCGATGGACCAAATGGTGGACCAGTACGGCTTGCGGACAATGTACTACGTACGCGGACAATGTCACCATCGGCGGCCATGATCAGCAGGACCATGACGCGAACCTTGAAAGGTTCCTCCAGACCGCCCGAGCCCTGAACCTGACCTTATAAAAGGGGGGATGTCATAATATACAGCAGTATATCATGGTGCAGATACACACACACTGATGGACACACAGCGGGACCAATCAACGCACACAATACCGCAGCCAATCACCAGTTAGAGCACATGCACTAGAAAGACAGGGAGCATCAGAGTTCCTGCTCATTCGAGCTGCAGCTTCCTAGTAGGACAGAGCTCACAGCCTGCAGCACAGATCTTCGCCATGTGCTGAGTGCATAGACTGGTTAGGACAAGGCATAGGTCTTTAGTTCAATCTAATATCGTGTTAACCCACAGTGAAAGTATGTTAAACAGCTTCTGACTTAATAAAATAGTGTTGCACCATTTTAAGTGTTGGTGACCTATATGTGTTCCACGGATCCAGAGCACCCAACACATCACCTCCGACAGTGCAGCACTCCCTCAGTACTGACCCTGTGACAGTGCAGCACTCCCTCAGTACTGACCCTGTGACAGTGCAGCACTCCCTCAGTACTGACCCTGTGACAGTGCAGCACTCCCTCAGTACTGACCCTGTGACAGTGCAGCACTCCCTCAGTACTGACCCTCTGACAGTGCAGCACTCCCTCAGTACTGACCCTCTGACAGTGCAGCACTCCCTCAGTACTGACCCTGTGACAGTGCAGCACTCCCTCAGTACTGACCCTGTGATAGCGCAGCACTCCCTCAGGACTGACCCTCTGACAGTGCAGCACTCTCTCAATACTGATCCTCTGACAGTGCAGCACTCTCTCAATACTGACCCTCTGACAGTGCTGCACTCCTTCAGTACTGACCCTCTGACAGTGCAGCGCTCCCTCAGAACTGACCCTCTGACAGTGCAGCACTCCCTCAGTACTGACCTTCTGACAGTGAAGCACTCCCTCAGTACTGACCATCTGACAGTGCAGCACTTCTTCAGTACTGACCCTCTGACAGTGCAGCGCTCCCTCAGTACTGACCATCTGACAGTGCAGCACTCCTTCAGTACTGACCCTCTGACAGTGCAGCACTCCCTCAGTACTGACCCTCTGACAGTGCAGCGCTCCCTCAGTACTGACCCTCTGACAGTGAAGCACTCCCTCAGTACTGACCCTCTGACAGTGAAGCACTCCCTCAGTACTGACCCTCTGACAGTGCAGCACTCCCTCAGTACTGACCCTCTGACAGTGCAGCACTCCCTCAGTACTGACCCTCTGACAGTGCAGCGCTCCCTCAGTACTGACCCTCTGACACTGTAGCGTTCCCTCAGTACTGATCCTCTGACAGTGCAGCACTCCCTCAGTACTGACCCTCTGACAGTGCAGCACTCCCTCAGTACTGACCTTCTGACAGTGCAGCACCCTCTCAGTACTGACCCTCTGACAGTGCAGCACTCCCTCAGTACTGATCCTCTGACAGTGCAGCACTCCCTCAGTACTGACCCTCTGACAGTGCAGCACTCCCTCAGTACTGACCCTCTGACAGTGCAGCGCTCCCTCAGTACTGACCCTCTGACAGTGAAGCACTCCCTCAGTACTGACCCTCTGACAGTGAAGCACTCCCTCAGTACTGACCCTCTGACAGTGCAGCACTCCCTCAGTACTGACCCGCTGACAGTGCAGCACTCCCTCAGTACTGACCCTCTGACAGTGCAGCACTCCCTCAGTACTGACCCTCTGACAGTGCAGCACTCCCTCAGTACTGACCCTCTGACAGTGCAGCACTCCCTCAGTACTGACCCTCTGACAGTGCAGCACCCTCTCAGTACTGACCCTCTGACAGTGCAGCACTCCCTCAGTACTGACCCTCTGACAGTGCAGCTCTCCCTCAGTACTGACCCTCTGACAGTGAAGCACTCCCTCAGTACTGACCCTCTGACAGTGCAGCACTCCCTCAGTACTGACCCTCTGACAGTGCAGCACTCCCTCAGTACTGACCCTCTGACAGTGCAGCACTCACTCAGTACTGACCTTCTGACAGTGCAGCACCCTCTCAGTACTGACCCTCTGACAGTGCAGCACTCCCTCAGTACTGACCTTCTGACAGTGCAGCACCCTCTCAGTACTGACCCTCTGACAGTGCAGCACTCCCTCAGTACTGACCCTCTGACAGTGCAGCACTCCCTCAGTACTGACCCTGTGACAGTGCAGCACTCCCTCAGTACTGACCCTGTGATAGCGCAGCACTCCCTCAGTACTGACCCTCTGACAGTGCAGCACTCTCTCAATACTGATCCTCTGACAGTGCAGCACTCTCTCAATACTGACCCTCTGACAGTGCTGCACTCCTTCAGTACTGACCCTCTGACAGTGCAGCGCTCCCTCAGAACTGACCCTCTGACAGTGAAGCACTCCCTCAGTACTGACCTTCTGACAGTGAAGCACTCCCTCAGTACTGACCATCTGACAGTGCAGCACTCCTTCAGTTCTGAGCCTCTGACAGTGCAGCGCTCCCTCAGTACTGACCATCTGACAGTGCAGCACTCCTTCAGTACTGACCCTCTGACAGTGCAGCACTCCCTCAGTACTGACCCTCTGACAGTGCAGCGCTCCCTCAGTACTGACCCTCTGACAGTGAAGCACTCCCTCAGTACTGACCCTCTGACAGTGAAGCACTCCCTCAGTACTGACCCTCTGACAGTGCAGCACTCCCTCAGTACTGACCCTCTGACAGTGCAGCACTCCCTCAGTACTGACCCTCTGACAGTGCAACACTCCCTCAGTACTGACCCTCTGACAGTGCAGCGCTCCCTCAGTACTGACCCTCTGACACTGTAGCGTTCCCTCAGTACTGATCCTCTGACAGTGCAGCACTCCCTCAGTACTGACCCTCTGACAGTGCAGCACTCCCTCAGTACTGACCTTCTGACAGTGCAGCGCTCCCTCAGTACTGACCCTCTGACAGTGCAGCACTCCCTCAGTACTGACCTTCTGACAGTGCAGCACTCCCTCAGTACTGACCCTCTGACAGTGCAGCACTCCCTCAGTACTGACCCTCTGACAGTGCAGCACTCCCTCAGTACTGACCCTCTGACAGTGCAGCACTCCCTCATTATTGCACTGAACAGGTCAGTCTGCTGGAATTTCTTGGACTCTCATTAAATCTGATGACAATGTGAGGAGTTGTCCAGGCTCTTCACCTGAATCAGAAGGCTCATGCCGCAATGCCGGCCGTTCACACAACAAATATTGACTGGCTCTCCAGTGCCGCGGGGGTGCAGAACGGTCAGAGGATGCGGTGATAGTCCCTTGAAGGGCAACACAGCAGGAAAGATTCACCCGGCTGGCGGACCAACTGGGACTCAAGAGTGGAGAGTAACCCCGGGGGGTGGTGCTCTGTTAGACATGTAGGTGCCGCCTGCAGGATGCTAAACTGTTCTTAGCAATAAATACCTTTCGTGTTCACTAATGAGGTCCATGACCGGCTTTACGGAGGGGAATTATGTTAAACCAAAGGCCTGAAGATCCTCTTGGGTACAGAGACCAGCATTTGTAATAAAAGCAGGCAGACTGTTCAGTCAATCACAAAAACTGGTCTCCTTGGCTTTGTCATGCTGCTGTTTGTGTGATTTTGTGCACAAATTGGCTGCCCTGTTACCAATGTTGTAACAGTGACTCCGATTAATCGGCTGTGACCGCGCTTTGAAACAATGGTGCTGTCAAAATACAAATCAATCTTTCTCTTCCCTCATGCCTCATTCTGCATCCACCAAGCGCCTCCAGTTAAACTCAAGTCCTCGCCCCTCATTGACAAGGGCCGGGTAACTCACCAGCTCCTCATGCTTCTTCGCCTCGTGGATGCGATTGTTCTTCGAAAGCTCAGACTCCAGACGCTCCACCTTTTCCTTCCAAACCCTCAGACCTTCGTGCAGATCTGCGTTTTGCCTCCAAAGCAATCGGTCATCCCCGTCGAACGGCGCATTCAGCATTCCGCGGTGACCTTGGTCTGGAGACAGGGATGGCATGTTGAACGCCACCAGGACAAGGCAGAACAGGATAAAGACTGAGCATGGGTGCCTTGTGATCCAGGCCACAAAAGCTGTCAGCATTGTCCTAGTGACCCAGGGGCTGGATGTGTTAACTTTTAGACGGCAGTGGGGAAGTGTCAACAACCAAGTAATGTTCAATATGACTGTCTGAAGAATATCAGCTCTTCCTGTAGTGAAATGTGAAAGTCACGTTTCTGTCTCTCGACATCGTCAGTGAACTTCTCAGTGTCAACACCAAGTTCCTGGAAATCACATGCTGCTCAGACGTGCACTGATTGGGGCTTTGCCTGAAAACAACAATTAAAGCTGAGAATTGGCAAAGACTCTTGGCATCACCAGAGCTTGAGGGAAGCCATATGAAATTAAAGTTTCCACTTTTATATCCAGTGTATTTAGTTAATGCTGAGGAACTTGGTTCAACTCCAAGCTTCACTTTTCATCCCACAATCCCAGCTGCTGAACGTCCGACTCCTGTCCCATCTTCCTTAAGTGTGAGAGACGCAGCACCTGGGGCGGGATTCGCCGTCGGCCAACGCCGGAATCGCGATCGGGCGGAGAAGATCGTGCACCCATCTGAGGCGGTGCCCCACTGCAGAGGAGGCAGGCGAGCCGCGGGGCGCACCTCGATTGACGGACGCATGCGTCGTGGCCATCCGCATCCATCCTGGCACACTGCCACACGCAGGGCGGATATCCCACCAGTGACACCATCAGCTAGCCCGCCCTGCAGGACCACCGGCTGTCATCAAGCCCTGCAGACACTGGGTGGACCGAGGCGGCCTACACCCGGTCGCAGAGAAAGTACGGGCAAACAAAATGACCCCTGCTCCTCGAGGCACCACAGGACTTTGCTCATTTCTTGGAGGAGTAAATTATTATGGGTGACTTATTCCAAATTTTATTACCGTTCCCCCCTCCACTTACTCTTGAAGATGCGCCAGCCTTGGGCTTGGGACAAGGCCCCGGATGCAGCGTTTAAAAAGGTGAAATGCCGGTTGTCCTCTTCAGGGATGTTTGCACATTTTGCCCATTCGAATCTGTTGTATGCCACCTGCGATGCTTCATTGTGTGGCATTGGGGCAGTTCTGTCCCATCGGATGTGTGACGGCCGGGACCGTCCGATCGTTTTGCCTCTCGGTCGCTGGCTGCAGCCAAAAGGAAATATGCACAGACTGAAAACGAATTCCGTCAATACGTGTATGGCTGCCATATTTTCTATCATCACCCATCACAAGCTATTGCTAGGCCTATTCCGTGAAGGCAAGGCAATTTCACCAATAACGTCAGTGAGGATTCAGCACTGCGTTCTGTTAAAGGAGTTGCAGGATGCAATTTCATCAGGGGATAGTCAAAAGGGTTAGATATCGAATAACCGATAGATCGGAGCGAGTTAAGATTGGAAACTAAACAAGAATTCCCAATGATCTATATGAGGGTTCATTCCCTCCCACACTCAACTAATGGTTTAAATCAGAAACTCAAGCATGGAAAAGGATTGATCTCCGAGTTATGGACTGCCAAGTTTCCATCACTTGCTGGCATAAATGAGCTGGAATATTATCCTGTGTGGAGCCAGCCCCTTGTGTCCTCATTATGCCCTTTGTTCCAATCACTGTGGTTTGCAGGATGATTGCGGTTTAACGTGGAGTTAAGTGAAAGCAGGAGATATCTATCCACGCGATACAAGTTTAAAAAAACATTGTTTTACTTTATTGCAAATCTGGACAGAACCGTTTTAGTAAACAAAATACAGATATAAAAAACAATGATTGGCCCATTGACATTTTATGTGAGAAAGTCTGCAGAGTCGTATAAATGATCATAGAAACATTCAGTCCAAAAAGAGGCCATTCAGCCCTTCAATGCCCGTGCAATTAATCCCACCCCGGTTCTTTCCCGCATCTCCGCAGTGTTGCCTTTTAAAAGTATATCCAATTCCCTTTTGAAAGTTATTATTGAATTTGCTTCTTTTTACGCAGCACCATCCAGATCACAACTTGCTGTACAACAAGTACTCGTCTCATCTTCCCCTTTGTTTTTTTTAATCAATTATCTGAAATCTATGTGGTCACTCGGTTAATATATGCAACAGGCTTGATGGGCTGAGTGAGCTTGTCCTGGTCCTATCTGATATTGCATCAGAGAGGAATGAATAACAACAGCACCCAATTTACGAGGAAATCCAATATAAGCTGTTACAGAAACAAAACTCAATACAATCCTTTTCTAAGAAGTTTTCTGGTTCTCTTATTCGACTCCTATTTGCAAAAGAAAAATTACGCCACGAGGCATTGCTTGTCACTTTAATTGTGAGACAAGGAAATGGAGCTTTATGTAAATTTACAAATTGAAACACTCGCTGTTAATCCAGGTCACCAATCTTCACAGCGAAAGACAGGTGAGCTCAGTCATTCCCCCGCGTGCCATTACAGCAAGCTTTGACCAATAAGTTGCACTGTGTCATTTGGGCGGCGCGGTAGCACAGTGGTTAGCACAGTTGCTTCACAGCTCCAGGGTCCCAGGTTCGATTCCCGGCTTGGGTCACTGTCTGTAGGGAGTCTGCACGTTCTCCCTGTGTCTGTGCCGTTTCCTCCGGGTGCTCCGGTTTCCTCCCACAGTCCAAAGGTGTGCAGGTAGACAGGCCATGATAAATTGCCCTTAGTGTCCAAAAAAGATTGGGTGGAGTTACGGGGATAGGGTGGAGGCGTGGGCTTAAGTGGGGCGCTCTTTCCAAGAGCCGGTGCAGACTCGATGGGCCAAATGGCCTCCTTCTGCACTGTAAATTCTATGATTAATCCATACTTTTGTTGGGACATGACGGGTTAAGGTTCAGGGTTCAGGAGTAGGAGAAAAGAAGATATTGAGGCGAGAGTGAATCTGGAGTTTTCAATCTCTGCGGAACTTAAGCAGATGGCCGGACGGCAGAAAGTGAGGAAACGTCACCGTTTTGAGGACTGGAAGATTCATTGGTTCATTGACAAGTTTCACAGAATGCAGATGGAGATGAAAAGGGTGGCAGATTTGGAGTAAGACTGATGTACTGGCCAGCCTTATCACTTTCTGTGCCTCAGATGTGTCCACATTAACTCTAAGCCAGGCTAATTGTTTAGTACTGTTACTTTAATAGGTGGGTTGGAAACCACACTCGGCGACAGGTCTTAGTGTCCAGCAAACCCAACCACACTTCTTCCAGAGGAAGCCTTCAGTTGGTTAATATGAAGACACGAGCGACACAGTTAGGAGTGACAAGTTGCAATGAAATGAGAATCTGGGCTTTGGTGAGATACCACCCCGACCTCCAGAAAAGCTTCAGTGCGGGTGGATTGTGATCTGGATTGTGCCGAACTACCAAACGGGAATCACATCTCGTTTCCCGCTGGAGACCACACCTAGAGATTTATTCGGAGAATTGCGCCCAATGTTCCTTCCTCTGATCACCATTAGCCACTTTGCACAGGGGAGCTTGTTTCATCTCTGCACATTGAGGACCGCACTTCATCTCAGGTCTTTGGAAGAACCCTGCACAAGGAAAAGTTTTCAAACATGTTATTACCTTTCCCCAAGTTCAACCCACCAAACCCCTTCTGCTGCCCTCGCCCCATCTTTTAAAAAATAAATTTAGAGCACCCAATTAAGGGGCAATTTAGCCTGGCCAATCCACTTACCAATCCACTTACCCTGCACATCTTTGGGTTGTGGGGATGGACAGTGACCCAGGGCCGGGATCAAACCTGGGACCTCAGCAGCGCAAGGCAGCAGTGCTAACCACTGCACCACCGTGCTGCCCGCTATTAGCCTTCTTTACCACCTGCTACACCTGCAAGCTTACCTTCAGCAACTGGTGCACAAGGCCACCAAGGTCCCGCTGCACACTCCCCTCTCCAAATTTACAATCATTCGGGTAGTAATCTGCCTTCCTGTTTTTGCTTCCAAAGTGAATAACCTCACACTTATCAAAATTATGCTGCATCTGCCATTGATTTGCCCACTCGCCCATCCTGTCCAGATCATGCTGTAGGATCTCTGCATCTTGTCACAGTTCACCCTCCCACCCAGCTTGGTATCATCTGCAAACTTTGAGCCATTACATTTTGTGCCCTCATCCAAATCATTACTATATATTGTGAATAATTGGGATCCCAGCACCGATCCCTGTGGTACTCCACTAGTTACTGCCTGCCAATTTGAAAAGGACCCATTAATTCCTACTCTTTGTTTCCTCTCTGGCAGCCAGTTTTCTATCCACCTCAATACACTTCTCCCAATCCAATGCGCTTTAATCTTGCACAGTAATCTCTTCTGTGGGACTGAGTCAAACTGAAAGTCCAAATATACCACATCAACTGGTTCCCCCTTGTCATCTGTACTGGTTACATCTTCAAAGAATTCCAATAGATTTGTCAAGCATGATTTCCCCTTCATAAATCCATGCTGACACTGACTGATCCTGCCACTGCTTTCTAAATGTTCCACTATAAAGTCTTTGATAATAGATTCAAGAATTTTCCCCACTACCAATGTTAGGCGTACTGGTCTATAATTCCCAGCTTTCTCTCTACCTCCCTTTTTGAATATTGGAGTAACATTAGCTACCCTCCAATCTGCAGAGACTGTTCCAGAATCCTGGAAGATGACCACCAATGCATCCACTATTTCCAGAGCCACTTCCTTAAGCACTCTGGGATGCAGATTATCCGGCCCTGGGGATTTATCCGCCTTCAATCCCAACAATTTTCCCAGCACCATCTCCCTCAGTTATTCACTCTCACTAAAGAAGTAGGTTAACTGGATGTCATTATTAACTACTAGATCTATGTACACATGTACTATAAAGACTGTGAGCTACCTCCATGCTTAGGTCCATTCCTTTTTTTTTTTAAATTTAGAGTACCCAATTCATTTTTTCCAATTAAGGGGCAATTTAGTGTGGCCAATCCACCTAGCTTGCACGTTTTTGGGTTGTAGGGGCAAAACCCACGCCAACGCGGGGAGAATGTGCAAACTCCACACGGACAGTGACCCAGAGCGGGAGCGAACCTGGGACCTCGTCGCCGTCAGGCCGCAGTGCTAACCACTGCGCCACCGCGCTGCCCCTGCTTAGATCCATTCCTGTCTCCACTCGACACCAATACTGATCCTGGGTCTGCGTCATGTGCCTTGGGTGGTACTGTACTCAGTCCCACATTAATCACATATATGCCAGACCCTTATATTACAACCCCTCCCCTAACCCCATTCCTTTCTTTATTTGTTCATGGGATGTGCCCATTTGCTGGCCTCCCTAATTGGTCTTGAACTGAAGGGCAGTTACGAGTCAACCACATTGCTGTGGATCTAGAGTCACATGTGGGCCAGACCAGGTAAGGACGGCCTTACCTAAAGGGCATTGGTGAACCAGATGGGTTTTTACAGTTGCAGTTGACAATGGTTTCATGGCCATCATTAGACTCTCAATTCGAGATTTTTAAATTGAATTCAAGTTTCAACATCTGCCGTGGTGAGTTTCGAATGAGGTTCCCAGAGCATTACTCTGGGTCTCTGGATTACTAATCCAGTGACAATACCACTACATTATTGGGTATTAATCCGTCGCTACTTCTTCTTTGACTCAACTTACAATTAACTGCACGTATAGCATATGCACAACCCCAAGCAAAAGCAGAAAATACAGATCAAAATGATGAACCAGGTGTAATCTTCTTGTTTGGGACAGGGTTTATGACCACAATCGTACCTGTAAGGGAATTAAGATAAAATCGGAATTAATTCCAATATTAAGAATGATAGGAATGTGAAGCACAGAAACGAAGATGGCATTAGTCCATCAACCCAATCCACTGATAGCCCATGTACTGTCCACCTGATCGTGAATTTTATCCTCATTTTTATCTTGCTGCAGAAGGAGCTCTGCTGAACCGGACCCTCTTGGCCAACGGGAATGAAAAGAATCTCCAGAATATTCACCCCTCCTCACTATGTAAGCCTGATTCTGAGGCTCGCCAATCATTTCTTCAGATTCCTGTGTGTAACAAGCTCACTTCTGGGTCAGAAAGAGTTCAGCCCCACTCCAGAACTTGAGCACATAGACTCATGTGATACCTGCAGTGCAGAAGGAGGCCATTCGACCCATCGAGTTAGCACCAACCCTCTGAAAGAGTCCACTCCCACTCCCTATCACCGTAACCCCACCTAACCCTTGGACACTAATGGGTAATTTAACATGGCCAATTCACCTAACCTGCACATCTTTGGACTGTGGCAGGAAACCGGAGCAGTCGGAGGAAACCCACGTTTACACGGGAAGAACGTGCAAACTCCACACAGTCACCTAAGGCCGGAATTGAATCCGGGTCCCTAACGCTGTGAGGCAGCAGTGTTAGCCACTGTGCCACCCCTAATCCTGCCCATGATCCAGGCTAATACTCCAGGTGCAGTACAGAGGGAGAGCCGCCCTGTTGGAGCAGCAACCTTTCGGATGCGATGTTAATCCGAGGCACCGTATGCTCCCTCAGTCCGGATCCCATGGCATAATTTTGAAGAAAGGAGGAGGGGTTTTCCATCTCCTTGACTGATATTTATCCTTTGACCGAGGGCAGCACGGGTGGCAGTGGTTAACATTGCCGACTCACAGCGCCGAGGCCCCAGGTTCGATCCCGGCTCTGGGTCACTGTCCGTGTGGAGTTTGCACATTCTCCCCGTGTTTGCGTGGGTTTCGCCCCCAAAACCCAAAGATGTGCAGAGTAGGTGGATCGGCCACGCTAAATTGTCCCTTAATTGGAAAAAAAATGAATTGGGTACTCTAAATTTCTTTTAAAACTTTATCCTTTGACTGACATCAGGAAAACAGATCACATGACCATTATCACAATGCTCTCGGTGGGATCTTGCTGTGCGTACATTATGACAGTGAATGCGCTTCAAAAAGATGTCATTGGCTTTAAAGCACTTTGGGAAGTCCTGAGGACCGATATTAATACAAATGTTTCTTTCTTTGTAGCTTATCTTCCAGCAGAGTGATAGAGCACAGAAGGTGGCCATTCAGCCCATCGTGTTTGTGCTCGGGTTCTGAGGGAGAGCCCCTCCTTCCCCAATCCTCTTACTTTATCCCCAGTGACCTGTCCGATTTGCTTTTTCAAATATTTTTTCCAAATCTGCACGTCTCTGAGCCTTTGGCATTTATAAAATTGTGTATAAAAAGACCCACTCTTACTGTTGTGAATTCAGCCATGAGTTACGATCAGCCAACTGATCAACCTCTCTCTGTTTCTTCTGCAGATCATCTAGCAAAAGAGAAATTGAAATGGTAAGTGTCAGTCCCATTTTTAAAACTGGGATGTGGGCGTCGCTGGTTAGGCCAGTATTTATTGTCCATCCCTAGTTGCCCTTCAGAAGGTGGTGGTGAATTGCTTTATTGAACCGCTGCAGTCCCTGAGTTGTAGGCACACCCACTGTGCTGTGAGATAGGCAGTTCCATGATTTTGACCCAGCGACAGTGAAGGAACAGCGATATATTTCCAAGTCAGGATGGTGAGTGACATGGAGGGGAATCTCCAGGTAATGGGGTCCCCAGGTATCTGCTGCTCTTGTCCTTCTAGATAGTAGTGGTTGTGGGTTTGGAAGGTGTTGTCTCAGGAACAAAGAACAAAGAACCTTGGTGAGTTCCTGTAGCGCATCTTGTAGATGGTACACACGGCTGCAACTGTTCGTTGGTAGTGGAGGGTTTGAATGTTTGTGGAAGGGGGAGCAATCAAGCGGGCTGCTTTGTCCTGGATGGTGTCAAACTTCTTGAGTGTTGTTGGAGCTGCACTCATCCAGGCAAGTGGAGAGTCTTCCATTACACTCCTGACTTGTGCCTTGTAGATGGTGGACAGGCTTTGGGGTGGGAGGGGGGGTGGTTCAGGAGGTGGGTTACTTAGCGCAGAATTCCTAGCCTTTGACCTGCCCTGGTAGCCACAGTATTAATATGGCTAGTCCAGTTCAGTTTCTGATCAATGGTAACCCCCAGGATGTGGATTGTGGGGGATTCAGCGATGGTAATGCCATTGAATGTCAAGGGGCGGTGGTTAGATCCTCTCTTATAGGAGATGGTCATTGCCTGACACTTCTGTGATGCAAATGTAATTTGCCACTTGTCAGCTCAAGCCTGGATATTGTCTGGGTCTTACTGCATTTGGACATGGACTGCTTCATTATCTGAGGAGTTATGAATGGTGCTGAACTCAGCAAATCAGTAGTGCATCTTGTAGATGGTACACACGGCTGCCACTGTTCGTCGGTAGAGGAGGGTTTGAATGTTTGTGGAAGGGGGAGCAATCAAGCGGGCTGCTTTGTCCTGGATGGTGCAGTAATCAGCAAATATCCCCACTTCTGACCTTATGATGGAAGGGAGGTCATTGATGAAGCAGCTGAAGATGGTTATGCCGAGGACACTACCCTGAGGAACACCGCAGCTGAGATGATTGAACTTCAACCACCAGAACCATCTTCCTTTGTGCCAGGTATGACTCCAACCAGCGGAGAGTTTCCCCCTGATTCCCATTGGTCCCAGTTTAGCTAGGGCTCCTTGATGCCGCACTCGGTCAAATGCTGCCTTGATGTCAAGGGCAGTCACTCTCACTTTACCTCTGGCATTCAGCTCTGTAATCCATGTTTTAATCAAGGCTGTAATGCGGTCAGGAGCTGAGTGACCCTAGCAGAACCCAAACTGAGCTTTCATGAGCAGATTATTGATGAGTAAGTGCTACTCTATAGCTGTGTTAATGACTCCTTTCATCACTGGAGACAGAATGATAGAGCGGTAATTGGCTTGGTTGGAATTTTCCTGTTTCTTGTATATAGGACACCTGGGCAGTTTTCCACATGGCCGGGTAGATGCCAGTGTTGCAGCTGTACTATACCAGCTTGGTTAGGGGTGCGGCAAGTTCTGGAGCACATGTCTTCAGTACCATTGACAGCATACTGTCAGGGCCCATAGCCTTTACAGTATCCAGTGCCTTCAGCTGTTTCTTGATATCACGTGGAGTGAATCGTATTGGCTGAAGACTGACATATCTGATGTTGGGGACCTCCGGGAGAGATCGAGATGGGTCATTCACTCGGCTCTTCTGGCTGAAGATTGTTGCAAACGCTCAGACTTGTCTTTTGCACAGATGTGCTTGGCTCCTCCATCATTGAGGATGGGGATATTTGTGGAGCCTCCTCCTCCAGTGAGTTGTTTAATTGTCCACCATCATTCATGGCTGGATGTGTGTAGATGCCAGGTATGTCTAATACACCTAATATAGGTAAACGATAGCTGTTTAAGCTGATAGCGTAAATATTAAGCCCCAGTTTTAAATTAAGGATTAAAAACACATATTCTGCAAATTCATTTAATCATTTTGTCCAACACAACTTTTAGGTACATAGTTTTAAAGTAACACCGAAGTCTTGTGTTTGTTTTGGAATCGCTTAGCTCTGTCTATTACTTGTTGCTTATGCTGTTTGGCACAGAGGTAGTCCTGTGTTGTAGCTTCACCAGGCTGACACTCCTTTTTCAGTATGCCTGATGTTGCTTCGGGCATGCTCTCCTGCACTCTTCATTGAACCAGTGTTGAACCCCTGGCTTGGTGGTAATAGTAGAGTGGGGAATATGCCGGGCATTGAGATTGCAGATTGTGGTTGATTACAATTGTGTTGCTGCTGGCCCACAGCGCCTCCTGGATGCCCAGTCTTGAGTTGCTAGATCTGTTCGAAGTCTATCCCATTTAGCACTGTGGCAGTGCCACGCAGCATGATGGAGGGTATCCTCAATGGGGAGTTGGGACTTTGTCTCCACAAGGACTGTGCGGTGGTCACTTCCACTGATACTGTCATGGACAGATGCGTCTGCAGCAGGCAGATTTAAGAGGATGAGGTCAAGTATGTTTCTCCCTCTTGTTGGTTCCCTCCCCACCTGCTGCCCATCCCAGTCTAGCAGCTATCTCCTTTAGGACCCGGCCAGCTAGGTCTATGGTGGTACTACCGAGCCACTCTTGGTGATGGACATTGAAATCCCCACCCAGTGCATATTCTCGCCCTTGCCATCCTCAATGCTTCCTCCAAGTGGTGTTCAACATGGAGGAGTACTGATTCGTCAGGTGATGGTGGCCGCTATGTGGTAATCAGCAGGAGGTGTCCTTGCCCATGTTCAACCTGAAGCCATGCGACATCATGGGGTGCAGAGTTGATGTTGAGGACTCCCAGGACAACTCACTCCCGGCTGTATATCACTGTGCCGTAACCTCTGCTGGGTCTGTCCTGCCAGTGAGACAGGACATACCCAGGAATGGTAATAGTGGTGTCTGGGACATTGTTTGTAAGGTACGATTCTGTGAGTATGACTGTTAGGCTGTTGCTTGATGAGTCTGTGAGACAGCTCTCCCAACCACCCAGTCCATAATGCGAACATATCTCCCATCCATTAACTCTGTCTGCACCTCCCGCTGCCCAGACGTTAGTAAGGAGGACTTTTCAGGGTTGGCAGGGCTGCGTTTGCCTGGTTCCGGTGGCTGGTTCAATGCCGGGGGGGTCTGTCCAGTTTCATTCCTTTTTTCTGTTTTCGTAGTGGCTGAATACAATTGAGTGGCTTGCTAGGCAATTTCAGAGGGCATTTAAAAGTCAAGCACATTGCTGTGGGTCTGGAGTCAAATGTAGGCCAGACCAGGTAAGGATGGCAGATTTCCATCCCCAAAGTACATTAGTGTACCAGATGGGTTTCTACGACAATTGACAATGGTTTCATGGTCATTATTACACTTTTAATTCCAGATATTGTATTGAGTTTAAATTCCATCCTGCTGTGGTGGGATTCGAACCCGGGTCCCCAGATCATTATCATGGGTCTCTAGATTACTCGTCCAGCAACTAATCCAGCGGCCCAAGACCGTAAGAAGCTATGGAGAGTTGTGAACACCGCCCAGTCCATCATGCGAACATATCTCCCATCCATTGACTGTGTCTACACCTCCCGCTGCCTTGATAAAGCGGGCAGCGTAATCAAAGACCCCTCCCAAAGAGGGTTATTCCCTCTTCCAATCTCTTCCATTGGGCAGGAAATGCAAAAGTCTGAGATCAGATTCACAAACAGCTTCTTCCCCGCTGTTACTACACTCCTGAATGACCCTCTTATGGACTGAACTGATCTCTCCACGCATGTTCTCTACTGACTAGAATTACACTGTGTGTGCTTCACCCGATGTCTATGTCGATGTATTTACATTTTGTATTTTTCGTGTGTCCTACGTTTTTCATGGATGGAACGATCTGTCTGGACTGTACGCAGAACAATACTTTTCACTGTACCTCGGTACACCTGACAATAAACTCTGTTTTCATTGCGTGTTTGACCCTGAATTCAAAACACAATTGCTCCCTTGTATTGTTTTTGCTCCTCCCCTCCCCTCTACTGAATGGTGTTGGGACCCCCGATGTCTGGCTGAAATGTGGGCCCTGGGTTTCTGACCAGCAGGGCCGCCTCAGAAATGTTACTGCAAGCGGCGTCCTAATTGGCTGCCTGCAGGCTCGCCGCACAGTGATGGGATCTCCATGTGCCTGGCCCAATCAAAGGGCTGGCAGCTCTGAAGCCAGCCCCCACCCAGAGTTCGGCGCAGCTGAGCAAGGTGGGTAACCCCAGGAGCCCCTCAAAATGGAGGCAGCCTCAGACAGATAAGCGAATACTCAACGTTAGGGGGTCCAAGGATGGTAGACTCCAGAAGATGGGGGGGGGGGATCTCTCCAATAGAACTACTGGGCGGCAAGGGCTGCCTTTCCTGGCCTCCAGTCTGGGGGAGTGCATCCTCTGGTTTCCATCAGCCCCGCACCCCATAGCTGCTTCAGGGAGACTGCCTCCATGAGGGGGGGGGGGGGGGGTGGTCAGGGTCACCCCACCATCACCAGGAGGTAATGGCAGTCCCATGAAATGCTCTTTAATTATGCAAATCTGCTTCCTAAATCGATGGGAGTGAGGAAACAATCCCTTTACAGCCTATCATTGAGAAACTTCCCCGCCAGCGGGAAAATGACCCATGTGGCCCGCCATTATTTTATCACACCCAACACCCCCACATCACTCTCTGTAAACTGCCTCAAACCCACCAGTCTCACACTCCTCCCCCTCCCTGTAACCTCCACCAGTCCCACACTTCCCCTCCCCTCCCTCTCTGTAACATCTGTCAATTCCATCCACCTTCACCTCCCTCACTTTATAACTGCCACCAGTCCCGCCCCCCCCCCCCCCCCCCACTCTCTGTAACCTCTGCGTGTCCCACACTACTCCCCCTCCCTGTAACCTCCACCAATCCCATACCCTCTGAGGTCTCTGTTTTCGACTTGTTCTGACCTCTTCAGCCTGATTTTAATCGCTCCGCCACTGGCACCATGCCTTCATCTGTCTGGGCCCTAAACCTTCCGCCCCCTCGCTTTTAAACTCTTCTTAAAGCCTACTTCTTTTTTTGTCTTTTTAAAAATAAATTTAGAGTACCCAATTCATTTTTTCCAATTAAGGGGCAATTTAGTGCGGCCAATCCATCTACCCTGCACATCTTTGGGTTGTGGGGGCGAAACCCACGCAAACACGGGGAGAATGTGCAAACTCCACACGGACAGTGACCCAGAGCCGGGATCGAACCTGGGACCTCGGTGCCGTGAGGCAGCAGTGCTAACCACTGCGCCACCGTGCTGCCCAAAGCCTACTTCTTTTCACAAATATTTCCTGAAGTGGGTTTGTATAAAATTTTGTCTAAGCACGCTCTTGTGAAGCATCAGTTGGGATCAGCTATTACATTAAAGCTATGATGTGGAGATGCCGGCGTTGGACTGGGGTGGGCCCAGTAAGAAGTCTTACAACAGCAGGTTAAAGTCCAACAGGTTTGTTTTGAATCACTAGCTTTCGGAGAGCTGCTTCTTCATCCTTCCGAAAGCTAATGATTCCAAACACACCTGTTGGACTTTAACCTGGTGCTGTAAGACTTCTTACTGTACATTAAAGCTGCAATGCAAATGCAATTTGTTGTTGTACTGACCTTCCAGGTTAGTGTTGTCCTTCTGCAGGCCTGCAATCTTCCATTGCAGGGATTCCTGTTTGGACAGCTAAAAAAAATGGACAACAAAAGTGAGACATTGGAAAAGTGTTAGTGAGGTTCCTTTGAGAAAGTTGGCTTACATCCGGGGTCAGCAGGCGTCAGCTGACTTACGGGAGTGACATGGGGGGGGCAAAAAAGCTAGACAGGGGTCTAGCGGGGGGAGGGGGGGGGGGGGGGGAGAAAGGGTTGCTGCTGCACTGGCCAAAAGGGAATGGGACACAGAAGAGGTGGTCGGGACGGGGATCCCCCTCTGGGGAACTGGAGGGTGAGGGAGGCGTGGACACGGGACTGGCCCAGAAAAGAAGATGGCTAGTCGGCGGGGCGTGGGGGGGGGTGAGAGCCCCTCCAATCTGGCTGATAACGTGGAATGTGAGGGGCCTGAATGGGCCGGTGAAGAGGGCTCGAGTGTTCGCGCACTTAAAGGGACTGAAGGCGGACGTGGCCATGCTCCAAGAGACACACCTGAAGGTGTCGGACCAGGTCAGGCTAAGAAAGGGATGGGTAGGACAGGTATTTCACTCGGGACTGGACGCGAAGAATAGAGGGGTGGCAATATTGGTGGGAAAGCATGTGTCATTTGAGGCCAAGACTATTGTAGCGGACAATGGAGGGCGATATGTAATGGTGAGCGGTAGGCTGCAAGGGATGTGGGTGGTGTTGGTAAACGTATACGCCCCGAACTGGGATGATGCAGGATTCATGAAGCGCATGTTGGGGCGCATTCCGGACCTGGAGATAGGAGGCCTGATAATGGGAGGGGACTTCAATACAGTGTTGGATCCAGCACTAGACCGCTCCAAATCAAGGACTGGAAAGAGGCCGGCGGCGGCCAAGGTACTTCGGGGGTTTATGGATCACATGGGGGGAGTGGACCCATGGCGGTTTGCAAGGTCGCAGGCCAGGGAATTTTCTTTCTTCTCCCATGTACACAAAGCCTACTCCCGGATAGATTTCTTTGTTCTGGGTAGGGCGCTCATCCCGAGGGTGGAGGGGATGGAGTATTCGGCCATAGCCGTTTCGGACCATGCCCCACACTGGGTGGAACTGGAGCTGGGAGAGGAGAGGGACCAACGCCCGTTGTGGCGGCTGGATGTGGGACTGCTGGCGGACGAGGTGGTGTGTGGGAAGGTGAGGGGGTGTATCGAAAGGTACTTGGAGGCCATCGACAACGGGGAGGTGCGGATGGGAGTGGTATGGGAGGCGTTGAAGGCGGTGATCAGGGGTGAGCTCATTTCCATTAGGGCTCATAGGGAGAAGACAGAGGGTATGGAAAGGGAGAGGTTAGTGGGGGAGATTTTGAGAGTGGACAGGAGATACGCAGAGGCCCCAGAGGAAAGATTACTTGGGGAAAGACGACGGCTCCAGACGGAGTTTGACCTGTTGACCACAGGGAAGGCGGAGGCACAGTGGAGGAAAGCGCAGGGGGCGACCTACGAGTATGGGGAAAAGGCTAGTCGGATGCTGGCAAACCAGCTCCGTAAGAGGATGGCAGCGAGGGAAATAGGGGGAGTCAAAGATGGAAGGGGAGCCACGGTTCGGAGTGCGACGAAAATAAACGAGGTATTCAAGGCCTTTTATGAAGAGCTGTACAGATCCCAGCCCCCAGCGGTGGAAGAGGGGATGAGACGATTCCTAGATCAGCTGAGATTCCCGAGGGTGGAGGAGCAAGAGGTGGCTGGTTTGGGGGCACCAATTGGGTTGGAGGAGCTGAGCAAGGGTTTGGGGAGCATGCAGGCGGGGAAGGCCCCGGGACCGGACGGATTCCCGGTGGAGTTCTACAGGAAGTACGCAGACCTGTTGGCCCCGCTACTGGTGAGGACCTTTAATGAGGCAAGAGAGGAGGGGACCCTGCCCCCGACAATGTCGGAAGTGACAATTTTGTTGATCCTAAAGCGGGACAAGGACCCACTGCAATGTGGATCGTACAGGCCGATCTCGCTCCTCAATGTGGATGCAAAGTTGCTGGCAAAAGTGCTGGCCACGAGGATCGAGGACTGTGTCCCGGGGGTAATCCACGAGGACCAGACGGGATTTGTAAAGGGCAGGCAACTAAACACCAATGTGCGGCGGCTCTTAAACGTGATAATGATGCCATCGGAGGAGGGAGAGGCGGAGATAGTGGCAGCTATGGACGCGGAGAAGGCCTTTGACCGAGTAGAGTGGGAGTACCTCTGGGAGGTGCTGCGCAGGTTTGGGTTCGGGGTAGGGTTTATCAATTGGGTTAAGCTCCTTTACAGAGCCCCGATGGCAAGTGTAGTGACGAACCGGCGGAGGTCGGAGTACTTTCGACTGTACCGAGGGACGAGGCAGGGGTGCCCCCTGTCCCCCCTGTTGTTCGCATTGACGATCGAACCATTGGCCATGTCATTGAGGGAGTCTAATAAATGGAAGGGGGTGGTCCGAGGGGGAGAAGAGCATCGGGTGTCGCTATATGCGGATGACCTGTTGCTGTACGTGGTGGATCCAATGGAGGGGATGGTGGAGATCATGCAGACTCTAAGGGAGTTTGGGGAGTTTTCGGGCTATAAGCTCAATGTAGGGAAGAGTGAGCTCTTTGTATTACAGGCGGGGGACCAAGAAAGAGGGATAGGGGATCTACCGCTGAGGAGGGCGGAGGGGAGCTTTCGGTATCTGGGGATCCAGATAGCCAGGAGTTGGGGGACCCTACATAAACTGAATCTGACGAGGTTGGTGGAGCAAACGGAGGAGGATTCCAAAAGATGGGACATGTTACCGCTCTCGCTGGCGGGTAGAGTGCAGTCGGTCAAAATGGTGGTCCTTCCGAGGTTTCTGTTTGTGTTTCAGTGCCTTCCCTTTTTTCAGAGAGTAGGCAGGAGTATTATGGGGTTTGTGTGGGCGAATAAGACCCCGAGAGTAAGGAGAGGGTTCCTAGAACGCAGTAGGGACCGAGGAGGGTTGGCGCTGCCAATCCTGGGGAGCTACTACTGGGCAGCAAATGTGGCGATGATCCGCAAGTGGGTTATGGAGGGAGCGGGGGCGGCATGGAAGAGGATGGAGATGGCGTCCTGTAAAGGAACGAGCCTGGGGGCGTTGGTGACGGCACCGCTGCCGCTCTTGCCGACAAAGTATACCACGAGCCCGGTGGTGGCCGCAACGCTAAGGATCTGGGGCCAGTGGAGACGGCACTGGGGTGCAATGGGAGCATCGGTGTGGTCACCGATCAGGGGTAACCACCGGTTTGTCCCTGGGAAGATGGACGGGGGGTTCCAGAGCTGGCATCGGGCGGGGATTGGAAGAATGGGGGACCTGTTCATCGACGGGACGTTTGCGAGCCTAGGGGCACTGGAGGAGAAGTTCGAGTTACCCCCGGGAAATGCCTTTAGATATATGCAGCTGAGGGCTTTTGTGAGGCGACAGGTGAGGGAATTCCCGTTGCTCCCCGCACAAGACGTTCAAGATAGGGTGATCTCAGGTGTATGGGTCGGGGAGGGCAAGGTGTCGGAAATACACCAGGAGTTGAAAGAAGAGGGGGAAGCGCTGGTAGAAGAGTTGAAGGGTAAATGGGAGGAGGAGCTGGGGGAGGAGATCGAGGAAGGTCTGTGGGCTGATGCCCTAGGTTGGGTTAATTCCTCCTCCTCGTGTGCCAGGCTCAGCCTGATACAATTTAAGGTGGTCCACAGAGCGCACTTGACGGGGGCGAGGTTGAGTAGGTTCTTTGGGGTAGAGGACAGATGTGGAAGGTGCTCAGGGAGCCCGGCGAACCATGTCCATATGTTTTGGTCATGCCCGGCACTGGAGGAGTTCTGGAGAGGAGTGGCGGGAGCAATATCTCAGGTGGTGAAAGTCCGGGTCAAGCCAAGCTGGGGGCTAGCAATATTTGGAGTAGTGGACGAACTGGGAGTGCAGGAGGCGAAAGAGGCCGGCATTCTGGCCTTTGTGTCCCTAGTAGCCCGGCGAAGGATCTTGCTAATGTGGAAGGAGGCGAAGCCCCCCAGCCTGGAGGCCTGGATAAATGATATGGCTGGGTTCATAAAGTTGGAGAGGATTAAGTTCGCTTTGAGAGGGTCTGCGCAGGGGTTTTACAGGCGGTGGCAACCGTTCCTAGACTATCTCGCGGAGCGTTAGAGGAAGGTCGGTCAGCAGCAGCAGCAACCTTGGGGGGGGGGGGGGGGGGGGGGACGTCCTGGGAGGAGGGGGGGCAGAGGGGGGACTGCCTGGGAAGGTGGATGAGCAAGAGATAACATGAAGGCTTGGGGAAACTGGCACGTACGGGAGAGGGCCAGTGTACATAGCTGTGTAAATATATCATTTTGCCATGTATATATCTTGCTCTGCGCGATTTCCCGTTTTTTTTTTGTTACGGGCGGGGTGGTGGGGGGGGGGTTATTGTTTGTAAGGGAGAAAAATTGTGTTAAAAAACTTTAATAAATATATATATTTTTTTAAAGAAAGTTGGCTTACAGATTGGGATAACCCAGCATGGACTCAGATCATTTTCTGTGACATAAAAATATCGAGAATTGTAGATCGTTTATGGCACAGGAAGTGGTCACTTGACCCAGATTAAAATGCCATCAACAACTCCCCCCCCCACTCGTCACACACTTCAGGGATTGGGGTTCGACTCCAGAGGAAGGTGCCTCCAGACAATACGAGTCATGATCTTTTTTTCCCTTTGAGGATATGCCTTCTTTGTCCTGCGTTATCATTCACTGAGGCATGTCAAGTCACCAGGCATCAGTCAAGTGGACCAGGACTGGTAAGGCTGAGATCATCATCATGATTGTGTCACAGCAGAGAGGGCAGCACGGCAGTGCAGTGGTTAGCACTGCTGCCTCACGGCGCCGAGGTCCCGGGTTCGAATCCCGGCTCTGGGTCACTGTCCGTGTGGAGTTTGCACGTTCTCCCCGTGTCTGCGTGGGTCACACCCCCACAACCCAAAGATGTGCAGGTCAGGTGGATTGGCCACGCTAAATTGCCCCTTAATTGGAAAAAATGAATTGGTTACTCTAAATTTATTTTTTTAAAAGAGGGTGTTGTCATAATATGCACCCATGCACATCATGAGGTAAAAGCAGACACCCAGGTGAGCCAATCAACATACAGGACAGAACACAACCAATCACCAGACAGAACACCAGAGGGGGGCTTCCAACTATAAAACACACGAGGCATCAGCACTCCGCCTCTTTCCACTGGTGACAACTGTAGTGACAGTCAGCGTGTATATATCATTTAGCACTTTCTACACGTGGATCAGAGCTAGCCTGGTTTAGATAGTTGGAGTTAGTTTACTTAGAGTAGTAGAGAGTCAACCCACAGCCAGCTGTGTGCATTGTTACAGAAGTTCAATAAATCGTATTGAACCAACGCCTACGTTAGGTGTATGCTTTATAGTCTATCTGCATCCTGTTGCAGTCCGTGTTACCCCAGGGTGAATAACACGACAGGTGTCACAGCAACAACGCACAGCTTTGTACAAAGGGTGAGGAGAAGGGTGACCGAGAAACGGACCCACTTCATATCCTTATCGAGTATCCAAGCTAAGCAACGGCCAACCCAAGAAACAAGGAATTTTCCAACTTCTGCTTGTCAGTAGTTTGCTTTGTTTTACTCACGATGCTGGCAGGGTCACCATTTATTGTCCAGGGGGCAGCACGGTAGCATGGTGGTTAGCACAATTGCTTCACAGCTCCAGGGTCCCAGGTTCGATTCCCGGCTTGGGTCACTGTCTGTGCGGAGTCTGCATGTTCTCCACGTGTGTGCGTGGGTTTCCTCCGGGTGCTCCGGTTTCCTCCCACAGTCCAAAGATGTGCAGGTTAGGTGGATTGGCCAAGCTAAATTGCCCTTAGTGTCCTAAATTGCCCTTAGTGTTGGGTGGGGTTACTGAGTTATGTGGGTAGGGTGGGGGTGTGGGCTTGGGTAGGGTGCTCTTTCCAAGAGCTGGTGCAGACTCGATGGGCCGAATGGCCTCCTTCTGCACTGTAAATTCTATGATTCTATGATCTCTATGTTCCCTTGAGTGGTAAGCCACATTCTTAAACTGCGCTGTCCATGTCGTGAAGATACAGCCATAGTTCTAACATTTCCATTGTGGTTTGGTCCAACCTAGTGGCTTGCTAGATTTCAGAGTCAACCAGATTACTGTGGGTCTGTGGTCAAATGGAGATCAGGCGGAGTTCCAGATTTAATACTGAATTGAATTACAATTCCCACCTTCCGACATGGGGGTTCGAATCACTGTCACATTAGTCCAGGCCTCTGGATCGCTAGTCCAGTAATGTTCAATTCTACCATCCCCTTAATTTAATTAGCACACGATATGAGCAATATGGGAACAGAAGGAAGCCATTCAGCCTGTTCTGCCATACAATTAAATGTGGCAGACAGCATTTCAAACCTATTTGCAAATCCTTAATGGGGTAGTTAAGCAGGCCCTCAAAAACAGACCCTGCGAAGTAAGTGGCAAACTCAACAACAAGACCAGAGTGTTTGGCAACTATGCAGAAGTGTGAGAATATTGCTACAGTCACAATGTTACTATAGTCACAATCACCGACAGGACATTCCCCTGCACGAGGAAATCCAGGGATTGAAGAAAGAAAGACTTTCATTTTGCTAGCACACATTCCAACTCAGCACGTCCCAAAAGAAAATTCACAGCCAATGAAATGCTTACTGAACTGTAAACACTGTTGTAAAGCAGGAATCATGGCAGATGAGTACTGACACTCTGACAGCGCAGCACACCCTCAGTATTGATCCTCTTACAGCGCAGCACTCCTTCAGTACCGGCCCTCTGACAGTGCAGCACTCCCTCAGTACTGACCCTCTGACAGTGCAGCACTCCCTCAGTACTGACCCTCTGACAGTGCAGCACTCCCACAAACTGACCCTCTGACAGTGCAGCGCTCCCTCAGTACTGACCCTCTGACAGTGCTGTGCTCACTCAGTACTGACCCACTGACAGTACAGCACTCCCTTTTTGTGTTAGGTACACTGGTCTAACACTGGCTGCAACTGGATGCAGTTTAGATAAGAAAGATACTCCAGACCTTGAAATTAGTTCAATCAGGTTTATTGAACTAATAGCATAGTTAGCACAGTTCTCTGTGAGTTCGACTCTCTGCTAACTTAAGTGTGGTTACTCTGTCTGACTGAACCAGACTAGCTCTTAGCCACGCGGTGGAGGTGTGAGATTGTAACAACACCCTTGACTGACTCTCTAGTTGTTCCTCAGTGGAAAAAGGTGAGTGCCTCGTGTCTTTTATAGTCAGATCCCACCCCTGAGTGTCCTGCCTGCTTATTGGTCATGTCCTGTTCTCTGTGTCCATTAGCTGCTTGTCTGGATATCATTATGTGTGTGTGTGCCTGCATATCATGACATCTCCCCTTTTTTTAATGTTTGGATGACATATGTGAGCGTCTTTACAAGAATAGGCCAAGATTAACATATATACATGCAGTGGATGTGAACATATGTACATGTGAAAACAGCTGTCTAATGCGAGAACACAGAACCTAGCAAACAGAACAAATGTTCATAAGTCCAGTCTCTGTGGCTTGCGTCTGATCCTGGTCGTCTGCCGGAGGGGTGGTGGTGGGGTCGACAGTCAATGGGTGTGATTGAAGCCTGACTGGTGGTGCAGACCTGCACAAGGCTGCATAGTGTCCAGGCTTCCCGCAGTTTAAACATGGCCTGCCTCTTGCAGGACAGTGTCCCTTTAAGTGGGCGTTGGCACAGTTCGGGCACGTCATGATGTCGGCGTCGTGACGCGGTATACGTCGCCGCACATGCGCAGTGCGGTCGGCAGACGTCTGCACCTGCGCAGTGTGGGTGTCGGCAGCTTCGTCATCCAGTTAGGATCAGGCATGTGTGGGGCCCGGGAAAAGCGTGCAAAATGGCCGCTGTCTTCAATGCTGAGGCGCTGCATCTGGGAGATGGCCTGCACACTCTCTGCCTTGTGGGAGGCAAGTTTCTCATTATCAGCCGATTTGTATTGGGCACACCGATTTTTTACGTGCTCATGCACTGTACATGTTTCAATCGCGACTGGCAGGGTCATATGCATGATTTTTAAGAGCGGCTCTCTCAGAGGATCAGAGTGCACTCCAAACACAATTTGGTCTCTGCTCATTAAGACAGCAATATCACCAAAATTGCAGGACAGCGCTAGCAGGCGGAGGCTAGTTAAGAAGGCATTGAAACATTCATCTTTACCTTGAAGACGTTGTTTGAATATATTTAGCGCTCAAAGATTTCATTGGTGCCCACTTCACAATGACTGTCAAACTTGTCCAGGATGGTCTGAAACGTTGTCTTGGCCTGGCCCTCGGGGAAGTTAAACGAGTTGAAGAGTTCGATGGCTTGATCACCCGCTGTCGAGAGGAGAAACGCAATCTTTCTTGTCTCAGACCACCCTCGAGGTCTGAGGCTTCGATGTACAGCAGAAACTTTTGCTTGAATATCCGCCAGTTGGCACTGAGATTGCCGGAGGCCCTGAGCTGGTGAGGAGCCTGAATCTTCTCCATGGTGCCGGGATACATTCGCTGGTCGTCACGGAACGGACTGAGGTAAGCCATCTTAAATTAGTAGTCTCCTGGTATGATGTTGTGTTGGGTACACTGGTCTAACACTGGCTGCAACTGGATGCAGTTTAGATCAGAAAGATACTCCAGACCTTGAAGTTAGTTCAATCAGGTTTATTGAACTAATAGCACAGTTAGCACAGTTCTCTGTGAGTTCGACTCTCTGCTAACTTAAGTGTGGTTACTCTGTCTGACTGAACCAGACTAGCTCTTAGCCACGCGGTGGAGGTGTGAGATTGTAACAACACCCTTGACTGACTCTCTAGATGTTCCTCAGTGGAAAGAGGCAGAGTGCGATTGCCTCGTGTCTTTTATAGTCAGATCCCACCCCTGAGTGTCCTGCCTGCTTATTGGTCATGTCCTGTTTTCTGTGTCCATTAGCTGCTTGTCTGTATATCATTATGTGTGTGTGTGTGCCTGCATATCCTGACAGCACTCCCTCAGTACGGACCCTCTGACAGTGCAGCGATCCCTCAGTACTGATCCTCTGACAGTGCAGCACTCCCTCAGTACGGACCCTCTGACTGTGCAGCGCTCCCTCAGTACTGACATTCTGACAGTTCAGCACTCCCTCAGCACTGACACTCTGACAGTGCAGCACTCCCTCAGCACTGACACTCTGACAGTACAGCACTCCCTTAGTACTGACCCTCTGACAGTGCGGCACTCCCTCAGTACTGACCCTCTGACAGTGCAGCACTCCCTCAGTACTGACCCTCTGACAGTGCAGCGCTCCCTCAGCACTGACACTCTGACAGTGCAGCACTCCCTCAGTATTGACCCTCTGACTGTGCAGCGCTCCCTCAGTACTGACCTTCTGACAGTTCAGCACTCCCTTAGTACTGACCCTCTGACAGTGTAGCACTCCCTCAGTACTGACCCTCTGACAGTGCAGCACACCCTCAGTACTGACCCTCTGACAGTGCAGCGCTCCCTCAGTACTGAGCCTCTGACTGTGCAGCACTCCCTCAGTATTGACCCTCTGACTGTGCAGCGCTCCCTCAGTACAGACCTTCTGACAGTTCAGCACTCCCTCAGCACTGACACTCTGACAGTGCAGCACTCCCTTAGTACTGACCCTCTGACAGTGTAGCACTCCCTCAGTACTGACCCTCTGACAGTGCAGCACTCCCTCAGTATTGACCCTCTGACAGTGCAGCGCTCCCTCAGTACTGACCTTCTGACAGTTCAGCACTCCCTCAGCACTGACACTCTGACAGTGCAGCACTCCCTCAGTACTGACCCTCTGACAGTGTAGCACTCCCTCAGTACTGACCCTCTGACAGTGCAGCACTCCCTCAGTACTGACCCTCTGACAGTGCTGTGCTCACTCAGTACTGACCCACTGACAGTACAGCGCTCCCTCAGTACTGACCCTCTGACAGTGCTGTGCTCACTCAGTACTGACCCTCTGACAGTGCAGCACTCCCTCAGTACTGACCCTCTGACAGTGCAACACTCCCTCAGTACTGACCCTCTGACAGTGCAGCACTCCCTCAGTACTGACCCTCTGACAGTTCAGTGCTCCCTCAGTACTGACCCTCTGACAGTGCAGCACTCCCTCAGTACTGACCCTCTGACAGTGCTGTGCTCACTCAGTACTGACCCACTGACAGTACAGCACTCCCTTTTTGTGTTAGGTACACTGGTCTAACACTGGCTGCAACTGGATGCAGTTTAGATAAGAAAGATACTCCAGACCTTGAAATTAGTTCAATCAGGTTTATTGAACTAATAGCACAGTTAGCACAGTTCTCTGTGAGTTCGACTCTCTGCTAACTTAAGTGTGGTTACTCTGTCTGACTGAACCAGACTAGCTCTTAGCCACGCGGTGGAGGTGTGAGATTGTAACAACACCCTTGACTGACTCTCTAGATGTTCCTCAGTGGAAAGAGGCGGAGTGTGATTGCCTCGTGTCTTTTATAGTCAGACCCCACCCCTGAGTGTCCTGCCTGCTTATTGGTCATGTCCTGTTCTCTGTGTCCATTAGCTGCTTGTCTGTATATCATTATGTGTGTGCCTGCATATCCTGACAGCACTCCCTCAGTACGGACCCTCTGACAGTGCAGCGATCCCTCAGTACTGATCCTCTGACAGTGCAGCACTCCCTCAGTATGGACCCCCTGACTGTGCAGCACTCCCTCAGTACTGACCTTCTGACAGTGCAGCACTCCCTCAGCACTGACACTCTGACAGTGCAGCACTCCCTTGGTACTGACCCTCTGACAGTGTAGCACTCCCTCAGTACTGACCCTCTGACAGTGCAGCACACCCTCAGTACTGACCCTCTGACAGTGCAGCGCTCCCTCAGTACTGAGCCTCTGACTGTGCAGCACTCCCTCAGTATTGACCCTCTGACAGTGCAGCGCTCCCTCAGTACTGACCTTCTGACAGTTCAGCACTCCCTCAGCACTGACACTCTGACAGTGCAGCACTCCCTCAGCACTGACCCTCTGACAGTGTAGCACTCCCTCAGTACTGACCCTCTGACAGTGCAGCACACCCTCAGTACTGACCCTCTGACAGTGCAGCGCTCCCTCAGTACTGAGCCTCTGACTGTGCAGCACTCCCTCAGTATTGACCCTCTGACAGTGCAGCACTCCCTCAGCACTGACACTCTTGACAGTGCAGCACTCCCTCAATACTCACCCTCTTGGCAATGAGCACTCCGTCAGCACTGACACTCTGACAGTGCAGCACTCCCTCAGTACTGACTCTCTGACAGTGCAGCACTCCCTCAATACTCACCCTCTTGGCAATGAGCACTCCGTCAGCACTGACACTCTGACAGTGCAGCACTCCCTCAGTACTGAACCTCTTGGCAATGAGCACTCCGTCAGCACTGACACTCTAACAGTGCAGCACACCCTCAGTACTGACCCCCTGACGGTGCAGCACTCCCTCAGCACTGACACTCTGACAGTGCAGCACTCCCTCAGTACTGACCCCCTGACGGTGCAGCACTCCCTCAGTACTGACCCTCTGACAGTGCTGTGCTCACTCAGTACTGACCCACTGACAGTACAGCGCTCCCTCAGTACTGACCCTCTGACAGTGCTGTGCTCACTCAGTACTGACCCTCTGACAGTGCAGCACTCCCTCAGTACTGACCCTCTGACAGTGCAGCACTCCCTCAGTACTGACCCTCTGACAGTGCAGCACTCCCTCAGTACTGACCCTCTGACAGTTCAGTGCTCCCTCAGTACTGACCCTCTGACAGTGCAGCACTCCCTCAGTACTGACCCTCTGACAGTGCTGTGCTCACTCAGTACTGACCCACTGACAGTACAGCACTCCCTTTTTGTGTTAGGTACACTGGTCTAACACTGGCTGCAACTGGATGCAGTTTAGATAAGAAAGATACTCCAGACCTTGAAATTAGTTCAATCAGGTTTATTGAACTAATAGCACAGTTAGCACAGTTCTCTGTGAGTTCGACTCTCTGCTAACTTAAGTGTGGTTACTCTGTCTGACTGAACCAGACTAGCTCTTAGCCACGCGGTGGAGGTGTGAGATTGTAACAACACCCTTGACTGACTCTCTAGACGTTCCTCAGTGGAAAGAGGCGGAGTGTGATTGCCTCGTGTCTTTTATAGTCAGACCCCACCCCTGAGTGTCCTGCCTGCTTATTGGTCATGTCCTGTTCTCTGTGTCCATTAGCTGCTTGTCTGTATATCATTATGTGTGTGCCTGCATATCCTGACAGCACTCCCTCAGTACGGACCCTCTGACAGTGCAGCGATCCCTCAGTACTGATCCTCTGACAGTGCAGCACTCCCTCAGTATGGACCCCCTGACTGTGCAGCACTCCCTCAGTACTGACCTTCTGACAGTGCAGCACTCCCTCAGCACTGACACTCTGACAGTGCAGCACTCCCTTGGTACTGACCCTCTGACAGTGTAGCACTCCCTCAGTACTGACCCTCTGACAGTGCAGCACACCCTCAGTACTGACCCTCTGACAGTGCAGCGCTCCCTCAGTACTGAGCCTCTGACTGTGCAGCACTCCCTCAGTATTGACCCTCTGACAGTGCAGCGCTCCCTCAGTACTGACCTTCTGACAGTTCAGCACTCCCTCAGCACTGACACTCTGACAGTGCAGCACTCCCTCAGTACTGACCCTCTGACAGTGTAGCACTCCCTCAGTACTGACCCTCTGACAGTGCAGCACACCCTCAGTACTGACCCTCTGACAGTGCAGCGCTCCCTCAGTACTGAGCCTCTGACTGTGCAGCACTCCCTCAGTATTGACCCTCTGACAGTGCAGCACTCCCTCAGCACTGACACTCTTGACAGTGCAGCACTCCCTCAATACTCACCCTCTTGGCAATGAGCACTCCGTCAGCACTGACACTCTGACAGTGCAGCACTCCCTCAGTACTGACTCTCTGACAGTGCAGCACTCCCTCAATACTCACCCTCTTGGCAATGAGCACTCCGTCAGCACTGACACTCTGACAGTGCAGCACTCCCTCAGTACTGAACCTCTTGGCAATGAGCACTCCGTCAGCACTGACACTCTAACAGTGCAGCACACCCTCAGTACTGACCCCCTGACGGTGCAGCACTCCCTCAGCACTGACACTCTGACAGTGCAGCACTCCCTCAGTACTGACCCCCTGACGGTGCAGCACTCCCTCAGTACTGACCCTCTGACAGTGCTGTGCTCACTCAGTACTGACCCACTGACAGTACAGCGCTCCCTCAGTACTGACCCTCTGACAGTGCTGTGCTCACTCAGTACTGACCCTCTGACAGTGCAGCACTCCCTCAGTACTGACCCTCTGACAGTGCAGCACTCCCTCAGTACTGACCCTCTGACAGTGCAGCACTCCCTCAGTACTGACCCTCTGACAGTTCAGTGCTCCCTCAGTACTGACCCTCTGACAGTGCAGCACTCCCTCAGTACTGACCCTCTGACAGTGCTGTGCTCACTCAGTACTGACCCACTGACAGTACAGCACTCCCTTTTTGTGTTAGGTACACTGGTCTAACACTGGCTGCAACTGGATGCAGTTTAGATAAGAAAGATACTCCAGACCTTGAAATTAGTTCAATCAGGTTTATTGAACTAATAGCACAGTTAGCACAGTTCTCTGTGAGTTCGACTCTCTGCTAACTTAAGTGTGGTTACTCTGTCTGACTGAACCAGACTAGCTCTTAGCCACGCGGTGGAGGTGTGAGATTGTAACAACACCCTTGACTGACTCTCTAGATGTTCCTCAGTGGAAAGAGGCGGAGTGTGATTGCCTCGTGTCTTTTATAGTCAGACCCCACCCCTGAGTGTCCTGCCTGCTTATTGGTCATGTCCTGTTCTCTGTGTCCATTAGCTGCTTGTCTGTATATCATTATGTGTGTGCCTGCATATCCTGACAGCACTCCCTCAGTACGGACCCTCTGACAGTGCAGCGATCCCTCAGTACTGATCCTCTGACAGTGCAGCACTCCCTCAGTATGGACCCCCTGACTGTGCAGCACTCCCTCAGTACTGACCTTCTGACAGTGCAGCACTCCCTCAGCACTGACACTCTGACAGTGCAGCACTCCCTTGGTACTGACCCTCTGACAGTGTAGCACTCCCTCAGTACTGACCCTCTGACAGTGCAGCACACCCTCAGTACTGACCCTCTGACAGTGCAGCGCTCCCTCAGTACTGAGCCTCTGACTGTGCAGCACTCCCTCAGTATTGACCCTCTGACAGTGCAGCGCTCCCTCAGTACTGACCTTCTGACAGTTCAGCACTCCCTCAGCACTGACACTCTGACAGTGCAGCACTCCCTCAGTACTGACCCTCTGACAGTGTAGCACTCCCTCAGTACTGACCCTCTGACAGTGCAGCACACCCTCAGTACTGACCCTCTGACAGTGCAGCGCTCCCTCAGTACTGAGCCTCTGACTGTGCAGCACTCCCTCAGTATTGACCCTCTGACAGTGCAGCACTCCCTCAGCACTGACACTCTTGACAGTGCAGCACTCCCTCAATACTCACCCTCTTGGCAATGAGCACTCCGTCAGCACTGACACTCTGACAGTGCAGCACTCCCTCAGTACTGACTCTCTGACAGTGCAGCACTCCCTCAATACTCACCCTCTTGGCAATGAGCACTCCGTCAGCACTGACACTCTGACAGTGCAGCACTCCCTCAGTACTGAACCTCTTGGCAATGAGCACTCCGTCAGCACTGACACTCTAACAGTGCAGCACACCCTCAGTACTGACCCCCTGACGGTGCAGCACTCCCTCAGCACTGACACTCTGACAGTGCAGCACTCCCTCAGTACTGACCCCCTGACGGTGCAGCACTCCCTCAGCACTGACCCTCTGACAGTGCAGCACTCCCTCAATACTGACCCTCTTGGCAATGAGCACTCCGTCAGCACTGATACTCTGACAGTGGTGCAGTCCCTCAGTACTGACCCCCTGACAGTGCTGCACTCACTCCGTACTGACCCTCTGACAGTGCAGCACCCCCTCAGTACTGACCCTGTGACAGTGCAGCACTTCCTCAATACTGACCATCTGACAGTGCTGCACTCCCTCAGCACTGTCGCTCTGACAGTGCTGCGCTCCCTCAATACTGACCCTCTGACAGTGCTGCACTCCCTCAGTACTGACCCTCTGACAGTGCAGCACTCCCTCAAACTGACCCTCTGACAGTGCAGCACTCCCTCAGCACTGACACTCTGACAGTGCTGCACTCCCTCAGTACTGACCCTCTGACAGTGCAGCACTCCCTCAATACTGACCCTCTTGGCAATGAGCACTCCGTCAGCACTGACACTCAGACAGTGCAGCACTCCCTCAGTACTGAACCTCTTGGCAATGAGCACTCCATCAGCACTGACACTCTGACAGTGCAGCACTCCCTCAGTACTGACCCCCTGACGGTGCAGCACTCCCTCAGCACTGACACTCTGACAGTGCAGCACTCCCTCAAACTGACCCTCTGACAGTGCAGCACTCCCTCAGCACTGGCACTCTGACAGTGCTGCACTCCCTCAGCACTGACACTCTGACAGTGCAGCACTCCCTCAGCACTGACCCTCTGACAGTGCAGCACTCCCTCAATACTGATCCTCTTGGCAATGAGCACTCCGTCAGCACTGACACTCTGACAGTGCAGCACTCCCTCAGTACTGACCCTCTGACAGTGCAGCACTCCCTCAATACTGACCCTCTTGGCAATGAGCACTCCGTCAGCACTGACACTCTGACAGTGCAGCACTCCCTCAGTACTGACACTCTGACAGTGCAGCACTCCCTCAGTACTGACCCCCTGACGATGCAGCACTCCCTCAGTACAGACCCTCTGACAGTGCAGCACTCCCTCAGCACTGACTCTCTGACAGTGCAGCACTCCCTCAATACTGACCCTCTTGGCAATGAGCACTCCGTCAGCACTGATACTCTGACAGTGCAGCACCCCCTCAGTACTGACCCTGTGACAGTTCAGCACTTCCTCAATACTGACCATCTGACAGTGCTGCACTCACTCAGTACTGACCCTCTGACAGTGCTGCACTCACTCAGTACTGACCCTCTGACAGTGCTGCACTCACTCAGTACTGACCCTCTGACTGTCAGCCACGTCCTACAACAACGCAGCACGGATAGTGGTTAGCACCATTGCTTCACAGCTCCAGGGTCCCAGGTTCGATTCCCGGCTTGGGTCACTGTCTGGGCGGAGTCTGCACATTCTCCCCGTGTGTGCGTGGGTTTTCTCCGATTGCTCCGGTTTCCTCCCACAGTCCAAAGATGTGCAGGTTAGGTGGATTGGCCATGCTACATTGCCGTTAGTGTCCAAAATTGCCATTAATGTTGGGTGGGATTACTGGGTTATGGGGATAGGGTGGAGGTGTGGGCTTGGGTATGGTGCTCTTTCCAAGAGCCGGTGCAGACTCGATGGGCCGAATGGCCTCCTTCTGTACTGTAAATTCTATGAAATAAAACAACCTGGTCAGTGACTCACCGACTCTCTGTGTTTTTTCTGCACCTCCTGCAGCAGATTCGCCTTTGTTTTTGCATTCGCCTCCATATTCTCCAGACGTTCCTGTAGATGCACATTCTGTTCCTGGATGCTTTCCTGGATGCTTTGCTGTGGAGTGGAACGTATGAACATAATACAAAATAATATCCAGACTATGAAGAATACAGTCAAGATTATGGAAGTGTTTCATTTTTGTAAAGGCTGATAAAGGTCTGAACATTCTGCCGTCCTGTGTGTTTTGGTTCAGCAAGCATCAGGAAATGATCATAGGCCAATCGAGTCCAAGATCGCTGAGTGAAGGAAGTTGTCCTCCCTTTGCCCTGACAAAACATTAATACAGTCTCGTGTTACAGTGCAGCACTCCCACAGTACTGACCCAACGACAGTGCAGCACTCCCTCAGTACTGACCCTCTGACAGTGCGACACTCCCTCAGTACTGACCCTCGGACAGTGCAGCACTCCCACAGTATTGACCCTGCGACAGTGCAGCACTCCCTCAGTATTGACCCTCTGACAGTGCGACACTCCCTCAGTACTGACCCTCTGACAGTGCAGCACTCCCACAGTATTGACCCTGCGACAGTGCAGCACTCCCTCAGTACTGACCCTCTGACAGTGCGACACTCCCTCAGTACTGACCCTCTGACAGTGCAGCACTCCCACAGTATTGACCCAACGACAGTGCAGCACACCCTCAGTACTGACATTCTGACAGTGCAGCACTCCCTCAGTACTGACCCACCGACAGTGCAGCACTCCCTCAGTACTGACCCTCTGACAGTGCAGTACTCCCTCAGTACTGACTCTCTGACAGTGCAGCACTCCCTCAGTACTGACCCAACGACAGTGCAGCACTCCCTCAGTACTGACTCTGACAGTGCAGCACTCCCTCAGTACTGACCCTCTGACAGTGCAGCACTCCCACAGTATTGACCCTCTGACAGTGCAGCACTCCCTCAGTACTGACCCTCTGACAGTGCAGCACTCCCTCAGTACTGACCCTCTGACAGTGCAGCACTCCCTCAGTACTGGCCCTCTGACAGTGCAGCACTCCCTCAGTACTGACTCTGGCAGTGCAGCACTCCCTCAAACTGACCCTCTGACAGTGCAGCACTCCCTCAGTACTGACTCTCTGACAGTGCAGCACTCCCCCAGTACTGACTCTCTGACAGTGCAGCACTCCCCCAGTACTGACCCTCTGACAGTGCAGCACTCCGACAAACTGACCCTCTGACCAGTGCAGCACTCCCTCAGCACTGACACTCTGACAGTGCTGCACTCCCTCAATACTGACCTTCTTGGCAGTGAGCACTTCTTCAGCACTGACACTCTGACAGTGCTGCAATCTCTCAGTACTGACCCTGTGACAGTGCAGCACTCCCTCAGTACTGACCCTCTGACAGTGCAGCACTCCGTCAGCACTGACGCTCTGACAGTGCAGCACTCCCTCAATACTGACCCTCTTGGCAATGAGCACTCCGCCAGCACTGACACTCTGACAGTGCCGCACTCCCTCAGTACTGAACCTCTTGGCAATGAGCACTCAGTCAGCACTGACACTCTGACAGTGCTGCACTCCCTCAGTACTGACCCTCTGACAGTGCTGCACTGACTCCGTACTGACCCTCTGACAGTGCAGCACCCCCTCAGTACTGACCCTGTGACAGTGCTGCACTCCCTCAGTACTGACCCCCTGACGGTGCAGCACTCCCTCAGTACAGACCCTCTGACAGTGCAGCACTCCCTCAGCACTGACCCTCTGACAGTGCAGCACTCCCTCAATACTGACCCTCTTGGCAATGAGCACTCCGTCAGCACTGATACTCTGACAGTGCTGCACTCCCTCAGTACTGACCCTCTGACAGTGCTGCACTGACTCCGTACTGACCCTCTGACAGTGCAGCACCCCCTCAGTACTGACCCTGTGACAGTGCTGCACTCCCTCAGCACTGTCGCTCTGACAGTGCTGCACTCCCTCAATACTGACCCTCTGACAGTGCTGCACTCACTCAGTACTGACCCTCTGACTGTCAGCCACTTCCTACAACAACGCAGCACGGATAGTGGTTAGCACCATTGCTTCACAGCTCCAGGGTCCCAGGTTCGATTCCCGGCTTGGGTCACTGTCTGGGCGGAGTCTGCACAGTCTCCCCGTGTGTGCATGGGTTTCCTCCGGGTGCTCCGGTTTCCTCCCACAGTCCAAAGATGTGCAGGTTAGGTGGATTGGCCATGCTAAATTGCCGTTAGTGTCCAAAATTGCCCTGAATGTTGGGTGATGTCACACGGGATCAGGGGTGAACTGGCAAGGTGGATACAGAACTGGCTAGGTCATAGAAGGCAGAGAGTAGCAATGGAAGGATGCTTTTCTAATTGGAGGGCTGTGACCTTTGGTGTTCCACAGGGATCAGTGCTGGGACCTTTTCTGTTTGTAGTATATATAAATGATTTGGAGGAAAATGTAACTGATCTGATTAGTAAGTTTGCAGACGACACAAAGGTTGGTGGAATTGCGGATAGCGATGAGGACTGTCAGAGGATACAGCAGGATTTAGATTGTTTGGAGGCTTGGGCGGAGAGATGGCAGATGGAGTTTAATCCGGACAAATGTGAGGTAATGCATTTTGGAAGGCCTAAGCAGGTAGGGAATATACAGTGAATGGTAGAACCCTCAAGAGTATTGAAAGTCAAAGAGATCTAGGAGTACAGGTCCACAGGTCACTGAAAGGGGCAACACAGGTGGAGAAGGTGGTCAAGAAGGCATACGGCATGCTTGCCTTCATTGGCCGGGGCATTGAGTATAAGAATTGGCAAGTCATGTTGCAGCTGTATAGAACCTTAGTTAGGCCACACTTGGAGAATAGTGTTCAATTCTGGTCGCCACACTACCAGAAGGATGTGGAGGCTTTAGAGAAGGTGCAGAAGAGATTTACCAGAATGTTGCCTGGTATGGAGGGCATTAGCTATGAGGAGCGGTTGAATAAACTCGGTTTGTTCTCACTGGAACGAAGGAGGTTGAGGGGCGACCTGATAGAGGTTTACAAAATTATGAGGGGCATAGACAGAGTGGATAGTCAGAGGCTTTTCCCCGGGGTAGAGGGGTCAATTACTAGGGGGCATAGATTTAAGGTGAGAGGGGCAAGGTTTAGAGTAGATGTATGAGGCACGTTTTTTACACAGAGGGTAGTGGGTGCCTGGAACTCGCTACCGCAGGAGGTGGTGGAAGCAGGGACGATAGTGACATTTAAGGGGCATCTTGACAAATACATGAATAGGATGGGAATAGAGGGATACGGACCCAGGAAGTGTAGAAGATTGTAGTTTAGTCGGGCAGCATGGCCGGCAAGGGGTTGGAGGACCGAAGGGCCTGTTCCTGTGCTGTACATTTCTTTGTTCTTTGTTCTTTGATTCTGTGACAGTGCAGCACTTCCTCAGTACTGACCATCAAACAGATCAGCACACCTTCAGTACTGACCCTCAGGCAGTGCAGCACTCCCTCAGTACTGAACCTCTGACAGTGCAGCACACCCTCAGTCCTGTCCCTCCGACAGTGCATCACACCCTCAGTACTGACCCTCCGACAGTGCAACACTCCCTCAGCATTGAACCTCTGACAGTGTACCACTGCGTCTGTAGTGAACCTCTGACAGTGCACGACTCCCTCAGTGCTGACCCTCTGACAGTACAGCACTCCCTCAGTATTGGCCCACTGACAGAGCAGCACTCCCTCAGTCCTGGCCCTCTGACAGTGCAGCAGTCCCTCAGTGCTGTCCCTCTGACAATGCAGCACTCCCTTGGTATTGGCCCACTGACAGTGCAGCACTCCCTCAGTACTGACCCTCTGACAGTGCAGCACAGCCTCAGTACTGACCCTCTGACAGTGCAGAACTCCCTCAGTGCTGACCCTCTGACAGTGCAGCACTCCCTCCGCACTGACACTCTGACAGTGCAGCACTCCCTTAGTACTGACCCTCTAACAGTGTAGCACTCCCTCAGTACTGGCCCTCTGACAGTGCAGCACTCCCTCAGTACTGGCCCTCTGACAGTGCAGCACTCCCTCAGTACTGGCCCTCTGACAGTGCTGCACTCCTTCAGTACTGGCCCTCTGACAGTGCAGCACTCCCTCAAACTGACCCTCTGACAGTACTGACCCCCTGACTGTGCAGCACTCCCTCAGTACTGACCCTCTGACAGTGCAGCACTCCCTCAGTACTGACCCTCCGACAGTGCAGCACACCCTCAGTCCTGACCCTCCGACAGTGCAGCACACCCTCAGTACTGACCCGCCGACAGTGCAGCACTCCCTCAGCATTGAACCTCTGACAGTGCAGCACTCCCTCAGCATTCACCCTCCGACAGTGCACCACTGCGTCAGTAGTGAACCCCTGACAGTGCACAACTCCCTCAGTGCTGACCCTCTGACAGTGCAGCACTCCCTCAGTGCTGACCCTCTGACAGTACAGCACTCCCTCAGTATTGGCCCACTGACAGAGCAGCACTCCCTCAGTCCTGGCCCTCTGACAGTGCAGCAGTCCCTCAGTGCTGTCCCTCTGACAGTGCAGCACTCCCTCAGTATTGGCCCACTGACAGTGCAGCACTCCCTCAGTACTGACCCTCTTACAGTGCAGCACTCCCTCAGTACTGACTCTCTGCTAGTGCAGCACTCCCTCAGTACTGACTCTCTGACAGTGCAGCACTCCCTCAGTACTGACCCTCTGACAGTGCAGCACTCCCTCAGTATAGACCCTGTGACAGTACAGCACTCCCAGTATTGACCCTGTGACAGTGCAGAACTTCCTCAGTACTGATCCTGTGACAGTGCAGCCTCAGTACTGATCTCCGACAGTGCACGACTCCCTCAGCACTGACCCTCTGACAGTGCGGCACTCCCTCAGTACTGACCATCTCCCAGCGCAGCACTCCCTCAATACTGACCCTCTGCCAGTGCAGCACCCCCTCAGTACTGACCTCTGACAGTGCAGCACTCCCTCAGTCCTGACTCTCTGACAGTGCAGCACTCCCTCAGTACTGACCCTCCGACAGTGCAGCACACCCTCAGTACTGACCCTCTGCCAGTGCAGCACCCCCTCAGTACTGACCTCTGACAGTGCAGCACTCCCTCAGTCCTGACTCTCTGACAGTGCAGCACTCCCTCAGTACTGACCCTCCGACTGTGCAGCATACCCTCAGTACTGACCCTCCGACAGTGCAGCACACCCTCAGTCCTGACCCTCCGACAGTGCAGCACACCCTCAGTACTGACCCGCCGACAGTGCAGCACCCCCTCAGTACTGACCTCTGACAGTGCAGCACTCCCTCAGTCCTGACTCTCTGACAGTGCAGCACTCCCTCAGTACTGACCCTCCGACAGTGCAGCACACCCTCAGTACTGACCCTCCGACAGTGCAGCACACCCTCAGTCCTGACCCTCCGACAGTGCAGCACACCCTCAGTACTGACCCGCCGACAGTGCAGCACTCCCTCAGCATTGAACCTCTGACAGTGCAGCACTCCCTCAGCATTCACCCTCCGACAGTGCACCACTGCGTCAGTAGTGAACCCCTGACAGTGCACAACTCCCTCAGTGCTGACCCTCTGACAGTGCAGCACTCCCTCAGTGCTGACCCTCTGACAGTACAGCACTCCCTCAGTATTGGCCCACTGACAGAGCAGCACTCCCTCAGTCCTGGCCCTCTGACAGTGCAGCAGTCCCTCAGTGCTGTCCCTCTGACAGTGCAGCACTCCCTCAGTATTGGCCCACTGACAGTGCAGCACTCCCTCAGTACTGACCCTCTTACAGTGCAGCACTCCCTCAGTACTGACTCTCTGCTAGTGCAGCACTCCCTCAGTACTGACTCTCTGACAGTGCAGCACTCCCTCAGTACTGACCCTCTGACAGTGCAGCACTCCCTCAGTATAGACCCTGTGACAGTACAGCACTCCCAGTATTGACCCTGTGACAGTGCAGAACTTCCTCAGTACTGATCCTGTGACAGTGCAGCCTCAGTACTGATCTCCGACAGTGCACGACTCCCTCAGCACTGACCCTCTGACAGTGCGGCACTCCCTCAGTACTGACCATCTCCCAGCGCAGCACTCCCTCAATACTGACCCTCTGCCAGTGCAGCACCCCCTCAGTACTGACCTCTGACAGTGCAGCACTCCCTCAGTCCTGACTCTCTGACAGTGCAGCACTCCCTCAGTACTGACCCTCCGACAGTGCAGCACACCCTCAGTACTGACCCTCTGACAGTGCAGCACTCCCTCAGTACTGACCCTCTGACAGTGCAGCACTCCCTCAGTACTGACCCTCAGACGGTGCAGCAAACCCTCAGTACTGACCCTCCGACAGTGCAGCACTCCCTCAGCATTGACCCTCCGACAGTGCACCACTGCGTCATGAGTGAACCTCTGACAGTGCACGACTCCCTCAGTGCTGACCCTCTGACAGTGCAGCATTCCCTCAGTATTAGCCCACTGACTGTACAGCACTCCCTCAGTAATGACCCTGTGACAGTCCAGCACCCTCCCAGTACTGACCCACTGCCAGTGCGTCACTACCTCAGCACTGACCCTCTCCCAGCGCAGCACTCCCTCAATACTGACCCTCTTACAGTGCAGCACTCCCTCAGTACTGACTCTCTGCTAGTGCAGCACTCCCTCAGTACTGACCCTCTGACAGTGCAGCACTCCCTCAGTACTGACCCTCCGACAGTGCAGCACTCCCTCAGAATTGAACCTCTGACAGTGCACCACTGCGTCTGTAGTGAACCTCTGACAGTGCAGCACTCCCTCAGTACTGATTCTGTGACAGTGCAGCCTCAGTACTGATCTCCGACAGTGCACGACTCCCTCAGCACTGACCCTCTGACAGTGCGGCACTCCCTCAGTACTGACCCTCTCCTAGCGCAGCACTCCCTCAATACTGACCCTCTGACAGTGCAGCACTCCCTCAGTACTGACCTCTGACAGTGCAGCACTCCCTCAGTCCTGACTCTCTGACAGTGCAGCACTCCCTCAGTACTGACCCTCCGACAGTGCAGCACACCCTCAGTACTGACCCGCCGACAGTGCAGCACACCCTCAGTACTGACCCTCTGACAGTGCAGCACTCCCTCAGTACTGACCCTCTGTACTGACCCTCAGATGGTGCAGCAAACCCTCAGTACTGACCCTCCGACAGTGCAGCACTCCCTCAGCATTGACCCTCCGACAGTGCACCACTGCATCATTAGTGAACCTTTGACTGTGCACGACTCCCTCAGTGCTGACCCTCTGACAGTGCAGCACTCCCTCAGTACTGACTCTCTGACAGTGCAGCACTCCCTCAGTACTGACTCTCTGACAGTGCAGCACTCCCTCAGTACTGACCCTCTGACAGTGCGGCACTTCCCTCAGTACTGACTCTCTGACAGTGCAGCACTCCCTCAGTACTGACTCTCTGACAGTGCAGTACTGCCTCAGTACTGACTCTCTGACAGTGCAGCACTCCCTCAGTACTGACCCTCCGACAGTGCGGCACTCCCTCAGTACTGACCCTCTGACAGTGCAGCACTCCCTCAGTACTGACTCTCTGACAGTGCAGCACTCCCTCAGTACTGACCCTCTGACAGTGCAGCACTCCCTCAGTACTGACCCTCTGACAGCGCGGCACTCCCTCAGTACTGACCCTCTGACAGTGCAGCACTCCCTCAGTACTGACCCACTGACAGTGCAGCGCTCCCTCAGTACTAACCCTCTGACAGTGCGGCACTCCCTCAGTACTGACTCTCTGACAGTGCAGCTCTCCCTCAGTACTGACCCTCTGACAGTGCAGCACTCCCTCAGTACCGACTCTCTGACTGCCTGCCACTTCTGACAACAACCTGGTGACTCACCGATTCATTGAGCTTTTCCTGGACCTCCTGTAGCTGGTTGTCCTGAGCTTTTGCATTTGCCTTCATATTCTTCACAAGTTCCTGAAGATGCACATTCTGTTCCTGGAGATGATTATTGCGTTGCTGTGGAGTGGAAGGTATTGATATAATACCAAGTAATATCGAGACCATGTAGAATAAAACAAAGATTATGACAGCATTTCTTTTTGTAAAGGCTGATAAAGATCTGAACATTCTGCTGTCCTGTGTGTTTTGGCTCAGCAAGCATCAGGAAATGATCACAGGCCAATCGAGTCCAAGATCGTTGTGTGAAGCAAGTTTCCCTCCCTTTGCCCTGACAAAACATTAATCCAGTCTAGTTTCTGTTTCCCAACGTCAGCACCATGTCCCTGGTAACAACTAAGTGTTCAGAATTACACTGAATGACTCAACAAGGATCACTCAGAGGATTAGACACAGGAAATGCAGAAAATGCTCAGCAGGTCAGGTCTGTGGACAGTAAGAAGTCTGACAACACCAGGTTAAAGTCCAACAGGTTTGTTTCAAATCACTAGCTTTGGGAGCACTGCTCCTTCCTCAGGTGAATGAAGAAGTAGGTTCCAGAAACATATATAAAGACAAAGTCAAAGATACTAGACAATACTTTGAATGGGAGTCTTTGCAAGTAATTAAGTCTTCACAGGTCCAGACAGAGCAACTGGAGAGAGGGATAATCCCAGGTTAAAGAGGTGGGAATCACCTCAAGCCAGGACAGTTGGTAGGATTTCGCAAACAGGGCCATTGAATTCCACCTCGAGCGGGAGCCACCAAATGTGCGATCACTCACTCCGTGGCCGCCACTAGAAGTCCCAGTATGAAGCCCTGCTTAAAATATTGCAAATGCTGAAAATCCTGAAGTGACAGAACCTGTGATTTCTCTGTACGTTCATGCAAAAGGAAATGCAGTCTTGCATCTATATTCGCACCACCCACATCCACTGAACATCACAAAGTGCTTCCAGCCAGTTGAGTTATTTTGTCATCGGTGGTGTGAAGGTACAAATGAAGCAAACACTTGGATTAATTTTTAAAAATAAATTTAGAGCACCCAATTATTATTTTTTTCCAATTAAGGGGCAATTTAGCGTGGCCAATCCACCTACCCTGCACATCTTTGGGTTGTGCGGGTGAAACCCACGCAGACACGGGGAGAATGTGCAAACTTCACACGGACAGTGACCCAGAGCCGGGATCGAACCTGGGACCTCGGTGCCGTGAGGCAGCAGTGCTAACCACTGCGGCACCGTGCTGCCCAAAGCCTACTTCTTTTAACAAGTATTTCCTGAAGTGAGTTTCGTATTAAATGATGTCCAAGCACGCTCTTGTGAAGCATCAGTTTGGATCATCTATTACATTAAAGCTATGATGTAAAGCTATTCCCCACACAAACATGGGGAGAATGTGCAAACTCCACACGGACAGTGACCCGGGGCCGGGATTCGAACCCGGGTCCTCAGCGCCACAGTCCCAGTGCTAACCACTGCGCCACATGCTGCCTTAAAGAATTGGATTAACATAGAATTTACAGTGCAGAAGGAGGCCATTCGGCCCATCGAGACTGCACCGGCTCTTAGAAAGGGCACCCAAGGTCAACGCCTCCACCCGATCCCCATAACCCAGTAACCCCACCCAACACTAAGGGCAATTTTGGACACTGGCCAATCCACCTAACCTGCACATCTTTGGACTGTGGGAGGAAACCGGAGCACCCGGAGGAAACCCACGCAGACACTGGGAGGATGTGCAGACTCCGCCCAGACTGTGACCCAAGCCAGGATTCGAACCTGGGACCCTGGCGCCGTGAAGCAATTGTGCTATCCACAATGCTACCGTGCTGCCCCCATGATGATGTGTTCAGCATATCACCAAAATATTCAAACCAGTGAGAGACATGTTGATAAGTTTGGCAGACGCAAATCTCCCCTATGAAGAAATAGAACAAGGGCTAAAATAACTAAGTTAATATTCGGGATATTAGAGGGTGCAAGGAGTGACCAAGGATTAGGTGGATGGGTTATTACAGATGCGCAGAGCGAGGGGCGGGGGATTAGACTGGGTGAGATATTAAAGGGTGCGGGAAGTGAGCAGGAGAGTTTTAATCTGATCCCTTACTGTGTTTTCCAGCTGGTGTTGCTGGGGAAACAGCATGTTTTGTTCTGCCTCTTCTGTCAATGATGCAGAAAACAAAGCAGAGACTGAAATCACGGAGACGGGAAATGAAACTGAAACTGAGCCTGTGAGCTCAGGAAATGAAAGCGATTTCAGCTCCCTCTGTTGCTCATTCAGTTTCTGATCAGCGGAGGAGACAAATCTGGGGCGAAATTCTCCGTTATCGGCGGAAAGTCCGCCGATCGGAGCAAAAAAGGGCGCAAATCCCACTTGCGTCACGTCATAAAAATGGGCCGATAGTCTCCGGCCCGAAATGGGCTAGCAGCGACGTAACGGGATCCGCGCTTGCGCAGTGGTTCACGCCGTGCAGCGTCATACGCGCCGCACGGCGTGACGGCTCATAAGGCCGCGCAGCTCCCCCCCACCCGACCGGAACACCCGACTGCAACACCCGACTGGATGGCTGGCCGTCGCTCAGCCCCGAGGTTCGAGTCACGCGATGTGGAGGCGCTCCTGGACGCGGTGGAGCAGAGGAGGGACGCCCTGTATCCCGGGCACGGCCGCAGAGTTGCCCCACGCCACAGCCGGCGTCTGTGGAGGGAAGTGGCAGAGGCTGTCACCGCTGTGGCCCTGACACCACGGACAGGCACCCAGTGCCACAAGAAGGTGAACGACCTCGTCAGAGCAGGCAGGGTGAGCCTCCCCATATCCCCCCCTCCCCCATATCCCCCCCTCCCCCATATCCCCCTCCCCCATATCCCCCCTCCCCATATCCCCCCTCCCCCATATCCCCCCTCCCCCATATCCCCCCTCCCCATATCCCCCCTCCGCCATATCCCCCCTCCCCCATATCCCCCCCTCCCCCATATCCCCTCCCCCATATCCCCCCTCCCCCATATCCCCCCTCCCCCATATCCCCCCTCCCCCATATCCCCCCTCCCCCATATCCCCCCTCCCCCGTATCCCCCCTCCCCCATATCCCCCTCCCCCATATCCCCCCTCCCCCATATCCCCCCTCCCCCATATCCCCCATATCCCCCCTCCCCCATATCCCCCTCCCCCATATCCCCCATATCCCCCCTCCCCCATATCCCCCCCTCCCCCATATCCCCCCTCCCCCATATCGCCCCCTCCCCCATATCCCCAAGTGAATCCAGCCCTAACCTTAACCTCTGCAATGCACGCGCAACCGATGGCGTGCATTCATATACCTGCCTAACACTGTTGCCTTTTACCCCTGCCACCACCCCCCCCCCCCCCCCCCCCACAGGAGAAGCGCGCACACAACAATAGGGAGCATGTGAGGACTGGAGGAGGCCCCGCTGATGAGAGGCCACTGACCGAACACCAGGAAAGGGCCCTGGAACTGGCTGGCGGACCTGAGGACCGGGAGTTTGCTGATGCAGAGGTCGGGGGCCCACGAGCAAGTGAGCCACCAACAGCCCGTCCCCATATCCCCCCTCCCCTATATCCCCCTCCCCCGTATCACCTGATCACTGCCTGATGTCTAACCATGCATGCTTCATTGTGTATCGCAGGACCAAATGTCCAGGCACCCATCCCCGCAGATGCACACCGCCCGCAGGATGCCCCTTGGAGACCACAGGAGACGGAGAGACCCGCACCCTCCAGCATGCGACGCCCGCAGGATGCGCCTTGGAGACCACGGGAGACGGAGAGACCCGGACCCTCCAGCATGCGACGCCCGCAGGATGCCCCTCGGAGACCACGGGAGACGGAGAGACCCGGACCCTCCAGCATGCGACGCCTGCAGGATGCCCCTCGGAGACCACGGGAGACGGAGAGACCCGGACCCTCCAGCATGCGACGCCCGCAGGATGCCCCTCGGAGACCACGGGAGACGGAGAGACCTGGAGCAACAGGGAGACGACACCCCCGTCACGTGCGGGAGCGACCACCCAGCGATGAGGGGGGCAGCCACAGGCCCCCGTCACATCCGAGCCAGGACACCACTACCCAGGACACGACTATCCAGGACACCCCTACCCGGGACACCACTACCCAGGACACCCCTACCCGGGACACCACTACCCAGGACACCCCTACCCGGGACACCACTACCCAGGACACCCCTACCCGGGACAGCACTACCCGGGACACCACTACCCGGGACAGCACTACCCAGGACACCCCTACCCGGGAAGACGAAATACCGGACAGTGACTCAGAGTGGATGGGTGGAGACGAACCCCCACCTCAAAGTGCCATGGAGTCAGAGTGGGACGAAGAGCACGACACAACGCCACTGCTGTCACCAACACCCTCCACCATCGCAGAAACACTCACCTCGGTTGGACACTTTAGTGATGAGGCGTCTGGTACACTCACTGGTGCGCACAACACAGCCGTCCCGGTACAGCAGGTGGAGGTAGGAGCAGCAGAGGGACCGGGCGGTCGGAGGGCAGACCAGGCCAAGCGAACATCTGCCGCCCAGATGGATCCCGGGTTCCTGCAGTTACCACACCCACACATAGATCCGATGCAACCACCGACACGGAGACGAGCGAATAGGGTGACGGGTGGCTTGCGGCGGCTGCGGTCGCAGGTGGAGGAGTCCACCCGCGTCCAGGAGCTGGGAGTGGTCCCGGTCATGCGTGCCACCCAGGCTGACACCGCACGGGTGGCGTCCGCGGTGGAGGCAATGGGTGCGACGGTGTCAGACACGGGGAACGGTTTGCGAGGCCTGGGGCCTTCCGTGCAGGCGGCGTCTGTGGCCCAGGAAATGGCTGCCCTCTCACAGGAGGCCATGAGCCAGTGCCAGCGCCAGATGGCAGAAGCGCTCAACGCCATAGCCCAGTCGCAGCAGGCCATGGCCCAGTCTCAGCAGGCCATAGCCCAGTCTCTGCAGGCCATGGCCCAGTCTCTGCAGGCCATGGCCCAATCTCAGCAGGCCATGGCCCAGTCTCAGCAGGCCATGGCCCAGTCTCAGCAGGCCATCGCTGAGGGCATCGGCGCCAGTGGCCATGTGCGAGCCAGCGTCGCACTGTCACAGACAGGGTTTGACAACCCCCTGGGCTCCATGGCTGCAAACCTGCAGACCCCTGTCGATACCAGCACGGGCCTCCAGGACTGGCAGCGCCAGATGTCGGGGGCGCGTCGGATGGCCAGTCCGTTCGCATCCCCCACCCATGTAGAGGCCTGGGGGCCATCGGGCACCCCGAGGGAGGAGGAGGTGGTGTGGTCCGTCCCGGCTCCCTCTGTAGGGGAGGTCCCGGTACACCGCGACACCTCGGACTCCCCCCCTTCCGTCCCAGGTGCATCGGGTGGGCAACGGGCAGGACAGGCTGGCAGCTCGCCATCCCAGTCGCCCGGGCCGCAGCCTGGCCCATCTAGGCCAGGACGCCCCAGGAAACGGCCGCCAAAGGGATCCAGTGTCAGAGGGCAGGAATCACAGGAGTCCACCTCCAGTTCTGCTGTACCGTCTGGGGAACCACGTAGACGTAGTCAAAGGGCCCGTAAGGCCAAACAATTAGACACTGAGTAAGTTGGCACGGGTGCAGGGCACAGATGAGTTTTAGGGGCTAGGGCACGTGCATGAACTCCTTTGGTTATTAAAGTCAATGTTACACGTACAGAAGCTGCCTTTGTGCTCTGTCCAAAGCGTGCGGGGGTGTCATGTACGTTGAGCGCAAGTGTGTGTGAGACCTCAGCCCCAGGTGAGTCTGCCCCCTTCCCCCTGGGCCGCCATCAACATCCCCCGGGCAGAGGACGGGACCGTGCGCTGCAGTGTCACAGCCGCATGCAGGGATGGTCCGGGTGGATGGTGGTACTGTGGCCATGGGTCAGACATAGTCCAACGATGTAGAGCCAGGAGCTCACCGCAGGGCGGGTTGTCATCATCTTCCATGGCCTGCAATAGACACGCATCCACCCGCAACTGTGTGAGCCCGGCCCGTTGTGCCGCAGGTGGATCGGCAATGGGGGGGGGGTGGTGTGCATGCGGGTGGGGTGTGTGGGGTTGGGGAGGGGGGTGAGGGTGCTGGGTGGGTGGATGGGTGGGGGGTGTGGGTGGTCGGCTGTTGCCATGGTGTGCGGTCTGTGGCCATACTACCCGATTCCCACGCCCATCTAGTCAGTGAAGCGGGCGTCTCTCAGTCTGTCCCGTGCCCGCTGGGCCAGCCGGTAACGGTGGACAGCCACCCGCCTGTGTCTACCCCGTCTGCCCTGACCATTGCCCCCATCCCCCTCATTTGGGGAGGACTGCGCCTCTTCCTGCTGCTCCTCCACTCCACCCTCCTCTGCCTGCGGCACATCGCCCCTCTGCTGGGCTATGTTGTGCAGGACGCAGCACACCACAATGATGCGGCCGACCCTATCTGACCGATACTGGAGGGCGCCCCCAGAGAGGTCCAGGCACCTGAAACGCATCTTCAGCACGCCAAAGCACCTCTCGATCACTCCCCTTGTCGCTACATGGGCATCATTGTAGCGGTTCTCCACCTCATTGCGTGGCCTCCGTATAGGCGTCATCAGCCACGATCGCAATGGGTAGCCCCTGTCGCCCAGCAACCAGCCCCTCAGCCGGGGATGGCGTCCCTCGTACATGCCGGGGATGGATGACCGCGACAACACGAATGAGTCGTGTACACTGCCTGGGTGACGGGCGCAGACGTGCAGGATCATCATGCGGTGGTCGCAGACCACCTGTACGTTCATCGAATAGGTCCCCTTCCTATTAGTGAACACGGCCCTGTTATCTGCAGGTGGCCGCACGGCGACGTGCATCCCATCGATCGCGCCCTGGACCATGGGGAACCCGGCAACGGCAGAGAAGCCCACGGCCCGGGCATCTTGGCTGGCCCGGTCCACGGGGAAGCGGATGTAGCGGTGCGCCATGGCATAAAGGGCATCTGTCACTGCCCGGATGCACCGGTGCACCGATGTCTGCGATATGCCGGACAGGTCCCCACTCAGTGCCTGGAATGACCCCGTTGCATAAAAGTTCAGGGCCACCGTAACCTTGACGGACACGGGGAGAGGGTGTCCCCCGCCAGTGCCACGCGGTGACAGGTGTGCCAGCAGGTGGCAGATGTGTGCCACGGTTTCCCGGCTCATCCGGAGTCTCCTCCTGCATTCCCGGTCCGTGAGGTCCTGGTATGACTGCCGGGGCCGGTACACACGGGGCGCCCTCGGGTGCCTCCGTTGCCGTAGGGCCGCGACGTCTTCCTCCCCCTCCTGGTCCTGTCGGTCAGGTGTCCCTCCAGCCTGGGCGGCTGCCGCCTGCCCCTCTGCGGTAGCCTGCGCCGCCTCTCTGGCACGCTCCTCCTCCTCCTCCTCCTCCTCCTCCTCATCCAGGGCAACATAGACATGAGCGGCTGCCACCACGGCGGCCAACATCGCTGGATGATCTGAAAACATGACGGCCTGGTGGGGGGAGGGGAACGACGCCATGTCATCATTGCCCATATCCCCTCCTCCCCCCAGCCAGGTGGCATGGACCGCATGGGTCCAACTGTTGGAGGCTGGCACCTGGCCAGATGGACCAACTCATTTGCCCTCCCATCACCCACCCCGGCACGGACCCCCTCCCCAACCTCCACCCCAGCACGGACCCCCCCCCCCCCCCCCGACCTCCACCCCGGCACGGACCCCCTCCCCAACCCCCAACCTCCACCCCAGCACGGACCCCCCCCCAACCTCCACCCCGGCACGGACCCCCTCCCCAACCCCCAACCTCCACCCCAGCACGGACCCCCCCCCCAACCTCCACCCCGGCACGGACCCCCCAACCCCCAACCTCCACCCCAGCACGGACCCCCCCCCCAACCTCCACCCCAGCACGGACCCCCCCCCCAACCTCCACCCCGGCACGGACCCCCCCCAACCCCCAACCTCCACCCCAGCACGGACCCCCCCCCAACCTCCACCCCGGCACGGACCCCCTCCCCAACCCCCAACCTCCACCCCAGCACGGACCCCCCCCCCAACCTCCACCCCGGCACGGACCCCCCAACCCCCAACCTCCACCCCGGCACGGACCCCCCCAACCCCCAACCTCCACCCCGGCACGGACCCCCTCCCCAACCCCCAACCTCCACCCCAGCACGGACCCCCCCCAACCCCCAACCTCCACCCCAGCACGGACCCCCTCCCGGCACTCCCCCGGAGCCCAGCCTACTCTAACCACCCCACCCCCCCCGCCGCACACACACACAAGCCGAGACACACCTCTCCTCATGCAATCAGTCTGCGGCCACGCCATTTCCTGCCCAGAGCCAACCCCCCAGGCCGTCACTCACCTCCTCGCTGGTCAGCGTGAGCCTGGAGCACCGGGTCACGCCGATGAAAAGGAGGTTTAATTCACGTCGACGTGAACGGTCATCACGTCGACGGGACTTCGGCCCATCCGGAAGGGAGAATATCGGCAGGCCGAAAATCGGCTGCCTTGCGCAGACCCGTGACATTCTCCGCGGCAGCGGCGCCATTAACGCCCCGCCGACTTTTCTCCCTTCGGAGACTTCGGCGGGGGCGGGGGCGGGATTCACGGCGGCCAACGGCCATTCTCCGACCCGGCGGGGGGGTCGGAGAATGACGCCCCTGGTTTACCGAACTCTTGCGAAACTTCTAGAATGTAAACCGAAAAACACATTTTTATTTCTCTCTGCTGATGCCTGAGGCAGAGGGAGTGAGTTTTATTTAATTTTAGGATGAACAACACAGCTCTACCTCATCAACACCTCTCTCTTAATCCCTCCACTCTCTCTAAATGAATCACTGCTGACCACTCAGTTATCCCTCCTGGACCCCGATAACGTATAATGGTTCTTTCTCTTCAGGTGTTTTTCTCTGTTCTTTAAACCTGCCATCATCACCCCTCTCCTTGAAAACAATCGCACTTTAACCAAAGTGCGCTCAGAAACGACTTCCAGATCTGTTAAGCCACGGTGGCACAGTGGTTAGCACTGCTGCCTCACAGCGGCAGGGACCTGGGTTCGGTTCGGGCCTCGGGTGACTGTGTGGAGTTTGCACGTTCTCCCCGTGTCTACGTGGGTTTCCTCCGGGTGCTCCAGTTTCCTCCGACAGTCCAAAGACGTGCAGGTTAGGTGGATTGGCCATGCTAAATTGCCCCTTAGTGTCCAAAGGTTAGGTGGGGTTACGGGACTAGGGCTGGGAAGTGGCCCTAGGTAGGGTGGGAAGATCGGTGCAGACTCGATGGGCCAAATGGCCTCCTTCTGCACTATCGGGATTCTATGATTCTCTGTCCTTTTCCTCTCCAAAGTCCTCGGATGTATTCTCCCCTTCCATGGAAATCTATGGCGGGATTCTGTGATCCGAGTTCATCCCGCCACAGCTGCCAATGAGAGCGGAGAATTTGGCGCACAGCCAAAACACCATTCCTCCGCGGGACCGGAGAATCCCGACAACGCGAACGGACAGAGAATTCCCGCACGTATTTGAATCCCACCAATCAGGTTTCTGACCCTGCCACAGTATCAGAACAGCTCTTATCAAAGTCACAATGACATTCCCTGTGATTGTGACAAAGGTAAACATTCCCTCCCGCTCCGTCACAATCTGTCTGCAGTCTTTGCCATGGTTTGACCACACCACATTCCCTCAACCTCTCCCAACAGGCGCCCAGCTTGGTCCAATCTCATCTATCTAAGCGTAGTCAGTGACTCATTTGCAATGGCTTCGCTTCCTCTTCCTCCACCGTAAACTCTGGGATCTCCGAAGAATCTATCCTTGGCCCCTCCAATATCCCGTCTCCACTCTTCCCCTCGTCAACACCATCCCAAGGCACAGTGTTAATCTTCACATGTACACTGAGGAGCCCCAGCTCTCCCTCACCACCACCTCTCCCGACTCCTCCACTGTTGCTAACTTATCTGACTGTTTATCCAACATCCAGCACTGGACGAGCGTAAATTTCCTCTAATTAATTACTGGGGAATCTGAAACCATTGTACTGGTTCCTGCTCCAAATTCTGTTCCGAGCTCCCGACTCCATCCTTCTCCCTGGCAACAGTCTAAAACAAACAGTCTAAAACAAAGTCAACCTGTTCACAACCTGAATGTCACATTTAATCCCAGGATGAGTTTAACTCCCTTTCACTCACACACTCACTCTCTCATACACACATACACACTCTCTCTCACACACACATACACACTCTCACACACTCTCTCACACACACACATCTCTCACACACTCACTCTCTCTCACACACACATGCACGCTCTTTCACAAACTCACTCTCTCACACACAAATGCACACTCTCACACACTCACTCTCTCACACGCACACTCTCTCACACACTCACTCTCTCTCACACACTCTCTCACACACACTCTCTCTATCACACACTCACTCACACACTCTCTCTCTCACACACATACACACTCTCTCACACACACTCTCACACACACATACACACTCTCTCACACACTCACTCTCTCACACACACACTTCCACTTGCACACTCACTCTCTCACACTCACTCTCACACACTCACTCTCTCTCACACACACACACACACTCTTTCACAAACTCACTCTCTCACACACACATGCACACTCTCACACACTCACTCTCTCACACACACACTCTCTCACACACATACACACTCTCTCACACACTCACTCTCACACACACTCTCTCTCACACACACACACATTCTCTCACACACTCACTATCTCACACACACTCACACTCACACACACACACTTCCTCTCTCACACACACTCTCTTGCACACTCACTCTCACACATTCACTCTCTCTCACACACATACACACTCTTTCACAAACTCACTCTCTCTCACACACACATGCACACTCTCTCACACACTCACACTCTCTCACACGCACACTCTCTCACACACACATACACACTCTCACACACTCACTCTCTCTCACACACTCACACACACGCTCTCTCTATCACACACTCACTCTCTCACACACTCACTCTCACTCTCTCTCACACACACATACACACTCTCTCACACACTCACTCTCTCACACACACTCTCACACACACTCACTCTCACACACACACACTTCCTCTCTCACACACACTCTCGCACACTCACTCTCTCACACTCACTCTCACACACTCTCTCTCACACACACATGCACACTCTCTCACACACTCACTCTCTCTCACACACACTCTCTCACACACATACACACTCTCTCACACACTCACTCTCTCACACACACTCTCTCACACACACATACACTCTCTCACACACTCACTTTCTCACACACACTCACACTCTCACACACACACTTCCTCTCTCACACACACTCTCTCGCACACTCACTCTCACAAACTCACTCTCTCTCACACACACATGCACACTCTCCCACACACTCACACTCTCTCACACACACATACACACTCTCACACACTCACTCTCTCTCACACACTCACACACACACGCTCTCTCTATCACACACTCACTCTCTCGCACACTCACTCTCTCTCACACACACATGCACACTCTCTCACACACTCACTCTCTCTCACACTCTCACACACACACTCTCTATCACACACATGCACACTCTCTCACACACTCACTCTCTTGCACACTCACACTTTCTCACACACATGCACAATCTCTCACACACTCTCTCTCACACACTCACTCTCTCTCACACACACATATACACTCTCTCTCACACACATACACTCTCTCACACACATACACTCTCTCACACACTCTCTCACACACACTCACTCTCTCACACACTCACTCTCACACACTCACTCTCTCACACACACATACACACTCACAAACTCACTCTCTCTCACACACACATGCACACTCTCTCACACAATCACTCTCACACGCACTTTCTCACGCACACATACTCTCACACGCACTCTCTCTCTCACACACTCTCTCACACACTCACTCTCTCACACTCACTCTCTCTCACACACACATACACACTCTCTCACACACTCACTCTCTCTCACACACACATACACACTCTCTCACACACTCACTCTCTCGCACACACTCACTCTCTCTCACACACACATACACACTCTCTCACACACTCACTTTCTCACACACACTCACTCTCACACACACACTTCCTCTCTCACACACTCTCTCGCACACTCACTCTCACACACTCACTCTCACACACTCACTCTCTCTCACACACATACACACTCTTTCACAAACTCACTCTCTCTCACACACACATGCACACTCTCTCACACACTCACTCTCTCACACTCACTCTCTCTCACACACACATGCACACTCTCTCACACACTCACTCTCTCTCACACACTCTCACACACACACTCTCTATCACACACATGCACACTCTCTCACACACTCACTCTCTTGCACACTCACACTCTCTCACACACATGCACAATCTCTCACACACTCTCTCACACACTCACTCTCTCACACACTCACTCTCTCTCACACACACATATACACTCTCTCTCACACACATGGGGCGTCATTCTCCGACCCCCCGCCGGGTCGGAGAATGGCCGTTGGCCGCCGTGAATCCCGCCCCCGCCCCCGCCGAAGTCTCCGCTCCCGGAGATTGGGCGGGGGCGGGAATCCAGCCGCGCCGGTTGGCGGGACCCCCCGCTGGATTCTCCGGCCCGGATGGGCCGAAGTCCCGCCCAGGAATTGCCTGTCCCGCCGACGTAAATCAAACCTGGTATTTACCGGCGGGACCAGGCGGCGTGGGCGGGCTCCGGGGTCCTGGGGGGGGGCGCGGGGCGATCTGACCCCGGGGGGTGCCCCCACGGTGGCCTGGCCCGCGATCGGGGCCCACCGATCCGCGGGCGGGCCTGTGCCGTGGGGGCACTCTTTCCCTTCCGCCTCCGCTACGGCCTCCACCATGGCGGAGGCGGAAGAGACTCTCCCCACTGCGCATGCGCGGGAAACTTTCGGCGGCCGCTGACGCTCCCGCGCATGCGCGGGGAAACTGACAGCGGCCGCTGACGCTCCCGCGCATGCGCCGCATTTCCGCGCCAGCTGGCGGGGCAACAAACGCCATTTCCGCCAGCTGGCGGGGCGGAAATCCCTCCGGCGTCGGCCTAGCCCCTCAATGTTGGGGCTAGGCCGCCAAAGATGCGGAGACTTCCGCACCTTTTTGCCGGCGCGATGCCCGTCTGATTTGCGCCGGCTTTGGCGCCAGTCGGCGGGCATCCCGCCGTTGGGGGAGAATTTCGCCCATGCACACTCTCACACAATCACTCCCTCACACGCACTCTCTCACACACACATACACTCAGTCTCACACGCACTCTCTCTCTCACACACTCTCTCACACACTCACTCTCTCACACTCACTCTCTCTCACACACACATACACACTCTCTCACACACGTACACACTCTCTCACACACTCACTCTCTCACACACACTCACTCTCTCACTCACACACACTTCCGCTCTCACACACTCACTCTGTCACACATTCACTCTCTCACACACTCTCTCACACACTCACTCTTTCACACTCACTCTCTCTCACACACACATACACACTCTCTCACACACACATACACTCTCTCTCACACACTCACTCTCTCACACACTCACTCTCTCACTCCCACACACTCTGCTCTCACACACTCACTCTCTCACACACTCACTCTCTCACTCACTCTCTCTCTCACACACACATACACACTCTCTCACACACTCACTCTCTCACACACACTTACTCTCTCACACACTCTCTCACACACTCACTCTCTCACACTCACTCTCTCTCACACACACATACACACTCTCTCACACACTCACTCTCTCACACACTCACTCTCTCACACTCACTCTCTCTCACACACACATACACACTCTCTCACACACACATACACTCTCTCTCACACACTCACTCTGTCACACACTCACTCTCACACACACATACACACTCTCTCACACACTCACTCTCTCACACACTCTCTCACACACTCACTCTCTCACACTCACTCTCTCTCACACACACATACACTCTCACACACTCTCTCTCTCACACACTCACTCTCTCACACTCACTCTCTCTCACACACACATACACACTCTCTCACACACACATACACTCTCTCTCACACACTCTCTCTCTCACACACTCACTCTCTCACACTCACTCTCTCTCACACACACATACACTCTCTCTCACACACACATACACTCTCTCTCACACACTCACTCACACACACTTACTCTCTCACTCCCACACACTTCTGCTCTCACACACTCACTCTCTCACACACTCACTCTCTCACACACTCACTCTCTCACACACTCACTCTCTCACAAACACAGGCCGGGATTCTCCGACCCCCTGCCGGGTGGGAGAATTCCCGGGGGGAGGCGCGAATCCCGTTCCACCGCCCCGAGGCTGGCTGCCCTATTCTCCGGCTTTGTTTTTCGGGATTCCCTCCAAGCCATTGACAGCAGCTCACCCCGGCGATTCTCTGGGCCCCGATGGACCAAGTGGGCCGTCCAGTTTTGGCCAGTCCCGCTGGCGTGATTTACTCACCTCACGCACAGCGGGACCTGGCAGGTAAGTATGCGGGTGCAGTCCTGGGGGGACGCGGGAGGATCCTACCCGGGGGCGTTGCCCACGGTAGCCTGGCCCGCGGTCAGGGCCTACCAATCCTGCGGGCGGGCTGTTTCCGTGGGGGCCCTCTTTCCACCACGCCGGGCTGCTGTAGGGCTCCACCATATTGCCCGCGGGCCAGCACGGAGAAGAGAACCTCCGCGCATGCGCGGAAATACGCCGGCCGTTCCGTGCATGCACAAGATCACGCCGGCTGTTCCGTGCATGTGTGTACTCGTGCCAGCTGTTCTGCACCGGCTGGAGCTGCGGGGACCTCTCCAGCGGCAACCCAGCCCCCGAAGAAGGGTGAGAATTCCTCACCTTGGGGGGCCATTGACGCTGGAGTCATTGCTGCCGGTTTTCCCACCGGCCTGGGGAATTAGTCCCATTTTCAGAGAATCCCGCCCACAGTATCTCTCACACACACACTCACTCTCTCTCACACACACACATCCACTCTCTCACAAAGACACACACAAACTCACTCTCTTACACACACACTCTCTCACACATACACTCACTCTCTCACAAACACACACACTTGCTTTCTCACACACACACTCACTCTCACACACTACTCACTCTCACACACACACTCACTCACTCTCACACACACACACTCACTCTCTCAAACGCACACTCTCAGACACACACACTCACATTCACTCTCTCTCTCACACACGCACACTCTCATACACACACACTCTCTCTCACACGCACACTCTCTCTCTCAGACACACTCAGTCTCACACACACTCACTCTCACACAAACACTCACTCATACACACACTCACTCACACATGCTCACTGTCTCACACACTCACTTTCTCTCCATACTCTCACACACACACTTACCCACACACACACTCGCTATCTCACAGGCACTCACTATCTCACACACACACACTCACTGTCTCACACATACACACACTCACTGTCTCACATACTCACACACACTCATTATCTCACACACACTCACTCACTCTCTCACACACACTCACTATCTCAAAAACACACACACACTCACTATCTCACACACACTCACTATCTCACACACTCACTCACTCTCTCACACAGACTCACTATCTCACACACACTCACCATCACATACACACACACACTCACTCTCTCACACACCCTCACTATCTCACACACACCCACTATCTCACACACTCACTCTCTCACACACACTCACTATCTCACACACACTCACACACACACTCTCTCACACACACTCACTATCTCACACACACTCACTCTCTCACACACACTCACTATCTCACACACACTCACTATCTCATACACACACACACTCACTCTCTCACACACCCTCACTATCTCACACACACTCACTATCTCACACACACTCACTCTCTCACACACACTATCTCACACACACTAACTATCTCACACACACTCACTCTCACACACACTCACTCTCTCACTCACACACACTTCTGCTCTCACACTCACTATCTCACACACACTCACTATCTCACACACTCACTCACTCTCTCACACACACTCACCATCACATACACACACACACTCACTCTCTCACACACCCTCACTATCTCACACACACCCACTATCTCACACACTCACTCTCTCACACACACTCACTATCTCACACACACTCACACACACACTCTCTCACACACACTCACTATCTCACACACACTCACTCTCTCACACACACTCACTATCTCACACACACTCACTATCTCATACACACACACACTCACTCTCTCACACACCCTCACTATCTCACACACACTCACTATCTCACACACTCACTCTCTCCCACACACTCACTATCTCACACACACTCACTATCTCACACACACTCACACACACACACACTCTCTCACACACACTCACTATCTCACACACACTCACTCTCTCACACACACTATCTCACACACACTAACTATCTCACACACACTCACTCTCACACACACTCACTCTCTCACTCACACACACTTCTGCTCTCACACTCACTATCTCACACACACTCACTATCTCACACACACTCACTCTCTCACACACACTCACTCTCTCGCTCACACACACACTCTCTCACACACTCACTCTCTCACACACACTCACTCTCTCACACACACACACTTCCGCTCTCACACACTATCTCACAATCTCACACACACACACTCACTATCTCACATACACTCACTATCTCACACACACACACACATATTCACTATCTCACACACACACACACACACACATATTCACTATCTCACACACACACACTCACACACACGCACTCAGATCTCACACACACTCACTATCTCACACACACTCACTGTCACACACACACTCACTCTCGCACACACACTCACTATCTCACACACACTCACTATCTCACACACAATATCTCACACACACTCACTGTCACACACACTCACTATCTCACACACACTCATTATCTCACACACACTCACACACACTATCTCACACACACTCACTATCTCACACACACTCACACACACACTATCTCAAACACACTCACTATCTCACACACACTCACTCTCTCACACACACTCACTATCTCAAACACACTCACTATCTCACACACACTCACTCTCTCACACACACACACTATCTTACACACACTCACTCTCTCACACACACTATCTAACACACACTCACTATCTCCCACACACTCACGATCTCATACACACACACACACTCACTATCTCACACACACTCACTATCTCACACACATACACACTCTCACACACACTCTCTCGCACACTCACTCTCTCACACACTCTCTCGCACACTCACTCTCTCACACTCACTCACACACTCACTCTCTCTCACACACACATACACACTCTTTCACAAACTCACTCTCTCTCACACACACATGCACTCTCTCTCACACACTCACTCTATCTCACACAGTCTCACACACAAACACTCTCTCACACACACTCTCATACACTCACTCTCTCTCACACACACATACAGACTCTCTCACACACTCACTTTCTCACACACACTCACACACACACACTCACTATCTCTCACACACACACACTCAGATCTCACACACACTCACTATCTCACACACACTCACTGTCACACACACACTGACTCTCACACACACACTCACTATCTCACACACACTCACTATCTCACACACAATATCTCACACACACTCACTGTCACACACACTCACTATCTCACACACACTCACTATCTCACACACACTCTCACACACAAACACTACCTCACACACACTCACTATCTCACACACACTCACTGTCACACACACACTCACTCTCGCACACACACTCACTATCTCACACACACTCACTATCTCACACACAATATCGCACACACACTCACTGTCACACACACTCACTATCTCACACACACTCACTATCTCACACACACTCACACACACAGTCACTCTCTCACACACACCCACTATCTTACACACACTCACTATCTCACACACACTATCTCATACACACTCACTATCACACACAGTCACTATCTCACACACACACACACACTCTCACACACACTCACTATCTCACACACACTCAGTCTCACACACACTATCTCACACACACTCACTCTCTCACACACACTATCTCACACACACTCACTATCTCACACACACTCACTCTCTCACACACACTATCTCACACACACTCACTATCTCCCACACACTCACGATCTCATACACACACACACACTCACTATCTCACACACACTCACTATCTCACACACATACACACTCTCTCACACACACTCTCTCGCACACTCACTCTCTCACACTTACTCACACACTCACTCTCTCTCACACACACATACACACTCTTTCACAAACTCACTCTCTCTCACACACACATGCACTCTCTCTCACACACTCACTCTCTCTCACACACACTCTCTCACACACATACACTCTCTCACACACACTCTCACACACTAACTCTCTCTCACACACACATACAGACTCTCTCACACACTCACTTTCTCACACGCACTCACACTCTCACACACACTCACTCTCACACACCCACTCTCTCTCACACACACATACACACTCTTTCACAAACTCACTCTCTCTCACACACATGCACACTCTCTCACACACTCACACTCTCTCACACGCACACTCTCTCACACACACACGCTCTCACACACTCACTCTCTCTCACACTCTCACACACACTCTCTCTCTATCACACACTCACTCTCTCACACACTCACTCTCACACTCACTCTCTCACACACAAATGCACACTCTCTCACACACTCACTCTCTCTCACACACTCACACACACACTCTCTCTATCACACACTCACTCTCACACACTCACTCTCTCACACACACTCTCTCACACACACATACACACTCTCTCACACACTCACTTTCTCACACACACTCACTCTCACACACACACTTCCTCTCTCACACACTCTCTCGCACACTCACTCTCTCTCACACACACATACACACTCTTTCACAAAGTCACTCTCTCTCACACACACATGCACACTCTCTCACACACTCACTCTCTCACACAGTCTCACACACACACTCTCTCTATCACACACTCACTCCACACACTCACTCTCTCACACACACTCACTCTCTCACTCACACACACTTCACAAGAAGGTGAATGACCTCGTCAGAGCAGGCAGGGTGAGCCTCCCCCATATCCCCCCTCCCCCATATCCCCCCTCCCCCATATCCCCCCTCCCCCATATCCCCCCTCCCCCATATCCCTTCTCCCCCATATCCCCCTCCCCCATATCCCCCCTCCCCATATCCCCCCTCCCCCATATCCCCCCTCCCCATATCCCTCCCTCCCCCATATCCCCCTCCCCCATATTCCCCCCTCCCCCATATCCCCCATACCCCATATCCCCCCTCCCCCATATCCCCCCTCCCCCATACCCCCATATCCCACCTCCCCCATATCCCCCCTCCCCCATATCCCCCCTCCCCCATATCCCCCCTCCCCATATCCCCCCTATCCCCCCTCCCCCATATCCCCCGTATCCCCCCCTCCCCCATATCCCCCCTTCCCCATATCCCCCATATCCCCAAGTGAATCCAGCCCTAACCTTAACCTCTGCAATGCACGCGCAACCGATGGCGTGCATTCATATACCTGCCTAACACTGTTGCCTTTTACCCCTGCCACCCCCCCCCCCACAGGATAAGCGCGCACACAACAATAGGGAGCATGTGAGGACTGGAGGAGGCCCCGCTGATGAGAGGCCACTGACCGTACACGAGGAAAGGGCCCTGGAACTGGCTGGCGGACCTGACGACCGGGAGGTTGCTGATGCAGAGGTCGGGGGCGTTGTAGCAAGTGAGCCACCGACAGCCCGTCCCCATATCCCCCCTCCCCTATATCCCCCTCCCCCATATCACCTGATCACTGCCTGATGTCTAACCATGCATGCTTCATTGTGTATCGCAGGACCAAACGTCCAGGCACCCATCCCCGCAGATGCAGACCGCCCGCAGGATGCCCCTCGGAGACCACGGGAGACGGAGAGACCCGGACCCTCCAGCATGCGACGCCCGCAGGATGCCCATCGGAGGCCACGGGAGACGGAGAGACCCGGACCCTCCAGCATGCGACGCCCGCAGGATGCCCCTCGGAGGCCACGGGAGACGGAGAGACCCGGACCCTCCAGCATGCGACGCCCACAGGATGCCCCTCGCACACCACGGGAGACGGAGAGACCCGCACCCTCCAGCATGCGACGCCCGCAGGATGCCCCTCGGAGACCACGGGAGACGGAGAGACCCGGACCCTCCAGCATGCGACGCCCGCAGGATGCCCCTCGGAGACCACGGGAGACGGAGAGACCCGCACCCTCCAGCATGCGACGCCTGCAGGATGCCCCTCGCACACCACGGGAGACGGAGAGACCCGCACCCTCCAGCATGCGACGCCCGCAGGATGCCCCTCGCACACCACGGGAGACGGAGAGACCTGGAGCAACAGGGAGACGACACCCCCGTCACGTGCGGGAGTGACCACCCAGCGACGAGGGGGGCAGCCACAGGCCCCCGTCACATCCGAGCCAAGACACCACTACCCAGGACACCACTACCCGGGACACCACTACCCGGGACAGCACTGCCCAGGACACCCCTGCCCGGGACAGCACTACCCAGGAAGACGAAATACCGGACAGTGACTCAGAGTGGATGGGTGGAGACGAACCCCCACCCCAAAGTGCCATGGACTCAGAGTGGGACGAAGAGCACGACACAACGCCACTGCTGTCACCAACACCCTCCACCATCGCAGAAACACTCACCTCGGTTGGGCACTTTAGTGATGAGGCATCTGGTACACTCACTGGTGCGCACAACACAGCCGTCCCGGTACAGCAGGTGGAGGTAGGAGCAGCAGAGGGGCCGGGCGGTCGGAGGGCAGCCCAGCCCAAGCGAACATCTGCCGCCCAGATGGATCCCGGGTTCCTGGAGTTACCACACCCACACATAGATCCGATGCAACCACCGACCCGGAGATGAGCGAAGAGGGTGACGGGCGGCTTGCGGCGGCTGCAGTCGCAGGTGGAGGAGTCCACCCGCGTCCAGGAGCTGGGACTGGTGCCGGTCATGCGTGCCACCCAAGTTGACACCGCACGGGTGGCGTCCGCGGTGGAGGCAATGGGTGCGACGGTGTCAGACATGGGGAACGGTTTGCGAGGCCTGGGGCTTTCCGTGCAGGCGGCGTCTGTGGCCCAGGAAATGGCTGCCCTCACACAGGAGGCCATGAGCCAGTGCCAGCGCCAGATGGCAGAGGCGCTCAACGCCATAGCCCAGTCTCTGCAGGCCATGGCCCAGTCTCAGCAGGCCATGGCCCAGTCTCAGCAGGCCATGGCCCAGTCTCAGCAGGCCATGGCCCAGTCTCTGCAGGCCATCGCTGAGGGCATCGGCGCCAGTGGCCATGTGCGAGCCGGAGTCGCACTGACACAGACAGGGTTTGCCAACCCCCTGGGCTCCATGGCTGCAAACCTGCAGACCCCTGTCGATACCAGCACGGGCCTCCAGGACTGGCAGCGCCAGATGTCGGGGGCGCGTCGGATGGCCAGTCCGTTCGCATCCCCCACCCATGTAGAGGCCTGGGGGCCATCGGGCACCCCGCGGGAGGAGGAGGTGGTGTGGTCCATCCCGGCTCCCCCTGTAGGGGAGGTCCCGGTACACCGCGACACCTCGGACTCCCCCCCCTTCCATCCCAGGTGCATCGGGTGGGCAACGGGCAGGACAGGCTGGCAGCTCGCCATCCCAGTCGCCCGGGCCGCAGCCTGGCCCATCTAGGCCAGGACGCCCCAGGAAACGGCCGCCAAAGGGATCCAGTGTCAGAGGGCAGGAATCACAGGAGTCCACCTCCAGTTCTGCTGTACCGTCTGGGGAACCACGTAGACGTAGTCAAAGGGCCCGTAAGGCCAAACAATTAGACACTGAGTAAGTTGGCACGGGTGCAGGGCACAGATGAGTTTTAGGGGCTAGGGCACGTGCATGAACTCCTTTGGTTATTAAAGTCAATGTTACACGTACAGAAGCTGCCTTTGTGCTCTGTCCAAAGCGTGCGGGGGTGTCATGTACGTTGAGCGCAAGTGTGTGTGTGAGGGGTGGTCTTACCTCAGCCCCAGGTGAGTCTGCCCCCTTCCCCCTGGGCCGCCATCAACATCCCCCGGGCAGAGGACGGGACCGTGCGCTGCAGTGTCACAGCCGCATGCAGGGATGGTCCGGGTGGATGGTGGTACTGTGGCCATGGGTCAGACATAGTCCAACGATGTAGAGCCAGGAGCTCACCGCAGGGCGGGTTGTCATCATCTTCCATGGCCTGCAATAGACACGCGTCCACCCGCATCTGTGTGAGCCCGGCCCATTGTGCCGCAGGTGGATCGGCATTGGGGGGGGGTGGTGTGCATGCGGGTGGGGTGTGTGGGGTTGGGGAGGGGGGTGAGGGTGCTGGGTGGGTGGATGGGTGGGGGGTGTGGGTGGTCGGCTGTTGCCATGGTGTGCGGTCTGTGGCCATACTACCCGATTCCCACGCCCACCTAGTCAGTGAAGCAGGCGGCTATCAGTCTGTCCCGTGCCCGCTGGGCCAGCCGGTAACGGTGGTCAGCCACCCGCCTGTGTCTACCCCGTCTGCCCTGACCATTACCCCCATTCCCCTCATCTGGGGAGGACTGCGCCTCTTCCTGCTGCTCCTCCACTCCGCCCTCCTCTGCCTGCGGCACATCGCCCCTCTGCTGGGCTATGTTGTGCAGGACGCAGCACACCACAATGATGCGGCCGACCCTATCTGACCGATACTGGAGGGCGCCCCCAGAGAGGTCCAGGCACCTGAAACGCATCTTCAGCACGCCAAAGCACCTCTCGATCACTCCCCTTGTCGCTACATGGGCATCATTGTAGCGGTTCTCCGCCTCATTGCGTGGCCTCCGTATAGGCGTCATCAGCCACGATCGCAATGGGTAGCCCCTGTCGCCCAGCAACCAGCCCCTCAGCCGGGGATGGCGTCCCTCGTACATGCCGGGGATGGATGACCGCGACAACACGTATGAGTCGTGTACACTGCCTGGGTAACGGGCGCAGACGTGCAGGATCATCATGCGGTGGTCGCAGACCACCTGTATGTTCATCGAATAGGTCCCCTTCCTATTGCTGAACACGGCCCTGTTATCTGCAGGTGGCCGCACGGCGACGTGCATCCCATCGATCGCGCCCTGGACCATGGGGAACCCGGCAACGGCAGAGAAACCCACGGCCCGGGCATCTTGGCCGGCCCGGTCCACGGGGAAGCGGATGTAGCGGTGCACCATGGCATATAGGGCATCTGTCACTGCCCGGATGCACCGATGCGCCGATGTCTGCGATATGCCGGACAGGTCCCCACTCGGTGCCTGGAATGACCCCGTTGCATAAAGGTTCAGGGCCACCGTAACCTTGACGGACGCGGGGAGAGGGTGTCCCCCGCCAGTGCCACGCGGTGACAGGTGTGCCAGCAGGTGGCAGATGTGTGCCACGGTTTCCCGCCTCATCCGGAGTCTCCTCCTGCATTCCCGGTCCGTGAGGTCCTGGTATGACTGCCGGGGCCGGTACACACGGGGCGCCCTCGGGTGCCTCCGTTGCCGTGGGGCCGCGACGTCCTCCTCCCCCTCCTCGTCCTGTCGGTCAGGTGTCCCTCCAGCCTGGGCGGCTGCCGCCTGCCCCTCTGCGGCAGCCTGCGCCGCCTCTCTGGCACGCTCCTCCTCCTCCTCCTCATCCAGGGCAACATAGACATGAGCGGCTGCCGCCACGGCGGCCAACATCGCTGGATGATCGGAAAACATGACGGCCTGGTGGGGGGGAGGGGAACGACGACATGTCATCATTGCCCATATCCCCTCCTCCCCCGAGCCAGGTGGCATGGACCGCATGGGTCCAACTGTTGGAGGCTGGCACCTGGCCAGGTGGACCAACTCACTTGCCCTCGCATCCCCATCCCCGGCACGGACACCTCCCCAACCTCCACCCCGGCACGGGCCCCCCCCCAACCTCCACCCCGGCACGGATCCCCCATCCCCCTCCCCGGCACGGACCCCTCCCCCAACCTCCTCCCCGGCACGGACCCCCCCCCAACCTCCACCCCGGCACGGACCCCCCCCAACCTCCACCCCGGCACAGACCCCCCCCCCCAAACTCCACCCCGGCACGGACACCCCCCCAATCTCCACCCCGGCACGGACCCACCCCCAACTTCCACCCCGGCACGGACCCCCATCCCCCTCCCCGGCACGGACCCCCCCCCCAAGCTCCACCCCGGCACGGACCCCCCCCCAACCTCCACCCCGGCACGGACCCCCCATCCCCCTCCCCGGCACGGACCCCCCCCCATCCCCCTCCCCGGCACGGACCCCCCCCACCCCCTCCCCGGCACGGACCCCCCCCCATCCCACTCCCTGGCACGGACCCCCCCCCCAACCTCCACCCCGGCACGGACCCCCCCCAACCTCCACCCCGGCATGGACCCCCCATCCTCCTCCCCGGCACGGACCCCCCCCCAACCTCCACCCCTGCACGGACCCCCCCCAACCTCCACCCCGGCATGGACCCCCCAGCCCCCTCCCCGGCACGGACCCCCCCACAACCTCCACCCCGGCACGGACCCCCCATCCCCCTCCCCGGCACGGACCCCCCTCCCCAACCTCCACCCCGGCATGGACCCCCCCCCCCCCCAACCTCCACCCCGGCATGGAACCCCCCCAACCTCCACCCCGGCACGGAGCCCCCATCCCCCTCCCCGGCACGGAACCCCCCCCAACCTCCACCCCGGCACGGACCCCCCATCCCCCTCCCCGGCATGGACACCCCCCCAACCTCCACCCCGGCACAGACCCCCCCCCCCCAACCTCCACCCCGGCACGGACCCCCCCCAACCTCCACCCCGGCACGGAGCCCCCACCCCCCTCCCCGGCACGGACCCCCCCCATCCCCCTCCCCGACACGGACCCCCCCATCCCCCTCCCCGGCACGGACCCCCCATCCCCCTTCCCGGCACGGACCCCCCCCAACCTCCACCCCGGCACGGAGCCCCCATCCCCCTCCCCGGCACGGAACCCCCCCCAACCTCCACCCCGGCACGGACCCCCCATCCCCCTCCCCGGCACGGACATCCCCCAACCTCCACCCCGGCACAGACCCCCCCCCCCCAACCTCCACCCCGGCACGGACCCCCCCCAACCTCCACCCCGGCACGGAGCCCCCATCCCCCTCCCCGGCACGGACCCCCCCCCCCCATCCCCCTCCCCGACACGGACCCCCCCATCCCCCTCCCCGGCACGGACCCCCCATCCCCCTTCCCGGCACGGACCCCCCCCCAACCTCCACCCCGGCACGGAGCCCCCATCCCCCTCCCCGGCACGGAACCCCCCCCAACCTCCACCCCGGCACGGACCCCCCATCCCCCTCCCCGGCACGGACACCCCCCCAACCTCCACCCCGGCACAGACCCCCCCCCAACCTCCACCCCGGCACGGACCCCCCCCCAACCTCCACCCCGGCACGGAGCCCCCATCCCCCTCCCCGGCACGGACCCCCCCCCATCCCCCTCCCCGACATGGACCCCCCCCATCCCCCTCCCCGGCACGGACCCCCCATCCCCCTTCCCGGCACGGACCCCCCCCAACCTCCACCCCGGCACGGAGCCCCCATCCCCCTCCCCGGCACGGACCCCCCCCCCAACCTCCACCCCGGCATGGACCCCCCCCAACCTCCACTCCGGCACGGACCCCCCCCCAATCTCCACACCGGCACGGACCCCCCATCCCCCTCCCCGGCATGGACCACCCCCCCACAACCTCCACCCCAGCATGGACCCCCCCCCCAACCTCCACCCCGGCACGGATCCCCCATCCCCCTCCCCGGCACGGACCCCTCCCCCCCAACCGCCACCCCGGCACGGACCCCCCCCAACCTCCACCCCGGCACGGACCCCCCCAACCTCTACCCCGGCACGGAGCCCCCATCTCCCTCCCCTGCAGGAACCCCCCCTCAACCTCCACCCCGGCACGGACCCCCCCCCCCAACCTCCACCCCGGCACGGACCCCCCATCCCTCTCCCCGGCACGGACCCCCCCCCCCAACCTCCACCCCGACACGGACCCCCCCCCCCAACCTCCACCCCGGCACGGACCCCCCATCCCCCTCCCCTGCACGGACCACCCCCATCCTCCTCCCCGGCACGGACCCCCCCATCCCCCTCCCCGGCACGGCCCCCCCATCCCCCTCCCCGGCACTCCCCCGGAGCCCAGCCTATTCTCCGACGGCAGCGGCGACATTAACGCCCCGCCGACTTTTCTCCCTTCGGAGACTTGGCAACGGGCGGGGGCGGGATTCACGGCGGCCAACGGCCATTCTCCGACCCGCTGGGGGGTCGGAGAATGACGCCCACTATCTCATACACACTCACTATCTCACACACACTCAGTCTCTCACACACACTCTCTCACACACTCACTTTCTCACACACACTCACTCTTACACACACACACTTCCTCTCTGACACACTCACTCTCACACTCACTCTCTCACACACCCACTCTCTCTCACACACATGCACACTCTCTCACACACTCACTCTCTCACACATTCACTCTCTCTCACACACATGCACACTCTCTCACACACTCACTCTCTCACACTCACTCTCTCTCACACACATACACACTCTCACTCTCTCACACACACTTCCTCTCTCACACTCTCACTCTCACACACACTCTCTCTCACACACACATACACACTCACAAACTCACTCTCTCTCACACACACATACACACTCTTTGACAAACTCACTCTCTCTCACACACACATGCACACTCTCTCACACACTCACACTCTCTCACACACACACTCTTACACACACACACTTCCTCTCTGACACACTCACTCTCACACTCACTCTCTCTCACACACACATGCACACTCTCTCACACACTCACTCTCTCACACACCCACTCTCTCTCACACACATGCACACTCTCTCACACACTCACTCTCTCACACATTCACTCTCTCTCACACACATGCACACTCTCTCACACACTCACTCTCTCACACTCACTCTCTCTCACACACATACACACTCTCACTCTCTCACACACACTTCCTCTCTCACACTCTCACTCTCACACACACTCTCTCTCACACACACATACACACTCACAAACTCACTCTCTCTCACACACACATACACACTCTTTGATAAAACTCACTCTCTCTCACACACACATGCACACTCTCTCACACACTCACACTCTCTCACACACACACTCTCTCACACACATACACCCTCTCACACACTCACTCTCTCTCTCACACTCTCACACACACACTCTCTCTATCACACACTCACTCTCTCACACTCACTCTCTCTCACACACACATGCACACTCTCTCACACACTCACTCTCTCTCACACACTCTCACACACACTCTCTCTATCACACACTCACTCTCACACACTCACTCTCTCACACACACTCTCTCTTACACACACATACACACTCTCACACACTCTCTTTCTCACACACACTCACCCTCACACACACACTTCCTCTCTCACACACTCTCTCACACACTCACTCTCACACACTCACTCTCACACACTCACTCTCTCTCACGCACACATACACACCCTTTCACAAACTCACTCTCTCACACACACATGCACACTCTCTCACACACTCACACTCTCTCACACACACATACACACTCTCACACACTCACTCTCTCACACACTCACACACACACTCTATCACACACTCACTCTCTCACACACTCACTCTCACAATCACTCTCTCTCACACACACATGCACACTCTCTCACACACTCACTCTCTCTCACACACACATATACACTCTCTCTCACACACATACACACTCTCACACTCTCACACACTCTCTCTCACACACTCACTCTCACTCACTCACTCTCTCACACACTCACTCTCTCACACACACATATACACTATCTCTCACACATACACACTCTCACACTCTCACTCTCACACACTCTCTCACACACACTATCTCACACACACTCACTATCTCACACACACTCACTATCTCACACACACACACTCACTATCTCACACACACTCACTATCTCACACACTCTCTCACACACACTCACTATCTCACACACACTCACTATCTCATACACACTCACTATCTCATACACACACACACACACACTCACTATCTCACACACACTCACTACCTCACACACTCACTCTCTCACACACACTCACTATCTCACACACACTCACTATCTCACACACACTCACTATCTCATACACACACACACACACTCACTATCTCACACACACTCACTACCTCACACACACACACACTATCTCACACACAAACACACATTCACTCTCTCACACACACTCACTTTCTCACACACACTCACTTTCTCACACACACTATCTCACACACACTCACTGTCACACACACTCACTATCTTACACACACACACTCACTCTCTCACACACACTCACTATCTCACACACACTCACTATCTCAAACACACTCACTATCTCACACACACTCACTATCTCACACACACACACTCACTCACTCTCTCACACACTGACTATCTTACACACACTCACTATCTCACACACACTCTCTATCTCACACACTCACACTATCTCACACACACTCACACTCTCTCACACACACACTCACTATCTCACACACACTCACTCTCTCACACACACTATTTCACACATACTAACTATCTCACACACACTCACTCTCTCACACACACTCACTATCTCACACGCACTCACTCACTCACACTCTCTCACACACTCACTCACACACACACTCACTCTCTCACTCACACACACTACCGCTCTCACACTCACTATCTCACACACACTCACTATCTCACACACACTCTCTCTATCACTCACACACACACTCTCTCACACACTCACTCTCTCACACACACTCACTCTCTCACTCACACACTTCCGCTCTCACACACTATCTCACAATCTCACACACACTCACACACACACACTCTCTCACACATACACACTCACTATCTCACACACACTCACTGTCTCACACACACTCATTCTCTCACACTCACTATCACACACTCACTCACTCTCACACACACTCACTATCTCACACAAACACACTATCTCATACACACACACACACTCACTATCTCACACACACTCACTCTCTCACACACGCTCACTGTCTCACACACTCACTCTCTCACACACACTCACTATCTCACACACACTCACTATCTCACACATTCACTATCTCACACACACTCACACACACACACTCACACACACACACTCACTATCTCACACACACTCACACACACACTCACTATCTCACACACACTCACTATCTCACACACACTCACTCTCGCACACACACTCACTATCTCACACACACTATCTCACACACACTCACAGTCACACACACTCACTATCTCACACACACTCACTATCTCACACACACTCACTATCTCACACACACTCACTATCTCACACACACTCTGACAGTCCGGCACTCCCTCAGTACTGGCCCTACGACAGTGCATCACTCCCTCAGTACTGACCCTCTGACAGTGCAGCACTCCCTCAGTACTGACCCTCTGACAGTGCATCACTCCCTCAGTACTGACCCTCTGACAGTGCAGCACTCCCTCAGAACTGACCCTTTGACAGTGCAGCACTCCCTCAGAACTGACCCTCTGACAGTGCATCACTCCCTCAGTACTGACCCTCTGACAGTGCAGCACTCCCTCAGAACTGACCCTCTAACAGTGCAGCACTCCCACAAAGTGACCCTCTGACAGTGCAGCACTCCCTCAGAACTGACCCTCTGACAGTGCAGCACTCCCTCAGTCCTGACCCTCTGACAGTGCAGCACTCCCTCAGTACTGACCCTCTGGCAGTGCATGACTCCCTCAGTACTGACCCTCGGACAGTGCAGCACTCCCTCAGAACTGACCCTCTGACAGTGCATCACTCCCTCAGAACTGACTCTCTGACAGTGCAGCACTCCCTCAGAACTGACCCTCTGACAGTGCAGCACTCCCACAAAGTGACCCTCTGACAGTGCAGCACTCCCTCAGTCCTGACCCTCTGACAGTGCAGCACTCCCTCAGTACTGACCCTCTGACAGTGCAGCACTCCGTCAGTACTGACCCTCTGACAGTGCTGTATTCCCTCAGTACTGATCCTCTGACAGTGCAGCACTCCCTCAGTACTGACCCTCTGACAGTGCAGCACTCCCTCACCACTGACCCTCTGACAGTGCAGCACTCCCTCAGTACTGACCTTCTGACAGTGCAGCACTCCCTCAGTACTGATCCTCTGACAGTGCAGCACTCCCTCAGTACTGGCCCTCTGACAGAGCAGCGCTCCCTCAGTACTGATCCTCTGACAGTGCAGCACTCCCTCAGTACTGATCCTCTGACAGTGCAGCACTCCCTCAGTACTGACCTTCTGATAGTGCAGCGCTCCCTCAGTACTGACGCTCTGACAGTGCAACACTCCCTCAGTACTGACCCTCTGACAGTGCAGCACTCCCTCAGTACTGACCCTCTGACAGTGCAGCACTCCCTCAGCACTGACCCTCTGACAGTGCAGCACTCCCTCAGTACTGACCCTCTGACAGTGCAGCACTCCCTCAGTACTGACCCTCTGACAGTGCAGCGCTCCCTCAGTACTGACCCTCTGCCAGTGCAGCACTCCCACAAAGTGACCCTCTGACAGTGCCGCACTCCTACAGTACTGATCCTGACTGTCCGCCACTTCCTCCAACAACCTGCTTGTGACTCACCGACTCCTTGTGCTTTTCCGGGACCTCTTGAAGCTGATTGGCCTGAGCTTTTGTATTCCCCTCCATCTTCTCCACAGGTTCCTGCTGGTGAACATTCTGTTCCTGGAGAAGTCTGTTGTCTTGCTCTGAAATGGAATATACCCATATGACAAAACATATCATTTCGGCCGTGATGATGAAAAAAGCGATTATGAAAGGGTCTTTTCTAGTGAAGGCTAATAAAGATCTAAACATTCTGCCGTTCTGTCTGCTCGGGTTCGGAGAGCAACAGGGAAATGATCAGAGGCCAGTCAAGCCCAAGGTTGATGCTTGAGAGAAGTTTCACTTCCTTTTCTGTGAGGAAATGTAATACGGTGCTGTTTCTGTTTCACCATGTCAACACCAAGTCTCTGGAAACAACAAGATGTTCAGAATTGCACCTGATTGGCTCAGCAAGGATCACTCACAGGGGATTATAAACAGGTAAAACAGGAAATGCAGAAAATGCTAATACCTGGTGATATTAGGAACTTGGGTACAGAAATTGCATCGAAGATACAGCAGGCACGCTAGGGGTTAAACAGACTGAAGGAAAATACTATTAGCTTGGAGCCAAAGGGACATTGCAGCCATCTGGGATGGCCACTTCCCGATTACAAAATGGACACTTTGCAAAGATTGCAGGGAAAATGGACAATGCTGAGAAAACAAGCAGGTTCAGAGCCTGTCTGTATATTGGAGCCGCAGCTCCCAGACAAGACCAAAACTGTAGGCCCATTAGCATACTAATGGCCCATCTCCGGGAACCAAAGAGTAACATTTGAGTAACCGATACTAAGGCAGGCACCCCGGCGCCAGAGGAGACCGGAACAAAACAGAATCAGCGCAGTAGAAGCCTTCTGGTTTGACCCTCGAGCCATTGGTCAGGACAAACAGGTTAGGGAAGTCCTGCAGCAACACAAAGCAGCATTTGCACAGCACAAGCACGACTGTGGCAAGATAGCTGACTTAGTGAATATTACAGGTCCCGACACCAGACCCCAAACGCAGTACGGTTTTCCCCAAGAAGCAGAGGGAGAAATCTCAAAAGTAATACAGAGTTTGCTTGATCAAGGCGTACTCCGATCTGTAGCCTCCACGAATAATGCACCGATTTGACCCGTCAGGAAACCCGATGGATCATGGCGACTGACCATTGATCACCGGGAACTGAACAAAGTAATCCCAGTAGCAGCCCCCACCGTAGCCATGAGTCCCGAGACCATGCTCAAACAGGGACTACAGTCAAAATATTTTTCGGTTTTGGACATTAGCAACGACTGTTGGTCCATTCCATTGGATAAAGCGTGCCAATACAAATTCGCATTCACATTCCAGAGACAACAATATACGCGGACATGCCTTCCACAAGGCTTCCACAACTCCCCCTCCATTTTCCACCGACAGCTGGCAAATGGATTAGCAAATTTTTCCCGCCCCGATTGTTTGGTCCAGTATGTAGATGACTTGCGACTACAGACAGACACAAAGGGAGAGCACATTTCACTTCTCGCCGAACTCCTAGGACTCCAAAAACAGATTGGATGTAAAGTCAACCCCAAGAAGGCCCAGATTTTGCAGGAAAAAGTGATTTACTTGGGTACAGTAATCACTCATGGTAAACGCGAGATCGAGCAAAAGAGAATTGACTCGATCGTCAAATTGCCCCTTCCCCATAAGACACGTGCGCACCCCTGAAAATTTATGTGGATGGCTCCTCCACAGTTTTGAATGGAAAGAGAATCACCGGTTGCGGCATTTACGTAGAGGACGCGCAGGGACGCACCCTTGAAGAGATTTCACTAAAGTTGCCAGGACATCTAGGCTCACAGGCAGCAGAACTGGCAGCCATAGCTTACATTGTTGATCAACCTGACTCGTTTCCGACCCCAGCAGACATATAGTAGGACTGTTTATATGTCTGCAATAGTTTAACAGAATTCCTACCCTTGTGGGAAACTAGAGGATTTGTTTCCGCAACCGGAAAGCCCCTACCGTCAGCCCCATTACTCCGGCACATCCTAGAGACAGCTAAAGATAGGAAATATGGTATCATTAAGGTTCGCAATCATCACCGTTCTTCCCCCCCGGTAACATTAAAGCAGACGCCCTAGCGAAGGCAGGTTCCAGACATGGTTACTTTTGGAACCCCCCCCCCCGAGATCACCCCAGTACACACGGTTCAGGTCTCACAGACCAACATTCAGGATCTAGCAAAAGCCCAGAAGGAAGATGAAAAGCTCAGAGAAGTTTTAAAAGGAGCCTTCCCAGCTCCGTACGATAAGTTTAAGAACGCAATAACCACGCATGACGGGGTGATTTTGAAAGACGGCATTTAAGTAGTTCCCAGCCAGGACAGGAACCAGATTATTTGTCAGTTCCATGACAATCATGGACACCAAGGCATTGAACCCACCCTAACCCACCTCAGACCTCTCTGCTGGTGGCCTGATTTAAAAGCTGATGTAACCCATTACATCGAAAATTGCTTGATCTGTGCCCAGAACAATCTGGACAGGTATGCAAGACAGGCTCAGCTTAGTCACACCCGCCCCATTAATGGCCCCGGGACAAATTTACAAATAGATTACATAGGACCCCTACCCCCCCTGCAGAAATGGTTTTAAGTATGTGTTGGTGGTCATCGACACCTTCACAAAATGGGTGGAAGCTTTTCCATCCAGAACGGATACGGCCAAAACGACAGCTAAAATACTAACACAGCACATCTTTACAAGATGGGGCCTCCCACGCGGTATAGAGTCCGATCAAGGCTCCCATTTTACAGGACGAGTAATGAAAAACGTCCTCACAATTTCGGAATTAGGCAGAAGTTTCACATAGCCTACCACCCCCAGTCAAGCGGCATTGTCGAGAGGATGAACAGAACTCTAAAAGCCACTGTCAGGAAAATGGTGCAACAGAACAACAGCACCTGGGATTCAGTTCTCCCATTTGATTTAATGTTCTTACGAAACACGGTATCCACGTCCACAGGATACACCCCCCACACCCTCATGACCGGACGCCCCATGAAAGGGACAGAGTATTTATTAGGACTGGATTTGGCCAGCCCCGCAGTCACCAACCTCAGCAGCTTATTGAGAATATAAAGGCAGCCCAGCTCGCAGCAGCTGTGAGACTTGGGACCAGGAGGAAACAAAGCAAAGCTTGTTTCTATAAAACGGTACATGCCACCAGGTTTGTAGTGGGCAGCAAGTGATGCTTTCCCTATACAACCCCAGTTCATTCCTTCCCCCCAAATTTTCCGGACCATACTCCATTTCAGACAAAGTCAGCCCCTCGGTATACAAGATCACATATCCCAATGGCAAGTCTGCGTGGTTTCACATAAACCAGCTTATGGCTCGCAGAACAACCATGCGGACCACATCTCGCTCGCAGCAACAGACGAGCACGCCCCGCCCACAGATGACTCATTCCTACCCTCCCCCAGCCAGTCCAGCCCGTCCTCAGACAGATCTTCAACTCCACCCCCAGAGGCACGACTCCGCCTCTCCCTTCCTTCAACCAGCAGCGACAGTGATAGCGATAGCAATGACGACAGCCACAGCACACCACGTTATGACTACACCCCTGCACCAGGCCCCACTCCCAGCGAATCCGAGCATGATTCCAGTGACCCCATCAAAATCACTTACATCAAAGCCCCTGACCCAGACCCACCGCCCGACAATTACGGATTGAAACCTAGTAGCTCCAACCTCGACACACGATTCTGGCACCGAGTCAATTCGTTCAGGCTCATCCAGAATGATGAGATGGACCCTAATTCGCCCCAAGCAGCTTTAGCCAAACTACTCCAGTCAAGAGTATGGCAGTCTGGATAAGATGATGACATAGAGTCTGACTCCCACCAAACGAATCCCTTTGTGACCCTGTTCGCTACTGAGCAATGAGGTGTCCACATGATGGTAAAAAGGAACCGATGGAGAGATACGGTGTCCTTTCTGATGGAACCTGCACCATGTTTGTCATATGTTTGTTCGTTTAATGTTAAATGTTGTTTGTGATTTTAAAAGTTTTCATGGCCCCACGCCACCACTCTTTTAACGCCCACTGGCAGTTAATGGAACAAGTTTGTCGACAGACAACCGTTCAGAGGAACTAGTTTGGCAGCAGACACGCGATCACAGCTACTCTTCTGATTTGATCACAAGAGGCAGCCCCCACGACGACCACATTCTTACCCATTCTTGCTGGATGCTCAGGCAGTGGAGAAACGGCATTGGTCCCCACCCTGCCTGAGGACCCCCCTCTGGTCAGCTACGCTCGGTTGAGCACAGACGGCACTGATCACCGTCCTACCCGGGGATTCTACCCATTCTTACCCGCCGCCGCCCATACGCACCCCATTTTGGCACTTTTAGTTCAAAACTTTTTTGTTTGTTTCTGGCGACCCTTAGGTTGCTTCCGTATGCTATTTACATCCTCAAACACTAGGATGGTAGATCACACAGGCTGTGAGACGGCGCGCACTGTGTCAGTATTTTTCTTGGATGTCTTGTCCAAATATTCGGGTTTTTTTTTAAATGAGGTAGTCACAGATGGTGACCAATTATAATGGGGAATTGGCAACAAAGGACAGACAGACGAGATCTTAAGCAAGATAATAACAGATATTATGCTTGTGTCCACAGAACTCCGGAACCTCAGGAACCCCAGAGGAAGAAAAAGAAGAAGACAGAAAAAGGGAAGATGAAGGCAACCTTCATATTTTTCACCTGGATCTTAGCGGGATCCCTTCAGTTGCGCGCAGACGCTACCCCCCTGATCCCTACCACACAGGCCGTGAATGATTCCCACCCCTGCCATACACTGTACCCCGAGATAGTTACCCCGAGACAGTTACCGCCACCCCGACCTGGTGTGACAAGTTTATCACCTGGTATTCACTATCTTACATCATAGAACAAAGTCTTACAACACCAGGTTAAAGTCCAACAGGTTCGTTTCGATGTCACTAGCTTTCGGAGCGCTGCTCCTTCCTCAGGTGAGCAGCGCTCCGAAAGCTAGTGACATCGAAACAAGCCTGTTGGACTTTAACCTGGTGTTGTAAGACTTCGTACTGTGCTCACCCCAGTCCAACGCCGGCATCTCCACATCATTACATCATAGAAGCACTCTTAGTACTGGCGATACTCTGCAGTGTCGTGCAGACACATAGACTCAGAAAATGGCGGAGGAGAGCCTCCCGCAACCGCACTCCGGTATACACATTTAGATCCCCTATCTTCGGACTCCAACAAACCCCCCCAGCTGCTTTAAGTGAATTAAAATGCATCCTTTTTTTGTGTGTGTTTTGTTCGTTTAATAAAGAAATGTAAACCTCTGTGCTTGACTGCCAAGCCAGAGAGACCTGTGTTGCTGCTATTTGTACAGTTTAAAATGTTGTTGACTATTTTTGATTGTTTAAGTGAGGATAGTTTATTGAGGATAGTTAGAGGTTCCAGTTTTTTTATTTTGTAATGCATGCCTGAATGTCATAGCGCCCCATAGAGTTTTATAATGATGTATGTATATAAAATGATTTTAGGTAAAAGTTGCAATTCATAGGACAGGGCAGTGAAGAGCCTGTGAAGTGCTTATGGGTGGCCAGCTTGGTCAGAGAATGAAGACGACGCGGTAATGTGATCCTTCACGCTTCGCATTGAGGATCACAAGGAGGGAGTGCAGCCATCTGGGATGGCCACTTCCCGATTACAAAATGGACACTTTGCAAAGATTGCAGGGAAAATGGACAATGCTGAGAAAACAAGCAGGTTCAGAGCTTGTCTGTATATTGGAGCCGCAGCACCCAGACAAGATCAAAACTGTAGGCCCATTAGCATACTAATGGCCCATCTCCGGGAACAAAAGAGTAACATTTGAGTAACTGATACTAAGGCAGACACCCCGGCGCCAGAGGAGACCTAAACAAAGCAGGCCAATGGCCACCTAGGACAGGCCCAGCCATCAGGGCACCCACCCCTTTATTGGATGAAATCAATAGGAATGATCAAGTAACGGCCCAATTGATTGGGGCCAAGTTCAAGGCCCGCCCAAAAGAGCGCGAAGCCCCTTTGGGTATAAGAAGAAGGCCCCGAGAGAGAATCGCTCTCTTGGACTCGGCTCTCAAAGCGGAGAGACCCGTCCACCAGCTGCAACAGAAGCAAGTAAGTCCAAGGTCAACGCTCGCTACCAGACGGACGACCTTAGCTGTTCTCCTTCACCACTTTGACCCCAGCAGCCTCAAATCCGAACAACAGCCATTGTTCCTCTGACTGAGTGGGCGCCCGAAGCTAAGTATAGGCTTTAGCAGCAGTGATAGTTTAGTCTGTAGCGTTTCGTGCATGAGTATATTTAACTGTGTGTGTAAATAAATAAGCATTGACTTTGAACTAACTAACTGGTGTATCGAGTCTTTGATCAGTATTCGGTTTTGAACCTTGTGGCGGTATCAAAAGATACCTGGCAACTCTAGAGCAAACGTAATTAGAATTAAGGAAGGCGACCATATTGGCCGCCATATTCAGAGTCAACCAAAGAGAGCAACAATACGCCCACACCTGGCTGAATCACTTGGTCCCATTCAGAGTTCAACACGTTAGTGGAAATACAGTGTGATTCACTTGAGATCCATTGTCTTTTGGTACACTTGTTTGACCACCCATTAGCCCATCACAGAGTCTGATGGCCTCTTTGCCCATCACTGGGAGGTTAATTTACTATCAATAGCATGGCTCTGTTTTTTTGTGTAAACAGGATTGGGCAATTAAGCAGCCAAACACATATGATGAATTTAACTCTGGAAACAGCAGAGAACATTTGTTTGAGGGGCTGGGAAGAGCCCAGCACGAGAGAGAGAAAGAAATCAATTTTTAACAGGTTTAGGCAGAAGGATGTGAACAGCCATGGAAGAGGTCATGACAAAAGCCACAAAAGCTGTTCCTGAGACAGGCTTTTGAAAAGCGTTCTAAAGGAACTTGACTAACAGCAGAAAATTGATTCTTAGATGCCAGTATCATCTATGCCTGCGTTCACAAGTGGAATTAGAACTACATGATCATGTTTGAGTGTGGTGGTTTAATGGGAACTAGTGTGTTAAGGTTAAGAAACTACATGCAAACTGTTCTGGTTAGTTTTAAAGTTTTAAAAGTTCAAGTATTGTCTTTTATCGTTCTTTTGTTTTCATAAAGTTTTTTTAAAAAGATAGCAAAGCCCTATTTCTTATATTATCACTCCTAGAATGAATCAATCTTTCTGCAAAGTCTTAAAATTAAAGAAACATTACATGTCTGGCACAGTCTCTCAGCCATTTTTGAGAGCTGACTAGGCATCTGTAACACCTGATTGTCGAAAGCTTAGGTGGGATTACAGGGATGGAGGGGGGAGTGGGTCTAAGTTGGGTGCTCTGTAGGAGGGTATTACAGACTTGATGGGCCAAATGGCCTCCTTCTGCACTATAGGGATTCTATGATTCTCTGTCCTCCCTTTCCTGTCCAAAGTCTTTGGATGTGTTCTCGCCTGTTCCCATCTTACCTAGAAACCCATGGCCGGGATTCTGTGATCCGTGTTCGTCCCGCCAACGCTGCCAATGAGAACGGAGAATTTGGCGCGCAGCCAAGACAGCATTCACTCTGTGGGACCAGAGATTCCCGCCGACATGAATGGATAGAGAATTCTGGCCCATGTTTGAATCCCACCAATCAGGGGCTGGAACCTCCGCCATCGGGACGCTCCGTTTTGCCGGCAGCCCCCGGGGGTTTCCCAACGGCGTGGGGCTGCCCCACAATGGGAAACCCCATTGACCAGCCGGCGTAATGGAGCATCCCGCCGGCGCCCAGCACCAGAAATCTGGCACGGCGAGACGGAGAATCCAGCCCCAGGTCTCTGGCCCTGCCACAGTATCAGAACAGCTCTTGTCAAAGTCACTGTGACTGTGACAAAGGTAAACATTCCCTCCCGCTCTGTCACAACCTGTCTGCAGTCTTTGCCATGGTTTGACACACCACCCTCCTTCAATCTCTCTCCACAGGCGCCCAGCTCGTTCCAATCTTATCTAATTGTCATCAGAGAATCATTTGCAATGGTTTTTCTTCCTGTTCCTGCACCGTAAACTCTGGGTTCTCCCAAGAATCTATCCTTGGCCCCTCCAATATCCGTCTCCACGCTGCCCCTTGCCAACATCATCCCAAGGCACAGTGTTAATCTTCATATATACACTGAAGAACTCCAGCACCACCTCATTTTGTTCTGTAATTTCTGAGGTCCAAAAATGATCATAAGGGGGAACAGGAGACTTCCGGTGGCGGCTATGAAGGAGTAAGTCGCACATTTGGTGGCTCCCGCTCGGGTCGGACATTTGGACCTTTTTCCCCGAGTTTTTACCGGACTTGATTTGTAAAATTGATGACAGAGGCAATTGCGAACTGAATTCTCACATTGGTGCATGGAGAGAAGGACTAGAAATGCTCGCAAAGGCAGAAACAGAAGGACAGAGAAGCCTTGGGCTGAAGCTGCCGGGGGAGACAGCATGGCAGAGGACCGGATCTCTGGCTTGTCGACCCAGCGGTCAACAGAGCAGTTGATGCAAGTTATCCAGGAGGGCTTCGCCAAGCAGAAGCGGGACTGCTTGGACACGATTAAAGAGGCAATTTCGTGGCTGGAATTTAGATTGGATGCCCAAGATTGGGCGATCCAGAAAGTAGAGAAGGCGCTGGCTGACCAGGAGGAACATCAAACAGCGGTAGAGTTGGAGGTGGGGATGCTGAGTGACCAGCAGAAAAGGCCCCTGGAGAAGGTGGAGGACCTAGAGAATAGATCCCGTCGGCAGAACTTGAGGATCATTGGGCTCCCGGAGGGATCCGAATGAGCGAACGTTGGGGCATACATAGCGGCCATGTTCGAGAAGCTGCTGGGGGATGGGGCATTCCCCCGACCCTTGGAGGTGGACAGGGCTCACAGAGCGTTCGCGAGGAAGCCGCGAATGGGAGACCCCCCGAGGGCAATGGTGGTGAGATTCCACAGATATCTGGATAAGGAGTGCGTTTTACAGTGGGCCAAGCAGACATGGAACTGCAAATGGGACAACAGTATCCTGCGGATCTATCAAGACCTGAGTGCGGAGGTGGCCAGGAGAAGAGCGGGGTTTAACCAGATCAGGTCGACCCTTTTCAAGAAAAATGTGAAGTTTGGGCTGTTGTATCCGGCCCGCCTCTGGGTCACACATGAGGAGCAACATTTTTATTTCGAGTCGCTTGAGGAAGCGCTGGACTTCGCGAAAAGGAAAGGACTGGTGTCGGACTGAGAGCTTTGAACTCTGAATTTTGCTGTAGTGTTTATGTTTTTCAAAAAAATAAAAAAAGGTTTTGTGTTTTTGCTTTTTCAGATGCTATTTGTTATGCCTGCTGTATGGATCTGGGGCCAGCTGCAGAGCTGAGTGAGGTAAAGTTTGCATTTGCACTGTTGGGGGATGGAGGTGAGTTTGTTAGATGCTGGATCTTTTGCTTGATCTTTGTTTTTTTTGTTGTGTTCAACTTGTTTTTTTTTTGTTATCTCTGTCAGACAATTGTGCTGGGATTGTTTTTCATTTGAATATGTATGTATGATATTCTGCTGACGAGGGAGGGACTTTTGCTGAGGGACAGTGAGGAGGTCGGGGTGGAGGCTGCCTGGGGGCGGGCCGGTGGAGGTGTGGGACGCGGGCTGGCAACTGTCCCAAGAGGGGGGGCGGGGGGGTTGATCAGCGAAGGGGGGGTGGGGCAATGAGCCCCCGAACTAGGCTGATCACCTGGAATGTAAGAGGGCTCAATGGGCCGGTCAAGAGGGCACGCGTGTTCGCGCATTTGAGAGGACTGAAGGCGGACGTGGTAATGCTGCAGGACACACACCTTAGAGTAACTGACCAGATTATGTTAAGGAAAGGTTGGGTCGGACAGGTTTCTCACTCGGGACTGGACTCGAAGACCGGAGGGATCGCGATCCTGATCAACAAGCGGGTGGAGTTTGAGGCGGGAAGAATAGTTTTGGATGGGGGAGGCCAGTACATTATGGTCAGTGGGAAACTGGAGGGGGTGCAGGTGGTACTGGTAAATGTATACGTGCCAAACTGGGATGATGTGGAGTTTATAAAGAGGATGCTGGGGAAGATACCAGACCTGGACTCGCACAGGTTGGTCATGGGAGGGGACTTCAACAGTTATTGACCCTGGGTTAGACCGGTCAAGCTCAAAAACGGGCAGGGTGCCAGCAATGGCAAAGGAACTAAAAGGGTTCATGGAGCAGGTGGAGGGGGGTGGACCCATGGAGGTTTGGGCAGCCGAGGGTGAAGGAGTTCTCCTTCTTCTCACACGTGCATAAAGTGTGCACCCGGATTGATTTCTTTATTCTGAGCACAGCTCTACTGACGGGGGTGGTGGACACGGGGTACTCGGCGATTACAATCTCAGACCATGCCCCGCACTGGGTTGACCGACAGGTTAGTAAAGACAGTAACCAGCACCCGCACTGGCGGTTAGACATGGGGCTTTTAGCGGACGAGGAGGTGTGCGGGCGGTTGAGAAAATGTATTCAGAATTACCTGGAGGTCAGTGACACGGGGGAAATTTCGGCAGTGGTGGTCTGGGATGCACTGAAGACGGTGGTTAGAGGGGAGCTGATCTCGATACAGGGCCCACAGGGAGAAGGTAGACAGGACAGGGACGGACCGACTGGTAAAGGAGATACTACAGGTCGACAGGAGATATGCGGGGACCACAGAGGCAGGGCTTTTAAGGGAGCAGTGGAGGCTACAGGCGGAGTTCGGCTTGTTAACCACAGGGAGGGCGGTGGAGCAGCTGAGAAAGGCGAGAGGAGGCGATTTATGAGCATGGAGAGAAGGCCAGCAGAATGCTTGCACAGCAGCTTAGAAAGAGGTAGGCAGCCACGGAGATAGGGAAAGTAAAGGATGGAGACAGGAACCTGGTGGGAGACTCAGCAGGGGTGAATAAGGAGTTTTATAGTAGGCTGTATGGGTCGGAACCTCCACCGGGGCCAGAGGGGATGAGGCACTTCCTCGGGGGGCTGAATTCCCCAAAGGTGGACGGGGAGCTGGTAGAAGGACTGGGGGCCCCGATCGGGATCGAAGAGATAGCGGAGGGACTGAAGGCCATGCAGTCGGGTAAAGCCACAGGGCCGGATGGGTACCCAGCGGAGTTCAATAAAAGGTTCGCTGGGATATTGGGGCCGCTGTTGATGAGGACATTCAATGAGGCAAGGGAGAGAGGGGTGCTTCCCACGATGATGTCACAGGCCATGATCTCGCAGATTCTGAAGCGGGATAAGGATCCGGAGCTGTGTGGGTCCTACAGGCCGATATCCCTATTGAATGTGGCCGCCAAACTGTAGGCCAAAACCTTGTCCTCTAGGATTGAAGACTGTGTTCCAGACGTGATTGGGGAGGACCAGACGGGGTTCGTTAAGGGAAGGCAGTTGGTGTCCAATGTAAGAAGGTTGCTGAATGCGATCATGATGCCCCCAGAAGGTAGGGAGGTGGAGGTAGTGGTCGCAATGGACGCAGAGAAGACTTTTGATCGAGTAGAATGGGAATATCTGTGGGAGGTACTGGGACGGTTCGAATTTGGGCGGGGCTTTATTGACTGGGTCAGGTTGCTGTATCAGGCTACTGTGGCCAGCGTATGGACGAATAGGACGACATCGGACTATTTTAGGCTGCATCGGGGGACGAGACAGGGATGCCCCCTCTCACCACTGTTGTTCGCGCTAGCTATAGAGCCGCTGGCAACTGCGCTGAGAGCCTCAAGGGGCTGGAGGGGACTGGTCCGGGGGGAGTGGACCACACAGTCTCACTTTACGCAGACAACCTGCTCCTGTATGTATCGGACCCAGCAGAGGGGATGGAAGAAATCATGAGGATTCTGGGTGAATTTGGCCGGTTTTCGGGATACAAACTAAATATGGGGAAAAGTGAGATGTTTGCGATCCAGGCAAGGGTACAGGAGAGACAACTGGGGGAGCTGCCGTTTAGAGTGGTAGGGGGAAGTTTTTGGTATCTAGGCATCCAAGTGGCGCGGGAATGGGAATGGCTGCACAAGCTTAATCTGGCCCGTCTGGTGGACCAAATGAAGGACAATTTTCGGAGGTGGGATGCGCTCCCGTTGTCAGTAGCTGGGAGGGTCCAGGCCGTGAAGATGACGGTCCTTCCGAGATTCCTGTTTGTGTTCCAGGGCCTCCCCATCTTCATTCTGCGGACCTTTTTTAAACAGGTTAACAAAGTTATCACGGGCTTTATATGGGCGGGCAAGACCCCGCGAGTAAAAAAGGGGATGATTGAGCGGAGTCGGGGAGAGGGCGGGCTGGCACTGCCAAACTCAGTAACTATTATTGGGCGGCAAACATAGCCATGATCAGGAAGTGGGTGGTGGGGGAGGGTCGGCATGGGAGCGTATGGAGGCGGCTTCATGTAAGGGCACCAGCTTGGGGGCGTTGATAACGGCGCCTCTGCCGTTCCTGCCGGCACGGTACTCCACCAGCCCTGTAGTGGTGGCAGCCCTGAGAGTCTGGGGGGCAATGGAGGAAGCACGTGGGGGTGGAGGGAGCATCGGTCTGGTCTCCAATCTGTAACAACCATCGGTTTGCCTCGGGAAGGATGGAGGGGGGGTTTCGGAGATGGCAGAGGGCAGGGATTGAGAGGATGGGGGATATGTTTATGGACGGGAGCTTTCTTAGCTTGAGGGAGCTGGAGGAGAAATTTGGATTGGCGAGGGGAAACAAATTTAGGTACCTACAGGCCCGGGACTTCCTACGCAGGAAGGTCTCAACTTTCCCGCTCCTACCCCAAGGCAGATACAGGATAGGGTAGTTGCCAGAGTGTGGGTGGGAGAAGGGAAGGTCTCCGACATCTATAAGGAGCTCAAGGGGTCAAAGGACACGCAGACTGAGGAGCTGAAGCGCAAGTGGGAGGAGGAGTTAGGAGGAGAGATAGACGATGGTCTCTGGGCAGAGGCGTTGAGTAGAGTCAACGCGTCCACAATATGCGCCAGGCTCGGACTTCCGGTAGTGGCCATGACCTGTTACGTCACGCGAATGGCAGCTCCCACCGGGATCGGTGTTTCGAGACGCTAAAAGGAGTGGCGGCAGTTAACAGGAGGGACCAGTGTGGGAACAGTCGTGGGAGAGCCCCCCCCCACCCCCCTGCTGGTGGATGGGGAGGATCAGGAGCGGAGCCGACAGATGCGCGACCGCGGGGACGAAGGTCGAGAAGGTCCGGGAGGACAAAATGGCGGCCGGAGAGGATCAGGATGTGTGGGCCCAGTGGGCCAGAGAACAGCAGGAGCTCCTGAAAAACTGCTTCATGGAGCTGAAAACGGAGATGCTGGCCTCCATGGAGAGAGTTGTGGTGACCCAGAAGGCGCAGGAGAAGGAGATCAAGGAGGTGAGGAGGAAGGTGGCGGAGAACGAGGACGAGGTCCTGGGCCTGGCGGTGAAAGTGGAAGCGCACGAGGCGCTCCATCAGAGATGGCAGGAGAGGCTGGATAACCTGGAGTGCAGATCTCGGAGCCACAATCTGCGGATCCTGGGCCTTCCTGAAGGAGCGGAGGGGGCGGACTCGAGCACGTACGTGGCCACAATGTTGGGGACGCTGATGGGCGTGGGGGCCTTCCCGCGGCCCTTGGAGCTGGATGGGGCGCACAGGGTTCTCGCCAGAAAGCCGAGGGTAAGCGAGCCACCGAGGGCGATGGTGATACGGTTTCAGCGCTTGGCAGACCGGGAGCGAGTCATGCGGTGGGCGAAGAAAGAGCGGAGCAGTAAGTGGGAGAATGGCGATATCCGAATTTACCAGGACCTGGGAGCTGAGCTGGCGAGGAGGCGTGCAGGTTTTAACCGGGCGAAGGCGGTCCTCCACTGTAAAGGGGTGAAGTTTGGGCTCCTGCACCCGGCGAGACTGTGGGTAACATACCAGGACAGGCACCACTATTTTGATACCCCAGACGAGGCGTGGTCGTTCATCAGGCAGGAGAAGCTGGACCTCAACTAAGGGACTGTTGTATGGGGGTGAAATGTAGGACGGCGGGTAAAGCATAAGTTTATGGGCATGTCTGCCCTCGTTTGGTTGGGGGTTTTGTTGTTTGTTTTACTTGTTTTCCAGGTGTTCGGTGCTAGGGGGTGGGAAACGCCTGGGACGGGCTGTCCGGCGCACGGGGGAGGTCCCAGATGGCGCTTGCCCCTCTACCCTGCGGGGGAGGGGGGGGAGGGAGGCCCGAAGGAGGCAACAAGTTAAGGGTTAGTATATAGAGGCGGGAGCGGCCGGAGTCAGCATGGGTGAGCTGACTCACGGAAGCACAATGGGGGGGAAACCAGAGCTAAGCCAATGCTTGGCGGGGGGGGGGGGGGGGGGGTTTGGGGGGGGGTGCTGCTTTGCTGACTGAAGGGGAGCCAGGTGAGGGCTATGGATGGAGAGTCGGGCAAGGGGGCCGCCGGGGGGAGAGCTGGAGGAGGGAGGCGGGGGCACGCGGTTGGCCGAAAAAGGGAGATGGCTAGTCGGCGGGATGGGGGGGGGGGGGGGGGGGGGGGGGGGTGGTTACCCGTCCGACCAGGCTGATCACGTGGAACGTGAGGGGCCTGAATGGGCCGGTCAAGCGGTCCCGCGTGTTCTCGCATTTAAAGGGGGTGAAGGCGGACGGGGCCATGTTGCAAGAGACGCACTTAAAGCTCGCGGACCAGACGAGGCTAAGGAAAGGATGGGTGGGACAGGTGTTTCACTCGGGGTTAGACTCAAACGCCAGAGGAGTTGGCTATTTTGGTCAGTAAACGAGTGGCATTTGAGGCGGGGAGCATCGTGGCGGATAAGGGGGGCAGGTATATAATGGTGAGTGGAACGCTGCAGGGGGCCTGGGTGGTGTTAGTGAATGTATATGCCCCGAACTGGGACGATGCGGACTTTTGAGGCGAGTGTTGGGTAGGATCCCAGACTTGGAGATAAGTCACCTGACTATGGGAGGGGACATTAATACGGTCCTGGATCCGAGCTTGGATCGTTCCAAGTCCAGAACGGGAAAGTGGCCGGCGGTGGCCAGAGCCTTGTGGGAGTTCATGGGCCAGATGGGGGGAGTGGACCCCTGGAGGTTTCTGCGGCCAAATGTTGCTAACTTTGCCTTAGTTTAATTGCTATGTTTTAACACCTTTGCTCTTGAGTCGCCAGGTATCTTTATGATACCGCCACGTGGTTCAAGTCCGAGTAATGATCAATAATCCAATACACCGCTTAGTAAGATTTAAATCAAAGCACATTTATTATACACAGTAATCACTACTCATGTACAACTTCTACGTCTAAACTACTTCTACAGCTAACAGGCCAATACTTAACTTGGAACTGGCCCACCAGGTCAGGGAAACAAATGGCCTTTCGTTCGGGTTCTGAGCCTGCGGGATTCGAAGTTGGTACAGATTGGTAGCTAGGAGCGCCTATCTCGTAGCGAGCGTTGAAGTAAGACTTACAGTTTTGAGCGGCTGTTGAAGAGTGAAGAGCTGGAGAAGCGGTGAAGAGAGCGCCTTGAACTTGGGACTCTATTCTTATAGTCCCCAGGGGCTTCCCACCTTCCGGGGCGGACCCTGTACCTGGTCCCAAGTGATTGGACTTTGTCCCAATTGCTTGGTTTGATTTTCTCCAATACTGGAGCGGTTCCCTGATCGATGGGCGGTCTTGAGGTGGTCGTTCACCTCCCATTGTGTAGGCTTCTGCTGGCGCCGAGGAGTCTGGTTTGGCTTTGTGTGTCTAAATGTTGCTCGTTGTTCCCGGGGATTTCTCATTAATATGCAGGTGCCTGGTGTTTTGTTATGCTGATGGTTGCCGGTATCGATCTTGTCTGGCCTTTCCAGAGGTAAATACACAGTCAACCTGCAGCTGCTCGTTTTTGTCCTGTTGGCTGATTTTCCCATCAGTCTTTGCCATTCGCCATTTTAAATCGGGAGTTGGCCATTTTAAGTGGCTACACAAGGACGAAGGAGTTTTCCTTTTTCTCCCATGTCCTCGAGTCTATTCGCAAATAGACTTCTTTGTGTTGAGTAGGGCGTTAATCCCGAGGGTGGAGGGGGTAGAATACTCGGCCATTGCGGTCTTGGACCATGCCCCGCACTGGATAGACCTGCGACTGGGGGCGGAACGGAGGTGCTGGGGCGGCCCTGTGATGGCTGTCCGTGTAGGTCGTACGCGTCGAGCGGCGTAGCAGATGGTGGCCAAGATGGCGGCCCCCGTTGGTCGAGCGTGGCGGGCGGTGAGGAAGATGCGTCCAAGGTGGCGGCCCCCATGGATCGCACGTGGCTGGCCACGAAGGGGAGGATGGCCAAGATGGCAGCCCCCATGAGTCGCACATGGTATGTGGAGGCGGAGTCGGCAGACACGCTGCCACCTTGCGGGGTCTGCGGGCCTGTGAGTCTGTGGATCGGGTCTGTGAGTTCGAGTTATTAGACCTGGCCGGGCAGACCTTGGCGAAGTGTCCTTTTCGCACACAGCTGCTGCAGTTCGCGTTGCGGGCCGGGCAGTGCAGTCGGGGCCGCAAAAGTAGCGGGGTAGCCCCCCAAGATGGGCAGGCGGCCACGCAGCACAGGCCTGGGGTAGTCTCAGGTCGGGGGCCGACGAGGGGGGGTCGCGTGATCAGCCGGGAACGCAGAAAGTCTTTGAAAAGCGGCCTCCAGAGGGGTAGCCAGTTTTACCGTGTCGTCCAGGTCCTGGGCCCCTTTTTCGAGCAGGTGCTGTCTCACATAGTTCGATCGGACCCCCGCCACGTAAACGTCTCGGACGGCGAGCTCCATATGCTGAGTGGCCGTAACGGCCTGGTAGTTACAGTTGCGCGCGAGGGCTTTGAGGTCGCGTAGGTAATCATCTAGCGACTCCCCGGGGCGCTGGCGGCGAGTGGTGAAGATGTGTCGCGCGTAGACCTCGTTCACAGGCCGCACATAGAGCCGTTCGAGTAGTGCGAGGGCCTCTGTATAGGAAGCGGTTTCGTCGAGCTGGACAGAAATGCGATGGCTCACCTGTGCGTGGAGGAGGCTCAGCTTCTGTTCGTCAGTGACGGATGGCGTTAACGACGCGGTGAGATAGGCCTTGAAGCATCAAAGCCAGTGTGAAAAAATGTCTTTCGCCTCCGCGGCCTGTGGATCGAGTTCCAGTCTGTCAGGTTTGAGGGCTGATTCCATCGTAGTATTTTAAGCTGATTAAATTGATGCGACCATCAATTCACTCGAAGACACGTGGAGAAGTAAATCAGCTTAGAACTGAGCCTGCCTGTGACCGGTACAACACTGAAGGCGGCCCCGCAGGTCAGCAGTTCTCATACTTCCTGTAAGGGGGGTGGAGCCATGGGCGGAGCCCGTACATGCCCCAGCATATCCCCTGTGGGTGAAGCCACACAATGGCCCATAGGTAGAGCCCACAGGGTTAATAACATAACACAGTGCACTGGTGAATTATCAGTAATTATACATTCACCACAAGGAGGCTCCTGAATATTATTATGATGCCCTCGGAGGGGTGGGAGGTGGAGGTGGTGGCTGCGATGGACGCGGAGAAGGCCTTTGACAGGGTGGAGTGGGTGTATCTGTGGGAGGCGCTAGGCAGGTTTGGATTTGGGGAGGGATTTATAGGGTGGGTCAAGCTGCTGTATCAGGCCCCTGTAGCGAGTGTGTCCACAAACCGACTAAGGTCGGAATATTTCAGGCTGCATCGGGGACGAGACAGGGGTGTCCCCTGTCCCCGTTGCTGTTTGCCCTGGCAATCGAGCTGTTGGCCATTGCGCTCAGGACTTCGGGGGATTGGAGGGGACTGGTGCGCGGAGGGGAGGAGCACCGGGTCTGCCTCTACGCGGATGACCTGCTGTTGTATATTTCGGACCCGTTAGAGGGGATGGGGGAGGTCATGCGGATCCTGGGGGACTTCGGGAGGTTCTCGGGGTATAAGTTGAACATGGGGAAGAGTGAGCTGTTCGTGGTCCATGGTAGGGGCCAGGAGGAGAGACTGAGGGAGCTCCCGCTCAGGATAGTGGAGAGGAGCTTTCGGCACTTGGGGATACAAGTGGCCAGGAACTGGGATGCCCTGCACAGGCTCAACTTAACCCGGCTAGTGGAGCAGATGGAGGGAGAGTTTAAAAGGTGGGATATGCTCCCGCTTTCCTTGGTGGGACGGGTGCAGACTGTGAAGATGATGGTTCTCCCCAGGTTCATCTTCGTATTTCAGTGCCTCCCCATTTTCATCCCCAAGTCCTTCCTTAAGCGGGTGAATAGAATTGTTACGGGATTTGTGTGGACGAATAAAACCCCGCAAGTCAAAAGGGTATTCTTGGAGCGTAGCCGGAGGGGGTGGGGGAGGACTGGCTCTGCCGAACTTCTGCAGTTATTACTGGGCGGCCAATGTGGCCATGATCAGGAAATGGATAGTGGAGGAGGGGGCGGCGTGGGGGCGGTTGGAGGCGGCGACTTGTAGAGGCACCAGTCTAGGGGCACTTGTTATGGCTCCGCTGCCGTTCTCGCCGACGCGATACACCACTAGTCCGGTGGTGACGGCGGCACTGAGGATCTGGGGGCAGTGGAGGAGACACAGGGGAGAGGAGGGGGCCTTGGTGTGGACCCCGATACGGAATAACCACAGATTTGCTCCGGGTAGGTTGGATGGGGGATACCAAGGCTGGTATAGGGCAGGTATTAGGAGGATGGGGGACCTGTTAATAGATGGGACTTTCCCTCGCATGCAGGCGCTGGAGAAGTTCGGCCTACCCCCGGGGAATGCGTTCGGGTACCTACAGGTTTGGGACTTTGTTAGAAAACAGGTGGGGACATTTCCCCTGCTGCCCCCACGTAGGATCCAGGACAGGGTGGTGTCTGGCATCTGGGTAGGGGAGGGGAAGGTGTCGGACATATATCAGGAGCTGCAGGAGGTGGAGGAAGCCTCAGTGGAGGAGTTGAAGGGAAAGTGGGAGGAGGAGCTGGGTGAGGAGCTGGATGAGGGCCTGTGGGCCGACGCCCAGGGCAGGGTGAACTCCTCCTCATCATGTGCCAGGCTCAGTATAATTCAGTTTAAGGTGGTGCATCGGGCGCATATAACGGCGGCAAGAATGAGTAAGTTTTTTGGGGTGGAGGACAGATGCCCGAGATGTGCAGGGAGTCCGGCGAACCATGCCCATATGTTTTGGGCATGCCCGGCACTTAAAGAATTCTGGCAGGGGTTTGCGAGGGTGATGTCTAGGATTTTAGACACGCCGGTGAAGGCGAGTCCAACAGTAGCGATATTTGGGGTGTCGGAGGATCCGGGAGTGCAGGAAGCGAAAGAGGCCGAGATGCTGGCCTTTGCCTCCCTGGTAGCCCGGAGATGGACCTTGCTAATGTGGAGGGACTCGAATCCCCCGGGTGTGGAGACCTGGGTTAGTGATATGGCGGGGTTCCTCAGCCTGGAGCGAATAAAGTTCACCTCGAGAGGATCCTTGATGGGGTTCTCCCGGCAGTGGCAACCTTTCCTTGACTTTCTAGGGGAGCAGTAAGTGTCAGCAGCAGCAGCATCCTGGGGGGGGGGGGGGGGGGGTTCAGGTGGGGGTACTGTTGATATAATGTGAGTTGGGCATTGAGACAAAACCCACCTTGTTCTGCTTAAAGAAAAGGAAAAACTTTTCTGTTGTGTAAGTAGTTTCACTGTAAGCTTTGGGATATGTTGATTGTTATTTTTTATTATCTGTATTTCTATTTTTGTTATGTAAAAACGCTCATTGGAAAAACTTTAATAAAACATTTATTTAAAAAAAACATGCTCCAGCCTCAGCCTGATACAATTCAAGGTCGTTCACCGGGCTCACATGACAGCTGCCCGGATGAGCAGGGTCTTTGGGGTTGAGGACAGGTGTGCAAGGTGTGCGGGGGCCAGCGAACCATGTTCATATGTTTTGGGCATGTCCGAAGCTTAGGGGATTTTGGCAGGGGTTTTGCGGACATCATGTCCATGGGGTTAAAAACGAGGGTGGCACTGAGTCCAGAGGGGGCGATTTTCGGGGGGTGTCGGAAGACCCGGGAATCCAGGAGGAGAAAGAGGCAGACGTTCTGGCCTTTGCTTCCCTGGTAGCCCGGAGACGGATTCTATTAGCTTGGAGGGACTCAAAGTCCCCGAAGTCGGAGACCTGGCTGTCTGACATGGCTAGCTTTCTCTGTTTGGTGAAAAACAAGGTCGCCTTGAGAGGGTCACTGTTAGGGTTCACCCGGAAGTGGCAACCGTTCGTCGGCTTCTATGCAGGAAATTAAACGTCAGCAGAAGTGGCGGGGGGGGGGGGGGGTTTAGTTTAGTTTAGAGTAGGGGGGTTAGGAAAGGTGGGACCTGTGAGGGAGGAAGCTGGCTATATTTATAGATTCATGTACATTGTTTATTTTGTTGTTGTTGTAACACCAAAAAAACCTCAATAAAATGTTTATTAAAAAAAATAAGGTGGAACAGGAAGCCCTTACAGGATGTGTCTCGTTTGAACGATGGTCCCTCTGCTCCCTCAGTGCCAAACTTCCGACACTCCAGCACTCCCTCAGTACTGGCCCCCTGACAGTGAGGACTCCCTCAGTACTGAACCTCTGACAGTGCAGCAGTCCCTCAGTACAGACTCTCTGACAGTGCAGCATTCCCTCAGTACTGACCATCCGACAGTACAGCACTCCCTCAGTACTGACCCTCTGACAGTGCAGCACTCCCTCAGTACTGATCCTCCGACAGTCCAGCACTCCCTCAGTACTGACCTTCGGACAGTATGGCGGTCCCTTAGTACTGATGATCCGACAGTGCAGCACTCCCTCAGTACTGAACATCCGACAGTGCAGCACTCACTCAGTACTGACGATCCGACAGTGCAGCACTCCCTCAGTACTGATCCTCTGGCAGTGCAGCACTCCCTCAGTACTGATCCTCCGACAGGGCAGCACTCTCTGAGTACTGACCCTCTGACAGTGCAGCACACCCTCAGCACTGACCATCTGACAGTGCAGCATTCCCTCAGTACTGACCATCCGACAGTACAGCACTCCCTCAGTACTGACCCTCTGACAGTGCAGCACTCCCTCAGTACTGACCCTCTGACAGTGCAGCGCTCCCTCAGTACTGACCCCCTGACAGTGCAGTGCTCTCTCAGAACTGACCCTCTGACATGGCAGCACTCTCTCAGTACTGACCCTCTGACTGTGTAGCACTCCCGAAGTACTGACCCTCTGACAGTGCAGCACTCCCTCAGTACTGACCCTCGATTAGTGCAGCACTCCCTCAGTACTGACCCTCTGACAGTGTAGCACTCCCTCAGTGCTGACCCTCTGACAGTGCAGCACTCCCTCAGTACTGATCCTCCGACAGTCCAGCACTCACACAGTACTGACCATCCGACAGTCTAGCACTCCCTCAGTACTGACCATCTGACAGTGCAGCAGTTTATCGGTACGAACCATCCAACAGTGCTGCACTCCCTCAATACTTGCTTTCTGACAGCGCGGCACTCCCTCAGCACTGACCCTTTGACAGTACAGCACTCCCTCAGTACTGACACTCTGACAGTGCAGCAGTCCCTCAGTACAGACTCTCTGACAGTGCAGCATTCCCTCAGTACTGACCATCCGACAGTACAGCACTCCCTAAGTACTGACCCTCTGACAGTGCAGCACTCCCTCATTACTGATCCTCTGACAGTGCAACACTCCTTCAGCACTGACCCTCTGACAGTGCAGCACTCCCTCACTACTGACCCACTGTCAGTGCAGCACTCCCTCAGTACTGACCCTCGATTAGTGCAGCACTCCCTCAGTACTGACCCTCTGACAGTGCGGCACTCACTCAGTACTGACCCTCGATTAGTGCAGCACTCCCTCAGTACTGACCCTCGATTAGTGCAGCGCTCCCTCAGTACTGTCCCACTGTCAGTGCAGCACTCCCTCAGTACTGACCCTCTGACAGTGCAGCACTCCCTCAGTACTGACACTCTGACAGTGCAGCAGTCCCTCAGTACAGACTCTCTGACAGTGCAGCATTCCCTCAGTACTGACCATCCGACAGTACAGCACTCCCTAAGTACTGACCCTCTGACAGTGCAGCACTCCCTCATTACTGATCCTCTGACAGTGCAACACTCCTTCAGCACTGACCCTCTGACAGTGCAGCACTCCCTCACTACTGACCCACTGTCAGTGCAGCACTCCCTCAGTACTGACCCTCGATTAGTGCAGCACTCCCTCAGTACTGACCCTCTGACAGTGCGGCACTCCCTCAGTACTGACCCTCGATTAGTGCAGCACTCCCTCAGTACTGACCCTCGATTAGTGCAGCGCTCCCTCAGTACTGTCCCACTGTCAGTGCAGCACTCCCTCAGTACTGACCCTCTGACAGTGCAGCACTCCCTCAGTACTGACCTTCTGTCAGTGCAGCACTCCCTCAGTACTGACCTTCTGTCAGTGCACCACTCCCTCAGTACTGAGCATCCGACAGTACAGCACTCCCTCAATACTGACCCTCTGACAGTGCACCACTCCCTCAGTACTGACCCTCTGACAGTACAGCACTCCCTCAGCACTGACCCTCTGACAGTGCAGCACTCCCTCAGTACTGAGCATCCGACAGTACAGCACTCCCTCAATACTGACCCTCTCACAGTGCAGCGCTCCCTCAATACTGACCCTGTCACAGTGCAGCGCTCCCTCAGTACTGACCCTCTGACAGTGCAGCACTCCCTCAGTACTGACCCTCTGACAGTACAGCACTCCCTCTATACTGACCCTCTCACAGTGCAGCGCTCCCTCAATACTGACCCTCTGACAGTGCAGCACTCCCTCAGCACTGACCCTCTGACAGTGCAGCACTCCCTCAGCACTGACCCTCTGACAGTGCAGCACTTCCTCAGTACTGACCCTCTGACAGTACAGCACTCCCTCAGCACTGACCCTCTGACAGTGCAGCACTCCCTCAATACTGACCCTCTGACAGTGCAGCACTCCCTCAGTACTGACCCTCTGACAGTGCAGCACTCCCTCAGCACTGACCCTCTGACAGTGCAGCAGTCCCTCAGTACTGACCCTCTGACAGTGCAGCACTCCCTCAGTACTGACCCTCTGACAGTGCAGCACCCCCTCAGCACTGACACTCTGACAGTGCAGCAGTCCCTCAGTACTGACCCTCTGACAGTGCAGCGCTCCCTCAGTACTGACCCTCTGACAGTGCAGCAGTCCCTCAGTACTGACCCTCTGACAGTGCAGCACTCCCTCAGTACTGACCCTCTGACAGTGCAGCACTTCCTCAGTACTGACCCTCTGACAGTGCAGCACCCCCTCAGCACTGACACTCTGACAGTGCAGCAGTCCCTCAGCACTGACCCTCTGACAGTGCAGCAGTCCCTCAGTACTGACCCTCTGACAGTGCAGCACTCCCTCAGTACTGACCCTCTGACAGTGCAGCACTCCCTCAGCACTCACCCTCTGACAGTGCAGCACTCCCTCAGTACTGACCCTCTGACAGTACAGCACTCCCTCTGTTCCTCTCTGGGGGTGTCAAAACTGATCGTTAAAGCAGAATGAGGTGAGCGAAGCAGGTTTTCTCTCTTTATTCTCTCTCTAACATTGGGCTCAAGTTAAACACACCCTGCCTTGAACATGGTGCCTGCTCTCCCTGCCGCCATCCTGCCATGTGTCTCACCGCCTCCTTGCGGCTGTCGCGGAACAGGTTGCCCAGAGTTTCTGCCATCGCTTCCACCACCGGCAGGTGCCTGTTCTCTTGCTGAATGTTTTTATTTTCCAGTGAATAAGGAGATATCAAAACTATTGTCCAAGTTGCCAGAATGACTTGTCCGAACACGATAAAGAAACAGACTTGCAATTTTAAGGTTCAGCAACATAAAGACCTGAGAATTCTGCCCTCTTCTCAGCGTTCTGAAATAATGGCTCCCAATAATCGATCACCAGAACCGTACTGTTTAACCATCCACATCTTGCCCCATGGTAAGAACATACCAGGGGTGTGTTTGAGGCTACCAAGCCCAACCCCAAGGGTTTTCTTTCCCTCAGTACCGTTCGGTTCCCCTGCCCTACATCCCCTGTACTCTGGGTGGCGTCTCCCTTATCTCTGCTCCTATCCCCGCACTCTCATTTCTTCTTCTTTTGTCTGGTTTGCCCCACCCTACCCTCCTTATCGGCTGCTGGTCACAAACATGTCCTCAGACAGGTTCGGAAATTGCTACCATGTGTTGCGGAATCTTTCTTCCGATCCTCTGATGGTCAATTTTATCTTCTTCAATTTGAGGGATTCTGCTCGTCTCTGGCCTTGGGTGGTGCTGCTGATCGCCAGCCGAGCAGGAGTCTCCGGCGGGCAATCGGGGATGCGAAGGCTAGGGCATCTGCCCCTCTCCCCTGAACGAGCTCTGGCTGTTCCGAAATCTACTGAGCACCACAACACGTGCTGCAACACATCAAGTGGAGGCAGGGACTCCCCGGGGAATGGACGGTCGGAGGGCTCCCAGTAAGCAGCTTTCACCCAGACAAGTGCGGTGCTTCTGGGAAGTATGATCCCATCACTGGTACAGCGGCAGAAGCACATCCAGAAATGACAGGAGGAGGTGTCGGCAACTTGGTAGAACCTGCAAGTCCAGCTGCAGGAGTCTTCGGGCACAGGAGACGTTGGCAACAATGCGTGGCATTCAGACCAACACTGATAGGATGGCACCCGGCCGGAAGGCCTGTGCAAGATGCCAGAGCCACGTGTCAGGGCGCCCAAGGCTTGGGGTACACTGTGCAGAGGCTCAGGACATTGGAGCCCAGTCACAGGCAGACATGAGCCGGGCCCACATGGAGAATGCTGCAGTGCTCCAGAGCTCGGCACATTCACAAAGGGTCATGGTTGGGGGCATCGGGAGCACTGGTCAGGCGAGGGAGGGCCTCCAGGACTGGCAGTGCCAGGTGATGGTGGCACCTCTGGAGCTCACTCCAGCCTCACCGTGTTCCATGGAGTAGCCCGGGGGGGCGAGCGAGCACCTTGAGGGAGGAGGAAGTGATAGGGCCCATCACATTCGCCGATCAGCCGGAGAATCGCAGTTCCTAACCAAATCGGGGGCGGCGCCGCTTTCGCGATGCTCCGCCCCCTCCAAAGCGGCGGACTCAGAGAGTACGCCGCGCCACATATCGACGGCCTCAGGACATTGCCTCAGGCTCGCCCCCTGATGCTCAGCCCCTGACCGGCCAAGTTCCCGATGGCATGAGACGCAGGAGAGAGAGAGAGAGAGAGAGAGGGAGAGAGAGAGAGAGAGGGAGAGAGAGTTAACATTTCAGGTCAATGACCTATCTTCAGGACAAGAAAGTGGAGATTTTTGATCAGCCTGTATGCTGAGGGACAGATAGTATCAGGAGCTGATGACCGGTAGGGACAGCCACCTCTCCAGTTTAACTGGAGACCCGAATGCAGTCTTGCTAAAATATTGCAAATGATGAAAATCCTGAAGGGACAGAACCTGTGATTTCTCTGCACGTTCATAGAAAATAAAAGGTGGGCCTGCATTTATATAGCGCCGCTCACAACCACATTACAGCCAGTGAACGTGGAAATGAAGGAAAGACTTGGATTAATGATGACGTTTCACCGCATCGTCAATACATTAAAACCAGTGAGAGACTTGCTGACAGGTCTGGGGAATGTGTGTGCAAATAATATATCTGCCATGCAAATAAATAAAAGAAGTAATGAGATAATGAATTGGATATTCGGGATATTAAAGGGTACAGGAAATGGCTAGGGTAGAGGGGTTAGATGGCTGGGTTATTACAGCGGTACAAACTTGTGGGCAGAGTGGGATTAGACTGGGTAGGATATTAAAGGGTGTGGGGAGTAAGCAGGAGAGTTGTAATCCAATCTTTCATTTGTTTTTTCAGCTGGTGTTACCCAGGGTGATTGTGGTACGGTTGTATTCTGTCTCACGTAGAGGGCTGGAAGCTTGTATAGTTGAACAAGAACGATACACATATATACAGGATACAGGCCTGACTCGTTGCTATCTTCATACTGACTTCTACCAGACTCACTACTGCACACTACTTCTCCCATCTGATTCTCTGCATCGTAATGTGGGCTATCCTGTTTTCCAAGTCCCATCACGTAACCCTTTCAGCGCAGAACATCCTAATACTCTGGTTTCCTCCCACAGTCCAAAGATGGGCACGAAGGGTGGATTGGCCATGCTAAATTGCCCCTTAATGCCCACGGATGTGCAGGTTAGGTTGTGGGGTTACAAGGATAGGGTGTAAGGATTAGAGTGTGAATGGGTGCTTCGTTCGAAGGGTGGGTGCAGACACGATGGGCTGAATGGCTTCCTTCTGCACTGTAGGGATTCTATGATGCTATGACTACACCTCCTGTTGCTTCACAGCGCCAGGGTCCCAGGTTCGATTCCCGGCTTGGGTCACCGTCTGTGCGGAGTCTGCACGTTCTCCCCGTGTCTGCGTGGGTTTCCTCCGGGTGCTCCGGTTTCCTCCCACAGGTCCCGAAAGATATGCTGTTAGGTAATTTGGACATTCTGAATTCTCCCTCTGTGTACCCGAAGAGGCGCCGGAATGTGGCGATGAGGCGATTGTCACAGTAACTTCATTGCAGTGTTAACATAAGCCTACTTTTGACAATAAAGATTATTCAATAAAGTTTAACCCAGATGTATTTACAATGATATTTATATGCTGCTTCTTCTCCACTGCTGACATGTGGCAAGTAACATTCGCACCACACAAGTGCCAGGCAATGACCTTCAACAAGAGAGGATCTAACCATTGCCCTTGACACTCAATGACATTACCACCATTGACTCCCCTACTATCAACATCCTGGGGGATACCATTGGCCAGAAACTGAACTGGACTAGCCATAATAATACTGTGGCTACAAGAGCAGGTCAAGGCTAGGAATCCTACAGTGAGTAACTCACCTCCTGACACCCCCAAAGCCTGTCCACCATCTACAAGGCACAAGTCAGGAGTGTGATGGAATACTCTCCCCTTGCCTGGATGAGTGCAGCTTCAACAACACTCAAGAAGCTCGACACCATCCAGGACAAAGCAGCCCCGCTTGATTGCTCCTCCTTCCACAAGCATTCCCTCCCTCCACCACTGATGAACAGTGGCAGCCGTGTGTACCATCTACAAGATGCACTGCAGGAACTCACCAAGGCTCCTTTAACAGCACCTTCCAAACCCATGACTACTGCCATCAAGAAGGTCAAGGGCAACAGATACCTGGGATCACCATCACCTAGAAACTCCCCTCCAAGTCATTCACCATGCCTAAGGGTCTTAGATATAGAACATAGAACATTACAGCGCAGTACAGGCCAATTTAGTGCCCATGTCCAATGATCAAAGTTTGTTTGCTTTACCCTTTAAAATTCTACGGAAATCTGCTCCGGCTCTTTCTGGAGATTCTGAAATTTCTGCCAATGAGTTTCAGAGACTATCATAGAATTTACAGAGCAGAAGGAGGCCACCCGGCCCATCGAGTCTGCACCGGCTCCTGGAAAGAGCACCCTACCCAAGGTCAACACCTCCACTCTATCCCCACAACCCAGCAACCCCACCCAACACTAAGGGTAATGTTGGACACTAATGGCAATTTATCATGGTCAATCCACTTAACCTGCACATCTTTGGACTGTGGGAGGAAACCAGAGCACCCGGAGGAAACCCACGCACACACGGGGAGAACGTGCAGACTCCGCGCAGACAGTGACCCAAGCCGGAATCGAACCTGGGACCCTGGAGCTGTGAAGCAATTGTGCTATCCACAATGCTACCGTGCTGCCCCTTTTTTTTTTACCATAGACCATCTTGGAAGTAGCGAGAATGGCCTTTTTTACACCTGTAGAAACCTCTTCAGGGAGCAGGCCTAAACTTGGTATGGGACAAAAGCCAATTTGAGTCCATGTTGGTTCAAGTTAGTGAATTTTTATTCCAAGCATGCAGGGGAATGCTTCAGTGAACGGAAGCATTTCTAAACAGCAGCGACAGCAGCACAGACCCACACCCAGTGCAGTTCCATTGAAGGACCTCAGGGGCAGGGTCCGAGTCCTCCCCCGGCAGAGAGGTTGGGGCAGATGTGAGCACAGTGCGAAGGCCCATGCAAGGAATTCTACGCTCACCCCCTCGCCCCGACCCTGCCCCGCATGGGGGAGTGTAAAATTCAGGCCCTTTTTAAAGATGTATAAATGGGAGTTGTCGTTCTCTCTGTCCTTGAGGGGAGCCGGACTGCAGGGAGAGCGGGCCAGAACTTTGCTGCTACAGCCCTGTCTCCAACTTTCAGACTTGCAGGGTGGAGGGAGCTGTGCCTCAATTGTATAGAAACTTTGTCAATCCCCAATCTGAAGTAACTGTGTGGTGGGGCACCTCATAATACCAGAATACGACAAGAAATAGGAAGAGGAATTAGTCTTTAGGCCCATTGAGCCTGCTCCTCCATTCAAAAAAAATTATGGCTAATCTGATTAGCCAGCTCCAGCTACCGATCCCGGCGCGAACTGTGCGCCGCGGGATCCACGCATGCGCAATGGCACCGGCCCCAACCCGCGCATGCGCAGTGGCCTCCTTCAACGCGCCGGCCCCAACGCAACATGGCGCAGGACTACAGGGGCCGGCGTGTAGGAAAGGAGGCCCCCAGCCACGGAGGCCGGCCCGCCGGTCGGTGGGCCCCGATCGCGGGCCAGGCCACATCGGAGGCCCTCCCCCGGGGACGGACCCCCCCCTACCCCCCAAAGGCCACCACCTGACCCTTACACGGCGAGGTCCCGCCGGCCCAGAGCAGGTTAGAACGGCCCTGGCGGGGCGCGGCTCATTTCTTACAGCCGCTCGGCCCATCCGGACCGCGACCGGCGCCAACCACGCCGGCGCCAATTGCGCCGATTTTCCGCTCTGTGGAGAATCGCGTGTAGGCGTTGGGGCGGGGTGGCCCTTTCGCGGGTATTCTCCGGCCCAGGGCTGGGAGAATCCCGCCCCCTGTGATTCCCCCCCCCCGGTCTAGATTCCCCCATGAGAGGAACGATCCTCTCAGCACCTTCCCTGTCATATCCCCTCAGTATCTTATATGTTTCAATAAGATCATTCTCATAAACTCTAAAGAGACAGGCCCAACCTGCTCAGCCTTTCCTCGAAGACAACCCTTTCTTTCCAGGAATTGGTCCAGTGAATTGCTTCCAATGCAAGTATATCCCTCCTTAAGTAAGGAAAAGGTGGCCCAGTGGTTAGCACTGTTGCCTCACAGCACCAGGGACCCGGGCTCAATTCTGGCCTTGGGTGACGCCTGTGTGGAGTTTGCACATTGTCCCAGTGTCTGCGTGTGTTTCCTCCGGGTGTTCCGGTTTCCTCCCACAGTCCAAAAATGTGCGGGTTAGGTTGACTGGCCGTGCTAAATTGCCCTTTGTGTCCAAAGATGTGTAGGTTTGGTGAGGTTATGGAGGTTACAGGGATAGGGTGAGGGAGTGGGGCTAGGTAGGGTGCTCTTTCAGAGGGTCAGTGCAGACTCAATGGGCCGAATGGCCTCCTTCTGCACTGCAGGAATTCTATGAAACCAAAACTGTATACAGTGCTTCAGGCATGGCCTGACCAACGCCCTGTACAGCTGTCACGTGACTTCTCTGCTTTTGTCACCCATTCCCCTTGCAATAAAGGCCAACATTCCATTTGCCTTCCTAACCACTTGCTGTCCCTGCAGGCTGACATTTTGTGATTGATGTACCAGGTCACCCAGATCCCTCTGCAGCAGTCTGCAGTCTCTCTTTATCTAGATAATATTTTGCTTTTCTATTCTGTCCGGTTCTTATCTATGCCCCCAAACCCTGTTGGAGTTTGCACGAACACAGTGCACTAACCAATAATACAATACACAAATCACTAAAACACTAATCACTAACACAATCCACTAACCATTAACTCAGTACAGTAACCACTAGCACAGTGCACTAACTACCAATGCACTAACCATTAACCATTAACTCAGTACAGGAACCATTAACACAGTGCACTAACCACATGTGACCAATTGGAAATCCAGATGTGCAAACTTTAATTTTTGACTGGAAAACAATAAATATTAGACGCTGTCATTGTTAATGCGGATTGAGAATCCCTTATTCGAAATTCCGAAATCCACACTTTTTCAGTGGCGGCTGTTCCTTGTGCTGTGTCCCGCTCCTGCGGCCAAACACATGTGCGCCCATGTATCTTTCCAATTGACGGCACTAGTTTGTTGCACCAAAAGAGTTGAACCAGGCACCTGGTTCCGTCGGAATTCCCTCCCCTCCCCGCCAGACCCAGCATTGACCGGCGACTCCGAGCAATGTTCAAGGGTCTTTGCAGCTCAGTGTTCCAAAATTCAAAACATTGCAGAATCCGAGACACTTCCGGCCCGTAGCATTTTGATTAAGGGTTACTCACGTTTGCATGCTTTATACATGTGAATTCTAATCTTTTTGTTCAGTTGGTAACAAGGAGGTGAGACCTCAAGCAGAGTGTGAGAGTGGGTTTGTGACTGTGTTACTTCCATCGTTCCTGAATGGTTATGCAATGTTGTGAAGGGAGATATATCAATTATACAGCATGTCCAGCTCAGAAACATACCATTCAGCCCAACCAGTCTGTGCTAGCTTACCCTGCACACCAGCCTCCACCAAACCCATGTCTGATTTAGATTCTCCTTAATGCAGGGGGGCGGTTAGTTCAATTGGCTGGACGGCTGCTTTGTGATGCAACGCGCGCTAGCAACGCAGGTTCAATTCCCATACCAGCCGAGGTTATCATGAAGGCTCCGCCTTCACAACTTTGCCTCTCACCCGGGTATCACAGCGGCTGCCTCACGGCGCCGAGGTCCCAGGTTCGATCCCGGCTCTGGGTCACTGTCCGTGTGGAGTTTGCACATTCTACCCGTGTTTGCGTGGGTTTCGCCCCCACAACCCAAAGATGTGCAGGGTAGGTGGATTGGTCACGTTAATTGCCTCTTAATTGGAAAAGATGAATTGGGTACTCTAAATTTATGAAAGAAACCAAACAAACAAAAACTTTGCCCCTCACCCGAGGTATGATGAATCACCACCAGTCAGCTCTTCACTAACAGTGGTTAGCGCTGCTGCCTCACAGCGCCAGGGAGCCAGGTTCCATTCCGGCCTCGGGTGACTGTCTGTGTGGAGTTTGCACGTTCTCCCCGTGTCTGAGTGGGTTTCCTCCGGGTGCTCCGGTTGCCTCCCGGAGCCCAAAGTTGTGCAGATAGGTGGGTTGGCCGTAATAAATTGCCCCTTGGTGTCCAAAGATGTGAAGGTTGGGAGTTATAGGGATAGGGCGGGCAAGTGGGCCTAAGTAGGGTGCTCTTTGGGGGTAGGTGCAGACTCGATGGGCCGAATGGCCTCCTTCTGCACTGTAAGGATTCTATGGATTCTCTCAAAGGGGAGAGCAGCATATTAACCTCTGGGAATATGAAAACTTTCATACATAATAATAATCGCTTATTGTCACAAGTAGGCTTCAATGAAGTTACTGTGAAAAGCCCCTAGTCGCCACATTCCGGCGCCTGTTCGAGGAGGCTGGTACGGGAATTGAACCCGCGCTGCTGGTCTTGTTCTTCATTACAAGCCAGCTGTTTAGCCCACTGTGCTAAACCAGCCCCTTCACACATGTGTGTGAAGCACGTTTACCTGGATTGTGTGTGAGGTATTTTCTATCGAAATCAGTGGATTCGGTTACAACGGTGTCACCATAGCTTCCTTTGTTGTGGTTAGGCAGCACTTTCTATTGGACCACATGGTCCTCATCTCATGGTTTAAACCTGCTGCGCCAGATATGACCACTAGATGGGGGCTGTGTGCTAGAAATAGGTTCTCAGTCTTTTTCTGACCCTTTGACCACAGCAATATCACACCTTTAGCGTCATAAACCATCCCAGGTTGCTTCACAGGGACGTTCTCAAACAAAATTCGACATATAAGGTGACATTAGGGCCCTGTCAAAACCCCCACGAGGCCCACGGAGGAACTATCCTCAACCGTCTCGTGACGCTCGTGAAGAAGACCTTCCCAGGTAGGGGGCACAGGCCCACCCGGTTGAGGCTCGTTAGACCTGAATTAAAAGCCGGCCCGAGCAGGGACCGGCATGTTGGTTGTCCCAACGGGGTCTGTGATTGTGGATAGTTACTGTCGTGGGCAAGATCATTGTTTAAAAGTAAATAAATATTTTCCACCCTAACCGTTGGCTTCCTTGATCATTAAACTGGCTACGAGGAAAAAGGAGACTCCGGACTCGCTTTTCAACGCACCAAGCCACCCCGGGTGTCTAATGCGCACAAACGTGAGGGTGTAAGGTTTGAAGATGCCGTTGTTTGGTAAGCTAGAGGCCTTCGATGTGGACCTGGAGGATTGGAGTCAATATGCAGAACGGATGAGGTACTTCTTTAAGGCCAATGGTACCTTGGGGTAAGACTGTCAGGAGGTGATTCTCCTGACAGCCTGCAGGGCCCCGACATTTGGAATTGTAAAGAGCCTCACCTACCCAGCAGCACCGGACTCCAAATCGTTCGATGAGTCGGTTGCACTGGTGGCTGAACATTATGATCCGAAACCTTCCGTCACAATGTTCAACATGGCTGTGCGGTCTCTGGGTGAATCGGTAACTGACTTTTTGGCCCGTCGTAGGCGCTAGCGGAGTGCAGCGAGTTTGGGCAGTCCCTCTCGACAATGTTGAGAGACAGGCTTGTTTGTGGAATCATTTTTTTTTCTCTAGTGAGTGGGAAGTGAGAGAAAGGGGAGAACACTCAATTAGTCTAAGACAAGACAGTCTGAATGTGTGCATCAGTACACCAGAACAGGGCACCAATACCGTGAGCAGGATAATTAGCAGCCCTCCTATATCTGTGTGGGTTCCCTCCGGGTGCTCCAGTTTCCTCCCACAGTCCAAAGGTGTACAGGTTAGGTGGATTGGCCATGATCAATGTGTGGGGCTACAGGGATAGAGTAAGTGGGCCGAGAGTGTTCTTTTGGAGGATAGATGCAGACTCAGTGGGCCGAATGGCCTCCTTCTGCAGTGTCGGGATTCTATATAATGCAATGGGTATCACATTTGCCTCAAGTACATAAAGTCCCACATTCACAACCAGGCAGAAACATTATTAAAAAACTCATCTCAGTATGAGAAAAGTTCCATAACTCTGAACCTCCTCCTGTCTCAAAATGCATTCTGCAAAATGAGAAGGGCTGAAATTTCAGGACACTCTGATCGAACCCAGAGCAAACCTGTGACTGACTCGCAACATTCAGAGCGCAGATGGACAATTCCGGCTGACCCAGCGCGCTCCGAGTGAAGAAATTCATCTCTAATCTCTGATAGGACAAAACCATGAAGGCAAAACTTGGGCAGCAGGAGGTACTGTCATCGTGTTGTCAGTGGAATAAATAACACGGCCACACAAAGGAAGCTGTTGTTGGAGCCCACGTTAGACTTGAAACAGGCCATTAAGTTGTTGCTTACCCTGACAAAATGCGGATGAAGGGGTACAGGAGCATCAGGGGTCCATAGATTGCCCCACCTCCATACCGCACTCACACAACATCACAGTGCAATGCCAGAATGGCCAGATCACCTCCCAGGAGGTAGCCCAACAGTTGGGCCCAGTACTCAGGAGTCTCTGCAGACCTACGGGATACCACCCCGAGGACGAAGGGGAAGGCCGTCCTCGTTGTCAGACGTGCGATTGGAGGACACGTGGTGGTCAGGTGGGCATGGTCGTCAGGGCCATCAGAAATGGCAACACGAACGCCGCCCAGGGCAGCCGCTAATGTGGAACAACAGAACTTTCACCGGCTTCATACTGGGATCCTATCACCAACACTGCGAGACACCAAGGCCAAGTTAGCGACCTGCTGAGCATTGTGGGGACCCCCTTACCGGTGACACACAGCCGAGTCGGTCAGACTACCCATTAGTCATGGTGCAGGGACCAGGACCCAATCGCTGGGGGGTGACTGAACATAGAACATAGAACAATACAGCGCAGTACAGGCCCTTCGGCCCACGATGTTGCACCGAAACAAAAGCCATCTAACCTACACTATGCCATTATCATCCATATGTTTATCCAATAAACTTTTAAATGCCCTCAATGTTGGCGAGTTCACTACTGTAGCAGGTAGGGCATTCCACGGTCTCACTACTCTTTGCGTAAAGAACCTACCCCTGACCTCTGTCCTATATCTATTACCCTTCAGTTTAAGGCTATGTCCCCTCGTGCTAGCCATTTCCATCCGCGGGAGAAGGCTCTCACTGTCCACCCTATCTAACCCACTGATCATTTTGTATGCCTCTATTAAGTCTCCTCTTAACCTTCTTCTCTCTAACGAAAACAACCTCAAGTCCATCAGCCTTTCCTCATAAGATTTTCCCTCCATACCAGGCAACATCCTGGTAAATCTCCTCTGCACCCGTTCCAAAGCCTCCACGTCCTTCCTATAATGTGGTGACCAGAACTGTACGCAATACTCCAAATGCGGCCGTACCAGAGTTCTGTACAGCTGCAACATGACCTCCTGACTCCGGAACTCAATCCCTCTACCAATAAAGGCCAACACTCCATAGGCCTTCTTCACCACCCTATCAACCTGGGTGGCAACTTTCAGGGATCTATGTACATGGACACCTAGATCCCTCTGCTCATCCACACTTTCAAGAACTTTTCCATTAGCCAAATATTCCACATTCCTATTTTTCCTTCCAAAGTGAATCACCTCACACTTCTCTACATTAAACTCCATTTGCCACCTCTCAGCCCAGCACTGCAGCTTATCTATATCCCTCTGTAACCTGCTACTTCCTTCCACACTATCGACAACACCACCGACTTTAGTATCGTCTGCAAATTTACTCACCCACCCTTCTGCGCCTTCCTCTAGGTCATTGATAAAAATGACAAACAGCAACGGCCCCAGAACAGATCCTTGTGGTACTCCACTTGTGACAGAACTCCATTCTGAACATTTCCCATCAACCACCACCCTCTGTCTTCTTTCAGCTAGCCAATTTCTGATCCACTCTTTCAGCTAGCCAATTTCTGATTCACTGGTTACGAGTCCTCCATTTTGATTGGTAACACACTTTCCAGATGGGTACCGGAAACTTGTAAGAAGTCCTGGGTAAATATCCTGAACTATTCCAGAAGGGTCTGTGCAGAATAAAAAGGGCCAAGGTCCGTATGACCGTGGCCCCAGAGGCTCAACCCAGGCCTGTTCCCTACGCCTTACTCGCCAAAGTTGATGCAGAGCTAAGGCACCTGAAAGATCTGGGAATCATTCAGTTTGCGGAGTGGGCTGCACCGTAGTACCAGTTATGAAGCCAGACATGTCTACCTGATATTGCGGAGATGACAAACTCATGGCAAACAGGGCTTCACGCCTGGACCATTACCCGATGCCCATAATGGCCTGCAGAAGGAGCCCATTCGGCCCACTGAGTCTGCACCTACCCTCCAATAGAACACTCTAGGTCCACTTACCCTATCCCTGTAACCCATGCATTGATCGTGGCCAATCCACCTAACCTGTGCACCTTTGGACCGTGGGAGGTCACTCTCCTAGATTGACTGGAGAGTGTCCATTACAAAACTCGATACGAGCCATGCCTATTTCCAGGTGGAACTGGACTCTGCGTCCAGGAAATACGCAACTATAAACACCCATAAGGGGTTGTTTAAATAGACCCGCCTCCCATTCGGGGTCTGGTCGGCTCCGCCAACCTTCCACAGAGTAATGGAGGGTATTCTGCAAGGGCTGCTGAAGATAGCTGTATACTTAGATGAGGTGCTCATCACGGGTACCACTGACATGGAGCACATGGAAAACCTGGAAGAAGTGCTCAGACGGTTCTTCCAAGTTGGTGCCCGGCTGAAGAGAATAAAATGTGTGTTCAGAGCCAACACAGTAACGTACAGAGTGGACAGAGATGGTCTGCACCCTGTGTAGGACAAGGTTCAGGCCACAAAAGGGGGCCCCCAACTCCGAGGAACGCCACTGAACTCTGGTCATTTTTGGGCCTGGTGATTTATTACAGGAAATTCATCTCAAACCTGGCCCCCCTGTTGGCACCCCATTCACACACTGCGAAAGGAGAGCCAGTAGAGGGTTTGGGATGTCTTACAAGAGGAAGCTTTCGCCGGGGTGAAGATGCGTCTCTCATCCTCACAGCTCCTCACCCATTATGACCCAACCCGACCGCTAGTTTTGCCTTGTGATGCCTCCCCTTATGGCATTGGGGTGGTGCTGGCCCACAGATGGGACGATGGTATGGAGCGCCCTATTGTTTTTGCTTTGAGGACTCTAGCAGGCACAGAACGCTGCCCTACCCAAATAGAGAAGGAATGTTTGATGGTGATATTTGGGGTTAATAAGTTCCATCAGTGCATCTATAGACATCATTTCTTCACCGTGACTGATAACTAGCCTCTTTAAAGGGGACAAGAGGAGTCCCCCCATTACATTGGCCTGGGTTCTGCATTGGGCACTCTTGCTCGCTGCATATGAACACTCATTCCAGCATCGTGAAGGTACACACGCTGATGCCCATAGTCGTCTCCCCCTGCCCGTGAGTCCCCCGTTCCCACCAGTGGCAGATGCAGTTGCGGCGATCCTGAATTTTATGGATACTCTGCCAGTGACAGGTCGGACATGGACTCAAAGAGCCCCTAGGTTGTCGAAGCTCCGCCCCATGCTATTAAATGCTGGATTACAAGGGACGTCCCCTCCCCCAACATCCTTACAGCCAGAGGGAAAACATTCGGACTTCCCAGGTTGGGGGCCGAGGCCCACTCAGCTGGGGCTGGTTAGAACTGACCGCATCTTGGCTGCCCCAACAGGGACTGTGATTGGAGATAGTTACTGCCGTGGCAAGATGATTCTTTAGAAGTAAATAAATCTTTTCCTTCCCGACACTGGCTTCCTTTGTCATTAAAGTCACAAAGAAGCAGGTTGCATGGAGTTTGCGAGGAGAGAGGGGTAGCTTGGTGGAGGGGTTAACGGAGGGAATTGCAGAGTTTAGGCCCAGGCAGCAGGAGGCACGGCTGCCAATGTTGAAGATGATGGGAGGCGGTCTCTATCTCCGTGTAGATGCAGCAAGACCCGCTGACCCTTTTCCAGCATGACTCTGCTTTTATATCAGAGGGCTGTTCGGCTGGAGGAGATTACAGAGAGGGGGAGGGGTGAGGCTATGGAGGGATTTGAAAACCAGGATGAGATTTGTCAAACTGAGGTTCTGCTTGACTGGGAGCCAGTGTAGGTCAGCGAGCACAGTGGCATGGTTGGATGTGAGAGCAGCTGATTATAATTGTGCCACCGATTATTCTGCTGTTAATACGATGCCAAATTAATCCAAAACGTACTGGTGTTCAATTTTAAGGTTCTGCTTCTTGACTCCTGTGGTTATTTGGTGTGCCAAATAGACGAGGCCCACTATCCTTAGTTGCAACAATTCAAGCTCTCTGAGACGAAACCAGTCTGTTCCCAAACTTTAAAATTTTTTTATTTTTAGCCCAAATGTACACAAAAATGCAAGAACACAACTCAGTAACGTTTACAACACCCCCACAGGTCACAGTATGCGGAGTTCCCCCCCCCCCCATCCCTGTACCCTCCCCTCACGTCAAACAATTCCACAAACATTGTCATAAATGAATGAAAATCGCTTATTGTCACAAGTAGGCTTCAAATGAAGTTGCTGCGAAAAGCCCCTAGTTGCCACATTCTGGCGCCTGTTCGGGGAGGCTGGTACGGGAATTGAACCGTGCTGCTGGCCTGCCTTGGTCTGCTTTCAAAGCCAGCGATTTAGCCCTGTGCTAAACCAGCCCCTTGAACAGCGCCCACCATGTCTCAAAGCCCTCCGCTGGCCCCCTCAACTCAAGCTTGATTTTTTTTCCCAGCCGAAGGAAGTCATTCAGGTCCCCCAGCCAGGCCGCCACCCCCGGCGGCGTTACCAACCCCGAATCCAACAATATCCTACACCGGGCAATTAGAGAGGCGAAGGCTATGGCATCAGCCCTCTACCCCTCCATCAACCCCGGCATTTTCGACACCCCAAAGATTGCCACCATTGGGTCCGGCCTGACCTCTAGCCCCACCATCTTCGATAGCGTCCCGAACACCGCCTCCCAGTATCTGTCCAACTTCTCACTGCCCCAGAATATGTGTAGATGGTTCGCCGGCCCTCGCCCACACTTCTCACAGTCGTCAGCCAGCCCCCTGGAAGAACCCACTCCTCCTCGCCCATGTCACATACACCCTGTGCACCACCTTGAATCTGTTCACAAATTTGGTGTCATTTGTGGCCTCAGGATAAGCCCCCAATGTCACATCTGTGTCACCCCTTCCAGCTCTATAACGTCGCCAACTCCACCCCTGTCTCCGCTCTTCATCTCCTGAAGCCCTCATCCATGTCTTTTGATCCTCTAGACTCGACTATTCCAGCGCTCTCTTGCCTGATCGCCCACATTCTGGGCCCGATCTACCAGCCACGCCGTGCCCCCGTTCAGCTGCAGTAGATACTAGGAGGGGCCCGTTCTGGGATCTATCCGGCTTGCCACGCCTCGCGAGATCTAACGGGGCCGCCCATTGTGGGTGGGATCAGGGTTTGGAAAACTGCATATTAGAGTGAGTAGCTAGTCTCACTCTAATATAGAGCTGGTCTGATCCACCCGAGGTGTTGGGATCTAACTCCTTCCCCTCGGAGACCTTAGGCGAGCGCCGTTCTGTACTGGTCTCCACAAACGCGGACCAGGCGGAACAACACTTGGGGGGGGGGTCTCCCAGGGGGTTGGAGGCCCACGGATAGATGGCCTCAGGGCATGGTGGCACCCTGGTACTGTTGGTGCCACCTGGGCACCTTGGCACCACCAGCATGGCACCCTGGCAGTGGCATCTGGGCACCAGCCTGGCAGTACCAGGCGGGCATTTTACCCATGCCAAGGATTGGACCTGGGGGTGCCGTGTGAGGTGGGGTGCAGGTGGGCCAGGAGGACCTCCTTTTGGGTAGGTTGGGGCTTTGGAGTTGCCTTGGGGGGGGGGGGGTCGCGAGACCATGGGTGGGATTCTCCCAGTCCCGCGCCGGGCCGCGGAATCCCCGCAACAGCGCCACGCCGCCCCGACGCCGGCACGTGATTCTCCGCGGAGCGCAGAATCGACACCATTGGCGCCGGCGCATTTGGGGCGGCGCCGGTTGCGGGCCGCTGTACTCGGTCGGGTCGCCGATTCTCCGGCCCGTATGGGCCGAGCGGCCGCTCGAGAAAGGCAGAATCCCGCCGGCGCCGGCCACACCTGGTCACAGCCGGCGGGAACTCTGCGCGCAGGGCCAGGGGGGCGGCCTGTGTGGGAGGAGGGGGCTCCGACCCTGGGGGGGGTGCCTCTGACGGTGGCTGGCCCGCGATCGAGGCCCACCGATCGGCGGGCCGGCCTCTCGCTCCCCGGGCCTATTTTTTTACCCGCCGGCCCCTGAACCCCCGTGCCATGCTGCGTCGGGGCCGGCACGTTGAGGGAGGCCACCGCGGATGCGCGGGTTGGCGCGGCGCACCGTTCGCTCCAGAATGGGAGGCTGGAGCATCATGAATCGCTCCAGCGCCGTGCTGGCCCCCTGTAGAGCCCAGGATCAGTACTCCCAGAAGCCCGTTCATGCCGTCGTGAAACGCGATGGCGTTTCCAACGGCGTGGACACTCTGCCGCCGAATGGGAGACTCCCGCCCCGGGTATCTGTCCTAATTTCACCTCATTGAATTGGATTGGATTGGATCGGATTTGTTTATCGTCACGTGTACCGAGGTACAGTGAAAAGTATTTTTCTGCGAGCAGCTCAACAGATCATTAAGTACATGAGAAGAAAAGGGAATAAAAGAAAATACATAATAGGGCAACACAACATATACAATGTAACTACATAAGCGCTGGCATCGGATGAAGCATCCAGGGTGTAGTGTTAATGAGGTCAGTCCATAAGAGGGTCATTTCGGAGTCTGGTGACAGTGGGGAAGAAGCTGTTTTTGAGTCTGTTCGTGCGTGTTCTCGGACTTCTGTGTCTCCTGCCCGATGGAAGAAGTTGGAAGAGTGAGTAAGCCTGGTGGGAGGGATCTTTGATTATGCTGCCCGCTTTCCCCTGGCAGCGGGAGGTGTAGATGGAGTCAGTGGATGGGAGGCAGGTTCGTGTGATGGACTGGGCGGTGTTCACGACTCTGAAGTTTCTTGCGGTCCTGGACCGAGCAGTTGCCATACCAGGCTGTGATGCAGCCCGATAGGATGCTTTCTATGGTGCATCTGTAAAAGTTGGTAAGAGTCAATGTGGACATGCCGAATTTCCTTAGTTTCCTGAGGAAGTATAGGCGCTGTTGTGCTTTCTTGGTGGTAGCGTCGACGTAGGTGGACCAGGACAGACTTTTGGAGATGTGCACCCCTAGGAATTTGAAACTGATAACCATCTCCACCTCGGCCCCGTTGATGCTGACAGGGGTGTGTACAGTACTTTGCTTCCTGAAGTCAATTACCAGCTCTTTAGTTTTGCTGGCATTGAGGGAGAGATTGTTGTTGCTCCACCACACCACTAGATTCTCTATCTCCCTCCTGTATTCGGACTCGTCGTTATTCGAGATCCGGCCCACTATGGTCGTATCGTCAGCAAACTTGTAGATAGAGTTGGAACCAAGTTTTGCCACGCAGTCGTGTGTGTACAGGGAGTAGAGTAGGGGGCTAAGTACGCAGCCTTGCGGGGCGCCAGTGTTGAGGACTATTGTGGAGGAGGTGTTGTTGTTCATTCTTACTGATTGTGGTCTGTTGGTCAGAAAATCGAGGATCCAGTTGCAGAGTGGGGAGCCAAGTCCTAGGTTTTGGAGCTTTGATATGAGCTTGGCTGGGATTATGGTGTTGAAGGCGGAGCTGTAGTCACTAAATAGGAGTCTAATGTAGGAGTCCTTGTTTTCGAGATGCTCTAGGGATGAGTGTAGGGCCAGGGAAATGGTGTCTGCTGTGGACCGGTTGCAGCGGTATGCGAATTGCAGTGGATCAAGGCGTTCTGGGAGTATGGAGGTGATGCACTTCATGATCAACCTCTCTGTCAACCTTCGCTTCCTATCGCCTCTGTGAAGTGCCTGGAATGCCCTTATTATGTTAAAAGTGCTATATAAATACAAGTTGTTGTTGTTGAGGAGCTCCTTCAGCTCTTTACCTTGCTGCAGTTGCAGCCGGTAGACACTAGGTGGCAGTGGAATCTGCAGCTTTTGGAACATAGCATGAGCTCAGAGCTTCTCAACCCTTCAGAAGTGTCTTTAAAACCGTTCCTGCCTCACTATTTTAATGTATTTTTAATTTTTAATTTAGAGTACCCACTTCTTTTTCCAATTATGGGGCAATTTAGTGTGGCCAACTCATCTAACATGCACATCTTTTTGGGTTGTGGGAGTGAGTCCCACAAGAAACGGGGATAATGTGCAAACTCCACGCAGGGATTGAACCTGGGACTTTGGCGCCGTGAGGCAGCAGTGCTAACCACTGCGGGGCCGTGCCACCCATTATTATTTAATAACTCTGAGTTGAGTGTCTAAAACTGGTTTGTTTATTCTGCAGCAGGTCTGTATAACACTGGGGTACAGTACTGGTGGGGACGGGTCTGTCACTGTGTAACACCAGGGTACAGTACTGGTGGGGACGGGTCTGTCACAGTATAACACTGGGGTGTAGTACTGGTGGGGGACAGGTCTGACACTGTGTAACACCAGGGTACAGTACTGGTGGGGACGGGTCTGTCACTGTATAACACTGGGGTGTAGTACTGGTGGGGGACAGGTCTGACACTGTGTAACACCAGGGTACAGTACTGGTGGGGACGGGTCTGTCACAGTATAACACCATGGTACAGTACTGGTGGGGACGGGTCTGTCACTGTATAACACTGAGGCACAGTACTGGTGGGGATGGGTCTGTCACTGTATAACACTGGGGTACAGTACTAGTGGGGGACAGGTCTGTCACTGTATAACACTGGGATACAGTACTGGTGGGGACAGGTCTGTCACTGTATAACACTGGGGTACAGTACTGGTGGGCGACAGGTCTGTCACTGTATAACACTGGGGTACAGTACTGGTGGGGAGGGGTCTGTCACTGTATAACACTGGGGTACAGTACTGGTGGGGACGGGTCTGTCACTGTATAACACTGGGGTACTGTACTGGTGGGGACAGGTCTGTCACTGTATAACACTGGGGTACAGTACTGGTGGGGACGGGTCTGTCACTGTATAACACTGGGGTACAGTACTGGTGGGAACAGGTCCGTCACTGTATAACACTGGGGTACAGTACTGGTGGGGACAGGTCTGACACTGTATAACACTGGGGTACAGTACTGGTTGGGTTAGGACTGTCCCTGTACAACACTGGGGTACAGTACAGGTGGGGACAGGTCTGTCATTGTATAACACTGGGGTACAGTACTGGTTGGGTTAGGACTGTTCCTGTATAACACTGGGGTACAGTACTGGTGGGGACAGGTCTGTCACTGTATAACACTAGGGTACAGTACTGGTGGGGGACAGGTCTGTCACTGTATAACACTGGGGCACAGTACTGGTGGGGACAGGTCTGTCACTGTATAACACTGGAGTACACTACTGGTAGGGGACAAGACTGACACTGTATAACACTAGGGTACAGTACTGGTAGGGGACAGGTCTGTCACTGTATAACACTGGGGTACAGTACTAGTTGGGATGGGTCTGTCACTGTATAACAATGGGGGACAGTACTGGTGGGGACGGGTCTGTCACTGTATAACACTGGGGTACAGTACTGGTGGGGACAGGTCTGTCACTGTATAACACTGGGGTACAGTACTGGTGGGGACAGGTCTGTGACTGTATAACACTGGGGTACAGTACTGGTGGGGATGGGTCTGTCACTGTACAACACAGGGGTACAGTACTGGTGGGGACGGGTCTGTCACTGTGTAACACTGGGATACAGTACTGGTGGGGACAGGTCTGTCACTGTATAACACTGGGGTACAGTACTGGTGTGGACGGGTCTGTCACTGTATAACACTAGGGTACAGTACTGGTGGGGATAGGTCTGTCACAGTATAACACTGGGGTACAGTACTGGTGTGGACGGGTCTGTCACTGTATAACACTAGGGTACAGTACTGGTGGGGACAGGTCTGTCACTGTATAACACTAGGGTACAGTACTGGTGGGGATAGGTCTGTCACTCTATAACACTGGGGTACAGTACTGGTGGGGACAGGTCTGTCACTGTATAACACTAGGGTACAGTACTGGTGTGGACGGGTCTGTCACTGTATAACACTAGGGTACAGTACTGGTGGGGATAGGTCTGTTACTGTAGAACACTAAGGTACAGTACCGGTGTGGATGGGTCTGTGACTGTATAACACTGGGATACAATACTGGTGGGGATGGGTCTGTCACTGTATAACACTGGGGTACAGTACTGGTGGGGACGGGTCTGTCACTATATAACACTGGGGTACAGTACTAGTAGGGACGGGTCTGTCACTGTATAACACTGGGGTACAGTACTGGTAGACCGGGTCTGTCACTGTATATCACTGGGGTACAGTACTGGTGGGGACAGGCCTGTCACTGTATAACACTGGGATACAGTACTGGTGGGGAGGGGTCTGTCACTGTATAACGCTGGAGTACAGTACTGGTGGGGACGGGTCTGTCACTGTATAACACTGGGATACAGTACTGGTGGGGACAGGTCTGTCCCAGTATAACACTGGGGTACAGTACTGGTGGGGACAGGTCTGTCACTGTATAACACTGGGGTACAGTACTGGTGTGGACGGGTCTGTCACTGTATAACACGAGGGTACAGTACTGGTGGGGATAGGTCTGTCACTGTATAACACTGGGGTACAGTACTGGTGTGGACGGGTCTGTCACTGTATAACAGTAGGGTACAGTACTGGTGGGGACAGGTCTGTCACTGTATAACACTAGGGTACAGTACTGGTGGGGATAGGTCTGTCACTCTATAACACTGGGGTACAGTACTGGTGGGGACAGGTCTGTCACTGTATAACACTAGGGTACAGTACTGGTGTGGACGGGTCTGTCACTGTATAACACTAGGGTACAGTACTGGTGGGGATAGGTCTGTTACTGTAGAACACTAAGGTACAGTACTGGTGTGGATGGGTCTGTGACTGTATAACACTGGGATACAATACTGGTGGGGATGGGTCTGTCACTGTATAACACTGGGGTACAGTACTGGTGGGGACGGGTCTGTCACTGTATAACACTAGGGTACAGTACTGGTGGGGATGGGTCTGCCACTGTATAACACTGGGGTACAGAACTACTGGAGTCAGGTCGGTCACTGTATAACACTGGAGTACAGTACTGGTGGGGACAGGTCTGTCACTGTATAACACTGGGGTACAGTCCTGGTGGGGACGGGTCTGTCACTGTATAACACTGGGGTACAGTACTGGTGGGGATGGGTCTGTCACTGTATAACACTGGGGTACAGTACTGGTGGGGACGGGTCTGTCACTGTATAACACTGGGGTACAGTACTGGTAGGGACGGGTCTGTCACTGTATAACACTAGGGTACAGTACTGGTGGGGACAGGTCTGTCACTGTATAACACTGGGGTACAGTACTGGTAGGGACAGGTCTGTCACTGTATAACACTGGACTACAGTACTGGTAGGGGGCAGGTCTGACACTGTATAACACTGGGGTACAGTACTGGTGGGGACAGGTCTGTCACTGTATAACACTGCGGTACAGTACTGGTAGGGACGGGTCTGTCACTGTATATCACTGGGGTACAGTACTGGTGGGGACAGGCCTGTCACTGTATAACACTGGGATACAGTACTGGTAGGGACGGGTCTGTCACTGTATAACACTGGGGTACAGTACTGGTGGGGACAGGTCTGTGACTGTATAACACTGGGGTACAGTACTGGTGGGGATGGGTCTGTCACTGTACAACACAGGGGTACAGTACTGGTGGGGACGGGTCTGTCACTGTGTAACACTGGGATACAGTACTGGTGGGGATGGGTCTGTCTCTGTATAACACTGGGGTACAGTACAGGTAGGGACAGGTCTGTCACTGTATAACACTGGAGTACAGTACTGGTAGGGGGCAGGTCTGACACTGTATAACACTGGGATACAGTACTGGTGGGGACGGGTCTGTCACTGTATAACACTGGGATACAGTACTGGTGGGGATGGGTCGGTCACTGTATAACACTGGGGTACAGTACTGGTGGGGGCAGGTCTGTCACTGTATAACACTGGGGTACAGTACTGATGGGGACACGACTGTCACTGTATAGCACTGGGGTACAGTACTGGTGGGGCTGGGTCTGTCACTGTATAACACTGGGGTACAGTACTGGTGGGGACAGGTCTGTCACTGTATAACACTAGGGTACAGTACTGGTGTGGACGGGTCTGTCACTCTATAACACTGGGGTACAGTACTGGTGGGGACAGGTCTGTCACTGTATAACACTAGGGTACAGTACTGGTGTGGACGGGTCTGTCACTGTATAACACTAGGGTACAGTACTGGTGGGGATAGGTCTGTTACTGTAGAACACTAAGGTACAGTACTGGTGTGGATGGGTCTGTGACTGTATAACACTGGGATACAATACTGGTGGGGATGGGTCTGTCACTGTATAACACTGGGGTACAGTACTGGTGGGGACGGGTCTGTCACTATATAACACTGGGGTACAGTACTAGTAGGGACGGGTCTGTCACTGTATAACACTGGGGTACAGTACTGGTGGGGACAGGCCTGTCACTGTATAACACTGGGATACAGTACAGGTGGGGACGGGTCTGTCACTGCATAATACTGGGATACAGTACTGGTGGGGACAGGCCTGTCACTGTATAACACTGGGATACAGTACTGGTGGGGACAGGTCTGTCACTGTATAACACTGGGGTACAGTACTGGTGCGGCCAGGTCTGTCACTGTATAACACTGGGGTACAGTACTGGTGGGGATGGGACTGTCACTGTATAACACTGGGGTACAGTACTGGTGGGGACGGGTCTGTCACTGTGTAACACTGGGATACAGTACAGGTGGGGATGGGTCTGTCACTGTATAACGCTGGAGTACAGTACTGGTGTGGACGGGTCTGTCACTGTGTAACACTGGGATACAGTACAGCTGGGGATGGGTCTGTCACTGTATAACACTGGGGTACAGTACTGGTGGGGACGGGTCTGTCACTGTGTAACACTGGGATACAGTACAGCTGGGGATGGGTCTGTCACTGTATAACACTGGACTACAGTACTGGTAGGGGGCAGGTCTGACACTGTATAACACTGGGGTACAGTACTGGTGGGGACAGGTCTGTCACTGTATAACACTGGGGTACAGTACTGGTAGGGACGGGTCTGTCACTGTATATCACTGGGGTACAGTACTGGTGGGGACAGGCCTGTCACTGTATAACACTGGGATACAGTACTGGTAGGGACGGGTCTGTCACTGTATAACACTGGGTTACAGTACTGGTGGGGACAGGTCTGTGACTGTATAACACTGGGGTACAGTACTGGTGGGGATGGGTCTGTCACTGTACAACACAGGGGTACAGTACTGGTGGGGACGGGTCTGTCACTGTGTAACACTGGGATACAGTACTGGTGGGGATGGGTCTGTCTCTGTATAACACTGGGGTACAGTACAGGTAGGGACAGGTCTGTCACTGTATAACACTGGAGTACAGTACTGGTAGGGGGCAGGTCTGACACTGTATAACACTGGGATACAGTACTGGTGGGGACGGGTCTGTCACTGTATAACACTGGGATACAGTACTGGTGGGGATGGGTCGGTCACTGTATAACACTGGGGTACAGTACTGGTGGGGGCAGGTCTGTCACTGTATAACACTGGGGTACAGTACTGATGGGGACACGACTGTCACTGTATAGCACTGGGGTACAGTACTGGTGGGGCTGGGTCTGTCACTGTATAACACTGGGGTACAGTACTGGTGGGGACAGGTCTGTCACTGTATAACACTAGGGTACAGTACTGGTGTGGACGGGTCTGTCACTCTATAACACTGGGGTACAGTACTGGTGGGGACAGGTCTGTCACTGTATAACACTAGGGTACAGTACTGGTGTGGACGGGTCTGTCACTGTATAACACTAGGGTACAGTACTGGTGGGGATAGGTCTGTCACTGTATAACACTAGGGTACAGTACTGGTGGGGATAGGTCTGTTACTGTAGAACACTAAGGTACAGTACTGGTGTGGATGGGTCTGTGACTGTATAACACTGGGATACAGTACAGGTGGGGACGGGTCTGTCACTGCATAATACTGGGATACAGTACTGGTGGGGACAGGCCTGTCACTGTATAACACTGGGATACAGTACTGGTGGGGACAGGTCTGTCACTGTATAACACTGGGGTACAGTACTGGTGCGGCCAGGTCTGTCACTGTATAACACTGGGGTACAGTACTGGTGGGGATGGGACTGTCACTGTATAACACTGGGGTACAGTACTGGTGGGGACGGGTCTGTCACTGTGTAACACTGGGATACAGTACAGGTGGGGATGGGTCTGTCACTGTATAACGCTGGAGTACAGTACTGGTGTGGACGGGTCTGTCACTGTGTAACACTGGGATACAGTACAGCTGGGGATGGGTCTGTCACTGTATAACACTGGGGTACAGTACTGGTGGGGACGGGTCTGTCACTGTGTAACACTGGGATACAGTACAGCTGGGGATGGGTCTGTCACTGTATAACACTGGGGTACAGTACTAGTGCGGCCAGGTCTGTCACTGTATAACACTGGGGTACAGTACTGGTGGGGATGGGTCTGACACTGTATAACACTGGGGTACAGTACTGGTGCGGCCAGGTCTGTCACTGTATAACACTGGGGTACAGTACTGGTGGGGAGGGGTCTGTCACTGTATAACACTGTGGTACAGTACTGGTGGGGAGGGGTCTGCCACTGTATAACGCTGGAGTACAGTACTGGTAGGGACGGGTCTGTCACTGTATAACACTGGGATACAGTACTGGTGGGGACAGGTCTGTCCCTGTATAACACTGGGCTACAGTACTGGTGGGGACAGGTCTGTCACTGTATAACACTGGGGTACAGTACTGGTGTGGACGGGTCTGTCACTGTATAACACTAGGGTACAGTACTGGTGGGGATGGGCCTGTGAGTGTATAACACTGGGATACAGTACTGGTGGGGATGGGTCTGTCACTGTATAACACTGGGGTACAGTACTGGTGGGGATGGGTCTGTCACTGGAAAACACTGGGGTACAGTACTGGTGGGGATGGGTCTGTCACTGTATAACACTGGAGTACAGTACTGGTGGGGACGGGTCTGTCACTGTATCACACTGGGGTACAGCACTGGTGGGGACGGGTCTGTCACTGTATAACACTGGGGTACAGTACTGGTGGGGACGGGTCTGTCACTGTATAACACTGGGGTACAGTACTGGTGGGGAGGGGTCTGTCACTGTATAACACTGGGATACAGTACTGGTGGGGGCAGGTCTGTCACTGTATAACACTGGGGTACAGTACTGGTGGGGATGGGTCTGTCACTGTATAACACTGGCGTACAGTACTGGTGGGGACGGGTTTGTCACTGTATAACACTGGGGTACAGTACTGGTGGGGACGGGTCTGTCACTGTATAACACTGGGGTACAGTACTGGTGAGGACAGGTCTGTCACTGTATAACACTGGGTACAGTACTGGTGGGGAGGGGTCTGTCACTGTATAACACTGGAGTACAGTACTGGTGGGGAGGGGTCTGTCACTGTATAACACTGGGGTACAGTACTGGTGGGGACGGGTCTGTCACTGTAAAACACTGGGGTACAGTACTGGTGGGGACAGGTCTGTCACTGTATAACACTGGGGTACAGTACTGGTGGGGACTGGTCTGTCACTGTATAACACTGGGGCACAGTACTGGTGGGGGCGGGTCTGTCACTGTATAACACTGGGGTACAGTACTGGTAGGTACGGGTCTGTCACTGTACAACACTGGGGTACAGTACTGGTGGGGATGGGTCTGTCACTGTATAACACTGGGGTACAGTACTGGTGGGGGCGGGTCTGTCACTGTATAACACTGGGGCACAGTACTGGTGAGGGCGGGTCTGTCACTGTATAACACTGGGGTACAGTACTGGTGGGTACGGGTCTGTCACTGTATAACACTGGGGTACAGTACTGGTGAGTACGGGTCTGTCACTGTATAACACTAGGGTACAGTACTGGTGGGGATGGGTCTGTCACTGTATAACACTGGGGCACAGTACTGGTGGGGATGGGTCTGTCACTGTATAACACTGGGGTACAGTACTGGTGGGGATGGGTCTGTCCCTGTATAACCCTGGGGCACAGTACTGGTGGGGACGGGTCTGTCACTGTATAACACTGGGGCACAGTACTGGTGGGGACGGGTCTGTCACTGTATAACATTGGGGTACCGTACTGGTGGGGACGGGTCTGTCACTGTATAACACTGGGGTACAGTACTGGTGGGGACGGGTCTGTCACTGTATAACACTGGGGCACAGTACTGGTGGGGACGGGTCTGTCACTGTATAACACTGGGGTACAGTACTGGTGGGGACGGGTCTGTCACTGTATAACACTAGGGTACAGTACTGGTGGGGATGGGTCTGTCACTGTATAACACTGAGGTACAGTACTGGTGGGGACGGGTCTGTCACTGTATAACACTGGGGACAGCACTGGTGGGGACGGGTCTGTCACTGTATAACACTGGGCTACAGTACTGGTGGGGACGGGTCTGTCACTGTATAACACTAGGGTACAGTACTGGTGGGGATGGGTCTGTCACTGTATAACACTGGGGTACAGTACTGGTGGGGACAGGTCTGTCACTGTATAACACTGGGGTACAGTACTGGTGGGGACAGGTCTGTCACTGTATAACACTGGGGACAGTACTGGTGGGGACGGGTCTGTCACTGTATAACACTGGGGTACAGATTTCGTGGGGATGGGTCTGTCACTGTATATCACTGGGGTACAGTTCTGGTGGGGATGTGTCTGTCACTGTATAACACTGGGGTACAGTACTGGTGGGGATGTGTCTGTCACTGTATAACACTGGGGTACAGTACTGGTGGGGATGGGTCTGTCACTGTATATCACTGGGGTACAGTACTGGTGGGGTACTGGCAGTGAGCCGGGCGGCACAGTGCGCTTAGAATCTGGGTTTGATCCCGGCCCCGGGTCACTGTCTGTGTGTAGTTTGCACATTCTCACTGTGATTGCGTGTCTCATCGCATAACCCATAAGATGTGCAGGGCAGGTGGAATGTCCACACTAAATTGGCCTGACGCAGGATTCCTAGCCTTGATCAGCTCTTGTAGCCACAGTCCAGTTCAGTGTCGGGTCAATGGTAACCACCAGGATTTGATAGTAGGGGATTCAGTGATGGTAATGCCATTGAATGTCAAGGGTAAGGGTTAGTACCTCTCTTGTTGAAGGTGGTCATTGCCTGGCACTTGTGTGGTGCGAATGTTACTTGCTACTTGTCAGCGCAAACCTGGAATTTGTCCCGAGTCTCGCTGCATTGGACATGGACTGTTTCATTATCTGAGGAGTCGCGAATGGTGCTGAACATTATGCAGTCATCAGTGAACATCCTGACTTCTGACCTTATAATGGAAGGAAGGTCATTGATGAAGCAGCTAAAGATGGTTAGGCCGAGGACACTACCCTGAGGAACTCCTGCTGTGATGTCCTGGAGCTGAGATGATTGATCTCAAACCACCAGAACCATTTTCATTTGTGCCGGGTATGACTCCAACCAGCGGAAAGTTTTCCCAGTAATTCCCATTGACTCCAGTTTAGCTAGGGCTCCTTGATGCCATACTCGGTCAAATGCTGCCTTGATGTCAAGGGCAGTCACTCTCACCTCACCTCTGGCATTCAGCTCTTTTGTCCATGTTTGAACCAAGTCTGCAATGAGGTCAGGAGCTGAGTGACCCTGGTGGAACCCAAACTGAGCATCCGTGAGCAGGTTATTGCCGAGTAAGCGCTACTCGATAGCACTGTTGATGACCTCTTCCATCACTTTACTGATGATGGAGTAAACAGATAGGGCAGTAATTGGCTGGGTTGGATTTGTCCGGTTTTGTGTGTATAGGACACACCTAGGCAATTTTCCACATTGGCGGGTAGATGCCAGTGTTGTAGCTGTACTGGAACAGCTTGGCTAGGGGTGCGGCAAGTTCTGGAGCACAAGTCGTCAGTACTATTGCCAGAATATTGTCAGGGCCCACAGCCTTTGCAGTATCCAGTGCCTTCAGCTGTTTCTTGATATCACATGGAGTGACCTGAATTGGCTGGAGATTGGCATCAGTGATGCTGGGTCCTCTGGAGCAGGACGAGATGGACCATCCACTCGGTACTATGGCTGAAGGTTGCTGCTAATTCTTCAGCCTTATCCGTTGCACAGATGTGCTGGGCTCCTCCATCATTGAGGATGGGGGTATTTGTGGAGCCTCCTCCCCCAGTGAGTTGTTTAATTGTCCACCACCATTCATGGCTGGATGTGCCAGGGCTGCAGAGCTTAGAACTGACCCGTTGGTTGTGGTAGCTCTTCCCTCTGTCTATTACTTGATGCTCATGATGTTTGGCACAGAGGTAGTCAGGTGTCGTCGCTTCACCAGGTCAACACCTCATTTTTTTGATATGCCTGATGTTGCTCCTGGCACGCCCTCCTGCACTCTTCATTGAACCAGGGTTGATCCCCTGGCCTGGTGGTAATATTAGAGAGGGGGATATGCTGGGCCATCAGGTTACAGATTGTGGTTGAGTACAATTCTGCTGCTGCTGATGGCCCATAGCGCCTCCTGGATGCCCAGTCTTGGAGTTCTGTTGAAGTCTGGTGGATGTAAAAGATTCCACGGCATTATTTATGGTGAAGAAGACCAGGGGATGTTCATCCCTTAGACAATATCATTAAAAACAGGTTATCTGGCCATTGTCACCTTGCTGTATGCGGGATCGTGCTGTGCATACCTCGGCTGCCGCGTTTCCCCCAGTGCCTACACTTCACTGACACATCGGCCGTAAAGCTAAACAAATGCAAATTGTATTTGTCTATTGTAATATTAGGGGGCACTCAATGGGGGAGCGAGGGGATGGGGAGGACAAGTTGCATTAATATAGCACCTTTGACGACCTCAGGGTAACCCTAAGTGCTTTATGAATAATGAAATGCTTTCCTGAATTACAGTTGCTGTTGTAAGTGTAGCCAGTAGTTTGTGCACAGCAAAATGCCACAAGCAGCAGTGATCAGAGAGCAGATGGGGCCTTAACGTAACATCCCATTTGAAAGGCCACACCTCCGAGAGTGCAGCACTCCCTCAGTACAGAGCGAGAATGTCCGCCTGGATTGTGGGCTCAAACCCGCAGAGTCAGAAGGATAGTCCAGCGGGAGCTCATTCTCCGATCTGTTTTAAAATTCCCCTCGTATATTGTTTAACCGGGGGAAAGGCCCCAGGGATTCTGAAATAAAAGCAACCGTTCCATTGACCGCACCGGGCTGAGTGTTTATTGAACATCGCTGGACAGTGGATCGGGAAGGCTGCAGACGGAAACTCTGATTCATCAGCCTGCATTCCCATGGACCCCGCTTTCTGACTGGGAGGCCAAATTTACACCTGATTCTCAGCCAAGGTGTCCGTTTACACATTTGGTTTCCACACTTGATGAGAATCAACTGTGGTGCAGGCTATTGGTGCTGTTCACACTAAGCGGCCAATCGTTCATAACAAAATCAGAAAATGCTGGGCAATCTCAATGGGTCTGACTGCATCTGTGGAGAGAGAACGGAGCTAACGTTTCGAGTCTGGATGGCGCTTTGTCAAAGCTGGAGAGAACTGGAAATAGGATCAGACTTATACTGTTGTGCGGGGGAGGGGAGGGGGGGGGGGAGTGGAGCTGGATAGAGAGCCAGAGATAGGTGGAGATTGAGATAATGACGAAGTAGGGTGCTGCTGGTGGCACATTAAGAGATCAGAATGTGTTCATGGCAGAACAGAGGCCAGCAATGTGTCAAAGGACAACTTGGAACAGAGAACAAATGGCCCGAGTGGGGTGGGGACAGAGAACCGGTGAGGGAAACACAGGTCAATGAAAGAAATGAAAATAAATTAATAGAAATGACAGTCAATCATGAACCAATCGTTCACACCAACCAGTCAACCATTAACCAGTCAATGTTTCAATCAGTCAGTCATTTCCAATAACCAGTCAGTCTTTCACACCAACCAGTCAGTCATTAACCAGTCAGTCTTTCAGTCGTCTTTCACACTAACCAATCAGTCATTAACCAATCATTCACACTAACCAGTCAGTCGTTAACCAGACAGTTATTTAACTTGAGGCTTGTTTGGAGAGACAGGCATGTTTAGACAGTCTGATATCGAACTTTGGCACTGCACTCTCTCAATCACTCTGAGTTTTTTTACGACCAGCACTTACACCCACACCTCAAAGCCGGTGTTCTTTTTCTATTTGCCAAAAAGGAATGGGCCAGGAGCCTGGGTACCATTCAGGATGTCCCATCTCATTCCTCACATTTTTTAAACCACGCTGCATTTGTCAGCCAATGTGTCAGATTGTTTAGTCCGCAGCTGCTTTCTTCATTCTCTCAGAGCTTCTAGTGTCGATGGAATTTGCCAAGTCTTCTTGTCATTTTTGACTGGAGGTTAACAAGTGTGGAAGAACTTACATTTAGATCAGTGTTTTTCAAAAAAAATTTCCGGGGGCCCATTTTCACCAACTGGCCAACCTTCAGGACCCAACTCGGCCGACCTTCAGGACCCACGCTGCCCGAACCTCATGACCCACCATTTTCGCTTACTTTTTAAAAATAAATTTAGTGTACCCAATTTCTTTTCCAATTAAGGGGCAATTTAACGTGGCCAATTAACCTAACCTGCATATCTTTGGGTTGTGGGGGTGAAACCCACGCAAACACGGGGAGAATGTGCAAACTCCACACGGACAGCGACCCAGAGCCGGGATCGAACCTAGGACCACGGCGCCGTGAGGCAGCAGTGCTAACCACTGCGCCACCGTGCTGCCCATTTTCGCTTACCTTTAATGCGACTGCTCGGGCCTCACGGTCTCACTTGCTTTGTCATTCAATGTCACATTTTTGTATGGGTTGTTCATCAGAGGTCCTGGAGCTCATACCACCACTGCTTTGTCCTGTTGTGGACTCTCCTGAACAGCTTGTTTGCTGCTCACAAAATGGAGAAACCGCAATCGCGCCCAGAGCATGTGACGTATGTGTTCGAGGCGCGTGACCTGTTCTCTGCGTTGAGAAGACTGCATTGAATTTTTTAAAAAATCTTCGGCTGAGTCAGTGTGCTGACATCAGGAGGAGGCGGTGTTTATCGCTGGGATCCGGGAATGCGCACTGATGAGCGGGCACGCATGTGCAAGTGGCCAGTAACCAGAGGACACGAATGTAAGATCATTGACAAAAGAACAAGAAGGGGGAGATGAGGGAGAAGTATTTTGAGATGTTGTGATCTGGAACGCATTGCCTGAAAGGATGTTGGAAGCAAATGTTGGTTAAATACTTGAGAAAGACATTCTCCCCGTGTTTGCGTGGGTTTCGCCCCCACAATCCAAAGATGTGCAGGGTAGGTGAATTGGCCACGCTAAATTTCTCCTTAATTGGAAAAGATGAATTGGGTACGCTAAATTTATTTTAAAAAATACTTGAGAAAGAAAATTGGTGGGGCCACGGGAGAGATACTAATTGGATAAGAGCTGGTACAGACAGAGAGGGACAAGTGGCCTCCTTCCGTGCTGTATTAGGGACAAAGGGGATGAGTAGGCCATTTGGCCCTCCACGCCTGTTTGATATTATATGAATAATCATTAGGGTGAAGCATTGGCTGATATCTGCTTGTGGGGTTCTTTGTGGTTCAGATCCTAGGATGGTTGGCGTAGTGTTCACAAAGTCCACAACTAGCTTTTGTATTAAACAAAGCTCAAGATTTATTTACACTACTTAATTGAATTCGACCTCTTACTTCTATGTAATAAACAATTGACAAGAAATATACAATCTACACTCACCTATCGCTAATCACTACACTAATACAATAACTATGATCTGCTCTCACTCACACTAACTTTCCTACAATCTTTCTCCAAGCTGTCTCCTCACCACTCTCCCAGAAGGCTTAGCATTGATGCTTTATATAGTTCTGCATCTAGCTCCCTCTAATGGTTGATTCGGATATAACATTAACCCTTACAGTCCTGTATATTTCTCATAATGTCACACTGCTAAGTTGGCATCTTCAGGTTATGAGGTGAGATGATCAGTTAGAACTGATGGCAATTGGTGCAGGAACCAGCCAGTGCCAAGGATGGGTTCGTTGCTGCATATTCCTGTGCTCACTGTCTCATCCCTTTGATCTCTGCCGCCTCATGGCATCAGTACGAAGGACACTTAATAGCGTGAACAAACACTCGTCGCACGGAGGCTGAGCACCAGGGGGTCTTGGCCACCTCTCCCTGTCCAACCTTCCAACAAAATACAAGCTGTTGCCTCAATCCGCACACTGCCAATCTCTTGACATTCCAGCACCTTCCAATGTTTTACTTGAGATTGTTGGGCCCTTGAGGGTAACGCAAAACAGGGGTAATTAGGGTTATGGTGGGGATGGGGCACGTTTGGGTGGAGGCAGTAGGGGGAGAGGGGGGTTGGAAATGGGGCAGATGGTGTGAGCTTCCATTGTGCACTGGAGCCCAAATGGGAAAATGTTTGTGAATTTGCGCAGAACCGCTAGAAAGCTATTAATGTTAGAATTGTCATTGTTTATCTGTGCGTGTGAGTATGGGTATAATTGTTTGTGGATTTATTTTGGTATTTATTTCTGCGTGTCTGTACATGCCTGTGGACAGCCTTTCGTTATTCACACTGAGGGGTTTCATACCAAATCGATGCCAGATAGACATACATAGACATACATAGAACATGCATAGAACATACAGTGCAGGAGGAGGCCATTCGGCCCATCGAGTCTGCACCAACCCACTTAAGCCCTCACTTCCACTCTGTAACCCAATAACCCTCCTAACCTTTTTGGTCACTAAGGGCAATTTATCACGGCCAATCCACCTAACCTGCACCTCTTTGGACTGTGGGAGGAAACCGGAGTACCCGGAGGAAACCCACGCACTCACGGGGAGGACGTGCAGACTCCGCACAGTCAGTGACCCAGCGGGGAATCGAACCTGGGACCCTGGCGCTGTGAAGCCACAGTGCTAATCACTTGTGCTACCGTGCTGCCCCGATGGTACTGAAACCAGTACTGAAACTGCTGGGTTATCCGGGAGCCGGCAGAGCTCACTGAACACTGTCTGTATTCACCTCATTCAGTTGCATAGTTTTTCACACATACTTATTGTTTAAAGAGGCACTGTTGCCTTGGTGAATCCACCAGTAGAACCAGGGTCTGGATTCTCCGTTCCTGTGTCTAAGCGCTGACGCCAACGGAGGATCCATGGAGTTCCACGAGGGAACACTCAGCGCCACACCTGCACCGATTCTGCTCCCGGTGAGTGGCTAGCACCGGCTAGCACTGGCCAGCACCGGCTAGCACCGGCTAGCACCGGCCAGCACGGCCAGCACCGGCTAGCACTGGCCAGCACGGCCAGCACCGGCTAGCACCGGCTAGCACTGGCCAGCACGGCCAGCACCGGCCAGCACTGGCTAGCACTGGCCAGCACCGGCTAGCACCGGCTAGCACCGGCCAGCACGGCCAGCACCGGCTAGCACCGGCTAGCACTGGCCAGCACCGGCCAGCACCGGCCAGCACCGGCCAGCACCGGCTAGCACCGGCTAGCACCGGCCAGCACGGCCAGCACCGGCTAGCACCGGCCAGCACGGCCAGCACCGGCCAGCACCGGCTAGCACCGGCTAGCACCGGCCAGCACGGCCAGCACCGGCTAGCACCGGCTAGCACTGGCCAGCACCGGCCAGCACCGGCCAGCACCGGCCAGCACCGGCTAGCACCGGCTAGCACCGGCCAGCACGGCCAGCACCGGCTAGCACCGGCTAGCACCGGCTAGCACTGGCCAGCACCGGCCAGCACCGGCCAGCACGGCCAGCACCGGCTAGCACCAGCCAGCACCAGCCAGCACGGCCAGCACCGGCTAGCACCGGCCAGCACCGGCTAGCACCAGCCAGCACCAGCCAGCACGGCCAGCACCAGCTAGCACCGGCCAGCACGGCCAGCACCGGCCAGCACCGGCCAGCACCGGCCAGCACCGGCCAGCACTGCCAGCACCGGCTAGCACCGGCTAGCACCGGCCAGCACCGGCTAGCACCAGCCAGCACCGGCTAGCACCGGCCAGCACCGGCTAGCACCAGCCAGCACCGGCTAGCACCGGCTAGCACCGGCCAGCACCGGCTAGCACCGGCCAGCACCGGCCAGCACCGGCCAGCACGGCCAGCACCAGCTAGCACCGGCTAGCACCGGCCAGCACCGGCCAGCACCGGCCAGCACCGGCCAGCACCGGCCAGCACCGGCCAGCACCGGCCAGCACCGGCCAGCACCGGCCAGCACCGGCCAGCACCGGCCAGCACCGGCCAGCACCGGCCAGCACCAGCCAGCACCGGCTAGCACCGGCCAGCACCGATTAGCACCGGCCAGCACCGGCCAGCACCGGCCAGCACCGGCCAGCACCGGCCAGCACCGGCTAGCACCGGCCAGCACCGGCCAGCACCGGCCAGCACCGGCCAGCACCGGCTAGCACCGGCCAGCACCGGCTAGCACCGGCCAGCACCGGCCAGCACCGGCCAGCACCGGCCAGCACCGGCTAGCACCGGCCAGCATCGGCCAGCACCGGCCAGCACCGGCCAGCACCGGCGGCGCGTGAAACACCCGCGGAACACACGGAATATGGTGGGAGAATCACCGGGTCCGTGCTAGACACGCGCAGGGCTGACAAGCTGCAGCCGCGCGTACACTTACCCTCCCCTGTACGCGCACCGCTCGCGTCCGAAAAGATGGCGGTGGTTGTACAAAGAACAAAGCAAAATTACAGCACAGGAACAGGCCCTTCGACCCTCCAAGCCTGCGCCGATCCAGATCCTCTATCTAAAACTGTCGCCTATTTTCTAAGGATCTGTATCCCTCTGCTCCCCGCCCATTCATGTATCTGTCTAGATACATCTTAAATGATGCTATTGTGCCCGCCTCTATCACCTCCACCGGCAATGCGTTCCAGGCACCCACCACCCTCTGCGTAAAGAGCTTTCCACGCACATCTCCCTTAAACTTTTCCCCTCTCACCTTGAACTCGTGAGTCCTAGTAATTGAGTCCCCAACTCTGGGAAAAAGCTTCTTGCTATCCACCCTGTCTATACCTCTCATGATTTTCTATACCTCAATGAGGTTTCCCCCTCAACCTCCATCTTTCTAATGAAAATAATCCTAATCTACTCAACCTCTCTTCATAGCTAGCACCCTCCATACCAGGCAACATCCTGGTTGTGTTGGACCGCATACCCGTCCACCCTGACCCCACAGCCCACCTCCTGGCCACCCCCTGGCAGGATCTCCGACCAGCGACACGACTGTCGGCGACGTACGGCGGTGCTGGACATTGTCCGTACGCCCCCTCTCTCTCTCTCCGTGGCCACCACGTCAGGCTCACGACTGTTGAGACCACAAGTGGCCCACGGCGTCAGGAACTCGGCCCATCGGAGGCGGAGCATCGCGATTCGCCGCCAGACCGCCGCCTGCCGCGTTTTCGGCGTCGGGAGGTATCCTCCGCCCGGTCGCTGTTCCCGGTTTCGGTGTCGGGCGACGGAGGACCCCGCGCCACATATTTTCCCCTCGGTAGCGTCGCTTCTCCTCTCCCTGTTCTAGCTCATCTGCTATGCAACCCTCATCCATGCCTCCCTGCTCTAGATGGCGCTATCCCAGTGCCGCCTGGTTGGTCTCCCGCATTCTGCCTTCCATAAACCTGAGGTCATTCCAAACCTCTGCTGCTCATATTTGAACCCACAGCAAATCCCCCAGCATGTGCTCACTCACCTTCTTGTTCTTCTCTTCAGTGATCTCTCGCTAACGAGGGTGATTGTCCACCTAAGAAATTCCGTGTTACTGGTCACGGGGTCTGTGGGTCCTTGCACGGCTGATGAGCCCAATCCTCGAGCCGCACCTTCGACCGCACATTTGGCAGGTGTTTTCAGGAGGTGGGATCAGTCCGTGGCCTCTACATCGCTGATATTCCTTTCTCAGGCTCCTTTTCCGGGCCTCCTCGTGCCATCAGGTGTCCTTGAAGAATTGTGTCCCTTCAATCAGGAGGTTCCTCCAAGTAGGTCTCTGCTGGGCAATGGGCTCCCAGGTGTTGACCTCTACGTTGCATTTCGTGAGTTAAGCCTTCAGGGTGTCTTTGAATTAACACCACAGAAGGAGGCCTTTCCCCACATCATGCCTATCTAGTTACCCCTTTCTTTGAACGAGCAGTCATCTTAGTCACATCTTCCAGCTTTTCATTTATAACTCTATCTAGCTACCTGCTTGTCCTCATTTTGATCCTCTCTGAGGGAGTGCCACATTGTCACAGAGTCAGTACTGTCAGTGGATCAGTACTGAGGGAGTGCTGCACTTTTGGAGGGTCACTACTGAGGGAGTGCTGCGCTGTCACAGGGTCAGTACTGAGGGAGTGCTGCACTTTTGGAGGGTCACTACTGAGGGAGTGCTGCGCTGTCACAGGGTCAGTACTGAGGGAGTGCTGCACTGTCACAGGGTCAGTACTGAGGAAGTGTTGCATTGGCACAGGGTCAGTACTGAGGGAGCGCTGCACTGTCACAAGTTCACTACTGAGGGAGTGCTGCACTGTTGGAGGGTCAGTACTGAGGGGGAGCTGCACTGTCAGAGGGTCAGTACTGAGGGAGTGCTGCACTGTTGGAGGGTCAGTACTGAGGGAGTGCTGCACTGTTGGAGGGTCAGTACTGAGGGAGTGCTGCACTGTCAGAGGTTCAGTACTGAGGGAGTGCTGCACTGTTGGAGGGTCAGTACTGAGGGAGTGCTGCACTGTTGGACGGTCAGTACTGAGGGAGTGCTGCACTGTTGGAGGGTCAGTACTGAGGGAGTGCTGCACTGTTGGAGGGTCAGTACTGAGGGAGTGCTGCACTGTTGGAGGGTCAGTACTGAGGGAGTGCTGCACTGTCAGAAGTTCAGTACTGAGGGAGTGCCGCACTGTCAGAGGGTCAGTACTGAGAGACTGCTGCACTGTCACAGGGCCAGTACTGAGGGACGTGGAGCTGGTAGCGGGTACATTCTGAGGGAGTGCTGCACTTTTGGAGCTGCTGTAAATGATGGAACATTAAGCCAAGGCCCTGTTTGCTATCTCAGGTGTATCTCAGATCATACAGCCACTATTTTGAAGACGAGCAGGGGAGCTCTCCCTGGTGTCCTGGGAAAATATTTATCCCTCAATCAACATCCGTTTAATAGATTTTATGCATCTCATTGCTTTTGTGGAAAATTGACTTCAGAATTTCCTACATTAAAATAGTGACTACACTGCAAAAAAAACTTATTTGTCTGTAAAGCCTTTTGAAACGTTTTTGAGGAGATTGATGAAATTATAAATAAGGAGCCTCCTCCCTTTATTGCAGGTGCTGTGCTTATTTGTTGAAAAGAACAGGTGAAGATTGGGACATGGAAGAGGAGAGTGGGGTCAGACAGGCAAATCACTGGCTTCATTTCTACCTGACCCGCTACCCCCCACAGTTTGGGGTGGGGCGTTAAAAATCACGCTATCTATATGAGTGAGAGAGAGCCTGGTCTATTCTGAATGGTTCAGAAAAACAGACGAGAACTTGTGGCTTCCGCACGTCCAATGCTTTCTCAATGTTTACAACCAATCTGATGGTCTTTGGAAATGATCCATTTGGTGGAAGTTCTCTGGATCGACAGAAATCCTTGCGGATATTTTGGTCCCACTTTTTGTTGGCTCCCTCAGCCTAGTCTTCATTCCAGGTGTTGGATTCCGTCTCTGCCTGGTTCAAACCCTTTGTATTTAGCAAATTCAAAGCTAATATCCTGCTAAAATACATATTATTTCAAATAACAAATGCCTGGGTGGCACACAGGGCCATGATTCCGTCTGAATGGATCTTTCTCTCTCCGTGTGGATGGGATTTTGTTTGTCTTTCCCCAGCCTGCTTCGATTAAGTTGGAAAGCCAACACTGAAACTTCCAGAAGCTATTTGACTCCTCGGTTTAATCTAAACAAGCTGACAGAGTGCAAATAGAAATGTCAGATTTAACAGACTACTGCGGCTGGAGATGTAGTTTTATTATTTGTAGGTGCGTTTGTGAGGGAGGTGGGTTCTTGACGATGGGTTGGACTAGCCCTAGTCCTGAGTTCAATTATAATAATAATCTTTATTATTGTCACAAGTAGGCTTACATCAACACTACAGTGAAGTTACTGTGAAAAGCCCCTAGTCACTCCAGCACCTGCATTTCTTGTCCAATTTCCAATGAGCAAGTTAAATAACAAAATAGAGAACTTGTCCGATTACATCCTCAATAAGTCCCTTCAGGCCTCACACACAACTGATTACCTATTAAAGTGTTGTAAGGCAGAGGAACACAGCAGAAGTTTGCAAGATCTGTTTTTAATTAGGTTGGCCTGTATAATAATAATAATCTTTATTGTCACAAGTCGGCTTCCATTAACACTGCAATGAAGTTACTGTGAAAAGCCCCTAGTCGCCACATTCAGGCACCTGTTCGGGTGCACAGAGAGAGAATTCTGAATGTCCAATTCACCTAACAAGCACGTCTTTCGGGACTTGTGGGAGGAAAACGGAGCACCCGGAGGAAACCCACGCAGACACGGGGAGAACGTGCAGACTCCGCACAGACAGTGACTGAAGCTGGGAATCGAACTTGGGACCCTGGTGCTGTGAAGCAACAGTGCTAACCACTGTGCTGCCGTGCCGCCCTATGCTGTGCTTAAATAGCTTTTGTTCTTAATTCATTCTGGCGGCGTGGCAAACCTTTTATGGTCATCACTAGTCTACCCTGAGAAAATGTTGGTGAATCTTCTTCTTGGAGCCTGGGTAGGGCTGGATACATCTGAGTGCTTTGCTGGGCCATTTCAGAGGACAGTTGAGAATCGAGCACAGTTCTGTGGGATTTCTGCATCATCCATAGTTCATTTATAGCACTCTCTCGCCTCTGAATCACAAGGTTCCTGGTTCAAGTCCCATGCCAGAATTTGCGTGCAAAGAAGACCAACACTGACACTCTAGTACATTACTGTAGGAGTGCGACACTGTCAGAGGTGCGGTTGAACCAAACCTCCTCTACCTGTTTGGCCGGGTATAAAAGTAATAATCAAAGAAGAGCAGGGGACCTCTCCCCAGTGTCCTGGCCAATGCTAATCCTCAATCAAAGTGGCGAGTACCTAATCATTACAATTTTGCTGTTTGTGGGATCTTGCTGTGTGTAAATTGGCTGACGTGTTTCCTACAGTACAGCAGTAATGAAACTTCAGAGGTACTACACTGCGGGGGGGGCAACCCTCCCCCCGCCCCCCCCCACTCATACACAAAAGAAAACAACACCACTGAAGCCGACAAAGGGAGAAGAGAAGGGGGTGGGAGTAAGGGGAAGGGGGAGCAACCCCCCGGATTGACTAGGGAGGATAGCTCAGGGGGTGGGGTGGGCGGGGGGAGACGGGGAGGGGCTAGGGAAAGGGGGGGCGCAGGGGGGGAGGGTGGACAAGCCAAACTAGACGTCAGCAATCTGTAAATAAAGTAACGTAAGATAAAAGCCTTTTTTCCGTTACACTGTTCAATAAATAAACACAAACGTCAATGCACATAATGTCGAGAATTCCAATAAAAAGATTTTTAAAGAAAGAAGTGCTACACTGGCTGTAACGTGCTTTGAGTCGTCTAGTGGTTGGGAAAAATGTTGTACAAAAGCAAGGTCCAGAACGGCTAAGCATATTTGTGAGCTGATTGGGTTTTTACAACAATCCAACAGTTTCATGGTCACTTCTACTGAGACCAACTTTTTACTTAACCTGAATTCAAATTCTCAAACTTCCATGAAATTCAATTCCGCAATGAGGAGAGATTAGCATATTAAATGTACCTGTCAAATTTGGAACCAGCTTTTGTGTCAACCATGGCCCATTGAGTTGCACTCTCCCCTCAGAGACAGAAGGTTGTTTATTCAAACCTCAAACCACCGCGACTTGGGGACAAAAGTCAAGGCTTACACTCTCCGTGCAGTGCAGAGGGAGTCCTGCACTCTCTGCGGTACTGTCTTTTGGACAAGAATTTAAACCCAGATTCTGTTGAGCTCAAGGAGCACAGGAAACAAAAAGACCAAAAGATTTATTAACAACGATGAAGACTCTGTGTACACTGGTCCCAGAAGGGACCACCCGCACCCAGACCACACTTGGGCTGGGGTTTTTATATCCTGATTTGCTCTCCCGTATCTATCCCTCAACCAATGTAACCAAAATACAATATTTCACCATTATCACATTGTTGTCCTTGGGATCTTACTGTGCGCAAATGGCCTGTCATGTTTCCTACATCATAACAATGACTACACTTAAAATAGCACTTTGTTTGCTCGAAAGTACTTTGGGATGTCCTGAGGTCATGAAAACCGCTATATAAATGCAAGTCTTTATTCCGTGCTCTAGGCATTGACAGCTCTTGAATCTAAATGCTGGGGCACTCAATTTCCAAAGCATTCATCACCACCACACAGTGCTGTTGGCTCAGGTTGTTACTGTCAGCTCTACACTTGACAAATGAGTAGATAAATGTGAATTATAATCCCGAGGAACATGTTTTCCATTAGGTATCTGGAGCAGAATTTCTCACCCTTGGCAGTATGGCAGCCTAAGTACATCAGTTAGCGTCTCACTATTTTGTTTTTGGTGGGGCTCCTTCTTGGTTTAGTTTATAGTGTCAGGAAGAAATTTCTGAATTCATGTACCCAGGAAGGATCTGTCCTTTCCCCACTTGGATTGGGAAATGTTGGGATAAGCAGTCTGGAAGCTGTAAATCAAACAACGACTCCAGTATTTTGCTGCAGATCCTCCACAGGATGTTCAAATTACCACCTCCATTTTAAAAAAATATATATATTTATTAAAGTTTTTTAACACAATTTTTCTCCCTTACAAACAATAACCCCCCACAAAAAAAAACGAGAAAAAATTACCACCTCCATAACACCTCAGTGTGTTGCAACCAAGAGTCCATGGAAGGTGATTAATTGTTGAAGTTCATGATAGAGTAGAGTGTATCTGAGATGAGGAAGGAGATTAAACAGGGAGAGTAGAGCATGTGATAGAGTCGACTGCATTGCTAATATTCACTACTGAAGAAGACTTGTGCAAGTAGGGCTACTGGAGTCCGTGGCATTGTTTTTCAGGGAGAGCCATTGTCTTCAGGGGAGGAAAGGCAGTGGGTGAAAACTTGAAGAAACGGAATAGCCTGATCGTTGCAGTAATTATTTTTAATAATAAAAGGTGCTGTAAATTGATAACATACGACACAGGTGTACATCTCTCTGGCCATGCGATCTCTGTTAATAATTATAACACTTATGTAACTGACTGCTATGTATCCAAGCAGAGAAACAAAACTGTTTGTTCTGGAAATTAAAAGTCTCAGCTCGTAAATTCATGACACGGCCTCACGAGATTACACAATTGTTTCTGAAATGAGTCCGGGATTGTGCCTTCAATACCTCATCCAGCCAACGTCAGATTTATAATGAAAACAAAACATGCTGGAAATACTCAGCCGGCTTGGCAGCATCTGTGAAGAGAGAAACAGAGTTAACCCTTTGAGCCAAATATGACCCGTCTGTTAATGGCATGTGAATGGCAATAGTGAAGGACATTGTTTGAGTACTTAAAACACTGATAAAGAGAGACCGCTGGGACACTGGGTTAGTAGGTAGGAAGCAGATATATGCAATGCTGCATTCTGTAAATAAATCCATTATCAAGTAAAGTTTTAGGGTCTGTTTCATGTATCACCAACTCACTTGGAATTATTAATGACTTCATCAAGGCCAGTTTTCCAACATCAAATCGCTTCATTGCAGTAACAAGAAAAGGCCGTTGCCGTGGCTTACAACACACCCCTCCAGCTCCGGGGACCTACAGAGATGCTGCTCTGGGTTGGAACATTGTGTTTTAAGCTCGAGCCATTCATTTCATATTGGGCAAGCCGCCGCCCTCTTAATAGGGGAATTCATATTCCACAAAGCCCATGGGGAGACCTATTGACGATCCCCCGTGTCCTCCGTGGCCACCATAACAGGATGGATGTAACGTCTTCTACAGAACTGAAGGAATGTGTTGGGTTTTAAGCTCTTGAAAGTGGGGGGCGTGGGGTGGGGGGGGGGGTGGGGGGCGGTCGGGGGGGGGGATCGGAAGAACAAAAAGAAAGGTCAGGGAGAGGTTAGAGGGCGGGAGAGATTAAATGGCAACCGCGTTATGGAACAAAGGGCAAAAAGGGAGTGGCAATGGTTGTAGTAAAGAAACAAAGCATTTGTTCAGAGTGAGTGTAAATGTCAGAATAATGAGTGTCCGAAAGCAAAGGCATGAAAAACAAAATATTATTGTTGATATGGCTTTGTTAAAGTTGGAAAATGGCAATAAAAATATTTTTTTAAAATATCTAGCTCTTTATTTAGGATGCGGTTGTACAGATTAGTTCTGAGGTCTAGATTTCAGATTCCGTAGAAGGGCCTGTGGCGTGGTGTCTTTTCGAGTGGAAGACGTGTTGCCCAGCAGGCCCTGCCCTGCACTGCCTCAATGAGGCATTTGGTTAACATGGTCAGTTGAGTCTGTATAACTGAGGGCAAGGTCCTGCTGCCACCTTAGGCCCGTTTTCACAACCATCAGCAGGTCCACCATCAAAGGGTTTTGTTGTGATAGGACATATTGAATGGTGGTCCTTATTTACTATGTCACGGGGTGCTGTCAACATTTGGCTGCTCTGGTCTACAGGTGGAGAGACGTTGCTTACTCCATAGCTAGTGTCCACATCTGGAGATTGTTGCAGTAATCTGCCACTTACCAATGCTGTTAGTCGATACCGATCACCCCGTATTTTCATATTTCAGATTATAGATACCAGATACATAGAAGATAGGAGCAGGAGGAGGCCTTTTGGCCCTTCAAGCCTGCTCTGCCATTCATCACGATCATGGCTGATCATCCAACTCAATAGCCTAATCCTGCTTTCTCCCCATAGCCTTTTATCCCATTCTCCCCAAGTGCTATATCCAGCCGCCTCTTGAATATATTCAAAGTTTTATTATTGTTTACAATAAGGGGGAATTTTAACCAACTAGCCTGATTTAAACCTCCCCAATTTCACTCCCGTGCTGTTGTGTTCTATGTTAATTTCGCTAAGGAGTAAAATCGCTACCTGACTGTCATGATATTCAAACACACACATCATGATGGACACACTAACAGGCAAATCAGAGTACACAACACCACAACCAATCACAGACAAGAACACCAACCACATAAAAAGCACGAGCACGACACCTGGAAGTCAGTAGGTCTGGGGAGAAGGAAGCATGAAAGAGCTGTTGAAACACCACAAGCAGGGAGCCCCCCACGTGCAGAGTGCAAAGACCAAGTTGTAAATAGTGAGTTTAAATAAACAAGCGTTGTACCATATGCAACTGTGTTGGCTCTTCTGTGTGTTAGAACACCCAACACCACATGGTACCAGGAGTGGATCGATACCTGCCTACCAACCTGCCATTCTGGACATGGACCACACCACTCCCATTCCCACCAGACGATTTAAGTTAAAATGACCTCACAACCACATCTGTCTTTGCTAATATCCTTCTCCAGTCCTCCTATCTTTCTCATGTCCATATATCTATCAATATCTTAGGAATTACCATTGACCAGAAACTGAACTGGACCAGCCACATGAATACTGTGGCTACAAGAGCAGGTCAGAGGCTAGGAATCCTGCAGCAAGGAACTCATTTCCGGACTCCTCGAAGCCGGTGCACTATCCATAAAGCACAAATTTGGGATCTGATGGAATACTCTCCACTTGCCTGGATGAGTGCAGCTCCAACAACAACATTAAACAAGAGTCTCTTTTGTTTAAATAAATTTAGAGCACCCAATTATTTTTTTTCCAATTAAGAGGCAATTTAGTGTGGCCAATCCACCTAACATGCATATCTTTGGGTTGTGGGGATGAAAGCCACGCAGACACGGGGAGAATGGGCAAACTCCACACAAACAGGGATCGAACCCGGGTCCTCAGCACCGTAGGCAGCAGTGCTAACCACTGCGCCATCATGCCGCCCAACACTCAAGAATCTCACCACTATCCAGGACAAAGCAGCCCGCTTGATTGGCATCCCATTCACAAGCATTCATTCTCCCCACCACCGACGCACAGTGGCAGCCGTGTATACCATCTACAAGATGCATTGCAGGAACTCACCAAGGCTCCATATGTAGAATCTTCCAAACCCATTTTGAAGGACACAGGCAGCAGACACATGGGAACACAACCACCTGGAAGTTCACTTCCAAGCCACATACCTTCCTGACTTGGAAGTATATCGCCATTCCCTCACTGTCGCTGGGTCAAAATCCCTGAACTCCCTCCCTAACAGCACTGTGGGTGTACCTACACCAAAAAGACTGCAGCCGGTCAAGAAAACAGCTCAGTACCACCTTCTTAAGGAAAATAAATGCTGGCCCAGCCACTCACACCCACATTCCTTGAAAGAATTGACAGGCTAGATGATGAGAGGATGTTTCTCTTTGTGGGAGAGTCTAGGATCAGAGGGCATAATCTCAGAGTAAGGGGTCACTCATTTAAGACAGACATGAGGAGGAATTTCTTCTCCCAGAGAGTAGTGAATCTGTGGAATTCTTTACCACAGAGGGCAGTAGAGACTGGGTCATTAAATATGTTCAAGGCTGAGATAGGCAGATTTTTAATCAAGGGTTATGGGCATAAATCGGGAAAGTGGAGTTTGTAGATTATATCAGATCATCATGATCTCATTGAATGGTGGAGCAGACTCGATGGGTCAAATGGACTACTTCTGCTCCCACGTCTTATAGTCTTATGGTCCTGACCATATGTATCTCTCCATCTTCCACATGCCCTCACCTCTTTCTCCCTCTGGCAGAATCTCTCTATTGTTTACACACGTCACTGGCTGCACTTACTGCTCTCTCATCGCCTACTCTTTGCAACTTGACCCTCCAGACTTTGTTTTGATCAGTCTTTACTCCCCACAGGTCGGCGCAACATCGAGGGCCGAAGGGCCTGTACTGCACTGTAATGTTCTATATCCATCGATTTAAGAATGGTATGGATAATCAAAACAATCAGTCCTCTCCAGCCCAAGAGGAAAGCGAAGACAAAAATGAAAACAAATAAAATTAAAGAAAAATGCACAAGTAAGCCAAAACGAAACTCTTAATGGAGCATTGCAGTCAAGAGAATGAACCAGATGAACCCTGCAAAGGCCATTACACAAATAAAAAATGTATAACTTAAGTCAGAGCAGTATTTCATTGAGCCATATAAAGCTGTCCTCATTTCTGAATACTAAATGGAGTTCAAGTCCATTTGGCGCAGTTTTGTGCCTCCAGTATTTTCCAATTCAGGTTGAGGCTCAAAGAAATGACAGAATGTACTTTGTTCTGGTTATAAACTGGATCCCAGAGCCCAATATAGCTCAAACTGAAACCAGGCCATGCTGGGAACTTGAATTATTACCATTGAAAGTCACTGGGGCTTGTGTTTATTTTTCTTGCTGTGGTGTTTAGTGTGGTGTGTTTTCTGTTGCTGTGTAGGTTTGAGCCCATGCTTTAAATAAGGAGAGCAGAAACCCAGACGAAAAGCTTTCTGCCCTTTCACCTTGTCTCCCTTTGTCTCCGCCCCCCCCCCCCCCCCCCCCCACCTGCAATTCACAGGCCTCAAAAACCAACCTGAACATTGCCCGCCACACCAGTACCCAACGTACGTCATCTATTCCACTACCCTTCCCACATTTGGTGGTTTCCTCTCCAGTGAAGCATTGTCACATCTACACAGCTTCCTCGGTGTTATAACGATAAACTCGCCTCATCTACGTGTGGATTTGTTAACGGTCTCCATTTTCCGGGTTGCTGTCATTAAATGCTGTTGACCTTAACATTGACTTCACCAGGGGTCTTCACTCCTCCTGTCTCTGTTTCCTCATTCAACCACAGGAACAGAGAAAATTTACAGCTCAGATAGAGGCCGTTCAGCCCATCACCTCTGTGCTGGCCACAAAGGAGCTATCCAGTCAAATCCCACTTTCCAGGTCTTGGTCTGTAGTTCTGTAGGTTACAAATTCAAGGGGGGAGTTTTCTGGTCTGGCTAGCAGCTGGGATTGTGGCGGGTAGGGCATGATCTCGCAAAAGGAAAAAAAATCTTTTAACCGACGGCGGGGTGGACTGTGTGAAATGTTTCCTCTGTCTTTCGAGGCAGGACGAGCTCCCTGAATGTGGATCTACTGGTCTGCAATGGCTGAATATATAAATGGAGGGGGGGTGGTCCGCGGGGGAGAAGAGCATCGGGTGTCGCTATACGCGGACGACCTGCTGCTGTACATGGCGGACCCAATGGAGGGGATGGTGGAGGTCATGCAGACTTTGAGGGAGTTTGGGGAGTTCTCGGGCTATAAGCTCAATGTAGGGAAGAGCGAGCTTTTTGTACTACAGGCAGGGGACCAAGAAAGAGGGATAGGGGACCTACCGCTGAGGGGGGCAGAGGAGAGTTTTCGGTATCTAGGGATCCAGATAGCCAGGAGCTGGGGGGCCCTACACAAATTGAATCTGACGAGGTTGGTGGACCAAATGGAGGTGGACTTCAAAAGATGGGACATGTTGTCGCTCTCGTTGGCGGGTAGAATGCAGTCGGTAAAAATGGTGGTCCTTCCGAGGTTTTTGTTTGTGTTCCAGTGCTTCCCCATCGTGATTACCAAGGGCTTTTTCAAGAGAGTAGGTAGGAGTATTATGGGGTTTGTGTGGGCGAACAAAACCCTGAGGGTAAGGAGAGGGTTCCTGGAGCGCAGTAGGGACCGAGGAGGGCTGGCGCTGCCAAACCTAGGGAGCTACTGCTGGGCAGCAAACGTGGCGATGATCCGTAAGTTGGTTATGGAGGGAGAGGGGGCGGCATGGAAGAGGATGGAGATGGCGTCCTGCAAAGGAACGAGCTTGGGGGCGCTGGTGACGGCACCGCTGCCGCTCTCGCCATCAAAGTACACCACAAGCCCGGTGGTGGCGGCAACGTTAAGGATCTGGGGCCAGTGGAGACAGCATAGGGGTGCAGTGGGAGCCTCGGTGTGGTCCCCGATCAGGGGTAACCACCGGTTTGTCCCGGGGAAGATGGACGGGGGGTTCCAGGGCTGGCACCGGGCGGGGAGTAGAAGAATGGGGGACCTGTTCATTGACGGGACATTTGCGAGCCTAGGGGCACTGGAGGAGAAGTTTGAGCTACCCCCGGGAAATGCATTCAGATATATGCAGGTGAGGGCTTTTGTGAGGCGACAGGTCAGGGAATTCCCGCTGCTCCCGACACAGGAAATTCAAGACAGGCTGATCTCGGGTGTATGGGTCGGGGAGGGCAAGGTTTCGGCAATACACCAAGAGATGAAAGAAGAGGGGGAAGCGCTAGCAGAATAGTTGAAGGGTAAATGGGAGGAGGAGCTGGGCAAGGAGATCGAGGAAGGTTTGTGTGCTGGCGCCCTGGGTAGGGTTAATTCCTCCTCCTCATGTGCCAGGCTCAGCCTGATACAATTTAAGGTGGTTCACAGAGCGCACCTGACGGGGGCGAGGTTGAGTAGGTTCTTTGGGGTAGAGGACAGGTGCGGAAGATGTTCAGGGAGCCCGGCGAACCATGTCCACATGTTCTGGACATGTCTGGCACTGGAGGGGTTCTGGAGAGGAGTGGCGGGAGCAATATCTCAGGTGGTGAAAGTCCGGGTCAAGCCAAGCTGGGGGTTAGCAATATTTGGAGTAGTGAACCAACCGGGAGTGCAGGAGGCGAAAGAGGCCGGCATTCTGGCCTTTGCGTCCCTGGTAGCCCGGCGAAGGATCTTGCTAATGTGGAAGGAGGCGAAGCCCCCTAGCGTGGAGGCCTGGACAAACGACATGGCTGGGTTCATAAAGTTGGAGAGGATTAAGTTTGCCTTAAGGGGGTCTGTGCAGGGGTTCAACAGGCGGTGGCAACCGTTCCTAGACGACCTCGCGGAGCGTTAGAGGAAGGTCGGTCAGCAGCAGCAGCAACCCTGAAGGGGGGGGAGGGGAGGGGGGAACGAGAGATTGCTTGAGAGGATGGATGAGCGGGGGCTAACACGGAGGGTGGGGGAAACTGGCACGAATGGGCGAGAGCCAGTGTATAAAGCTATGTAAATATATCATCTTACCGTGTATATATCTTGCTCAGGGCGATTTTGTGTTATTTTGTTACGGGGGGGGGGGGGGTTATTGTTTGTAAGGGGAAAAAATTGTCTTGTTGAAAAACTTTAATAAATATATCTTTTGAAAAATGCAATGACTGAATATCTCCCTTTAATATGGCACCAGGTCCTTGGATCCATGAGGTGACAGGGCAAGGGGGCTGGCGACTTCCTGTCCTGCCCAAACACGGGATTTACTGAGCTCCTTTGGGATGCATAATAATAATAATAATCACTTATTGTCACAAGTAGGCTTCAATGAAGTTACTGTGAAAAGCCCCTAGTCGCCACATTCCGGCGCCTGTTCGGGGAGGCCGGTACGGGAATTGAACCCGCGCTGCTGGTCTTTGTTCTGCATTACAAGCCAGCTGTTTAGCCCATTGTGCTAAACCGCATAATCAATGAGCTAAACGGCAGATGATCATTCAGCTGTCCGACCACCCAGCGGGCATCACACTGACCTCCCTGTCCACTCCTGGACTTAAACTTCAGAATGGGAGATTCCGCCCCAAATCTCTTTTTAAATGTGAGGACGTTTTCTGCCTTCACCCCCCCAATTCAGGCAGTGAACTCCAGGTTCCCAACTCCTTGGGAAATGAAATCCTTTTTAACTTCCTCCTAATCCTTCTGCAAATCACCGTAACCCATTTCCCCTGGTAATTGACCTCCCTGCTAATGGAAATAGGCCCTCATTCTTACCCACTCTATCTGGACCCCTCATAATTTGTCACACCTCAATGAAATCTCGGCCCAGCCTCCTCTGGCCCAAATAAAACAACCCCAGTCTACCCGATCTTTCATTAGAGCTAAACAGCAACATCTTCATAAATCCCCTCTGTGTCCTATCTAACCATCACATCCTTCCTGTAATGTGGTGATCAGAACTGTATGCCATACTGTAGCTCTGATATAAATAGTGTAATATAGCTCCAGCATAACATCAAACTCTTATCTTCTACGCCTTGGCCAATAAAGGAAATTATTCCATATATCTTATTATCCATCTTATCTACCTATCTTGCTTTCTGCAGCAAATATTCTAATGTCCCTCTGTTCCATTTAGTGTCTTAGCATCCTATTTTAACGTGTATTTTCCTACTTTGTTTGTCCGCAAATGCATTACTTCTCAGTTCTCTGGGTTGAATTCCATTTACCATTTTTCCACCCAGCTGACCAGTCCATTGCAGTCGACAGATTCCTTCGTCAATATCACATTTCTGTATCACCTGTGTTATAACCTGCCTGCTTACCACTGGCTGGGGACTAATGGGAAACCCACAATCAGTAGGGAGTATGAGTTTCCCCAATGAGGGAGGGCGGAGAAATCATTAGCGGAGTCCCTGCATAAATAGAGCTGGCCAGTATGGAACTAGCTAGAGAGAGGAGTGAGCAGCAAGGGACTACTGCTGCTGTTGTATATATGTAATTGTAAATAAAGTTATTTCTTTCTATTCTACAAACTCGTCCTGGATTCTTCGTGGCCCTCACAAAAATCTGCAAACCTATTAATCCTGAATCTACGTTCGTCCAAACCATTGAGACCACAGAAAGCAAGGGACCCTGAACTGAGCCCCGTGGGACGCTGCTGTAAACAGCCTTCCAGTCACACAAACACCCATTGACCATTAACCTTTGCTTCCTGCCATTGAACCAGTTTTGGATCCCTCTTGCCACTTGCCATTGGGTCCCATGGCCTTTTGCTTTCTTGACCAGTCTGCCATGCAGGAGCTTGTCAAAGGCCTTGACAAGCATGCTAAAGTCCACGTGGACATCAAACATGCTATCCGCATTTTTAATTAAATATTCAGTCATTGCATTTTTAATTTAAAAATCAATCAATTTAGGCAGACATGACTTTAACCAATCTATGTTGACTGTCTTTGATTAATCTACATCTCTCTATACTGCCTCGCAGGATCGGTTCCAGTAATTTGCCCAGCATCGAGGTTTGGTTGACCGGCCTATAATTACTCAGTCTGTCCCCTTCTCTCTTTTTGGCAACTCAAGGCCTTGCAGAATGAGGGCGCCGATTTAGTGCAAACATTCTCCTAATTGCCAACGGCAACAGGAACTTGGCCGAGTCTGAGGGGAATCTCATACCTTTCCATCTGGGCGGGATCTGACGCCAGTTCCAGATGTGAATGGAATTGTGTGTTTAACCTTCTGTGTCATCCAAGCCCATCTCCCACCACTACGGTTTCACTGCTCTATTCGTTCTGACCTTGCTGCTGTCTATAAGTCTTGACGTGGTCTTGACCTGTTGAGTTGAAACTCGCTTGAGATTTTCATCTGTTGCTTCCAGTGGAACGTTTAAACTACTCACGAAAGAGCAGTGAATTCTCTCTGGGTCCTGAGCAACAATTACCACAGAGAGCAGGAATTAAATGGTCGTGCATCTCATTGCTCCACTCGGGCACCTTGCAAACCTGGCTGCCATGTTTACATACATAACAACAGCTAAAGTCGCTCACTGTGTGAGACGCACTTTTGAAGTTTTATTTTAGCCTATTTTAAACAAGTCTTGCTTTTAATTTGGTCTCTATAACCTCACTTATTTACAATGCATAAATCAGGAGAGTTTGTCTGTGTATTCGGAAGCTTTCTGATGTTACCTGGTCTAACCTTTAGACCATTTGATTCATAATTTGCCAGCCATCGAAAATAGTTTTCAGAATGTCGTTAAAAGCAGATTAAGCTTTGGTACTCCTTCATTAGTCACTTGTGTCAACCTGGCAGCTCCTTCGTATTTTGATAATATGGTTTAGAGATTTTCATGGGTAGCAGGAAAGCATCGGGTGCCAGAATGTAAGTCTAACTGTGCTAAGTCTCAGTAAAGACATGGGGAGGGATTCTCCAGTTTCTGATAAAATCGGGGTTCCCGACCGGCTGAGTTCCCGACGGCGTCGGTCGCCTGGGCTATCATCCGTCAGGAACTCGGTGTGGCAGCTGAGGACCCAGCACCGCCACAGTCGGGGGAGGCCGATCCGCAGGCAGGGGGGACTTTGGCAGGGGCTGGGGGCATTGTTGGGAGGTGTTCTGGGGGTCGCGAGCCGGCCAAAGGGGGTGGGGGGGCACTATTTTGCAGGCCGGGTCCGCCCGCGGCCTGTGCCATGTTGCACGGCGCAGCCGCTGTATGCCACCAACACGGATCCGGCAATTCTCCGTGCCATATCGGCAGCTAGAGCCGGGTGCTCTTCGCTGCCTGTCTACTAGCCCTGTCCCAAAATGAGGATCGGTGCTCATTTTGCGCTGAATTTCCGGTCGTACACGCCACCGTTCCCACGCCAACGTGAGGACATAGCCTGAACACCGGAGAATCCAGCCCATGGTGTAATCTGCCATGGTGCAGTACGATGTAACATTGCCACTGTTGCTTCATCAATGAGCATCCCAATGCTGTGTAGCGAAGACAATAATGTTTTAATGTTAGCAGCGGTTCTCTGGGAGGTGCTCTCATCTCCAAGTCAGTAAGTTGTGGGTTTGATTCCTACTCTACAGATCTAAACACAGAATCCAGGCTGACACTCCAGCTGGTACTGAAGAGTACTTTCGGAGGTAACATCCTTTTGGATGAAACATTAACCTGAGACTCGGGCGGGGTTCTCCGATCCTGGGGCTAAGTGTTGATGCCGTCGTAAGTGCCGGAGCATTTTACGACGGCGTCATTTGACCCCTAGGAGCAGCGATCCTGTGCTGCACAGGGGGCCAGCACGGCCCTGGAGCACTTCACGCAGCCCTAGCTGCCGATGCGGGCGCCAGCACGGCCGACGTGGGTCCATGCATGCGCGTGGGTTGCCTTCTCCGCGCCGGCCCCCGGGCAACATGGCAGAGCCCTACAGGGGCCCGGTGCGGAGGAACATAGGCCCCCACCCCGGGATAAGCTCGCCCGCCGATTGGTAGGCCCCAATCGCAGGCCTGGCCACCCTGGAGTCCGATCCCCCCTCCCCCACACCAGGACGGCCCCCGCAGCATAAACGCGGAGGACCCGCCGGGTAGGACCACAGTCGAACGGCGCCGGAGGGACTCGGCTGAACCCGGTGGGCATTCGGCCCATCGAGCGCGGAGAATCGCCGGGGGGGGGGGGGGGAGAGGTGCGTTCAGCGGCCCCCGACCGGCGCCGCGGCAACCGCTCCGGCGCCATTGGCACCGATTCTCCTGTCACCGGAGAATCAGCAGACCGGCGTCAGAGCGGCGTCGCGTGATTGTCCGTCCCCCCCCCCCCCCCGGCGATTCTCCAACCCGGCGCGGGGTCAGAGAAACCCGCCACCCATCACCCCTCTCAGGTGGAAGTAAAAGATACCCAGAGTTACCATTTCGAAGAAGAGCAGAGAAGCTCGCCCTGCTGCTCTGCCCAATATTTACCCCTCAACCACCCTTGCTAAAATAGACGGAGAGATCACCTGGCCATTACCTCATTGCAGTTTGTGGGATCTTGCTGTGCACAAGCTGGCTGCCACATTTTCCGCAGTGCTGACTTCGGCTTCCAAAGGACTCCACTGGTTATAAAGCACTTTGGAGTGTCCTAAATTGTGAAAGGCGCTATACAAATGCAAGTTCTTTCTTTCCTCACTGTCAACTCAGCACTCAAAAAAACAAAACGCATGACAGAACCTTTCGGAAAATATTGGTTATAAATTTGTGATTAAAGACTTGTTACTGTAAATGGCAAACTTGTGGCTTAAGCGATCCAGCAGCAGTTTCCTTCAGTAAATATTTCTGTGAAATAAGACATGTTTCCTTTCAGAGTTACTGGCCCTTTATCTCTCTCTTATAATTACACCTGTCACCGGCTTTTTCAGCTCACAGAAACTGGGGGTCAACGGGTGGAGGGGAGGTGAGGCAGGGGGGCGCAGCAACAAAGGCAAGGGGTGATTCTCAGTGGGCACCCACCTTCTGATGCTAGTTCCCCCTACCTGGCACTGAGTGCCTGACAATAAAACATGGCCGCCATCCACCTCCTACCACCCCACAGGAGCCTCCAAGCATTCCAGACAAGATTTATATTTCGGGCTTCCCATTTGGCGAATCACCAGCCTCCCGCTTGGTTAACACCATGGACTTTAATTGTCCATTTAAGGGCCTCAATTGGCATCAGGGTGGAAAGAGAGTCCATGGGATGTCTGTCTTGTCAGGAGAGATTGAGTAGAATGGGTCTATAGGCCGGAATTGTCCGACCCTGCACCAGGTCAGAGAATCCCCGGGGGGAGGCGCGAATCCTGCCCCGCTGCCCTGACGCCGTCTTCCCTATTCTCCGGCGATTCTCCGGGCCCCGATGGGCTGTGTGGCCGTCAAATTTTGCCCAGTCCCGCTGGCGTAAAGTACTCACCTCACACACGGCGGGACCCAGCAGGTAAGTGTGCGGGGGCCGTCCTGGGGGGGGGGGGGGCACGGTGGCCTGGCCCGCGATCGGGGCCTACCGATCTGCAGGTGGGCTGGTTCCGTGGGGGCCTTCTTTCCTCCACGCCGGGCCACTGTACGGCACTGCCATATTGCCCGGGGGCCGGCGCGGAGTAGGGAACCCCCGCGCATGCGCGGAAATACACCGGCCGTTCCGTGCATACGCGAACACGCGCCGGCTGGAGCTGCGGGAACCACTCCGGCGGCAACCTAGCCCCCTAGAAAGGTGAGAGTTCCTCACTTTCGGGGGTTGTTGACACTGGAGTCGTTGGTGCCGGTTGTCCCGCTGGCTTGGGGACATAGCCCCATTTTTTAGCGAATCCTGCCCAAGATTCTTTGAGGACTTGATGGGGCAGATGCTGGGAGTCCTCACACTAGGTGCCATAGTCTAATGATAAACAGTCAATCTTTTAAGACTGAGATGAAGAAAAATGTCTTCATGCGGAAGTGAAATTGCAATTTCTGTACCACAGAGATCTTTGAATGAGCAGTGATTGAATATAAACAAGACCGGTATCGTGAGATTTTTGGACACTGAGTGAATTAAAAGATATGAGGAGCAGGCGGGAAAGGGAAGTTGATGTAGAAGATCAACCATGATGTTACTGAACAGTAGAGCAGGCTCGAGGGGCTGAATGGTCTCCTCCTGTTCCCTTTTCACATATTCTTATTCAAGGAGGCCCTCGTCTGTTTTAGAGACCCTTGAAAGATAAACATCACAAGTTTGGCACCTGTAGCAATGCCTGTGCAGATACACGTACCGATTCCTGCCTCACTGTGTCTGAAGTACTGAAGAGGCAAAGAAAAATATGGATAAGTGAAGAATTGCAGGAAGCAATTGAAATGACACAGCCTCCTAAATAAAGCAAAAGTGACATTAAAATGGATAAATTACATCCTCCAGCTACAGAAAATTGGTCACAGTTTAAACAGCAGCATAGTTAACAGCTGTTAGATCAAATCAAAGCAGCTACCTGAAATTGAAGAAGAAACTCTTGACATATTTCGGGCAATTTCAATCAACGTTAGTGTGATTGCTTCTTCTTCAGTCAGAAGGTTGCTGGTTCAAGATTCACTCCAGAAGCTGCAGCACAAAATCCAGGCAGACTCACCCAGCGTAACACTGGGGGGAGTGCTGCACTGCCAGACGTCTTCTGGATGAGATGCCAAACCAGCGTCGCATCTACCCCTTCGGGTAAGAGAATCGACAACCACCATTTGAAGAAGAATCAGAGAGTCCTTCCCAGGTGTCCTGAGCCGATATTTATCTCTTAATCACCGGCGGGATTCTCCGGTCTGCTGACCGTGTGTTTCTCGGCCACGCACCATTCGCTGGCAGCGGGATCCTACCTTCCTGTCGATTGTCAATGGAATATCCCATAGTAACCACCCCAGGCTGCCATGAAACCCACTGGCGGGGCTGCACTGCTGGCAGAGAATCGCAACGACTGGAGGATACGGCAGCACGGTAGCACAGTGGTTAGCACTGTTGCTTCACAGCCCCAGGGTCCCAGGTTCAATTCCAGGCTTGGGTCGCTGTCTGTGTGGAGTCTGCACGTTCTCCCCGTGTCTGCGTGGGTTTCCTCCGGGTTCTCCGGTTCCCTCCCACAAATCCCAAAAGACGCGCTGTTAAGGTGAATTGGGCATTCAGAATTTTCCCTCTGTGTACCCGAACAGGCGCCGGAATGTGGCGGCTAGGGGATTTTCACAGTAACTTCATTGCAGTGTTAATGGAAGCCTACTTGTGACAATAAAGACTATTATTATTATACAGGCCAACTTAATTAAAAACAGATCTTGCAAACTACTGCTGTGTTCCTCTGCCTTTCAACACTTTAATAAGTAATCAGTTGTGTGTGAGGCCTGAAGGGACGTATTGAAGATGCAATCGGACAAGTTCGCTATTTTGTTATTTAGCTTGCTCATTGGAAATTGGACAAGAAATGCTGGATACGTTTATTATAATGCCAATCAACCTTAAGCTCCATGGGTAACACACTCTCGCCTCTGAGTCATACTGGTCAGGGTTTCAAGTCCCACTCCAGAGACTCAAACACATAATCCAGGCTGTCCTTTGAGCCGACCATCAATTGCCTTCTTAATATTCTTGAACATTTCAATGGCTGTAGATCAGCTCAAAGTCTGCTCTTTTCCAAAGTAAGCAAGGCTGACCCATTGCTCCAAGCTTTTCCCCATGTCTCCATGAGCAGCTCCCCAACTCTGTCATCCAGCCAAATTGGTTTTAGTCTTTTATTTGACACCTTCAACCCCCTTTTGAATAAACACCACATTCTGATTGCAAACAGGAAGGGTCCCAAACGCTAGCGCTGCTTCACCGGTAGAGAGCTACTTTATTTTTACATGTCTTCTGGAGTCCTTTGCCAAGATAACCTCATCCCCATCTGCTCAGGGGTCCTACTCAGCCTGGCAACTGTGCAGGAATTTTAATGAACTATGTCTAGCTGTACAGTGGTCCAAACTGATCTCAGTTGGAAAAGGTTTGTGTTGCTGTGAAAAAAAACACCTGCTGACTTAATTAAACTATTTCTGATCTTTTGTACAATAAGTTTAGAAATATTTAATCTCAGATGTTTTTTTTTTAACCTTTGCCAAATATTTTTCCTTCCTCCCAAAAGTGCAACGTGTTGCTGGCAGCAGTTTGACCAACCTCTCCCTGGTAGCCCACCCACGCTTCACATTGTGTTAATCAAACGGGCAGTGATGGAACATCCCAATTATAGGGTAGAATCTTGAGCTTCCCCTCAGTTTGAACTTAACCTTCTCAAGGGTCAAGTATTCCAACAGGTCCCCCCGCCACGCCAGGGCACTGGGTGGAGAGGCTGCTCTCCATCCCAGCAGGATCCGCCTTCGAGTGATCAACGAGGCGAAGGCTATGATATCTGCCTCCGCTCCCGTTTCCAACCCTGGCTGGTCCGACACCCCAAATATGGCCTCCTGGGGACCCAGGTCCAGTTTCACATGCACCACCTTGGAAATTACCCTAAACGCGTTTTACAGTACTGTTAACGAGTTTCTTTTCTTGTCGTTCATTGTTCCAGACGTTTTCTCTCGTCGTTTGCTGATTGTATTTGTTCTGTTATTGGTACAACCTCATTGTTCTGTTGCACCTGACACCTTCCTCTGTATATAGTTCAGCCTCATGTACATGTTGTAAATATTGCACACACATACTCAGATGCACTCAGTACACATTTCTATTTATTAGCATGTCGGCACATATCCTTTGTGAAAGGGGGGGATATCATGATATCCACATCAGCATATCATGGTGCAATCACACAAACACTGATGGACAGGTAGTTGGACCAACCAGCACACACATAACATCGCAGCCAATCACCAGTGAGAGCACACGCACTATAAAACAGGGAACACCACAGTTCCCGCTCATTCTACCAGGCGATAGCTCAGAGCGCAGAGCTCACAGCGTGCCACTCAGACATAGTCCATGTGCTGAGTGCCTCACTAAGATAGTGATAGGGCTGGGTCCACAGGTTAGCTGGTGAAGCACGTACCCAAGCCAGCAGTTAGTTGTAACCTTTGTTTAGACAATAAAACAGAGTTGTACCATCTACAGCCGTGTTAGATCATTTGTGCAGCAGAACACCCAACACGACATGATACCAGTAGTGGACACTAACCAGCGACTGTGAGACCTACCTGCACCCTTTCAGAAATCCACCATCCTGCTCCATGGAAACCATCGGCCTGCCGCAGCGACTCCGAAACGCTGGAAATCTTGGCGTCAACTGGAAGCTGTTTAAACAGCGCTTCCAGCTCTTCCTAGAAGCCACAGACAGGGAGAATGCATCGGACACCAGGAAGATCGCCCTCCTCCTCTCCACGGTGGGGCAACACGCCATCCACATCTATAACACCCTGGCATTCGCGGAAGGCGAGGACAAAACAAAATATAAGTCGGTGCTTCTCAAGTTCGACGAACACTTCAGCGTGGAAGTCAATGAGAGCTTCGAGAGGTACCTCTTCCAGCAGCGCCTGCAAGGTATGGATGAGCCTTTCCAATCTTACTTGACACACCTCCGTATCCTCGCGCAGTCCTGCGGCTATGAGGCCACCTCTGACTCCATTATACGGGATCGGATAGTTTTTGGGGTCATCTCGGACACCCTACGCCAGCAGCTCCATAAAATAAAGCGCCTCACCCTAGCGACTGCCATCGAGACCTGCGTCCTCCATGAGAACGCGACCAGCCAGTACTCCCAAATCCAGGCGGCCGAAACGGCACGGCAGGGGTCCTACGAGGCGGAGCGGGTCCAGTCGATCGAGTTCCTCCCGGCCCGCAGCCCGGACGAGGGCGGCCATTTTGCGCGCTTTTCGAGGCCTCCCGCGCTTGTACGCGACAAAAGAGGGGACGTTGACGCAGAGGGACGTGATGCGCAGGAACGCTCTACGCAGGACCGCACCGCGCATGCGCGGTGGCGCAACGAACGCCATGACGTCACGACGTGCGGCAACTGTGGCTCCGCCCACATAAAGCGTCAATGTCCGGCCAAAGCGCGACAATGCCTCTGCTGTGGCAGGATGGGCCACTACGCTGCCTGCTGTCGAGCAGCTCAACCTGCCAACTCCCAACAATTCCGCCAGCCTCGCAGGGCCGTGCGGGCGATTCAGCCCCCATATACTGAGTCACATCCAGACAGTATGCAGACCAGCGATACCGAAGACAGGGAGCCCTTCCGCGTTGCGGTAATCCACAAGAAACGGATGTCCCCAAGTTGGAACCACCAGCCGCTGCCAGTGCACAGCATTGATCCGGGCGATGAGTGGTGTGCCACCCTAACGGTCAGCCCAAATTCGTCGCCCACCTGAGAGGCTTGACTTATGAGCCTGTTAGCACATTGGACTCACTGAATTGTTTTACTGTACTGTTAACGAGTTTCTTTCCTTGTCGTTCATTGTTCCAGACGTTTTCTCTCGTCGTTTGCTGATTGTATTTGTTCTGTTATTGGTACAACCTCGTTGTTCTGTTGCACCTGACACCTTCCTCTGTATATAGTTCAGCCTCATGTACATGTTGTAAATATTGCACACACATACTCAGATGCACTCAGTACACATTTCTATTTATTAGCATGTCGGCACATATCCTTTGTGAAAGGGGGGGATGTCATGATATCCACATCAGCATATCATGGTGCAATCACACACACACTGATTGACAGGCAGTTGGATCAACCAGCGCACACACAACATCGCAGCCAATCACCAGTGAGAGCACACGCACTATAAAACAGGGAACACCACAGTTCCCGCTCATTCTACCAGAGCACAGAGCTCACAGCGTGCCACTCAGACATAGACCATGTGCTGAGTGCCTCACTAAGATAGTGATAGGGCTGGGTCCACAGGTTAGCTGGTGAAGCACGTACCCAAGCCAGCAGTTAGTTGTAACCATTGTTTAGACAATAAAACAGAGTTGTACCATCTACAGCCGTGTTGGATCATTTATGCAGCAGAACACCCAACACGACACCGGCGTTGGACTGGGGTGAGCGCAGTAAGAAGTCTTACAACAGCAGGTTAAAGTCCAATAGGTTTGTTTTGAATCATTAGCTTTCGGAACACTGCTCCTTCCTCAGGTGAAGGAGCAGTGCTTCCTCCTGCCTTCACCTGAGGAAGGAGCAGTGTTCCGAAAGCTAGTGATTTGAAACAAATCTGTTGGACTTTAACCTGGTGTCACTGTACATTAACACTGCAATGAAGTTACTGTGAAAAGCTCCTAGTTGCCACACTCCAGCGCTTGTTTGGGTACATTGGGGGAGAATTCAGAATGTCCAATTCACCTAACAAGCATGACTTTCGGGACTTGTGGGAGGAAACCGGAGCACCCGGAGGAAACCCACGCAGACACAGGGAGAACGTGCAGACTCCGCACAGACAGTGACCCAGCCGGAAATCGGACCCGGGTCCCTGGCACTGTGAAGTAACAGAGCTAACCACTGTGCTACCGTGCTGCCTGTGAACTTCCTGGACTATGACCTCCCCCGCCCATCAGGAGGATAGTTAACTCACGACATTAAATGCCAGCCCAGGTAGCCGGCACAGAAACTTGCATATATATTACTTTGGTAAACCACTAAAACTTACACCATTAATTTTGACTCTCCCTTCCGAACTCCTCTGTGATGACTAAACCTGCCTTCACTCGTATGTGGCCTGGGATGCAGCAACTATACTCGGCTTTGGTGGGTTAGTGTTGATGCACGATCAATTGCACAAAGACTAAAGTTGGGTACAACTGTTGCTTTATTACTGTCAGATGCGTGACCTCCTGCTGCAGCTGGCGAAATGGCAGGGTACTGGAGGTCATGCATATTTATACAGTTCTCCGTGGGCGGAGCCAGCCGGCAGGAGCTACTGGCGGACATGTAGTGCAGGTCCTACCTTACATCTCCTATTACAGTGGTTCACCACAAGTGTCATACCGGTAACAACCACCGCCTCTCAGTGGTGCTGACGTTCAATAGAATTGTTGGCCTCTCATTCGCTGGCAGCTCTCGGTGGGCAGTATTTCCGCCACCAGGGCCCTTGATCCTCGGGGAGACCTGCTGCTGCCCCGTCAAGTGCCTGAGTGGAACTGGATGTGGTTGGCCTTCACAAAAAAAGATCTGGGGCGAAATTCTCCCGGTATCGGCGCGATGTCCGCCCACTGGCGCCCATAACGGCGCAAATCAGTCGGGCATCGTGCCGCCCCAAAGGTGCGGAATGCTCCGCATCGTTGGGGGCCGAGCCTCAACCTTAAGGTGCTAGGCCCGCGCCGGACGAATTTCCGCCCCGCCAGCTGGCGGAAAAGGCCTTTGGTGCCCCGCCAGCTGGCGCGGAAATGACATCTCCGGGCGGAGCATGCGCGGGAGCGTTAGCGGCCGCTCACGGCATCCCCACGCATGCGCTGTGGAGGGAGTCTCTTCCGCCTCCGCCATGGTGGAGACCGTGGCGAAGACGGAAGGAAAAGAGTGCCCCCACGGCAGAGGCCCGCCCGCGGATCGGTGGGCCCCAATCGCGGGCCAGGCCACCGTGGGGGCACCCCCTCCGGGGCCAGATCGCCCCGCCCCCCCCCCCCCCCCCAGGACCCCGGAGCCCGCCCGCTCCGCCTTGTCCCACCGGTAAGGTAGGTGGTTTAATCTACGCCGGCGGGACAGACATTTTAGCAGCGGGACTTCGGCCCATCCGGGCCGGAGAATCGCAGGCGGGGGGGGCCCGCCAACCGGCGCGGCGCGATTCCCGCCCCCGCCGAATCTCCGGTGCCGGAGAATTCGGCAACCGGCGGGGGCGGGATTCACGCCAGCCCCCGGCGATTCTCCGACCCGGCGGGGGTTCGGAGAATCTCGCCCGTGATGACCAACCATGCTGGATTTTACAGGATTGTTCTGTATTTTCCTTTGTAAATTCCTGTTATTGATTTCCAAAAGAAGAGAGGAGGAGGTAAATAAAGTACAATACAGTACCGTAATGCAACTCCCCCCCCAATAAACAGACAAACAAAAACTATACCAAAAAAACAGTACAATTAACAGTCGACAGTAATTAACACTTTAAAGAAAGAGACAAATGGTTGCCATCGACAAGAACATTTCTCAGTGAATCCTCTTATGGCATACTTCATCCTCCCCAAATGTGGAAAAGACATTGGGCGGGATTTACCATCCCACCAGCCCCGGTTTCCGGTGCGCCCCCGACGACAGCGGGGTTCTCCGTTCCGGCAGCCGGCCAATGGGTTTTCCCATTGTGCCCACCCCACGGCATCGGGAGACCCTGCGGGCATGGTTGCGCTACCGGTGAAGCGGAGGATCCCGCCGACGGTGAATCCCGCAGTTGAGGTCTTCAAACCCGGGTGAAGCATTGGGCGGCTTGGGGGACCTCCAGGTCAATAGAATCTGCCGGTGGAAGATTAATGAAGCAAATGCAATGACGTCTGCCTCAATCTTAGTGAAACTGACCAGTGCAGATGGAACTCCAAATCTGGCTATCAAAGGACGAGGTTGTATAGATCAATATCTAGAACTTTGGAAAGAGTGTCAAAGAAGGATGACCAAAAGCCGGCCAGCTTCGGGCAGAACCAGGACATGTAGGTATAATCCGCAGGGGAGAATCAGCACCTGACACATTTGTTGCTTGTATTGGAGAAAAACTTACCAATTCTGGCCTTGATAAAGTGAATTCTGTGCAGAACTTTAAACTGAATTAAGTTTAACCGAGCACAGGAGGATGTGGAGTTGACCCTAAAAAGGGCCTCCTCTCACCAGCTGTCCGCCCAATCTCTGCTTCCCAATCATTTCTTACTTTATGGAGGGGGTAGGGTCCGGAGGATAGCATGAGATTGTACAGCCTTGAAATAGAACCACTGCTAGTTTGAGGCAATAACACAATCCCTTCCAATAAAGTACTTGGAGGTAGTTGAGGAAACCACGTGTGTGGCTAACGATGCCCTCTCTGTCTCTCCTCAGGAAAAGCTCTCCCACAATCACCGGGAGAGGGCCCAGACTGGCGAAGGGGTGCCTGACATAGGAATCCTCACCACCTTCGAGGAGCGTGCACTGGAGGTGACTGGGGTGGCCGAGGACAGATCGGACTCCCACGGGAGGTCTGACAGACGCGGCAGAGGTGAGGAACCACCGGGCTCACCCGGGGGATCTATCAAATGTGAGTTTTTACTGACTGACCCATCCCTCGCACTGACTACATGTCCATTCTTCGAGAGGTCCTCCAGCCGACGGTGCTGGCCCTTCCCGGGTGGTCCCCTCTCCAGCCTCCCAGGAGAACACCTTGGAGGAGAGCTCCGTAGAAGACACAATCGAGACATCACAGCTGTCATCCCCACCCTCCACCAGCGCAGATACATGCATCTCGGTGGGAAATGTTAGTGGACAACTTCTGGGGCACAATCTGGTGAGCACCACACAGTTGAAGACGCACATCAGGTGGAGACGGGAACCCCCAGGCGAGACAGCAGTCGGAGATCTCCTGGATCCCAGGACCCAGCTGGGTCTCAGCCTGATGCTGAGCCTGTGGAGGTGTATACCCTGAGCATATGGAGACGTTAGGGAGCGGCCGGGACATTCAGCGACTCTCCAGCAGATCCACAGCCATTTGGAGGAGTCCCAGAGGCTACCGGCGCAGGAGATGTTGCCGGCAATGCTAGGCTACCGGCACCGAGGCTAGGGTGGCGACTGCAGAGGAGAGCCTGATGCACGACGTTGGCGCCATTAGTGAAGGTGTCCAAGGCATTGCGCAGTCGGTGACGGCCATGGCTGAGGGTCTCGACAGAATGTCCGGCTCACTGGAGGAGGGGATAGGTTGGGGGTTGAGGCTGACCTTGATCAGGTTCTGTGGGACATGTCCCACTCTCAGATGGGAATGGCCGAGGCACTGCGGAACTTGCCCAGTCACAGGTGGGTATTGCCGAGGCGCTGCAGAGCATGGCCCAATCACTGACGAGCATTGCCGAGGGCAATGCGCAATGGTGCAGACCATGGGGAACCGCCAGGGCTGGCAGAGCCACATGATGCAGGGGCAGCCGGGGCTCGAACCAGCTGTCCATTCGCCCCAAGGTGAACCCCAACGCCCTATGGGCACCGAGCGGGAGGGGCAGGCGCTGAGTGCCAACCCCGCCCCGCCCCATGGAGTAGCAACGGTGCCCACCAGCTCCCCGTGTTCCACATCTCTGATGAGGCCGCATCTCGAAGTCAGCACATGGGACATGGCTGTGCAAGTGAGCAGGGGTCCCTCTGGCCCCAGAGCCCCCAGAAGATGCCCGCCAGAGGCATCAAAAGCTACAGGACGAAGTAAGCAGTTGGCTGCCTCCAACTCCGATGTGCATCCTGGGAACACATCTAGACATAGTGATAGAGCTAGGAGGGCCAAGCACATTGAGGATCACTGAGGGCACTGGGGGAGGGGATAGGTTGGGGGTTGAGGGGGATGGGGTGGCACCGTCGAGAGAGTGGGGAATTGTTACACACAATAAAAATCTTTGTGCACAACTTGAATGAAGCCTCTGTCATTTTCTTTCATAAGATGGGCCAATTTCCGAACTCTTGGCCCATCTCTGCCCGTAGCACTCACCCATCCTCCAGCCATGGACATGTCGCCACAACTGTGTCCCATCCCCTGGGTGTTCGAATGTTGGCTGCTGCATGTGTGGCCTTCAGCCGCATGATCAGGGGCCTCGGCAGTCGATAGGGGTTATGGATGGTCGGTGGGGAAGCTGGGCAGTTACAAGCAATGCCCTCGGAATGGGTGCACATGACCCAGGGGTTGGCTTGCTGGTGCCACACGCGGTTGCCACCCGGTTGCCCCCCCCCTCAGAACCCTCCCATGGTGCCTCACCCCTGCGGAGGGACCCCCACCCCCAGTCGAGGGCCCCCCTTTGAGCACTGGGGTGGCAAGCCCACCGCCCTCGGGCTCTTTGACTGTCAACATAAATGGCTAATCACCTCCTCAGCTCCCCACAGAAGCCCTTCGCCAGGTTCAAAAGGAATATTAATCAGCGCCAGCGTGACCACCTGCTGGGGAGGCCGCTGTTTGACAGGAGGCCGTTGGATAAGGGGCGGCTCTCGTTAACTGTACGGAAATAGGGCCTACATGGTGATAATTGGTTTCTCGCCACGCTACGGCGAGATCCTGGTTTCACCTACAGGGGCGGGCCAGTTCTCTGGCCTTGTTACGCTCTCGCTCAAGTGAAACAAGGCCAGTGAATAGCGGGAGAGGCCAAAAATGAGAACCACGCCAGGTGCCAAACAGTTTGCGATGCAACCGTCCCGTACCCGTACGGTCCTGGTTGCTGAATGCTTGCTCACACCCATCACCTGCACGCGGTGTGCCTGGGGGGGAGAGGGAATGCCTGGGGAAATGGGCCAAGGGTTCCGACGCCGTCCCGCATTGCAGAAGAAAGTGACAGAGGCGTCATACGGGTTGTGCACAAGGGTGTTTATTGTGTTTTACAATTCACGTCTCTCCCAATGGTGCACCCCCCCCCCCCCCACCCCACCCCTTACTTACCCCCCTCCCCCAACCCCGTCCCCCCTTTTCTGATCTCTCGCTTCAGTGGGTAGTCCCGGTGAGCGGAGCTCCCAAATGTATAAAACGAGGCTATGTGCGGCCTTGGCCGCGCAGTCCACGTTCAGGGCCCTTATTCAACGCGAGTGCCAGGAATCACGCGGCTAAACGAGCTCACGAAGGACCTTTGTCCCATTTCGGAGAATCGTGCCCATAGTCTCCCAAGCAGAGAATTCTGCCCACTGCAAGTTGTTGTTGGACAAGACTCAGATTAATTTCATGTATTAATGTTGATAGTTTCCAATTCTGTTCTGAAATCAGTAATAGAGCGATAAATATAAGACTGTCATTAATAAACCAATAAGGAATTCAGGAGAAACTTCTTTGCCCAGAAAGTGGCTATAATGAATAACTCGCACAAGGGAGGTTGGAGGCAAGCTCCGTGTAGAGGCATTTAAGCAGAAGCTAGATAAACCAATGAGGGAGAAATGAAATGGAATGTCCAGCTGATAGGGTGGGAGGAGTAGGATGAGAAAAGGGTGGTGTGGAATTCTTGTCATAGATTCAATGGGCTGAATGTCCTCCTGCTGTGCTGTATGTGGTTCAATGACTAAATTGTGGAACTGTTGCATGAAATCTGTGGTTGTTAAAGCAAACAGAGTCTCTTCAACAGCGTGCTGCTTTAGTTGGAAAACACCAGTTGCTCAGATTGTGAACATATCTCCCGACTGTTAGTCCGTTCCTCATGTCTGTGTTGCAGGGAGGAGGTGGTCAAGTCAATGTTTACAAAGTCAAGCTGAGCTGAGGGAGTTCCACAACCCATCCATCTCAGTTACTACCCAGAGGCAACGAGAGGTGTTGGCTGGTTATTGGAGATGTTTCGTTAAGCGGGGAAGTTGGAGGCAGTGAAAACAAAACTATTCCTTTCACTGCATCAATCAGTCTTCGCAAACATCAAACTTCATTGAAGGGTCCTCAGCTGAGAGTTTGGCAGAATGAGCCTTGAGCTGCAACTTGGGGCATGCTGCTTTCCTGGGCAGAACCATTCAGAGGAAACATTAAACTGATGTCTATTTGCCTGTTCAATGGCTCATTGGGGTGTTAATAATCCTGTGGCATTATTATTAAACAAAAAGGCAAATTGTTTTGGTTGGTACTCCCCTGTCAACCACCAAAGGACAAACCAGATGAAGTTGCCAAGACAGAAGCAGGGGCAGGCATGGACCGATGGATGCATTCTTGACCTCCTTCAACTAGAACTGAGGTGGGGCAGTGTTTTTTTTAAATGTATTTTATTCCGAACGTGTGTAAAAAAAAAAGCAACATATACAACAACTCACTCCACAAACTCCAACTTATCCCCTTTTTACCCCCTCCCCCATTCCCTCACCACCCGCCCCCCCACCCCCACAATGAACAGTTCCTCAAACATTGTCATGAACAACACTCACCGTGTCTTGAAGCCCTCCGCTGACTCCCCTCAACACAAATTTAATCTTTTCCAACTGGAGAAAATCGTACAAGTCCCCCAGACAGGCCGCCACTCCCGGCAGCCTGTCCAACCTCCAATTTAGCGGGCAGCAGGGTGGCACAGTGGGTTAGCCCTGCTGCCGCACGGCGCCGAGGTCCCAGGTTCGATCCCGGCTCTGGGTCACTGTCCGTGTGGAGTTTGCACATTCTCCCCGTGTTTGCATGGGTTTCGCCCCCACAACCCAAAGATGTGCAGGCTAGGTGGATTGGCCATGCTAAATTGTCCCTTAATTGGAAAAAAAATAATTGGGTACTCTAAAATTAGAAAAAAAAACTTTAGCAAGATCCTGCGCTGGGCAATTAGAGAGGTGAAGGCCATAAAGTCGCACCCCACCCACCCACAGCTGGGCTCCATGTTGCCTTTTATTTTGACACCTGATAGGAACAAGCGGCAGGTTTGAGTATGTTGTCCCCCACAGTTGATTAGCCAGGCACTGCATGCTTATGTACAGTCACACCTGAAGAATGGTCACTTACACGAGGTTCCTGCTGGTCACAGCTCACCAGCAATAGCCAGCAGCTTCAAGCGAGGGAGTGGAGGAGGGGATACAGGGATGAAAGCAGAGTTTGATGGTCTCACTGGGCTAGAATTCCTCAGATGGGGAATTTCATGGCCTAGTCAGTTAGATCTTTTCCTGTCTCCTGTGCGAGTTATTTTTGCCATGCACTTTGCTGGAAGCGCGAGCCGATAATGGTGTGACGACGGCAATGGCACATCACTGAATGGCGAGACCAACTATCTTTAACTCTATTTCAGTGAGTGGGTTTTAAGTGAGTTAAAATCGGGCCCAGGCTTAATCAGGCTTAAGGGCTAAGAAAGAAAAAAACGGATGGAGAAGGAAATCTGGTGGAGTCGCGTCAAATCAGACATCTGGCCGGGATTCTCCCCTACCTGGCGGGATGGAGTGGTGGGAACCACTGTGGCGTTGGGCCTTTAGGGGCCAAGCCCTCACCTTGAGGGGCTAGGCCCGCGCCGGAGTGGTTGGCGGCCGCCGGCCAGCAGGAAAGGCCTCTGGCACCACGCCAGCCGGGGCCGAAGGGACTTCGCCGCCGGAAGTCAGCGCATGTGCGGGAGCGTCAGCGGCTGCTGACGTCATCCCCGCGCATGCGCGGGGGGGGTCAATTCCACGTCGGCCATCGTGGAGGCTATGGCTGACGCGGAAGGAAAAGAGTGCCCCGATCGCGGGCCGGGGCACCCCACGGGGCCAGATCGTCCCGCGCGCCCCAGGACCCCGGAGCCCGCCTGCGCCGCCTGGTCCCGCTGGTAAGGGAGGTGGTTTGATTCACGCCAGCGGGACCGGCATTACAGTAGCGGGACTTCGGCCCATCGCGGGCCGGAGAATCGCCGGGGGGGTGGCCGTGCACGCCCAGCCGGATTGTTGGTGCCGGAGAATTCGGCGGCCGGCGGGGGCGGGATTCACACCGCCCCCGTCGATTTTCCGATCCGGCGGAGTGGGGGGTTCGAGAATCCCGCCCGAAAGAGTGAAGATAAATGATTAGATTAAGAGAGAAAGAAGCTACCAAAAGTTTACATTTTAAAAGCCTCGAACTACAATTTACTAGCTGCAGGAATGAGACGTCGTGGTTCCAATAATTCACTTTCCGAGCTGGAGAGGTTGTGTGGCTTTGCAGGCACATAAATCTCCTCATTAGCAAGTTCCTTACACTGTTCATTATCAATCGTAACTTTCTGTGAGTTTAATTGATTTGCAAATGCAGCAACGTCATGACAAAGAAGAGGTTGAGGACAAGCTGTTCTTTACAGGCGGCTGACCGCAGAACAATGCAAATCATTGGGCAATTTGTCGCTCGTTGTTTTTCTCTTCCTCGTCACAACTCGCTGATTTATTTGACGCACCAAGAACAGCGTGGGTGTATTAAACTTGTCTTCAATTGCAAATATAGAAATATATATATAAACCGATTTATTTCATTTCCTCGGGAGAAGCAAGGCCAGGCATATATTCAACCTTGTGGCTTCAATCATGGAGCCCAGACTAAACAACACGGCCGCATTCTTTTACAAACCACTGCGTGAAGGTGCAAGTATTTTCAACAGAACTGCAATCTCCAGGCCAAAGGGTGGACAAAAGCGTTTGTTCAAGTCGAAGGTAATGAGAAAAGCAGACGTACTTCCACACTGCGGCAGGGAAACCATAATCTCCCTGGGGCGGCTTTAATCAACCTCCTGTGTCAGGTTTATTAAATCCCATCAACTGCTGCAACAGGCAATCAGGGTTCAGCTCCAATCCAGGAAACAGATCAGTGAGAATTATTTCTCTGTGAAGCCAGTTCCGCAAATATACTTTTAAAAGTTCATTTAACCTAAAAAAATAAATAGTTAAAGAATCTTCAATTAATGCTTTCCGCGATTTAATTTTTTTTCCCAATTAAGGGGCAATTTAGCGTGGCCAATCCACCTAGCCTGCACCTCTTTTTGGGTTGTGGAGGCGAAACCCACGCAGACGCGGGGAGAATGTGCAAACTCCACACGGACAGTGACCCGGGGCCGGGATCGAACCTGGGACATCAGCGCCGTGAGGTAGCAGTGCTAACCACCGTGCCGCCCCACCGATCCTGTTTTTTGCCTGTTCTCCATTCTCCGCCAGATCGGGAAACCCGTACCGGCGTCAGGCAATGGAGAATCCTGCCCTGTGTGTTTGTCCCATTCCTTCCAAAGGGAATGTTCATTCCCAGAGTGGACTCGGATTTTCCTTTGCCGTGGGGTCCAGCATGATCCCGCCGGACATTACCATTTCAACAATGGAACCTTTGTTTCCACTTGTTTCGCAATTTCAGCCGAGTATTTGTTTCCTCTCTTATCTTTCAGCCCTTTTACAAGCTTATGAATGTTTGCAGTTAGCCCAGCAGCTGCTGTGGCGAGATTGGTTACTTTTCTTTCACAGCCGGCTGCTTTGGAAGTCTGAATTTGAATTTGCTTTTCCATACGGCGCGTCTCATCATTCACGTTCTTCAGATTGGATCAAAGTTAAGAATTTCATCAGTTCCGTTTTTAATTCTGCATTCAACCAACAGTTCTGATTCACCTATAATTCCTGGCCCTGTTCCAGCCATTTTCCACTTTACTTAATAAACACTTTGGAGGTGTTTTCCATGTGTCGGCCCGCGCGGTTGTTTAAGAAATGTCAATGTCAAAATTACAAATGCTTCAATTAAATATTTTCTAAAAAAACATATGGGGCGGGATTTTCCCATCGGGCGGCTAAGTGTCGACGCCGGCGTAAAAACGGGAGTGTTTTACTCCGGCGTCGGCGCCCGTTCCGAGACCCGATTCTCCGGGCCACAGTGGGGTATCATGATGCTGGAGTGGCCCACGCCGCTCCAGCTGCCGATCCCTGCGTGAACCCACGGGGTCTGCGCATGCGCAGTTGGCCCCGCACCAACTGTCATGCGAGAGTGCCTTTAAGAACTGGATGTTTAAGCAATGTACCTTTAAGAAAACAGTGATGTCATAGAGTGAGTGGAGCTCAGCTCAGTTCAGCCATTTTGCAGTTTGGTTTGGCAGTTTGAAAAGTGCCTGGCTGGTTTTGCTGAGAGCAGCTAAAAAGTGCCTGGCTGGTTTTGCTGAGAGCGGTTTAAAAGTAGAAAGCCAGTTTGAGACAGCAGCTTGAGAAGTTCTGGTTGGCTGTGATCTGCTTGAAGGGAGAAAGCCAGGTTTGAGAACGCCGCTTGGGTGTGTCTGTGGGTGTCCAAAGAGCTGCAGGAAGAAAGCAAGGTGCTGGAGCTGAAGTCAACCAAGCTAATATGTCGTTGCTATTCTACAGAAAATATATATATCCTTTAACCTGATGTGATACTGTTTAAAGGTGTTAAGTCTCGTGGAAGTTTGAAGGAACATTTTAAGGAATGATTTACTGTTGCAATATTTTCTGAGTTATCTTTGAAGTGAGGGGTGTTAAGAGATCCAATGTTTATTTAAGATGTTAAGTTGAGTTCATGGAATCAACAGTGTTTTGTGTTTAAAAACCCACGTGTCCATAATTGTAATCCCACACCTAGGGAAAAAGTTGTGTGCTAGGAAAAACAACAATTACATTAAAGGAAGAGATTGGTTGAACTCCATGATACATTTTGGGGTTCTGAAAACTCCTCACCCATAACAATTGGGGGCTCGAGGGGGATAAAAGTCTATCTATTGGATTGGCTTTTGTGAATTTAAAGACAGTGAAGGATTGTTGCGTTTCCGGTGTGGTATTTTAGTTTAAGTGGGGAGACTGTTGTGAACAATGGCTCTTTCAGAGGCTCAGACGTTTTTGGGGGTGGAGAAGGTCACATGTAGTAATTTACGGACAGAAACGAAAAGCAGACTGTTAGACGTGGCAAGAACATTGCAGTTAACATTACCTGACAAAATGCGAAAAGATGGGGTAAATATGGCGGTGGTTAAGCATTTAAAGTTGCCTGAGATAGAGTTTGCCTCATTGGAAATGGCAAAAATTCAGTTGCAAATTAAACAAATGGAACATGAGAAAGAATTAAAGCGGCTGGCATACGAGAGTGAGAGAGAGGAAAAAGAAAGAGAAAGAGAGAGAGAGGAAAAAAAAGAGAAAGAGAGAGAGAGGAAAAAGAAAGAGAAAGAGAAGAGAGGAAAAAGAAAAGGAGAGAGAAGAAAGGAGAAAAGAAAGAATAGCCCTCGCAGAAGAAAAAGAAAAAGAAAGGGAGATACAGATCAGGGAAAAAGATAAAGAGAGGGAGTTTGAACTTCAGAAAATGGCCATGAAACATGACAATCAGTTAAAATTGGCAGACGTAAAGGGAAACGTACAGTTGGATGATAGTGATGAGGATAGTGAGAAAGAGCATCATAGTCAAAGGCTTGGTGGGAATCTATTTAAATATGTCCAAGCATTGCCAAGGTTTGACGAGAAGGAAGTGGAAGCCTTTTTCATTTCATTTGAGAAGGTAGCTAAACAAATGAAATGGCCACAGGACATGTGGGTATTACTGATTCAAACAAAGCTGGTAGGTAGGGCTAGTGAAGTGTTTGCATCACTACCGGAGGAGGTATCTGGAATGTATGAGGAGGTGAAGAAATCCATCTTAAGTGCATATGAGCTAGTGCCTGAAGCTTACAGACAGAGGTTTAGAAATTTAAGGAAAGAATTTGGTCAAACATACAAGGAGTTTGAAAGGCTCAAACAGAGTAATTTTGATAGATGGATAAGGGCTTTGAAAATAGACCAAACGTATAAAGCTCTCAGAGAAATTATACTTTTGGAGGAGTTTAAAAATTCAATTCCTGATGTAGTGAGAACTCATGTGGAAGAACAGAGGGTTAAAACTGTGAGATTAGCAGCGGAAATGGCAGATGATTATGAATTAGTTCATAAATCAAAGATTGGTTTCCGACATCAGTTTCAGCCGGTGAGGGATAGAAACTGGGGACATGAGAAATACTCAAGTGGTAAAGGTAAAGGTGATCTGATGGGAGACAATAAATTGAGTGTACCTCAGATTTTTAAAAAATCCAGGAGGGTGGAAAAGAAATGAAAAGTTTCAGATATTTTCACTGCAGTAAACTAGGCCATGTAAAGTCACAGTGTTGGTGGTTGAAGAAAAGCACTGGGAAGGCTGATGTGGTAAAACAGGATAAGACAGTGGGGTTTGTTAGAGTGGTAAAGAAAAGCCCAAGGGAAGCGAAGGAGGTGCAAATGATTGTACAGCCTGTTCAAGAAGTAATTGTTAAGAAGGTGCCAGATGTATTTAAAGAATTTACTTGCGTGGGTAAAGTTTACTCATGTGTATCAGGAGGAGCAGGTAAAGGAGTCACAATTTTAAGAGATACTGGGGCTGGTCAATCTTTAATGGTAAGAGATGAGGAATTATGTAGTTTGGGAAGAATGTTGCCTGAAAAGGTGGTGATATGTGGAATTCAGGGTGAGAGGAGTAGCGTTCCATTATATAAGGTAAGGTTGGAAAGTTCAGTGAAGAGTGGTGAAGTGGTAGTAGGAGTAATAGATAAACTATCTTGTCCAGGAATACAGTTTATCTTGGGTAATGATATAGCTGGATCGCAGGTGGGAGTGATGCCTACTGCGGTTGATAAGCCAGTGGAAAATCAGTCAACTGAAGTGTTGAAGGACGAATATCCTGGGATTTTTCCGGATTGTGTAGTAACAAGGTCGCAAAGTCACAGGTTAAGACAAGAGGAGAAATCAAAGAATGAAGATGAAGTTGAAGTGCAATTATCAGAAACGATTTTTGATCAGATGGTTGAAAAAGAACAAGAACAGGTGGAGGATGAGGCGGATATTTTTAGTTCAGGAAAATTGGCGGAGTTACAACAGAAAGATGTAGAAATAAAATGGATATATCAGAAAGCATATACGGAAGAGGAATCTGAGAGTATACCAGAGTGTTATTACCGTAAAAATGATGTCTTGATGAGAAAATGGAGACCTGTACATATGCAGGCGGATGAAAAGTGGGCAGAAGTTCATCAAGTAGTATTGCCGGTAGGGTATAGAAAGGAGGTGTTGCGAGTTGCACATGAGGTGCCAGTGGGAGGTCATTTGGGAATAAGGAAAACTCAAGCTAAAATCCAGAAACATTTTTATTGGCCTGGACTACATAAAGATGTAGTTAAATTTTTTCAATCATGTCACACATGTCAAGTGATAGGGAAACCTCAAACAGTGATAAAACCAGCACCCTTCATACCCATTCCAGCATTTGAGGAACCTTTTACAAGGGTCCTAATCGATTGTGTAGGACCGCTTCCTAAAACAAAAAGTGGGAATCAATATCTTTTGACTGTAATGGATGTGTCTACTAGGTTTCCAGAGGCCATTCCAGTACGTAATATTACAGCTAAAAGGATTGTGGATGAGTTACTTAAATTCTTTACTAGATATGGACTACCCACAGAAATTCAATCGGGTCAAGGATCAAATTTTACTTCAAAGTTATTCAAAGAAGTTATGGATAGCTTAGGAATAAAACAATTTAAATCAACTGTGTACCATTCAGAATCACAGGGAGTGTTAGAAAGGTTGCATCAGACATTAAAGACAATGTTGAGGGCGTAGTGTCAAGATTATCCAGAGGATTGGGATAAAGGAATCCCATTTGTATTGTTTGCAATTAGGGATGCACCTAACGAGTCTACCAAATTTAGTCCTTTTGAACTAATTTTTGGTCATGAGGTAAGAGGACCACTTAAATTGATTAAGGAAAAATTGGTGGGTGAGAAATCGGAAATTACACTATTGGAGTACGTGTCAAATTTTAGGGAACAATTAAATAGAGCAGGTGAATTGGCTAGACAACATTTGAAAGTTACACAAAATGTGATGAAACGGGTAGCGGACAGGAAATCCAAAGTTCGTAGTTTTGCCAGTGGGGATAAAGTTTTAGTGTTGTTACCAGTAGTAGGGGAGCCTTTAAAAGCTAGGTTTTGTTGACCGTATCAGATTGAAAGGGAATTAAGTGAGGTGAATTATATGGTAAAAACACCAGATCGAAGGAAGTTTCTCCAAGTGTGTCAGTGAATATGCTTAAAAGGTACTTTAAAAGGGAAGGAGAGAAATAGGAGGTTTTAATGATTCTAACTCAAAGTGACGAACCAAATCCAGATGACTGTGAATTTGACATACCTCAAATTAAATTGGAAAATGAGGATGTTCTTAAAAATTGGGATGAATTGTTAAGTTACCTTCCAGAGGAAAAACGAACTGACCTGAAAGAGTTATTGATATCACATGGGCAAGTTTGTAGAGATAAATTGGGAAGTACTAAAATGGCTATACATGATGTAGATGTGGGAAATGCTGTTCCTATCAAACAACATCCATATAGACTTAACCCTTTAAAATTGGCACAGGTTAATAGAGAGATTGAGAGTATGCTGAAGAATGGCATAATTGAAGTGGGTTACAGCCAATGGAGCTCACCCATAGTGATGGTACCTAAACCAGACAGTACCCAGATGTACCACCGGTACGGTGTGTGGACTATAGAAAGGTGAATGCAGTTACAAGAATGGACTCTTATCCTATCCCATGTTTGAAGGATTGCATGGAGAAAGTGGGACAATCTGCTTTTATTTCCAACTTCCAGACATTGAAAGAACATTTAAAACATCATATGGAGTTCTTCGATCGACATCAGGAGGCGGGTTTGGTGATGAACCTAACCAAAAGTGAATTTGGAGAAGCCCAAATCACTTTCCTTGAGGAGTTTCCGATACCCTCAAGACAAAGGGAAATAATGCGATTTCTTAGCATGAGTGGATTTGATCGAACAGCTGTGCAAAAGTTTTGTGGCGTGATTACTCCACTGATGGAATTGCTGAAGAAACGTTAAAAAGTTCAATGGACAGCGGACTTTCAACAGGCATTTGACTGCCTGAAAGCTGTGGTAACCAATGTTCCTGTATTGGAGAATTGCAAGGGGCTCTGAGGTCAGATTGAACTAAATTATCTGATTCTAAAGAGAAATGCCGAGGAGTAGAGGAATGGATGGATCGTGCAGAGACTTTGTTCAAAGAGGCTGTCAATCGAGAAGGATTTCGGTTGGAAGAAGAAGAAGAAAGAAAAATGGACTATATTATTATACCTGTTTGCGTGTGTTGTTGTTTTTTTCAAAATGAAAAGGTATATTTACTGTGTACATTTCTTAATGGATGGTGCAAAAGTGAAAAATGAAACCATCTTGAAGTTGATGGGTTTTTTTTCTTGGGGGGAGGTGTCATGCGAGAGTGCCTTTAAGAACTGGATGTTTAAGCAATGTACCTTTAAGAAAACAGTGATGTCATAGAGTGAGTGGAGCTCAGCTCAGTTCAGCCATTTTGCAGTTTGGTTTGGCAGTTTGAAAAGTGCCTGGCTGGTTTTGCTGAGAGCAGCTAAAAAGTGCCTGGCTGGTTTTGCTGAGAGCAGTTTAAAAGTAGAAAGCCAGTTTGAAACAGCAGCTTGAGAAGTTCTGGTTGGCTGTGATCTGCTTGAAGGGAGAAAGCCAGGTTTGAGAAAGCCGCTTGGGTGTGTCTGTCGGTGCCCAGACAGCTGTAGGAAGAAAGCAAGGTGCTGGAGCTGAAGTCAACCAAGCTAATATGTCTCTGCTATTCTACAGAAAATATATATATCCTTTAACCTGATGTGATACTGTTTAAAGGTGTTAAGTCTCTTGGAAGTTTGAAGGAACATTTTTAAGGACTGATTTACTGTTGCAATATTTTCTGAGTTATCTTTGAATTAAAGGGTGTTAAGAGATCCAATGTTTATTTAAGATGTTAAGTTGAGTTCATGGAATAAACAGTGTTTTGTGTTTATAAACCCACGTGTCCATAATTGTAATCCCACACCTAGGGAAAAAGCCGTGTGCTAAGAAAAGCAACAAATACATTAAAGGGAGAGATTGGTTGAACGCCATGATACATTTTGGGGTTCTGAAAACGCCTCGCCCATAACACAACTAACGCATGCGCTGTGGCCTTCTTCCCCGCGCAGGCCCCGACGCCAAATCGCGCAGGGCTACAGAAGCCAGCGCGGAGGAAAGGAGGCTCCCCGACAGAGAGGCCGGCCCGCCGATCTGTTGGCCCCGATCGCGGGCCAGGCCACTACGGAGGCCCCCCCGGGGTCGGATCCCCCTCCCCACCCACAGGCCGCCCCTGGACCCTTCAACACAGAGGTCCCGTCGGCTCAGAGGATGTTAGAATGGCGCCGGTGGGACTCAGATTTTTGTTGCCGGCCGCTCGACCCATCCGGGCCAGAGAATCGGCGCACCAGCCCGTGCCGGCCTGGGCCGGAGAGTCGGTGCATACCCTTTTTTTTTAATATATTTTATTGAAAAATTTTCTATACAACATTTTTCCCTCTTACAAAGCAAACAAATCAATAACAAAGCAGAAATTTTTAACAATACACAAGTAACAAAACCCCATTATCCATTGACCTAAACTAAACTAAACCCCCCCCCCTCCCCCTCCCCCAGCCCCCCCCCTCCCGTCCCCCTGGGCTGCTGCTGCTGGTCATCTATCTCCCCTCTAACGTTCCCCTAGGTAGTCGAGAAATGGCTGCCACCGCCTGGTGAACCCTTGAGCCGATCCTCTCAGGGCAAACTTTATCTGCTCCAGTTTAATAAACCCCGCCATATCATTTACCCAGGCCTCCAGTCCGGGGGGTTTCGCCTCCTTCCACATGAGTAGGATCCTGCGCCGGGCTACTAGGGACGCAAAGGCCACGACATCGGCCTCTTTCGCCTCCTGCACTCCCGGCTCTTCCGCAACTCCAAATAGAGCTAACCCCCAGCCTGGTTTGACCCGGGCCTTCACCACTTGCGAAATCACTCCCGTCACTCCCTTCCAATACCCTTCCAGTGCCGGGCACGCCCAAAACATATGTGCGTGGTTTGCCGGGCTCCCGCCACACCTCCCGCATTTGTCCTCCACTCCAAAGAACCTGCTCAATCTTGCCCCCCTTATGTGTGCTCTATGTAGCACCTTAAATTGAATCAGGCTAAGCCTGGCGCATGAGGAAGAGGAATTTACCCTGCTTAGGGCATCCGCCCACATACCCTCCTCTATCTCCTCCCCTAATTCTTCTTCCCATTTTCCCTTTAGTTCACCCACCGACTCCTCCCCCTCTTCCCTCATCTCTCTGTAAATCTCTGACACCTTGCCCTCTCCGACCCACACCCCTGAAAGCACCCTGTCCTGTATCCCCTGTCTCGGGAGCAACGGAAATTCCCTCACCTGTTGTCTAGTAAACGCCCTCACCTGCATATACCTCAAGAAATTTCCCCGGGGCAACTTATACTTTTCCTCCAATGCTCCCAAGCTCGCAAAAGTCCCATCTATAAATAAATCTCCCACCTTCCTAATTCCCAACTGGTACCAGCTCTTAAATCCTCCATCCATTCTTCCTGGGGCGAACCTATGGTTGTTCCTGATAGGGGACCCCACCAGGGCTCCCCGCACCCCTCTCTGTCGCCTCCACTGTCCCCATATGTTCAGTGTTGCCGCGAGTCGGTGCATACCCTGACCGGCGCCACGCCGACCACCCGGCGGGGAGGTCGGAGAATTCCGCCCAAAGACTTTGGATGCTAGTTTTTCATTCGCAAGCTCATTTTTCATCTGTGCACGTTGGTCCTCTACGCTAAAAACAGTTTTTCCTTAGCAGAACCTAACTCCTCTGGATATCATCGGAGCTCGCATTCTTCCATTTTATTTCTGCTCATTGTTTCTGTGACTCTTCGCACTCCTCCGCGAGAACTTTCTCTTGCAAATGATCAACGTTTTTTCACATTCTAGGTTCTTGATTTTCATGTCAGCCATGTAATTCCTAACAACTCAACAGTTCCCAGTACGTTTAAGGCATCCAGTGCTTTATCTTCCAGTTCCGTGAGCTGCAGCAATGGATTTGCATTTTCCGATCTTATTTCTTTCTCCACATGCAGCAGAACTTTGTCTTTGACCTTCATTTTGGTGTCATTGTTGGCCAGGTCTGACTCCAGCAAAGTCTTAACTTGTTTCAGTTCTCCAATTGTGCTACTTGAGGTTTCATTATCCACTCGCAGCTTGGAAAACTCCATTGCTTTTCCTTTCAGCGCCTCCTCTTTCCCATTCAGCTGGTTCTTCAGATATTCAGTCTCTTTCTTGTGCCTCTTGGCTTCCTCCTGGAATTTTGAACATTGATGTGTCTTCTCTGCCAACTGGTGCTTGAGTTAATTCAGAATGACATTAAATTGATTTTGCTTCTCTTCATACTATCTCAGAGTTACAAGCTTTGACCTGAGGGGTCCTTTCAGCATGTAAAGTTCTTCCAAAAGGGGTTCCTTGTCTTTTTGAACCTCAGTTGCTTCATTTTGTGTTTTCTTGAAATTCAACAGTCTCCTCTGAATTTCTTCTTCGATTCTTCAATTCTGCTGTTCAAGGCAGCTTAATTTCTTCATGATACTGAAGGCATATGCACTCCTTTTGCATTTGATCTTGAAGGACAATCAGCTGTTCTATCAACTGTTTACTTTCTTGTTGACTTCTTGCCAACTCGCACTACACTTCAGTGCATTGTGCTGTCACTGCTGATAGTTCCAGTGCAGTTATTTCTGAAGCAGTACTCAAATATATATTTTTATCTCTTCATGTTTATCCAGAGCTATGCACTGATTCTTCAAATGTCTTTTAGGATGGTGGCATCTTTGATTACCTTTTCTGCTTGTTATTGTGCTTAGATGTACTTTTGGTTTTGTTGTTCCGACTCAGCTTTGAAATGAATGTTTTCCCGTGGAATAGGTTATTTTTCTTTTTTCAGGTTTTTTGTTGTTCATGAGATCAGATAGCTTCCCTTTATTCACAGCCTGCTGCTTGCTCTGCACTGCCACCTGCTGTAGCAGTTTGGGTAATGTGTCAGCATTTTCAAAAACTCTCTCTGTTTTAATGCCTTTCAACTGCTTCTCTGCCTCCCCTTTCTTCTGTATTAAACTCTGACTTGTGCACCTCATTGCACTGACATGGTCTAACAGCATCTTGTATTTTACTTGAATATTGTCTCCCATAGCCTGGGATCTCCTGTCTCCCTCACTCTGGGTTCTTCTGTCTCCCTTGGCCTGGGGTTTCCTGTCTCCTATTGCCTGAAGTCTCCTGTTTCGCTCACTCTGGGGTCTTCTGTCTCCCATTGCTCTGGGACCTACTATCTCCCTCAGTCTGTGGTCCTTGTATCTCTCACCAAGTGACCTCCGCACCCTTTTGGTGCCATACTTTTAAGATCTGTGCCCTTCAAAACACTGGTCAAAAGCTTTTAATACCTTACCTAGTTCAGGATTTATTTATACCATGTTTTAGGATTAATTCATCTGTAAATACACCAAACAAGTATAAAAACATAATAACTCATACACTTTCTGATATCCTGCTTAATGCTGATGTACTCCTGTAATCAAAAAAATTCTTCTCCAAAACACCCAATTTCCGGTCTGGTTTGGCCCTTGCGTTAGCCTAAATTGGTCTGGTAATTTTAATTTACAATCATAGTACATAGTACATAGAACATACAGTGCAGAAGGAGGCCATTCGGCCCATTGAGTCTGTACCGACCCACTTATGCCCTCACTTCCACCTATCCCCATAACCCAATAACCCCTCCTAACCCTTTTGTGGACTCTAAGGGCAATTTAGCATGGCCAATCCACCTAACCTGCACGTCTTTGGACTGTGGGAGGAAACCGGAGCACCCGGAGGAAACCCACGCAGACACGGGGAGAACATGCAGACTCCACACAGACAGTGACCCAGTGGGGAATCAAATCCATAGCCGCATTTACAACAAGTGAGCACCTCTTTATTTTGTTTTATTCTGTCTGTTATTTCTGTGCTTGTCACGTTTTGGCAGGCTCCCCTTGCAATTATTGTTTATTCATACATTCAAACCAGGTGGATGGCCATTGCAACTACATACACACACAAGCACACAAGAAGGAGATAGGAAAGAAAAGAGCTTTACAATTAGAAATAACTTTTTAAAAAATTTTAAACCAAGAAACAGATTCCAGAATATCACAAACCAGTGAGGCTCCCTTCACATATGAATTGGGCTTCAGGTAACTGAAGGCTGGAGTCGCTGAATTCCTATAAAGTTGTTGATGATGCAGCAAGATAATTAGCATAGAGAGACTTGATCCACTCGACAGGCAATGCCAGGAATCTTCCAAAGAACCAGACTTCAAGGTTTAGACTTGAGGGAGTCTTGGTTGTAGCCTGGAGTCCGGCTTTATTGTTAACAGGATGGATGTTAACAACAGTCTATCCTGGGGCTCCAGGGATGTATCATTAAAACTTTCCAAAGGCCAAAAGAGCTTAAATCATGTTATGTTGCCCATTGATGAGTCAGTTTCAGGTTAACAATCAGTTTCTCTGGGCACGATTTAATAAAAATGAAAGCGTCCCATGTTGGTCACGTTTACAAAGAACAAAGAACAAAGAAATGTACAGCACAGGAACAGGCCCTTCGGCCCTCCAAGCCCGTGCCGACCATGCTGCCCGACTAAACTACAATCTTCTACACTTCCTGGGTCCGTATCCCTCTATTCCCATCCTATTCATGTATTTGTCAAGATGCCCCTTAACTGTCACTATCGTCCCTGCTTCCACCACCTCCCCCGGTAGCGAGTTCCAGACACCCACTACCCTCTGTGTAAAAAACTTGCCTCGTACATCTACTCAAAACATTGCCCCTCTCACCTTAAACCTGTGCCCCCTAGTAATTGACCTCTCTACCCTGGGAAAAAGCCTCTGACTATCCATTCTGTCTATGCCCCTCATAATTTTGTAGACCTCTATCAGGTCGCCCCTCAACCTCCTTTGTTCCAGTGAGAACAAACCGAGTTTATTCAACTGCTCCTCATAGCTAATGCCCTCCATACCAGGCAACATTCTGGTAAATCTCTTCTGCACCCTCTCTAAAGCCTCCACATCCTTCTGGTAGTGTGGCGACCAGAATTGAACACTATACTCCAAGTGTGGCCTAACTAAAGGTCTATACAGCTGCAACATGACTTGCCAATTCTTATATTCAATGCCCCGGCCAATGAAGGCAAGCATGCCGTATGCCTTCTTGACTACCTTCTCCACCTGTGTTGCCCCTTTCAGTGACCTGTGGACCTGTACTCCTAGATCTCTCTGACTTTCAATACTCTTGAGTGTTCTACCATTCACTGTATATTCCCTTCTCTACTTAGACCTTCCAAAATGCATTACCTCACATTTGTCCGGATTAAACTCCATCTGCCATCTCTCCGCCCAAGTCTCCAAACAATCTAAATCCTGCTGTATCCTCTGACAGTCCTCCTCGCTATCCGCAATTCCACCAACCTTTGTGTCGTCTGCAAACTTACTAATCAGACCAGTTACATTTTCCTCCAAATAATTTATATATACTACAAACAGCGAAGGTCCCAGCACTGATCCCTGTGGAACACCACTGGTCACAGCCCTCCAATTAGAAAAGCATCCTTCCATTGCTACTCTCTGCCTTCTATGACCTAGCCAGTTCTGTATCCACCTTGACAGCTCACCCCTGATCCCGTGTGACTTCACCTTTGGTACTAGTCTACCATGAGGGACCTTGTCAAAGGCCTTACTGAAGTCCATATGGACAACATCCACTGCCCTACCTGCATCAATCATCTTTGTGACCTCCTCGAAAAACTCTATCAAGTTAGTGAGACACGACCTCCCCTTCACAAAACCATGCTGCCTCTCACTAATACGTCCATTTGCTTCCAAATGGGAGTAGATCCTGTCTCGAAGAATTCTCTCCAGTAATTTCCCTACCACTGAAGTAAGGCTCACCGGCCTGTAGTTCCCTGGATTATCCTTGCTACCCTTCTTAAACAGAGGAACAACATTGGCTATTCTCCAGTCTTCCGGGACATTGCTTAAGTTCCTTCCTACTTTCCTTATATTCCACACAGGCTTCGTCTGTTCCCAGCCTTTTAGCCCTGACAAATGCCTCCTTTTTCTTTTTGACGAGGCCTACAATATCTCTCGTTATCCAAGGTTCCCGAAAATTGCCGTATTCATCCTTCTTCCTCACAGGAACATGCCGGTCCCGAATTCCTTTCCACTGACACTTGAAAGCCTCCCACATGTCAGATGTTGATTTGCCCTCAAACATCCGCCCCCAATCTAGGTTTTTCAGTTCCCGCCTAATATTGTTATAATTAGCCTTCCCCCAATTTAGCACATTCATCCTAGGACCACTCTTATCCTTGTCCACCAGCACTTTAAAACTTACTGAATTGTGGTCACTGTTCCCGAAATGCTCCCCTACTGAAACTTCTACCACCTGGCCAGGCTCATTCCCCAATATCAGGTCCAGTACCGCCCCTTCCCTAGTTGGACTGCCTACATATTGTTTTATGAAGCCCTCCTGGATGCTCCTTACAAACTCTGCCCCGTCTCAGCCCCTGGCACTAAGTGAGTCCCAGTCAATATTGGGGAAGTTGAAGTCTCCCATCACCACAACCCTGTTGTTTTTACTCTTTTCCAAAATCTGTCTACCTATCTGCTCCTCTATCTCCCGCTGGCTGTTGGGAGGCCTGTAGTAAACCCCCAACATTGTGACTGCACCCTTCTTATTCCTGATCTCTACCCATATAGCCTCACTGCCCTCTGAGGTGTACTCCCGCAGTACAGCTGTGATATTCTCCCTAACCAGTAGCGCAACTCCGCCACCCCTTTTACATCCCCCTCTATCCCGCCTGAAACATCTAAATGCTGGAACGTTTAGCTGCCAATCTTGCCCTTCCCTCAACCAGGTCTCTGTAATGGCAACAACATCATAGTTCCAAGTACTAATCCAAGCTCTAAGTTCATCTGCCTTACCCGTAATACTTCTTGCATTAAAACATATGCACTTCAGGCCACCAGACCCGCTGTGTTCAGCAACTTCTCCCTGTCTACTCTGCCTCAGAGCCACACTGTCCCTATTCCCTAGTTCTCCCTCAATGCTCTCACCTTCTGACCTATTGCTCCCGTGCCCACCCCCCTGCCATACTAGTTTAAACCCTCCCGTGTGACACTAGCAAACCTCGCGGCCAGGATATTTATGCCTCTCCAGTTTAGATGCAACCCGTCCTTCTTATATAGGTCACACCTGCCCCGGAAGAGCTCCCGGTGGTCCAGATAGCGGAAACCCTCCCTCCTACACCAGCTGTTTAGCCACGTGTTTAGCTGCTCTATCTTCCTATTTCTAGCCTCACTGGCACAGGGAGTAATCCCGAGATTACAACCCTCGAGGTCCTGTCTTTTAATTTTCTGCCTAGCTCCCTGAACTCCTGCTGCAGGACCTCATGCCCCTTCCTGCCTATGTCGTTAGTACCAATATGTACAACGACCTCTGCCTGTTTGCCTTCCCCCTTCAGGATGCCCTCTACCCGTTCGGAGACATCCTGGACACTGGGCACCAGGGAGGCAACATACCATCCTGGAGTCTCTTTCACGTCCACAGAAGTGCCTATCTGTGCCCCTGACTATAGAGTCCCCTATTACTATTGCTCTTCTGCGCTTTGACCCTCCCTTCTGAACCTCAGAGCCAGCCTTGGTGCCACTGCTCTGGCTGCTGCTGTTTTCCCCTGATAGGCTATCCCCCCCGACAGTATCCAAAGGGGTATACCTGTTCGAGAGTGGGACAACCACAGGGGATTCTTGCACTGACTGCCTGCCCTTTCTGGTGGTCACCCATTTCTCTGCCTGCACCTTGGGTGTGACCACATTTATATAACTGCAATCTATGACTCTTTCCGCCACCTGCATGCTCCTAAGTGCATCCAATTGCTGCTCCAACCGAACCATGCGGTCTGTGAGGAGCTCCAGTTGGGTGCAATTTATGCAGATGAAGCCATCCAGGATGCTGGAAGACTCCCGGACCTGCCACATCTCACAGTCAGAGCGCTGCACCCCTCTAACTGACATTGCGTCAATTAATTAGTAAATTAAAATTATAAGTTTTATAAAAAAAAATTTTTTTTAAGTTGCTGTTAACTATCTGTTTCCTACCACTAGATTTCTACTATAAATGTGAAAGCTAAATATAGTACTCTCCGATCTCTGGCTTACATACCCCTCTAAATTACAATTAAGTAATTATGTTTAATTAGTTACCAATGCTTAATTTGTTTAATTTAGTGTAGATTCCCAACCAGCCACTCAGGTCACAGCTTTTCTGTGATGTCACTTCAGGTTCCCCCCCCCCCCCCCCCACACACACAATTTGAAAAGGTAATAAAAGTAAAAATGAGTAAAAATCACTTACTTACCTTCTTACCTTCTGAGGGTCTTAGATGTTCTCAGGTTCTCTCCCTGACAGAGACTGCTCCTCCTCCTCTGAACGGCTCCCGAAACTAGGCTGCTCTTTTTAAGTCTCCGCTCCGACTCGCAGCTCCCGTGCTTTTTAAATCTCCGCTCCGACTCGCAGCTCCCGCGCTTTTTAAATCTCCGCTCCAACTCGCAGCTCCCGCGCTTTTTAAATCTCCCGGCGGTCTCTCCTCTCATGCTGTTTTCAATGTCCCGGCTCCCTCTCCTCTCGCGCTGTTTTCAATGTCCCGGCTCTCTCTCCTCTCGCGCTGTTTTCAATGTCCCGGCTCTCTCTCCTCTCGCGCTGTTTTCAATGTCCCGGCTCTCTCTCCTCTCGCGCTGTTTTCAATGTCCCGGCTGTCTCTCCTCCCGCGCTGTTTTCAATGTGCTGGCTCTCTCTCCTCCTGCGCTTTTTAAATCTCCCGGCTGTCTCTCCTCCCGCCATGTGTTTCCTGGCGTTTGCTGCGCCGATAACAACCCCGCTATTAAATGGGACTCTGCTTCATTTATGGGCATTGGCGATGAATGCCCCACTGAGGCCACACTTAGTCCCAGTCCCTGAACTAACAAGCTCCGCTCGCCAGTGCAGGAAGAGATCGGGGTGCCTCATAAGGGCAGAACACCCCGGGCCCGATCCCCGGCACATGCAAGATGCTACCTGGGCACTGCCAGTACCCCTGCCAGCCTGGCAGTGCCACCTGGGCACTTTAGCAGTGGCACCCTGGTGGCACGCAGGGCACTTGGGCAGCACTGCCAGGGTGCCAGTGCCATGGTACCCAGTGTCATGATATACACCAGTGTATCATGGTGCAGATACACACACACTGATGGACACACAGCGGGACCAATCAACACACACAACACCGCAGCCAATCACCAGTTAGAGCACACTCACGATAAAGACAGGGGGCATCAGAGTTCCCGCTCATTCGGGATGTAGCCTCCTACAAGGACAGAGCTTACAGCTTACAGCACAGGTCCTCACCATGTGCTGAGTGCATAGACTGGTTCGGACAGGCATAGGTCTTTAGTTTAATCTAACATCGTGTTAACCCACAGTGAAAGTATGTTCAACAGTTTCAAACTTAATAAAATAAGTGTTGCACCATTTTAAGTGTTGGTGGCCTGTATGTGTTCCATGGATCCAGAGCACCCAATACATCATGATACCAGTATTTGAGGTATGTTCGAACTTCTTAGACCTACCTGCAAGTGATCTGCCTTCCACCAGCATACAGCCATCCTGCAAAATGGACAGCGTCCGCCCGCCGCCGCCGCTCCGCATCACCGGTAACCTGGGGGCCAACTGGAAGATATTCAAACAACGCTTCCAGCTTTACCTGGAAGCCACAGACCGGGAAGATGCCTCGGACACCAAGAAGATCGCTCTCTTCCTATCCTCGGCCGGGAACATGCCATCCACATTTTCAATTCTCTCACCTTTGCTGATGATGAAGATAAATTAAAATTCAAGACGGTCCTCCTCAAGTTTGACACTCACTGCAACATAGAGGTGAATGAAAGTTTTGAGCGCTATGTATTCCAACAGCGTTTACAGGGTAAGGATGAACCTTTCCAGTCCTTTCTCACCCACCTCCGCATCCTTGCGCAGTCCTGTAATTACGGGCCCACCTCCGACTCCATGAAACGCGACCAGATCGTTTTGGTGTTCAGTCGGACCCCCTACGCCAGCAGCTCCTCAAGGTACAGCAGCTCACCCTAGCGACCGCCATCGAGACCTGCGTGCTACACGAACACGCCACTAGTCGGTATTCCCACATCCAAGCGGCTGAAACGGCGCGGCAAGGTTCCCACGAGGCAGAACGGGTCCAAGCAATCGAGCAACTCCAGGGCCTCAGCCTGGATGAGGGCGGCCATTTCGCGCACTTTTCGCAGACTCCCGCGCTTGTGCTCACCGAACGAGGGGACGTCGACGTTGACGAATGTACTGCGCAGGCGCGCACCATGTACAGCTGCACCACGCATGCGCGGTGGCGCAACGAACGTACTGACGCTATAACGTGCGGCAACTGTGGCTCCGCCCACTTAAAGCGGCAATGCCCTGCCAAATCCCGAAAATGCCTGAGATGTGGCAAACGTGGACACTATGCTGCTTTATGCAGATCAGCTTGGCCTGCCAATTCGTATCGCTCCAGCCAACCTCGCAGGAATGTCCGGGCCATTCAACCCACGGTCACCGAGTCCGATGCGGACCTACTACCCGATATTGACACCAAAGACACCTTTTTGAATCGGTATCGTTACAAAAAACAGGGTGGCCCCGAAGCAAAGAATCCAACCTCTATCGGTATACAGCATCGATCCAGACGATGAGTGGTGTGCCACCCCTACGGTCAACCGGTTCCAAATATGATTCCGCCTGGACGCTGGTGCCTCCGCCAATCTCATTGCATGGTCTGACCTCCAAAGCCTTTGTGTCAAACCAGCCATCCTCCCATCAGCCTGCCAGCTATTAGATTATAATGGCAATGTCATTGCTGCCAGCGGCTTGTGTCAGCTCGAAGTGACGCACAAGTCACGCAAAGCCATCCTTCCCTTTGAAATCGTGGGCTCCTCGAAAGCCTCCCTGCTTGGCGCGCAGGCATGCAAGCTGTTGAACCTAGTTCAGAGAGTTCACTCTCTCTCTCCTGCTGAGGCGTCTGCCTTTCAGGACACCGACTTCAGGGCACAGCTCGCGCCATTATCAACCAGTACCACAAAGTCTTCGAGGGCATGGGCACGCTACCGTACGCCTACAAGATTTTATTAAAACCGAATGCCACGCCTGTGGTGCACGCACCTCACAGGGTCCCAGTACCCCTTAAGGACCGCCTCAAGCAGCAGCTGCAGGACGTCCAGAACCAACGAGTGACTTCCAAAGTCATGGAACCAACCGACTGGCTCAGTTCCATGGTATGTGTAAAAAAGCCTTCCGCCGAATTGAGAATTTGCATTGATCCCAAGGATCTAAATCGCAATATCATGAGGGAGCATTATCCAATTCCCAAGCGCGAAGAGTTCACATGTGAGATGGCTCGCGCCAAGCTCTTCACCAAACTCGACGCCTCAAAAGGATTCTGGCAAATCCAGCTCGATAAATCCAGCAGGAAACTTTGCACATTTAATACCCCCTTTGGCAGACATTGTTACAACAGGATGCCGTTTGGGATCATATCTACATCAGAAGTGTTCCATAGGATTATGGAACAAATGATAGAAGGAATTGAAGGTGTTCGCGTCTATGTCGATGACATAATCATTTGGTCCACCACCCCGCAGGAGCATGTTAGTCGCCTCCAGCGCGTATTCAGACGCATGGCCTCCACCTCAACAGGGCCAAATGCTCTTTTGGTCAGACAGAACTCAAGTTCCTCGGGGACCACATCTCCCAATTGGGTGTGCAGCCGGATGCAGACAAGGTAGCTGCCATCACAGCTATGGAAAAACCAGAGGACAAGAAGACGGTCCTCCGATTTCTGGGCATGGTCAATTTTTTAGGGAAATTTATCCCTAACCTCGCCTCTCATACCACGACTCTCAGGAACCTGGTCGGGAAGACAACAGACTTCCAATGGTTCCCTGCCCACGAGCGCGAATGGAAAGAACTCAAAACAAAACTTACCACGGCCCCGGCCTTAGCCTTCTTTGATCCAGCAAAGGAGACCAAAATTTCGGCCGATGCCAGTCAATCCGGCATTGGGGCAGTGCTCTTTCAACGTGATGAGGCCTCATCATGGGCCCCCGTTGCATATGCGTCACGTGCGATGACCCCCACGGAGCAGCGCTACTCGCAGATAGAAAAGGAGTGCCTGGGCCTTCTGACTGGTGTGGTTAAGTTTCACGATTATGTCTAGGGACTTTCTCAATTCACCGTCAAGACCGACCATCGCCCGCTGGTCAATATAATACAGAAAGACTTGAACGATATGACGTCACGCCTCCAGCTTATTCTTCTCAAGCTCCGGCGATATGACTTCCAGCTGGTATACACCCCAGGCAAAGACCTCATCATTGCTGACGCTCTCTCCAGGGCAGTCAACAATCCATGTGACCCAGCAGGATTCGTCTGCCAGGTTGATGCCCATGTGGAATTCGCGGCCTCCAATCTACCTGCCTCGGATGAACGCCTCGTCCAAATTCACCGCGAGACGGCGGCTGACCCCTTGCTACAGCGTGTCATGCGCCACCTAACGGACGGGTGGCTCAAGGGCCAATACCCTCAGTTCTATAATATCAGAGATGATCTGGCGGTAGTAGACGGGGTTCTTCTAAAACTGGACCGCATTGTCATCCCGCATAGCATACGCCAACTTGTCCTGGAACAACTACACAAGGGCCACCTTGGCGTGGAAAAGTGCCGCCGACGGGCCCGACAGGCAGTGTACTGGCCCGGCATTAATGAGGACATAACCAACACAGTGCTCAACTGCCCCACCTGTCAGTGCTTCCAGCCGGCCCAACCACGTGAGACCCTGCAGCCCCATGAGTTGGTCACGTCACTATGGATCAAGGTGGGCATCGACCTGTTCCACGCGCTGGGTAGAGACTATGTCCTGATCGTGGACTACTTTTCGAATTACCCAGAGGGGATAGGGTTGCACGACATCATATCATCTGCCATCATTCGTGCATGTAAAGAAACATTTGCTCGACACGGCATCCTGCTCACGGTTATGCCGGACAATGGCCCCTGCTTCACCAGCCAGGAATGGTCCAACTTTGCCAGGCGGTGCAATTTTGCCCATGTGTCATCCAGTCCCCTGTACCCCCAATCTAACGGCAAAGCAGAGAAGGGAGTACATATAGTCTAATGGCTCCTATGCAAAGCTGCCGATGCTGGGTCCGATTTCCCCTTGCCTTGCTGGCCTATTGCTCCGCCCCGCTGTCCACTGGCCTGTCGCCAGCCCAGTTACTCATGGGTCGACCCCTGAGGACGACGGTGCCGTCCATCCATGTCCCAGACCTCGACCACGTTCCGGTCCTTCGCCGGATGCAGCTGTCTCGTGCACAGCACAAGGCGGCTCATGGTTCCTATGCAGCTGATCTCCCTGCTCTGGCTCCGGATGACAACGTCCGCGTCCATCTTCTGGATGGGGGCTGGTCTTGGACCGCTGTTGTCCTTCGGCAGGTGGCCCCCACGCTCGTTCCTGGTTCGTCTATCGGATGGCTCTATTCTGCACTGCAATCGACGCAGCCTTCGTCTCGTTCCACGCTCGCCACGTGACCCTCCACTGTCGCCTCGCCCTCCTGCTGACCCTGCCAAGGAACATGCAGAGCTCCCGGTCACTCTGCCTTCCCTGACACTGACGCAGTCCAGCCCGCTCCTGAACCGGCGGCTCTTGACCCAACCTCGAGGCGGCCAACCAGAATTCGTCGCCCACCTCAGAGACTTAATTTATGAACTTTGCGGACTTATAGACTCTCTGAATTATTTTGTTGCTTTGTTTGATCATTTCCCTGGTTTGTATATTGTGTTGATCTCGTTATTCTTGTTGCATACTGCTTCTCTGCACCAGGCACCTTCCCATGTAAATAGCTTAGTTCTCATGTACGTAGTCCTGTAAATATGTCTTCGCACCCCACACATAGTTAGGAACATTCTCACCACACATTATTTATTGCCACACGCATACATTCTTTTATAAAAGGGGGGATGCCATGATATACACCAGTATATCATGGTGCAGATACACACACACTGATGGACACACAGCAAGACCAATCAACACACACAACACCGCAGCCAATCACCAGTTAGAGCACGCTCACTATAAAGACAGGGGGCATCAGAGTTCCCGCTCATTCGGGATGCAGCCTCCTACAAGGACAGAGCTTACAGCTTACAGCACAGGTCCTCACCATGTGCTGAGTGCATAGACGGGTTAGGACAGGCATAGGTCTTTAGTTTAATCTAACATCGTGTTAACCCACAGTGAAAGTATGTTCAATAGTTTCAAACTTAATAAAATAGTGTTGCACCATTTTAAGTGTTGGTGGCCTGTATGTGTTCCACGGATCCAGAACACCCAACACATCACCCAGGTGGTATCAGGGGTGCCAATATGCCACCCTGCCCAGAGCCTGACCACCTAGGGCCCCCGATCGCCTGCTCCCCCCCTCCCCCAAGTGTCAGGACGCCTCGTCCATGTTGGTGGAGGCTAATGCCAAACGGCGTTCGTTCGGGATCTTTGAGGAGTGGGCGTTAGATCCCAGCATTGGGTAACTCCAGCGTGAACATACTGCACACTTAAAAATGCAGGTCTGGGGCAGCACGGTGGCACATTGGGTAGCATTGCAGCCTCATGGTGCTGAGGTCCCATGTTCGATCCCGGCTCTGGGTCACTGTCTATGTGGAGTTTGCCCATTCTCCCTGTGTTTGCGTGGGTTTCGCCCCCACAACCCAAAGATGCGCAGGGTAGGTGGATTGGCCATGCTAAATTGCCCCTTCATTGGAAAAATGAATTGAGTACTCTAAATTTATTTATTTTTAAAGTAAGAAAATGCACGTCTGGATCCCAACTTCAATGGGTGACATCCAGATTGTGATGATTTGCGACAAGGCTATTAAATCTCACGAGTGGCCTGGTACTTGGCAGCCCATGTCTCTGATCAAAATTCATGATTCACCTGAGGAGATAGGAAGTGGCTATTCATGCCTCTGCAGGTATAATGAGTCTCCCTCTCTTTGTTAAAGTCCACATTGGGGAAACTGACAGCCTACTCCCTTGTTACATTGATTGTAATGAGGCCACCCAATGATAGGCATGAGATTCCACAAGGATAAGGTTCGATCTTTACCTGTAATTACTATTGGGGCTTTTCAGAACTGTCGTCAACTTGCAAACATGTGACCTGTAGCAGCCACGTTTCTGGTCCAACAAAGTCCATTTTTAAATATACAGAAAATAAGGTTTGATTTACACAGTTTAAGATCTTGTCCATTTCTTACGCACATGAGACCCCTCTTGTCCTTGCCTGGCTTGGTCACCTTGGTCCCCTCAGCCCTGGTGAACCTTCACTCCTCTCGATCCTGATGAAGCCTCACACCCCGGCCCCCGTGAAGCCTAACTCCCCTGGCCCACATAAAGCCTCACCCCACCAGCCCCGATGAAGCCTCATTCCCAGATTCCAGTGAAGCCTCATTCTCTGGCACGAATGTTGCCTCACTCCCCCGGCTCAGATGAAACCTCCCTCCGCCCAGGCTTGACGAAACCTCCCTCCACCCAACCCTAACAAAACCTCTCTCTGCCCAAGCCTGATGAAGCCACACTCCTCCCGGCCCTGATGAAGTCTCCCTCCTCGTGGCCCTGGGAAAGTCCCCACTCCCCCGGCATCTACCCAACTCCGGGCTCACTCCACCCAGCCTTGCCACCAGCCTCGGCAGCTCAACACAGCTCCACCACCCAAAAGCCTACAGTAGAAAAACAGGAAAAGGTAAAAAAACAACCAAAAATAAAACTTTTAAAAGCTTGGAAAGAGCGAAAAACTAAAACAAGGTGTAAAAAACAAGTTGCTTGATGCATCGGAGTGATAACAGTTTAGAAGTTCTGCAAATGGCAGCGATGTTACATCAGTTGTTATTTTGAAATCTGAGATTGATAGATGTGTGTTAATCAAAGTTATTTAGGGATATGGAGCAGCGGTGGGTATATGGGGATAGGCTGCAGATCTGCCATGATCTCACTGAATGGCGGAGAGCCTTGAGATGTTATCGCCTCTTTCTGTTCCTATAATCCTACAGCTGCTCCCCACAGGAACAGAACTTTTACACAGAAATACATCAGAGTTTCGGTCAGGAAACAAACCTTTCTGCCCAACTGCTCATATTTACTCACCCTGATGTTTATTCACTTGGCGGATGTGGGCGTTGCTGGCTGGGCCATCATTTATTGCCCATCTCTACTTCCCCTTGAAGTGAGTGACTTGCTGGGGCCATTTCGGAAGGCAGCTTAGAGTCAACCACATTGCTGTGGGTCTGGGAGTCACATGTAGGCCAGACCAGGCAAGGACAGCGGATTTCCTTCCCTAAAGGACATGAATGAATCAGATGGGTTTTTGCAACCAATCGATAATAGTCATCGTTAGACTTTTAATTCCAGACTTTTTATTGAATTCAAATGTTAGCATCTGCCGTGGTGGCATTCGAACCGAGTTCCCCAGAGCATTACCCTTGGTCTCCGGATTGCTAGTCCAGTGATAGTGTCACTCCGTCACCTCCTCTCCAAAGCCTTTCCCTTTATCCACCTGACTAATCTACTCCTGAATGTTGACATAGTTTCTGCCTCAGTCGCTAACCCTGGAAGTGCAAACCTCACAATCTTTGTGTTAAAGAGACCTTTTCTCCTCATTACTTATGAAGCACTTTGGAGTAGCACGGTGGCGCAGTGGTTAGCACTGCTGCCTCACGGCGCCGAGGTCCCAGGTTCGATTCCGGCTCTGGGTCACTGTCCGTGTGGAGTTTGCACATTCTCCCTGTGTTTGCATGGGCACTCTTAATTTTTTTTTAAAATGAAGCTCTTTGGGATGTCCTGAAGTGGTGAAATGCGCGAGAGAAACGCAGTGATCTTTTTTCCATGTTTTGCACTGAGGATTGCTGATAAATGAATGAAATATTGCTCCAGGGAACGTAAAAACAATCTGCTGCATGGCTAATGGAACAGTGTCGTGGGATTTCTAGTCTCTAAACGAGACAGAAACGAATTATTAAAGATTTACGTCTGTAAAGAAAGGGAATAGGTCAGTGACCTCCCAGCTGGCTTGTCACAGAAGGGACAGAGACTCAAGCCAGTAGGTATGTAGATTGAAGGAAACGCTGATTTCTGTCATAAAAGAAAACAGACAGGATCACAACTGGTAAAGAGATATTCGCGAGAGTACAGACACATTCCCATCAGTTATCAGTTGGGAGGGAATGAGAAGCCCTGACAGGCGGAAGCTCTTTCTATGGGTTGGAGACCTTGGGCTAGGTCGCCAAGCGATAGAGTCGGAAACAGAGAAAGACTTTCATTTATAAAGCTCCAGATGCAGAGAAACAGGCTGTTCGGCCCACAGGCCAATACTGGAGTTTATATTCCACAGTAGCATTGGCAAGGTACTTTCTTTGTCGCCTGTTCATTAAGGAGCCTTAACAAGGTCAATGCTTGTTGTTATCGCGACCAAGCCATCAGCAAAGCCCCATATGTTCTTTCAACTAAAACCTGCTTGACTGGTATTAGTATTAGAGCTTTGCTTGAATGAAGCCTGAATGTACATACAGCATGAAAATTAATCTCAGCCTGTTATTCATATCCAATAATGTACTTCCTCTTGTAAAATGAGTGTGGTTAGACCTGCTACCCCCATCCACCGTTGCCATTTTATTTCAAACAGATGTTTACTGCCACCATAATTGTAAATATGTGGAGGATGAACTTAATGAACTCAGTCCATTCACCACCCTCAGACTGAGTTCTTATTCCTGAACATGACTTAAACACCAATTAGAATGTGGCAGGTCTCAAAGTTCGACAGCTCTGACAAGATTTCACCTCCTCCGCAGCCACAGGCAATGTTTTGATTCCGCTCAAAGATTTGTGAGGTTTAGGGACTTTCAATCTGACCATGTAACGGCTGCAGGAGGCTCTCTGTGGCCTTGTACTGTGCACCTTGTAGTGTGGACCAGAGGTATCCACATCCACCTGTTGATGTCCAAATAAACCTAGTAAGGCAAGGTGAATCACTGAAGTCTTCAAGTCAAGACCAGCATCTTGGATGCTCAATCTTTCTCGAACGGTTTATTGTGATGCCACAGCTCTGCAGGAATTTCGGCAGACTGAGGGAAATTAATGCCTCCCCAGCCACTGGCAACTCAGCAACTTCCCTCAGCAGCACTTGAAGTTGTCCAGGTCCTTGTGGATCCACACATTTAACCTGCGACACTACAACTTCAGCCCTGATGAATCTTGGAAAGTTGAATAAAAAATTTTTTTTAAATTTAAAGTACCCAATTATTTTTTTTTCCAATTAAGGTGGCCAATCCACCTACCCTGCACATCTTTGGGTTGTGGGGTGAAACCCACGCAGACACGGGGAGAATGCGCAAACTCCACAAAGTTGGATAAAGTTAACAAGAACTCACAAACAAACATCTTGTGGAGGACCCAACATGGAAGGTCCCTGGGCTCGATCCTCACTGAAGGTCATTAGCAACCTTTAAGCACCGTGACCAAAACGGATACTCGGCGCACATATGGAAAATTAAACGCTTCCAGAGTATGACTGGTCACCCAGTGCAGACCATGGAACATTTAGTGAATCAATGTCTGGTTCACAAATATGAAGTTGGGGGCATCGCAGTGATACTCCCTGCTGCACCCGACACTATTATCTGGCTTAACTGCCTGAAAGTAAAACTATAGCTGTTACTCTACATCTAACATCAGCCATGAGGAAGAGAGCAAGGAAGCAAGAGAAAGGTTATTCGCCCTTAAGCCGTGGACACTGATGATCAAGGGCACGGCTGGTCTAGACTGTGCGTGATCATTTTCTTCAATACCTGCCCTCACCAAACTTTTAAAGGCCTCGATTGTTGTTTCCTTAGGGAATTTTGTCTAATGTTTTCTTGCATGTGGGGTGATTGATAACATGACAAGTATTTAAATCTGAGAGCCCACATGTGACACCTCACAAGTTATAGTTAATACTTAATGACACATTTGTTGCATTTGTTGTTTGTCTCTTTCTGACTCGAAGCCTCCGCCGTGAGCTCATCATCTGACTCCCCATCTGGATCCCGTTTAAGCAAAGGTTACGTAAGATTCTCTTCTTAGCTCTCCCAGGTGATGTCTGCTGTTCCTTGCAGCCCGACAGTACAAACTCCTGCTGAAAGAATGCAATATAAAATGGAAACTAAACACCTCGTGAGCTTGCCAGAGACCGCAGGAACATCAGCAAGTTTCTATTTTGCTCAGTTAGCTCTTTCTGTCTGATTGAGAGCTGCCAAGGATTCGGCTCAACTAAACCTAAACTTTAGACTGAAATAAAAGCATGTTGGGCAGCATCATAGAATCCCTACAGCGCAGAAGGAGGCCATTCGGCCCATCGAGTCTCACCGCCCCTCCGAAAGAGCACCCTAGCTAGGCCCAATCTCTGTAACCCCACCTAACCTTTAGACACTAAGGGGCAATTTAGAATGGCCAATTTCACTGGAACAATGGAGGTTGAGGGGCGACCTGACAGAGGTTTACAAAATTAGAAGTGGTATGGACAGAGTGGATAGGTTTTTCCCAGGGAGGAAAAGTCAATTCTCAGGGGACATATGTTTATGGTGCGAGGGGTAAGGTTCAGAGGAGATGTACAAGGCAAGCTTTTTACAGAGAGGGTGGTGAGTGCCTGGGACCCGCAGCCGGGGGAGGTGGCGGAAGCAGATACGATAAGCGACGGTTAAGAGACATCTTTCCAAATACATGAATATGATGGGATAGGAGGGATATGGACCCTGGAAGTGCAGACGGTTTTAGTTTAGACGGGCACCATGATCGGCGCAGGGTTGGAGGGCCGAAGGGCCTCTTCTTGTACTGTACTATTCTTTGTATCCTACCTAACCTGCACATCTTTGGACTGTGGGAGGAAACCGCAACACCCGGAGGGCAGCACAGTAGCATTGTGGATATCACAATTGCTTCACAGTTCCAGGGTCCCAGGTTCGATTCCCGGCTTGGGTCACTGTCTGTGCGGAGTCTTCACATTCTCTCCGTGTGTGCGTGGGTTTCCTCCGGGTGCTCCGGTTTCCTCCCACAGTCCAAAGATGTGCGGGTTAGGTGGATTGGCCATGCTAAATTGCCCATACTGTCCAAAATTGCCCTTAGTGTTGGGTAGGGTTACTGGGTTATACAGGGTGGAGGTGTGGACCTTGGGTAGGGTGCTCTTTCCAAGAGCCGGTGCAGACTCGATGGGCCGAATGGCCTCCTTCTGCACTGTAAATTCTATGTAAAAAAAAAATCCAGACAGACACGGGGAGAATGTGCAAACTCCACACGGACAGTGACCCAGTGCCGTAGTTCCAGTGCTAACCACTGTGCAAACGTGCTGCCCCCCTACTTGTGGTTTTACAACACTCCAATTTTTTAATGATTTAAATTCTCAAACTGCCATGATGTGATTTAACTATGGATGTTTAGGTCACTGGTGATCCAGTAATATAACCACTATACTACCAAATACCGATGGAATAAGCTGATATCTGTGAGTGGGACAAGCCGTGTATGGGTGATGAAGGAGGCGCCAGCTGTGCTTTCGCAAGATCCTCCAAATCCAATTGGAAGAAAAGCTGGCCAACAGCAGCATTATCTCTGTCAAAATGCTGTGTACGTTCCCTTGGCCGCACAAAAATGTATTTCAATGTACTTCGGTACATGTGACAATAAATCAATCAATCGTTCAAAACCAGCTTTGCTGTGCAGGACACATTGTTTGTATGCCTGACATCAGAGTGCTGAAGCAACTGTTCTACTCGGAACATGGTCGCGGCAGGAAAATGCTTTGGGGGATGTCCCTGAAAGTATCCCTGAAGAGATCGAACAGCCCCAGAAATTCATCGGAGTCCCTAGCTTGTGGCCGACTAAACTGGAGAAGGCTCAGTTGGCAAAACACCAAACACATCCAGAGATTTTGTTGGGTGTATGCAGAGATGAAGTTGGAGGGAGCGGACAAACAACCCATCTATCCAAGCCTCGAGCACCACCTGCCCGGTACGTGGCAGAGTCTAAAGATTGCACATTGGACTAATTGTCCATTTCAGATTCCGCCAAATTGGAACAGAAGCAAGTCCTCCTCAATCCAGGGGGACTGCATAAGAAGAGCATCTTAGAGTGGGATGGCCCACATCTGTACATGCACATGTGTATTATGTCATTAAATTGCACATCCCAGTTTCAAATTCAACTCCAAAAGGTACATTATGTATTAAAAAAAGGGTCCACTGGTGTCCAGAAATGTTTCGATATGAGGTTTAGGCTTTCTGCACACACCAGTCTATGCAATCCAAAGCAAAATGCTGCAGGAAATTTAAAGTAAATGCTGGAATCAGTAGATCAGGCAGCATCTATGGAGTGAGTAACATAATTAGTGTTTCACGTCGATAACCTTTTGTCAGGGCAGTTCTAATGAAAGGCCATCAACCTGGAAAGTTAACTCTGCTTCTCTCTGCCTCCTGACCTGCTGAGTATTTCCAGCCTTATTTTTGTTCCATTCCATTTTATGCGTTGTTTTATTCGGTGCAAATATTTATCTGAGTGTTTGGGGCTCAAAGGATAGAGCAATGACTCAAGAACATATCTTCCTTTGTTTTTTAATGTTAGTGGCTGTGAATTCCTCTTGGTTCTCACGTGTAGCTTCCAGTGAGATCCACCCTGGATTGATTTGATCTGATTTTTCCTCACTTTCCTGGTATTGCCTGGAATATAAGCAATGACTGCTAATGACCGATTCATATCGGTTAGTGTACTGTGTGTGTGCCCTGTTTTCAGTTCCAATATATGGTACCAGTCCTGAGGAGAAGTCAGCAAAATCACAGTCTTAGCAGAGATCTAGACCAAAAATGAAGAACCATGTTGACAATAATTGACAGTTCTTTGTTCCACTGGCCCCTTAAAAAGAAAAACTTGCATTTCTATAGCACCTTTCACAAAATCAGGGCGGTGAAAGCCAATATTTTTTTCAATTCTTTAATGGGATGTGTGTGTCACTGGCTCGGCCAACATTTTTGTTGACCATGCTTTGGAAATATATGTCTGTTGACCTTGTCCTTCTAGGTAGTAGAGGTGGCGGGTTTGGAAGGTGCAGTCGAAGGAGCCTTGGTCGTTTTTTTGGCACGCCGAGGCTGGCGTGGGAAACACGGAGGCCAATTTTCGCACAGCAAGATCCCACAAGCAGCAATGCGGCTGTGGCCAGAGAAGCTGTTTCCAAATTATATAGTTGGGCGACAAATGTTCACCCAAGGCCCTGGGAGACCTCCTCAGCTCTTCCTCAAAATAGTGCCTTGGGATATTTTCAGTCCATTTGACAGGGTAGATGGCACATTGGTTGGGCAGTGGCGCTGGGAGTGTGGAACTGCAAGGATTGGGGCCTCAAATCTCTGAGAAAAGGCCCCAGTAATGGGTTTAACTTCGGCTCAGGCTCGTTACAGGCCTCCCGCCCGCAGAGGCGGCTGCAATGCGGGGATGGGGGCAGCCGGCCGGCAGGTGGCGCCGCTCGCCGGCGGGAGAGGGTGGGGGGGGAGCGGCGCTGCCGCCGCTGCCGCCGCCGCCGCTCTTGGCCACACTGCAGCCTCGTTGTCGCAGGGAGCGGGGGTCCTGGAGATGGGCCCGAAGCGGACGGTAAGGCCGGGGCCGGAACCGGAGCGGGCCCGGAGGGGAGAGGTTGGGCCGGCGGGTGTGGTAAACACTGATCAACCCCCCCCCCGCCGACTCATGGAGTTCCTAACCTGCCCCCCCCCCCCCCCCCCCCGGGCTTATTTTTTTGAAAGGCTTCGTGAACGACCTTTTTGAAAGATGATGAGAATTCAGTTCAGGCCATTCAGCCCCTCGAGCCCGTCCCCTCCTTTAATGAGATCATGGCTGACCTGGTTGTGGCCTCAGCTTCACTTTCCTCTCTGGCCCCTGGTAACTCTTGACCCCCCCCCCCCCCTTGACTGAACCTTGAACATGTCCAATAACCCAGATTCCACAGATTAATAGCAATCTGTGAGGAAACAAATTCTCCTGGTCTCCATCGTAAATGGTTTAATATACACTTTCAGGAATGTGGGCACCGTTCTCTCAGCCGTAATTTGTTGCCCATCCTGAATGCCCCCCTGAGAAGGTGGTGGCAGCGAGCTGCCGCCTTGAACCCGCTGCAGTCCCTGTGGTGTAGGTACGCCCACTGCGCTGTTAGGGAGGGAGCTCTCGGAGTTTGACCCAGCGGCAGTGAAGCAACGGCCGATATATTTCCAAGTCAGGATGGTGAGTGACCTGGGAGGGGAACCTGCGGGTGATGGTGTTCCACTGCATCTGCAGCCCTTGTGTTTCTGGTTGTTGAGATTGCAGGTTTTGAAGGTGTCGTGAAGAAGCCTTGTTGAGCTGCCGCTGCGCATCTTGTTGGCTGCCACTGTGCGTCGGTGCTGGAGGAAGTGAATGGTTGTGTATAAGGTGCACATCAAACGGGCAGCTTTGTCCTGGATGGTGTTGAGCGCCTTGAGTGTTCTTGGTGTCGCTGTGGTGCATCTTGTCGGCTGCCACTGTGTGTCGGTGCTGGAGGGAGTGAATGGTTGTGGATAATGTGAAAATCAAACAAGCAGCTTTGTCCTGGATGGTGTTGAGCTTCTTGTGTGGTCTTGGAGTTGCATTCATCCAGGCGAGTGGAGAATATTCCATTACACTCCTGACTTGTGTCTTGTAGGTTGTGGACAGGGCTTTGGGGAGTCAGGAAGTAAGGTATAATTTGCTGAGTTCCCATACTCTGACCTGCTTTGGAGCCGCAGTTATGTGGCTTATCCAATTCAATTTCTTACAAATGGTAATCCCCAGAATATTGATAGTGGGGGATTCAGCAGTGGTAATGCCATTAAATGTCGAGGGATTGGATTATCTTTTGTTGCCGATGGCCATTGCCTGGCACTTGTGTGGCACAAGTGTTTCTTGCCACTTAGCCCAAGCCTAGATATTGTCCAGGTCTTTCTGCATTTGGGCATGGACTGCTTCATTATCTGAGGCGTCACAAATGGTGCTAAACATTGTGCAGTCATCAGTGAACACCTCCACTTCTGACCTGATGATGGAGGGAAGGTCATTTTTTTTTTAATGTAAAACATTTTATTGAGGTATTTGTGATTTTGTAACAATAACAGAAGAAACTGTACATACAAATATAAATATAGTGCAAAGGCCGTCTTCCTCCCTCACAGGTCCCACGCGGAGGGAAGGCCATTGATGGTACCTCTTATTCTTGAACTGTGGCCCCTAGCTGTAGGGTAAACTTGCTATTGAATCTGCTTCCACCACCCTGTCAGTTAGCTCATTCTAGATCACAACATCTCACTGTGTAAATATAATTCTCATCTCTTCCCCCCCCCCCCCCCCCCCCCCCCCCCCCCCGGCTATCTTGCCAATTAAATCTGTGACCTCTGTCGCTAGAAACCATGTTACCCATTTGTGATTCTTGATGCTTCTGTTAATTCTCTCATTAACCATCTAACTCTTCTCGAAGGAGAACAACCCAACTTCTCCAGTCTCTCCACAAAACTGAAATCCCTCATCCCATTCTAGTAAATCTTTTCTGTACCCTCTCCAAGACATCCTTCCTGATGTATGATGCCCAGAATTGAACAGTGCTTTAGCTGGGGTCTAACCATTGTTTTAGAAAAGCTCAGCATTACTTCCTTTTATTCTCTATTCCTTGATTAATAAAGCCAAGGTTCCATATGCTTTTTTAACTTCCTTCACAACTTGTTTTGTCATCATCAACCATTTGTGTATGTAGAGCCTCTGATCTCGGTTACTGTGCCCTTGTTAAAATTATACCACTTTGTTTATATTGCTTCTCCTCATTCTATTAAAATGAGTCACTTCACATTTCGGTGGTAAAACTTTGTCTGCAATGTGCCAACCCATTTAACCAGTCTGTCCATATTGTCTGAAGTCTGTTACTGTCCTCCTCACTGTTTATTACATTTATCAAGTTCAGTGTCATCTGCAAACTTTGAAATTGTCTCCTTTATACCAATGCCTTTATGATTAATATATATCAAATAGACCAAAGTCCTGATACTGACCCCTTTGGAAAACCGCTACACCTCCCTCTAGTCTGAAAGAAATTTGGTCACCAATACTCTCTGTTTCAGTCTTTTAACCAACTTGTTATCCAGCTGTCACTGCCCCTTTAACCCCATGGGTTTCAATTTTGCTAAGAGATCATGGATGACCATTTCCTTTTACGTGAAGGAAATTTGTGAGGGAGGAGATGGCATGTTCCCTCATCACAAACACCTTCCTACTCCTCTCTCCCACCCCAGATACAGTAGTCAAAAGTAAGGAGTTAATGCCAGCTTCTCCTGTTGTTTCCACAGATGTTGTGCAGATGACACAGACTTTGTTGTCTTTTCTGGCAGAGTCATGGCCTGGCTCTGGAGGGTGCTTCCGATGGTGTTCCTGTGGCAGCTGGCGCTGGCCGTGGCAGGTGGACCCCCTGCCAATGAGCCAGTCCCAGAGGACTGGATACTTCTCTATGTGTACCAAGGCCAGATTGTGCCTGGAAACTACAGCTACGTGTATCTTGACGATAGTGGCCGGCTGGTGTTGCGGATGGACAGTCCCCGGGGCGATGCTGACCTCTACGTCTCTGACTCCACCCAGAAACCCAGCTTTGATGACTACGCGCTGCAGTCTACCACCTGCGGCAGGGACTGGGTGGCAGTGCCTGCTAGGTTCCGCCGACCGGTGGCTGTCGCTGTCTATGGCCATCCCTCGCACCTGGAGACCGAGTTTGAAATGAGGGTGTATCTGGACCAGGAGGTGACAGAGGACCCGTTTGCTGAACTCTCCTACCAGCCCGATGAAGCCACTGGTGACAGGACCCCGGGGGATACAATACAGGAGGAGAAGTCGGTAATGTGGACCATAATGATTGGCATTCTCAAGCTGGTGCTGGAAATCCTGTTTTGATGACATCTCTTCACAATAGCAGCCCAGGAGTGTGGGCATGTGTATGGACAGTTGAACAGCTATCTGAGCTGCAATGCACTCGGAACTTTTCCGATTCAGACATCTGCTGCCTGCTTCCTCAGAGCCTGGCTGAGTTTATTGTTTCCTTGATTTCAAACAGTCGGCGGCGAAGCAGCTCGAGTTTAATTTTGACAAGATGCTGATTGCTTTTTTTTTTCTCTGGGGAGGGATAGACCTGAATTATGTGTAATGTGACCACACCGTGTTATTACCAGGTGGGACATCTGCTGTTGCAGGGTACTCAATATCCTATCTCTACCACATCTATTTCCCACAATATCCACTTCTATTCCCAGGCTAACTCCTCTCCAATGCCCTGCTAACTTTTTTTTCTCTTGTGCACAGACTCGTCATTTAAATGTGTGGTAACTTTAAATTGTTTTGTGAAGCCACACACGAGCTGTGTCTTAAACAGTACAACAGACATGCTGCAACTTCAGGGTTGCTGCATATCCAAGGGGGAGTATTACTCTCCTCAGATCTATACGGTTTCTTGGGATTGCGCCCCCCCCCCCCCCCCCCCCGCGCGCGCGCACACACAACCCCCTCTGTTGGTACCACATCCAATCATACTACGTTCTCTACACAAACAGGGCAGCAGCCAGGTTTGTTTGGAGTAGACACTGCTTTCTGTGCAGAGATAATGCAAAGCTATTCTAATACGACACAACCCAATTTAAAACAATCTTAAGCACACTCCGCAAACTGGAATTAGAAATCTTACAGAATCTGTGCAAAATCTACAGGAATTATCCTTTGCTGATTTGCTTTACCCGAATGAGAGGCTTTTTTTTTTCATTTTTAGAGGTCAAAGCCTAGGAGTAAATGAATGGTGATGGACGTTCTCTTTGAGAATGAGAGTCAATAAACACAATGATTGCATTGACCCTGGAGTAGGGTATCTTGTTTTTTAATCTGTAGTATTCAACCAGGACCAGAGTATTCCTTTCTGACTTGCTCTTCAAGGTGTAGCTGGTAATACATCTAGTCACAGTGTTCCCGGGAGTAGTGGGATTAAAAGTGAAAGTTAACCAAGACCTCAACTGTGAGTAATGTCCAGCAATTACTATTGGATCCTGTTTCTGTGGATGGCGAATAAAGAAGGAACTTGCAATTCAGTAGCGCCTTTCACATTCTCAGAATGCCCCAGAGCACGTCACAGCTAAGGAAGTACTTGTGAAGTGCAGCTACTGTGATGTAGCAACCAGTCAGCCCACGGCAGGGTCCCTCAGTCTTTTTGTAGCTACTCCCACCAGGAGATGTCACAGTATTCCCTGCTTAACTGTCTTGTGCCATCCTCACAGATCCACAGTAGCTCGTCTATAACCACTTTGTGACATCTGTCATCCAACTGCATTTCGGTCGACCCCTCGTCCTGCTGCCCTGATGAATGAATAACCAGTTAATCTGTTTTGATGATGCTCGAGGGAGAAATGTTATCCTGGACACCAGAATAACTCTCCTGCTCTTCAAGTAATGCGGTGGAAATTCATGAGGACCTTGGTTTGGCATCTCATCTGAAAGATGATACTTCTGAGCATGCAGTGCTCCCTCAGTACTGTACCAGGCGTGGCAGTCCCGACTGCGTACTCCAATCTCTGGAGTGGAGCTCGATGCCAGGACTTCGCTCAGTGATGGGAGTGCTACCCTCTGAACCAAACTAGGTGAGGGAGGGAATATGGCTACCTCTCACTCTAAACAGTGATGTAGATTGACAAATTTGGACTATCTCTTGAGGTAACTGATACTCAGTGCTTTCAAAAACAGTTTCTTTTACATAGTAGGACGCCCCAAGGCACTTCAGAGGAGTGTTAACAAACAATATTTTCCAAATAAAATTTTAGGATCAAATTTAATGATCAAAGAGAGCATCTTTATGGGGGGAGAGGGAGGAAAAGAATTGGAGAGGGTAAAGACTTCCATAGAGCTCAGCACAATTAGTTTCTTGTGCTTGAACACAATTTAAGACTACTTCACCAGTCGTGACTCAATCTGAATTGAATTTATATTTCCAAAAACACAATCTCCAGCCAAATTGTGTTGCAAAGCCGTGTTTTTAGAAACTTATGGAATTCGAAGACCACTCTCCATTGTGTTGAAGTTGTGGAATTTGAAGAACGCCATTACCCATTTGGCTTGCAACTAGTTGCTTTGCCGGCAAGGTATTTAAGGATGAATAAAGGCCCAGTGTTCTTTGGCATGCAGAGTTGCGTGCTCTGGACCAGACAGCAAGTCTGTGTTTGTCATTAACTGTATTAACCTTGAAGAATCAAAGATGAGGAGTCAACTTGTCACTGACCCTCTCACCACAAGTCTCCCGAGCATCTTCCCTTCAAAAGAACAACCTGTCCTTATTTTTATTCCGGTAAAGATAATATATCATGTACTGGAAATGCCTGATATTAAATGTGTGTTTTTGATGGGGTGCGAGGGAGGACGAGGGGAAATAATCAGCTCACCGAATGCAGTCTGCATCGTTTATCAATGGTTTTGTGTGGTAATGGTTGATATATACAGGGATGGCTATCTTGTCAAGTCACCTGGCCCAGTGGGGAATTGCACGACTACTTGAATAGCAAGATTCCCAGGTCCAATCCCTAGCCTGTCCAGAGGAAGCTGACCTCCGCTATGAACTCGGTGATGCAGAGCTATGCGGGGGCGGAGTGGAGTGTGTGGCGATTACAGGGTTCCTGGAAGAAAGGAACTCAATTGAACATAAAAAGAGAAGCACGAGTAGAACATATGGCCCTGGAGACCACTCCATCATTCAATAAAATCATAGCCAATCTCCTGCTTCTACCGACTCCATCCCAAGAATCTGAGATTAAGCCAGTCTGTTTGCAACTTCTATGTCACATTTGATCCTGAGATGAGCTTTTGATCTCATATTAGTGCCATTATTAAGACTGCCTATTTCCACCTCCGCAACATCACTCAATGTCGCCCCTTCTGTAACCCATCTGCTGCTGAAGCCCTCATCCATGTCTTTGTTACCTCTAGACTCAACTATTCCTTTTTAAAAATATATTTAAAGTACCCAATTCTTTTTTTCCAATTAAGGGGCAATTTGGTGTGGCCAATCCAACTACCCTGCACATCTTTGGGATGTGGGGGTGGCACGTGGCGCAGCGGTTAGCACTGGGCCTGACACGCTGAGGATCCAGGTTCGAATCCCGGCACTGGGTCACTGTCCGTGTGACGTTTGCACATTCTCCCCGTGTCTGCGTGGGTTTCACCCCCACAACCCAAAGATGTGCAGGATAGGTGGACTGGCCATGCTAAATTGCCCCTTAATTGGGGGAAAGAAAAATAATTGGGCACTCTAAATTTTAAAAAAACAAAGAGAAAAAAAAAATCTTTGGGTTGTGGGGGTGAAACCGACGTAGACACAGGGAAAATGCAAACTCCACACAGTGACCCGGGGCTAGGATCGAATCCGGGTCTTCGGCGCCGTGAGGCAGCAGTGCTAACCACCGGGCCACTGTGCCGCCCTGACTCAACTATTCCAACACACCCCTGGCTTGTCTCCTACATGCTACCCTTCGCAGGCTTGTGGTCATTTGAAACTGCTGCCCCTGAATTAATTCACAACAGTCGCGGTTTCCCCCATCACCCCTGTACCCATTGCTCTACATTGGTTCACATACAAACATTGTCTTGACTTTAAAATCCTCATACTTGTTTTCACTTCCTTCCATAGCTTTGCCTCTCTCTACCTCTGTAATCTCCGCCAACCCTTCTAATTCTGGTCTCCTGTGCATTTTCCTAATATAATTGCTCCACATTTGGTGGCCGTACCTTCCGTTAATTAAGCCCTTCCCTCCACCTCTTTGCCTCTCTATCTAATTTTCCTCCTTTAAGCCACTTCTTAAAACCTATCTTTTGGTCACCTGCCGCCGCCGCACCCCCCCCCCCCCTCCCCCCCAGCCCAAATCCCCACTATCTCAGGACTGCTAGAAGAAATCATCGAAGAGACAGAGTATACAATAATGAGATTATCTCAATTGTCTCTTCTGACTTGGAAGAGAAGGGTAAAATGAGGTCCTATTGTTCTTTAATCCCATGATGTGGAATTGTTGGTTAAAATCAAGGGCAATTAGGGATGGGCAACAAACAATCATCTTGCCAGCATTGCTCACATCCCAGGAATATAGATATTAACCAAAATGAATTGGTAGTAATGCACGCTTTGGAGGGAAAGTTATAATTCTGGAGTTATATCCTGTTCTGCTTATTTGTGCGATTGAGGGCACAACCAGTGTTTGAAACAAAAATGGATAGTGAATATGTTGATACATGATCTCTAAAAGCCTTTAAAAGTTGGTCACATGAAGAATATTTAATTGAGCTCACAAACTGAGTGACTCCCAGCCAGAATGAGAGACACTAGGTTCTCTCCAATTCAGAAAGCATTTGCAGACATTGCTGGGTGAAGAGGATTTAAACTTAACAATCCGCTTTATTTGTGCACATTTCTTCAATCTAGTCGTGTTGGTCTGAAGCTGTCCCCTCTCCACTGTCCTCGATCAGGTATAGGGCGTCACTGACCGTAAAACAATCTGTTGAATGGATTTCTTTATGGGCCAGTGTACAGCATTGTCTTTCCTTTGAGTCAGAACGTTGTAGGTTCCAGCTACTCTAGAGAGGGGAGCGTGTAGTCCAGGCCGACACTTCAGTGCAGCACTGTTGGAGGTGCGGTGTTTTGGATAAGATGAGATTCTAGAGTATAGGAAGGAGGCCAGTCGGGGGATGGGGTGGGTGGGGGGGGGGGGGGGGGGAGGTGAGGTTGTGCAGAGATTCTAACACGAGGATTCAGAATTTTAAATTTGCAATATTGTAGAGTGAGGAGGTGCCAGTGCAGGTTAGTGAGGACAGGGGTGATGGGTGAGTGGGACTTCACAAGTTGCGATACGGGTAGAGTTTTGGATGAGCTGTAGGTTTACGGAGGTGAGACTCCAAGGAAGAGAGCCTGGAGGTGACCAAAAACAAATTAAAGTTAATGCAGTGAAGGGCATAGAGTTAAGGTAATTGCGGATCGCGATGAGGATTGTCAGACGATACAGCAGGATGTAGATCGTTTGGAGATTTGGGCAGAGAGATGGCAGGTGGAGTTTAATCCGGACAAATGTGAGGTAATGCATTTTGGAAGGTCTAATACGGGTAAGGAATATACAGTGAATGGTAGAACCCTCAAGAGTATTGACAGTCAGAGAGATCTAGATGTACAGGTCCACAGGCCACTGAAAGGGGCAACACAGGTGGAGAAGGTAGTCAAGAAGGCATATGGCATGCTTGCCTTCATCGGCCGGGGCATTCAGTATAAGAATTGGCAAGTCATGTTGCAGCTGTATAGAACCTTAGTTAGGCCACACTTGGAGTATAGTGTTCAATTCTGGTCACCACATTACCAGAAGGATGTGGAGGCTTTGGAGAGGCAGCAGAAGAGATTTACCAGGATGTTGCCTAGTATCGAGGGCATTAGCTATGAGGAGAGGTTGAATAAACTTGGTTTGTTCTCACTGGAACGACAGAGGTTGAGGGGCGACCTGATAGAGGTCTACAAAATTATGAGGGGCATAGACAGAGTGGATTGTCAGAGGCTTTTTCCCAGGGTAGAGGGGTCAATTACTAGGGGGCATAGGTTTAAGGTGCGAGGGGCAAGGTTTAGAGGAGATGTACGAGGCAAGTTTTTTTACATAGAGAGTAGTGGGTGCCTGGAACTCACTGCTGGAGGAGGTGGTGGAAGCAGGGACGATAGTGACGTTTAAGGGGCGTCTTGACAAATACATGAATAGAGGGATACGGAAATGTAGAAGATTTTAGTTTTGACGGGCAGCATGGTTGGCGCAGGCTTGGAGGGCCGAAGGGCCTGTTCCTGTGCTGAACTTTTCTTTGTTGACAAACGTGCCAAAGGTGAAATGAGAAATATTTTTCTGCAGCAGGTATTGTGATCTGGACTTTGCTCCCTGAAAGGGGTGTGGAGGCAGATTCAGTGGTAACTTTCAAAAAGAAAATTGGATTGATGCCTGAAGGGGAGAAAATTTCAGGGTTGTGGGGAAAGAGCAGGAGAGTGGGACTAATTGGATAAGTCGTTCAAAGACCCATCATGACAGACCAAATGACGTCTTCCTACGCTGTCAGATTCTGTGAGGTTGTCAGCAGCAGATGGGAAAACCAATGGGGAAAGAATATATTTGCCATAGAGGAAGTGCAATGAATGCGTGATGACCCGAGGCAATGGTACCCCCACTAAAAATCTTGAACACTCTGACCTTGCCCGCAATTCTCTTTATGTTGCTATGAGATCACATTCCCTGGGGTGGCATGGTGCCACGGTGGTTAGCACTGCTGCCTCATGGCGCTGAGGATCCGGGATCGATCTCGGCCTCGGGTCACTGTCTGTGTGGAGTTTGCACATTCTCCCAGACTCCTGCCCTGTCATTGCCGTGTAGAGGGCATCACGGGCTGGATAACACTGTTCTAAGCTCTAGAGAATGCAGACCCAGTTTGCTCACTCTCTCCTCATAGGACAACATTCATTGCACTTCCTCTATGGCAAATATATTCTTCTTTAGGTAAGGAGTCCAAAACTACACACAATTGTCAGGTGCAGTCTCACCAACGCTTGATACAACCGCAGCAATATGTCTTCAGTCCTGTAGGTTAGATCGTTCAGGAGTGATGCCAGGAAGGACTTCTTCAAATAAAGGCTAATGGAAATACTTGAAATGCTGCTGACGCTGGGGTCAATTGAAAATTTCAAAACTGGCAATTGGACCAGAGAGGTTGCAGGCTGAATCTGGGAACTTCCCAATGGAGACAGTTCAACTGGTGGCTGCCCTAAAGGAAATGTGGTCTCATTTTTAAAAAACAATTTACAGGTACAATTCTTTTTACAATTATGGGGCAGTTTAGCGTGCCCAATCCACCTAGCCTGCACATCTTTGGGTTGTGGGGGAGTGATTGGGTGTGGGGAGTGACTGACTGGATGTGGGGGGAGTGACTGACTGGGTGTGGGGGGAGTGACTGACTGGATGTGGGGGAAGTGTTTGACTGGGTGTGGGGGAGTGACTGACCGGGTGTGGGGCAGTGACTGAGCGGGTGTGGGGGCAGTGACTGACTGGGTGTGGGGGGAGTGACTGACTGGGTGTGGGGGGAGTGACTGACTGGGTGTGGGGGGAGTGACTGACTGGGTGTGGCGGAGTGACTGACTGGGTGTGGGGCAGTGACTGACTGGGTGTGGGAGGAGTGACTGACCGGGTGTGGGGGAGTGACTGACCGGGTGTGGGGGGAGTGACTGACTGGGTGTGGGAGGAGTGACTGACCGGGTGTGGGGGAGTGACTGACCGGGTGTGGGGGGAGTGACTGACTGGGTGTGGGGGGAGTGACTGACTGGGTGTGGGGGGAGTGACTGACTGGGTGTGGCGGAGTGACTGACCGGGTGTGGGGGGAGTGACTGACTGGGTGTGGGAGGAGTGACTGACTGGGTGTGGGAGGAGTGACTGACCGGGTGTGGGGGAGTGACTGACCGGGTGTGGGGGGAGTGACTGACTGGGTGTGGGAGGAGTGACTGACCGGGTGTGGGGGAGTGACTGACCGGGTGTGGGGGGAGTGACTGACCGGGTGTGGGGGAGTGACTGACCGGGTGTGGGGGAGTGACTGACCGGGTGTGGGGGAGTGACTGACCGGGTGTGGGGGAGTGACTGACCGGGTGTGGGGGGAGTGACTGACTGGGTGTGGGAGGAGTGACTGACTGGGTGTGGCGGAGTGACTGACCGGGTGTGGGGGGAGTGACTGACTGGGTGTGGGAGGAGTGACTGACTGGGTGTGGGAGGAGTGACTGACCGGGTGTGGGGGAGTGACTGACCGGGTGTGGGGGGAGTGACTGACTGGGTGTGGGAGGAGTGACTGACCGGGTGTGGGGGAGTGACTGACCGGGTGTGGGGGGAGTGACTGACCGGGTGTGGGGGAGTGACTGACCGGGTGTGGGGGAGTGACTGACCGGGTGTGGGGGAGTGACTGACCGGGTGTGGGGGAGTGACTGACCGGGTGTGGGGGAGTGACTGACCGGGTGTGGGGGAGTGACTGACCGGGTGTGGCGGAGTGACTGACCGGGTGTGGGGGAGTGACTGACCGGGTGTGGCGGAGTGACTGACTAGGTGTGGGGGGGTGACTGACTGGGTGTGGGGGGAGTGACTGACCGGGTGTGGGGGAGTGACTGACTGGGTGTGGCGGAGTGACTGACCGGGTGTGGCGGAGTGACTGACTGGGGGTGGGGGAGTGACTGACCGGGTGTGGCGGAGTGACTGACTGGGGGTGGGGGAGTGACTGACTGGGTGTGGCGGAGTGACTGACCGGGTGTGGCGGAGTGACTGACTGGGTGTGGGGGAGTGACTAACCGGGTGTGGGGGAGTGACTAACTGGGTGTGGCGGAGTGACTGACCGGGTGTGGCGGAGTGACTGACTGGGGGTGGGGGAGTGACTGACTGGGTGTGGGGGGAGTGACTGACTGGGTGTGGGGGGAGTGACTGACTGGGTGTGTGGGGAGTGACTGACTGGGTGTGTGGGGAGTGACTGACCGGGTGTGGCGGAGTGACTGACTGGGTGTGGGGGAGTGACTAACCGGGTGTGGGGGAGTGACTGACCGGGTGTGGGGGAGTGACTGACTGGGTGTGGGGGGAGTGACTGACTGGGTGTGGCGGAGTGACTGACTGGGGGTGGGGGAGTGACTGACTGGGTGTGGGGGGAGTGACTGACTGGGTGTGGGGGGAGTGACTGACTGGGTGTGGGGGGAGTGACTGACCGGGTGTGGGGGGAGTGACTGACTGGGTGTGGGGGGAGTGACTGACTGGGTGTGGGGGGAGTGACTGACTGGGGGTGGGGGAGTGACTGACTGGGTGTGGGGGGAGTGACTGACTGGGTGTGGGGGGAGTGACTGACTGGGTGTGGCGGAGTGACTGACTGGGTGTGGCGGAGTGACTGACCGGGTGTGGGGGAGTGACTGGGTGTGGGGGAGTGACTAACCGGGTGTGGGGGAGTGACTGACTGGGTGTGGGGGGAGTGACTGACCGGGTGTGGCGGAGTGACTGACCGGGTGTGGGGGAGTGACTAACCGGGTGTGGGGGAGTGACTGACTGGGTGTGGCGGAGTGACTGACCGGGTGTGGGGGAGTGACTGACTGGGGGTGGGGGAGTGACTGACTGGGTGTGGGGGAGTGACTAACCGGGGGTGGGGGAGTGACTGACTGGGTGTGGGGGAGTGACTGACTGGGTGTGGGGGAGTGACTAACCGGGTGTGGGGGAGTGACTGACTGGGGGTGGGGGAGTGACTAACCGGGTGTGGCGGAGTGACTGACCGGGTGTGGGGGAGTGACTGACCGGGTGTGGGGGAGTGACTAACCGGGTGTGGGGGAGTGACTGACCGGGTGTGGGGGAGTGACTAACCGGGTGTGGCGGAGTGACTGACCGGGTGTGGGGGAGTGACTGACCGGGTGTGGGGGGAGTGCTGACCGGGTGTGGGGGGGAGTGACTTACTGGGTGTGGGGGGGGGTGACTGACTGGGTGTGGTGGGAGTGACTGACCGGGTGTGGGGGAGTGACTGACCGGGTGTGGGGGGAGTGACTGACCGGGTGTGGGGGAGTGACTGACTGGGTGCGGGGGGGGAGTGACTGGGGGTGGGGGGAGTGACTGACTGGGTGCGGGGGGGGAGTGACTGGGGGTGGGGGGAGTGACTGACTGGGGGTGGAGGGGAGTGACTGACTGGGTGCGGGGGGGGGAGTGACTGACTGGGTGCGGGGGGGGAGTGACTGGGTGTGGGGGGAGTGACTGACTGGGTGCGGGGGGGGGTTGACTGGGTGTGGGGGGAGTGACTGACTGGCTGTGGGGGGAGTGACTGACTGGCTGTGGGGGGAGTGACTGTGTGTCAGGGAGTGACTGACCGTGTGTCAGGGAGTGACTGACCGTGTGACAGGGAGTGACTGACCGTGTGTGGCGGTGTGACTGACCGTGTGTGGCGGAGTGACTGACCGTGTGTGGCGGAGTGACTAACTGGGTGTGGGGGGAGTGACAGACCGTGTGTGGCGGAGTGACTGACCCTGTGTGGCGGAGTGACTGACATGGTGTGGGCGAAGTGACTGACAGGGTGTGGGGGGAGTGACTGACCGTGTGTGGCGGAGTGACTGACCGTGTGTGGCGGAGTGACTGACCGTGTGTGGCGGAGTGACTGACCCTGTGTGGCGGAGTGACTGACAGGGTGTGGGCGAAGTGACTGACAGGGTGTGGGCGGAGTGACTGACCCTGTGTGGCGGAGTGACTGACCGTGTGTGGCGGAGTGACTGACCGTGTGTGGCGGAGTGACTGACCCTGTGTGGCGGAGTGACTGACAGGGTGTGGGCGAAGTGACTGACAGGGTGTGGGCGAAGTGACTGACCGGGTGTGGCGGAGTGACTGACCGTGTGTGGCGGAGTGACTGACCGTGTGTGGCGGAGTGACTGACCGTGTGTGGCGGAGTGACTGACCGTGTGTGGCGGAGTGACTGACCGGGTGTGGCGGTGTGACTGACCGGGTGTGGCGGAGTGACTGACCGGGTGTGGCGGAGTGACTGACCGTGTGTGGCGGAGTGACTGACCGTGTGTGGCGGAGTGACTGACCGTGTGTGGCGGAGTGACTGACCGTGTGTGGCGGAGTGACTGACCGTGTGTGGCGGAGTGACTGACCGTGTGTGGCGGAGTGACTGACCGTGTGTGGCGGAGTGACTGACCGTGTGTGGCGGAGTGACTGACCGGGTGTGGCGGAGTGACTGACCGTGTGTGGCGGAGTGACTGACCGTGTGTGGCGGAGTGACTGACCGGGTGTGGTGGAGTGACTGACTGGATGTGGGGCAGTGACTGACCGGGTGTGGGGCAGTGACTGACCGGGTGTGGCGGAGTGACTGACGGGTGTGGCGGAGTGACTGACTGGGTGTGGGGGGAGTGACTGACTGGGTGTGGCGGAGTGACTGACTGGGTGTGGGGGGAGTGACTGACTGGGTGTGGGGGGGAGTGACTGACTGGGTGTGGCGGAGTGACTGACTTGGTGTGGGGGGGAGTGACTGACTGGGTGTGGCGGAGTGACTGACCGGGTGTGGCGGAGTGACTGACCGGGTGTGGCGGAGTGACTGACTGGGTGTGGGGGGAGTGACTGACTGGGTGTGGGGGGGAGTGACTGACTGGGTGTGGCGGAGTGACTGACTGGGTGTGGGGGGAGTGACTGACCGGGTGTGGCGGAGTGACTGACTGGGTGTGGCGGAGTGACTGACCGGGTGTGGCGGAGTGACTGACTGGGTGTGGCGGAGTGACTGACTGGGTGTGGGGGGAGTGACTGACCGGGTGTGGGCGGAGTGACTGACTTGGTGTGGGGGGGAGTGACTGACTGGGTGTGGGGGGAGTGACTGACCGGGTGTGGCGGAGTGACTGACTGGGTGTGGGGGGAGTGACTGACCGGGTGTGGCGGAGTGACTGACTGGGTGTTGCGGAGTGACTGACTGGGTGTGGGGGGAGTGACTGACTGGGTGTGGCGGAGTGACTGACTGGGTGTGGGGGGAGTGACTGACTTGGTGTGGGGGGAGTGACTGACCGGGTGTGGCGGAGTGACTGACTTGGTGTGGGGGGGAGTGACTGACTGGGTGTTGCGGAGTGACTGACTGGGTGTTGCGGAGTGACTGACTGGGTGTGGGGGGAGTGACTGACTTGGTGTGGGGGGAGTGACTGACCGGGTGTGGCGGAGTGACTGACTTGGTGTGGGGGGGAGTGACTGACTGGGTGTGGGGGGAGTGACTGACCGGGTGTGGCGGAGTGACTGACTGGGTGTGGCGGAGTGACTGACCGGGTGTGGCGGAGTGACTGACCGGGTGTGGCGGAGTGACTGACTGGGTGTGGCGGAGTGACTGACTGGGTGTGGCGGAGTGACTGACTGGGTGTGGGGGGAGTGACTGACCGGGTGTGGCGGAGTGACTGACCGGGTGTGGGGGGAGTGACTGACCGGGTGTGGCGGAGTGACTGACTGGCTGTGGGGGGAGTGACTGACTGGGTGTGGGGGGAGTGACTGACTGGGTGTGGCGGAGTGACTGACTGGGTGTGGCGGAGTGACTGACTGGGTGTGGGGGGAGTGACTGACCGGGTGTGGCGGAGTGACTGACCGGGTGTGGGGGGAGTGACTGACCGGGTGTGGCGGAGTGACTGACTGGCTGTGGGGGGAGTGACTGACTGGGTGTGGGGGGAGTGACTGACCGGGTGTGGCGGAGTGACTGACTGGGTGTGGCGGAGTGACTGACCGGGTGTGGCGGAGTGACTGACTGGGTGTGGCGGAGTGACTGACTGGGTGTGGGGGGGGTGACTGACCGGGTGTAGGGGAGTGACTGACCGGGTGTGGGGGGAGTGACTGACCGGGTGTGGCGGAGTGACTGACCGGGTGTGGCGGAGTGACTGACTGGGTGTGGCGGAGTGACTGACTGGGTGTGGGGGAGTGACTGACCGGGTGTGGGGGGAGTGACTGACCGGGTGTGGCGGAGTGACTGGGTGTGGGGCAGTGACTGACCGGGTGTGGCGGAGTGACTGACCGGGTGTGGCGGAGTGACTGGGTGTGGGGCAGTGACTGACCGGGTGTGGCGGAGTGACTGACCGGGTGTGGCGGAGTGACTGACTGGGTGTGGCGGAGTGACTGACTGGGTGTGGGGGAGTGACTGACTGGGTGTGGGCGGAGTGACTGACTGGGTGTGGCGGAGTGACTGACCGGGTGTAGCGGAGTGATTGACCGGGTGTGGCGGAGTGACAGGGGGTGGGGCAGTGACTGACCGGGTGTGGCGGAGTGACTGACCGGGTGTGGCGGAGTGACTGAACGGGTGTGGCGGAGTGGCTGACCGGGTGTAGCGGAGTGATTGACCGGGTGTGGCGGAGTGACGGGGTGGGGCAGTGACTGACCGGGTGTGGCGGAGTGACTGACCGGGTGTGGCGGAGTGACTGACCGGGTGTGGCGGAGTGACTGACCGGGTGTAGCGGAGTGATTGACCGGGTGTGGCGGAGTGACTGGGTGTGGGGCAGTGACTGACCGGGTGTGGCGGAGTGACTGACCGGGTGTGGCGGAGTGACTGACCGGGTGTGGCGGAGTGACTGACTGGATGTGGGGCAGTGACTGACCGGGTGTGGCGGAGTGACTGACCGGGTGTGGCGGAGTGACTGACTGGGTGCGGGGGGAGTGACTGAGCGGGTGTGGGGGGAGTGACTGACTGGGTGTGGGGGGAGTGACTGACTGGGTGTGGGGGAGTGACTGACTGGGTGTGGGGGGAGTGACTGACTGGGTGTGGGGGGAGTGACTGACTGGGTGTGGGGGGAGTGACTGACTGGGTGTGGGGGGAGTGACTGACTGGGTGTGGGCGGAGTGACTGACTGGGTGTGGGCGGAGTGACTGACTGGGTGTGGGCGGAGTGACTGACTGGGTGTGGGCGGAGTGACTGACTGGGTGTGGGCGGAGTGACTGACTGGGTGTGGGGGTGACTGGGTGTGGGCGGAGTGACTGACTGGGTGTGGGCGGAGTGACTGACTGGGTGTGGGCGGAGTGACTGACTGGGTGTGGGCGGAGTGACTGACTGGGTGTGGGCGGAGTGACTGACTGGGTGTGGGCGGAGTGACTGACTGGGTGTGGGGGGAGTGACTGACCGGGTGTGGGGGAGTGACTGACTGGGTGTGGGGGGAGTGACTGACTGGGTGTGGGGGAGTGACTGACTGGGTGTGGGCGGAGTGACTGACTGGGTGTGGGGGGAGTGACTGACCGGGTGTGGCGGAGTGACTGACTGGGTGTGGGCGGAGTGACTGACTGGGTGTGGGGGGAGTGACTGGCCGGGTGTGGGGGGAGTGACTGACTGGGTGTGGGGGTGACTGGGTGTGGGGGGAGTGACTGACCGGGTGTGGCGGAGTGACTGACTGGGTGTGGGCGGAGTGACTGACTGGGTGTGGCGGAGTGACTGACTGGGTGTGGCGGAGTGACTGACTGGGTGTGGCGGAGTGACTGACTGGGTGTGGCGGAGTGACTGACTGGGTGTGGGGGTGACTGGGTGTGGGCGGAGTGACTGACTGGGTGTGGGGGAGTGACTGACTGGGTGTGGGCGGAGTGACTGACCGGGTGTGGGGGGAGTGACTGACTGGGTGTGGGCGGAGTGACTGACCGGGTGTGGCGGAGTGACTGACTGGGTGTGGGCGGAGTGACTGACTGGGTGTGGGGGTGACTGGGTGTGGGCGGAGTGACTGGGTGTGGGCGGAGTGACTGACCGGGTGTGGCGGAGTGACTGACTGGGTGTGGGCGGAGTGACTGACTGGGTGTGGGCGGAGTGACTGACCGGGTGTGGCGGAGTGACTGACTGGGTGTGGGCGGAGTGACTGACCGGGTGTGGCGGAGTGACTGACTGGGTGTGGCGGAGTGACTGACCGGGTGTGGCGGAGTGACTGACTGGGTGTGGGAAGAGTGACTGACTGGGTGTGGGAAGAGTGACTGACTGGGTGTGGGCGGAGTGACTGACCGGGTGTGGGGGGAGTGACTGACTGGGGGTGGGGGAGTGACTGACCGGGTGTGGGGGGAGTGACTGACTGGGTGTGGGAAGAGTGACTGACTGGGTGTGGGCGGAGTGACTGACCGGGTGTGGGGGGAGTGACTGACTGGGTGTGGGAAGAGTGACTGACTGGGTGTGGGCGGAGTGACTGACCGGGTGTGGGCGGAGTGACTGACTGGGTGTGGCGGAGTGACTGACCGGGTGTGGCGGAGTGACTGACTGGGTGTGGCGGAGTGACTGACTGGGTGTGGGGAGTGACTGACTGGGTGTGGGGGGAGTGACTGACTGGGTGTGGCGGAGTGACTAACTGGGTGTGGGGGGAGTGACTGACTGGGTGTGGGCGGAGTGACTGACTGGGTGTGGGAGTGACTGACTGGGTGTGGGCGGAGTGACTGACTGGGTGTGGGCGGAGTGACTGACTGGGTGTGGGCGGAGTGACTGACTGGGTGTGGGCGGAGTGACTGACTGGGTGTGGGCGGAGTGACTGACTGGGTGTGGGGGTGACTGGGTGTGGGCGGAGTGACTGACTGGGTGTGGGCGGAGTGACTGACTGGGTGTGGGCGGAGTGACTGACTGGGTGTGGGCGGAGTGACTGACTGGGTGTGGGCGGAGTGACTGACAGGGTGTGGGCGGAGTGACTGACTGGGTGTGGGGGGAGTGACTGACCGGGTGTGGGGGAGTGACTGACTGGGTGTGGGGGGAGTGACTGACTGGGTGTGGGGGAGTGACTGACTGGGTGTGGGGGCGAGTGACTGACTGGGTGTGGGGGGAGTGACTGACCGGGTGTGGCGGAGTGACTGACTGGGTGTGGGCGGAGTGACTGACTGGGTGTGGGGGGAGTGACTGGCCGGTGTGGGGGGAGTGACTGACTGGGTGTGGGGGTGACTGGGTGTGGGGGGAGTGACTGACCGGTGTGGCGGAGTGACTGACTGGGTGTGGGGCGGAGTGACTGACTGGGTGTGGCGGAGTGACTGACTGGGTGTGGCGGAGTGACTGACTGGGTGTGGCGGAGTGACTGACTGGGGTGTGGCGGAGTGACTGACTGGGTGTGGGGGTGACTGGGTGTGGGCGGAGTGACTGACTGGGTGTGGGGGAGTGACTGACTGGGTGTGGGCGGAGTGACTGACCGGGTGTGGGGGGAGTGACTGACTGGGTGTGGGCGGAGTGACTGACCGGGTGTGCGGAGTGACTGACTGGGTGTGGGCGGAGTGACTGACTGGGTGTGGGGGTGACTGGGTGTGGGCGGAGTGACTGACTGGGTGTGGGGCGGAGTGACTGACCGGGTGTGGCGGAGTGACTGACTGGGTGTGGGCGGAGTGACTGACTGGGTGTGGGCGGAGTGACTGACCGGGTGTGGCGGAGTGACTGACTGGGTGTGGGCGGAGTGACTGACCCGGGTGTGGCGGAGTGACTGACTGGGTGTGGCGGAGTGACTTGACCGGGTTGTGGCGGAGTGACTGACTGGGTGTGGCGGAGTGACTGACTGGTGTGGGAAGAGTGACTGACTGGGTGTGGGCGGAGTGACTGACCGGGTGTGGGGGAGTGACTGACTGGGGGTGGGGGAGTGACTGACCGGGTGTGGGGGGAGTGACTGGACTGGTGGGAAGAGTGACTGACTGGGTGTGGGCGGAGTGACTGACCGGGTGTGGGGGGAGTGACTGACTGGGGGTGTGGAAGAGTGACTGACTGGGTGTGGGCGGAGTGACTGACCGGGTGTGGGGGGGAGTGACTGGGGGTGGGGGAGTGACTGACCGGGTGTGGCGAGTGACTGACTGGGTGTGGGAAGAGTGACTGACTGGGTGTGGGCGGAGTGACTGACCGGTGTGGGGGAGTGACTGACTGGGTGTGGGAAGAGTGACTGACTGGGTGTGGGCGGAGTGACTGACTGGGTGTGGCGGAGTGACTGACCGGGTGTGGCGGAGTGACTGACTGGGTGTGGCGGAGTGACTGACTGGGTGTGGGGAGTGACTGACTGGGTGTGGGGGGGAGTGACTGACTGGGTGTGGCGGAGTGACTAACTGGGTGTGGGGGGAGTGACTGACTGGGTGTGGGCGAGTGACTGACTGGGTGTGGGAGTGACTGACTGGGTGTGGGCGGAGTGACTGACTGGGTGTGGGCGGAGTGACTGACTGGGTGTGGGGGAGTGACTGACTGGGTGTGGGGGGAGTGACTGACTGGTGGGGGGGGTGACTGACTGGGTGTGGGCGGAGTGACTGACTGGGTGTGGGGGAGTGACTGACCGGGTGTGGGGGAGTGACTGACTGGGTGTGGGGGGAGTGACTGACTGGGTGTGGGCGGAGTGACTGACCGGGTGTGGCGGAGTGACTGACCGGGTGTGGCGGAGTGACTGACTGGGGTGTGGGCGGAGTGACTGACCGGGTGTTGGCGGAGTGACTGACTGGGGGTGGGGGAGTGACTGACTGGTGTGGGCGGAGTGACTGACCGGGGTGTGGGGGGAGTGACTGACTGGGTGTGGGAAGAGTGACTGACCGGGTGTGGGGGAGTGACTGACTCGGTGTGGGGGAGTGACTGACTGGGTGTGGGCGGAGTGACTGACTGGGTGTGGGCGGAGTGACTGACCGGGTGTGGCGAGTGACTGACGGGTGTGGCGGAGTGACTGACTGGGTGTGGGCGGAGTGACTGACCGGGTGTGGCGGAGTGACTGACCGGGTGTGGCGGAGTGACTGACTGGGTGTGGGCGGAGGTGACTGACCGGGTGTGGGGGAGTGACTGACTGGGTGTGGAAGAGTGACTGACTGGGTGTGGGGGAGTGACTGACTGGGTGTGGGGGGAGTGACTGACTGGGTGTGGGGGAGTGACTGACCGGGTGTGGCGGAGTGACTGACTGGGTGTGGGAAGAGTGACTGACTGGGTGTGGGGGAGTGACTGACTCGGTGTGGGGGAGTGACTGACTGGGTGTGGGGGAGTGACTGACCGGTGTGGCGGAGTGACTGACTGGGTGTGGGGGAGTGACTGACTGGGTGTGGGGGAGTGACTGACCGGGTGTGGGGGGAGTGACTGACTGGGTGTGGGAAGAGTGACTGACTGGGTGTGGGGGAGTGACTGACTCGGTGTGGGGGAGTGACTGACTCGGTGTGGGGGAGTGACTGACTGGGTGGGGGGGGACTGACTGGGTGTGGGGGAGCTGACTGGGTGGGAGTGACTGACTGGGTGTGGGGGAGTGACTGACTCGTGTGGGGGGAGTGACTGACTCGGTGTGGGGAAGAGTGACTGACTGGGTGTGGGGAGTGACTGACTGGGTGTGGGGGGAGTGACTGACTGGGTGTGGGGGGAGTGACTGACTGGGTGTGGGGGAGTGACTGACTGGGTGTGGGGGAGTGACTGACTGGGTGTGGGGGGAGTGACTGACTGGGGGTGGGGGAGTGACTGACTCGGTGTGGGGAGTGACTGACTGGGTGTGGGGGGAGTGACTGAACTGGGTGTGGGGGAGTGACTGACTCGGTGTGGGGGAGTGACTGACTGGGTGTGGGAAGAGTGACTGACTGGGTGTGGGGGAGTGACTGACTGGGTGTGGCGGACTGACTGACCGGGTGTGGGGGAGTGACTGACTGGGTGTGGGCGGAGTGACTGACTGGGTGTGGGAAGAGTGACTGACTGGGTGTGGGCGGAGTGACTGACTGGGTGTGGGCGAGTGACTGACTGGGTGTGGGAAGAGTGACTGAACTGGGTGTGGGGGGAGTGACTGACTGGGTGTGGGCGGAGTGACTGACTGGGTGTGGGAAGAGTGACTGACTGGGTGTGGCGGACTGACTGACCGGGTGTGGGGGAGTGACTGACTGGGTGTGGCGGACGGACTGACCGGGTGTGGGGAGTGACTGACCGGGTGTGGCGGAGTGACTGACTGGGTGCGGGGGCAGTGACTGACTGGATGTGGGGGGAGTGACTGACTGGGTGTGGGGGGGTGACTGACTGGATGTGGGGGGAGTGACTGACCGGGTGTGGGGGAGTGACTGACCGCGTGTGTGGGGGAGTGACTGACTGGGTGTGGGGGGAGTGACTGACTGGGTGTGGGGGGAGTGACTGACTGGGTGTGTGGCGGAGTGACTGACCGGGTGTGGGGGAGTGACTGACCGGGTGTGGGGGGAGTGACTGACCGGGTTGTGGGGGGAGTGACTGACTGGGTGTGGGGGAGTGACTGACTGGGTGTGGGGGAGTGACTGACTGGGTGTGGGGGAGTGACTGGGTGTGGGGGGAGTGACTGACTGGGTGTGGGGGAGTGACTGACCGGGTGTGGGGGAGTGACTGACTGGGTGTGGGGGAGTGACTGACTGGGTGCGGGGGGGAGTGACTGTCTGGGTGTGGCGGAGTGACTGACTGGGTGTGGGGGGGAGTGACTGACCAGGTGTGGGGGGGAGTGACTGACTGGGTGTGGCGGAGTGACTGACCGTGTGTGGCGGAGTGACTGACCGTGTGTGGCGGAGTGACTGACTGGGTGTGGGGGAGTGACTGACCGTGTGTGGCGGAGTGACTGACCGTGTGTGGCGGAGGTGGACTGACCGTGTGTGGCGGAGTGACTGACCGTGTGTGGCGGAGTGACTGACCGTGTGTGGCGGAGTGACTGACCGTGTGTGGCGGAGTGACTGACCGTGTGTGGCGGAGTGACTGACCGTGTGTGGCGGAGTGACTGACCGTGTGTGGCGGAGTGACTGACCGTGTGTGGCGGAGTGACTGACCGTGTGTGGCGGAGTGACTGACCGTGTGTGGCGGAGTGACTGACCGTGTGTGGCGGAGAGTGACTGGACCGTGTGTGGCGGAGTGACTGACCGGGTGTGGGCGGAGTGGACTGGCCGGGTGTGGGCGGAGTGACTGGCCGGGTGTGGCGGAGTGACTGGCCGGGTGTGGCGGAGTCACTGACTGGGTGTGGCGGAGTGACTGGCCGGGGTGTGGGCGGAGTGACTGGCCGGGTGTGGCGGGAGTGACTGACCGTGTGTGGCGGAGTGACTGACCGTGTGTGGCGGAGTGACTGACCGTGTGTGGCGGAGTGACTGACCGGTGTGTGGCGGAGTGACTGACCGTGTGTGGCGGAGTGACTGACCGTGTGTGGCGAGTGACTGACCGGGTGTGGGCGGAGTGACTGGCCGAGGTGTGGGCGGAGTGACTGGCCGGGTGTGGCGGAGTGACTGGCCGGGTGTGGCGGAGTCACTGACTGGGTGTGGGCGGAGTGACTGGCCGGGGTGTGGGCGGAGTGACTGGCCGGGTGTGGCGGAGTGACTGACCGGGTGTGGGCGGAGTGACTGGCCGGGTGTGGAGAGTGACTGACCGGGTGTGGCGGAGTCACTGACTTGGTGTGGCGAGTGACTGACCGGGTGGTGGGCGGAGTGACTGACCGGGTGTGGGCGAGGTGACTGACCGTGTGTGGCGGAGTGACTGGCCGGGTGTGGCGGAGTGACTGGCCGGGTGTGGGAGAGTCACTGACTAGGTGTGGGGGAGTGACTGGGTGTGGGGGGAGTGACTGAGTGGGTGTGGGGGGAGTGACTGAGTGGGTGTGGCGGAGTGACTGACTGGGTTTGGGGGGAGTGCTGACTGGGTGTGGGGGAGTGACTGAGTGAGTTGGGGGGGGAAGAATCTAATTTTTCTTGCCTCTCTCACCACCATACAGCAACACATACTCCCACCCACATACACTGACCCTCCAATATTCTGGTCATATTGATGGATTACTCTTTTAAAAAATATTTTTATTACAATTTTTTTGTTCCATTATTACAAAATAAATCCGCACTAAACAACAAATACATACAGGTACAATATATGACTAACGATCAAGAATTATCAAGCCCACTAATCCCAACCCTTCAAAGTATAACTAAAAAGAAAGACTAAAAACTGCCCCTAACAACTGATGGTGACTAACTCACTGAAAAAGGAAATGAACGGCTGCTATCTCGGTGCAGAACCCTGCTACCAACCCTCTAATGGTGTACTTCACCTTCTCTAGATATAGGAACTCTAAAGGTCACCCAAGCAGAGTAGGAGATCTCCACCCCGGCAGAACTCCCCCTCCAGGCTATCAACAAGGCAAAGGGGAGGACATCTGCCTTCGCTCCCATCTGCAGCAACGGCGCTTGCTGAAGAAGGAGACCCGGAAACGTCTAAGTTTAGGGCACTACCAGAACATGTGGGTGTGATTTGCCGGCCACCAGAGAACAGAGTTCGCATCTATCCTCCACCCGTGAGAAAAAAACTACTCATCCTCGTCTTGGTCAAATGCGCCCAGTGAACCACTGAGTCAAACGGAGCCTAGCACAGGAAGAGGATAAGTGACCCTGTGAAGAGCCTCACCCCCCCCCCCCCCCCCCCCCCTCCCAATCAAAAACCGGATCCAGCTCGCCCTCCCATTCCTCTTCACCTCATCCAATGGAGCCTGCTCGCCCGACAGGATCTGGCCATAAATGTCCGAAATCCTTCCCTCACCCACCTCGGCCAGAGATAAGATCCTATTCAGGGCGGACGGCGGAACGGCCAAGGGAAGCGAAGAGATCTCCTTGTACAAGAAATCACGCACAGGAAATACCTGAATAAATTAGACCTTGGGAGTTAGAATTTATCCAACAGTTCCTCAAATCTACCCTCCACAAACAGGTTCCCAAACCTCTCCAGACCCTCATTTCCCCATGACCCGAACTTCAAATCTAAACTGGCTGGAGCAAAGAGATGATTCCTACAAATAGGGGCTAACGACGGCATGGAGCCGAGCTTAAAATGTTGTCTAAACTGTCCCCAAATCCTCAGCGTGGAAACCACTATCATAGAATCGTAGACGTTACAGTGCAGAAGGAGGCCATTCGGCTCATCGAGTCTGCACCAGCTCTTGGAACGAGCACCCTACCTAAGCCAACACCTCCACCCTATTCCCATAACCCCACCCAACACTAAGGGCAATTTTGGACACTAAGGTCAATTTAGCATAGCCAATCCACCTAACCTGCACACCCACTCAAATTAAGAAAGCTATCATCTTGTTGATTCTAGCAAAGAACAATTTGGGGAGAAAAATGGGGAGGTACTGAAAAAAAATAAAAACCTCGGTAAGTCATTCCTTTTAATCATCTGAACCCTGCCTGCCAAGGACAGGGAAATATTATCCCTTGTCTGGGTATTGTCTGCATATCAGTCCTAACGCCATTCACCAGACTAGCATAATTTAATTTATGAAGCGAGGCCCAATCGTGGGCCACCTCGATTCCCAGATAACGAAAGCTAGATTTGACAGGGCTAAAAGGCAACAGCCCCGGACCGTCTCCCCTCTCCAGGGATTCACCGGAATGTATTCGCTGTTATCCAAATTCAATTTATACCCCAAGGAGGAGCCAAAACTCCTAAGTAGCTTCATTATCTCATCCATAGCAGAGACTGGGGGCGGGATTCTCTCAGCCCGGGGCTGGGCTGGAGAATCCCCGCGACCGGCGCGGATCGCGCCCCGACGCCAGCACGCGATTCTCCGCAGAGCGGGGCCCGCCGATTCTCGACCCGGGATGGGCCGAGCCGCCATCGTGAAAACGCGAGTCCCGCCGGCGCCATCCACACCTGCTCTCAGCCGGCGGGAACTCGGTGTGGAAGGGTCGGGGGGCGGCCTGTGGGGGGGGGGGGGGGGGGGGGGGGCTTCCAATCGGCAGGCCGGCCTCTCTGCCTTGGGGCCTCGTTTCTTCTGCGCCGGCCCCTGTAGCCCTGCGGCATGTTGTGTCGGGGCCAGCGCATTTAAGGAAGGCACTGCGCAAGCACGCATTGGCACCGGCGCCACTGCGCATGTGCGGATCTCGCGGCACCCAGTTTACGCCGGGATCAGCAGCTGGAGCGGCGTGAACCACTCCAGTGCCGTGCTGGCCCCCTGTAGGGGCCAGAATTAGTCATAGGGTCGGCCCGTTCATGCTGTCGTAAAACGCGACGGCGTTTACGACGGCGTGGACACTCTACCACGGGATTAGAGAATCCCGCGCTAGGTCCGTGATATAAAGAAGCAGATCATCTGCATACAAGGAAACACTATGCTCCCTCCCCGCTTTATCCCCTTTCACTTTGTGGAAAATCTTAACTCCAAAGCCAGAGGTTCTATTGCCAAAACAAACAGAAGCAGAACAGTGGACAACCAAAAGGAGCCTGAGCTCAAGTCGAACACTAGTAGTGGGATCCCTGTAACAACAAACAAATCCATGATATAAACTTTGGCCCAAAACCAAACCGCCCAAGAATCTCAAAAGTTATCCCGACTCGATCCTATCAAACGCCTTTTTGGCATCCATTGAAACAATCGCCCCGGTTCGGGCGTTGGAGAGGTGAAAGGGTGATATTTAATTACCGGCGTATATTGGTTGATAGGTGAAGACCCTTGACAAAACCCATTTGTTCTTCCGAAATCGCCTCTGGAAGGCAGGGCTCCAACCCCATTGACAACACTTTAGCCAACAATTTAGCATCAGCATTCAATAGCAATATAGACTTCACAGCGCCAGGGTCCCAGGTTCGATTTCCCCGCTGGGTCACTGTGCGGAGTCTGCACGTTCTCCCCGTATCTGCGTGGGTTTCCTCCGGGTGCTCCGGTTTCCTCCCACAGTCCAAAGTCGTGCAGGTTAGGTGGATTGGCCATGATAAATTGTCCTCAGTGTCCAAAAAGGTTCGGAGGGGTTATTGGGTTACGGGGAAAGGGTGGAAGTGAGGGCTTAAGTGGGTCGGTGCAGACTTGATGGGCCAAAAGGCCTCCTTCTGCACTGTATGTTCTATGTTCATAGGCTGATACAACCCACAGTCTGTATGGTCCTTATCCTTCTTCAAAATCAGGGAAATAGAGATCAGCTCCAATGTAACCGGCAGTATCCCTTCGGGCTTCGGGACAAGGAATCATTAAACATGTCCAAAAGCACTGGGATCAACTGTCCCGCAAATTTCTTATAAAACTCAATGAGAAATCCATCCGGGCCTGGAACTTTTCCCAACTGAATTTTACCCGACTGCATTAAACCAATACATTTAATAACCTCCTCAGGTCCTGAAGGGGATTCCAACTCCTCCCTTCTTTCCCTCTCCACCATCGGGAAGGACAACACTTCCAAGAACCTCAGCATGGGCGACCTCTCCTGCGGGGCTCTGACCTGTACAGACTTCGATAAAGGGCTTCAAACATGGCATTAACCATAGATGAGGCGGAAACCAACCTGCCACCGAAGTCCCTAACCTGCACAATCTCCTGGGAGACAGCCTGCTGCCTTAGTGTTCATAAAATGTCCCCCTCAAGCATCGCAGTTGGCTCACCGCCTTACCCATTGAGAGTAGCTCACATTGCATTTGCAACCTTTTCCGACTTGCCAGCATCTCCGGTGTAGGGGCAAGCGAATCCACCAGCCACTGCCACACCGCCCACCCAGTCTTTTCCTTGTGTGACTTATCTCGCCCCGAATGACCGCCTTAAGGGCCTCCCACATCATAGAAGGTGAGATAAACTCACTTGTTAAACGTAATGTGCTCCCCAGTGGCGGAGGATGTACGCTCACAAAATCCTTTGCCAATAACGCTGAGTGCAATTCCCACGGCGGGCGGTGAGAAGGAACCAGCTCTGACACCAAATCCACAAAATGCGGGGCATGATCTGAGATAGCAATTGTCGATGCCCTACCCTCTTCACCGCCGGAAGGAGAGACCTACCCACCACAAAAATGTCAATTGAGAGTAAACCTGATGGATATGGGAGAAAAAAAGAAAAGTCCTTATCACTCGGATGCAAAAAACACCACGTATTCCCTGCTCCATAAAAGCCAATAATGACAGAATCAGAGACTTGGGCCTAGATTGGTCTAATCGAGGGTCTAAAACACAATTTATGTTCCCCCCCAAAATTAGCTGCAGTTAATCCAAATCAATTCTGAATTCTCCTCAATATACCTGAACAGGCGCCAGAGTGTGGCGACTAGGGGATTTTCAGAGTAACTTCATTGCAGTGTTATTGTAGCCTACATGTGACAATAATAATACAGATTATAAAGACATGCCCTCCCATATAATACCAAGACCCCATACAAATTACAATTAACTCGCCTCCAGCCCGTGCTTCCTAACGAAAGCATCACCCTTCCCTGGCGCATCAAAATAATACTCTTTCGTATCATAAGTCACTCCAAGGCATGCATGGTATAACACCCCAAATCAAAATTTACTGTTTGGCCTTGGCCTTGTTAAATGCCGCCTGCCTTTTAACCAGCTCCACTCCCACATCTTGATAGAACCCCATGTCATGGCCGTCACATTTGTAGTCTCGGTGACCCTTCGCCCACCTCAGGACACGTTCCTTCTCCTGATAGCTATGGAACCTAACGATGGGAGGGGGTGGGGGGTGGGTGGCATAGTGGTTAGCACTGCTGCCTCACAACGCCAGGGACCCGAGTTCAATCCCAGCCTCGGGTGATTGGCTGTGTGGAGTTTGCACTTTCTCCCCGTGTCTGCGTGGGATTCCTCCGGGTGCTCCGGTTTCCTCCCGCAGTCCAAAGATATGCAGGTTAGGTAAATTGGCCAGGCTAAATTGCTCCTTAGTGTCCAAAGGTTTAGGTGGGGTTACGGGGATAGAGTGGCGGCGTGGGCTTAAGTAAGGTGTTTTTTCCAAGGGCCAGTGCAGACATGATGGGCTGATTGGCCTCCTTCTGCACTGTGAATTCTGTGACTGCCCGAGGTGGCTTGCCAGAACGGGTCTTCGGCCTAAGTGACCAGTGGGCTCGATCCAGCTCGGGACGGGATGTTGATCCACCCTCCCCTACCATTTTCCCAAATATCTTCGATATGTAGTCAGTCGGATTTAGGCCCTCCACACCCTCTGGCAGCCCCAGATTCTAAGGTTCTGTGTTCTGGAGCGATTCTCCAGATGATCCAGCTTGGCATGCAGTGCTTTATAATCACCGGCCAACATTGCCCCCTCAGCCTCCAAGGAGACAATCTGATCGCTCTGCTTCGAGAGAGCCGCCTCCACACCCCGTGCCAAAGGCCTTTGCCATCTCATCCATCTTCGCCAGCGCCGATTGAATGAGAGCCAGGGCCACCTCTATTGAATTGTGGAGGTCCTGCCGATATTTCCTAAATTCCGTCGCCAAGATGCCTGCAAGCCTCTCAGCCGCAAATGGAGTGACCTGAGCCACAGCAGTGGCCTCCGCCATTTCCTCAACAGAAGAGCCTCGAGAGGCTTCCGAATCTCTCGCTGACTCGTTACTGGTTTCTTTGACCTGGACCTTCTGGGCATTGCTCTTGTGTGGGAACCTTATCCTATCGAATGAGTTCAGATTAACCCAAAAGCTGGGTGAAAAGGGTTGGATATAAAGTATCCAGATGGGATCCACCTCGCGTGCGACTTCTCCCTACATGCTGCCACCGGAAGTCGGCTTACTCTTTTAAAAAATATATATATTTATTAAAGTTTTTTAACACAATTTTTCTCCCTTACAAACAATAATCCCCCCCCTCGTAACAAAAAAACGAGAAATCGCGCAGAGCAAGATATATACATGGCAAAATGATATATTTACACAGCTTTGTACACTGGCCCTCTCCCGTACGTGCCAGTTTACCCAACCCTTCATGTTATCTCTTGCTCATCCACCCTCCCAGTACTCTTTTTTTAACTCTACGATATTGCGTTACATTTGTTCAATTGTTTTTTTCCCCTTAAAACCTGAACCTTTTTGAAATTCAGTTTATTGTTGTGGCAAACCACATCTTTCTGAAATGTGTTCATCGGCCTCTTGAGTGAGAAAAATGTGAAACTGTGCACCGCCTCCCCCCCCACACACACACACACCCCACCTTGAGCGAAAAGGTTGGACAAGCCTGGTTTAGAGGAATGAGATCACCTCACTGAGGCATGCAAAATTCTTACAGGGCTCGACAAGGAAGGATGTTTCCTTTGGCTGGGGGGAGTCTAGAACCTGGGGACGGTCTCAGAATAAGAGGTAGGCTATTTAAGACTGAATTTCTACACTTACAGGGTGGTGAATTTTTAGAATTCATTACCTCAGAGGGCTATGGAGGCTAAGTCATTGCGCATGTTCAAGGCAGAGATCAATAGATTTCTAGTTATTAAAGATGTCAAGAAGGCGGCATGGTGGCACAGTGGTTAGCACTGCTGCCTCAAGGCGCCGAGCATCCGGGTTCGATTCTGGCTCTGGGTCACTGTCAGTGTGGCGTTTGCACATTCTCCCCGTGTCTGCGTGAGTCTCACCCCCACAACTCAAAGATGTGCAGGTTTGGTGGATTGGCCACGTAAATTGCCCCTTAATTGGAGACAAATTTGGGTACTCTAAATGTATTTTAAAAAAGGAAAAGAAAGGTGTCAAGGGATGCGGGGATAGTGTGGAAAAATGGCATTGTGTTCAAAAATCTGCAGTGATCCAATTGAATGACAGAGCAGGCTCAAGGGGCTGAATAGCCTACTCCTCCCATTAGCACTGTTGCTTCACAGCGCCAGGATCCTAGGTTCGATTCCCGCTTGGGTCACTGTCTGTGCGGAGTCTGCACGTTCTCCCTGTGTCTGCTTGGGTTTCCTCCGGGTGCTCCGGTTTCCTCCCACAAGTCCCAAAAGACGTGCTTGTTCGGTAATTTGGACATTCTGAATTCTCGGTCCGTGTCCCCGACTAGGCGCCAGAGTGTGGCGACTGGGGCGTTTTCACAGTAACCTCATTGCAGTGTTAATATAAGCCTACTTGTGACAATAATAAAAGATTATTATGATATTATTTCCTATGTTCCTAAAACAACACTCATAATGACCAGCTAATCTGTTCTAATGTGTTGGTTATGTGATAGAAATTGCCCACTTCTTCCTTGTTGTTCTTCAACATCTTGCCGTGTGATTTTTTTTTACCTGAGAGGGCAGTTGGGACCCAAGATAAATGTCTCATCTCAAAGAGGTTACGTCCAATTTAAACTGATTGGCAGAAGAACCAGAGGTGACATGAAAGCAAACTTTTTACACAGCGAGTGGTTAGCATTTGGAATGCACTGATAAATTAGAGTCATCGAGGTTTACAGCACGAAATTTGGCCCAATTTGTCCATGCTGCCCAGTTTTTACCACTAAGCTAGTCCCAATGACCCACATTTGGTCCATTACCCTCTATACCCAGCTTTCCCATATAACTGTTTAAATGATTTTTAAAAGACATAATTGTACCCGCCTCCACTACTGCCTCTGGCAGCTCGTTCCAGTCCCGTCCCCCCCCCCCCCCCTGTGTGAAATAGTGCCCCTCTGGACGCTTTTGTATCTCTCCCCACTTACATTAATCCTATGCCCTCTAGTTTTAGACTCCCCTATCTTTGGGAAAAGATGTTGACTATCTACCTTAAATTATGCCCCTCATTATTTTATAGACCCCATAAGGTCACCCCTAAGTCTCCTACGCTCCAGGGAAAAAAGTCCCAGTCTATCCAGCCTTTCCTTATAACTCAAACCATCAAGACCCGGTAGCATCCTCGTAAATCTTTTCTGCACTCTTGGATGAATACAGATTCAATCATGGCCTTCGAAAGGAAATTGGTTAAATACTTGGAGGAGAAATAATTGCAGGGATATAGGGAAAGAACAGGGAGTGGGAATAACTGGACTGTTCTTCGAATGGCCTCCTTCAGTGTTATATTTCTTTATAGTTTGAAGACTCTGAAGTGGAAGTTGAACATATAACGTTCTATTACAGGTGAGAGTGTAACCTACTGAGCCACATCTGATACAGTGGTCTAATTATTACTCCCCGGTAACCGATTAGCTAATTCAACACAGATGGAGATTGAGGTGAAATCTTGTCTCCTTCTCTCACTCATTCACTCGCTGAAGGAGCCACGGCAGACACATTGAATGGACGCTGTAAGATTTCCCCCCCAACACTTTATTTAAAGGTTTTCAAAGTGAACAGTGGTTCAGCAAATTACATGAGACTGAACAACTGGCTGAATGTAGCACAATATAAAAGTGACCGGTACATCAAGAAACGGGTCACAGGCAAACTACAATGGAACACACCGTGGCAATGTGCAAGAATTGCCCTCCACGCAAAATTGACTGGTCTTGAAAGGAGCCAATCTAGATTTCGAAGAGCGCACATAGGAGATTGGCAGAACATTCCGGAAATGAGAGACTTCAGATACTGGATTACAGAAACTGGGATCGTACTCCTTAAATCAGAGAAGGTTAAGGGGAGATTTAATAGAGGTGTTCAAAACTGTGAGGAGTTTTGCTAAAGTAAATGGGGATAAATTGTTTCCACTGCCAGGAGGGTTGGTGAACAGGGCACAGATTTAAGGTAATTAGCAAATAGGTCAGAGGGGGGCAGCACGGTGGTGCAGTGGTTAGCACTGGGACTACGGTGCTGAGGACCCGGGTTCAATCCCGGCCCTGGATCACTGTCTGTGTGCAGTTTGCACATTCTCCCTGTGTCTGCATGGGTTCCACCCCCACAACCCAAAGATGTGCTGGTTAGGTGGATTGGCCACGCTAAACTGCCCCTGAATTGGAATAAAAAAATAATTGAGTATTCTAAATTTATTTAAAAAAGGTCAGAGGGGAGATGAGGAGAAACGTTTCTATGCAGAGAGCTATGATCAGGAAGGTAGAGGAAGCAGATTCAATAGTAATTTTCCAAAGGGAATTGGATAAATACTTGCCAAGGAAATATTTGCAGGGATATGGAGAGAGAGCAGGAGAATACTGGGACTATTCAATAGTTATTTCCGGCATAGTCCCAACATACCTTCTCTGCTGTAAGGTGTTGTTAAACAGCAAACGTTCTAAGACTCTAGACATCTTATATGTAGCACTGGTGTAATTAAACATGTTGGTTGGAAGAGCACAGGAAATAGGAACAGGAATAGACTGTATAGCCCTTCAAATCCCCTGCATCATTCAATGTGATCATTCTGATATTCAGCCTACACTCCACTTTGCCCTAGGGAGATGCAAGTGCCTCAAGTCCAGCTCCTAACACATGCCAACCTGTGTTCCTTGGAGAGTGTCTTGAAGAGGACTCAAGATTGAAAAGGAAAGGAGCTGGTGTTCTCCAAGGATGCGTTGGTGTTTAACTCTCCACCCCTCCCCCAGTAATCTGACTGGAAATTCTACAGTACTTTAATTAGCACAAGTGCGCAACCATACCCTTGGATATAATATGTGCAGACATTTGTGTTTGTCTCTATGGCTGAATAAGTTAATGAGGATGAGAGAATGAAGCAAAACAGTAAATTATTCTCTACAGGATGAAGGACAGAACAACGGTATTACTGACTTCTGTATAACAACAATGCACAGTACAGTACATTTCTCTAAAGAATGACAAAAAGTAAACTAAAGGTACAAACATAAACATGCAGTAAATAAATTATACAATTATTTACATGTACTGAAGTGTTACTTTAAGTTTAAAATTCAGTTGGATGAGGCGACCAGATTGGGATTACCTCAAAGACTGCCAAAAGAAGTTAAATAAACAGTGTTTCCAGCTGGACAATTTGTTCCTTTTGATTCCTGCAACAGATCATGTTTGTATTTTTTGTTCTGGCACAGTACTATTGTTTCATCTCTGAGACCTGGATGAGATCCAATCTCCTTCTTCTGGCGGAAAAGTCTTGCTAGGACCTAGTTGAATCTAATCCAGACAGATCAGTGATCGCGTCTTACCTAATGCTGTAACCTCCTCCTACCCTCCAACCTTCCAAAATCTCTGCATTCCTCCACTTCTGGTCTCTTGCACAACCCAGATTACCATTGCCCCACTATACCTTCATTAAGACTATACTTTCCTCACTAAACCTCCTTTCAGATAGTTTTTGAAACCTGCCTATGTGTACAAGCTCCTAGTCAACTGCCCTAATATGACCAATTCCCGTACCAGCCTCCCCGAACAGGCGCCGGAATGTGACGACTAGGGGCTTTTCACAGTAACTTCATTGAAGCCTACTTGTGACAATAAGCGATTTTCATACACCCTGGGCGTCATTCTCCGACCCCCCGCCGGGTCGGAGAATGGCCGTTGGCCGCCGTGAATCCCGCCCCCGCCGAAGTCTCCGGTACCGGAGATTGGGCGGGGGCAGGAATCGGGCCGCGCCGGTTGGCGGGACCCCCCGTTCAATTCTCCGGCCCGAATGGGCCGAAGTCCTGCCCAGAAATTGCCTGTCCCGCCGGCGTAAATCAAACCTAGTATTTACCGGCGGGACCAGGCGGCGTGGGCGGGCTCCGGGGTCCTGGGGGGGGGCGCGGGGCGATCTGACCCCGGGGGGTGCCCCCACGGTGGCCTGGCCCGCGATCGGGGCCCACCGCGGGCGGGCCTGTGCCGTGGGGGCACTCTTTCCCTTCCGCCTCCGCTACGGCCTCCACCATGGCGGAGGCGGAAGAGATTCTCCCCACTGCGCATGCGCGGGAAACTTTCAGCTGACGCTCCCGCGCATGCGCCGGGAAACTGTCAGCGGCTGCTGACGCTCCCGCGCATGCGCCGCATTTCCGCGCCAGCTGGCAGGGCAACGAACGCCATTTCCGCCAGCTGGCAGGGCGGAAATCCCTCCGGCGTCTGCTTAGCCCCTCAATGTTGGGGCTAGGCCACCAAAGATGCGGAGCATTCCACACCTTTGGGCCGGCGCGATGCCCGTCTGATTGGCGCCGTCTTTGGCGCCAGTCGGCGGACATCGCGCCGTTGGGGGAGAATTTTGCCCCCTGTGTCTCGGTGTCAAATTTGGTTTGATAACTCTCTGTAAGGCCCCTTGGGATGTTTTACTATGTTAAAGGTGCTATATAAACACCATCATTTTGTCAGTAGGATCTAGTTAATGGCCATACAAGCCACAAATGGTGCAATCACACTCTGTATGTTTAACTTCTGGATGAAACCAAAATTGCTTCTCACCAATGCTAAACTTGGATTGCAAATTGAGTGTGACGCTCCAAAACTGACTCTAAAATTGGCCTCTATATCGACATATGAATGATTAGATCTCCCAGTGCAATTTGGCATTAGCAATGGTTTATTAAAGCTGTTTTGATACTGAAACACTTCAAGTTCTGAAAGTATAGCCAATGCTGAGGCTGGTTATTGGTTTATCAACATAATACTTTGGAAGATGCTGAAATATAGACGTAAGCAGTCAACTTTCATAGGACTACATTGGATATTTTTTTCTTTCTTGTTTCATGGGATGTGGACGTCGCAGGCAAGGCCAGCATTTGTTGCCCATCCCTAATTGCCCTCGATGAGTGGTATTTTTTAAGTCAACCACATTGTGGATCTGGAGTCACATGTAGGCCAGACCTGGTAAGGACAGAAGATTTCCTTCCCTAAAGGGCATTAGCAAACCCAATGGGTTTTTATGACATTTGACAATGGTTTCATGGTCATCATTAGACTTTTAATTCCAGATTATTTATTGAGTTCAAATTTCACCTTCTGCTATGGCGGATTTGAACCCGGGTTCCCAGAGCATTTTCCTGGGTGCCTGGATTACTAATCCTCATATACGGTACAGAAACAGGTCATTTGGCTCAGCCAACCCATATTTGTGTTTATGCTCCACTCAAGCTTCCTCATCTTTTCCCATTTAAATCTATCATCGTATCCCTGACCCTCCTCATATGCATGTCTAGCTTCTCAATATTTGCATTTACAGTACTTCAACCACTCCTTGGGATACCGCGTTCGAGATTCTTACCACTCATTGGGTAAAGAGGCTTATTTTGAATCCGCAATTTGATTTCTTGGTTACATTGAAGGCCTATGGTTATGCACTCGCACATAATTGTTTCAAGTTGAGGCTGATTAAATCTCAGGTCTAAAAAATGCCGCAGCAGAGTGAGGATATGAAACACTTCACAATGAAGACCTAGTGACCTGAATGTAGCGAGACCTTGTAGCAATGTGATGATAATTGTGCCATTCTGGTATTCGAGTTGCTGCTTACAAACATTCATAAATAAATGAAAGAAATTTCATTTATACAGTTTACATCACAATCTCGCGCTGTTCCAAAGCATTTCACAGCCAATTAAGTACTTTTTCCAAAGTGTAGTCACTGTCGTAATGTAGAAAACATGGCAGCCATTTCGTACACAGCAAGCTCCCATTAAAAAAACAATGCGCTAATGACCAGATCATTTGTTCTAGGTATTGGTTGAAGGATAAATATTGGCCAGGAGAACTCCCCAGTCTTTTCTCAAATAGTACTGTGGAAGTTCTTTTTCTACAGCCACCAAAGAGAACTGACAGGCTTCAGATTAACAACTCATCTGAATGATGGCACTTCTGATAGTGCGGCATTCTTTCTACTGCACTGGAGTCGCACCTGAATTATGTGCTAAATCTCTGGAGAGGGACTCGAACCCATGACTTTCTGACTCAGAAGTGGGAGTGAAATGATAATTGAATCATAGAATTTACAGTGCAGAAGGAGGCCATTCGGCCCATCGAGTCTGTACTGGCCCTCGGAAAGAACACCCTACTTAAGCCCACGGCTCCTACCCTATCCCCATAACCTGACCTAGCCTTTTGGACACTAAGGACAATTTAGCATGGCCAATCCACCTAACCTGTACATCTTCGGACTGTGGGAGGCAACTGGAGCACCCGGAACCCACGCAGTCACGGGGAGAAAGTGTAAACCCCTCACAGACAGTCACCCGAGGCCAGAATTGAACCCACGTCCCTGGAGCTGTGAGGAAGCAGTGCTAACCACTGTGCCACCGTGCTGTCCATGAGGTAGGGATTCATTTCAAAAGAGAGTGGTACAAGCACTTGAAGCGGAAAAATGTATCAAAAAAAATCAGCGTGGGGCCAGGAAATGGGATTAAAATAGATAGCTCCAGTCAAAGACTTAATAATAGTTGGCTTCGACAGTGAAAGGGAGGAAACAGGAACTTGCATTTACATAGACCATGTCCCAAAGCACTTCAGAACCAATGAAATGCTTCTGAATGTAATATGGAAAACACTAAATACTATGGCAAAATAGTAATCTCCATTGTAGAACCCCTTGGGAAAATTGGACATAAAACATGTCAAAATTTCATTTGATAATCTTAACCTCAGAGGTAATATTTCTCTTGTTCTTGGCAATTATGACATCCCTGGAATACAACATTAGCTTCCTTTCCTAAGATCTTTCAATTTTGTTGGCCCAACTTGCTGCAATTATCTGGTTGTAGTGTGGCTTACAATGCAGGGTGTTTTTTTTTCATTTAAATTTGCCTGGAAAAACTTAGGGGCAGGGCCAAGTCCCACAGCTGAAGAGCGTAGGAAGAGATATTGACACTAATCAGAGAGGATGAAAAAGTGTGAAGATATGGTGCCTTTCATGATCTCTGGATGTCCTCTCAAGTGCTTTATAGCCAATGAGGTACTTTGAAGATTTGTCACTGTTGTAATGTTGTAGAGAGATTGGATTTTATTTCTGCAAATTAAAAAGAAAGATTCCATATATTTGAACGGAAGAGCCAATTCCAATCTAGACTGCATTAACATTTTCAAGACTGAGCATTCTTTGAAGCCATTGTAGTTTAGTTTTTGTTCACTTTAGAGATATGGACCTCAGTGCTAGCTCTGTGTTATTTGCCCATCCCCAGGTGCCCAAGTCACCCCTACCCATCTCTGTAATTTCCTCCAGCCCTACAACCCTCCAAGATCTCTGCACTCCTCCAACTCTGGCCTCTTGTGCATCCTTGATTTCCATCCCTCCACCAATAGCGGCCATGACTTCAGCTGCCTTAAGCTCTAGAATTGTCTCCGTAAATTTCTTTGCCTCTCTACTCCTTTAAGATGGATGCTCCTGAAAACCTGCATACCTTTCTGGCCAAACTTTCGGTCAGCTGCCCTAATATCTCCTGAAGTGGCTCGCCAACAAATTTTGTTTGCTAGCACACCTGTGAAGCACCTGGGGACATTTTACGATGTTAACGGTGCTACATAAATGCAAGTTGCTATTATCAATTGATACAAAACTGACTAGGCTACTGCAGAAAACAGTTAAGAGTTAACAAAACTGGCATGGAGCTGGAAGCCAGAGAGGCAAGGATGTCAAGCTTCATTCCCTAAAGGGACATTAGTGAATTAGTGGGATTTTACAACAATCTGGCACCTTCATGGTCACTTTACTGATACCAGCATTTTATTCCAACAATTCCATTGTCAGGAGCTAGATTGGAACAGAGGAACTGCTGAACAATAAAAGACCGGGGTCCATCTAGTTCATCTTCTATGAAATGAAAATGAATGAAAATCGCTTATTGTCACAAGCATGCTTCAAATGAAGTTACTGTGAAAAGCCCCTAGTCGCCACATTCCAGCGCCTGTTCGGGGAGGCTGGTACGGGAATTGAATTGTGCTGCTGGCCTGCCTTGGTCTGCTTTCAAAGCCAGCGATTTAGCCCTCCAAATAAAGCACTTACTCCGCACTTCTACCACCCTGGTAGTTGTATGATATGAAGAAAATGGAGTTGTTGACCAATCATTCTCTATCAATGAGTTTACAACAGATCCAGACATGAGGTGAGGGTGGGTTTGGAAACCAAAGGTTCAAACTTTTTGAGGAGTCCCACTTCAATGTTTGAGGGTGCGGTTAAACTGTTAGTTTTGATTCATCGTAAAACAGTTTCCATTCCGCTGCAACAGGAGAGTAATGGTATAACTCAGACACCAGGGGCGGGATTCTCCGTGCCGAAATCGCTCTCGACGCGGTGGAGGGGAGGGGAATGGGGCATCAGACCCGTGATCGGGTCTGACGCCTTCCCGTGATTATCTGCGGACCAGAGAATCGCTTCTAGTCGTGCGCGCACGGTCAACGCGGCGCCAGTCGGGAGCCATTGAAAGAGGCCCCCACGGTGATCCGCCGCCAACAACTGGTTGAGTTTCCGCCAGTGTGGTTCACTCATGGTTCCACCTGGTGGGAGCTCGGAGTGGCGGCTGCGGACCCAGTCCGCGGCCGCACTGGTGGGGGGGGGGGGGGGGGATCCGTCACCGGGGGAGGCCTCCAGGACGACCAGGCTCGTGATCGGGGGCCACCGATTGGCGAGCCCGCGCGACCTGGGAAGGCCTATATTTACAGGGCCGGCCCGCTGTGTGGGTCCGCCATGTTGCACAGGGCCGCTACCACAGGCAGCCGCCACGCGCATGCACAGACCATGCAGCCGGAAGTGTAGAGCCCCGTATCAGCAGCCGGAGGTGCGAGGACTATTCTGGGGCCCTGCTAGCTCCTTTCAAAACGGCAAATCACTCTGGACTTTCTCCAAGAAAGTCCAGAGTGATTTGCGCCCGTTTTCTCATGGGCGTGGGGGCATAGCCCCATTATTGGAGAATCCCGCCCCAGGTTCCAATCCAACTGTTGCTCCTCATTTGAAGAACAAAGCGAGCAGCTACTTGCAATGCAGCTATTGCCCCAGATGTGTTCTGATTAACTGACTTAGCTTCACCCTATGTTACCAACACTTGTTAGATTGCTTAATGTGCTAACTGTGTCGTCAATCCTCCGAACAGCAAGTAGGAATTTCCAACACAAAGGACATGTCTTGTGCAGATTTTGTTTTATACCAGTCTCACTGCTCCCATAAAAAGGAGTTAAGCTAAATTGAATTATTTCCTAAACTGAACACCCCGCAGTTTAACAATTGCATCTTGTAAAGTACAGAAAGGTTACTTCGTTTCTCCAAAAATATTTGCTTCTCGCCCCTCTCCCACCCACGTCCGCTCATGCTTTGCTGTGGGACTGGAGTCTCATACAGGTCCAGGCCAGATAAGGAGAGCTGGCTTCCTTCCCCCAAAGGATTTTTGTGAACAGGTTGGATTTTTAAAACATTGTAACAGCTTGATGGTCAGTTTTTTCTTTCCAAGAGTTTTTTAAAAAACGGAATTCAAATTCTCAAACCACCATGGTCTTAACTCCTGTGCCCGAATCACTAGCCCAATAAAATAACTGCTACACTACCAGATCTTTCACTAATGCACCCTCTACTCTATCCAACTTGCTTCCATTTACCGCAACGTTGCATACTGGAATGTCCTTTGTCTTTGGCACTACCGTACCATAATATCACAGTAAATGGAAGCAAGTTACAACACATCGATGTATCAAACTATCTAGGAAGCATAGTAACATCTGATGTCCAAAGCAGTACTGAAATCCAAAAAAGGATCGGACAAGCCAAAAGTGTTCTGACAAAATTAAGCAACATTCTAAGAAACATCAGCTTGAGTCTGAAAAGGAGAATGTGTGTTCTAAAATGTTATGCCTGGTCAGTGATGGCGAAATCTTGGAGCATTGGGAAAGAGGAAGAAAATCAACGGTTTTGAAATGTGGTGTTTAAGAAGGACCCCATGAGTTGGGGTGGCAAGGTGGGACAGCGGTTAGCACTGCTGCTTCACGGCACGGAGGACCCGCGTTCGATCCCGACTCTGGGTCACTGTCCATGTGGAGTTTGCACATTCTCCCCGTGTCTGCGCGGGTCTCACCCCCACAACCCAAAGATGAGCAGGGTAGGTGGACTGGCCACGCTAAATTGCCCCTTAATTGGAAAAAGTGAATTGGGTACTCTAAATTTTTTTTAAAAGAAGGACCCCATGAGTAAGCTGGATGGAGAAAAGAATTAACAAAGTAATGAATGAGGCCGGAAGAAGAAGACAACTCTTAAATTATATGAAAAGAAGACAAATGGAGTTTATGTTATCCGTACAGAGGTGCTGGAGTGTCTATTCACTACCAGGAGGATTAAAAAGGAAGAGGCCAACAGTGAAGGAAACAATTAGACAACATTAAAGACAGGCTTCGCCAGAACTCCAATAACCAGGTCATCCATTGTTACTATGATGGAAAAGTTTGGAAGACTATGGTTTCCCACACCACTTGAAATGGCATTTTAGATGATGGCTCTACCCAACCAACACATCGCCATCACAGCATTAAACGGCCTGTTCCCCACATCGAACATCTTTTTGAATCCTCTGGGCGATGCTGTCAGCATGAGTGAAATCATGGATAGTTTCATGCTACAAGCCCAACCCCACAAGGAACTGCTTTGAGACACCCTCTGCCCATCTTTCCAGTGTTCATCTGTAACCAACAGGGAGCAGGGACTCCCATCCCATCATTTTGGTGGCAAATTTTGTTCCGAATCCCAAAGGTGAAAGGATGGTACACCAATGTGCCCTTACAGAACATGCAATATACATGGTTTGAGTATGGCCTTGATTGACTGTATACAATGATGAAGAATTTCTCACTTGTTGATCAACCAAGTGACCCTTAACAAACAAGAATATCACTGTGGAGTTCACTATGTACAGATTTTATAATATACCTATCATTTGAGGATCAGGAAAAGTTCATTGTAATCTACTGTCTGGGAAATCCACTCCTTCTTATGTTTCTGTTGACAATCCGAGCCCTACGACTCCTTTGACCGGAGGGATAGGCTACAATCCGAGATTGCGCAGGTCGGATTTGGGCCTGTCTCCTCATTTCTGCCCCAATCTCCATCAGTGCGTCAGCTGGAGAGTTCTGGATTCGCTGGAAGAGGCTCTGGCGGGTCACATGCTTTTCCTGACAGCTGAAGGTCAAAGCATTTCCCAGATCAACCTTCATTTCTCGGGAAAAGCCATCGGAGGTGCCGTCAAAGCAGCGGCCTATGGCAATTTCCTTGGCCAGCCTTGGATTTTGATCGGTAACGGTGTAGATTCCATAGTTGTGACCCAAGGGATCAACGGGGGCCAGCATACTGAAAGCAGCCGTGTCATTGTTGACAGCCAATGGAGGGTGTCTGAGCAAGTATTCTTGCAGCAGGTTATTAATCCCAGTTCGTCGGCAGTTGCCCTGAGGGACCACCATCACCAGGGTGCGGTCAACAGAGCTTTGGTCAAACAGCATGCCACCACATTTGAACTCGAGGCAAGCAGCTGAAATGTTGTGGTTGATCATATCCCGGACGCTACGCACATCACGGATGCCATACAGCTGCCCCATGGTCTCTGGGTGAGTGTTGCCGCTATTGCGTGATCTTACCATGACCTCCAGTGGCCCATTAACTTTGACCTTGATGTAGCAGGCCCTGAACTCCTGAGGATTAGGCCACCAGGAGAGATAGTCCCCAGTCCAACTGGTCAAGTCATTCTCCTCGAAAGGCACCACGTTGTACTCATATTTGTCCTTTTCTACTTTGTAAAATCGGAAATGGTTGGCTGAGACAGGGGCATCCTCACAGTCTCTTACATTCTGGTATGCGTATATCGGGCCGTTGGTCTCGTCAATATTATTTGCATTGGGCTTTGCGAGATTAATTTTGAAGGCTGTTTTCTTCAGCTGCTCATCGTCATGGTCTGTTCTCCTGTAGTCAAGTTTGCCTAGGAAGGGCTGAGAGACTCCAATGATGTTGGGGTTCATTTTAGGGCTTGAGGCAGCGGCTTCCAGCTCCTCTGGTCCAAGGGCAGCTGTAACGTAGGCTGTGTAGGCATCCGGCCTAGCAGCGTCGCAGAAGGCAGGAAGGCAGGCCCCATTAGGCCCTGTTATGACACTGTCAAAACGACCCCAAGCCCGAGGATTGGCTGTATAGCCTGGCAAAGGTTCCAGGTTAATCAACGTGACCACAATGCCCTCCAGTTGCTCACCAGGAAGGAACTTCTCACTCATGTAGGCCCTTACTTTCACGTAGCAGCGTCTGGCTTCTGGAACGTCCAGGTTGAAAAGACGGCGTTCCCGGATCTCCATGTTACCGATCAAAAATGTCCTCTCCTCGCGTTTGTTGCGCTTTCTCTTCTCGACGTGGAAGAGGCTCTCCTCCTCCCAGAAACCAGTGCTTGGATTCAAGGACCACAGCCTCATTTTCTCCACATGCTCTGGCATCTTGACACTGGCGGTGTCGAGGTATATAGTAACGCTGGAGGCTTCAAGGATCTCGTTTGATAATTCCTCCCGGAAGTCTGCCGAGAACATGCCGTAGGTCCTAAGTGGTAGGATGTCCCCCTCTTCATCCACAAAGTTCAGGTCGCTCGACGCAGTTGAGGCAAGGGTGATGTTTCTTGGGTCCAGAAAGGTCACACTGGCCTTGACTTTTCCACTGTAGCTTTCCCCGTTGCTTCTGTGGAATGAGTTAGGAGCAATTTCTAGCTTTCCAACAGTGTCTTCGCCTTCCATTTCTCCCAGTGGTATGGTGATGCCTTTGGTGGAGTCAACCTCTATTGGCTTCGATTTCCTCAATAGCTTAACCTCAAAGTACATGGCACCGCTTTTCCGGTCGAAAGGAAAGACCTTAACAGTGTCCACAAATTTATTCATCCTGTCAATAAACTGGACAACCAGCCTTTCTGTTTCGTGAGGGACCTGTATGGTGAAGGTCCCCTTATAACCGGTCAGGCCAACTCGCTCATTGCCAACAAAGATCTTGCCGAATCGAAGTGGCTCCCCATTATCAGCCGCCACTGCCCTCCCTCTGATCAATACTTTGGGCTCCAGGCACTTCTTGCAGCCACAGCTTGCCACCACCTTGACAGGGAGGGTGTAACCCTGACACATAATCTCCGCGAGCTTCATCTGCTTCACTGCACAGCAATAGCTTGTGCTGTCCTTGCAACGGAGGTCAAAATTCAGGTCCCCAGCACACTTGCTGTTGGGACACTTGCCGACGTTGTAGTAGAAGGAATTGGTTGCCTTCTGAAAGCAGTTCCCCGGCAGTTTGATCAAATGGTTCAGTGGTTCCGAGTTGCAATTTGATTGTCCTTTGGCTGGAGAAAGAAAGACAAGAAAGAAAAGGTTACAGAATTCTGAGAGACACATTCAAGTCCATGCAGTTGTGTGTGCCCTCACTTGAGGGTCTGGACCACCCCTCAATCTCTCACCCTATCAACACATCCTGCTATTCGTTTCTCCCTTGTGTGCTTAATCTAGCTTCCCCTTCACCTCATCTATGCTATTTGTCTCAAACATTCTCACCGCTCCCTGGGTAAAGAAGTCTCTCTTGAATTGCCTATTAGGTGGTTTAGTTAGTAGCATTCTTTCCTCTATCAAGGAACCACTGGAGAAGGATAGATAGCTCACACCACTTTCCCTCCTGGAAGGTGCAAGAACGATTGTGAGAGTCACACGCCATTAATACCCACAGGTGTTAATTCCTCATGAATACTTTAAATGTTTTTCTGTACACATCAGCTCAGTTACACAGCGGTATGTACCCAACTCCACCTGCACTTGGAGTGTTTTGAGGACTTTAACCTTTCAGGTGGTTTTGCTACAAGGACATTTTGTTCTGCTTTGGCAAGGAACTGTATATCTGTCAACACCCTGAAACCAGTTGCTTTTTCTCTCTCTTTTTTACGGCTTTTTGCTTCTGGCGGTTTTGCAGGGAAACTTTACGCACACATTAATGTGAAAGACTGCAGCTGCCTTTGAACCTCTTCCATGTTAAATCGAAATCCAGAGACATAACCTGTGGCACAACAACAAAATGGGCCAGAGGACAGTAACAGGCAGCTAAAACTGGTTGAACCGCTTCCAGACTCAACATTTATTTAAAAAAATATATTTTGTGGTGATCATTAGCCCAAGCGTTGTATCTTTCCCAAAAGCTGACTACTGCAAACGCTGAAATTCAGAAATAAAAACAGAACGCATGAATTAGGAACAGGAGCAGACTATTCTGCCCCTCGGGTCTGCTTCACCATTTGATAAGACCATGGCTTATTGGGCCGTAGTCTCAGCTCTACTTTCCAATAACCCCCATAACCTATGGCACTCTTGTCAATCTATACTAAGATGCTGGGAAAATGCAGCAGGTCAGGTGGTAACGGAAGACACAAGCAGAAATATGGCCTGCATTTATATAGCACCTTTCACGACCACCTGACATCTCAAGGTGCTTTGCAGCCAACGAAGTTTGTTTGAAGGGTCGCCACTGTTGTAATGTAGGAAATGTGTGAAGAAGCAGAGTTAACGTTTGACCAGCAAATCGGTGTCTCTCCCCATAGATGCTGCCAGACCTGCAGAGTGTTTTACGCAGTTTGTGTTATAGTTTATATTCTTGCCTCTTTGAGGAGGGGGGCCACTGAATTCAGTCCATGGCTTCAGGTGTCAATAGAGGTCGAGGGTCAGCGGTCACGTGTGTTTAAGCAACCCGCGCCTGTTTCTGTAACAGAGCCCTTGCTGAATTCAGAGTCAACAGCATTGGAAACATGAAGGTGAAAGTGATACAGGAAGGCTGGAGGCTCAAGGTGGAAAGGAAGATACACACATACGAATATGCTCAAGGGTACCAGCAGGAGCCGGTTATTTGGCTCCTCGAGCCTGTTCTGCATTCAATAAGATCATGGCTGATCTGGGTAGAGTGCAAATGGAGGGATAATAGTAATAGGATAGAGGAGGGAGGAAGGGTAGAGGAAACATATTGGGTAGAGGAGGTAGGGAGGGTGAATTGATGAGGTGAAGTGTGGAGTAGGGTACGGTAGTCCAGTTTTTGTGTTATTGGCTTGATTATTGGCAATTTGGAATTTGAGATCAATTTTTAAAAATAAATCTGGAAATAACATATGACCGTGAAACTGTCAGGTTTTAAAAATATAGCTGGTTCATTAATGTCACTTAGGGAAGATAACCAGCCAATCTCACTCCGATCACATGTACACTTCATCGCTCAGACTGCCTATTTTCACCTCTGTCACATCTCCCAACTTCAACTCTTGTCTGAGCTGCTGAAATCTTCAGCCATGTCTTTGTTACTTCTAGACTTAGACCATAAGCCATAGGAGCAGAATTAGGCCACTCGGCCCATCGAGTCTGCTCCGCCATTCAAACATGGCTGATATTTTCTCATCCCCATTCTCCTGCCTTCTCATAACCTCTGATTCCCTTATTAATCAAGAACATATCTATCTCTGTCTTAAAGACACTCAGTGATTTGGCCTCTACAGCATTCTGCGGCAAAGAGTTCCCCAGGTTTACCACCCTTTGGCTGAAGAAATTCCTGCTCAACTCTCACTGTTCCAACGCTCTTTTGGCCGCCCTTGATTATTCTACCCTCTGTAAAGGCTAGCTCAAGGTGGATAGGAGGATACATACATACGATCAAAACTCTGCTGCCCCGTATTCCTCACTTGCACCAAATCTCTTTCACATGGACTCAGTGACCGACATTGGATATCAGTCCAGCAAAAACCTTGGGCGGGATTCTCCGTCCCGCCGGACCTGTTTTCTGGTGCCGGCCAATGGGGTTCCCCTGCACATCTTTTGAGTTGTGGGGGTGAGACCCATGCAGACATGGGGAGAATGTGCAAAGTCCACACAGACAGTGACCCGGGGCCGGAATCGAACCCGGGTTCTCAGCGCCACAGGCAGCAGTGTTAACCACTGCGCCACCGTCCCGGCCTAAGATTTTACATAGATGCGAATTATTATTGTATGTGATTCCAGTCCCGCATGAATGTTTTTGGCTCTTAACGGCCCTCTGAAGTGACCTTGGAAGCCGAAGAGTTCTGTCACATCACTATCAGAGCTCAAGAAGGTTCATTATCAACTTCTCAGTTACCATTGGTGTAATTTAGCTCTCAATTAAAAGTCCTTGTTTTTGTACCTCCGTTAAGTGCTTATATTCACTATTTAATGATATTATCCAGAAAGTAAAGCACAGAAACAGTTATAATGGAAATTATACAATAGAGCATAACCTGAAAATTGCAGAAAAGAGAGTGATGGAATTTTTTTGGGGCCTGGGTATTAAATATTACCGAACCAAATAGAGTAATTGGAGCCATGATAGAGATCAGTTATGAGTTAACGGAGTGGCAGGAGGTGGCTGACTGGCCTTCTCCTGTACCTATATTATCCATGTAAACATGTCACTCTGTAATGACACTTCCCTGCCTGTCATGGTGCTGCAGGGATGTTTCTCTTAATGCGGACATAGGAATCTATGACAGAAATTGCAAACAGGTGTGAGAATTTCAGATTCGGCAGATTTAGTTTTCTGGTCAGTGTTCATCCACAAATCCAGCTCAGAGCTTCTTGCTGGCACAATTGGCGATGGATTTCTTTTAGGTTGACTTTGAGATGCACTTCTCAGGGTTTACAGACATCTACATTCAAAAATGTGCTGCAATACACATTAGGCGGAGAAGATTTATACATTTCCACTTGGAATCAGAAGTCTCTCAAAATGGGACAGCACGCTGGTGCAGTGGTTAGCCCTGCTGCCTCACGGCGCTGAGGTCCCAGGTTCCATCCCGGCTATGGGTCACTGTCCGTGTGGAGCTTGCACATTCTCCTCGTGTTTGCGTGGGTTTCGCCCCCACAGCGCAAAGATGTGCAGGGTAGGTGGATCGGCCATGCTAAATTGCCCCTTAATTGGAAAAAATGAATTGGGTACACTAAATTTATGGGGGGGAAAAAGAAGTCTCTCAAAATGCATCACAACGATGATTTTTTCTATAAAGTGGGTTTATTGTTCTTACAGGGGCAGCTGTTTTTCACATAGCAAGATCCCACAGCAACAAAGAGATGTTCAGTGAAGTAAGTTGCTTTTTGTGATGTTGGTTGAGGGAGGAAATTCCTAGGACATTCCCTTCTGTTTTCCAATTAGCGTCATGTGACCTGGCGTGGACCTCGGCACCACCCGTGTTTTGAGTACCGTGGACATTGCCTCAGCGAAACCCTGCCAGAACCCTCTAAGCTTCGGGCATGCCCAGAACATGTGGACATGGTTTCCTGGGCTTCCCGCGCACCTCGCACACCTGTCCTCTATCCCGAAAAACGTGCTCATCCGGGCCACAGTCATGTGTGCCCGGTGGACTACCTTGAATTGTATCAGGCTAAGCCTGGCACATGATGAGGATGTATTAACCCTGCTTAGGGCATCTGCCCATAGACCCGCCACTATCTCTCCTCCTAACTCGTCCTCCCACTTGCCCTTAAGCTCCTCCACCGGGGTTTCCGCCGCATCCCAAAGCTCTTGGTGAATATCTGATACCTTCCCCTCTCCCACCCAGGTACTGGAGACAACTCTGTCCTGTATCCCCCGTGGCTGCAGCAGCGGGAAGGCCGCAACCTGCTTTCTCAAGAAGTCTCGCACCTGCAAATACCTATACCCGTTCCCTGCTGGCAATTCAAATTTATCCTCCAAGGCTTTCAAGCTGGGGAAGCTCCCATCTATAAATAGATCCCCCATCCTTCTAATTCCTGCCCTCTGCCATCTCCAGAACCCACCATCCAGCCTACCCGGTACAAACTGATTATTATTATAAATCGGGGTCCAAAGCAACGTATCCTCCACTCTCTGAAATCTCCTCCACTGCCCCCAGATTCTCAGAGCCGCCACCACCACCGGACTCGTGGAGTATCGGGCCGGCAAGAACGGAAGAAGTGCCGTTATCAGTGCTCCCAAACTTTTGTCTTTGCATGATGCCGCCTCCATCCGCTCCCATACTGACCCCCTCCCCCACTACCCACTTCCTAATCATGACTATATTAGCCGCCCAGTAGTAATTGCAGAAGTTCGGCAGCGCCAACCACCCCTCTCCCCGACTGCGCTCCAGCAACACTCGCGGGGTTTTACCCGCCCACACAAAGCCCAAAATAACCTTATTCACCCTCTTGAAAAAGGTCCTTGGGATGAAGGTGGGGAGGAACTGAAAGACAAACCGAAATCTGGGGAGGACTGTCATTTTCACAGTCTGTAACCTCCCCGCCAGTGATAGCGGGAGCATGTCCCATCTCTTAAAGTCCCCTTTCATTTGTTCTACCAGCCAGGATAGGTTTAACTTGTGCAGTGCCTCCCATTCCCGGGCCACCTGGATTCCCAGATACCGAAAGCTCTTCCCTACCATTCTAAGCGGCAGCTGTCCCAGTCTCTTCTCCTGTCCTCTTGCCTGGATCGCGAACATCTCGCTTTTCCCCATGTTCAATTTATACCCCGAAAAATTGCCAAATTCCCCCAGGATTCACGCTACATCCCCCATCCCAACGGGTTCTCCAACAGGTCTGAAATTTACAAGAGCAGGTCATCTGCGCAAAGTAAGACCCGTTGCTCCACCGCCCCACCCCTAACCATCCCTTTCCAGTTCCTAGAGGGTCTTAACGCCATGGCCAATGGCTCTATGGCCGGAGCAAACAGTAACAGGGAGAGGGGGCACCCTTGACTCGCCCCTCGGTGTAATTTAAGATGCTCCAACCTCAGCTGGTTCGTACGCACACTCGCTACTGGTGCCTGATCGAGCAACTGCAACCAATCAATGAAGGCCTCACCAAACCCAAACTTTCCCAGTGCCTCCCACAGGTAATTCCACTCCATCCGATCAAAAGCCATCTCCGCACCCATCGCTACCACCACCTCCTCCTCCTCTCCTTCTGAGGGCAACATAATAACATTTAAAAGCCTTCGAACATTGGCCTTGAGTTACCTGCCCTTTACAAATCCTGTCTGGTCTTCCCCTATCACCCCCGGGACACAGTCCTCTATCCTTGTGGCCAGTATCTTAGCCAGCAGTTTGGCGTCCACATTCAGTAGCGAAATTGGCCTGTCTGACCTGCATTGCTCCGGATCCTTCTCCCGTTTCAGGATCAATGAAATCGAGGCCTGCGACATTGTTGAGGGGAGGACTCCCTTCTCTCTTGCTTCATTAAATGTCCTCACCCGCAGTGGGCTCAATATCTCTGAAAACCTCTTATGGAATTCCACCGGGTAGCCGTCGGGCCCAGGGGCCTTGCCTGACTGCATACCCTCGATTATTTCTTCAATCTCAATTGGGGCTCTAAGCCCTTCCACCAAATCCTCATCTACCCTCAGAAACCTCAACTGATCCAAAAACTGCCTCATCCCCTCCACCCCAGCCGGGGGTTCCGACTCGTATAATTTAATGTAAAAGTCCTTAAACACCTCATTCACCCCCACTGGGTCCAGGACCATATTCCCACCTCTACTCTTTACTCTCCCTATCTCCCTGGCCGCCTCCCTTTTTCTGAGCTGGTGCGCTATCATTCTGCTTGCCTTTTCCCCGTACTCATAAATCGCCCCCCTTGCCTTCCTCAACTGTTCCACCGCTTTCCCTGCAGTCAACAGCCCAAACTCCGCCTGTAACCTCTGCCGCTCCCTCAGTAGCCCGCGTCCGGGGCCACCGAGTATCTCCTGTCCACCTGGAATATCTCCTCCACTAACCTATCCCTCTCAGCCCGTACCGCCTTTTCTCTGTGGGCCCGTATCGAGATTAATTCCCCTCTGACCACTGCCTTCAAAGCTTCCCAAACCGTCGCTGCAGAGACCTCCCCCCTATCCTAAAGGCTCCCTATTCTAAGATTCTATGATTTCTAACTGAAATAAGGAAAAACTTGCATTTACTAAACATCTTTCACAACCTTAGGACTGAAAACTAGGGGGCATCAATATAAATCCAGTAGGGAATTCAGGAGAATCCTTTTTTGCCCTGAGAATGGTGGAACCTGCCACCACAGGGCTCGACTTGGATGAATGGCATAGATACATCTGAGGCCAAGCAGATGAAGAGAAGGGAATTAGATGGTTATGCTGACCAGTGAGGAAGGATGGAAGGAGGCGCAAGTGGAGAATATACATCACCCTGGACTGGTTTGGCCGAGTGGTCTGTTTCTGTGCAGTTAGTTCTATGTAAGGACGTTCTCGGGCACTTCACAGACAATTAAAATTATTTTCTGTAGGGTGGTCGCTGCTGTACTGTAAGAAATGCGGCAACCCACACGCAACAACAGTACAATAACCAGTTCATTTGTTTAAATGGTGGAAGAGAGGCAGGGTGGAGAAAGCCATACCCCAGTGGGAGCCAAGAGGAGACAAGAGGAGTAACTTGGGAAGAGAGAAAAACGTTGAAGCTGGGAGATTCACATGTATAACTGTGGCAACCCGAATCCTGTTGGAGCATCTGGCACAACACAATTAAAAAATGAGGCAAATGATTCCATGTGCACATGTTCCATAAGTCCAGGAATGCATCTCCCTGTGCCACAGCATTCCCGATAAATCACTGGAATATATCATAATTGCTCCAACATGGAACCAAACCTAAGCCGAGACTGGTAGGTGATTGTGGTAGGCTGTTCAGAGTTCCCCACTTCATTAGCGTATTACACCTGCTGGGTCAGTAATGCTTCTGTCTGCCAGGAACAGGCGGCCCATGTTTGAAATGCTTCAGTCTCGTTTCCCCTTAATTTAAGTGGGATAGCAATGGGGTGCGGCTGAATACAACCACAACAAGGGCCGGGGTCTCGTAAATTCAGTCTGGATAATGTTGGAAAATTCCTGAGATTTGTATTGCCGCCAGTGAATCGCTTGTTCAGTTGGTGGGCGGTCATTGAAACTCATCCTAACGTCCCAACTTTCTTTAGCCTCTTAAATGAAGAAAGGCTACTTGGGAAGGTGCTGAAAGGCAAAATGGAGCCCCTACCTGGAGTTGAGGTGGGGGGAAGAAAAGTGCAATATTGAAATGGTCTGAATAAAACAGCACTTTCTTTTTTAGTCAATGAATTTTCTGGCTGACTTCCTCCAGTCTCACAACCTTACAACATCTCTGCTCATTCTAACCATCACTGATTTGAATCGCTTCACCTTTGGTTGGCACAGTGGTTAGTATTGCTGCCTCACAGCGCCAGGGACCTGGGTTCAAATCCAGCCTTGGGTGACTGTCTATTCAGAGCTTGCACGTTCTCCCCGTGTGTGCGTGGGTTTCCTCCGGGTGCTCTGGTTTCCTCCCACAGTCCAAAAATGTGCAGGTTAGGTAGGTTGGCCATGATAAAATTGACCCTTAATGTCCAAAAAGGTCAGGTGGGGTTATGGGGATGGGAGTGGGTGTGTGGGCCTAGGAAGGGTACCGAATGGCCTCCTTCTGCAGTGTAGGGAATCTACGAATTTGCGGTCAAGCCTTCAGCTGCCGAAGCCCCAAGCTCCAAAATGTTCCCCCTAAACCTCTCCGTCCATTTATCTCACCTCTTTGACCAAGCTTTTGGTCACTTGTCCTGGACTCAAGCCAAATTATGTCTGACAATGCTCCTTGGTGAGGTGCCTTGGGATGTTTTGCTACATTAAAAGGCGCAATATGAATGCAGGTTATTGTTGTTTGAGTAACAGTCAAAAAAGTATGAAGGGGAGAATGGCCTGCATTGTGCTGCATCAGTCAATGATTTTCTGCTTCATCTCAATAGAATGGAGCTGAGCTTTGTAAATTACCAAGCCTGGGAACAATTCCAGGCACATGTTATTTTTCAGAAGTTACATTAACAAAACATTAATGTAATAAGACCGTGTCTGAGCTAATCTCTGCAGCGATTTATAAATTAATCACACAGCTGTCTGAACAGTGGAGAAAAATCCTTCCAGTAATAGAATGTGAAGTCAATTGCGTGAAGAATGTGTTTAGTGCCCCTTATTGCATTACCCAATTTAGTGCTTCAATCTTAGGATGTTATTTACAGTAACAGCAGGACCAGGACAGAACCAGTGCAGAACCAAAGCTACACAAACTAGCAATACCTGATGTTCGCTCGCCTCCCTCTGTGCTGGTCTCGTGTAGTGAGCCTGGCTTTCTGCTCCTCAACGCTATCTAGTGATGCTTGCTAGCAAATACATATGTGTGTCGACATTGTGGGGATTGATTTTAATTCCTTTCCCACCCACTCCAGCTAGACAGGAAGGGTTAAAATCTGCCTAGTCCACTTGGAGGCCTGGGTTTGCACTGTTCCCACCCAGTGGCATTTTAGATTAATTAAAATTGATGTAAACTTATGCTCCTGTTCACTGAGGGCAAACAGCAGCCTAATTAGACATTAGAGCTCATGGCCCGATATTGTGATTTTTAAAGATGGTTCATGAGTGAGGCTCTCCTTGTGTCAAATATGGAGTTACATGAAGTCTACCAGCACAGAAAAAAGCTATTCATCCCAACTGGTTCACCCCAATGTTTATGTTTCCTCCCACCTCTCTTCATCTCAACCAATCAGTATTTGTTTTTATTCTTTCATGGACTGTGGGCATCGCTGACTAGACCAGCATTTATTACCCATCCCTAATCGTCCTGGAGAAGGTGATGCTGAACTGCCTTCTTGAACCACTGCAGCCCTTGTGGTGCAGGTACACCTGTTAGGAAGAGTGCTTCAGGAATTTCACACAGTGACAGTGAAGGAACTGTCAAATACTTCCAAATTAGATTGCCGTGTTCTAATCATCCCACACACCCCGAGCCAGTCTTCACTTCACTCTTGCCAGCCCTCGATGGGGAATCTACTTTCAAATATTTAAATGAGTTCTGACCATTGTAATTGGAATGGTCTCATTGGCATAAGAACTATTGGACATTCTGTTTGCTTTGGGCTTCCCATAGATTGATTCACATACCCATTTAAAACTGCCCACACCACAATACTTATGTGTGCACCCCGCCCCCCTGCCCTCACCCGCTCCTTACTATAGTTAAATAGCCCAATGACACTCACTACCTAAGCCCGGACAGGTCAAATGGCCACTCGTACAAGGAACTCCAAGGCTGTTAGTGGTTGCGGAACCAGCAGGAGTCAACACATTCATGCAAGGAGGAGAGAAAAGAGGCAAGAGGAATTATGTAACTACTATCCATACTGTGCCAGAGCATGCATGTATATAACAGGAGTGATTGTGTGTAACAGGAATTAATATTCAGTTAGTTAGACACTTGATCACTTACCTAGAACTGTGAGTGTTGCAGGAACCGATTTGATGGAGCCAAAGCCATTGGTAACTTTGCACTGGTATTCTCCTCCCTGCCAATACTTCAACTCCTTTAGCAGTAGTGTTTCTTCATTCTTTGCGTCCAACAGTGTCCCATTGTGATACCTGGACAAAAATCAAAGACCAATGGTAGACATTGGGGTAAGGAAAACCTGGCAATGTTAGAATACGAACAATGATCAAATCCACTGTGCTCTATAACGCAAAAGAGACCCAACCATTTGGATAAGAGACTGTGAGGATTATGCCTATTGGATTGAGGGATTCGTGTTGCTAACTCCAGCTGCAGATATTTCCGGACACTTCCTTTTATGAACTCCCATCTCCTACTGCCCCACCTACTCGCACTCCTGCCATTGCTCAGCTAACATGTCCATCTTTGCAGAGCCCCAACGTTCCCACAACCAGTCGAAAGCAAAGAGGTTCTTCCTTGTTAGGTGATCAACGCAACAAAAGTATTCAAAGAAAGTTTAAAAATAATTGTATTTACTGCAACTCTGATTCTTACCCTGGATTGCTTGCAACCCTGCAGGTTTGCCAACCCTATGATGTGGAAATCACTGGCATGGCTAGCATTTGTTGCCCATCCTAATTGCCCCTTGAGAAGGTGGTGGGGAGCTGCCTATTTGAAAGTCAATGTGATGAAGGTACTCGCACGGTGCTGTTCAGGAGAGAGTTCCAGGATTTTGACCCAGCAACAGTGAAGGAATGAAGACATAGTTCCAAATCAAGATGGTGTGTAAGTTGGAGGGGAACTTGCAGGTGATGATTATTCCATGCATCCCTTACCCTTTTCGCCAAGATGGCAGGTTTGGAAGCTGCTGTCAAAGGAGCCTTGGCGAGTCGCTGCAGTGTATCTTGTAGATGGTACACACTGCTGCCACTGTGCATCAATAGTGAAGCGAGTGAATGTTTAAGATGGTGGAGGGGTTACTGATCAAACAGACTTTGTCATAGATAATAATTTATTAGTGTCACAAGTAGGCTTACATTAACATTGTAAATGAAGTTACTGTGAAAATCCCCTCGTCGCCACACTCCGGCACCTGTTCGGGTACACAGAGGGAGAATTCAGAATGTTCAATTCACCTAACAGCACGTCTTTCTTGTGGGAGGAAACGGGAGCAGCTGGAGGAAACGCACGCAGACCACGGGGAGAACGTGCAGACTCCGCACAGACAGTGACCCAAGCCGGGAATCGAACCTGGGACCCTGGCGCTGTGAAGCATCAGTGCTACCCACCGTGCTACTGCGCCGCCCATGTGTTGAGCATCAGGTACCCAAAATCAATACCAGTTCTATCCAAATCTCGCAGCTGCAGAAGGAAGTGAATTAGTTTTAGGACAGCCCCAAAAAAATGAAAAGAAATCATACCAGGTACACTTGAGCTGTTACTCTGTAAAAACTGGAAAATACCAATCAAAATATATTTTTAAAAAAGAATCCACCTCACCAGAAATATTTTAGCGGAAGTGGGGATCCAGTGGCCTTACAGCAAAAGGATACGCGCTGACCTGCAAACCGTACCTTTGTCTCGGGATGTTTCACTATGTAGGGATTTACTGTTGAAGAGAGAGAAGATGGTGAGGGCAGACGAGAACGGAATTGTGAAAGATAAAGAAAAATGATATCCATTATACCCTCCTGTCTTTGCTGCTGAATTCCCCTCCCCCATCCCCCCTCTCCTGAGACCTCCACCCCGCAACACCCTTCCCATCACTTAACTGTGACCTGGGTCACCCCTCGACTGGGTGTCATACCTGCAATAGCCACCATCTGTCTGGTGGCGATGCTGAGCAGTGAACAACTAGATCCCAGTCGTCTACATTTGTTATGGCCCAAGATCAAACCCTCAAGTTTTTGATGAGACCCAAAACCTTTTTGATTGAAGTAGACAGTATTTGAGATTCAAGAGACTTACCAAGTGAGTAAAGCCACAAGAGTCTATGGGTTTTGAATAAACAAAAATAAAAACTTACCATACAAGGTCAGAAAGACAAAGCAATTTTAAAAATCTAACTTGCATTCTAGCATGAGTAAATGGGAGGTACATGTGAACTAACTGTGGTTGAACACACCTCTCTGCACAATAAATGCCGATGAGACCAAGATAGAATCGACAGATTCCTCAACAAACCACCCAGGCGTCTAACACTGACCAACCAATCCCACTGAAACTCTCTCACAGGGGGTTCCAATATTCACCTTGGAAGATTTAACCTGGAAATTCTCTCTAAGGTCGCTCCAACTCAGGCAGCTTCAACAACAGCCCACCTCACAGGGTTCCAACCTCATCCCTCCAGATTCCGTTCCCCTGGATCCCACAATCTGCACTCCAGCACCAACTCACAAGCACAACCTTAGCTTTTTGCTTGTGCTGAGCAGAACATGACTGCTCCAAATGGGTACCATCTCCCTAGTGGTCTGCAACGCTGAATGACTAACTTCAGCAGACCTCTTCACTTATTTATTTTTTTAATTTAGAGTACGCAATTATTCTTTTTTCCAATTAAGGGGCAATTTAGCGTGGCCAATCCACCTACCCTGCACATCTTTGGGTTGTGGGGGTGAAACCCACGCAGACACGGGGATAATGTGCAAACTCCACACGGACAGTGACCCAGGGCTGGGATTCGAACCCGGGTCCTCAACGCGCAGTCCCAGTGCTAACCACTGCTCCACATGCCGCCCCGACCTCTTCACTTATAATGTCTCCTTCCCGCAGCCCTTTTCCTGTTGCAGCCTGGTTCTCTGCTCCTCTCTTTTTTTAACTGTACAGGGATCTTTTCCTACCCCTCAATCCTCTTTAGGACTCTCACTTTGGGGCCTCTCTCTGTCCCCTCTATCCCTTCCCTGCCTGAGGCAATTCCCTACTATGGTGCTCCGTTTCTGATCACCTGACCCAGGTTTCCACACCGTTCTTCTGGCACTGGCGATTTGAGCCTGTTCAAAAGCTTTGAGGCCCATCGGGATTGAAGTTCCTATCCTCTGCTCTCAACTTGAAGGTAAGTTTGACTTTAAATACCGCCCAATAGAGAGGGTTCCCACATATTGAAGACATGAGCATCACTGAATTGGCTTTGGGATCAAGGCCCAATATGAATGTAGGTTTTCTCATTGGTTAACTGGATAACAACAAAACAACTTGCATTTATATAGAGCTTTTCAAGTAATAAAAAGTCACAAGGTTCTTCACAGAAGTCATTATAAAGCAAAATGCAAGACTGAGCCATGTCGGGAGAAAGTAGATCAGATGGCCAAAAGGTTGGTTAAAGAGGTGGGTTTTAAGAAGCTTCTCAGAAAAGAGGAAAGAACGTCAGAGAGGTTTAGGGAGGGAATTCCAAGGCTTCGAGCCCAGGCAACTAAAGGCATGGTCACCAATGGCAGAGTGATCAAAAACTGGGGATACTCAAGAGACCAGAATTAGATGAGCAAATACCTGAAATGGTTGAGAAATTTCCAGAGATTGGGAGGGGCATGGATTGATTTGAAAACAAGGACATGAATTTTAAAATCGAGCTACTGCTTGATCGGGAGCTAATACAGGTCAACAAGCACATGGGTGATGGATGAACGAGACTTGATGAAGATAAGGCAGAGTTTTGAATGACTTCAATATACGAAGGCAGAATGCGAGATTCCAGACAAGAATGGTCAAATTTAGAGATAACATAGGCATCAATGAGCGTGTCAGCAGCTGTTGAGTTGATAGGGATGGGCGATAAGCAGAATCATGGAATGATAAAGGAGACCATTCGGTACATCATGCCTATACTGGCACTTAAAGAGCTACCTAATTATGCCAATTGCCCTTCTCTTTCCCGTTAGCATTGTTAAATTTTCCTTTGCATGTATTAATCTCGATCCGTTTTGAGTATTGTCATTGATTCGGCTTTCACCACCCACAACTCATGACATGGAAAATAATTGTCTCATTTCCCCTTTGGTTCTTTTTCCAAAACACACTCGCCATCCACTGTTTAAAGCTCAACTCTGCGGAATGTTTTACAGTGTGGCATAATAAGATATCCATCATCAGGATTATACAGGGAGCTGCTGTAATCTGGAAATTTCTCTTCCACAAAAAAACATATGTTGGGGGTCAATTGACGGAGGTCGATTGATTGTAAGGGCATCGAGGAATGTGGAGAAAAGGTGGGTGAATACAGTTGAGGTACAGATCAGACATGACGTAATTGAATGGTGGAGCAATCTCAAGGGGCTGAGCGTGCAATGATGCACGCTGCTATGTGTCTCATGGCTCATTGCTTCGCCTTTTCCTTTCAAGTTCTATGAGCAGTGTTATCGAAACGGTTGATAGCCCGAATTTGAGATGAAGCTTTTGAGATAGTTACTGACCAGCTCTCTCGAGAACCGCCTTAACCACTGACGACTCGGTGCCGTTTTGAACTGCTCGGAATAGAGAGGGGACGAATTTTGCACCTTCGATCAAAACACGGGCATTGCTGTTGGCGCAGACACCAGGGATCTTGAAAGCGCCGCTTTCATCACTCATTGTTAATATCATGTGCGGCTGATCCTCTGTCGCTATCCTACTGCGGCTTATGGGCACTCCATCTGCAGAATGGACTGTGCCCAGTAAAACATGTTGGTCACAGATGCAACCGTTGCATTCTTCATTCACATGACCCACTGCACACACATGCTGGCAAACTGCAAGAAAAAATTTCCATTGCGTTTTATTAACATTGCTGTCCTCACCATCCCCACCCCCACCAGCCTCAAACTCCCCACTTTGTTCCCGAACAATCGGGTTTGAGTAAGTTGCTCCGTAACAATCACTGTTTAGGAAACAGGCATTTAAAAACTCATAACAAAAATAGAAAATACTTGACAATCTCAGCTGGTCTGACAGCATTTGTAGAGTGAGAAGGGAGCTAATGTTTTGAGTCTGGATGACTCTTTGTCGAAGCTGGAGAGAACTGGAAAGGGGGTCAGATCTATACTGTAGTTGGGGGGGGTGGGGGGGTGGGGGGGGGGGGGTAGTGGTGGGTCTGGATAGAGGGCCAGAGGGCGATTGACAAAGGGAATGTAAATGGTAGTGATCAAGGCTAAGAAGCTATGATGTGGAGATGCCGGTGTTGGACTGGGGTGGGCACAGTGAGAAGTCTGATAACACCAGGTTAAGGGTAAGGGGGAGAGCAGAGGTGTGGGAGATGGGTCGGGCATGGTTGAGAGCCCCGTTGACCACAGTGGCCCAGTGTCTGCGAGGGTTTCCTCCAGGTGCTCCGGTTTCCTCCCACAGTCCAAAACTGTGCAGGTTAGGTGGATTGGTTATGATAAATTGCCCCTTAGTGTCCGAAAAGGTTAGGTGGGGTTACTGGGTTATGTGGATAGGGTGGGGATGTGGGCCTAGGTAGGTATGGCAACTGCTCGGCCCAGGACCGCAAGAAACTTTAGAGAATCGTGACACCGCCCAGTCCATCACACGAACCTGCCTCCCATCCATTGACTCCATCTACACCTCCCGCTGCCTGGGGAAAGCGGGCAGCATAATCAAAGACCCCTCCCACCCGGCTTACTCACTCTTCCAACTTCTTCCATCGGGCAGGAGATACAGAAGTCTGAGAACACGCACGAACAGACTTAAAAACAGCTTCTTCCCCACTGTCACCAGACTCCTAAATCACCCTCTTATGGACTGACCTCATTAACACTACACCCTGTATGCTTCATCCGATGCCGGTGCTTATGTAGTTACATTGTATACCTTGCGTTGCCCTATTATGTATTTTCTTTTATTCCCTTTTCTTCCCATGTACTTAATGATCTGTTGAGCTGCTCGCAGAAAAATACTTTTCACTGTACCTTGGTACATGTGACAATAAACAAATCCAATCCAATCCAAGTACGTTTTGAAGCGTAGTCACCATTGTAAGAAATGGGGCAGCCAATTTGCACAGCAAGATCCCACAAACAGAAATGGGGGACCGACCAGATAATCTGTTCTTTCGTGAGGTTGGTTAATATTGAGAAGCCACGATGCCGCGGTTGGACGGGGCTGGGCACAGTAAGATGTCTTACAACACCAGGTTAAAGTCCAACAGGTTTGTTTGGAGTAACTAGCTTTTGGAGCACTGCTCCTTCCTCAGATGAATATTAAGAAGGGCACTAGACACTCCCATTCTTTTATGAAATAACAACCAGGGGGTCTTTTATTTATTTTTAAATTTAGAGTACCCAATTCTTTTTTTCCCAATTAAGGGGCAATTTAGCGTGACCAATACACCTAATCTGCACATCTGGATTGTGGGGTGAGAGCCACGCAGACACGGGAAGAATGTGCAAACTCCACACGGACAGTGACCCGGGGTCGGGATCGAACCCGGGTCGTTGGCTCCGTGAGGCAGCAGTGCTAACCACTGCGTCACCTCTAGGTGTGCTTTTATAACCACCGGGGAGGCAGAAGGGTTTAACTTTGGATCTGAAAGACCTCTAACAGTGCAGCACTCTTTTGATAATGGCACTGTGAGTGCTAGCCTGGATTAAAGGGCTCAAATCTCTGGAGAGGGGCTCAAACTCAATGACCTCTCTGGGTCAGAGGTGAGAGAGTGTACTAACAGCAGAGCCAAGGTTGATAGAAGAGGTTTGCCAAACGGTATTTGTGTGACAACCCTCCCCTTTTAATTAAGACAGCTGCCTGTTAAATCAAATAAGAAGGTGTTACCACTTTCAGGGAGTGTGAAAGTGCCCAGCTTTGTTTAAAATTAAATTACACCTCAGACGGAGGAGTAGATTGCAGACTCTAATTGCAGAGTAATTCAACTCCACAATAAACATGGTGTTCATTCCTGACAGTGATCTGGTTGGAAATGCATCTAATCCTGACAGCACTGAGAAGACTTCCGGCCTCCCCCTTTGTTTTAGTATCAAACAACCTGTGGGGGAAAAATGAATTCATATGTATTTCTAAGTTTCCATTGCTAATGATTACAAAGAAAAACTCAACAAAATGTACAGAAATCAGTGGAAAAACTTCAGGGCAAAACTCATTTTTAATTCTCTCTTGTCTTAGACTTTCTACTGCAGTCACAATCGCCTCCAACTCCTCCCAGTGCCGAACATGCTTTGCATCTCCCTCATCACCTCCATCAGGAGGAATTCACTGACCTTGGGGAGGGCGGTGAGGGAGCAGAGTGGTTTATAACCAAGAGGCCTCAGCTTGGAATTCTTTGGCAGGTGTTGCCAAATTCTTGGGGTGACGCACATCCCGCTTTTGAGGGTTCTGCACAATCCCAGCTGACAGGGGCAGGGGTTGCAGTACTTTGCATTTAGAGAATGGAATATTTCCAGGATGCAGATTGAAAATTCGGGTGGTAGCTTCCTCTCGCCTCAGAGTGAGAACATGGTGTGTTAAAGCCCCCAATCTAGAGATTTGAGCACAAAATCTGGTCCGATACTGTAGTGGAGTAATGCGGGAGAATGCTACACTCTCATTCAAATTTGATGTTAAATCAAGGCCTCATCCATTCTTTCAGATGCACATAAAAGATCCCATCCAGTGTTATTATTTAACCCTCATTGCAACAGCAACACACAGATTAAGTCAGCTGATTGACGATCTGCATTGGTTGGAATTATCTGCTCATTATCTCATTGCTGATTGTGGGATCTTGCAGTGCACAGATTTGCTGCCACATTTCCTACATGATGACAGTGACTATACTTCAAAAGGCACTTCAAATTGGCTGGAAAGAGCTTCGGGGCATCCTGAAGGATTGGAAAGACACTTTCTGGTCAGACCTCAGGAGACCCTATGCTGTACCTCATTCTGTATAAAGTTCTTTACCTGTACAAGGTGCCCTGCCACACTTTTGTACTTCAACCGTCCGTCCGACACAGGTCCGCCTTTCCGGGGTTCGGATGCAGCTTCGGCGGCGCAGAATGTGACCGTTCCCACACGTGACAGAACACTCGCTCCAGCGTCCCCAATCTGTCCAGTTAGCCTCTGGAAAATTAGATGGGGGATGGGACGAGGGGGGGGGGGGGGGGGGGAGTTAGCAGAATGAGTAAACTATTTTAAAACTGCAGGCTGCACAACAAAGTACATCAGGGAGTAAAGGGGGATGTGGCAGCAACATCAACTTGCATTTATATAGCATCTTCAATGTAGGAAAATATCTCAAGGTGCTTCACAGGAGGAATTATCAAACAGAATCTGACACATGAGCGACGTAAGGTGACCAAATGTTTGGTCAACTAGGTCATTTTTAAGGAGACTCTAAAGGAAGAGAGAAAGATCAGAATGTCATCAAGTCATTACAGCCCAGAGAGAGGCTATTCAGCCTATAGAGTCCATGCCAACTTTCTGTTGAACAGTCAAGTCAGTCCCATTCTTCTGCTCTGTCCCCGTAGCCCCGAAAGTTTATTTCCCTCAAGTTGCCATCAAATTTCCTTTTGCATTAATTGATTCTCTCCACTTACACCTGCAAACTCTAGGGTTGATGTCAGAAAGCACTTCTTCACACAGAGTATAGTGGACATGTACAGAAATCAGGAGAAAATCTTCAGGGTAAAGCTAATTTTTAATTCTCCCTCTGTTGCAGTCACAATTGCCCAGTGTGAAGGTTAGTCGTGTAGTTTCTCCACCTGCCTCGCCCCTCCCCTCCCTATCAAAAAAAGGCATTGAGGCTGGGAGTCAATTGGAAATTTTTTAAACTTTGATTTTTTAAATTAAAGGTATTCAAGAACATGGAACCAAAGCAGATAGATGGAGTTAAAATATAGAACAGCCATGACAGAACAGGTGTGAGGGACTGAATGGCGTCCTTGTTTCTAAGAGTCTCACGGGGCTGTTAGTCAGAGGACTGCGTTTTTTGCTTTCCCTCCTGCACCGATACAATGCTCCAAACAGATGGTGTGTTTAGCTCTTACCCAGGCATGGAGGAGTGCTACACCCACGTCGCTCGAGGGCTTTCCCCTTGCATCTCGGAAGCATGACAAAACGGAAACGCAAGTTGTTTGTGCAGGTGCGTTGTCGAGCTTGGATACCTGCTCCACCGCAAGCGGTTACTGAACACGAGCTCCATTCTGACCAGTCTGACCAATAGGCTTGAACTGAGAATGGAATTCACAAAGAGACAACGAGATAAACGCTTGCATATCCATACAAGGAGCCACGTATCATGGCGAGTTTCCCCATTGTAGTGTTCAATGTCTCTTGCGTTTGATAACGTGAGTCTGTACACCATCTACGCTCATTGCACTTGATTGGTGGTGACTGGGTATGGACTTAAAAATAAGGAAACAGTACAAAGGGCTAGAAGCCAGAGCAGAGCATGGAATATACACTTTAAAGCACTCTCAATCAAACTGGTTACACACAGAAACTTGTGACATCTTTGCATTGCTCTGACATACATAAAAATACAACATCCATCATGGCACATAGCTATAAAGGACCCTCCCCCCCCAAGCACAAAGTGTCATCTATGCATAGCACAGCTTTTACAAATCATGAATTAAAAAGTAGCATTTTTTTTTCCAGAGAGAACAAATATCTCCAAGGGAAGGAGCTGGGATTTTACAATCAACAGCCAGGCAAATAAAGAGAAGTGGAAGAAAGAAATTATGGAGCGAGGGATGTTGGTGAGAGCACCCAGATCAGGAGAGGTCCTACATACCTATAGGGCATTGGAATCGGATATGGTAATTGGAACAAATCCTGCCCTCTGGCTGCTCCTTGTTGATACACCAGAAGCCCTTGTTTGGACTGTAATGGACAACCTCTCCAGTTTCGTCGGCTTTCACCCATTCCGTCGTACGCGCTTCAATGGATGCTGGCCGTGCACAGACTCGCTCCCGGTAGTAGAAGCGGATAGCTTCCAACCGCTCAAAGTCACCATTCCCGCCAGGGTGGTCAATGTTGAACCAGGAGGTCCATTCTGTCACCTCTGTGCCCAAATAAAAGATGCCGATCATTAGAATCAGAAAAGACCTGCATTTATGCAGCACTTTCGCCACCACCAGATGCCTTAAAGTGCTTTACAGCCAATTAATTACTTTTGGAGTGTGGACACTTGTAAGAAATATGACAGCAATTTGCACAGGGCAATCTCCCACAATTAGCAGTGCGATAATGACCAGACAATCTGTTTCTATGATGTTGGTTGGGGGATAAATGTTGGCCAGGACACCCGAGAGAACTCGGCTTCGACATAGATCCATAGGATCTTTGACACCCACCTGATCGTGGGCTGAATTCTCTGTTTCCCCAGCCGCGTAGATCTCGATAGTGCATCATTCGATGGTGGCGAATTCTCTCTTCATGCTGCTTGTCAATGGGATTTCCCATTGAAGCCACCTTACGCCGGTGGGAAACCTGCGGGCGTGGTGCGCTACCAGCGGGAAAAGGGAATTCCCAACGGCGGGAGATTTCTGGCCAGGGTATACAAGGCCTCAATTTTAACATCTCATCAAGAACATGGCGCCTCCAGCAGTACTGCACGGGATTTTTATCCTCCCGTTACTGGAGTGGGACCCGGACCCAAGATTTTCTGACGTAGATGGAAGAATGCTACCAATGGAGCAACAGCTGACACAATATCAAACAACTGGCTAAATGTTGTCTAAATGCACGTCAGATTATGTTAGCGATTATCACCCCAGCCACAGAGTCAGACGTCTGTGGGCCCACGTCTCATTCCATAGCCCCTTAAACCAGGACAATGATCCGAGCTGGAGGTACTGCCTTTTGGATGAGAAATTAAACCAAGGCTCCCTCTGGTGTTCTAAGTCAATATAACACCATAAGATGAAGAACGGGGGACTTCTCCCTAGTGTTCTGGCCATGATTGTCCCCATCAAACACTCCCAGAGCAGGTACAGCATGGGGTTAGATACAGAGTAAAGCAACCTCTACACTGTCCCCATTAAACATTCCCAGGACAGGTACAGCACAGGGTTAGATACAGAGTAAAGCTCCCTCTGCACATCCCCATCAAACACTCCCAGGACAGGTACAGCACGGGGTTAGATACAGAGTAACGCTCCCTCTACACTGTCCGCATCAAACACTCCCAGGACAGGTACAGCACACGGTTAGATACAGAGTAAAGCTCCCTCTATACTGTCCCCATCAAACACTCCCAGGACAGGTACAGCACGGGGTTAGATACAGAGTAAAGCTCCCTCTACACTGTCCCCATCAAACACCCCCAGGACAGGTACAGCACGGGGTTAGATACAGAGTAAAGCTCCCTCTACACTGTCCCCATCAAACACCCCCAGGACAGGTACAGCACGGGGTTAGATACAGAGTAAAGCTCCCTCTATACTGTCCGCATCAAACACCCCCAGGACAGGTACAGCACGGGGTTAGATACAGAGTAAAGCAACCTCTACACTGTCCCCATTAAACATTCCCAGGACAGGTACAGCACAGGGTTAGATACAGAGTAAAGCTCCCTCTGCACATCCCCATCAAACACTCCCAGGACAGGTACAGCACGGGGTTAGATACAGAGTAACGCTCCCTCTACACTGTCCGCATCAAACACTCCCAGGACAGGTACAGCACACGGTTAGATACAGAGTAAAGCTCCCTCTATACTGTCCCCATCAAACACTCCCAGGACAGGTACAGCACGGGGTTAGATACAGAGTAAAGCTCCCTCTACACTGTCCCCATCAAACACCCCCAGGACAGGTACAGCACGGGGTTAGATACAGAGTAAAGCTCCCTCTACACTGTCCCCATCAAACACCCCCAGGACAGGTACAGCACGGGGTTAGATACAGAGTAAAGCTCCCTCTATACTGTCCGCATCAAACACCCCCAGGACAGGTACAGCACGGGGTTAGATACAGAGTAAAGCTCCCTCTATACTGTCCCCATCAAACACTCCCAGGACAGGTGCAGCATGGGGTTAGATGCAGAGTAAAGCTCCCTCTATACTGTCCCCATCAAACACCCCCAGGACAGGTACAGCACGGGGTTAGATACAGAGTAAAGCTCCCTCTATACTGTCCCCATCAAACACTCCCAGGACAGGTACAGCACGGGGTTAGATACAGAGTAAAGCTCCCTCTGCACATCCCCATCAAACACTCCCAGGACAGGTACAGCACGGGGTTAGATACAGAGTAACGCTCCCTCTACACTGTCCGCATCAAACACTCCCAGGACAGGTACAGCACACGGTTAGATACAGAGTAAAGCTCCCTCCACACTGTCCCCATCAAACACTCCCAGGACAGATGCAGCATGGGGTTAGATACAGAGTAAAGCTCCCTCTGCACATCCCCATCAGACACTCCCAGGGAAGGCCCAGAGCAGGTTAAATGTAACTATGTGTCAGGAATCATTTGGACATTTGAAGCGATTTTAGGATTTTCCTCCGCTGTCCCCACCCCCTCCATTTCCTACCAGACTTGTTTTTCTGGCATTGTAATGTCAGGTGTAGATTGTCTGAGATTCCCCAGTCAAATGGCTGGTCAATAATCACTGTGTTTAATACAAGTGCCCCGGCTGGGAGTCTATGGCTTCAGCAGAGCAAAATGAAAAGCAGAAGAAATAACAGGAAATGGAGGTCACTGAATGAGAACACTGCTCGGGTGATCACTGATTCCCTTTGGCGCTTTTTACCTTTAAAAGCAAGGGGCACGAGTGGAGGCTCAATGACCTATTTCTGCTGACGGGTGAGTGAACAGCTGGCATTATAGGAGCTGTCAATCAGTGGCATCTCCCAGGTTTATAGAGTGACTGCCTGCTGAACTCTCTCGCTCAAACTCCCAACATTCATGATTCAAAGCTTTACATTCCCCACTGACTACCTGCCCCCACTCCCTACCCACCCACCCAGCAACTCCCCAAATATTTTGATCAGAACGTAGCTGAGCAAAGAAGCTCAAAGTAAATCATGCCTATTGTCATGATACTTTTATCTGGATCCCTCAGGATATAATCCTGGGAGCTGGAAGCAGGGGCCGAATTTTAAATCTACTTCACACTGAGCAGTTAATGAGGGCAGCTCTTCAGCATTCTGACACTCACACCTTCTCTCGGCACGTCTTTGGTTTCTTTACTTGTCTCATTATCACTCCCTTTTGGTGTGGCACCATGAACCCTTTTGCTAGTTAACCTCTGCCACCCTCCACGCTATTGCAGATCTTCCCTTTTGTTCTTTGTCCCAGCTTTCCCATTCGCCTAGTGAAATCCTGACATTTCTCAGTTCTGATAACAAGTCCGGGGGCCTGGAAGTCGGATTCTCTCTCCACAGATGAGTATTTCCAGAGATTTCAGTTTTAATTTCAGATTTCTAGCATCCGCAGTATTTTGATTTACGTTTGTTTAAGTTAAAGCCAATGGTTAACTCCCCACTCCACTCCTGCCCAGCTTTCTTGTTTTATCTGTTGGTTTTGGCAGGTGAGGAGGAGGCCCACAGGCAGGATCTCAATCATAGAATCACAGAATTTACAGTGTACAAGGAGGCCATTCAACCCATTGAGTCTGCACCGACCCTTGGAAAGAGCACCCCACTTAAGCCTCTACCCTATCCCCGTAACCCTGTATCCCCACCTAACCTTTTTGGACACTAAGGGCAACTTAGCATGGGCAATCCACCTAACCTGCACATCTTTGGACTGTGGGAGGAAACCGGATCACTCGGAGGAAACCCACGCACATACGGGAAGAACGTGCCGACTCCGCACAGACAGAGACCCAAGCTGGGAATTGAACCTGGGACCCTGGAGCTGTGAAGCAACTGTGCTAACCACTATGCTACCGCGCTGCCCAATAGAATGTCAAGACGGGCCCCAACTGTGTGTTCCCTTTACCTGTGTTCAGTAGCTGTATCTCATTGTAAACTGGTTTCCGATTCCTCCGAACTTGTTTCCATTTCTGGATTCCGGACTCATTCTTTTCAGCGGCTGTGGACGCTGTGAATGGAAATAGATGATTTCAAAGGGAAGTGATTAAAAGAAAATACCAATGACACAAAGGGACCACCCAATCAACTGCCTTCTTCAAAATCCAAAGAAATGCTTGTCATGCAGTCAGTGTTTGTGACCGTAACATATTCTGAGCTCTGTTAAAGTAGGAAGGGGAATCTTTTAAATTCTGATACAATGTGGAGTGAGATTTATTGTGTATATAACCCCGTTTTGTACCTGTCCTGGGAGTGTTTGATGGGGGATAGTGTAAAGGGAGCTTTACGCTGTATCTAACCCCGTGCTGTACCTGTCCTGGGAGTGTTTGATGGGGTCAATGTAGAGGGAGCTTGACTGTGTACCTAACCCCATGCTGTACCTGTCCTGGGAGTGTTTGATGGGGACAGTGTAGAGAGAGCTTTACTCTGTATCTAACCCTGTGCTGTATCTGCCCTGGGAGTGTTTGATGGGGACAGTGTAGAGGGAGCTTTACTCTGTATCTAACCCCATGTTGTACCTGTCCAGGGAATGTTTGATGGGGATGGTGTAGAGCAGTGATAGGCAACCTAGGCTGGTGAGTGCCCCTCCTTCATCTCAGTGGGCCACAAGATTGAAATCGAGCAAGTTCACTAACCATGACCCCATGAAAATGGTCGCATACATTTAATACACACGCCAAATAGTTCTTAATGAGTTATAGAAAATACTTAATCATTTATATATAGAACTGTCAACTTCAAACGGTAGAAACAAAATAAATATTAACGCTATGATTGGACACAGAGGTAGCACATTGCTCTCACAATGTTGTGAGCAATCAGCACACACCTCACTTCCCTTGACCTTGCTTTACGTTCAAATCACTTTAATCATACTGTTAGGAAAAAAACTCTGCGGACGGAAACCGACGGAATGTGACAACTCTGTGCGTGGGGAACAGTCAACAAAATGTCTCGTGGCCGCACTCAGAAACCTGATGGGCTGTATGTGGTCCCTGGGCCGCAGGTTGCCCACCATTGGTGTAGCACAAGCTTTACTCTGTATCTAATCCCGTGCTGCGCCTGTCACACTTTTAATAGCACCTGTTGTCACATGGGCACTGTGCAGCTGCAAGACCAGAAAGAACAGGAGCAGTTCCAGCCCTTCTGGAATTGCGATGAAGCACATTGGAAGATCGTCAGCTATCGAGTGGAGAAATATTTAAAGACCTGGACTATTTAAAACCAGTGAGTTAAGGATTCAGTTACAAGTCAGAATGAGTGGAATAATGGAATCTTAAGAGCGTGGTATTCATTGTGTGCATGCCAGCTCTTTGAAAGAGAGATCCAATTAGTTCTATTTTTCCTGCTCTTTGCCCTGCAAAATTTCCACTTCAAATATTTACCCAGCTCCTTTTCGAAAGTTACAATTTGGTCTGCTTCCACCAACTTTCGGACAGCGCCTTCCAGATCACTGCGTAAAAAATAAAATTCTCTTCATGTTCCCTCTGGTTCTATTGTCAATCATCTTAAATCTTGTGTCCTCTGGATAAGACCTTCCTGATTTTGAACACCTCTATTAAATCTTCCTTTAACCTGTCTACTCTAAGGAGAACAATCCCAGATTCTCCTATTTCTCTGCTGAATGTTGAGTAGCCGCTGACTGCCAGGAACACTGTCCGCTTCTCTTAAACCAAAGTTATTTGTTTGTGATGATCTGACGATCTGATGATCGAGTGGCACGGTAGCACAGTAGTTAGCACTGTTGCTTCACAGCTCCAGGATCCCAGGCTTGATTCCCGGCTTGGGTCACTGTCTGTGTGGAGTCTGCACGTGCTCCCCGTGTCTGCGTGGGTTTCCTCCAGGTGCTCCGGTTTCTTCCCACAGTCCAAAGATGTGCAGGTTAGGTGGATTGCCCATGCTAAGTTGCCCTTAGAGTCCAAAAAGGTTAGGTGGGGATACAGGTTTACGGGAATAGGGTAGAGGTGCGGGCTTAAGTGGGGTCCTCTTTCCAAGGGCCGAATGGCCTCCTGCACTGTAAATTCTAGGATTCTGAACACAATGTTCGCATTTTGTTGCATTACTTTTTAAAAATAAATTTAGAGTACCCAATTCATTTTTTCCAATTAAGGGACAATTTAGCGTGGCCAATCCACCTACCCTGCACATCTTTGGGTTGTGGGGGTGAAACCCACGCAAACACGAGGCGAATGTGCAAACTCCACACGGACAGTGACCCAGAGCCGGGATCGAACCTGGGACCTCGGCGCCATGAGGCAGCAATTCTAACCGCTGCAACACCGCGCTGCCCTATTTTGGTGCATTACTTAACCTGAATTGGATGATTAGATATTTTTACCATGAGAAATGGTTTTGAATGAATAGGAAGAGACTATGAATGAACACCAGATCATCTCGAAAATGAATCTGTGGCCTGAGCCATATTTTGATGAAGTAACTCTCGGAATGTGGGAGGTCGCAGCAAGGCCAAAATTTCATAGCATCTTAGGATAGTACAGCACAGAGAGAGTCCATTAGGCCGATCAAGTTTGTGTCGGCTTTTAAAGGCCATTTGTATCCCTTCCTTGCTCTTCCCCTTCACCCCCTTAATTTGTTTCTCCTTTTAACGGTTATCCAATTCCCTTCATTGAAGGTTATCATTGCATCTGTATCCACCCCCCCCCCCTCTTTGTATCCAGCACCGCCCCCCCCCCCCCCCCCCCCCGCCCCCCGCAATCAGCCGGTGCATTCCAATTCCATACAGAGGGACTTGAGACTGGAAATCGCAGAGGCACTTGCCATAAATTTTCAGGATGCCTTAGGCTCAGGGGTGGTGCCAGGGGAAGCGTTGCCCACTTGTTCGAAAAAAGGGTACAACGATAAGTCCAGCAACTGCAGGCCAGTCACTTACACTTCAGTGGTGGGGACACGTCTTGGAACAATAATTCGGGACAAAATTAATAGACACATCGATAAATGAGGGTTAAACAAGGAAAGCCAGCATGGATTTCTTAAGGTTGAATCTGGTTTAACTAGCTTGCTGGAGTTTGTTTGAAGAGGTGACAGGGAGGGTTGACGAGGGCAATGCAGTCGATGTGGTGTACATGGATGTTCAAGACGCATTCGATACAGTGCCGCACAACAGACTTGTGAACAGAATTATAGCTCACGGAATAAAAGGGACAGTACCAACTTGACAAAATTGACTGAGTGACAGGAAACAGAGAGTAGTGGTTAATTGATATTTTTCAGGCTGGTTTATAACTGGGGGTTCCCCAGGGGACGGTGTTCTGACCCTTATTTTTTGTGATATATATTAATGATTGCGACCTTGGTGTACTGTGCACAATTTTAAATGATATGAAACTTGGGAAGTAGTATGAACTGTGAGGAAGATATTGCAGAACTTCAAAAGGACAATAGTTGAATAGGCAGACAGGTGCAATTGTGCCTGTTCCAGGGATCAGACCTGGAGGTGCCTGCCCATGTGAGGTGGGATGGGGTGCGGGGGTGTTCTCTGATGAGACCCTGGATTGCAACAAAGTCCCGTTCGATAGCATGGTCTTTCTCGGTGCTGTGAGCACCGGGAAACCCCCGACTAAACACACTTGACACGGGACTCTGTTGCAATTCGGTTAGATCGCGCCCTACGGGCTGACTGACCTCCCTCTGTGCGATAACAACTCTGTGATTCAATTGTTACATTTAATTTTTTTTCCCCTCATGTCGCCAATTCTTTTCCAATTAAGGGGAAATTTAGCGTGGCCAATCCACCTACCATTCACATCTTTGGGGAGAATGTGCAAACTCCACGCGGACAGTGACCCAGGGCCGGGATCGACCCCGGGTCCGCTTTTGCCAATCGCCTTCAATCTGTGCCCTCTGGTTATCAGCCCTTCAGCCATTTTCTGAGAAGGTGGAGTTCGGCCTCCTTGAACTTCTACAATTCATAGAATCACAGAATTTACAGTGCAGAAGGAGGCCATTCAGCCCATCGAGTCTGCACTGGCTCTTGGAAAGAGCACCCTACCCAAGTCCACACGTCCACCCTTTCCCCGTAACCCAGTAACCCCATTTAACCTTTTTGGACACTAAGGGCAATTTAGCATGTCCAATCCACCTAACCTGCACGTCTTTGGACTGTGGGAGGAAACCGGAGCACCCGGAGGAAACCCACACCGACATGGGAAGAACGTGCAGACTCCGCACAGACAGTGACCGAAGCCGGGAATCGAACCTGGGACCCTGGAGCTGTGCTACCCACCGTGCTACCGTGCCGCCCAATTCTCTGTCGTGAATTGTGTGCTTGCACGGCCTCCCTAGTCAACCACGTGAGTCTGGGACTGAAGTCACTTATAGGATCTTCCTGGATAAGGGCAGCAGGTTTCTTCTCTGAAAGAGGGTATTTGTGAACCAGTTGGAGTATGTATGAGAATCACAGTCACTTTTACTGATTCCAGCTTTTTATTTTCTCTTCTCCTGTGATCCCATCCCAAAGGAGGTTTGTCATCTCTTTAAATGGGTGAGGGCTGGCGGGGAGGCCAACTCACCATCTAAAGATTTCTGGCCTGTCCAAGCAGGTAGTCAGACCCCAGGATTGAAGGAACACCCACCGTCCCATCTCCATTGCCATGTGACATCTGCCTGTCCTCTCTTCTGCCTTTATAAGGAATGGCTTTAGCTTCCCAGTAACTTCACCAGAACACAAAACTATTTTTTTTTGCAAAAGGCACACAGTTCCCCACCCCTGCCACTTAAGAGTGAATTGTGCTCGTGTGAGGGTGATTAACCTGTAGTGTTAATGTAAGCCTACCTGTGACAATAATAAAGATTATATTATATACACTGATATGACATGGTCACACCATGAGAGTACACCACCGTATAATGAGGATGTTCCTTCTGAGTAAATGACCTTCGCCAATTTGGTACCAGCTTCGCTCTGACTTGTAGCTGTTTTTAAATAGTAGCCAGTGCTCAGTATAAACAACCTCCACAGTACTCAGAGCGGATTAAGGGTTTCAACGCATGAAAAAAAGGTATAAGAGAAAGACTTGCACTGATATTGCATCTTTGATGACCTCAGGATGCACCGAAGGATTTTTCAGCTAATTTAAGATTTGAAGTGTAGTCACTGGTGTAACTAGATGAGGTTCTTACTTTCGGTTTAGCTCAATCGGCTGTGAATTAATGATTAAACATGGCCCTTTCTGCCAAAATAAACAAAGTTTAACTTCAAATTTGAAATGAACATCAATAAAAATGGCTAATAGTTGTCACCTTTTGATTGATATGACCGACTGCCTATTTTAAACACTGGCAGATTAAGACTGGCGTTACCACACAAGAAGGTTAACCTTAAAAGAGATGTCAAAACTGGCTGAGAACTACTGTGCAAAATCCCCCTTCCTGAACGTAAATGTTCTGAGTGCTCAGGGACCCTTGACAGTAGCATACAGATCGAGTCGAACGATGAATAATCTATATTCAAGACTGAGGCTCTGAGGACCCAGGTTCGAATCCCGGCTCTGGGTCACTGGCTGTGTGGAGTTTGCACATTCTTCCCGTGTCTGCGTGGGTTTCACCCTCCACAACGCAAAAGATGTGTAGAGTAGGTGGATTGGCCACGCTAAATTGCCCCTTAATTGGAATAAAAAATAATTGGGTACTCTAAATTTATCTTAAAAATAATCCGTATTCATTGTCTCATTGCTGTTTGTGTGATCTTGCTGTGTGAAAATTTGCCACTGCGTTTCCTGCTTTGCAACAGTGACTGAATCTGAAAAATTACTTCATTGGCTGTAAAATGCTGTGAGGGATCCGGAGGTAGTGAGAGATGCTGTGGAATTGCAAATTTCTATGCATTCTTTACAAGAAATCAGGGAAAACTGGAAACACACTGTAGGCTGAGAGAGACAGTGGGTGAAATTCTCCACTCCCCATCACTGAGATCTGGGGCTGGATTCTCCGATTCTGGGGCTATGTCCCCACGCCGGTGGCGTTTTACGGCAGCAAAAATGGCCGATTATCCGTTATGAAGGACGGCAGAGTAGAGCACCCAGCTGCCGATACACCCTGGAGAGTTGCCGGATCCGTGGCCGCGCATGCGCAGGGCGGCGGCTGCACCGTGCTATATGGTGTACGCAGCCCGCGAAATAGTCCCCCCCCCTTTGGCCGGCTCGCGCACCCCAGACCATCCCACCACAGTGCCCCCAGCCCTGAAAAATGTTCCCCATGCCCGTTGATCGGCCCTCCCCCGACCGTGTCGGTGCTGGACTGAGTCCGCAGCTGCCACGCCGAGTTCCCGATGGATGAGACCATGAGAGACCCATGCCATCAGAAACTCGGCCGGTCGGGTGCGGAGCATCGGGGGGCGGGCCTCAGACAATGTCCTGAGGCTGTCGATATGGCGAGCGGCATACTCTCCGAGTACACTGCTTTGGAGGGGGCAGAGCATTGGAAAAGTGTCGCTGCCCCCAATTCTGTCATAAACTTGGATTCTCCGACAGATCGCCAAACGTGATTTCGGCGTCGGTGAACGGAGGATCCAGCCCCTGGAATCCCGCTCGGGTGGTGAATCCCACGTTGGCACAAAGACGGGATTGGCACTGGGCAGCAGACCCGTCCCCGTCCCGCCGACCATAACGGGCTTCCTCCGTCCGTTCACACCAGCTGAATTTTCTGGTCCCGCTTCAGTGAATGGAGTTTTGGCTGAGCGCCAAATTCTCTGTTCTCGCAGGCAGCGGTGGCGGGGTGAACACAGATCGGAGAATCCCGGTCCAAATTAGTCTCTGAACCAGCGGGTCCCGCCCAGTGACTTTTCGTGAAACATGAAGAGGCCTCCGGATCCCCCAGAAAATGACTCGGCCTCGCCGGGCCTGACTAGGGGTGCCACGAGGCTGGTAAACTTCCTGAGAGGCCTCTCGTGAGATTTACCGGCCTCATCACGCCTTGTGACATCTGACGAGACCTTGCGAGGCGTGGCGATCTGGATCCTGTCCATTGAGGTCGGGGCCTGGATTTGCATATTCCACTGAGCAGTTAGTCTCTCTCGAATATGTCTAAGCAGGACCTTCCCAGCGCCCGGGACATAACGGCTTTGCCTCGGAGACCCCGAGAGGGCGCCGTTTAGCACTGGTTTCCACAAAAGTGGATCAGGCACACCTGGCACCCTGGCAGTGCCACCAGGACAGACTGGCAGTGTTACCTGGCACCCTGGCAGTTCCCCTGCCAGCCTGGCAGTGCCAAGGTGCCCAGATGGAATCATGCCCATGTCGGTGATCGGGGTACCCTGCCTTTATGAGGTGGAGGCCGGGGGACTTGACCCCCTTATTGGTGAGTTAGGATGTTGGGGGGGGGGAGGGGATCCGGAGGCCACAGTGGGGTGTCTGGTGGCGCTCCAACCTCTTCCTGCACTGGTGACCGGAGCTCGTTAGTGCAGGAAACAGGAGTAAGTGGATCCTCGGCGGAGGCGTTCCTCGTCAAGGCCCAGAAATGAAGCAGAGTCCCGTTTCGCAACGGCACTGGAAACATTCGACTAAATACATTCGACACGGGTCTCTGTTTCATTTCCATTAAATCGCGCCCCAACTGTAATTTCGGACGGGAAAACCGGTGAGAATCCCACCAGTTGTTCCGGCGTGATTCCCATCGCAATCCACCCACAATCCGTCGCCTGCTGCCGGTAGCGGGTTTCCCGATCTGGCAGAGAATTGAGCATCAGCTCAAAAACGAGGGCGTGAACCAGATTGCATCGGATGCCACGGACATACATCATCGCGCTCTGTTCGACGCCTGGCACGTAGGGGCTCTCCTGCTATTCTTCGGGAACAGCGGGAGGCGCGCTGGGTGCAACAGGGTATTAGAATCACGCCTGAACTGTTTTCCTGTTTTCATTTCACAAAATGTGAACCAGTAACTTGCTGCGAAAATGTTCAGAGACTGACTCCGTCCCATGGAAAATAGAACCTCAAACATTTGCATATCTCTTTCCCTTTAGTAGTCAGCTGTGGCTCAATGAGCAAGACCTTTGCCTTGGAATCAAAGAGATTGTGGGGTTCAAGCCCCACTCCGCACACTTTGAGCACAGGATTCACATTGACACTCCCAGTGCTGCACTGTAGGGGGTGCTGTCTTTTAGACGAGATGTTAACCCCGATGCCCTGCCTGCCCTCTCAGGTGGATCCCGCTGCACTATTTGAAAAAAGCAGGGGGAGTTCTCCCCGGTGTACTGGCTAATACGTATTCCTAAACCACAATAGATTAAAATAGATGATTTGGTCACTATTATGTTTGTTTGCTGTGCGCAGATTGGCAGTAGATTTATACAAGTGACTACACTTAAAAAGTACGTCAATGGCTGCACAACCCAAATTGTACCTGCTCCCAACCTTCATGCATAATTTCTCATTCGTACTTTGCCCTTTTAAATTCATCTAATTGTGATCAACTCAAAGAATTACCCTTATTATTTCCTCAATCAATAGAGTCCATTTTTTGATGGTGCCACTGTCAGATGTCAGTCCAGCTCTGTTTGTTATCTCTCATTTAGCCCTTGGCCATACTTCTACAAAGTAGCATAAGGCATGAAAGCATAGTGGTTAGCACTGTGGCTTCACAGCGCCAAGGACCCCGGTTCGATTCCTGGCTTGGGTCACTGTGTGGAGTCTGCACGTTCCCCCCGTGTCTGCGTGGGTTTCTTCCAGGTGCTCGGTTTCCTCCCACAAGTCCCGAAAGACGTGCTTGTTAGGTCAATTGGACATTCTGAATTCTCCCTCTGTGTACCCGAACAGGCGCCGGAGTGTGGCGACTAGGAGATTTTCACAGTTACTTCATTGCAGTGTTAATGTAAGCCTACTTGTGACACTAATAAAGATGATTATTATTATAAGGTGCACACAAGGACTTGTTACTTTAGACCCAATCCTGCTGAGAGTTCCACTGGTATCATCAGCCACCTTACGCCCAGCTATTTGACTCTGTGTGTGTGTGGGGGGGGGGGGGGGGGAGATATTTTCAGCACTGACTACCTCACCTAGCCCAGGGTCACTGTTGCAGCGCACCCCCTTCACAAAGCTAACTCAGGGGCAGCCTGGAGAATGGATGAGAAACCTCCTAGATATGTTTACCTCCTCCCAGGATATCTACCTCCTCAGCAACAGGACCAACCCCAATTCAAACATCCGCTGTCCTTATCGAAGGACAGTAAGAAGTCTTAGAACACCAGGTTAAAGTCCAACAGGTTTGTTTCAAATCACTAGCTTTTGGAGCACTGCTCCTTCCTCAGGTGAGGTGCTCACACCTGAGTAAGGAGCAGTGCTCCGAAAGCTAGTGATTCGAAACAAACCTGTTGGACTTCAGCCTGGTGTTGTAAGACTTCTTGCTGTGCTCACATCAAGGCTCACCCAAGGAGACGAAGGACTGCTGGACTTTCAGAATCAGGCTTGGCTATCAGGGTTGGAGGGGAAAATGATGTGACCCCCACCAGGACAGGGAACTGGGCCAAGGAATGACAGAGGAAGAGATCAGCATCGAAAACATTATTGATTAAACATAGGAAACTGGAGCACCAGAACAAATCTCGCCTGTGAGGATAAAACAATAATAATATGCCCCCCCCCCCCCCCCCTCTTGACTTTGCAGTCGGTCCACTATCGAGGATGCCTCCTTGAAGGGCCAATCGGTGGGGAGCAACCGGGAAACTTAATCACTTGACATGTTGTGTTTTAAAGTTTCCTACCTTGAGCTGAAGCACACTGCTGCTCCAAGGCAAGGAGGGCGAGCAGGAAGGAAACTCTCCCCAGTTGCATCCTCGCCTGTCCAAATCCCTCACACGCTGCTGTCCTGGGTTTTGGATGTTGATTTTCCGATCAAAGAAACAAAAGCAGAGAACTTTTCAAAGTGAGGTGCAGATTGATGGTGCCAGTGTCGTAGCCGAGGCTGCTGAAGCTCAATATGCAGAGCAGATCTGCACAGCTCACTCGCCTTTATTTATATCCCTGTGTCTAGTTCACTTGATTGGTCCGGGTTTTCAATCCACATTCCTGACCCTGGGCATGTGGAGGAGGATGTGGGGAGGTGCGAAGTTGCTTTGATTCTGTCTTGCAATCTGACGAGAAACCCAAGGGGCGGGGGGGGGGGGGGGGGGTCCCCTCTTTTCTGGATTAAATAAATATTAGAGAAAAAAACTAAGTTCCCCTTTAACACCTGATATGTGAGCCAACCCTTTGCAAATACAACACTCGGAGACAAGTTCGACAGACTTCTTGCAAACTGGCTTAACTCCAACTTTGCCCCCAAAGATGCTGTGTGCCTGCCAATGGCACAAGTTGGTTTATGGTCGCCGTAAAGTTATTTGATTGGGAAACTAGACAGAATTCCAAAGGGGTGCTGGATCTGGGGTAGATGTTTACCCCCCTCCCCCACCCACCTGTCCCTCAAAGACTGCCAGGTGAACCAGATGTGAACTTGAGGTATGCATCCATTCCCTGGACACTTAATAATAATAATCTTTATTAGTGTCACAAGTAGGCTTACATTAACACTGCAATGGAGTTCCTGTGTAAATCCCCTAGCCGCCACACTCCGGTGCCTGTTTGGGTACGCGGAGGGAGAATTCAGAGTGTCCAATTCACATAACAAGCACGTCCTTCGGGACTCTGGGAGGAAATCGGAGCACCCGGAGGAAACCCACGCAGACACGGGGAGAACGTGCAGACTTCGCACAGACAGTGACCCAAGCCGGGAATTGAACCAAAGTCTCTGGCGCTGTGAAGCAACAGTGCTAACCACTGTGCTATCGTGCCACCCAAGTGTTAACTGTTGGCATGTTATTCGGCCATGAAGGCCTAAGCTTTGGTAACCCCTGAGTTAGATTTTTTTCCCCCCGCAGGTCAAGCCCCACTCCGGGGCACCTAAGGCGTGCTAACAGTCCCAGTACAAGACTGACGGGGTGCTGCGTCGTCAGAGGTGCCACCCTGAGGGTGCGACATTAAACAGGGAAGACCTCATCCACCCTCTCAGCTGGACATGAAAGATGTCACAGCACTAACCTGGAGAAGAAGAGAAAGGCAGTTCCCTCCAATGCGCTGGCCTCAATCAATGTCACTAAAAAGAGATTATCATAATTGATTGTATTGTTGTACGTGGGAGCTTGCTGTACACTAATTGGCTGCTGCATTTACTATACAAAACAATGATTACTCTTCAAAAGATACTTCATTAGTTACATATCTCACATTTGAATCTAGCCTCCTCTGCGTTTTCCTTCTTTTTCACTTCATTTATCGTTACAAAGCGATTCAAACTGGAATGATGATGGACTCAGTATTAGCGCTGTAGACACACTGAAGGCCTGTAAGGCATTATACAAATACAGGCATTTCTTTAATTTTTAAAATTTAATTTCTGTTTTTTAAATAAATTTGGAGTACCCAATTCATTTTTTCCAATTAAGGGGCAATTTAGCGTGGCCAATCCACCTACCCTGCACATCTTTGGGTTGTGGGGTTGAAACCTACGCAAACATGGGGAGAATGTGCAAACTCCACACGGACAGTGACCCAGAGCCGGGATCGAACCTGGGACCTCGGCACCATGAGGCAGTAGAGCTAACCCACTGTGCCACCGTGCTGCCAGACATTTCTTTAATGTCAGTCGCTAAAGACCAGTCAGTTTGTATTTGATGCTTTGAGGTTTTTTCAATGCCGAAGTAAAAAATGCCACTTATTCCAATCTTTGCGTAAGAATTAAAGAAGTTTTTATCAAAGTTTTTTTAACATATTATACACTAGACAAGCAGTGAGGGTAACAGTGCCGATTACAATGTACATGTCCATTTCCTTTCCCCCAGTCCCCCCTCCCCTCCTCCCTCTTGGTCCCTCCCCATCTCCCTACCCCCTTCACCCATTGTTTCGGGGTCCTTTCCTGGGCCCTTCACTGTACAATGGGTAGTTATCTGTAATTTACAAGTGGGTGGTCCTCTCCCTTCCCCCCCTTTTGTTGTTGGGCCTCCCCCCCCCACTCGTCTTCCCTTGGGGGTTCCTTTTCTTGTGTTCGTGTTATAGACGCTCTAGCCTCTGTGTCGATTGTTTTCTGGCCTCCTCTTATTTTTCCGGTAGCCTCCCCTGCCCCCTCTCCCCCCTCCCTTTCCTGTCTGTTCCCTGTGATCCCATTGGATCCCGCTGACCCCCTTCCCCCATTCTACTGGCTGTTGGCTTCAAACGGGTCTTAGAAGAAGTTGGTTAATGGCCTTCACATTTTGTGGGAACCATCCTCTGATCCTTGAATGGTGACCTTGATCTTCTCCAGGTAAAGAAATTCTGATAGGTCTGCCAGCCAGTCTGTAGCTGTGGGTGGTGGTGCTGATTGCCAGCTGAGCAGGATTCTCCGATGGACGATTAGAGAAGCAAAGGCTAGGGCATCGGCCCTCTTCCCCATGAGTAGTTCTGGCTGGTCCGATACCCCGGAGACTGCCACTTTGGGGCACGGCTCCACCCTCACCCCCACAACCTTGGACATTGCCTCAAAGAAGGCTATCCAGAAGCCAGCAAGTCTGGGGCATGCCCAAAACATGTGGGCGTGGTTGGCCGGGCCCCTCTGGCACCGTTCACATTTGTCCTCCACCTCCGGGAAGAACCTGCTCATTCGGGTTCTGGTCAGGTGCGCTCTGTGCACCACATTCAGCTGCATAAGGCCTTGCGCAAGTGGAGGTGGTCCTGTTCAGTGCTTCGCTCCAGAATCCCCACCCTATTTCCATCCCTAGCTCTTCCTCCTATTTTTCCCAAGTTTTGTTCAGTCGGGAGTGCGTCCTTTCTAAACGTTGTCTGTTCAAGTCCCTGCTTGAGAATATTTTCAATTCTGAATATTTTTGGGGGCTTAAAATTTGTGGCTGTTCCCATGGAGGTTTGACAGGATTCTGTCAGAATGGGCAGAAATCGGGCCGGATCTGCAACGACCACCACCACCACCCGGGGAGTGGGGGAGGGAGGGACTGGTGGGGGGAGCCTCCTCCCTCCCCAATACCTCCTCTCTTATGAATCTAAAGGGTTGGACATGGTGACAGGAAGTGTGATTGGGCAAGACTCAGCCCAAGATTTGTGTGGATGCCTGAAGGAGCAGTCCATCTTCTCCACGGCCCAGTTCCTCACTCACACTGGGTTGTGCTAGGCAGGAAAAGTCCTGCTACCTCTCGTCCAGACTTACTGGCAAGAAGAGCAATTGGGTCCCACTGGCTTTGGGCCAGGTGTACTTCCCGCCTGTTATGGAAATCCCACGTGATCAGCTCCCAGGTAGGAAACCTGCAGATTTTAGCTGCCCAGGAGTAATCATGGGAAAGATGCTTTTAGGTGACAGTGATCATAACATGATAGAATTTCATGTTCAGTTTGAAGGGAAGAACTGTGAGCCTAAGACAAGTGTTTTAAACCTAAATAAGGGTATGAAGACAGAGCTAGCTGAAGTGAACTATGAAGCTAAGTTTAAGTTAAGTCAATCAGGATGCCATGGTAGAGTTTTAAGGAGATATTTAATAGCTCTAAAGCAAAGAGTTAGGCCAATGGGAAACAACGGCTGTTTGGGAAGGCTGCATCATCTGTGGATAAATAAGTGCGTTAAGGATAGTATCAAGTTGAAAGAAACACTGGACAAGTCTGCAAAGATCAGTGGTGGGTCAGAAGATTGAACAGATTTTAAGAACCCGCAAATAATTACTTAAAAATGGGAGAAATTAGTGTATGAAAGAAAACTAGCTAGTAACATAAAACAGATTCTGAGCATTTCTACAAGTATTTAAATATGTAAAGAGAAACTAAAGCTAGTGTTGGTCTTCTGGAGAGCGAGTCTGGGGAATTAATGGAAAACAATGAAATGGCAGAGGCGATGAACAGGCATTTTGTGTCTTCACTGTAGAGTCATGCAATCTATGGCACGGAGACAGACCCTTCGCCCCAAACTGGTCCATGCCAACCAAAATGCCCATCTAAGCTAACCCCATTTGCCTGCATTTGGCCTATATCCCTCGAAACCTTCCCTATCCATGTATCTGTCCAAATGTCCAAATAGGGGCTGTTTAGCACAGGGCTAAATCGCTGGCTTTGAAAGCAGACCAAGGCAGGCCAGCAGCACGGTTCAATTCCCGTAACAGCCTCCCCGAACAGGCGCCGGAATGTGGCGACTAGGGGCTTTTCACAGTAACTTCATTTGAAGCCTACTTGTGACAATAAGCGATTTTCATTTCATTTCATTTTTCAAATGCCTATGGCTTAGAAAAATTCCCAAAGGTATTTGAAAATCAAGATATGAAAAGAAGGGAGGAACTTAACACAATCATCATCACCAGGGAAAATATGCTGAGGAAAGTATTACACCTAAAGACAGGCAAGTGGCCAGCCCTACATCCTAGGGTCTTAAAATGAGTGGCTGAAGAGATAGTAGAGGTATTGGCTATAATCTCTTAAAATTCCTTAGATTCTGGGTTTGGAAATAGCAAATATATACTTTTATTCAAGAAAGGAGGGAGACAGAAAGCAGGAAACTTTAGGCCAGATAGCCTAACTAGTGTCACAGAGAAATTGCTGGAATCCATTGTTAAGGAAGTTATAGCTTGATACCTGGAAAATTATAACGTGATCGGGCAGAGTCAACATGGTTTTGTGAAAGATAAATTACGTTTATTCAATTTGTTAGAGTTCTTTGAGGAAGTAACATGGATAAAGGGGAACCTGTAGATGTAATGTATTTTGATTTACAAAATGCATTTAATAAGGTGCCACATTAAAGGTTACTTTCGCAAGGTAAGAACACATGGTGTGAGGGGTAACATATTAGCATGGATACAGGATTGATCAGCTAACAGGGATTAGAAAATAGGGATTAATGTTTTTTTTTCCAGGTTGGCAAACAGTAACTAGCGAGTGCCACAGGGATCAGCTTTGGGGTTTCATATCAATGACTTGGATGAAGGGACCAAATGTATTGTCGCTACCTTTGCTGATGACACCAAGATAGGTAGGAGAGTAAGTTGTCAAGAGGAGGATAGAGTCCTCAAAGGGATCGAGACAGGTTAAGTGAGTGGCAAATAAATTGTGGGTGGAGTACAATGTGGGAAACTGTGAACTTATCCACTTTGGCAGAAAAAAGTAGAAAAGCTATTTACTGTTTAAATGGAGAGAGATCACAAAACTCAGTGGTACAGAGGGATCTGGATGTCCTGGTTCATGAACCACAAAATGTTAGTATACAGGTGCAGCAAGAGTTTAAGGAAGAAAATGGAATGTTGTCCTTTATTGTAAAGGGAATCAAATATAAAAGGAGAGAAGATTTACTGTGGGTATACTGGGCCTTTGCTGAGACTACATCTGGAGTTCGATACAGTTGTGGCCTCTTTATTTGAAAAAGGATACAATTGCATCAGAAGTAATTCAGAGAAGGTTCACTCGACTGATTCTGGAGATGAAAGTTTTATCTTATGAAGATAGGTTGAACAGATTGAGCTAATACCCATTGGAATTTAGAAGAATGAGAGATGATCTTCTTGAAACATAGAGGCTCCCGAGCGCCTTAATAGAGTGAATACCAGGGGACTGTTTCCTCTTGTTGAGGAAGACTAGAACCAGGAGATACAGTTAAAGAATGTGTGGACTCCCTTTTAAGACAGATATGAGATTTGTTTTCTCTCAGTGTTGTTAGTCTGTGGAATTATTTTCCACAGTGGGGGCTGGGTCATTGAATTTATTCAAGGCTGAGTTAGTCAGATTTTTTTGATAGACAATGGAGTCAAGGGTTATGGAGGCAGACAGGGCAGCATGGTGGCGCAATGGTTAGCACTGCTGCCTCGCGGCGCCAAGGTCCCAGGTTCGATCCCGTCTCTGGGTCACTGTCCTTGTGGAGTTTGCACATTCTCTCTGTGTCTGCGTAGGTTTCGCCCCCACAACCCAAAGATGTGCAGGGTAGGTGGATTGGACACGCTAAATTGCCCCCTTAATTGGAAAAAATGACTCTAAATTAAAAAAAAATAATTCTGTATTTTACAATGAAGGGGTACTTTAGCGTGGCCAATCCATCTACCCTGGACTTCAAAGTTTAATTTGACTCGTGCTCCCTCAAGGTGCCGTAGGGACACAGCAACTCGGAATGAACCTGGCGGGCTGCTCACAATTGCACTTTTTGAGATATTGTGCATGACCGGCCAAGCAAAAGCATTTAATGGTACCACACATTGAACTGCACAGACTGTCCACAGCACAAAAGAGTTAGTGGGATCATTGGGCTTGACCTTATAACCACCTGATTCAGAGGCAAGTGTGCCATCCACCTGGCCATGTGTGAACAGTATCAATGGATCTCACAGGAGAAAACCCGAGGAAACCTTTTTTTTTTTGCATTAAATTTAGAGTACCCAATTATTTTTTTTCCACGAAAGGGCCAATTTAATAATAATAATAATTGCTTATTGTCACAAGTAGGCTGCAATGAAGTTACTGTGAAAAGCCCCTAGTCGCCACATTCCGGCGCCTGTTCGGGGAGGCTGGTACGGGGATTGAACCCGCGCAGCTGCCTTGTTCTGAGTTCCACGCCAGCTAAATTTACTGTAGCCAATCTGCCTAACCTGCACATCTGTGGGTTGTGGGGGTGAAACCCACGCAGACACGGGGAGAACGTGCAAACTTCACACGGACAGTGGTCCGGGGCCGGAATTGAAACTGGGTCCTCAGCACAATAGTGCTAAACCAGAGGAAACCTTAAGCACATTTGATGGTGCAATGCCAAACCTGGAGGTCTTGAAACCAACACTTAGAGCAAGAAAGGCAAAACGTTTGCATTTTTAAACAAAAATGCATTTAAAAAAGAGATGGTTTACACAGTTTGTGCATGAATGGAAACAGAGAAAGGGATTTTATTAAGAATGGCTTTCAGAGTAAAAGAGTTAAGGATGATTACATGTGCAGACAGACTCCAGTAACCTCATTCCCAATGCACCTAGAGTTTTTTATTTCTTGGACACAAACATTAAAGTTTACATGTTCTGTCTGGTTTAGAACTTCTGTGCAATGGGAAGTGATTTAGGAGTTTGGAATTTTAATGCTCGATTCATAAGCGTTTCAATGTAATGTGAGGGTTGGGAAGTGATTGGAGAGTTTGGAATTTTTCACTGGTTTATGTGTGTTGGGCTGGAGGAATTCCATTGTCTGATTAGTAAGTCTTTGGTGTATATTGTCCTGTTCAAAGTAAAGTCCTGGAATTGTACAGGACAGGATGAGGCCATTCAGTCCATCATTCCCATGGCAGCTCATAGAGCTATTCAATAATCCCACTGCCCTGCTCCTTTTGCAGAGTCCTATATTGCTTTCCTGTTCCAGTATGGTGTTAACTGTGATGCAGTCGAAGCGGTTTGTGGGTTCAAGTCCGATTACTGAGAGTTGAGAATCTAGAACTAGGGATTGTAATCTCAAAATAAGGGGTTGGCTAGGGCAGTACGGTGGCGTAGTCGTTAGCACCGTTGCCTATGGCGCTGAGGACCCGGGTTCAATCCCGGCCCTGGGTCACTGTCTGCGTGGAGTTTGCTCCATGTGTCTGCATGGCCACAACCCACAGATGTGCAGGGTAGATGCATTGGCCACGCTAAATTGCCCCTTAATTGGAAAAAAAATAATTGGGTACTCTAAATTTGTAAGTGTGGGAGGACATGTGTGTGCTTGTGTTTTATGGGATGAGTGTGTGGCTGTGTGTGGGGAATCTGTTTGGGGAGTGTGTGTGGGAGGTGTGTGTTTGTAGGGAATGTGTGTGTGGGGGGAATGTGTGTTTGTGTGTGGGGGAAATATGTGTGTGGGTAGTGTGTGTGTGTGTAGGGAATGTGTGTGGGGAGAATGAGTGCTTAGGGATTGTGTGTGTGTGTGGGGGGGGACTATTGTGTGTGGGGTTTTGTGTGTGTGGGAGGTGAGTGCGTGTAGGGAATGTGTGTGGGGAGAATGAGTGTTTAGGGATTGTGTGTGTGGGGGGGACTATTGTGTGTGGGGGGATTGTGTGTGTGTGATTGTGTGTGTGGGGAATGTGTGGGGGGGGATTGTGTGTGTGTGGGGGGGGGGAGTTATTGTGTGTGGGGGGATTGAGTGTGTGTGTGTGTGATTGTGTGTGGGGAGTGTGTCTGTGCATTTGGGGATTGTGTGTGCATGTGTGTGGGGGAAGCACGTGTGAATGAGGATGGGTGTGTTTGTGTGTGGGAGGGCATGTGTGAGGTAGGAGGCAGGGAGAGCAATGGGAGAGGGCTGAGTGTTTGTCTGGCTCACTCCCAGGCTCAGGGTTCTCATTCACCCTTACTGCCACACATCAAAAGGCACTCTGACCCACTCTGACTGAGGGTGAGGGTGTGTGGGCGAACACCATGAGACTGGGAGTGAGTTACTCTCACCCTTACACCCTCTAATTGTTACCTTTATTTATTGCTTATTCTTTAATGATCAGCTTATTGTGGTGACATTTTTTGGGTCAGCAAGTGTTTCTTTTCACATGTCAGCTTTTTAAAAGATTAATCGAGATCTTCCGGCTGTTCTCACTGGTCGGATCTTCCGGACCCCCCGCCCCCGCCGTCAGAGAAGCCTGCTCTAGGCCATTATGCCACAGATTTGGAAGGTGCACAGGACAGGAACGTGAAGTGGAGATATAAAATCGGCCATGAGCTTATTGAAATATGGAGTAGGTTTGAGGGCTGAATAGTCTATTCTTGGTCCCAGTTCTTACTTTCATTCTGTCCAACAATTCTGGAATGTCACATATTGCAATTCAGTGGCTGAAAACAGAAATAAATACTTTGAGATCTGGGTCACACGTTTGGGAAATTAATTTGTGTGAACACGGGTGCAGGATCTTCCACTGAGGGAGCTATTAAGTCTGGAAAAGGATTATTCCTTTTGATTTCAATGGAACTTTTTGCTGCTCGCAATTGTTTAATAGATCAGTCGCTTGCATGAAGATGGAACTGAGATTTTAAGCCTGTACACAATTAAAGAATGTGTGGGAATTTCATCTTTAAAGCATTCCGTGTTTCCCAATTTGAATACCATGAAAATCTGATAATTTGTGCAAAAGAGCTTCAAGATGCAGATAGTCACAGTGTGGATGAGATGTATTATGACGGTTTCTTTTGAAGATGGGCCAAGGTTGATTAGAATATTTAAAAGGGCAGCCCAGATTTACAGATATGCAAACATTAGGACTTGAATAAAACAAGATGAAGTGAAGCTTGCGAGCGGGGAAGAGGACCCATAGAAAAAAGTCAGTTGTAGTATTTACTTCATCTTCCACCTCTGCCCTTTAACATCTTTGCCTCCATTACAACCTTCTAATCTCTATAAAACAGCGATCTGTACCACCGCCGAGTTTCCTCTGCTGTTCCTCCTGTATGTTAAATGTGTTCGTCCTCGGCGGCTTCGTGCAGGGGCACCAGTTTGGCAGCCCTGGTCACGGCTCCCCTACCGCTGTCGCCGGCCAGGTACTCCTCCAGCCCGGTTGTGGGGGCGGCCCTGCGGATATGGGGCCAGTGGAGAAAGCATGCAGGGGAGGTGGGTGCGTCGGTCTGGGCTCCAATATGCGATAACTATCGATTTGGCCCCGGGAACATGGATGGAGGGTTTCGAACATGGCGGCGGGCGGGGGTGAGGAGTGTGGGCGATATGTTCCTAGAGGGAAACTTTGCAAGTTTGAGGGAGTTGGGGGAGAAAGCTGGGCTGGAAAGGGGAAATGACTTTAGGTACTTACAGGTGCAGGACTTTGTACGCAGACAGGTCCCATCCTTCCCACGCCTCCCACCAATAGGGATCCAGGACAGAATAGTCTCTGGAGGAGAGGGTAGAGTCTCGGATATTTACAAGGTGCTCATGAAGGGGGAAGAGTCCCAGACGGAGGAACTGAAACTCAAATGGGAGAAGGAGCTCAGCGGGGAGATGGAGGACGGGGTATGGGCGGACGCCCTGAGTAGGGTAAACTCAACCGCAACATGTGCCAGGCTCGGCCTGGTTCAGTTTAAGGTCGTTCACCGGGCCCACATGACGGTGGCTCGGATGAGCAAATTCTTTGGGGTAGAGGACAAGTGCGCTAGATGTGCGGGAGGACCAGCGAACCACATCCACATGTTTTGGGCATGCCCTAAGCTTAGGGGGTACTGGGAGGGATTTGTGGATGTCATGTCCCGGGTGCTGAGAACAAGGGCGGTGATGAGTCCAGAGGTGGCAATTTCCGGGGTTTCGGAGGACCCGGGAGTCCAGGGGGAGAAAGAGGCCGATGTTCTGGCCTTTGCTTCCCTGATAGCCCGGCGGTGGATACTGCTGGCATGGAGGGACTCAAAACCCCCGAAGACCGAACTATGGCTTTCGGACATGTCAAGTTTTCTGGGTATGGAAAAAAATCAAGTTCGCCTTGAGAGGATCTGTACTGGGGTTCGCCCGAAGGTGGCAACCATTCATCGACTTCTTCGCAGGAGAGTGAACGCCAGCAGGGGGCGGGGGGGGGGGGGAGATTAGAGTAGAGTAGGAGGGATAAATAGGCGGGTAGTGTCTATGGGGGAGGAGCGGGTATGTGCAGTATGGTTTGGTTGAAGTGTTGGTTTTTCATTGATGTTTGCATATTTCTGTAATCTGTATCTGTTTACAATGCCAAAAAATACCTCAATAAAATTGTTTGTTAAAAAAAATCTGTTCGTCCTCACATTCTACCTCCATTAGATAGATTTCGATTTATTGTCACATGTACAGAGCTACAGTGAAAAGTATAGTTCTGCATATAGTCCAGGCAGAGTGTTCTGTACATGAAAACTTTTGTAATGGCTACGAGGAATCCAGCACGAGTTTGTAGAACAGAAAGAAAACTTTATTTACAATAACATATATATATATATATATATATATATATACACAACAGCAGTAACTCCCTTGCTGCTCACTCCTCTCTAGCTGATTCCATACCGGCCAGCACCATTTTCACGAGGCGCTAGATCGGGCGGCGTGTAACGAGACGGAGAACGGCGCTTCCGTGATGAACGGCGTAACAGTTGTACATCCACAGCCCGTGGGACCGAGGGCTCCCCTTCTGAGGCATCCTGTGTCTCCTTCTTGGAGTCGGAGTCTAAAGCCTCTGTCATCTCGGTGTCCCTATCTCCACGTGGTTCTTTAACACCCTGTGCAGGAGTGCGGTGCTGGAGGAAGATCATGAGGAACACCTTCCAGTATGTCTGGTCTCTGTGGCTGTAGAAGTGAGCTCCGGGGCAGGGAATCTTTGGAAGAGGCGGCCTTCTAGACCGAACGTGATCTACATGCTTGCGCTGGAGACGACCCTGGGCTTGCATCTGGGAAGAGATCGGGCCTGTTAATTGAAAGATAATGCCAGGGGCCCACTGGGCACCACCAGCAAAATTTCGAATGAACACCGGGTCACCAGACGCAAACTGCCGAATCGGCTGATGCTGAGAAAGGCCATCTCCCTGCCGTTCTTGAGTGCGGCGTACGTTTGCGCTAACATCCGGGGAAACCATGCTAAAGCGGGTGCGAAGTCTCCGGCCCATTAGGAGTTCCGTGGGAGCTACCCCAGTCACCGCATGTGGAGTGGTCCTATATGAAAACAAAATGCGAGCCAGTCCATAGACCCGGAAGACTGCTTCTTTAGGCCCCGTTTGAATGTCTGCACTGCGCCCTCCGTCAACCCATTGAAAGCCGGGTGGTATGGAGCAGTACGGATATGGCGTATGCCGTTCATCTTCATGAACCTCACCAACTCCTCACTTGTGAAAGGAGTGCCATTGTCCATGACGAGCACCTCAGGGAGGCCATGCGTACTGTAAGCCAAACGCATCTTCTCGATCATTGCGCAGGACGTTGTGCCTACTATCCTATGCACCTCTAGCCATTTAGACTGGGCATCGATTAATAGAAGGGACATGGATCCTTGAAAAGGGCCGGCGAAATCCGCATGCAAGCGCGCCCAAGGCCGCCCTGGCCATTCCCAGTGATGTAGGGGCGTGGTCGGCAGAAGCTTCTGATGTTCCTGGCAAATGGAACAGTTTTGGGCCACCTTCTCAATGTCGGAGTCGAGGTCTGGCCATCAGACATAAGTCCGAACCAACATTTTCATTTTGGTCACACCCGGATGCCCATTGTGCAAGTCCTGTAGTATCAGCTCCTGGCCTTTTTCCAGGACGACCACACGCGTCCCCCACAAGAGGATACCATCTTCCACGCTAAATTCTGACTGCTTGGAGGAAAATGCCCGCAACTCGCCTGGGAGGTGTCTATGTTTCCCACCATATAGGACTATGTGCCGAACCGTTGACTGGACTGGCTCCGTCTCGGTCCACTCACGGATGTGTGATGCCGTGACAGGCAAGGAGTCCATAAAATTTAGGGTTGCAACCACCTCACCTGTCGTGGGGGTCGACATGGGGCCAGTCGACAAAGGCAATCGGCTCAGTGCATCGGCATTTGCTATCTGGGTTCCTGGTTTGTGCTCCAGAGAATACTCGTAGGCAGCGAGCAACAAAGCCCAGCACTGGATCCGTGCGGAAGCAATGGGCAGTATTGGCTTATTCTCTCGGAAAAGTCCCAGTAGAGGCTTATGATCAGTCACGATAGTGAAATGGCGGCCATACACATACTGGTGGAAGCATTTCACCGCAAAGACCACCGCCAGACCCTGCTTCTCGATCTGCGCGTACTTCTTTTCCGCTGCAGTCAATGTGCGGGAGGCAAAAGCTATCGGCCGCTCATCCCCGTTCTCCATCTTGTGGGACAGGACGGCCCCAATACCATATAGGGATGCATCAGACGTGATGAGCAAAGGCTTTCCAGGTTCGTAGTGGAACCCCAACGACGACAATTACTGTTTTACCCGCCGGAAAGCGGTTTCTTTACGGCTGACCCCAAACCCAGGTGTGATTCTTCTTTAGCAAAAGTTGCAACGGGGCCAGCGTAGTTGCCAGATTGGGGAGGAACTTCCCCTAATAATTTACAAGGCCAAGAAAAGAACGAAGATGCGAAGTGTCAGTCGGGGCGGGGGCCTGTTGAATTGCACGCACCTTCTCTGCGACGGGGCGCAAACCTTCGTGGTCCACCCGATAACCCAGGTAGACCACTTCCTTCGCCTGAAAGACGCACTTTGTATGACGTAAACGGACTCCAGCCTCTGAGAAGCGTCTAAGGACTGCCTCCAAACTTTCCAAATGTTCCTGCTCCGACGTCCCTGTAATCAAAACGTCGTCTCAGTAGAAAGCGACACGTGGTAAGCCTCTCAGATGCCCTCCATGACGTGTTGAAAGATAGCGCAGGCAGAGGATACCCCAAAGGGCAACCGTGTATATTCATACAGGCTCCTGTGTGTATTAATAATTATGTATGGCCGGGAGACAGGGTCCAGCTCCAACTGTAGGTAGGCGTGACTCATATCTAATTTCGTGAACGAGAGTCCGCCTGCAAGCTTCGTGTGGAGATCGTCTATGTGGGGCATTGGATTTCGGTCGAGTCGGGAAGCCGTATTCACTGTAAGTTTATAATCGCCGCACAAGCGAACTGTGACATCTGGCTTCATTACAGGTACAATTGGCGCTGCCCAGTCAGCGAAACGGACAGGCCTGATAATACCCAAGGACTCCAAACGAATGAGCTCTACCTTCTCGAGCAAGGCGTTAGGCACCGGGCGCACCCGGAAATAGTGCAGCGTGGCTCCTGGTTCGACCTGGATACGGGCTACGGCCCCTTTTATCTTCCCCAAACCGGGCTGGAATATATCTGGGTACCATCCTAGTACCTCCGTCAACCCTCCAGAACCTTTTTGAAGGATGTGCTGCTACTGCAGCCGCAAATGGCGCAACCAGACCTGACCCAACAGGCTGGGTCCGTGGCCGCGCACCATGATAAGTGAGAAACGCCTCTCCTGGCATCATAAACAACAGGAGTCATCGTAGTTCCAGCGATGTGCAATGGTTCCCCCGTGTAGGTGGCCAACCTGGCCTGTGTATCGGTTAATGTAAGGGTCTGTATACCCTGCTTGATGTGGTCAAATGTCCTCTGGGCGATCACGGAGACCGCTGCGCCAGTGTCCAACTCCATCTCAAGCGGGTGACCATTGACCCATACTGTCACCTTAATGGGGGCCACACGGGGAGCTGCCGCACAATGCAGCTGCAGGCAGTCGTCCTCCGTCTCCACGTCCTCGGGAGTAGTCCCCGCAGGTTCATCCAAATGGAAGGTACGGCTCCTGGGCTGGCCCCAGTTTCTGTCGGAACGACGATGCCTCTGGCGCCCCCAAGACTGGCATCCGCGACGGGGTCGGCACCCACAAGTCCGACACTGACATGGCTCCTCATCCATCGGTTCTGGAGAAGGCTCCCTTCAGAGAGGAGCGTCCGGCGGCTACTGACGTCGATCAGGACGCCACCCCGCCCAAGGTACGGCAGGGGTGCGGGGAGACGCTTTTGGACGCAAGGGGTTGCGCCCCAAGGCGTGCACCTCCATTCCCTGTAGCTCCTGTACTCCCCGTTCTGCGCTCTCTCGGGACAATAATATGTGAGTGGCCTGGTGAAAAGTCGATGTTGACTCAGCTAACAACTTTCTTTGGGTGGCCGCATTGTTAATACTGCAAACCAAACGGTCGCGTAACATTTCTGACAATGTTTCACCATAGTCACAGTACTCCGCAATCCTACATAGCCTGGTTAGAAACTCTGCAAGGGATTCTCCTGTGGTCCTCTCAGCGGTATTAAACCAGTAACGCTGGAATATCATGGACTGGGTTGGGTTAAAATGTTGCCCCACTGAGGTCACAAGTTTATCAAACGTCTTGGTGTCCGCGCAGCTGGGTACGTAAGGCTCCTTATCACTCCAAACGTATGCGGGCTGCAGGCGGTGAGCAAAATGACCACCTGCCGCTCGTTTTGGGTGATGTTGTTTGCCCGGAAATAGTAATGCATCCGTTGTGCGTACTGGTTCCAACTCTCCAGCGCAGCATCAAAGACATCCAAACGTCCATAAAGAGGACAGAAAACAAACTTCCAACCTGTATCCAACAAAAATCCAGGGAGCTGGCTTCAGCAGCGTAGACAGCTATCCACTTTAACCCTCATCGCCAGTTTTGTGAGGGCCATGAAGAATCCAGCACGAGTTTGTAGAACAGAAAGAAAACTTTATTTACAATAACAGATATATACAAAAGCAGCAGTAACTTCCTTGCTGCTCACTCCTCTCTAGCTGGTTCCATACTGGCCAGCTTTATTTATGCAGGGACCTGCTAATGATTTCTCCGCCCCCCTCATTGGGGAAGCTCATACTCCCCAAGGATTGTGGGATTGCCATTAGTCCCCAGCCAGTGGTAAGCAGGCAGGTTATAACAAAAACATTGGACATGCATAAATACACAATAGGCATAGACATCGGGTGAAGCATATGGAGTATAGTGCTAACAGGAAACAGATCAGTTCAGTCCATTGGGAAGAAGCTGTTTTTGAATCTGTTAATGCATGTTCTCTGTAGTTTCTTACGTTCTTGGACCAAGAAGTTGCCATATCTGGCTGTGATGCAGCCAGATAGGATGCTTTCTATGGAGCATCTGTAAAAATCGGTAAGAGTCAATGTGGACATGCCGAATTTCCTTAGTTTCCTGAGAAAGTATAGGTGCTGTTGTGCTTTCTTGGTCGTAGCGTCGACGGGGGTGGACCAGGGCAGATTGTTAGTGATGGAATTTGAAGCTGTCAACCATCTTCACCTCGGCATCATTGATGCAGACAGGGGCATGTATGACACTTCGCTTCCTGAAGTCGATGACCAGCTCTTTAGTTTTGCTGACATTGAGGGAGAGATTGCTGTCTTTACACCATGCCACTAGGTTCTCTATGTCCTTCCTGTACTCTGACTCATTGTTGTTGGCGATCCGACACACTACGGTCGTGTCATCAGCAAACTTGGAGATGGAGTTGGAGCTGAATTTTGCCACACAGTCGTGTGAGTATTAGGAATATAGTAGGGGGCTCAAGAACGCAGCCTTGCAGGGTCCCTGTATTGAGGACTACCGTGGAGGAAGTGTCATTGTTTATCCTTACTGATTGTGGTCTATGGGTCAGGAAGTCGAGGATACAGTTGCAGAGTGAGGAGTCAAGTCCTAGGTTTTGGAGTTTGGATATAAATTTGGCTGGGATTATGGTGTTGAAGGCGGAGCTGTAGTCAATGAATAGGAGTCTGACGTAGTCCTTGTTGTTGAGATGCTCCAGGGATGAGTGTAGGGTGAGGGAGATAGCGTCTGTTCTGGACCAGTTGTGGCGGTATGCGAATTGCAGTGGATCAAGGCAATCTGGAAGTATAGAGTTGATGTGTCTCATGACTAATCTCTCGAAGCACTTCATAACGATAGATGCCAGGGCCACCGGGCAGCAGTCGTTGAGGCACATTGCCTGGTTCTGCTTTGGCGCCAGTATGATAGTAGTCTACGTGAAGCAGGTGGGAACCTCAAAATGGAGTAGGGAGAGGTTGAAGATGTCTGCGAACCCACCTGCCAGTTGGTCCGTGCAGAATCTGAGTGCACGACCAGGGACTCTGTCAGGACCCGTTGCTTTCCATGGGTTCACTTTCAAGAAGGTCGATCTGACTTCTGAGGCTGCGACGGTGTGTCCGAGGCTGCTGGGGCGGTTGATAATAGCTTGTTGGCTTCCTGCTTGAAAAGAGCATAGAATGTATTGAGTTCATCGGGTAGGGGTGCTCTGTTGCCGGAGATTCTACTTGCCTTTGCTTTGTAGCTCGTTATATTGTTTAAGCCTTGCAACAGCCGATGAGAGTTTTAAGTTGGAATCTTGGCAACATCTTTTACTTTAAGTGTCTCTTTCCCAAGACCTCAGAAATGTAGAAGTCCTCACCTCACTCAGCCTTCCTTTCCCCGCTCGTTCAGAAGCCAAGCTTGGTGTAAGCTAACCACTGCCTCTTAATTCACCTCATCAGTTCAACTGGAGCGATGATCTTCAATGAGAGAGTTGGCTTGGCATCCTTTTTATTTGACTAATGTACCTTTGATGTGTCCGGTAGCATTTTAAAGTTATTGGATTATGGTTCGATAAGACAGTTGGGGTACTAGAGAAATGACCTTTGATTGAAGATAGTAGAGGCATGTGCTTTGATGGCAGAGATAAGATACCAAAGGTGCTAAAGGCTCCTCAGATATGTTGTTGCTGATGTTAATGAGCCAAGAAAATATTGGATGGAATGATTGTTGGGGGCAGGGTGAGAGGTGTAGAACGTATCTACTTATGTGAGCTACACGGGCTTTTCTCATCCTATCTGTTTGTGACCTTGCGACATGGAGAATAAGAATTATCATACTGCAGAGGAACTGTCATAAGATAATCATGGCCTTAACAGATTTATGTCACATCGTAGAAACATAGGCATTGAATTTCCCCTGGAATTTCTCCCCTCTCCATGTTTTTTTTTAGTTAAAAAAAAATGTTTTATTAATTTATTTTTTAATTATAAATTTAGAGTACCCAATTAATTTTTTCCAATTAAGGGGCAATTTAGTGTGGCCAATCCATCTAGCCTGCACGTCTTTGGGTTGTGGGGGCGAAACCCACGCAAACACGGGGAGAATGCGCAAACTCCACACCGACAGTGACCCAGAGCCGGGATCGAACCTGGGACCTCGGCACCGTGAGGCAGCAGGGCTAACCCACTGTGCTACCGTGCTGCCCCTCCCCTCTCCATGTTATGGAAGGTGAGCAGGAGAATAGCTGGAGAAACTCAATGGTTTTATTCTGTGAGGATTTATCATGCACAAAATAAATAACATGCATTGAAATATGACCATTCATGTCCTGAAGATTTCGGAAAATGTTTCAGATCCCCAATGAAAAGTTTGTTTAAGGTATTTATTCTCAAGCCCAAGGCAGTGCAGATGTACCTTATTTATTGTCCATTCCTAGTTGGCCTGGCGAGATGGTGTCAATGTGGTTGACACCATCACCTGCAGCCCTACAATCTTCTGAGGTCTTGATGCTCCTCCAACTCAAGCCTTTTGAGCAGTCTCCACTCCATTTGACCGCCATTGATGCCTTCAGCTGCCTGGGCTCCAGACTCTGGAATTCCCCTCCCTAAACCTTAGCACTGCCTGTATGGAGTCTGCCCATTTGGCCCATTGAGTCTGCATCGATCCTCTGAAAGAGCACCCATAACCTCGGGCCACTCCTCCGCCCTACCCCCGTAACCCCACCTAACCTTTGGACGTTAAGGGGCCAATCCACCTAATCTGCACATCTTTTTACTGTGGGAGGAAACTGGAGCACCCGGAGGAAACTCACGCAGACAAGGAGAGAATGTGCAAACTCTACACAGTCATCCAAGGCCAGAATTGAATCCGGGTCCCTGGCGCAGTGAGGCAGCTGTGCTAACCACTGTGTCACCGTGTTGCTATATATGTTACAGGATCTATATATATGCAAGTTGTTTCTGTGAATAGATTTTTGTTTGATTGAAGGTACAGGGATTATGGAGCAAAGGAGGGTAAATGGGATTGAGATACATGTCAGCCATGATCAGACTGAAAGGTGGAATAGATTTGGAGGGGTTGCTGATGACCACCTCGTGTTCTTATGTTACTGAGTGAGGCTGAGTGGAGGATACTCAGTGGGGGAGTTAATCACTCAGACAGAACATCACCAGCACAGTTCTTTCTGAAGCTGATGTGAAGTAGCAACATCAAAGCTTTTGGAACATTTCCTTTGGCCGTTTGATGAATTCTCCGAGGTGCTTCTGATGGTCCCAAGAGAGGCAAGAAGTAGAACCAAATGGGAAAGACTTGGAATGTCGTGCAGCCTCCCCGCCATTCCCTCACGTTGACCTTTATTTGAAATAAAAGTTTGTACATTTTTCAAACAGGCCGCTTGTGTCGAGTGCCACAGATTTAGCGGGTCAGCATCAAAGTGCAGGAAGCCAAATTGAGACTCAATTTGGACCTAATTACTGATGATCATAAGTTGAATTTGCCTGAAGGGGTCTAATCAGGAATCTGCAGGATTTGCACTTAAGTGATGATTAGTCACAATTTTTGTGACGCAGTTTTCACGCACATTTCCTCGTAAGGTGTGGATTGTACTGGCTGACACACAGCAGCCGGATAGTTCAGGGACAGAGGGCGTGCTCACACAGATTCTGAGCACTGGAGGTCCTGGTGAAGGGGGCCTAGTGGAGGAGGGATGTTCTGTGCCCTCAGAGGGGAAAAGCCCTCCTTGGCCCTGTGGTAGTCACCACTGTTGTATTATATTGTATATATGGGTATTACGGTAAGGCCCCTGTACCACAGGTACGGGGGTAGATCTCTGCCTGCTGGCTCCGCCCAGTAGGCGGAGTATAAATGTGTGTGCTCCCCGAACAGCAGCCATTTCGTAAGCTGCAGGCCACACATCTCTGTGTAATAAAGCTTCGATTACATTCTACTCTCATTTTGTCGTAATTGATAGTGCATCTGGCCCTCTGTTTACCCTCTTAGCCTCAAGTCCTCCTGCAGACCAACATGGGGGGTGGGGGGGGGATGGTCCTCCTAGCAAGATACTCATGAACACTCCCTTTCCTCTGGGGCGGCAAGGCGGCACAGTGGTTTGCACCGCTGCCTCACAGCCAGGGACCCGGGTTCAATTCCAACCTCGGGTGACTGTGTGGAGTTTGCACTTCCTCCCCGTGTCTGCGTGGGTTTCCTCCGGATGCTCCAGTTTCCTCCCACAGTCCAACAGTGTGCCAGTTAGGTGGATTGGACATGCTAAATTGCACCTCGGTGTGGGATTGAGCCAAGGTAGGGTGCTCTTTCAGAGGGGCGGTGCAGATGCGATGGGCCGAAAGGCCTTCTTCTGCAATGTAGGGATTCCAGGATTCTATGATTCCTATAAAGTGTCCAATAAATGGAGTAACACAACACTGACTCTCTTTTGGTGAAGTCCTTCGAGGATGTTTGGAGGGAGTGCAGGGGGTGCTACTATTTAACACCTAAGTTATCCAAGGAAAAATCTCCCTCCCCTATCTCATTCAACACTGCAATTTGGTGTAGAATTTATTTGTCTGAAGAGAAGAATAGTCAGGGAGGGAGGGAAATGTGACAAGAAAAATGAAGCGGGGGCAGCTAAGTCGAGTTGAGAGGTTGATCAACATGATTTGACTGAATTTTGAAACAGGTTCAAGGGATTGGGCCTTCGCCTGGCCCTTTGGTCCTGCATGTTGCTGTTCAGCACATGACAGGCCGTAGGTAGAGAGGACAAGATCAAGTAAGCTACTGATGACCTAAACAGACAAACCTGAACCTCTGGCATTAATCAACAGCTGATGTAAAATTGAAAGAACTTGCATTTATATAGCAGCTTTCACCACCTCAGGGTGCTCCAAACCACTTTAAAGCCAATTTGATCCTTATGAATGGGAGTCATTGGAAGGAAGTGATATAAATATCTCCCTCTTGAGCAGCTTAGCTTTCATCCATCACCAGAGAGGATACATTTTGGGCGATTGACAGAAGGCGACATGAGGAAACATCTTTTACAGACCGAGGGGTTAGGATTTGGAATGCACCGCCTTACAAGATGGTGGATACAGACCTTTTAAATATGTTTAAGGAATGTGTATATCATTGGCTAGTCCAACATTTATTGCCCCATTCCTAATTAGTTTTGAGACTCAAAAGGGGAGTGGTTGAATACTTGAAGGAAAGGAATTGTGGAGTTATTGTGGAATTGTGGTTCATGTTTATCGGGCAGCATGGTAGCACAAGTGATTAGCACTGTGGCTTCACAGCGCCAGGGTCGCAGGTTCGATTCCCCGCTGGGTCACTGTCTGTGCGGAGTCTGCACGTTCTCCCCGTGGTGTGCGTGGGTTTCCTCCGGGTGCTCCGGTTTCCTCCAACAGTCCAAAGACGTGCAGGTTAGGTGGATTGGCCATGATAAATTGCCCTCAGTGACCAAAAAAAGTTAGGAGGGATTATTGGGTTACGGGGATAGGGTGGAAGTGAGGGCTTAAGTGGGTCGGTGCAGACTCAATGGGCCGAATGGCCTCCTTCTGCACTGTATGTTCTATGTTATGGGGACAGAGCAGGGGACTAGGATTAACTGGATTGCTCTTTGAAAGAGACAGTGGACACTCGATGGACCAATTGGTCTCCCTCTGTGCTGTGTGACTATATGACAAAGGGCTGGATTCTTCCACCACCCCTGCCGTAAGATTGCCAATGATGGGACCTGGACCATGTAAAAGTCCACTGACCTCCGGTGGGAATTTTCCATTTGCCGGGCGGGGAAGGCTGAAGAATCCCGTCCGAGTCTTTCTGGAATCTCATTGGCCTTTGCCTCTTGGGGGATTGATTTTAACTTTTGGTCAGTGGGTGTATGGGACTTGCTGTGAGTTGGGATTCAGGACGGCAGAGTTTGGACGAGCTGAACCTTCTGGAGGTTGGAAGATAGGAGGCCTGCCGGGGAGATATTGGAATGCTCCATCTAGAGTCAACAAAAACACATCAAAAGTCTTGGGCATAACTTCTATTTATTACAGGTATCAAATTCATTCAGCAACACTTCAAAACCTGGTAGAAGGAACAACATTAAAATTCATTTGACTTTTAACTCAATAGTGTGCTTGCCTCAGAACTGGGTAGAGTTTACAGCATAACTAGAATTTGGGGATAGTAAATTTCACAACACTTTATGAATCAAAGTATACCAGACTGATAATAACAGTCGGAAGATGTAACAAGATGTTCGGCCAATGGGTCTGTCGCCTCTCAATGATTGATGCAAGATGAATGAATGGCTCATGAGTAGCACACGTTAAGTGTAGTAAGTGGTGTAAATGTGAATGACACACTCAGTAATTTCAGGGACAGAAGTAGAACATTGGACGTTGGCTGAAAACATGTTTTACAACCCATAGTTAGAGCTGGCAAACACACTCTACCCAGCACTCAAAAATGTAGCTTTAATAAAGTGCAAACCAACAATACAAATACCCATATATATTGGAATCTATCTATATATAAATATCTATAATATATTAAATTTTATATCAGCACACTGTTGACATTTTCCCTCATTATAAAGTCCCATGTTAACAATTATAATGGGCAATTTGTATGTAAACTTGTCAAGCTGTAATCAACGTCATTGCCTGAGTAGGAGCTGTGCAACGCCATCACTGACGCAAGGCCACAATTACAGTGTGACATGTTTACATAGATGTTTTCTATTGTAATTGTGAAGCGATGACTTTGTAATAGAAAATCTAAAAATAATGTTCTAAAACCTATGACTTTAAATAGGGAGTACTAAACAACACCTGCACTTCCTGGTCTAATTAACAATGCACCCCCACCCCCCCACACCCACTCTCTATACCCATATCACTCAAAGACTATACTTGGTCATAACCCCTCATTAGCAGCACCATGGGACATCTACTCGTGATATATTAAATTTGTACAACCAACAGGGAGATATTTGAATTATAACAAACTCACAAAATAGAAAGAAACATGGAGAAATGAAATGGGAACAGAAAGCGCTGGGAATATGGGCAGGTCAACAGCATCAGAAGGAGAAACGAGAAGCTAATATTTCTGGTCCCCATCTGAATTCATGTCCCACCAGTTGTTGTTTTTCAGGCGCGGATGGGCTCGTTTTGCCTCCCGCAATGAAGATTGAACTAACACTTTCTACAAGCTGCCTCATTCATGGACATCCTTCCTTTCCTCCCTCCACAACGTCCACCATCCCACCAAATTCTTCATGATCAAATAAATCTCTCTGTAACCTTCTTTTACCTTTCTTTCGACAGACATTGATCCAGTTCCTTTCTAACAACTGGCCCAGGAATCATAAGTTTTTCTGAAAATGAAAATTGCTTCTTGTCACAAGTAGGCTTGAAATGAAGTTACTGCGAAAAGCCCCTAGTCGCCACATTCCGGCGCCTGTTCAGGGAGGCTGGTACGGGAATTGAACCGTGCTGCTAGCTTACCTTGGTCTGCTTTAAAAGCCAGCTCTTTAGCCCTGTGCTAAACCAGCCCCTGGAAGTTTATTCCATGGTGTGGGCAGATCGAAAGATCACTTTAATCGCTGAGCTTGCTTGCGATGTGTCTGTTCTGTGACCATCATGTTCTAAGTTCACTCGACAAGCTAAACAGTCTAACAACCTCCCACGCCATTAGCAGCTTTCACTATTGTCCCCAGTGAGTCAATCGCCCTCACCTCTCCTCTTGACTTTAGTATCTTGCGGCTAGAAATCACCCAGGTAGCTCATCCTTTGACCCTTTCTAATCCATCTACACCCTTTTCTATGAGGTAGGATGGTCTAACCTGTGCACCGTATTCTAAAATTAATTACATCTCCCAATCTTGTCCAAGATGTGTCTAATTTTTAATTGCATCTCAAGCTCATTGTACAAAGAGCAAGGTGTCTCCATTTTTATAACATTTTTTATTCTCATGCCATGCATGGATTATGTTGCAGAATTTATTGTGGGAATGATTACACCTATCTCAATTTGACCTCCCTCCTGTTCTCCTCCCCATGGGAGGTGGTGGTGATCATTAATCTACCTCTCATTTATCCCTTCACCATTAGAGTGATCAGCCATTCACCAAAAGTGAAGCACAACACAGTTCAAACATTACCATTACAGCGAGCCACTTTAACACAAAGAGAAGGTTTGCCATGTGGCCCCGGGGGCGATAGTGACCATCCTGAGATACACATTTATTTCCTTATCCCCCTACATCCTCCTTCTCTTTCCTGTTCACCCCACAAGCTTGCTTCTGTAGAGAGTTTCGTAAACAAATGCCTTGCTCAGAATAGCTGTTATTTGTGTACAAGTATAAATAGAGAGAGTTCATCACCATGGAGAACACCACCATGTTCATCGACCATGGGGTCCACCACTGTTAACTCTAACCATGTCCTCACCCAAGTTCCCTCTATGTGTACACTTCCAGGAAAGGTTGGGTTGGGAGGGTGGCGGGTGGGGATGGTGGTGGTGGCTGGGGAGGTTGTTGGATTACTGTACCCTGGTTGGGTTCAAATATAGAGTCCCCAGGCTCATTTCCATCTATATTGGAATATTGGAAGGTCAAACAGCGTCAGAAAGAAATTTGGGAGGCTAAATTTCTGACTCCATCTGAATTAATATCCCATCTATTTCTGTTGTTCAGGCACTGACGGACTTGTTCTGCCTCTCACAAGAAGCTTGAACTAGACAAAGGTTATTCAGCCTATCCAATACACACTTTCTACATGCTATCTCAATCATGGAAATCCTTCCCTCCAACCATAACCTTCACCACTTGATAAGATCACTGGAAATCAAATATGATGCTCCCTAGCATTGGCCCTGGTGACATCAGTTACTCCTTCGTAGACTCAGGCCAAAGTAGGAAGCTTCATAACCACCTGAAGTGTCCCCCCCACCTCCAAAACTGAGCACACACCAACTTCTCCTGAACAGGTCGACATTTTCCAGGCTCATTGAAAGAAACGGTTGCACATGTGCAAAGTGTCTTGGTCCCCACGTGAAATAAGCACTAGTAACACCAATTTCACATAAAAAGATCACAAAAGTACATCAAAGTTGGGCCCGACCATCACACTATTGCCCAATCCCGAAAACGACATAAAGATCATTCTCTACAGCAAAGAAGCTTTGATGAAATTTAAAAGAGAAAAAAGGTAAGTCATATTTCTCAAGAAAAAAGAAACACACACACAATCTGGACCAGATAAATGAAACAAAAGTGATTTGTGCTGATGTAGAACACAGCCCGAATCCGCATTTGAGGAGATGCATTTTCCAGATTTTTTTCTTAAGGAACTTGTTGAGTTGGTTCCAGGATTTCTGGAGAATGCAGCTCCTGTTGTCAGAGCAGATGCCACATTTTACTCGCATCTGCTTTCAGTTCAGGTCAGTTTTTTGCCTTGTTTGAATCCATCACCTTAAAACAATTTCTCCTTAAAGTTGTACAATGCAGTCAGTTCCTGGGTAGTCCGGGGGATTAAGCTCGTATTTCTTCTGTAGGTCATCGGGCAAGTAGCGGCCAGCTAGAAAATGGAACTTTCCGGAGAATTGCATGGCGCATTTCTTTGGCGCTGCCAGGGAAACCAGGACCTCTGGACTTATGCCATCACTGTTCCCCTTCTCTACGTCCCAGCCTGTTAAAAAAAAGTTAATTTGTGTTAAAGTCAGGTCAAGTCTGATTAAAAACTATGGTCCTGTGGTTCAGGTTCAGCTGTACAAGTTCGAAAGTTGGACTCTGTCTTTTGCCCATCTCAGCTTTATCTTCATGGTCACTGGATCGAAATTCCAGAACTCCGAGCCTAGTGGCACCATTGGAGAACCTTCACCACACAAACTATAGGGCTTCAAGATCACTAACTTCTCAAGGGGCAACTGAGTATGGGAAATAAATACCTGCCTTCCACCATTGACCATATCCAGAGAATGAATTAAAGACAAAGTGAGCATTGACACTGCATGGGGCATTGGCGAGGCCGAACCTAGAGTACAGTTTTGGTCTCCCTATTTAAGGAGGGACATAGCTTGTATTGGACACAGTTCAGATTGACTCTAGGATGAAGGGGGTTGTCTTATGAAGAAAGTTTGAACAGATTTGGTCGATGCTCATTGGAGTTTAGAGAATGAGGGGTGATCTTATTGAACAATATAAAATTCTGAGGGGTCTTGACAGGGTAGATGATGTGAGGATGTTTCTCCTCATGGGGAATCTAGAATTATGGGCTATATGTTTAGAATAAAGCATCACCTACATAAGACTGAGATGAGGAGGAATTTTATCTCTTAGATTTTTTTTTTGATTTTTAAAAATAAATTTAGAGTACCCAATTCATTTTTTCCAATTAAGGGGCAATTTAGCGTGGCCAATCCACCTAGCCTGCACATCTTTGGGTTGTGGGGGCGAAACCCACGCAAACACGGGGAGAATGTACAAACTCCACACGGACAGTGACCCAGAGCCGGGATCGAACCTGGGACCTCGGCGCCATTTTATCTCTTAGATGATCTTTGAAATTCTCCACCCTAGAGAGCTGAGGCTGAGAATATACCCAAGGCTGACATCGACAGATTCTTGAATGATAAGGGAGTGAAGGTAATGGGGAACAGGCAGGGAAGTGGAGTCAAGGACAGGATTAGATCAGCTATGATCATATTGAATGATGCAGCAGGCTCACTGTATGGCCCACTCATGTTCCTGTTTCTTGTGTTGCTATGATACCTCTATGCCAGCCAATGAGCTGGAAGCATGGCAGGATGTACGACAGCAGAGAGTCCAATTACAGCAAACAGAGTCTACTTAAAGAGTCTGTATAATAATAACCTTTTATTGTCACAAGTATGAAGTTACTGTAAAAAGCCCCTAGTCGCCACATTCCGGCACCTGGGGCTGGTACGGGATTTGAACTCGTGCTGCTGGCCTTGTTCTGCATCACAAACCAGCTGCGTAGCCCACTGAGCTAAACCAGCCCTAGAACTGCAGCAAATGGAACTCATGCAAATACTACAGTAAAGTCTCCTGATAAAAGCAGGATTACTTCTCCAGAGAAGGCAGTGAGTGGATGATAGTTACAGAATACTAATTAATGAAGTGCAAGAAATCAAGCTCAGTCACTTACAGGGGGGTTCCCTTCAGGTGTGATTGACAGGATGATTACACAATCATGTCTATTCAGGCAGGGTGTGATGGTGTCCCTGGAAACAGCCTTGAAAAAAAAGTAGCTGGGGCAGGAGTTGAGGGGACTGGTATATTTGACTTAGGGTAGCACAGGGGCTGCAAAGAGCTGCGAGATAATCCAGGGAAGCTATGGGCACAATCTTTCCAAAAGTGAACAAAGTTCCCTAGCGAGCGCGTTTACCTGTTCACCGGCACTCGCAGTGCTGAGAAACACGTGGCTATTCAATGCTACTCCTGTTAAATAAAGGGCCTAAATGGGAAACGCACGGCCGAGGCCACACATAGCCCCGTTTTTTACAACGGGTAGCTCGGCTGGCTGGAACTGCCCGTTGCAGCGAGAGATCGAGAGCCATTTAAAAATGGCGTCCCGATTTCCGAGTCCCACAAATAAAATCCCTGACCTCTCACCATCCCGAACGCAACATGGGATGGTCCCCTGGTCCCCACTCGCACCCCTCCAACACCCACAGTGGGCAACCCTGGCATAATCGCACGGGCGCAGAAAATGCCAGCCTGGCACCTTGGCAGTGCCAGCCAACAAGATGGCACTGGTTGTGCTGGAGCAGGCCCATACAGCTGATGTGATGACTGGGGCCAGAGGGCACCTAGGGGGTGCCCTGGGGTGGGACTTAGTGTACATGCGTTCCGGAACGCATTGATGGCGCTGTTGAGGTGATGGAGAATTGCAATTTGGCGTCAAATTGGCGCCTGCTGCAATTTTTGCGTCGGAACCTATTCTCCGCCCAATCACCTTTCCCGATTTCAGCGTTGGCCAACGGAGAATCCTGCCCTCTAAATCTGCCAGGTTCTCTACTGGGCGGCGAATGTGGAGAAGGTGCGGAGCTGGGTCAGAGGGGTTGATTCCCAGTGGGTCAGAATGGAGGAGAGTTTGTGCAGGGGGTCGGGATTGAAAGCGCTAGCAACAGCGTCGCTCCCGCTAGCCCCGGGGAAATACTCAGGGAGTCCGGTAATAATAGCTTCATTGAGAATTTGGAGGCAGTTCCGCCAACACTTCGGGTTTGGGGCAAGGTCAAGGGAAATGCCGATTCGCGGAACCACAGATTTGAGCCAGGGAGGTGGGATGGAAATTTTCGGAAATGGGAGGAGAAGGGGATTAAGACACTAAAAGATTTGTTTCTTAGGGGTAGGTTTGCAGGATTGAAGGAGCTGGAAGCGAAGTATGGACTGGAGCAGGGGGAAATGTTTAGACACATGCAGGTTCGAGATTTTGCCAGAAAGGAGATACAGAGTTTCCCGGTGGAGACGGCCTCCACATTGCTGGAGGAGTTGCTGACGACAGGGCGACTGGAGAAGGGGGTAATGTCAGCGGTTTATGGAGCTATTTTGGAAGAGGAGAACGCACCACTGGAAGGGGTCAAAGCAAAGTGGGAGGAAGAGTTGGGAGAGGTTATAGAGGAGGGGGTCTGGTGTGAGGTGCTCCGGAGAGTGAATGTCTCTACCTCGTGCGCGAGGTTGGGGCTGATACAGCTGAAGGTATTCTTTGAAGGAGTAGAAGATGTGCGTGAACGTTGCAGGGGGGGGGGAGAATAATCACGTTCATATGTTTTGGTCCTGTCCAAAGCTAGAGGATTACTGGAAGGAGGTTTTTAGGGTAATTTCTAAAGTGGTGCACGTGAAACTGGACCCGGACCCCCGGGAGGCCATATTCGGGGTGTTGGACCAGCCAGGGTTGGAAACGGGTGCGGAGGCAGATGTTGTAGCCTTCGCCTCGTTGATCGCCCAAAGGCGGATTCTGATAGGTTGGAGAGCAACCTCTCCACCCTGTGCCCTGGTGTGGCGGGGGCATCTGTTGGAATTCTTGATTCTTGAGAAGGTTAAGTTTGAACTGAGGGGAAGGATGGAGGGGTTCTACAATTCATGGGCATTATTCATTATGCACTTTCAAGAACTGGATAACATCGAACATTAGTTGGGGCGTGTGGGTGGGAGGGTTGGGGGGAGGGGTCTGTGTGTGTTAATGGTGGATATGGGTGATCCCTAATTCCTTTTTGTCATTTGTTTGTGTGAACATGCGGGCTAATGTTTGGGGTTTGGGAGGATGGGATCGTTGTTATTGATATGGGGATTGACATATTTGTTAATGATTATTGTTTGTTGTTGGTGGGTGTAAATCTGGGAGAAAATGTGAAAAAGGAGGAGAATAAAAAATATATTTTTTAAACTCTGCCAGGTTCTTAGGTACCAGGATTTCTCTTATGGCTCTCACCTTGTCTTCAAGTGTGTGCAGGCCCTTTGAGTCTACTTTAAACCCAAGCTGAGTGACCTCACTAACTTGGAAAGAGCACTTCTCGTGTTTCAGTCGGATTCCCGTATCTGAATCTTCTCAGCACCTCTTCTAAACTTGCTAGGTGCTCTTCATGTGATGTTCCTGTTATTAGGATGTCATCCAGGTAGGCCACAACCTTTGGGATGTCTTGGAGGAGGTTCTCCATTGCGTGCTGGAATATCGCACCGGTCGAGGAGATGCCAAAAGGTAATCTGGTGTATTGAAACAGGCCTTTATGCGTGTTAATTGTCGCAAACTTTCGGGATTCTTCATCCAGTTCCAGTTGCAAGTACGCACGAGTGAGGTCAAGTTTTGTGCATGTGAAGGCCCCTGCCAATTTTGGATAAAGATCTTCAATTTGTGGTATTGGGTTTTTATCTACTTGTCCTGCCTGGTTGATTGTAAGCTTGCAGTCTCCACATAACCTAATGGAGTGGTCCAGCTTTAATGCAGGAATGATGGGACTGCCCACTCTGAAAGCTGCACGGGTGTGATGATTCCAGTTCTTCTAGGCGTTTATGTTCGGCTTCTACTTTTTGATGCAAGGTCTAAAGGATTAACAAAAATATTGCCCTTTACTGTCTTTAATTGACCCATCTCATTCAGGAACACATCTTTGTATCTGTTCAAGACTTCCTGAAAGATGCTGTCTGAGATTTTAAAACTTCCAACCAGTTCAACTTGATTTGGCGCAACCAATCTTGCCCAATCAGGCTTGGTCGATGTCCCTTAACAATGACCATAGGCAACTGGGTATCTTGTTGCTGATGTGACATTGGGGTCACTGTTGTCTCCAAGGATCTTTTGGGTCTGCCCCGTATATGTCACCAACTTGACTGTAGTCTCACTCAAGTCCGAAAACCTCATAAAAGATATTTAAATGTTTGCTCACCCACAATTGTAGCCAATGCCCTGGCGCTTATCTCCATCTTTAGTGGTCTTCCATTTGCTGAGAGGAGTATCTCAATTGGGGCTGTTTTGCTCACTCTCATCACTTTTAATGCGTATGTTTCAGACTCCTCGTCTGAATTCTTCTCCACTCTGTTCACTGTTTTGCTCCTTTTTTTTGAACTGGCGCATTCTGGTGGACACGGCAACATGCCTGGATATGGCCCCTCCTATTGCACCAAAACCAAATAAACTCTCTGTAGCGGCACAATTCCTGGGGGTGACCTCTCCTGCAATGATAACAGTCATCTTGACTCCTGAGCTAATGCCCCAATTTATTTCCTGGCCACCAACTACGATCCTGTTCTTAGGATCATAGATGAATTTCGTCTGTGCCTGTCAACATCGCTAGGCATCTTGCAGCCATACTGCCCCACAATTGGTTCACCTCGCCCTCGCACGCGCTTTGAAGCTCTGACACACCCCTCTCAGCGCACTCGGTTGCCTGGGTGATCTCAATCACCCCCTTCTAGAGTAATCTTCATTTCAGCCAGAAGCTTCTTTTGCACACTTATCTTGTTAATACCGCATACTAAGCGATCACGCAGCATGTTGCCCAGTGTTACACCAAACTCGAAATGCTCAGCCAATTGCCTGAGTGCGGCAGCGAAGAAGGAGATAGTTGTTCATAGGTCCCTGACAGCGAATTGAACTTGTATCGCTGTAGTATGATCGAGAGGCTGGGGTTGAAATGCCCCTTGACCAGCTTCACCAACTGGTCAAATGACTTCATGTCTGGAGCCTTTGGGGATGTCAAATTTCTTATAAGGTTGTTGGCCCACAAACTCTTAATAGGATAACTTTCTGTTTATCCTCCCCCATTATTTAATTTGCTGTGATTAAGTAACAGGACTGCTCAATATACTGGCTCCAGTCTTCGGCCCAGATCGATTGGGTCTAACTTCTCAATCATGTTACCTTTTCATTCTCGGGTATTGTCAATGCTTTCTGACTCTGTGTATGCCAAGGGCATTTCCTTCCCCCCTCGAATTTGGCGACTGCGGGCTTGTGATTGATCCAGCTTATACTCATCGCCAATATGGTGGCTCAAGACAATGCCACATAGACAGTAGTAATAAAGAACAAAGTGTTTATTGGCAACTAACAAGGATAACTTACATACAGGCACAGAGACTCTAATTTGGGGGTTAACACTCTGGCTGCCTGTTCACTCTGATTAGACCCCTGCTCCCCGGGACCCATGCTGATCCTTCATTGGTCAGGGTTCGTGTGCTCCCAGATGATAGGCCGTGAGCCAGTCACATGGACCACAAGGGTACGCCTCTTAAAGGGCCAATGCTACCACAGTATGGTAATCAGAGGCGTGAACCTGATTACATCGCAGACAGGGGGTTGTGAAGATCTCATTCTGAGATCCACCCGTCGCAAATCCTGTTAAGGCCCTCTTGCGTGAGTTTCCGGCCAAAACGGGATTTGCGCCAGAGAGTAACGGGGCTGGAAATTCACCTCCAGAAAGGGAATTAGATAAATACTTGAAGAGGGAAATCTTTGCGCGACACTAGGGGAAAAGTGAGACTAAATTGATTGCTCTATCACAGTGCCACTACTACAATGGAATGAATAATCTTTTTTCACCTGATGGGACATCAATGCTGATGATGGGAATTTTCACATGTTTCATTGTTGTCAGAATGTTGGTGTAGAGCTCCTTCAGTCCCGCCTCATCTGACAGCCCCAGTACGGCATCTATTATCAGGTTATAAGCATCATTTATCAACTGCACCTATAGGGGAAAGAAAGCAGCTTTAATGACAAACAACATTTCAATATTGGCAGAGTTTGAGCAAAACAGGTTAACACACTTGTCCAAACCCCTGCTGCTCAATATCCTAACAATGTGTTTGGAGCATCTAACCAAATGCTGTACCTGCCTTGGGAGTGTTTGTTGGGGACAGTGTAGAGGGAGCTTTACTCTGTATCTAACCCCATGCTGTACCTGTCCTGGGAGTGTTTGATGGGGACAGTGTAGAGGGAGCTTTACTCTGTATCTAACCCCGTGCTGTACATCAGTTCTGGGAGTGTTTACTGGGGACAGTGGAGAGGGAGCTTTACTCTGTATCTAACCCCGTGCTGTACCTGTCCTGGGGGTGTTTGATGCGGACAGTGTAGAGGGAGCTTTACTCTGTATCTAACCCCGTGCTGTACCTGGCCTGGGAGTGTTTGTTGGGGACAGTGTAGAGGGAGCTTTACTCTGTATCTAACCCCGTGCTGTACCTGTCCTGGGAGTGTTTGTTGGGGACAGTGTAGAGGGAGCTTTACTTTGTATCTAACCCCGTGCTGTACCTGTCCTGGGAGTGTTTGTTGGGGACAGTGTAGAGGGAGCTTTACTCTGTATCTAACCCCGTGCTGTACCTGTCCTGGGAGTGTTTGTTGGGGACAGTGTAGAGGGAGCTTTACTCTGTATCTAACCCCGTGCTGTACCTGTCCTGGGAGTGTTTGTTGGGGACAGTGTAGAGGGAGCTTTACTCTGTATCTAACCCCGTGCTGTACCTGTCCTGGGAGTGTTTGATGGAGACAGTGTAGAGGGAGCTTTACTCTGTATCTAACCCCGTGCTGTACCTGTCCTGGGAGTGTTTGTTGGGGGCAATGTAGAGGGAGCTTTACTCTGTATCTAAACCTGTGCTGTACCTGCCTTGGGAGTGTTTGTTGGGGACAGTGTAGAGGGAGCTTTACTCTGTATCTAACCCCGTGCTGTACCTGTCCTGGGAGTGTTTGTTGGGGACAGTGTAGAGGGAGCTTTACTCTGTATCTAACCCTGTTCTGTACCTGTCCTGGGAGTGTTTGATGGGGACAGTGTAGAGGGAGCTTTACTCTGTATCTAACCCCGTGCTGTACCTGTCCTGGGAGTGTTTGATGGGGACAGGAGGGAGCTTTACACTGTATCTAACCCCGTGCTGTACCTGTCCTGGGAGTGTTTGATGGGGACAGTGTAGAGGAAGCTTTATTCTGTATCTAATCCCATGCTGTACGTGCCATGGAAGTATTTAATCGTGTGATTCCCGGCTTGGGTCACTGTCTGTGCGGAGTCTGCACATTCTCCTTCAGTCTGTCTGGGTTTCCTTCGGGCGCTCCGGTTTCCTCCCACAAGTCCCAAAGGACGTGCTTGTTAGATGAATTGGACATTCTGAATTCTCCCTCTGTCTAACCAAACAGGCGCCGGAATGTGGGGACGCGGGGATTTTCACAATAACTTCATTGCAATGTTAATGTAAGCCTACTTCTGACAATAATAAAGATTATTATTATCTTCGCTGCTAAGATTGGGAAATGTGCCAGACCTTAGGTGAGTGTTGAGCAGGTAGTGCCTACCAACGGAGAAGTCCTGAAATTGGGCCTCAGGCCTAATTAACAAGGAATGGGCATTTCATCACTGCAGGAAGTTCATCCGTTGCGCATATGACTAATATTGAGCCTCTTTCCTCACTGGCAGTGGCTGGAAGTTAACCCATGGGAAAGGGGTGGTGGTGGTGGGGGGGGCGGGGGGGTGTCAGTGTTGGGGATGGTTGCAGCATACAACAAGGGGCAATTATCTTGGAGTCAGTGGCTGGGAGAGGTACCCTTATTATTAGTTTCCAAATCAATGCCCACCACATTCTTTGCCGCCCAGTTTCTGTGAGGGGTCCTAAATCAGGAATCATAGCCAATGAGGCCTAATTCTTGCAGAATGTCTCATTCAGGCCCAAATTGAGCCAATATCAGGTCAAATGTTTCTTAGGCATCCTTTGGGTTCTGGACATTGGCTCCTGAAATTGGGCCTTATTGCTCCCGCTTTGTGCACCCATAAACCTTACTAGGGTAGGAATTGACCCAAATTGTGCCAATGTTATGGATGTAAAATAGACATCACAATTATTGGGCCGAAGGGCCTGTACTGCGCTGTAATGTTCTATGTTCTATTACCGGAAAGTTAAAAGAATCTTCGTCAGTATGTGTATTCCTGGGTTCCTTACGCTCAGAATAAGGGATCTTGAAAATGATTTGTTTGTATCCCTCCCACCATATTATAGGAATTGACATTCTCCATATTGATTACCTCGGCTGGAAGGTAGGACAGAAATGGAATATCCATTTTCTCACACTGAACCGTGAAGTCCAGGAAGATGGGTTTGCAGGAACGCTTTGGGTAATAGATGGTCGGTTCGTAGTTCTGTCAGAAAACCAAAGCACAGTTTATAAGCATGTTGTTTTCCAGCTCTGCATTAGCAGTCGGACAGCATCTTCATCTTAAAATGTTCAAATCCCTCCATATACTCGTCCCTCCCTGTCTCTACAACTTCCTCCAGCCCTATAACCCTCTGAGATATCTGCACTCCTCCAATTTTGGCCTCAGATTTGAATCGCTCCACCATTGAAGGCCATGCCTTCAGTTGCCTCAGCTCTACGATTCCCACCCTTCACCTCTCTACCTCTCTCTCCTTCTTTAAGACGCTTCTAAAACCTGCCTCATTGACCCAAACCTTTGGCCACCTGTCCTGGATGTCTCCTTATGTGGCTCAGTGTTATTTTCTGATTATGCTGCTCGTGATGCACCTTGGTGCACCTTCAGCAGTCAAATTATTCTCTAACCCCATCTCCCTTCCCTTTTCCCGTAACCTTTTAATACTGTTCCTTTTTGAAACACTAATTTAATTCTTTTTTTAAAATCTGCCTCTGTAGCCCCTCGTGCATTTGTTATTGTCCAGGGTTTGGAGAACCCCAAAGTGTATCACGGAGTTCACCTGACCCACAACTTTTAATAGATTGCGGTACGGGGAGCACACGGCCCACTCTACAGGTGTGGTACAGCAGAAATGGAAAAGTATTTTTAAAAACAAAACAATGTTTATTCTATGAACTCAAGTTAACCTTTTTAAAACATACAGTGAACATATTAGCAACCAGTAATTCAAATACAACCACCAAAGAATACAACACTAAGTAATTCTTAATAACTTCCCAAACAACATCCAGAAGACAGAAGAAACACCTTTTCACAGAAGCACATTATGTTAAAGCCATTATTCAGAACATTTATAATTCTGAATTCACCAAATGATCAAGAGACATTCTTTAGATTTACAGAGAGATTCATACACCTTCTGGCTGTGACTGCAGCTATCCAGATCTGAAAATGAAACTAAAACACACCCTGCAGCCTGCTCAAAAACGAAAGTAAAAAGCTGAAAGGACAGCCCAGCTCCACCCACACTGTGACATCACTGCAGTAATATGAGCAGCCAAACATTTCTTAAAGCGACATTCTCATGACACATTCCAGTTTTAACAACTCGCTGTGCGAAAAAATATTCCTCAGAGTTTCCCTTTGTCCCTCTCGTTCAGGATCCTGCTGCCATACAGGACTAGTCATCCACTGTCTAGTGTAGAGATAGTTAGCGTTAAGGCAGAAGTGTTTTCATCATGATCCGTCAGACCGTGAATCAGCGTTGCGAATTCTTCAGGAGTGCAGTGAAAATTTACCAGATTGATACCTGGACAGCAAGGGTTAATCTACGAGGAGAGAATGCACAAACTACAATTGTATTCCCTGGATTTTAACTGCTTAATATGAAATGAAATGAAATGAAAATCGTTTATTGTCACAAGTAGGCTTCAAATGAAGTTACTGTGAAAAGCCCCTAGTCGCCACATTCCAGCGCCTGTTCGGGGAGGCTGGTACAGGAATTGAACCGTGCTGCTGGCCTGCCTTGGTCTGCTTTCAAAGCCAGCGAATTAGCCCTGTGCTAAACAGCCCCTGCAATCTGATCAAAGTTTTCAAGCTGTCATGAGGAACAGATGGAGAAGGCTGGGAGGAACTATTTCCGTAGGTTGGGCAGTCGAGGACTAGGGAGGCATAGACTAAAAATTAGGGCCAGGTCTTCCAGGGGTGAAATTAGGAAGCACTTCTTCATACAAAGGGTGGCTGACGTTTGGAATTCTCTGTCCCACAATCTGCAACTGATGTGTTTGGACAATTCTAAATTTTAACGCTGAGATTGATAGATTTTTTTGTAATCGAGTTTGGGGCAAAGGCAGGTTAATGGAGTTGGGCCGCCGATCAATCAATGAACAGTGGAACAGGCATGAAGCGTTGAATGGCCTCTTCCTGTTCCACATCTTTGCTCTTCACACTCTGAGGGAAGACCATGAAAGTACAAAAAGAAAACACTCAAATTGTGGTATAAATTACCTGGAAAGAACAATGTAAATGAGGTCAAGAGACGTTAAGAGAATTTCTGGAGTTGGGTTGGAGTATGTGACATGCCGATGATGAACGAGGTTTAGAGAGACTTAGAGGTGAAAAGGCAGGTGAGTGTAGTTCAGTTCCATTAGAAAATGGACGAATCCCTTCTTAATAACATTTCTCCTGTTCCTAAGTTGTGAATTTGACAGAGGTATATTCTTTTTACGGTGGGTTGACAGATCTATATTTCACCTCAGGAAAGATTGCAGGAATAATTTCCTATGAAGTATGTGCGTATTATTAAAACATGCCCTGGCAGCAGTTATCAATTTCACATTTAACCCTGACACGCAGCCCTGCTCCCTTCCCCCACCTCCATTCACCTGTTACAGTGAGGACTCAACAAGAATTACTCCCGCCATTCATCAGGCACTGAATCTGAATCAAGCATAGAATGTACCACCTGGATTCAGCATCAAAGGGTGACAGGTATCAAACTAATGGAGGTCAGGATGGGCTCTTGCGGTCAGCTGGGGTCCTATCTGCATAATTAAACCACTATGTGGAGAACAAATCTATTGGAGGGAGATTTATTTTTAAACAAAGCAACTTTTCATATTCAGCTGTTTCTCGGTTGGTATGACTCTTCTCGCTGAGGCTCAGGGTTGAGAGCTGGTAGTGTGGTAGGAATGTCACTGGACTGGTAACCCAGAGACACAGGCTGGTAAATGAGTTTAATTAATAAATCTGGAACTGTAAAACTAAACTCGGAAACGTTGACTGTGGAACCATAATTGATTGTTATAAAAATCCATCTGGTTCCCACTGCCATTTAGGGAAATAAATCTATCACCCGGGCTCCATGTGATGTCAGGCAATGTGGCTGACTCCTAAATGCCCTCTGAAATGGCGAAGCCAGCCGCTCAGTTCAAGGGCAATTAGGGACGGGCAACAAATGCCGGCCTTGCCAGAGATGCCCACATCCTGTGAAAAAATAATGAAAAGCTCAGTTCTCATTCCAGGACTTGAGCTCATAATCCAGGCTGACGCTCCCAGTGCAGTGCTGGGGGAGTGCTGCACTGTTGGAGGTGCTGTCTTTTTCGATCTGATGTTAAACCAAGGCCCCGGCCGCCCTGTCGGGAGAACAGAAAAGATCTCACCGCCACTATTGAAGAAAGAGCTCGTCCCTGGGGTCCAGGCCCAATATTTATCACTCACTGGGTCAACATTCCAAAAACAGATGATTAGTTGTGATCACATTGTGGAAGCTTGCTGTGTGCAGATTAGCTGTCACGTTTCCAAAATTCCAACAGTGACTACACTTTAAAAGTACTGCATTCGTTGTAAAGCACTTTGGGAAAGATGCTATATAAATGCAAGCCTTTAATTTTTAAAATCCCCCCCCCCCCCCCCCCCCCCCCCCCGCCCCCCCACCTCACCACCCGGAAATATTTCAGGGGGGGGGTTACTTCGAAGAAATAGTGACCGTTATTATTTAAAGAAAGGCAGCTGCCCCTTTGGCAAAACCGAGAACTCATAAAAAACAATGAGATGAATGATGTGTTAATCTGTTTTCAGTGTTGTTGCTGGAAGGAGGAATATTGACCCAGGCACCAGAGAAAACTCCCGTGTTTTTCTTCCAATCGTGATCCTGAGATTTATTTTACTCCCAGTTGAGCTGCAGTTGCCAACTCTGGCTTGGCATCTGATTTCATCATCTAATGCCCCAACTGTCTTTATTCCCCACCTTCCAATATCCTGACAATAAATACATGAAAATGGTCAAAGGAAGTGAATAAAATACATTTATTTTAATACCTTATTTCCTGCTGGAACATCACAGAGATTAAAACCTTTCAATCCTGGAGACTCCCGGGATAATCCCAGTGGGATGAAAATCCCAGAAAGTTGGGGTCCTGGTTTACTATCTCCTCCCAGGAATTGCTCCTCCAACAAGAGCAACCTGAGACCTGGACAACAGACTTGAACTCCTAGCCTCTTGACACAGAGACGAGTTGGGACACCTGGAGGATTTCCGCTTCCCCACCTTTTTAAAAATAATTTAGAGTACCAATTCATTTTTTTCCAATTAAGGGGCAATTTAGCGACACCAATCCACCTACCCTGCGCATCTTTTGGTTGTGGGGGCGAAACCCACGCAAACACGGGAGAATGTGCAAACTCCACATGGACAGTGTCCCAGATCCGGGATCGAACCTGGGACCTCGGCGCCGTGAGGCAGCAATGCTAACCACCTTTCGAAAGGAATACAAATCCATCTGAATAGTTCTAAATAATAATAAAATGTTTCTTCTGATACTAGAAATCAGTTTATATCACTAGCTTCTGAGTTGCCTGTCATATAAATGTTGGTTATTAAGAGGGACTAGTAACTAACATATGGTAATTGCTAAGAATGTCTATTTGGTGCTATTTCATTAGTGGTGCTCAGTATTAAGAACAGCAAGTTATTACAAGTTTCAAACTTAAGAAATGCTATTTATGATGAAACGGAGGACTTATGGCGCAGTGGGTAGTGTCGCTAGCTCTGAGCTAGAAGCCCTGGGCTCAAAACATGGCTAAACAGGTTGAGCATCAACTTGTAAATCCTTTCAACATACTCCAACGGCATGGGATGGAAAGAAAGTGGGAGCCTCGACAGTCACTATCCACAGCTCCAGACTACAACCTAATCGTAAAAGTGTACGTCGCCACAGCAATTCAGAGTTCCTGAGTGAACTGTAGCACACACCACCACTAATTATGAAATGTAACGTATAAAGAGGTGCTAGTAACAAAAGAAATGTAAGTTATTAAGATATACTAATTATTAAGACATGCTAGTCACTAAAATATCCTAGCCACTAAATGGAGATTATTATCAAAAGGTATTGAGTATTAAGGTATGTAGGAGCAGTGGTTAGCACTGCTGCCTCATGGCGCTGATGACCCGAGTTCGATCCTGGCCCCGGGTCACTGTCCGTGTGGAGTTTGCACATCTTCCCCATGTTTGAGTGGGTCTCTCCCCCACAATCCAAAGATGTGCAGGCTAGGTGGATTGGTGACGCTAAATTGCCCCTTAATGGGAAAAAAACAATTGGGTTCTCTAAAATTTTTTTTTTAATTAATAAGCCCTGTTAGATATTGGTTATTAAGAGATGCAGGTTATTAAAAATGTTAGTTATGACAAGGTGCTGGTAACTGATTAATCAGCGGCAAGAAATAATTCACATTAAATTAGCGTGGGACTTGTTTTATCGGAACTTTAATATTTTGCTTGGTATATAAAGGAATGAATCACTGAGGACATAAAGTGGGCGCGATTCTCCGCTCCCGCGCCGGTTGGGAGAATCGCCTGGGTCGCCGAATTTTCCCGCGACGCCGGTCCGACGCCCTCCCGCAATTCTCCCAAGCGGCGAGAACGGCCCCGTCGGGTTCCACGCGGCGCAGGCCGGAGAATCGCCCGAGACACCCAAAATGGCGATTCTCCGGCACCCCTGCTATTCTCAGGCCCGGATGGGCCGAGCGGCCAGGCCAAACCGGCAGGATCCCCCCGGCGCCATCCACACCTGGTTGCTGCCGGCGGGAACAGCGCGGGAACGCTGGGGGGGGGGGGCAGCCTGCGGGGGGGGGGGGGGGGGGGGGCGGGGGGGGGGGGGGGGGATCCTGCACCGGGGGGGGCCTCAAATGGGGTCTGGCCCGCGATCAGAGCCCACCGATCGTCGGGCCGTCCTCTCTGAAGGAGGACCTCCTTTCTTCCACAGCCCCGCAAGATCCGTCTGACATCTTCTTGCGGGACGGACTCGGAGAGGACGGCAACCACGCATGCGTGGGTGACGCCAGTTATGCGGCGCCGGCCGCCCCGCGCATGCGCAGGTGACGCCAGTTATGCGGCGCCGGCCGCGTCATGTATGCGGCGCCGCCTTTACGTGGCGACAAGGCCTGGCGCGTGTAAATGACGCGGCCCCGCTCCTAGCCCATTATCGGGCCCTGAATCGGTCGGGATAGGGGCCGTTTCGCGCCGTCGTGAACCTCGACGGCGTTCACGACGGCGTGGGCACTTCGGAGCGGGAGCGGAGAATCGCGCCCAAGGTGTTTGTCATCGAGTGATGTTTCACAGGGAACTCCAGAATTTTAATTTCGTTATAGAATCATCGCGTGATGCAGCAGGCAATGAGCCCATTCGGATCATCGTGCCGGTTCTGACACTGGGACAGATCTATCCCAAATAGACCTGTCATAATATACACACAAGTATATGATGGTGCACAGACAGACAGTGAGTGACACAAAGGATGACCAATGAACATACAGAACACAGCAGCCAATCACCAGACAGGACACGGCCACTATATAACCAGGGGGCACTAGTTTTCCCGCTCTCTTGGGATGCAGCCTCTGAGACAGTCAGAACCTGTGAACAACAACTAGAACATCCACCATGTGGTAGTAACATAGTCTGGTCAGGTTAGCCTCAGGTCTCCAGTCAACTCAGCATAGTGTCAACCCACAGTTCATGCATGTTTAATAGTTAAGAGTTTAATAAAATAGAGTTGCATTTCTTTAAGTGTTGGAAGCCTGTCTCTCTCTTTTCTACAATAAACGCAGTCCTCGCAGATCCAGCTTACCCAACACATCAAGACCCATTCCACGGCTCCTTCCCCCAAACACCTGCAAGCATTTCCCTTCGAGGATTTGCCTTCCATCATTGTCGGAACGTCGTCGTTACCCAGACTGCAGTGGGAAGGAGAAGGGCCAAGCACCTCCTCAAGAGGCAACTAGGAATGGGGGAACGAGGTAACACATTCAACATTGCTCACATTGCCCACACTCTTGAGAGGAAATTAAAATAAGATTTGTGCCCGTGACAACTGCCGGGAGATTGATTCTGTCCTGCTGTTGCAAATCAGTGACAATAACGGCCTACTTTCAGAATTATCCACTTTGTTGGTTGAATTTCTTCATGAGGGACATGAAACAGTCTCAAGGTTGAATTCAGAATCCTAACCCTGCCAAGGTCTGCAGAAAGCATTGATACGCTGATGCCTCTGAATCTTCTATGAACCTGACAGGCTCAAGAATAAATTATTTCAAATGCTTCATCACAGAAGCATCCAAGTGAAACTTCCAGTGTAACACTGATGCTGAATAAGGTTGCTTAAATAGACAGTTTGATACATTAAAGGTAGTTCTAAGCATATTTGGGTTACCGCCTGAGAACGCGACCACGGGCACCATTTCGGATAACTGCAGGAAGTTCCCAGTGCACATGACTCCGGTCGAGTGGACCTTGACACAAACAAGCTACAACTTTCTCGCCGTAAATGAAGGCTCGCCAGCTGATTCGCCGGGACCGTGCTGTCCAGCCCCTCACTAACAAGGTTGAGCAGCACTGAAGCTGCACTTGCTCAGCCAACCCCAGCCAGCTCGCAACAATGGTGCCCAGCAGACCAGCTCCAAGATTCAGGGTTGCTGACCTGGGAGGCTTATGGACACAGTGGAGGCCAGGAGAGATGACCCCGCCAAGACCTTTCCGCCCCCAAGCGAGCATTCACCCCCCAACCCCAATCCTCCATTCATCCCCCGCCCCCCCCCCCCCTCTGCCTTCAACCCCCCCCAACTCTTCCTTCACCCACCCCCTCCCACCACTGTGAACCCCACGTGTGGCTAACGATGCCCTCTCCGTGTCTCATCAGGAAAAGCTCTCCCACAACCGTCGGGAGAGGGCCCAGACTGGCGGAGAGGTGCCGGACATATAAATCCTCACCAGCTTCGAGGAGCGGGCCCTGGAGGTGACCGGGGTGGCCGAGGACAGAGCGGTCACCAACGCGGAGGCTGACGGACGCCACAGAGTTAAGGAACCACCGGGCCCCACCCGGAGGACTGCCAAACGTGAGTTGTTATTGCTTTACTGACTGACCCATCCCTCCCACTGACTATCTGTCCATCAGGTAGAGGCAGGAACCCCCAGGCGAGACAGCAGTCGGGAGTCTGTTGGATCCCAGGACCCAGCTGGGTCCCAGCCTGATGCTGAGCCTGTGGAACAGGCTACCCCACAGCTGATGGAGACAATAGGGAGCGACCGGGACATTCAGAGGGAGATGTCAGCAACACTCCAGCAGGTCCATAGCTACATGGAGGAGTCCCAGAGGCTAAAGCCGCAGGAGGTGTCACCGGCAATGCATGGCACTGAGGCCAACACTGCTTGGGTGGCGACTGCAGTGGAGAGCTTGGTGCACAACGTCAGCACCATTAGTGAAGGTGCCCAAGGTGTCGCGCAGTCAGTGTCGGTCATGGCTAAGGGTCTCGACAGACTGTCTGACTCTCTGGGGGATGTGACCCAGTACCAGGCTGACCTTGATGGGGTTCTGCGGGACAGATCCTGCTCTCAGATGGGAATGGCGGAGACTCTGCGGAGCTTGTCCCAGTCGCTGAGGAGCATCGCCGAGGGCATCGACACGATGGTGTAGGCATCGGGGAAATGCCAGGGCTGGCAGAGCCAGATCATGCAGGGGCAGTGGGGCTCGAACCAGCTGCCCCTCCATCCCTCGTTGAACCCCAGCAATCCACATGGGTTGTGTGATGTGCTCACTTAGCCACAAATACCAATTCTCTATTGTCAATACCCTTCAGCCACACGACCAGAGGCCTCGGCAGTCAGTGGGGGTTATGGGTGTTTGGTGGAGCAGACGGGCAGGGACAAGTGTTGCCCCCGGGAAGGGGGTCACATGATCCAGGTGTTGGCATGGCGGTGCCACCAACGCCTCCCCCCCCCCCCCTCCAATGGCGGCCCACCCCTGTGGAGGGAACCCCACCCCTAACCGAGGGTCTCCCACCCCCTCGCTGAGCACTGGGGTGGCAAGCCCAGCACCCCCGGGCTCTTTGCCTGTGAGCAAAGATGGCTACTCACCTCCTCAGCTCCGCACAGAACCCCTTCCACCAGGTTCACGTTTTTAAAAGGAGTACAAATCAACGCCAGCGTGATCACCTGCTGGGGAGGCCGCTGATTGACGGAAGGCCGTTGGATATGGGCAGGCTTTTGTTAATTGTAAGGAAATAGGGCTTATGTTGTAATAATGGGCTTCGCATATGGGAGCAGGCCGGTTGCATCGCAAACTGTTTGGCTCCTGGCACGGCTTTCATTTTTGGCCTCTCCCGCCATTCACCGGCCTCGTTTCGCTTGACCGAGAGCGTAGCGAGGCCGGGGAACCGCGCCCTGTGTGTTCGACCGCTGGGATCTGCGCACAAAAACCCAAGCCCACATCGCGAGTGCAGCACTGAGGGAGCTCAGAGGTGTTGCCTTTCAGATGGGGGATATGAAAGGTCTCGTGGCACAATTTTGAAGAACGGTAGGGGGGTATTCCTTGCATCATGGAAGTGTAGAAAGAGACCCTTCAGCCCACGGAATGCCATCCTGTCTCTTAGTCTGTAGTCGTGTAGGTTACAGTGCTTCAAGCAAAGATTCAAGGTTTCTTTCTTAAAAGTTTGATTGGGCTTTCCCCCTCAACCACCCTCACGCAGTGGGTTCCAGACCCCCACCATCGCCTGACTGAAAAGATTTCTCCTCAGCATTCCTCTAATCCTTCTGAATCTACACTTATTGGCCTTTTTGCTAATGGAAATATATCCTACCTCTGCACTCTGTCCATGTCTCTCAGAATTTTATACACCTTGGTTAAATTTACCTCAGCCTCCTCTGTGTCCCGGGCCCAGTATTTATTTCTCAATCAACATCAGCACAGTAAAAGAGCAGATCACCTGGTCATTATCACATTGCTCCTTGTGGGATCTTGCTGTGCGCACTTTGGCTATCGATTTTCCTACATTTTAACAGTGGCAAAGCTTCGAAATTATTTCACAGGCACCTAAGGATGTCCTATAAGATCATAAGAAATAGGAGCAGAATTAGGCCACTCGGCCCATCGAGTCTGCTCCGCCATTCAATCATGGCTGATATTTTCTCATCCCCATTCTCCTGCCTTCTCCCCGTAACCCCTGATTCCCTCATTAATCATGAACCTATCGATCTCTGTCTTAAAGACACTCAATGATTTGGCTTCCACAGCCTTAAGCGGTAAAGAGTTCCACAGATTCACCACCCTCTGGCTGAAGAAAGTCCTCCTCACCTCTGTTTTAAAGGATCGTCCCTTTAGTGTGAGATGGTGTCCTCTGGTTCTAGTTTTTCCTACAAGTGGAAACATCCTCTCCACGTCCACTCTATCCAGGCCTAGCAGTATCCCGTAAGTTTCAATAAGATCCCCCCTCATCCTTCTAAACTCCAATGAGTACAGACCCAGAGTCCTCAACCGTTCCTCATATGACAAGTTCCTCATTCCAGGGATCATTCTTGTGCACCTCCTCTGGACCCTTTCCAAGGCCAGCACATCCTTCCTTAGATACGGGGCCCAAAACTGCTCACAATACTCCAAATGAGGTCTGACCAGAGCCTTATACAGCCTCAGAAGTACATCCCTGGTCCTGTATTCTAGCCCTCTTGACATGAATGCTAACATTGCATTTGCCTTCTTAACTGCCGACTGAACCTGCACATTAACCTTAGGAGAATCATGAACAAGGACTCCCAAGTCCCTTTGTTCTTTTGATTTCCTAATCATTTCCCCATTTAGAAAATAGTCTATGCCTAAATTCCTCCTTCCAAAGTGTATAACCTCACACTTTTCCACATTGTATTTCATTTGCCACTTCATTGCCCACTCTCCTAGCTTGTCCAAATCCTTCTGCAGCCCCCTTGCTTCCTCAATACGACCTGTCCCTCTACAGATCTTTGTATCATCTGCAAACTTAGCAACAGTGCCTTCAGTTCCTTCTTCCAGATCATTTATGAATATTGTGAAAAGTTGTGATCCCAGCACAGACCTCTGAGGCACACCACTAGTCACAGGCTGCCATCCTGAAAAAGACCCCTTTATCCCCACTCTCTGCCTTCTGCCAGTCAGCCAATCCTCTATCCATGCCAGGATCTTACCCTTAACACCATAAGCTTTTAACTTATTTAACAGTCTCCTATGCGGCACCTTGTCAAATGCCTTCTGGAAATCTAAATAAATCATGTCCACTGGTTCTCCTTTGTCTAACTTCCTCGTTACCTCCTCAAAGAATTCTAACAGATTTGTCAGACATGAGCTCCCTTTGACAAAGCCGTGCTGACTCAGTCCTATTTTACCATGCACTTCCAAGTACCTCATGATCTCATCTTTAATAACAGACTCTAAAATCTTACCAATGACCAAAGTCAGGCTAACCGACCTATAATTTCCCGTCTTCTGCCTCCCTCCCTTCTTAAACAGTGGTGTTACATTCACCACCTTCCAGTCCTCTGGGACCCTTCCTGCCTCCAGCGATTCCTGAAAGATCATCACTAATGCCTGCACAATTTCCTCAGCTATCTCTTTCGGGACCCTGGGGTGTAGTCCATCTGGTCCAGGTGACTTATCCACCTTCAGTCCTTTCAGTTTCCGCAGAACCTTCTCCTTAGTAATGGTCACTGCACTCACCTCTGCCCCCTGGTTCTCCTGGAGCTCGGGCATCCCACTGGTGTCTTCCACTGTGAAGACTGATGCAAAGTAACTATTCAGTTCATCTGCCATTTTTTTGTTTCCTATTATTACTTCTCCAGCCACATTTTCCAGTGGTCCAATGTTTATTTTTGCCTCTCTCTTACCTTTTATGTATTGAAAAAAACTCTTCCTACCTTCCTTTATATTACTAGCTAGCTTGCACTCATACTTCATCTTCTCCCCCCTTATTGCTTTTTTAGTTGTCCTCTGCTCACTTTTAAAGGCTTCCCAATCCTCTACCTTCCCACTAATCCTCGCCACTTTGTATGTGTTTTCTTTAGCTTTTATGCTGTCCTTGACATCCCTCGTCAGCCATGGATGCCTTGTCCTCCCCTTAGCATGTTTCCTCCTCCTTGGGATGAATTTCTATTGTGCCTCCCTAATAACCCCCAAAAACTCCTGATTGCTGTTCCACTGTTTTCCCTGCTAGACTCATTTTCCAATCAACTCTGGCCAGCTCCTCCCTCATGTATTTGTAGTTACCCTTATTTAATTGAAATACCGTTACATCTGATTGCAGCTTCTCCCTCTCAAACTGCAGGGTAAATTCTATCATATTGTGGTCACTGCTCCCTAAGGGTTCCTTCACCTTAGGTTCCCTAATCAAGTCTGCCTCATTACACATCACCAAATCCAGAATTGCCTGTTCCCTAGTAGGCTCTGTCACAATCTGCTCCAAAAAACTATCTCTTAGACATTCCACAAAGTCCATTTCTTGGGATCCACTACCAACCTGATTTTCCTAGTCCACTGCATATTGAAGTCCCCCATGATTATTGTAATATTGCCTTTTTTACTTGCCTTTTCTATCTCTTGATTTATTTTCTGCCCCACATCCTGACTACTGCTAGGGGGCCTGTATATAATTCCCATCAGGGTCTTTTTGCCTTTGCGATTCCTCAACTCTACCCACAGAGATTCAATGCCTTCTGATCCTATATCGCTCTTTGCTATTGATTTAACTTCATTCCTTACTAACAATGCAACGCCGCCCCCTTTGCCCATCTGCCTGTCCTTTCGATATGACATATATCCTTGGATATTTAGATCCCAGCCCTGATCCCCTTGCAGCCACGTCTCTGTGATTCCCACATCATCGTACCGGCCAATTTCAATGTGCGCAACAAGCTCATTTACCTTGTTCCTTTTACTGCGTGCATTTAGGTACAACATCCTCAATCCTGCATTGGCCACCTCCCTTTTCACACTCTCCTCAGTCACTATGCCCTGTACTATGGCCCTTTTTAATTTTTGACTATGGCTTCTCTGCCTTACACGTTCCCCTTTACTGCTTTTTGTTTCTGGCCCCGTTTTATTTCCCTCCTACTTCCTGCATCAGTTCCCATCCCCTTGCCACATTAGTTTAAACCCTCCCCAACAGCACTAGCAAACACTAGGACATCGGTTCCAGTCCTGCCCAGGTGCAGACCATCCGGTTTGTACTCGTCCCATCTCCCCCAGAACCGGTTCCAATGCCCCAGGAATTTGAATCCCTCCCTCTTGCACCATCTCCCAAGCCACGCATTCACCCTGTCTATCCTGACATTCCTACTCTGCCTAGCCCGTGGCACTGGTAGCAATCCTGAGATTACTACATGTCCTGAGGATGTGAAAGGGGCTATGGCAATGCAAACCTTTTTTTTTAACGATTCTGTGTCAACTAATACAATGATAAGTTACAAATCATTTTGAAATAAATCAATTTTTGTTTGCAGACTTGCTCTTTCTGAACAATGTCAGCATCCCCGTCAAACAGCAAAACCTGCGGAAGAAACCCAGTGTCAGAAAACTTAGGCTCCCCACCATCCCAGATACCTACAAACATACGAAGGTGTCTCGCGCACACTAGGCCGATGGCTCCATTTTGCTCCTGGCCACAGATCACCAATATCGTTGGCTGCTTCTTTGATAGCGAGCTCCGTGGAAAAGCCTGAGGAGGAAAGAGAAAGACCATCAGTGCCCTTACCAACTCTTAACCTTAACGTCAGAACTACGGTTACCGACTCTCTTCTCCATTCATTTCTCAAAGACTTGCTTATTCCTATTGCCCCTTTTCTGAGCTCAGGACACTCCAAAGTGCTCTGCGGCCAATGAAGCACTGTTTGTAGCGTGGCCACTGTCATAACATCGGAAACGGATTTGCACAAAACCTCCAACTATTAGATCAGGACAGAGGGAAAGCACCACTACTGTACCCCTCCAACATAGTGCTGTAGGATCCTGCCTTCAATTACCATGTCCCATGTTCCTGCTGTTGATCACCTGGCACCTCCATCCTCACAGCATCTCACTTTCTCACAGCTAATCATAAGGTGAATAATCTGTTCAGTACCCGCTGAGTAGATTCATAATAACTCTCGGTCGCATAGCCTTCTATTGTCCCCTCTAATATTTTTCTAACTATACAGAAGTTTTCAAAGAAAAGGTTTTAAAATCCAAATTTTCTGATGGAGGAGATGGTGGCATGGTGGTAATGTCACTGGACTTGTAATCCAGAGGCCCAGGCTCGTACTCGTAATCCAGAGGCCCAGGCTCATACTCGTAATTCAGAGGCCCAGGCTCATACTCGTAATTCAGAGGCCCAGGCTCATACTCAGAATCCAGAGGCCCAGGCCCAGGCTACTCGTAATCCAGAGGCCCAGGCTCATACTCGTAATTCAGAGGCCCAGGCTCATACTCGTAATTCAGAGGCCCAGACTCATACTCATAACTCAGAGGCCCAGGCTCATACTCGTAATCCAGAGGCCCAGGCCCAGGCTCATACTCGTAATTCAGAGGCCCAGGCTCATACTCGTAATCCAGAGGCCCAGGCCCAGGCTCATACTCGTAATCCAGAGGCCCAGGCTCATACTCGTAATTCAGAGGCCCAGGCTCATACTCGTAATCCAGAGGCCCAGGCTAATACCCGTAACCCAGAGGCCCAGGCTCATACTCGTAATCCAGAGGCTCAGGCTAATACCCGTAATCCAGAGGCCAAGGCTCATGCTCGTGATTCAGAGGCCCAAGCCCAGGCTAATACCCGTAACCCAGAGGCCCAGGCTAATACCCGGAACCCAGAGGCCCAGGTTCATACTCGTAATCAAGAGGCCGAAGCTCATATTTGTAATCCAGAGGCCCAGGCTCACACTCTGGGGTCATGGGTTCAAATGGCAGCTGGTGGAATTTGAGTTCAATTAATACATTTGGAATTGAACGCTAGTCTCAGTAATGGTAGATCAGTTCTTGTAAAGATCCACCTCGTTCACTAATATCTCTACAGGGAAGGAAATCTGTCGTCCTTACCCGGTCTGGCCTACATGTGACTCCAGACCCACAGCGATGTGGTTGACTCTTAACTGCACGGTAGTATAGTGGTTAGCACTGTTGCTTCACAGCGCCAGGGACCCGGGTTCGATTCCCGGCTTGGGTCACTGTCTGTGCGGAGTTGCACGTTCTCCCCGTGTCTGTGTGGGTTTCCTCCAGTTTCCTCCCACAAGTCACGAAAGACGCGCTGTTAGGTGAATTGGACATTCTGAATTCTCCCTCTGTTGTACCCGAACAGGCGCCGGAATGTGGCGACTGGGGGAATTTTCACAGAAACTTCATTGCAGTGTTAATGTAAGCCTATTTGTGACAATAATAAAGATTATAAAAACTGCCCTCGGAAATGTTCAGTTCTAGGGAATTAAGAAATGGGCAACAGATGCTGGCTTTGCCAGCGGTGGCCACATCCCACGGAAGAATTTAAATTTTTTTTCCATGACTGCAAGTTAACGCTTAATTCCTGGGGAGTGTGCAACTCCTATTCAGGAACTATCAGCATCTTGCAGAAATTACAGAAAGAGCCAAGGAATTAGAGCGAGAGATATATGCACACACACACTGAAACACATTCATCTGGGTCTCTGAAACATCAAGGTAAGTAGTTACCTGAATCCCAGGTGTAATCATTGATGATTAATCATTCTTGCGTCTGTTTTAGAGAATTGTTGATTCAGAGACTTCATCCAGGCTGATACTCCCAGTGGGGTACTGAGGGAGTACTGCACTGTCAGAGGTACCGGGCGCGATCGAATGGCTACGTTTCGCCTGAAAGGCAGTGCGCCGTGGCACGCCGTGGCCAATAGAAGCTGGGAAACCCCGCTCCCAGGAACTACCCAGCTCGCAACACCTCGCAAGCTCAGGGGATGCAGTGGCGTAGTGGTATTGTCGCTGGACTAATAATCCAGAGACCCAGGGCGGGATTCTCTCTTTTGGGGACCAAGTCTCCACGTCCGTCGGAAAATGGGGCGAGAATCACTCTGGACTTTTTCCTCGAAAGTCCGGGGTGATTCTCCATTTTCTAGGGGGCTAGTAGGGTCCCGGCGTTTGTCCCGCGGTTCTGGCTGCCGGCAGGGCCCTGCTGTACAGACCGCGCGGCCGCGCATGTGCACAGTGCGCCCATCTTGGCGCGGGTGCTGCAGACATGGTGGAACCACTTAGCGGGCCCGCGTGGAGGAAGGTAGGTCCCTCCCAGATCACGATGGCCCGCCGATCGGTGGCCCCCGAGCGCGGCCTGACCATCGCTGAGGCCCCCCCCCCCGAAGTCAGGTTCTCCCCGCACCCCACCAGGACCGCCATTGCGTCCGCGGGTCCCAGCTCCCGCCGGGTGGTACCACATGTAAACCACGCTGGCGGGAGTTCGGCCAGTTGGCCGCGGAGAATCGCCGCGGGGCCCTGCTCCAACGGCCCCCGACCGGAGCCGGGTCGACTGCGCGTGCGGGACTGGCGGGTCCGCAGAGAATCGCGGAAGCGCCGTCGCGCCGGATTTCCGGTGTGAACGGCTATTCTCCGCCCCCATGCCGGGCACAATTCTGGCGCGGAGGGTCGGAGAATCCCGCCCCTGGAATCATGTTCCGGGGACTTGAGTTTGAATCCCGCCATGGCAGATGGTGAAATTTTAATTGAATAAACATCTGGAATTAGAAGTCTAAAAGTGACGATGAAACCATTGCCGTAAAAACCCATCTGGTTCATTAATGTCCTTCAGGGAAGGAAATCTGCCATCCTTACCCCGTCTAGCCTACATGTGACTCCAGACCCACAGAAATGTGGCTGACTCTTAAATGTCCTCAGGGATGGCCCAGCCAGTGACACCCTCATCCTATGAACAAATAAAGAAATCTAATGTGATTTCAGGAAATGTTACAATGTGAATCCCACCCATTGTGGATGGGATCACCTTTTGCCAAATCCCCATATTAGAGTGAGACAGCAGGTTTCCCGAGGCACCCCGAGGTGTTGGGATTTATCACCTTCGCCTTGAATACCTCGGGCGTGCGCCATTCAGTACTGGCCTCCACAAACAGGGACCAGGTGGCACTTGTGGGGTCTCCCAGGGGTGCCCTGCGCGGGTGTTGGGGAGAGCGGGGGGGGGTGCCCGGGGACTCCTTCATAGTTAGTTGGGATTGGGGGAGGGGGGGGAGGTCGGGGGCTTACGTCGGGGGTTCCAGAGATCGGGATGCCATTTAAAAATGGGGTCCCGATCTCTCGCTGCACCGAGGAATTCCGGCAAGTGAAGCTCCTCAGTGCAAAAGCCGGGCCATGTACGTTCTCGCCCCGCGTTCCCCACTGAGGCCCCCCATCTAGCCGGGGCCGCGTTAAACAGCGAGGTGTTTCTCTGCGCAGCCGGAAAACACGCGGCTAAATGTGCTCGCTATGCGACTTTGTTCCCATTTTGTTAAATCGCGCTCACCAAACCGCGCTCACCATCTTTAAGATGAGATGTTAAACTGAGGCCCTGTCTGCCCTCTCAGGTGGGCATCGGATCCCATGACATCATTAAATATTGGTCGAGGGCAGCACAGTGGCGCAGTGGGTTAGCCCTGCTGCCTCACGGCGTCGAGGTCCCAGGTTCGATCCCTGCTCTGGGTCACTGTCTGTGTGGAGTTTGCACATTCTCCCCGTGTTTGCGTGGGTTTCGCCCCCCACAACTCAAAGATGTGCAGGGTAGGTGGATTGGCCACGCTAAATTGTCCCTTAATTGGAAAAAATGAATTGGGTACTCTAAATTTATTTTTTAAAAATATTGTCCAGGCCACCAGGGATAACTCTATTGCTTATCTTTGAAATATAAATAAATATTTATTAGTTCACAGGATGTGGATCTAGCTAGCACTGCCCAGGCCCCGTGAATGAATGTAAAACCTTTTATTTCAAAGGCAAGCAACAGTTATCCTGGTGTCCTGGCCAATATTTAATTCTCATCAACATCACTGAAACAGATCACTGGCACTGGGCTCGATCTACACGAATGGGGACAGAGGCTCTTAGCGTGAGATTAGCCGGGTGTTTCCTGGCGCTCGGAGTGCTGAGAAGCACCCCGCAATCTAACGCCCATCCGGATAGACCGGGGGTCTCAGCGGGGAACTCCCCGACGAGGCCGCACTTAGCCCCGTTTTCTGCGCTGAGGAGCTCTGCTCGCCGGAACTCCTCGCTGCGGTGAGAGACCGGGCGCCATTCCTCGAGTCCCCAACGTGACCCCCGACCATCCCCAAGCCAAAACCGTGCAAAAATACTATCTTGGCAGGATACCAGTGCCAGTGTACAAGCCTGCCCAGAGGACAGGCACCTGGGGGCCTGCATGGGCGCCGCTTCGTCTGGTCCCTCTTTGTGGTTGATATTCGTCCGAACGAAGTAGGGAGATTCGTTTGCATTCAATCAGCATCTGATACATGCTCGTTGGAGGCCACATTGTTGGAATTACGCTCCCCCTGCAAAGTGAGATCCCTCTGGCGGGAATTTGTAACATTCAGTTTCATGACTGCAGATAAGAGGTGTGCACCTGGCGATCTTCATCTCTGCCATAACTTGGAGATCATTGGATGTTTGCTTTTTCCGTTTTGGTGACCTCGCGTAACTTTCGCCAGATTAAGTGCCGATGGCAAACTGCGCACCAAGGCTGGACAGGAAGTCCGGCAAAGGCTGAAAGTGGTGGGGGGCTGCCTGGGGGGGAGGGGGGGTGGAAGGCTGGGGCGTGGGCTGGACAGGGTAAATGGGCTTACAGGGGAAAGCGTGGGGTGAGGTCCGGAGAAGAGGGGGTGGGGGGAAGGAAATGTCAGTGTAAGGGTGGGGGGGGATATGTGAGAGTGTCCGGGGGAAGGGGAGAGAGGTGCAGTGACTTAGAGGGCCGGATCATTGATATCGATGGTGGGGTCCTGGTGGGAGAACACAGGGCACCGGTGATAGGAGGGAACAGTGAGAGTCAGAGGGGGGAGTGAGTTGCAATCAGGTTGCAGATCCAGGATGAGGCTGGTAGGTGAAGGTCTCATTGGGTGAGTCACAGAGGGGACAAGACAAGTGGCTCGGATAATGGGAGAGAACAGGGCGAGGGTGGGAATGGGCACGGTAGCGGGCGTCAGCTCTGAAGGGAGGGAACGTTGTGAAGGTGGATTGTATTAGGGTCCAGGGTAATGGGGGGAGGCTCAAGGGTGGCAGCGAGCAGAGGAATGGTGGTACTGCATGGGCCCATTGTGATAGGGGAAGTTGGTGGGTGACGGGGCGGGTAGAAGGTGAAATGCGTTTGTAAAGTGACTTGCACCATTTTCCCAAACTGACCTGGACCACGCAGTTAGCCAGCCAGATCCCTTGATGTAGGAGGAGGGTCTATCCGGATGGGCAGAGTTCAAGGCCAGTAAGGGGCCAACTAAAGGGGCAACTAAAATAATTATGAGGCAACTGGATGTCAAAGATGCTCACATGTGCTCTCCTCTCTATGGTGATGCCGCTTTGCAGCAAGTTTGTTCCCAATTCAGGGATCTCATAACATCGAGATCCCAGCAATGTGTGGAGCTGCCATTCCTTCTGTCCATTTACCCTCAGCTGCAGCTCAAGACAGAGGTGAAGGGAGGAGATAGGGAGGGAGGTAGGGAGGGAGGGAGGGAGGGAGGTGGATGCCTCCAAGGGGCACAGCTGGTGGGAGGCAGCCAACTCACGACTCCAAAACACCGGCCTCCCGGTTGAATGGCCGTGTCTGACGAGGGATCATGTGATCAATCTTTCTATGCTGCCAAGCCACAGAGATTCGAGACTGGTGGAGATAAGCAGAAAAGTGTCCATGTGAGGCTTTTTGCATATGACTCTCATTACCCTGGTCACAGAGCAATGTCTCGAAACACATTCATGTATGAATGGGAGGAGCATCCATCTCTGGTCCTCCAGGATGTCCTTTACCTGGAAAGGTGAGGTGGGGATGCCATGTCTGGATAGATGGCAGGTGAAAGGATTAGCACTTGTCTGTTGGCTTTGAGATGGAGGGGAAGCTGTAAAGGACGTGTTTACTGAACATATCACTTCACTTGTTCACATATACACTAAGGTGACCCAGCTTTGGTAATGGCTGCTCACCCAGATGTGGAGAAGGAGAGTCTGTGGCTGGGTGACACAGGGCCAGGGGGAGCAAGGGCCTGAACAGCAAGAGGCAGCGGGAGTTCCATAAGATCACGATGCTGGCAACATGGAACATTGCAACAGTGAGCTTGGCCCGACCGTGAGTGTATCATCGACAGTGCTCTTATCTAGCGATGAGTGAAAGTCAGTGTCGGAGGCGCCTCGTATGTCCCGGGATGTGGTAACCTCGCATCTGCCAACTTCTCCAGTATGAGCTGAGGCCACACAGACTCTAGGGGAGTGATGTGGAGCTCCTAGCCTGCAACGAGTGACTGTCTGTCTGGGTGCCATTTAAATATGGCGCCAGGACCTTGGACCCCATGAGGTAACTTTGGGGCAGGTGACGTCCTGCCCGCTCCCGCCACGAGATTCCCCGAGCTCCTCACAGATGCGTAATTAATGAGCTGAAAAGCAGATGATGGTGCGTGTTCACCCTGTGGCCCAGCAGGAATCACACCGACTTTCCCATCCGCCACCCAACTTAGCCTCCGGAATGGAAAATTCCACCCACAGTGTGACATTTCATAGAGATCAAAGCGGCAACACCTGGATCCCACTAACCAAGTAGAATGAAATAATGGAAAGATTTTACAGAGCTAATTTGTCTGGTTTTGTGAAAAGATCGTGGGTAGAGTATGTTTGCCAGCCCTGACCGGGGGTTGTAAGAGATGTTTGCAGCTAAGGTTTAATGTTCCACTGCAGACACTGAAATTACTTAGTCCGTCATTCACATTTACACCACTTAAAACATTGTGTGCTACTTGTCCATTCATCTTACACCAGTGACAGGCCTGCACACCCTCGGGTCACTTAGTTCAAGATGCTTTCTTCCGACATAACTCGATTATGGAGCAGTGGGATCTGTAGCTGTACATTTGAATGTTTGCGTGGACAAGCTGTGAAATTATTACACACCCTGTGTCACATTTCATAGAAATCCAAGTAACAACATGTGTATCCCATGGCCAAGTAGAATTAAATAAAGAAAGATTAAACAGCTGACGAGCCTTTTCCCGGAACAAAATCATTGGGGGCAATAATCCCAAATAATGACTAAGGGCGCGATCCATTGGCCGCGCTGCGCTGGAAAAGCAGATTGCCGCGGCTCAGCGTGGCGGATAAAAGCCGGAAGACCCCCCCCTCCCCTCCCGGGCACGCAACGCCTCGCGAGATCCAATGTGATCTCGTGAGATGTTGCAAAGTTAATTGGGCTGGATCGCTTTTTGGCAAATCTGAATATTAAGAGCAAGGCAGTTGGACTCGCTCTAATGTGCAGTTTCCTGAGGTACCTGAAGTTTTGGGATTCATCCCCTTCACCTTGGAGACCTCGGGCACGCACCGTTCAGCACTGGTCCCTCCCTATTAAAGCGAGGCAGATAGACTCAGTTTGACGTACAGATTCCTGAGTTACCTGAGGTGTGGGATCAATCTCCCTCGCTTTGGAGACCTCGCGCGAGCGATGTTCAGCGCTGGTCTCCACAAATGGGGACCAGATGGAACAGCACTTGTGGGGGTCTTCCAGAGGACCAGAGGCCCCAAGGTGCATGACCTTTGGGTGGGGTGGAACCCTGACACTGCTGGTGCCAGCCTGGTACCCTGGCACTGCCAACCTGGCACACTTCAGGACTTGGTGATGACAGAAGGTGCGTTCACAATGTGGCCAATCACGTTTATTATCAGCCTGTAAATATTTCCAGTATACCTGACAGCAGGCGGTAAGAGTGGGAGAGTTTCCAGGCTGTAAAAGGCAATGGGAAGCCACTGCAATACTTTGGGAAGCATCATTATTGACCAATCCAATGGAAGTCCATGGCTGCCAACGCCCTCTTAGGGCATGGTACCTGAAGGAGGAGGTGCTGGTTTAAAGTTTGATCAAACATGTTATTTCTTCAGGATTCCATGTTAGTTTTCTGATCAATCGTGACGCTAAAAGCTTCTCGTCCTTTTGAGGGGTGTTGGGAAGAAACCATGGCGAACTCTCAGAATGCTGTGATGGCTCCTATAGCGTTCCTCATACAACCAAAGCTTTGAAGGAAAAGAAAAAAGTCCTTCACTCCATCTGATCTTATCTTTCTTGAATACCCTGCCTAGTTATATCAATGTTCTATTCAATTTACCACCTCCACCCCACCGCCACTGTCTGCAGAATGTTTGGCAGTATCACAGCGTGTTCAATTATCAGCTGGATACACAAGGGCTGTTAAGAATAAATTCTTTGCTCAAAATATTCAACAGGGTAATTTGTTTGTTTTTGACACAATTCCTCCAGGAATCTCACGCTAATTTGCAAGTGTGGGAACTGTTTTTATCTTAGATAACAAGATTGTAGTTTAGAAGCCTTCCCTCCACAGGCTTGTTACTCAGGGAGATGTCGTCTTCCTCAGAATGGCAGGAGTGAGCAGCACAAACATTATTTCACAGTTAATGCTGTGGTCATTGAATGATAGAATTTACAGTGCGGAAGGAAGCCATTCGGCCCATCGAGACTGCACCGGCTCTTGGAAAGAGCACCCCACCCAAGGTCCACACCTCCACCCAATTCCCATAACCCGGTAACCCCACCCAACACTAAGGACAATTTTGGACACTAAGGGCAATTTATCATGGCCAATCCACCTAACCTGCACATCTTTGGACTGTGGGAGGAAACCGGAGCACCCGGAGGAAACCCATGCACACACGGGGAGAATGTGCAGACTCTGCACAGACAGTGACCCAAGCCGGGAATCGAACCTGGGACCCTGGAGCTGTGAAGCAATTGTGCTTACCACAATGCTGCCGTTCTACCGTGCTGGTCGATCAATAGGTCACGTAAAACGATGGAAAGTGAGATTGAGGTTCATAAGGGTCACTACAAATTCTGGGGCCCGCCATCACTCAGAAAGGTGAGTACATCTGCCACATGGGAACATCACCACCTTTAAACTTCCCTCCAAGTGACTTACCATCTTGACTTGGACACACACCACCCATTCGCTTATCGCCACTGGGTCAACATCCTGAAACCTCCCCCTAATATCATGGTGGAAGCATTGTGACTGTACAGACTACAGTGTTTCCATAAGAAAGCCCTCCACCATCTTCTGAAGAACATACCAGGGCAGTAAGTGCCAGTGAAGCTCATATCCCCAACAATGAGCTGTTTAAATGTTTTGAGAAGCCAATTGGAAAGAATATTGGAATCATGGAAAAGATTGGGATGGGGGATATAATTCTGATGCAATAGTGGGACTGCAGAAGATTAAAGAATGTGCAATCTAATAGAGGAGTGCAAAGTTTTGAGAATTATTTTCGCTCATCAAGAACAAGAAAGCAACTTTTTAGGATTAAAAGTGGAAGTATAAAGAGTTCAGGAGTTTCCTTTTCATGAAAAAAGTTATTTGAAAAGGGAATGTTTTACCACAAGTGACTAAAGACAGAAAATGACTTAAAGAAAAAGGGGACAAGGGAAAATAATGGCTTGCTCGTATACCAATGTTTCTCTGAGGCATTCTCTGTATGGGCGGCACGGTAGCACAGTGGTTAGCACTGTTGCTTCACAGCGCCAGGGACCCGGGTTCGATTCCCGGCTTGGGTCACTGTCTGTGCGGAGTCTGCACATTCTCCCTGTGTCTGCGTGGATTCCCTCCGGGTGCTCCGGTTTCCTCCCACAAGTCCCGAAAGACATGCTTGTTAGGTGATTTGGGCATTCTGAATTCTCTTTCAGTGTACCCGAGCAGGTGCCGGAATGTGGCGACTAGGGGCTTTTCACAGTTACTTCATTGCAGTGAATTGGGCATTCTGAATTCTTTCTCAGTGTACCCGAGCAGGTGCCGGAATGTGGCGACTAGGGGCTTTTCACAGTTACTTCATTGCAATGTTAATGTAAACCTACTCATGACACTAATTATGATAATAATACCGGGTGGTACTTTGTGAAGGACTCAAGTCTGTCGTGCTGGAAGGGGGCTGACGATTTGTGGCGGGATGAGAGCGTGACTGACATTGGCCGCGACTATTTCGTGCCTCACGACGAAACAGTCATTGACCAGATTCTCAAACAAAGAATGAACATTTGGGTAAGAAACAGTGGTCGTGATTTTCCGTCCATTCCCACTGGCGGGATCGTTCAGTCCCACCGCTGGCGAGCCCACACCCCGGCTTTCCCGGCGGTGGAGGGTGTGACCAATGGGGAAACCCCATTGACAACGGTGGGACCAAAAGCTCCCGCCACCGGCCAGTGGCAGGCTGCCTTCACCTCCGCAAAAACATGACGTGTGTCCCGGGGGGGGGGGGGGGGGGGGCAGAAAATCCTGCCCAGAGATTAGAATTATTCAAATGTTAGCAATGTCGGAAATGGAGCAGCCAGTTGTGCACTGAAACAAACACTGACCAGATAATCTGCGTCTCGGTGATGTTGGTTGAGGGATTCAACATTAATCCCAGGACAGCACGGGCAATTCCCATGCCCTTTGAAGAAGTGGGAATTCTATGGTCGTGTGAGAGGACTGGCAGTGCCTCAGTTCAGTATCTCATCTGAAAGATGTCCTGTCTGATGGTGTGGCACTCCCTCTGACCTCTGCACTGGGAGTGTCAGCCTGGAATTGTGTGCTCAAGACTCCGGAGTCAACTTGAACCGACAACCGTCCGACCCAGGAGCGAGAGTGACCCCCCATTGCAACCATAAGGAAACTAAATACTTGCAATAAGTGCTTCACAGGTCAGTTTTCTTCCCATGAGCCCAATGGAACACAAGTCGCAAGTAACATCTGATAAAATAATATCTGGGGTGAAGCCAGGCAGAGGTGGCCTGCGTGATTGGAAAAGTAAATGTAATTTGTCTCTTGGGGAAATAAGCTGCAAGTTTTATTCATTTGCCTTTTAGTACATGGCATTGTTGCTCCTTTTGAGGTGTAAGGGGAGCCTGCGGCTGCTTCAGACCCAGGGTGGTGTCACAAACGTGGATTGTTGCAGCATTGTCAAAGCTTCTCTCAGGCTACAACGGGAGACATCAGCAACATCTCCCAGCTCGCAGTCAGTCCACTGCTGCTTCAGGGAGGTTACACGCACTCACTATGCCAGGAGTAAAAAAAATGTGCATTTCTATAGCACCTTTCACCACCTCAATCCCAAAGTGTTTTATACCCAGTGAGGTACTTTTGAAGTATTTGTCACAATTATGAGGCACACCATTGGAATGGACAGCCAATCGATGCCCGCTGCACAGAAAGAGCCATGAGCGAATCTCGTTTAGTGACGTTGGTCGAGGGACAAACAGTGAACATGTCACTGGGAAGAACTCCCCCTGCTCCTCTTCAGATAGTGCCCGTGGGAACTCTTACCTCAACCTGGCAGAATAGAGAGGGTTTTGGTCTAAAGTCTCACAAAGGGACAGCAGCTCTGACAGTACAGAACCCCCTCAGTCATCCACTGCCAGTGTCAGCCTGGATTATGTGTTTAAATTACAGCTCTCCCTCCATGTCCATGTACAGTGAGAAGTGGGGTGATATAAGACTAAGCTTCATCTGCAAGTGCTACAAACCCCATGTACATTGCCTTGCGATCTCCCGTATAGTTTGCTGGACATCTTTTATCAATTGAGGAGGAGATTCCACTCCCTCAAAATGTTGATTCTGAAACACACCATCCTCTACCTCTACGATGAACACGCACAGCACGAAAATCACCATCGACAACGGGATGCGCAGAGCGGGGGGTGGGTGTTGAGAGCGGAAGATCCCCCCTTCCCGGTACCACGCAGACTGGTCTGGACCCGTGACTGTGCCATGCTCGGCAGCGATAGATCTTGCCCCCCGGGCCCCAGTCTTAAATTCCTCGCCAAAAATCTCGCCCACCTTCAGAGGCTCAAATGATGACAACATAACCACTAAATTATACAATGAAACACAAGGATTGGAATAGTCGGAGGTCTGAGTTTAATGTGCGTAAAATCTGGTGAATGAATTACAAGGGCAGACTTCAGAGAACATGATGCAGGGGTCGCTTTAGATAAGAGATGCAGCCTTTTAAATAATCTCGGTCTGCATTCTTGACACCAGCACAAACCACCTGGAGACCTGTGCCAGTTTCTGCCCCCCATTTTGCCCCAAAGTTTTAACAAAGGTCCCGTTTCAATAAAGCTCAGATTAGTCAACTGAACATGAGGAAGGATCTTTAGTGTGAGACGAGCCTGACCTAATGACTTTTCCACATGAGACTGCAAATATTCCCAAATTCCACGGATTATTATAGGTCCGGTAATATATTTAACAAGTGTGGCAGCAAACTGATGGACTTTTCTTTTGAATTGTTTTATCCTTGCCTTGCTCTGACCGATAGTCTATCAACGTAGAAGGCCAGGAGCTCTAATAATGAGACTTTAGTTCTCTGAAGTCTGCCCTTGGAATTCATTCACCAGATTTAACGCACATTAAACTCAGACCTCCGACTATTCCAACCCTTTGTTTCATTTTACAATTTAGTGGCTATGTTATTATTTGAGCCTCTGAAGGTGGGCGAGATTTTTGGAGAGGGATTTAAGACTGGGGCCCAGGGTCAAGATCAATCGTTGCCGTGTATCACAAAGTTACGGGTTCAGACCAGTCTGCGGGGTACCGGGAAGGTGGGATGTTCCTCTGTCAACAATTCCAGGCATTAACCCTTTACAGGTACCTCGCTGCACAAATCCAACCCACTGGATACAGAGTAAAGCTTCCTCTACACTGTCCCCGTCAAACACTCCCAGGACAGGTACAGCTCGGTTAGATACAGAGTAAAGCTCCCTCTAAACTGTCCCCATCAAACTCTCCCAGGGCAGATACAGCACAGGGTTAGATACAGAGTAAAGCCCCCTCTACACTATCCCCATCAAACACTCCCAGGGAAGGTATAAAATGGGGTTAGATACAGAGTAAAGTTCCCACTAGACTGTCCCCATCAAACACTCCCAGGGAAGGTATAGTGCTGGGTTAGATACAGAGTAAAACTTTCTCGACACTGTCCCCATCAAACACTCCCAGGGAAGGTACAGCACGGGGTTAGATACAGAGTAAAACTCTCTCTACACTGTCCCCATCAAACTCTCCCAGGACAGGACAAGCACGGGGTTAGATACAGAGTAAAGCTCCCTCTACACTGTCCCCATCAAACACTCCCAGGGAAGGTACAGCACCGGGTTAGATACAGAGTAAAGCTCCCTCTACACTGTCCCCATCAAACTCTCCCAGGACAGGTACAGCAAGGGGTTAGATATAGAGTAAAGCTCCCTCTACAGTGTCCCCCATCAAACACTCCCAGGGAAGGTATAGTATGGGGTTAGATACAGAGTAAAGCTCCCACTAGACTGTTCCCATCAAACACACCTAGGACAGGTACAGCACGGGGTTAGATACAGAGTAAAGCTCTCTCTACACTGTCCCCCATCAAACACTCCCAGGGAAGGTATAGTATGGGGTTAGATACAGAGTAAAGCTCCCTCTACACTGTCCCCATCAAACTCTCCCAGGACAGGTACAGCAAGGGGTTAGATATAGAGTAAAGCTCCCTCTACAGTGTCCCCCATCAAACACTCCCAGGGAAGGTATAGTATGGGGTTAGATACAGAGTAAAGCTCCCACTAGACTGTCCCCATCAAACACTCCCAGGACAGGTACAGCACGGGGTTAGATACAGAGTAAAGCTCCCTCTATGCTGTGTAACAATACATCTCAATTTCAACCTCAAAAGAACATCCTCTATTGCACCCATGTGAAATTTTCAACTTCTGACCTAATCTCTCCATGTGGACTTTCTGAATGAAATTGCTCAGTCTGTTACTTCCAGTTGCCACGGAAGGTTAATAGTGGTCGTGGAACTGCATTCCAATTCGATGGACAGTATAGTGAGGCAATTTGACAAGGCTTTAAAAAGCACAGGAACCTGGGCTTGATAAGCAGAGCCATCAGCCCAAAAGTGAGGCAATTGTGCTGAACTTTTATAAAGCACTGATAAGGTCTCAGCTGGAATGTTGAATCCAATTCTGGGCACTGCAGTTTATTAAGGACGAGGAAACTTACTCGGTATCAAGTCTGAGGGACTTCAGTTATACTGACAGATTTGGGATTGTTCTCCTTAGAATAGAGTTGAGACTTAAAGTAAAGAGGAATTCTGATAGAGTAAATATTACCTTAAATCTGTTACTGACTGTTAGGACTGAGTTTAGGAGGAACTTCTTCACCCAAAGGGTTGTGAATCTATGGAATTCCTTGCCCAGTGAAGCAGTAGAGGCTCCTTCATTAAATGTTTTAAGATAAAGATAGATAGTTTTTTGAAGAATAAAGGGGTTAAGGGTTATGGTACTCAGGCCGGAAAGTGGAGCTGAGTCCACAAAAGATCAGGCATGATCTTATTGAATGGTCATGATGTGGAGATGCCGGCGTTGGACTGGGGTGAGCACAGTACGAAGTCTTACAACACCAGGTTAAAGTCCAACAGGTTTGTTTCGATGTCACTAGCTTTCGGAGCGCTGCTCCTTCCTCAGGTGCATGAAGGGGTATGTTCCAGAAACATATATATAGACAGATTCAAAGATGCCAGACAATGCTTGGAATGCGAGCATTAGCAGGTGATTAAATCTTTACAGATCCAGAGATGGGGTAACCCCAGGCTAAAGAGGTGTGAATTGTGTCAAGCCAGGACAGTTGGTAGGATTTCGCAGGCCAGATGGTGGGGGATGAATGTAATGCGACATGAATCCCAGGTCCCGGTTGAGGCCGCACTCATGTGTGCGGAACTTGACTATAAGCTTCTGCTCGGCGATTCTGCGTTGTCGCGCGTCCTGAAGGCCGCCTTGGAGAACGCTTACCTGGAGATCAGAGGCTGTATGGCCTTGAATGCTGAAGTGTTCCCCGACTGGAAGGGAACATTCCTGCCCGGTGATTGTCGCACGATATCCGTTCATTCATTGTCGCAGCGTCTGCATGGTCTCGCCAATGTACCACGCTTCGGGACATCCTTTCCTGCAGCGTATGAGGTAGACAACGTTGGACAGGCTCGAGGAGCCAGATGGCCTACTCCTGCTTCTAGTTCTTATGTTCTTATGTTCTTATGACCATTCTGCAAGTGTTTCCACTTGCAGAAGGGTCAGTAACAGATTTAAGGTAATTACCAAAAGAGCAGGGAGGGAGATGGGGAGAATTTATTTTGCAGCCAGTTGTTACTAAAAGGTTTGCGCTGCCTGAAAGGAGGGTGGAAGCAGATTCAATGGGAACTTTCAATAGGATGCTGGATAAATACTTGAAAAGGCCGAATTTAAGAGGCATGGGAAAGAATGAGGGGTAGTGGAATCCGTGGAAAAGTGCCATTAAAGAATTGGCATGCACAATGGACTAAATGACTAGTTTCAGTGTGTCGAAATCTAACCGGTGTCTCTCTCGGCATCATATCAATTCACTGACCTCTTCTCCTGATTTGTTCAAGATAATTAAAATTCTCAGTGAAATCCAACACCCCTTTAGATATTGGGCATGAATTTATGGCCACGATGTGCCTGGAAAGCAGCCGAGACGCAGCACGGCCAATCAGAGCTGGGAGACCCCGCTCCCGGGATCTATCCTGCTCGCAGCGCCTCGCCAGATCTAACTCAATCTCGCGAGACGTTGCATTGTAAATCCCGCCAATTGTGGGCGGGAGCACTTTGTAGCAAATCTGCTTATTACAGCAAGGCAGCTAGTCTCACTTTAATGTGCAGATTCCCGAGTTACCCAAGGCGTGGGATCAATCTTCTTTGCCTTGGAGACCTTGGGTGAGTGCTGTTCCAGATGGAATGGCACATGTTTGGATCTCCCAGGGGATCAGAGGCCCCCATGTGCATGCCCTTTGGCAGGGTGGCACCCTGGCACTGCTGGTGCTACCAGGCACACTGGCATTGCTAACTTGGCAGGGTGGAGATTGGGACGAAAGAGAAAATGCTGGAAAATCTCAGCAAAAGAGTCATCGGACTCGAAACGTTAGCTCTTCTCCCTCCCTACAGATGCTGCCAGTCTTGCTGGGATTTTCCAGCATTTTCTCTTTCGTTTCAGATTCCAGCATCTGCAGTAATTTGCTTTTATTATTGGAGATTGGCATGCTATTTAAAAATGGGTCCTGATCTCCCGCTACACTGAGGAGTTCCAGTGAGTGGAGCTCCTCAGTGACAAAATGGGGCTTAGGTGCGGCCTTGGCTGCGTGTTGTCTGTTGAGGCCCTTCATCAAACGCGAGTCGCGTTTTATAGCCCTGTATTTCGCGGTGCTGCCAACACCGGGAAACACACAGCTAAACGCACTCGCTAAAGGACTTGGTTCCCATTTTTTATAAATCGTGCCATTAAATTATATTAAGAAACCTTAGTTTGAGTGACTGCAAAGAATAAATGACCAACATTGATCAAGGTAATGAGAACATCTTAGAATAGCAACAATATTAATAATTTTCTAACTATCAGAGAAAGGTCTTAAAATATATGCCACTTGAGGCAGCATGGTGGCACAGTGGTTAGCGCTGCTGCCTCACGGCGCCGAGGTCCCAGGTTCGATCCTCCTCTGTGCCAACTCTTGGAGAAGAGCGATCCAATCAGTACCACTCCTCCTGCTCATTTCCCCAGAATCCTGCTGAATGTTTCTCTTCAAGGCTCTGGCGGGAATTTTCCAGCGCTTCAGGATCTTCCGATCCCGCTGACGTGAACGGAGATTTCCACGGCAAGCCAACACCCCCCTCCCCCCGCCACCCCCACCCCCTGCAGGAAATCTCCTTTCAGGCAGCACATTCCAGATGACAACAACGCAATGCTTCGAAAAATAAATTCTCCATATTTCACTCTTGGTTCTTTTACCAATTATCTTAAATCTGTATCCTCTGGCTACCCACCGTCCTGCTAGTGGGACCAGTGGCCCGGCAGAAAATTAGACAGGCTCCTGCACACCAAGGATTTGGACGAGTAAGAATGAACAATCGCAGGGCGGCACGATGGCGCATTGGATAGCCCTGCTGTCTCACGGCGCCGAGGTCCCAGGTTCGATCCCGGCTCTGGGTCACTGTCCGTGTGGAGTTTGCACATTCTCCCCGTGTTTGCGTGGGTTTCGCCCCCCACAACCCAAAAGATGTGCAGGCTAGGTGGATTGGCCACGCTAAATTGCCCCTTTATTGGAAAAAATGAATTGGGTACTCTAAATTTATTTTTAAAAAAAGAATTAGCAATCGCTTCTCGGCCTTTTGGCTAAGATCAATAGTCAGATGAAACCCAAGATGAGGGGCAATGCCTTTTTGTGTCAGCTTGGATTGCATATGTCTCTCTTGTGAAAACCATGAATTGGATTCAATTTGAATTTGGATTGGTTTTTGGAGCAAGCAATGAGATGGACTAAGGGTTTGCCCAGTCCACTCTGTGCATCAGCTTTGTAACCTTAAGGATGGATTTTAAATATATGTTGTTAAAAGAGTAAGAATTAGCAGTTGACAATTCTCCAGGATTGACATGGAGTCCCCAGAAATTGAAGCTAAATTTCTGGTTGTTGGGCCCAATTCCCAGGAGGAAAATCATAAGGATGTTATGTTTCGAATTTTCAAAAATATTATTTATTAGACACACGAATACTGGAGATGGGAGGTGGAGCAGTTGGAGGTCGAAGATCATGTGACGAAACCTCCCAAGAATATTCCAAAATCTCCGAGAATTTTAAGACAAGGGCAGCAGATACACGGGGACACCACCACCTGCAAGTTCCCTTTCAAGCCACACAACACCCTGACTTGGAAATATGTTGCCGTTCCTTCACCGTCGCCGGGTCAAAATCCTGAAACGCCCTTCCTAACAGCACTGTGGATGTACCTACACGACATGGACTGCAGCAGGTTTGAGAAAGTGACCCACTGCCGCCTTCTCAATAGGTTTTGGGGTGGGCAATACATTCGGGTCTTCAGCCTATCAGAGGAACATCTTTTTAAAAACATCCAGCCAAAGTTGCCAACCCAGGTAAGAATTAATGTGTAAATTCTGGAAACTCTTATCAGAAGCAGTAAAATGATTGCGAAAACGAGGCCAACCCTTCAATTCCTGATTGCGAGGGCAATCGCATTGAATTTACAAGGAAACTGACAAAGGCAAATCAGGAACATGAGAGGTTCAAGGTGAGGGGTAGGAGGGGCTGAGAGATCACGCAGGGTGTCCTCAAACCTCTTTGTGGGAACGTTTCTGATAGATTGCCGGAAAGCTGGGAGAATTGGACAGACATGAACAACCATTTTTGTTCCTTTGGTCCCAGGCAGAGGGATTGGGGAAACCCCGATGGGAATTCTGGATTCAGAATGTTGGGGTTAAAAAGGATGACAGAAGGGCAATTCATTCTAATCTACATAGAATAGAAAAGGATTGAGGGACACTGAAGAATGTTGAGGAAAAGATTCACTGGAAAGATATCAGGACTGAGAGATTATCACAGGGATGATCGAACTGGCTGCGGGGATGACCTCATTTCTTAACATTTTTTAAATATAAATTTAGAGCACCCAATTATTTTTTTTTCCAATTAAGGGGCAATTTAGCGTGGCCAATCCATGTAACCTACATATCTTTGGGTTGTGGGGGCGAAACGCACGCAGACACGGGGAGAATGTGCAAACTCCACACAGACAGTGACCCAGAGCCGGGATCGAACCCAGGTCCTCAGCGCCGTAGTCCCAGTGCTAACCACTGCGCCACATGCCGCCCCCTCATGCCTTAACATTATGAAGGACAGACATAGGGACGATGTTTCAATTTGTGGGGGCCCAGGGCTTGGGACCATAACGGAGGAACATAGATATAAGATGGCCACTCATAAGATCGATAGGAAATTCAGGAGAAACCTCTTTACCGTGGAACTCAGCCACATGGAGTAGTGGAAGTGACATAGATGCATTTAGGGGAAAGCTGGGTAAATGCACGAGGGGGAAGGGAACAGAGGATTGTTCGCCACCACATATTCTCAAGGGCAATTAGGAATGGCCAATACCTGCTGGCCTGGCCAGCGATGTCCACATCCTGTGAATGAATTAAAGAAAAAGAGGGGTTGGAGGAGGTTAATGTGGAGTATAAATAGACCAGGGGAGGCCTGTTGCTAAACTATAAAATTCTACATAAGACAGGCACTTTTCAATGATAGAATAATTAAAACAATGGGATAAGTCACCAAGGAAAGACATCAAATGAGACAGGAAAAATGGGGTCAAAAGGTGTGTGCAGGGATTTAACAATTTGAGGAGTGATTCGTGAGATCCACTTACAAGGTACGGCTGAAGAATTAGCTACATGGCCCTTTGTTCTCTGAGAACATGCTGACAGCTGCTCAACCCTACAATTATCCTTCCCCGGGTAGGCCCGACATGCTCAAATTAACTTTAATCATTTGGGCTTAATTATCTGTAACTGGTCCTAATTTAACCATTTGGGGCTAACTAATTATTTGGGCCTAATTAACTGTTGCAGACAAATTAACAGTTTTGTCCTAATTTAACCATTTGGGTCTACTTTACTGTTTGGGCCTACTTTAACTATTACAGCCTGTAACTGTTTGGTCCTAATTTAACTGTTTGAGTCTAATTAACCCTTTGATCCTGATTTAACCACGTATTGGGCCTAATTTACTCTTTGAGCCTAAAGGGCTTCATGATTGCCTGTAAAGCAACAATGACCACACTTGAAAGGAATTCTTTGTTCTTAAAACCCTTTAGATATGCTCCTGAGAGTTGGGACAAGACATGATATACAGTGACAGGGCGTCGAGCAGCCTTACTGAGTTAAGTAAGATAAAAGCCTGCAAACAGCATCAAAAAGGGGTGGCATTATGGCATGAGATCCAGGGACAAATCAAACAGGAGGGCATGACGCCACCTGTTAACACTCAAATCATGGCACCAGAGGGAAGTGACCAAGTTTCCTACATTAGGACTGGTTTTGATGGGTTGCGGGGATTGGTATGTTTTTTTAAAAAATAAATGAATTTAGACTACCCAATTCATTTTTTCCATTTAAGGGGCAATTTAGCGTGGCCAATCCATCTAGCCTGCACATCTTTGGGTTGTGGGGGCGAAACCCACGCAGACACGGGGAGAATGTGCAAACTCAACACGGACAGTGACCCAGGGCCGGGATGGAACCTGGGACCTCGGTGCCATGAGGTAGCAGTGCTAACCACTGTGCCACCGTGTTGCCCAATGGGGGTGGTGGGGTGGTATGTTGTGCGCGAGGGAACTGAATTTTGGTGTCCTGGGGCCTCAATAATTCTCAGTTGGGGTCTGGCTGCGAGATGGGGTTCAATGTAGGCAAGTGTGAGATCATCCATTCTGGACCTTCAAACGGACTGAATTCGGGTATATTCTAAATGGTGAAGAGCTAGAAAGAGTGGAGGTCCAAAGAGACTTGGGGATTGATGGACGTAGATTGTTGAAACATCATGAGCAAACACAGAAAATAATCAAAAAAACGATTACTGCAATTTTGACCTTAACACCTAGAGGACTAGAATACAAGGGGGGTGGGGTGGGGATGGGGGGGGGGGGGGGGGGGGGGGGGGGGGGATTGGGGGGGGGGGGCGGGGGGGGGATTGGGGGGGGGGCGGAGTGGGGGTTGGGGGGCGCAGGGGGTGAAGCCATGCTTCAGCTGAACAAAGACCTGGTTAGACCAGACCTGGAATAATGTGTGCAGTCCTGATCACCTTAATTAGGAAAGATACATTGGCCTTTGAGGTAGTGAAGCGCAGATTTACCAGAATGATACCTCGACTTGCAAAGGTTAAATTACAAGGAGCGATTACACAAATTTAGGTTTGCTTTCCGTGTAATATAAAAGGTTAAAGGGAACAGACAGGGTAGATAGAGAGCGAAACAATTTTCACTGCTGGGCGTCTCAGACTCAGGGGGCATAATCAAAAGATTTGAACCGGTCTTTCAGGACTGGAATTAGGAAACACTTCAACACACAATGAATGGTCGAAATTTGGAACTCTCTTCCATAAATTACAACTGATGTTAGGCCAATTGTTAATTTTGAATCTGAGATGGTTAAAATTTGTTTACCAAGGGTATCAAGGGATATGGCGCAAAGGTGAGGGTATGAAATGAGGTCATGGGTCAGCCATGATCTCATTGAGTGACAGAACAGGCTTGATGGGCTGAATGACCTTATCCTGGTTCCTAGACGAATGACCAGTCATTCTGTTGTGGTTGTATTGAGCACAACTGCAAATAAAAGGGATGAATTCTTTTTAATTCTCACGCACACCAGCAGGCCGCCAAACTAAAAAGCATTCCAGAGATCTTCAGAAGGATACACGGACAGTAAGCTACACTTGGGTCTGGATTTAATACGGCCTCCTGCCAGCACACCCATTGACATTATTATCCCGAGTCTTTAAAACGGTGCCTATTATCCTGCATCAACCCGTGGGGGAGAAAAGCGGCAGAGAGAGAGAAATAGAAGCTAAGGCAACAGTTTGTTTGTGATCTAATTGGTAAATGCATTATTGGGTGTGGTACAAAGTTATTCAGACATCCTGGCCCAAGTCCATCACCTGATGCTGTGTTCCACAGAACTCAGAATACACAACACACAACTCAGAATATACGTCACAGAGTACACAACTCGAATACACAATGCAGAATACACAATTCAGAATTCCGGCCAACAGATCTATTTATTCTCCACATTTTTGTTTTTCTCTCCATAGGATATGGGTATCAGTGGCTAGGCCAGCATTTGTTGCTCATCTCTAACTAGCCCTTTGAGAAGGTGGTTGTGAGCTGGCAGCTTGAACTGCTGCAGTCCGTGTAGTGGAGGTGTACCCCTGGTGCTGTTAGGGAGGGAGGTTCCCTGATTCTGACCCAGTGATATCGAAGGAACACTGATACAAGTCATGATGGATAGTTTGCAACTTGGACGGGAGCTGGCAAGTGGTATATTTACACGCACCTACCTCCTTGGCCCTCTGGGTGGTAGAGTTTTTTTTTGTTTAATGTAAAGTGCCCAATTCTTTTTTTCCCAATTAAGGGGCAATTTAGCGTGGCCAATCCACCTACCCTGCACATCTTTTGGGTTGTGGGGGTGAGACCCATGCAGACACGGGGAGAATGTGCAAACTCCACACGGACAGTGACCCGGGGCTGGGATCGAACCCTGGTCCTCAGCGCCCTGAGGCAGCAGGGCTAACCACTGCACCACCGAGCCGCCCTTGGGTGATAGAGTTAACGGGGTTGGGAGGCATTGTTATTGGGGTTAGGAAAGATAAGCAGATCTAGAAAATACAATAAACAAAAGAAAAACTCCATTAAACCTAAGGTATGTCTCGGATAAAAGGTGGAAGTTGGTGGTCAGCATAGAATATTAGAGAAAATCATAGATTTACAGCACCTAAGGAGGCAGTTAAACCATTGTGTCTATGCTGGTTCTTTCCAAGAGCAACTCAGTTAGTCCTAGTTCCTTTATGGGTACAGCTGTTAACAAAAAGAAAGTGGGGCTACTTTGAATGCAAGAAATTGGGGAAATGAATACGAATGCAGTGCAGATGCTGACTGATATCTTTTTACATCCTGAGGGCGCTGAATTGTTTTATTCATTGATAGGATGTGGGTGTCGCTAGCTGAGCCAGCATTTACAGCCCATCCGCAATTGCCTTTGAACTGAGTGGTTTGCGAGGCTAATTCAGAGGGTATTTGAGAGTCAACCACTCTTAATGGGTCTGGAGTCACATGTAGGCCAGACCAGATGAGGACAGCAGACTTCCTTCCCTAAAGGACATGAGTGAACCAGTTGGGTTTTTATATTGCGACAATCGGCAATGGTTTCATGGTCATCTTTGGACTTTTAATTCCTGATTATTAATGAATTCAAATCTCCCGTGGTGGGATTCAAACCCGGGTTTACACCCTGCTCAACATTCTTCGACGGGGAGTAAAAATCTGACAGGACGTTAAAACAGCATTGTGTCCAATCCCATCAGTCTTCTGAAGTTTGGAATGCTAAACCAGTATCAAACCTTGGTTAGACCACACTTCGAGTACTGTGTGCAGTTCTGGTCTCCATGTTATAAAAAGGACATATGTTGAGACACTGGAGAGGGTGCAGAGAAGGTTTACGAGGATGGTATCAGATATGGGTGGGTTTACATATCAAGGGAGGATCTACAAGCTGGGACACATCTTTTAAAAAAAAGAAGGGAGACCTAATAGAGGTCTTTAAAGTCTTGCAAGGCTTTGATGGAGTGGTCACAAAGAATGTTTTCTCTTGTGGGGAAGAGCGTAACCCGACACCGTCAATATAAGGGAGTCACCAAGAAGACCAATCGGGAATTCGGAACGAAATTCCCCAAAAGAGTGGTGAGAACGTGGAAGTCGTTACCAAAGTTAAAATGAATAGCGCAGCATTTAAGTGAAAACTCGATAAGTATATGAGGGAGGGTTTACACTGGGAGATTTGGATGGAAAGAGATAGGAGACTCTAGTGAAGCCTAAACACCTGCATCGGTTGACTGGCCTGTTTCTCTGCCGTGTGTCTTATGTAAATCCTATATAAATCGCTCTTCACAGCGCCAGGGTCCCAAGTTCGATTCCCGGCTCGGGTCACTGTCTGTGCGGATTCTGCACTTTCTCCCCGTGTCTGCGTGAGTTTCCTCCGGGTGCTCCGGTTTCCTCCCACAAGTCCCGAAAGACGTGCCATTACGTGAATCGGACATTCTCAATTCTCCCTCTGTTGCCTCCCAGGTGCCAGGGTGCGTGATTGTCATAATATACACCAGTATATGATGGTGCAGACACACACTGATGGACACACAGTGGGACCAATCAACATACACAACACCACAGCCAATCACCAGTGAGAGCACACGCACTATAAAGACAGGGGGCATCAGAGTTCCCGCTCATTCGAGTAGCAGCTAGCTAGGAGCACAGAGCTCACAGCCTGCAACACAGACATTCACCATGTGCTGAGTGCATCAACTGGTTAGGGCAAGGCAAAGGTCTTTAGTTAAAGCTAGTATCCTATTTACCCACAGTTTAAGTATGTTTAAATAGTTAACCTTTTAATAAAATAGTGTTGCACTACTTCAAGTGTTGGTGACCTGTATGTGATCCAGAACACCCAACACATCAGTGATGTCTCGGATCGTGTTTTCGGGATCCTTAAGGGGGAGGGGGAGCAGCCCCAAGTCGTGGTCCACATAGGTACCAACGACATAGGTAGGAAAAGGGATAGGGATATAAGGCAGGAATTCAGGGAGCTAGGGTGGAAACTTAGATCTAGGACAAACAGAGTTATTATCTCTGGGTTGTTACCCGTGCCACGTGATAGCGAGACGAGGAATAGGGAGAGAGATGAGTTGAACACATGGCTACAGGGATGGTGCAGGAGGGAGGGTTTCAGATTTCTGGATAAGTGGGGCTCATTCTGGGGTTGGTGGGACCTCTACAAATGGGATGGTCTACACCTGGACCAGAGGGGAACCAATATCCTGGGGGGGAAATTTGCTAATGCTCTTCGGGAGGGTTTAAACTTGTTCAGGAGGGGCTTGGGAACCTGAATTGTAGCTCCAGTATACAGGAAGTTGAGAGTAATGAGGTCATGAGTAAGGTTTCAAAGTTGCAGGAGTGTACCGGCAGGCAGGAAGGTGGTTTAAAGTGTGTCTTCTTCAATGCCAGGATCATCCGGAATAAGGTGGGTGAATTTGCGGCATGGGTTGGTACCTGGGACTTCGATGTTGTGGCCATTTCGGAGACATGGATAGAGCAGGGACAGGAATGGTTGTTGCAGGTGCTGGGGTTTAGATATTTCAGTAAGCTCAGGGAAGGTGGTAAAAGAGGGGGAGGGGTGGCATTGTTAGTCAAGGACAGTATTACGGTGGCAGAAAGGACGTTTGATGATGACTCGTCTACTGAGGTAGTATGGGCTGAGGTTAGAAACAGGAAAGGAGAGGTCATCCTATTAGGGGTTTTCTATAGGCCTCCAAAAAGTTCCAGAGATGTAGAGGAAAGGATTGCGAAGATGATTCTGGATAGGAGCGAAAGCAACAGGGTAGATGTTATGGGGGACTTTAACTTTCCAAATATTGACTGGAAACGCTATGGTTCGAGTACTTTAGATGGGTCCGTTTTTGTCTAATGTGTGCAGGAGGGTTTCCTGACACAGTATGTAGATAGGCCAACGAGAGGCGAGGCCATATTGGATTTGGTACTGGGTAATGAACCAGGACAGGTGTTAGATTTGGAGGTAGGTGAGCACTTTGGTGATAGTGACCACAATTTGATTACGTTTACTTTAGTGATGGAAAGAGATAGGTATATACCGCAGGGCAAGAGTTATATCTGGGGGAAAGGCAATTATGATGCGATGAGGCAAGACTTAGGATGCATTGGATGGAGAAGAAAACTGCAGGGGATGGGCACAATGGAAATGTGGAGCTTGTTCAAGGAACAGCTGCTGCGTGTCCTTGATAAGCATGTACCTGTCAGGTAGGGAGGAAGTGGTCACGCAAGGGAACCGTGGTTTACTAAAGCAGTCAAAATACCTGTCAAGAGGAAGAAGGAGGATTATGTAAAGATGAGACATGAAGGTTCAGTTAGGGTGCTCGAGAGTTACAAGTTAGCTAGGAACGACCTAAAGAGAGGGCAGGAGGGGACATGAGAAGTCTTTGGTAGGTAGGATCAAGGATAACCCTAAAGCTTTCTATAGATTATCATAGAATTTACAGTGCAGAAGTGCAGATATGTCAGGAATAAAAGAATGACTAGGGTAAGAGTAGGGCCAGTCAAGGACAGTAGTGGGAAATTGTGGGTGGAGTCCGAGGAGATAGGAGAGGTGCTAAATGAATATTTTTCGTCAGTATTCACACAGGAAAAAGACAATGTTGTGGAGGAGATTACTGAGATTCAGGCTACTAGACTAGAAGGGCTTGAGGTTCATAAGGAGGAGGTGTTAGCAATTCTGGAAAGTGTGAAAATAGATAAGTCCCCTGGGCCGGATGAGATTTATCTTAGGATACTCTGGGAAGCTAGGGTGGAGATTGCTGAGCCTTTGGCTTTGATCTTTAAGTCATCTTTGTCTACAGGAATAGTGCCAGAAGACTGGAGGATAGCAAATATTGTCCCCTTGTTCAAGAAGTGGAGTAGAGACAACCCCGGTAACTATAGACCAGTGAGCCTTACTTCTGTTGTGGGCAAAAGCTTGGAAAGGTTTATAAGAGATAGGATGTATAATCATCTGGAAAGGAATAATTTGATTAGAGATAGTCAACACGGTTTTGTGAAGGGTAGGTCGTGCCTCACAAACCTTCTTTGAGAAGGTGACCAAACAGGTGGATGAGGGTAAAGCAGTTGATGTGGTGTATAAGGATTTCAGTAAAGCGTTTGATAAGGTGCCCCACGGTAGGCTACCGCAGAAAATACAGAGGCATGAGATTCAGGGTGATTTAGCAGTTTGGATCAGAAATTGGCTAGCTGGAAGAAGACAAAGGGTGGTGGTTGATGAGAAATGTTCAGACTGGAGTCCAGTTACTAGTGGTGTACCACAAGGATCTGTTTTGGGGCCACTGCTGTTTGTCATTTTTATAAATGACCTGGAGGAGGGCGTAGAAGGATGGGTGAGTAAATTTGCAGATGACACTAAAGTCGGTGGAGTTGTGGACAGTGCGGAAGCAGGTTACAAGTTACAGAGGGACATAGATAAGCTGCAGCGCTGGGCTGAGAGGTGGCAAATGGAGTTTAATGCAGAAAAGTGTGAGGTGATTCATTTTGGAAGGAATAACAGGAAGACAGAGTACTGGGCTAATGGTAAGATTCTTGGCAGTGTGGATGAGCAGAGAGATCTCGGTGTCCATGGACATAGATCCCTGAAAGTTGCCATCCAGGTTGAGAGGGTTGTTAAGAAGGAGTACGGTGTGTTCGCTTTTATTGGTAGAGAGATTGAGTTTCAGAGCCATGAGGTCATGTTGCAGCTGTACAAAACTCTGGTGCGGCCGCATTTGGAGTATTGCGTGCAATTCTGGTCGCTGCATTGTAGGAAGGATGTGGAAGCATTGGAAAGGGTGCAGAGGAGATTTACCAGAATGTTGCCTGGTATGGAGGGAAGATCTTATGAGGAAAGGCTGAGGGACTTGAGGCTGTTTTTGTTAGAGAGAAGGTTAAGAGGTGACTTAATTGAGGCATACAAGATGATCAGAGGATTGGATAGGGTGGACAGTGAGAGCCTTTTTCCTCGGATGGTGATGTCTAGCACGAGGGGACATAGCTTTAAATTGAAGGGAGATAGATATAGGACAGATGTCAGAGGTAGGTTCTTTACTCAGAGAGTAGTAAGGGTGTGGAATGCCCTGCCTGCAACAGTAGTGGACTCGCCAACACTAAGGGCATTCAAATGGTCATTGGATAGACATATGGATGATAAGGGAATAGTGTAGATGGGCTTTAGAGTGGTTTCACAGGTCGGCGCAACATCGAGGGCCGAAGGGCCTGTACTGCGCTGTAATGTTCTATGTTCTGTGTTCTGCGTACCCGAACAGGCGCCGGAATGTGGCGACTCGGGGCTTTTCACAGTAACATCATTGCAGTGTTAATGTAAGCCTACTCGTGGCAATAAAGATTATTATAATTATGTGGACGAGTGGACGAGGTGTACCCCAGGTTAAGAAGCAGATGGATACCGATATGCTGCTCCCTCCAGTGGCCTGGGAAGTAACTGCACCTAATCAAATCCAGAAGGTTGAATCTATGAGCTGATATGAGTGTGGCAGCAGGAGGCAATGCTACAAAAGACCTCAATCTCCCAGCATAAATGTATGAGTGTTAGTGCTCCTGAATTCAGCGTCAGTCAGTCAGGCATAACTCAGTGGATAGCATCCTCATCTCTGAGTCAGCAGGTTGTAAGTTCAGGCCTCGCTCCAGACACATGACAAAGCTCCAACCACTGCACAAAATGAATTGAGTGTTGGAGGTCTTGTGCTTCGGATGTGGACTAATGACCCTTTTTGGTGGATGTAAATTATGCTCTTCAACACAGCTGGTTTCCCTGGTGTAAAATCCCTCAACCAACTGAAAATAAAACAGATTATCTAGTCTTAATCTCATTGCTGTTTAGGGGCCTTACCATGTGCAAATTGGCATCCATGATTCTGATATTACAAAAGTGGCTACACGTCAGAAATACTTAATTTGCTACAATACTTCTCTGAGCTTGCTCCTCACTATCTCTGTAATCTCTTCCAGCTCTACAAACCTCTAAGATTCCGGCGCTCCTTGAATTTTGGCCTCTTTACCATCCCCAATTTTATTTTCTCCACCATTGGTGCTTTGAACTTCCTGGGTCACACGGCCTGGTAAGCCCATCTACAGTCCTCCATTTTTCCACCTTACTTTCATCCTTTAAGAAACTCCTTCAAACCCACCTCCTTCGCCAAGCTTTTGGTCATCTGACTTAATATCTCCCAATGTGTCTCAGTTTCCTACTTTGTTTAGTAACACCTGTGTGAAACGCCTTCATTACATTAATAGGGCTAAATAAATATAAATTGTTGTTGGAAAGGGCAGTGGGGCATCCTGTGGTCATTGAAGGTGCTATCTAAATGCAACCTCCTTCATTCTTCTCTTTAACTTAACGTTTCCAATGAAGGGGCAATTTGGCGTGGCCAATTCACCCACCCTGCACATCTTTGGGTTGTGGGAGGTGAGACATCTTTGGGTTGTGGGAGGTGAGACCCATGCACACACGGGGAGAATGTGCAAACTCCACACAGACAGTGACCCAGAGCCAGGATCAAACCCGGTTCCTCGGCGCAGTGAGGCAGCAATGCTAATCACTGCGCCATCGTGCCGCCCAAACCTCCTTCTTTCTGATTGTAAATCAACAGCCCCACTGGAAGCTACATGGAGGGGTATCAAGGGGAATGACATACTGGGCCAGGAAAGGGTCAGCTTCAACAGTGGAAACCGCAAAGTCCAATAGCCGTTAGCGCTCACTGCCTTGTTCAGCCCTGGAGAATTGCCAGCTGGGTGAGGTAATGTTCCTTGGCTTCATCAAGAGGGACGCGAGCAAAATGAGGCAGGAAAATCATAAAACGGCCACTACAATAATTGGAATATTCAGATGGAATGGGTCCAATAATAATCAAAGAAAGAAAGGTAGGAATATTGGGAGCCATGGTTGAAATATTTTGCAGCTCATTAAATATGAGACAAGGACCAGATGATTGGAAAACCGCTATGGTTTACATTTTTATTAACGGTCGGACAACCTGTCGTCTTAACTGGTTATAATGGAAAAAGCATGGGAGGAAATAGCTCCAACTAATGAGAGCAAAGGTGCTGTTTGCTTTGCCAAGATGGGTTTAGGAACATGGATCAAACCAAGATAAAACCTTCATATCCCAGCTCCCAGTGGTCGTGATGCGTGGATGCTTTCATTAAATTGCTCGGGTGAACTACAAGAAACTTGGGGTTAATTGGACAATTCTATCCCACAGTGGGCTGAATGGCCTCCTTCTATGAAACTGGGAGCTGTTGGCATTGGGTAATTAATTGGCTTTTAATAGTTTGAAATAAGAGAGTCAGAATCAGTGACTATCAGTCTGTATGAAGGAGATGCTGAGAAGCTGTTTCCCCTGGCTGCAGAGTCTAGAACGAGAGTCATAGTCTGAGGACTAGGGGACAGCCATTTACAACTGGTATGGGGAGAAATTTCTTATTATCTTTTATTGGAATCCCCACAGTGCGGAAGGATGCCATTTGGCCCATCGAGTCTACAGTGACCCTCCGAAAGATCACCCTACCTAGGCCCACTCCCTCGCCCTATCCCCATAACCCGACCTAACTTGCACATCTTTGGGCTGTTGGAGGAAATAGGAGCAAACTCACACAGACACGGGAAGAATGTGCAAACTCCACACAGACAGTCACCCGAGGCTGGAATTGAACCCGGGTCCCTGGCGCTGCGTGGGCAGCAGTGCTAACCATTGTGCCACCGTGCCGCCCTTCACTCAGAGGGTTTCGAATCTTTAGCATCCTCTACCCCAGAGAGCTGTGAATTCTCAGTTATTGAGTGTATGCTAGACAGAGGTTCTTAGATTTTCGGGTACTAAAATTAAGAGATAGTGCGGGATGGTAGACTTTGGACAGATGGTGAATCATTGTTATAATGAATAGCACAGCAGGCTTGGAGAGTTGAATGTCCTACTCCTTCACCTATTTCTCATATTTTTAATACTTGCAAATGTTGGCCTGAGATCTCTGCCATGTAAACTCCCACAGGTACGCTGTGATATTGCACCGTATCATTATATTACTTTCTCCCTAGTTAATTTACCTAGTTTCCTCTTAAATGAATCTATATCATTCAACTCGATTACTCCCTGTGGTAATTAGTACCACTTCCTCACCACTCTTCGAGTGAAGATGTTTCTCTTGAATTCCCTATTGGAGGGTGGCACGGTTTTGCAGTGGTTAGCACTGCTGACTCACGGCGCCGAGGAACCGGGTTTGATCCCGGCCCCGGGTCTCTGCCCATGTGGAGTTTGCACATTCTCCCCGTGTCTGCATTGATCTCACCCTCACAACCTAAAAATATGTGCAGGGTAGGTGAATTGGCAACGCTGGAGCCATTCATTTAAAAGCATCTGCCAATTGACAATCTCTCCAAGCCAGCAGCTATTATTCTCTAATTAATCCCAGATTGATGTACATATCAGTGGTGAATAAGTACTACAATGTACACAGTATGACAACAGTGTGAGCAAACAATGTATGATATTGAAATTAACATCCACCAGTCTTAAATCATTATGAACATACATTGTCCATTGTCCATTTGAAAACTAGGCGAGAATGTTTCTATTTTAGTCAAATAAATTGCATTGAAAATGTTATCTTTGAATATTGTGTCCATTGTGCTCCAACATCCCTGCTGCAACTTGCAAACTGTTTGTAATGTTTTGTTCCTTTTTTGAAATATAGTTAGAGTATCTAATTATATTTTCTCCAATTAATTGTCATGTGAGAGTACCTTTAAGAAATGGGTGTTTCTAAAAATATCTGCAGTGAGAGTAACTTTAAGAAATGGGTGTTTATTACTGCAGTGATGTCAGAGAGTGACTGGAGCTGGAAATCACTTACTGTCACAAGTAGGCTACAAATGAAGTTACTGTGAAAAGCCCCTAGTCGCCACATTCCGGCGCCTGTTCAGGGAGGCTGGTACGGGAAATGAACCGTGCTGCTGGCCTGCCTTGGTCTGCTTTCAAAGCCAGCGATTTAGCCCTGTGCTAAACCATCTGTCTGTCAGTTTTTTACTTTCATTTTTGAGCAGGCTGCAGGGTGTGTTTAGTTTTGTTTTCAGTGTTGGAGCTGAAGCCAGACCAAGCATGTGTACTGCTGTTCTCGCTGCCATCAAAAGACTATCTCTTGATCATTTGGTGAATTCAGAATTATAAATGTTTTCAGTAGTGACTGTAACCTGATGTGCTTCTGATAAAGGTTTTGTTTTTAAGTCGTATGGATGTTAAAAAGGAAAGCTTAAAGGTTTACTTAGTGTTGTAGTCTTTGGGGGTTGTATTTAAATTAATGGTTGCTAAGATGTTCACTGTATGTTTTAAAAAGGTTAACTTGAGTTCATAGAATAAACATTGTTTTGCATTAAAAAATACTTTTCAATTTCTGCTGTACCACACCTGTAGAGTGGGCCGTGTGCTCCCCAAACCACAATCTAGTAAAAGTTGTGGGTCAGGTGAACTCCATGATACACTTTGGGCTTCTCTAAACCCTGGCCCATAACAAATTGGGGGCTCGTCCGGGATAAATGTCTATCTATTGGATTGACTTAGTGAACTTAAAGACAGTGAGGGGTGAGCATATTGTGGGTGCTTTCCAGGTGTGGTATTCTAGTTTAAGTAGGGAGTGTGTTGTGAGCAATGGCTCTTTCAAAGACTCAGAAGTTTTTGGGGGAGGAGACTGTCACACTCAGTACCTTATGGACAGAGACCAAAAGCAGACTGTTAGATTTGGCAAAAACATTGCAGTTAACATTACCTGACAAAATGCGAAAAGATGAGGTAATTATGGAGGTGGCTAAGCATTTAAAGTTGCCTGAGATACAGTTTGACTCATTGGAAATGGCAAAATTCAGTTGCAAATTAAACAAATGGAACATGAGAATGAATTAAAGCAGCTTGAATACGAAAGAGAGAGAGAGGAAAAAGAACGAGAAAGAGAAAGAGAGAGCGAGGAAAAAGAAAGAGAAAGAGAAAGAGAAACAGATGGAGAGGAAAAAGAGAGAGAAGAAAGAAAAGCAGAAAGAATAGCCCTAGCAGAACCAAAAGAAAGAGAAAGGGACATGCATATCAGGGAAAAAGATAAAGAGAGAGAGTTTGAACTTCAGAAAATGGCCATGAAACATGACAGTCAGTTAAAATTGGCAGGCGTAAAGCGAAACATACAGTTGGGTGATAGTGATGAGGATAGTGATAAAGAGCGTCATAGTCGAAGGCTTAGTGGGGATCTATTTAAATATGTCCAAGCATTGCCAAGGTTTGATGAGAAGGAGGTAGAAGCCCTTTTTCATTTCATTTGAAAAGGTAGCTAAACAAATGAAATGGCCACAGGAGATGTGGGTATTACTGATTCAAACAAAGCTGGTAGGTAGGGCTAGTGAAGTGTATGCATCACTATCAGAGGAGGTATCTGAGTCGTTTGAGGAGGTGAAAAAATCCATCTTCGGTGCATGAACTAGTGCCTGAAGCCTACAGCCAAAGCTTTAGGAATTTAAGGAAAGAATTTGGTCAAACATACATGGCGTTTGAAAGAATCAAACAGAGTAATTTTGATAGGTGGATAAGGTCTTTGAAAATAGATCAAACGTATGAAGCTCTCAGAGAAATTATACTTTTGCAGGAGATTAAAAATTAAATTCCTGATGTAGTGAGAATTCATGTGGAAGGGCAGAGGGTTAAAACTGCGAGATTAGCAGCAGACATGGCAGATGATTAGGAATTAGTTCATAAATCAAAGCTTGGTTTCCGACATCAGTTCAACCTGTGAGGGATCGAAACTGGGGACATGAGAAATACGCAAGTGCGAGAGGCAAAGGTGATCTGATGGGAGATAATAAGGAGAGTGTACCTCAGATTAAAAAAGAAATCCAGGAGAGTGGAAGAGACATGAAAAATGTCAAATGTTTTCACTGTAATAAACTAAGCCATGTAAAGTCACAGTGTTGGTGGTTGAAGAAAAGCACTGGGAAGGCTGGTGTAAAACAGGATAAGAAAGTGAGGTTTGTTAAAGTGGTGAAGGAAAGCTTCACTGCAGAAAGGTGCAAAAGATTGTACAGCCTGATCAAGAGGTGATTGATAAGAAGGTGCCAGATCTCTTTAAAGAATTTACTTGTGTGGGTAAAGTTTACTCATGTGTATCAGGAGGAGCAGGTAAAGAAGTCACAATTTTAAGAGATACGGGAGCTAGTCAATCTTTCATGGTAAGAGATGAGGAGTTATGTAGTTTGGGAAGAATGTTGCCAGAAAAGGTGGTAATATGTGGAATTCAGGGTGAGAGGAGTAGTGTTCCATTATATAAGGTAAGGTTGGAAAGTCCAGTGAAGAGTGGTGAAGTGGTAGTGGGTGTAATAGAGAAACTATCTTGTCCAGGAATACAGTTTATCTTGGGTAATGATATAGCTGGATCGCAGGTGGGAGTGATGCCTACTGTGGTTGATAAGCCAGTGGAAAATCAGACAACTGAAGTGTTGAAGGACGAATATCCTGGGATTTTTCCGGATTGTGTAGTAACAAGGTCGCAAAGTCATAGGTTAAGACAAGAGGAGAGAGTGAAGATGAAGTTGAAGTGCAATTATCAGAAACAATTTTTGATCAGATGATTGAAAAAGAACAAGAACAGGTGGAGGATGAGGCGGATATTTTTAGTTCAGGAAAATTGGCGGAGTTACAACAAAGAGATAGAGAAATAAAACGTTTGTATCAAAAAGCACACACGGAAGAGGAATTTGAGTGTATACTAGAGTGTTATTACCATAAAAGTGATGTCTTGATGAGAAAATGGAGACCTTTACATATGCAGGCGGATGAAAAGTGGGTAGAAGTTCATCAAGTAGTATTGCCGGTAGGGTATAGAAAGGAGGTGTTGCGAGTTGCACATGAGGTACCAGTGGGAGGTCATTTGGGAATAAGGAAAACTCAAGCTAAAATCCAAAAACATTTTTATTGGCCTGGACTACATAAAGATGTAGTTAAATTTTGTCAATCATGTCACACATGTCAAGTGATAGGGAAAACTCAAGCAGCGATAAAACCAGCGCCCTTAATACCCATTCCAGCATTTGAAGAACCTTTGACAAGGATCCTAATTGATTGCGTAGGACCGCTTCCTAAAACAAAAAGTGAGAATCAATATCTTTTGACTATAATGGATGTATCTACTAGGTTTCCAGAGGCCATTCCAGTATGTAATATTACAGCTAAAAAGATTGTGGAGGAGTTACTTAAATTCTTTACTGGATATGGACTACCCACAGAAATTCAATCAGATCAAAGATCAAATTTTACCTCAAGGTTATTCAAAGACGTTATGGATAGCTTAGGAATAAAACAATTTAAATCAACTGCGTACCATCCAGAATCGCAGGGAGCATTAGAAAGGTGGCATCAGACATTAAAGACAATGTTGAGGGCTTATTGTCACGATTATCCAGAGGATTGGGATAAAGGAATTCCATTCGTACTGTTTGCAATTAGGGATGCACCTAATGAGTCAACCAAATTTAGTCCTTTTGAACTAATTTTTGGTCATGAGGTAAGAGGACCACTTAAATTGATTAAGGAAAAATTGGTGAGTGAGAAATCGGAAATTACATTATTGGATTACGTGTAAAATTTCAGGGAACGATTAAGTAGAGCAGGTGAATTGGCTAGACAGCATTTGAAAGTTGCATAAAATGTGATGAAACGGGTAGTGGACAAGAAATCCAAAGTTCGTAGTTTTGCCAGTGGAGATAAAGTTTTAGTATTGTTACCTGTGGTAGTTGAGTCTTTAAAAGCAACGTTTTGTGGACCTCATCAGATTTAAAGGAAATTAAGTGAGGTGAATTATGTGGTAAAAACACCAGATAGAAGGAAGACTCACCGAGTGTGTCATGTGAATACGCTTCAAAGGTACTTTGAAAGGGAAGGAGAGAAAAAGGAGGAGGTTTTAATGATTCTAACTCAAAGTGACGAACCAAATCCAGATGACTGTGAATTTGACATACCTCCAATTAAATTGGAAAACGAGGATGTTCTTAAAAATTGGGATAAATTGTTGAGTTACCTTCCACAGGAAAAACGGACTGACCTGAATGAGTTATTGATAGCACATGGGCATATTTGTGGAGATAAATTGAAAAGTAGTAAAATGGCTATACATGATGTAGATGTGGGAAATGCTGTTCCAATCAAACATCCATACAGACTTAACCCTTTAAAATTGACACAGGTTTACAAAAAGATTTAGAGTGTGCTTTAAAATGGCATAATTAAAGTGGGTTGCAGCCAATGGAGTCCACCCATAGTGGTGGTGGTACCAAAACCAGACGGTACCCAACGGTTGTGTGTGGACTATAGAAATGTTAATGTAGTTACAATAATGGACTCTTATCCTATCCCATGTTTGCAGGATTGCGTTGAGAAAGTGGGACAATCGGCTTTTATTTCCAAACTGGATTTACTTAAAGATTACTGGCAGGTACCTTTATGCGAAAGGGCGAAGGAGATTTCAGCTTTTGTGACTCCAGATAGTATATACCAATTCAAAGTTATACCATTTGGTATGAAAAACGCCCCAGCCACATTTGAACGGTTAACTAACAAAGTCGTTTCAGGATTACCCAATTGTGCGGTGTACATCGACGATCTGGTAATTTTCAGCCAGACATGGAAAGAACATTTAAAACATTTGATGGAGTTATTCGATCGACTTCAGGAGGCGGGTTTGGTGATAAACCTAGCCAAAAGTGAATTTGGAAATCGGACAGGGTCGAATGGTCACACGGGATGTGAAACCAACAGTTATTGAGGAGTTTTCAATACCCTCAAGACAAAGGGAAATAATGCGATTTCTTGGCATGAGTGGATTTGATCGAACATTTGCGCAAAGGTTTTGTAGTGTGATTGCTCCACTGATGGACTTGCTGAAGAAACGTCGAAAATTTCAATGGACAGTGGACTTTCAACAGGCATTTGACAGCCTGAAAGCTGTGATAACCAATGCTCCTGTGTTGGAGAATTACAAGGGACTCTGTGATCACATTGAACTAAAGTATCTGACTTTAAAGAGAAATGCCGAGGCATAGAGAAATGGACGGATCGTGCAGAGACCTTCTTGTTCAAAGAGACTGTCAATCGAGAAGGATTCCAGTTGGAGGAAGAAGAAAAAAAAAATTGACTATATTATTATATCTGTTTGCGTGTGTTGTTTTTTGAAATTAAAAAGTATATTTACTGTGTGAATTTCTTAATGGATGGTGAAAAGGTGAAAAATAAAACCATCTTGAAGTTGATGGTTTATTTTTGTTTCTTGGGGGGAGGTGTCATGTGAGAGTACCTTTAAGAAATGGGTGTTTATAAATGGGTGTGTATATAAATATCTGTAGTGAGAGTACCTTTAAGAAATGGGTATTTATTACTGCAGTGATGTCAGAGAGTGGGTGGAGCTGGGCTGTCTGTCAGTTTTTTCCTTTCGTTTTTGAGCAGGCTGCAGGGTGTGTTTAGTTTTGTTTTCAGTGTTGGAACTGAAGCCAGACCAACCAAGTGTACTGCTGTTCTCTCTGCCATCAAAAGACTATCTCGTGATCATTTGGTGAATTCAAAGTTATAAATGTTTTCAGTAGTGACTTTAACCTGATGTGCTTCTGATAAAGGTTTTAAGTCGTATGGATGTTAAAAAGGAAAGCTTAAAGGTTTACTTAGTGTTGTATTCTTTGGGGGTTGTATTTGAATTAATGGTTGCTAAGATGTTCACTGTATGTTTAAAAAAGGTTAACTTGAGTTCATTGAATAAACATTGTTTTGCTTTAAAAAATACGTTTTCCATTTCTGCTGTACCGCACCTGTAGAGTGGGCCGTGTGCTCCCCAAACCACAATCTAGTAAAAGTTGTGGGCTAGGTGAACTCCATGATATACTTTGGGGTTCCCTAAACACTGGCCCATAAAATAAGGGGCAATTTACCGTGGCCAATCCACCTCCTCTGCACATCTTTGGGTTGTGGGGGTGAGACCCACGCAAACACGGGGAGAATGTGCAAACTCCACACGGACAGTGACCCGGCCCGGGATTGAACCTGGGACTTCGGTGCCGTGAGGCACCAGTGCTAACCAATGCGCCACCGTGCCAACCCTTAATGTTTCATTCCTTGAAAGTTGATTTTAAAAACCACTTGCCACAAAATCAACATAAAAGTTGAATCAAACACTTAACAATTCACTGATCGCTTGCTGTTAGCTGTTGGGGCATTTCAAACACTCGGCATTCCCTGATGTTGTCACCGGGTTGACCTACAACCCCTTCCCTATCTTTGTGGGTTCGCCATTATGGGGCAGAGGGAGGAGCAATGTGATTACAGGTTGTGCAATGATGCTAGATGTCCTTTGCACACCTGTCGTGTGTTGTGTTGGGTTGGACCAGTCTTAGTGGCTCATTAGGGAGGTAGGAAGCTTTGAAAGGAAAGCTTTGCCTGGGAAGCGTGTCCTGCAGTCAGCATTGCAGTAAAGCAGTCTGGGAAGCGGGTCGTGCAGTCAGCATTGCAGTGAAGCAGTCTGGGAAGCAGGTTGTGAAGTCAGCATCAGAGTGAAGCAGTCTGGGAAGTGTCCTACAGTCAGGAACGCAGTGAAGCAGTCTGGGAACAGTGCCCTGCAGTCAGCATCACAGTGAAGCAGTCTGGGAACAGTGTCCTGCAGTCAGGAACGCAGTGAAGCAGTCTGGGAACAGTGCCCTGCAATCAGCATCACAGTGAAGCAGTCTGGGAACAGTGCCCTGCAATCAGCATCACAGTGAAGCAGTCTGTGAACAGTATCCTGCAGTCAGCATTGCAGTGAAGCATTCTGGGAACAGTGTCCTGCAGTCTGGATCGCAGTGAAGCAGTCTGGGAACAGTGTCCTGCAGTCAGCATCGCAGTGAAGCAGTCTGGGAACAGTGTTCTGCAGGCAGCATTGCAGTGAAGCAGTCTCGGAACAGTGTCCTGCAGTCAGCATCGCTGTGAAGCAGTCTGGGAACAGTGTCCTGCAGTCAGCATCGCAGTGAAGGAGTCTGGGGACAGTGTCCTGCAGTCAGCATCGCTGTGAAGCAGGCTGGGAACAGTGTCCTGCAGTCAGCATCGCAGTGAAGGAGTCTGGTGACAGTGTCCTGCAGTCAGCATCGCAGTGAAGGAGTCTGGGGACAGTGTCCTGCAGTCAGCATCGCAGTGAAGGAGTCTGGGAACAGTGTCCTGCAGTCAGCATCGCTGTGAAGGAGTCTTGGAACAGTGTTCTGCAGGCAGCATTGCAGTGAAGCAGTCTGGGAACAGTGTTCTGCAGGCAGCATTGCAGTGAAGCAGTCTGGGAACAGTGTCCTGCAGTCAGCATCGCCGTGAAGCAGTCTGGGAATAGTGTCCTGTGGTCAGCGTCGTAGTGAAGCAGTCTGGGAACAATGTCCTGCAGTCAGCATCGCAGTGAAGCAGTCTGGGAAGTGTGTCTTGCAGTCAGCGTCGCAGTGAAGCAGTCTGGGAACAATGTCCTGCAGTCAGCATCGCAGTGAAGCAGTCTGGGAAGTGTGTCCTGCAGTCAGCGTCACAGTGAAGCAGGCTGGGAAGTGTGTCCTGCAGTCAGCGTCGCAGTGAAGCAGTCTGGGAAGATTATACTGCAGTCAGCGTCGCAGTGAAGCAGTCTGGGAAGAGTGTCCCACAGTCAGCATCACAGTGAAGCAGTCTGGAAACAGTGTCCTGCAGTCAGCATCACAGTGAAGCAGTCTGGGAACAGTGTCCTGCAGTCAGTGTCGCAGTGAAGCAGTCTGGAAAGTGTGTCCTTCAGTCAGTGTCGCAGTGAACCAGTCTGGAAACAGTGTCCTGCAGTCAGCATCGCAGTGAAGCAGTCTGGGGACAGTGTCCTGCAGTCAGCGTCGCAGTGAAGGAGTCTGGGGACAGTGTCCTGCAGTCAGCATCGCAGTGAAGCAGCCTGGGAAGTGTGTCCTGCAGTCAGCATCGCTGTGAAGGAGTCTGGGGACAGTGTCCTGCAGTCAGCATCGCAGTGAAGCAGTCTGGGAATAGTGTCCTGCAGTCAGCATCACAGTGAAGCAGGCTGGGAACAATGTCCTGCAGTCAGCATTGCTGTGAAGCAGTCTGGGAAGTGTGTCCTGCAGTCAGCATCACAGTGAAGCCATCTGGGAACAGTGTCCTGCAGTCAGCTTCACAGTGAAGCAGTCTGTGAACAGTGTCCTGCAGTCAGCATCACAGTGAAGCAGGCTGGGAAGTGTGTCCTGCAGTCAGCATCACAGTGAAGCAGGCTGGGAACAATGTCCTGCAGGCAGCATCGCAGTGAAGCAGTCTGGGAAGTGTGTCCTGCAGTCAGCATCACAGTGAAGCAGGCTGGGAAATGTGTCCTGCAGTCAGCATCACAGTGAAGTAGTCTGGGAAGTGTGTCCTGCAGTCAGCATCACAGTGAAGCAGCCTGGGAACAGTGTCCTGCAGTCAGTGTCGCAGTGAAGCAGTCTGGGAAGTGTGTCCTTCAGTCAGTGTCGCAGTGAAGCAGTCTGGAAACAGTGTCCTGCAGTCAGCATCGCAGTGAAGCAGTCTGGGGACAGTGTCCTGCAGTCAGCGTCGCAGTGAAGGAGTCTGGGGACAGTGTCCTGCAGTCAGCATCGCAGTGAAGCAGCCTGGGAAGTGTGTCCTGCAGTCAGCATCGCTGTGAAGGAGTCTGGGGACAGTGTCCTGCAGTCAGCATCGCAGTGAAGGAGTCTGGGGACAGTGTACTGCAGTCAGCATCGCCGTGAAGCAGTCTGGGAATAGTGTCCTGCGGTCAGCGTCGTAGTGAAGCAGTCTGGGAACAATGTCCTGCAGTCAGCATTGCTGTGAAGCAGTCTGGGAAGTGTGTCCTGCAGTCAGCATCACAGTGAAGCCATCTGGGAACAGTGTCCTGCAGTCAGCTTCACAGTGAAGCAGTCTGTGAACAGTGTCCTGCAGTCAGCATCACAGTGAAGCAGGCTGGGAAGTGTGTCCTGCAGTCAGCATCACAGTGAAGCAGGCTGGGAACAATGTCCTGCAGTCAGCATCGCAGTGAAGCAGTCTGGGAAGTGTGTCCTGCAGTCAGCATCACAGTGTAGCAGGCTGGGAAGTGTGTCCTGCAGTCAGCATCACAGTGAAGCAGTCTGGGAAGTGTGTCCTGCAGTCAGCATCACAGTGAAGCAGGCTGGGAAGTGTGTCCTGCAGTCAGCGTCGCAGTGAAGCAGTCTGGGAAGATTATACTGCAGTCAGCGTCGCAGTGAAGCAGTCTGGGAAGAGTGTCCCACAGTCAGCATCACAGTGAAGCAGTCTGGAAACAGTGTCCTGCAGTCAGCATCACAGTGAAGCAGTCTGGGAACGCTGTCCTGCAGTCAGCATCGCAGTGAAGCAGTCTGGGAACAATGTCCTTCAGTCAGTGTCGCAGTGAAGCAGTCTGGGAACAGTGTCCTGCAGTCAGTGTCGCAGTGAAGCAGTCTGGGAAGTGTGTCCTTCCGTCACGTCGCAGTGAGGCAGTCTGGGAAGTGTGTCCTGCAGTCAGCTTTGCAGCGACGCAGTCTGGGAACAGTGCCCTGCAGTCAGCATCACAGTGAAGCAATCTGGGAACAGTGTCCTGCATTCAGTATTGCAGTGTAGCAGTCTGCGGTCAGCATTGCAATGAAGCAGTCTGGGAACAGTGTCCTGTGGTTAGCGTTGCAGTGAAGCAGTCTGGGAACAATGTCCTGCAGTCAGCATTGCAGTGAAGCAGCCTGGGAAGTGTGTCCTGCAGTCAGCATCGCAGTGAAGCCATCTGGGAACAGTGTCCTGCAATCAGCATCACAGTGAAGTAGTCTGAAAACTGTGTCCTGGAGTCATCATCGCAGTGAAGCAACCTGGGAACGGTGTCCTGCAGTCAGCATTGCAGTGAAGCAGTCTGGGAATGGTAGAACTGAGTAATCATTATTAACCATTAAACATGTATTTTTAGGACATAGAAGTAATAAGTAATCAAATGGGATTTAGGAGGGCAGCACGGTGGCGCAGTGGTTAGCCCTGCTGCCTCATGGCGCGAGGTCCCAGGTTCGATCCCGACTCTGGGTCACTATCCGTGTGGAGTTTGCACATTCTCCCCGTGTTTGCGTGGGTTTTGCCCCCACAACCCAAAGATGTGCACAGTAGGTGGATTGGCCACTCTAAATTGCCCCTTAATTGGAAAACATTAATTGGGTACTCTAAATTTATTAACAAAAATAAAAATAAAATGGGATTTAGGATAGCTAACCTGTCTGGAAGGACATCACTTCTGATATCTTGTCTTTGTGAAACAATGCAGGAAGCTGGTTTTGCTGCCCTGATTTTCACAGACAATGAGTGCACTGCAAATTACTTGTAAGCATAGCTGTCAGGATGAGGATCAATCATGCGCTGCTTGCGATTCTATTGGGTGAAGTTTAAACATTGCTTGCAATCTATTGGATAAGTTTAAATGTAGCAGCTTCAGGGATTGGATTGTGTCCGACTGGGGTGGGCTATTGATTTTTGAAAATTGTATAAGTACAATGTTCTGGTCTTTGTTCGGCAGAACAGATCTTGGCCACCATCCAGGTTTGTTCTCCATGTGCACGTAACAAACTTGATTAAATAGCCATCTTGTCCAGGTTGTCGATGTGTTTTTTTCCTCTCTGTACTGAGTTGAGCCACAGGGAATAACCCCGCGTGGAAGCTGACTCAATACACAGGTCTTGAAACTGCTCCTACACCGTGGACTCTACTGAGCAGCTCTCTCCTGCAGATTCTGTTGTGAGATTCTGGCCTGTTTGTGTCTCTGGCCCTCTCTTCCTTATAACAAAATGATCCATCTTCAGTTCTTCACAGTCCTGTTGCTTGCAACCAGAAAATGGGGGAATCTCTCCTCCGTAATTTAGCAGCAAAAGAACGGATGAACAGGGTGCGTGACCTGATCTCTGCTGCCTCTTCTGGCGGGAAGACTGCTTCGTTCGCATTTAAAACCCAGTCGAAGCCAGCATTCTCTTTTTTTCAGGTTTTTATTCCGTTTTCATTAGGTGACAAAAATCACAACTTTTAAAAAATAAATTTAGAGCACCCAATTCTTTTTTTTCTAATGAAGGGGCAATTTAGCGTGGCCAATCTACCTACCCTGCACATCTTTGGGTTGTGGGGGGTGACACCCACGCAGATACGGGGAGAATGTGCAAAATCCACGCAGACAGTGACCCGGGGCTGGGAAAAATTCCAACTTTAGAAGGAAACAAAATTGGAAACAATGATTGCAGCTCAGAAACTGGGCACTTCTTTTTTGAAAAGAACACAACCAAAGATGTGCAATGTAGGTGGCTTGGCCACGCTAAATTGCCCCTTAATTGGAAAAAATGAATTGGGTATTCTAAACTTATAAAAAATGGGAAAAAAATAGTTAATTGGGCCGATCAAAGAATGAGCAGCACAAAGCTATAGGCATTAACCTCTCAGCTGTATTCTTCAATCCCAGGTTTCTGTGAAGATTCTAGCTTCATTATCTCAAACGTACAGTCAGTGTAAGTCTAGAATTTCTGTCTTGTTTCTGGGACTCTCTGCATCTGGACCAGTTTTCCAAATCCACCTCTGCCAGATTTCTAATCTCTCCTACATTCATCACGTACCTGACCACCGGATTTCCCTCACCAAACTGTCTGCCCACTTTGAAGCCTGTATCTCAGTCTGTTCTGATGATTCAATCATCCAAGCATGTTCCATTAATAAATCTCATGCATCGTTCAGCATCACCGTGTGTAACATTCCACAAATCAGAATCTGCACTAGGTTTTCTTGACTTCGTCCAAACCCATGAAGATTCGCTTAACATCACCGCTTTTTTAAAACAAATTCCTATTAAGGGACAATTTAGCGTGGCCAATCCACCTACCCTGCACATCTTTTTGGTTTGTGGAGGTGAGGCCCACACAGACACGGATGGTGACCCGTGGCCAGGGTCGAACCCGGGTCCTCGGTGCCATGTGGCAGCAGTGCTAACCACAGGCCAGCGTGCCGCCCCACATCACTGCTTTTTGAGAAGAATTCATAGATCTGTTCCTCGGTAGCGTAAAACGGCTGATGCCCTACACAGAGAGTGTAGCTGTATCTCAGTAATTTTTCCTGCTCATATTGGCTTCCCTGAAAGTGCTGGTCTTGGAATCGGCTCAGCTCCACGTGAGAGTCACGGTTGAGGGTGTTCCGCGCCACAGACATAGTGCCGGAGAGGAGAGCCACGCATGCAGCAACCGGAGAAAGGAATTAATCCGCACGTGACCAGAAACCGGTTCGGCATGGACGGCATTCTCAACTTAAAAGCCGATTGCGGCCGGCATTCTTAACAGCTGGTCATGGCCATTGGGAACTTCTGCGATTGGGAATGCCACGATCCTCCCAACACCCTCCTACGATCCACCCACAGGTCGCAACCCGCAGTTTCCAAAACCCTGCCTTAATGTGTGGAACATTCACAATATAGTAGATGGATTAATGATACAAATAGATATAAACGGGTATGATATAGTCGCGATTATGGAGACATAGCTGCAGGGTGACGAGGGATGGGAATTGAACATCCAGGGGTATTCAGTAGTTAGGAAGGTCAGACAAAAAGGAAAAGGCTGTTGGCTTATATTGCTGGTTAAAGAGGAAATTAACGCAACAGTGAGGGAGGATATTAGCTCCAATGATGTGGAATCTGTATGGGTAAAGCTGAGAAAACCAAGGGGCAAAAAATGTTAGTGGGGGTTGTATATAGTAGGAAATTGAAACAGGCAATTAGAGACGCATGTGATAAAGGAGCATTTGTAATTATGGGTGACTTTAATCTGCACATAGATTGGGCAAATCAAATTAATAACAATACTGTAGAGGAGGAATTCCTGGAGTGTATAGGGGATGGTTTTCCGAACCAATACATTAAGAACCTAACTAGAGAACAGGCCATCCTAGACTGGGTATTGTGTAATGAGAAAGGACTAATTGGCAACTTAGTTGTGCGAGATCCTTTGGGATGAGCAACCATAATGTGATAACATTCTTCATCAACATGGGGAGTTACATAGCTGGGGCGTCATTCTCCGACCCCCTGCCGGGTTGGAGAATCGCCGGGGGCTGCCGTGAATCCCGCCCCCGCCGAAGTCTCCGGCACCGGATATTCGGCGGGGGCGGGAATCGGGCCGCGCCGGTTGGCGGGCCCCCCCGCTCGATTCTCTGGCCTGGATGGGCCGAAGTCCCGCCGTTAAATTGCCTGTCCCGCCGGCGTGGATTAAACCACCTTTTGAACGGCGGGACAAGGCGGCGTGGGCGGGCTCCGGGGTCCTGGGGGGGGGGGGGGCGCGGGGTGATCAGGCCCGGGGGGTGCCCCCACAGTGGCCTGGCCCACGATCGGGGCCCACCGATCCGCGGGCGGGCCTGTGCCGTGGGGGCACTCTTTCCCTTCCGCCTGCGCCACGGTCTCCACCATGGCGGAGGCGGAAGAGACTCCCTCCACTGCGCATGCGTGGGAAACTGTCAGCGGCCGCTGACGCTCCCGCGCATGCGCCGCCCGGGGATGTCATTTCCGCGCCAGCTGGCGGGGCAACAAAAGCCGTTTCCGCCAGCTGGCGGGGCGTAAATTCCTCCGGCGCCGGCCTAGCCCTTCAATGTTGGGGCTCGGCCCCCAAAGATGCGGAGCATTCCGCACATTTGGGGCGGCGCGATGCCCGTCTGATTGGCGCCGTTTTGGGCGCCAGTCGGCGGACATCGCGCGGTTTCGGGAGAATTTCGCCCCTGATTCTGAGACTCGGGTCCTGAATAAAAATAAAAGAAACCATGGTAGTATGAGACACAATTTGTCTATAATAGATTGGTAAACGTTGCTTAAAGTGATGACGGTGGATAGGCAATGGCAAACATTTAAAGAGCGCACGGGTGAACTGCAACAATTGTTCCTTCCTGCCTGGCGCAAAAATAAAACAGGAAAAGTGGCCAAACCACGGCTTACCAGGGAAATTAGCGATCGTATTAGATCCAAGGATGAGGCAAACAAATTGGACAGAGAAAACAGCAAAGCTGAGGATTGGCAGCAGCTTAAAATTCAGCAAATGAAGTCAAAGGCATTGATTAAGAAGGGAAATATAGATTATGAGAGTAAGCTTGCAGGGAACATAAAACTGACTGTAAAAGCTTACATAGGTATGTGAAGAGAAAAAGATTGGTGAAGCCAAATGTAGGCCCCTTACAGTCAACAATGGGGAATTTATAATGGGGAACAAGGAAATAGCTGACCAACTGGTTCTTCCTTCACAAAGGAGGACACGTAAAACATACCAGAAATGTTGGGGAGCACAGGGTTCAGTGAGAGGGAGGAACTGAAGGAAATGAGAATTAGTAGGGAAATGGGGTTTTGGGAGATTGATGAGATTAAAGGTCGATAAATCTCAAGAGCCTGATAATCTACATCCCAGTGAAGTTAAGGAAGTGCCCCTAGAAATAGTGGATGCATTATCAAGATTCTATAGACCCTGGAACAGTTCCTGCAGATTTGAGGGTAGCTAATGTAACCCCACTATTTAAAAAGGAAGGTCGAGAGAAAACAAGAAATATTGATCAGTCAGCCTGATGTTGGACCATTATCAAAGATTTTATAGTGAGCACTTGGAAAACAGTGGCAGGATCAGGCACAGCCACCACGGATTAACAAAAGGGAAATCATGCCTGAGAAACGTACTGCAATTCTTCGATGATGTAACTAGCAGAAGTTGATGAGAGGGAGCCACTGGATGTGGTATATTTGGACTTTTAGAAGGCTTTTGACAACATAAGAGATCAGCGTTTAAAATTAAAGTGCTTGGGATTGGGGTTAGTGTATTGAGATGGATAGAAAACTGATTGGCCGACAGGAAACAAAGAATAGGTATAAATGACATTCAGTCAGTTAGGATTACATGCTCTGGAGTTTAGAAAAATGAGGGGAGAGTCTCATAGAAACCTATAAATTTCTAACAGGACTAGACAGGGTAGATGCAGGAAGAATGTTTCCAATGTGGTGGAGTTTTAAAATGGTGTCCCAAACTCTCAAGCTCACAGCGCAACCCCCAAAATCCCCCTAAACCCCAACTCACTATAAGGGCCCCCCCCAGCACCCACTCTCAGCCCCCCCCCCCCATCCTGATCACTGCCATGTGACAATGCCAGCTTGGCACCATCAGTCTGGCACTCTGGCAGTGCCCCTGCCAGCACCACCTAGGTGCCTTGACAGTGCCAGGGTGCCACCCAGAGGGCAAGCATCTGGGGGCCTCCGATCCCCTGCGAAGCCCCCATGAGTGCCGTTCCAACTGGTGCCTGTTTGTGGAGACCAGTGCTGAACGGTGCTCGTCCGAGGTCTCCAAGACAAAGGGGTTAGATCCCGACGCCTTGGTTTCCTCAGGGAACTGCATATTAGACTGAGACTAGCTGTCCCGCTGTAATATGGGGGGACAACAGGAACTGGTTCCTGAGTTTGATGATCAACCATGATCACAATGAATGTTGGAGCAGGCTCGAAGGCTGAATGGTCCCCACCCACTGCTGTTTTCTATGTCTCTATAAAAGAGGGTGTATGCGAGTTACTTACCTTGGCTATTGCCATGGCACAGCTGTGCCCAGAGATCTCTATCAACTGCTGCTGCCCAAATTTGTATTCTTCATAGAGTTCCTCCTCCAGTGCCTTCGCCTCTTCGTTACTGCACAATATACAAGGAGATGGAAACAGTGAGAACACAATAATCTCCTGGTCTCTGAACCCTCTTACCATAGCAATCGTAGAACTCCCACCTCTAAGTCAGAAGGTAATGGATTCAAGTCTCATTCCAAACACATGAACCTATAATCCAGGCTGACACTCCAGTGCAATACTGAGAGCGCTGCCCTGTCTGAGGGTCAGTACTGAGGGAGTGCTGCACTGTCAGAGGGTCAGTACTGAGGGAGTGCTGCACTGTCGGAGGGTCAGTAGCGAGGGAGAGCAACACTGTCTGAGGGTCAGTACTGAGGGGGTGCTGCACTGTTGGAGGGTTAGTACTGAGGGAGTGCTGCACTGTCAAAGGATCAGTAGTGAGGGAGAGCCACACTGTCTGAGGGTCGATACTGAAGTGGTGCTGCACTGTCGGAGGGTTAGTACTGAGGGAGTGCTGCACTGTCAGAGGGCCAGTACTGAGGGAGTGCTGCACTGTCAGAGTGTCAGTGCTGAGGGAGTGCTGCACTGTCAGAGGGTCAGTACTGAGGGAGCGCTGCACTATCGGAGGGTCAGTGCTGAGGGAGCGCTGCAATGTCTGAGGGTCAGTACTGAGGGAGTGCTGCACTGTCAGAGGGTCAGTACTGAGGGAGTGCTGCACTGTGAGAGGGTCAGTACTGAGGGAGTGCTGCACTGTCGGAGGATCAGTGCTGAGGGAGTGCTGCGCTGTCAGAGGGTCAGTACTGAGGGAGTGCTGCACTGTCAGAGGGTCAGTGCTGAGAGAGTGCTGCACTGTCAGAGGGTCAGTACTGAGGGAGTGCCGCACTGTCAGAGAGTCAGTACTGAGGGAGTGCTGCACTGTCAGAGGGTCAGTACTGAGGGAGTGCTGCACTGTCAGAGAGTCAGTAGTGAGGGAGTGCTGCACTGTCGGAGGATCAGTGCTGAGGGAGTGCTGCGCTGTCAGAGGGTCAGTACTGAGGGAGTGCTGCACTGTCAGAGGGTCAGTGCTGAGAGAGTGCTGCACTGTCAGAGGGTCAGTACTGAGGGAGTGCTGCACTGTCAGAGAGTCAGTACTGAGGGAGTGCTGCACTGTCAGAGGGTCAGTACTGAGGGAGTGCTGCACTGTCAGAGAGTCAGTACTGAGGGAGTGCTGCACTGTAGGAGAGTCAGTACTGAGGGAGTGCTGCACTGTCAGAGGGTCAGTGCTGAGGGAGTGCCGCACTGTCAGAGAGTCAGTGCTGAGGGAGTGCTGCACTGTCAGAGGGTCAGTACTGAGGGAGTGCCACACTGTCAGAGGGTCAGTACTGAGGGAGCGCTGCACTGTCAGAGGGTCAGTACTGAGGGAGTGCTGCACTGTAGGAGGGTCAGTACTGAGGGAGTGCTGCACTGTAGGAGGGTCAGTACTGAGGGAGTGCCGCACTGTCAGAGGGTCAGTGCTGAGGGAGCGCTGCACTGTCAGAGGGTCAGTGCTGAGGGAGTGCTGCACTGTAGGAGGGCCAGTACTGAGGAAGTGCTGCACTGTCAGAGGGCCAGTACTGAGGGAGTGCTGCACTGTCAGAGGGTCAGTACTGAGAGGGTGCTGCACTGTCAGAAGGTCAGTACTGTGGGAGTGCTGCACTGTCAGAGGGTCAGTACTGAGGGAGTGCTGCACTGTCAGAGGTTCGGTACTGAGGGAGTGCTGCACTGTCAGAGGGTCAGTGCTGAGGGAGCGCTGCACTGTCAGAGGGTCAGTGCTGAGGGAGTGCTGCACTGTCAGAGGGTCAGTACTGAGGGAGTGCTGCACTGTCAGAGGGTCAGTACTGAGGGAGAGCTGCACTGTCAGAGGGTCAGTACTGAGGGAGTGCTGCACTGTCAGAGGATCAGTGCTGAGGGAGTGCTGCACTGTCAGAGGGTCAGTGCTGAGGGAGTGCTGCACTGTCAGAGGGTCAGTGCTGAGGGAGTGCTGCACTGTCAGAGGGTCAGTGCTGAGGGAGCGCTGCACTGTCAGAGGGTCAGTACTGAGGGAGTGCTGCACTGTCAGAGGGTCAGTACTGAGGGAGTGCTGCACTGTCAGAGGGTCAGTACTGAGGGAGTGCTGCACTGTCAGAGGGTCAGTACTGAGGGAGTGCTGCACTGTCAGAGGGTCAGTGCTGAGGGAGTGCTGACATTCAAATTCACAATATGGTTCACGGCTCCTCTGAGGCAACATGAACCACCTGCCTGAAAATTGGAAGGGGTGTGAGGTGCCTCCCCCACAGTGGAGTCACTGTTCATTCATGAGATGTGTACCACTGGCTAGGCCAGCATTTATTGCCCAGCCCCAATTGCCCTTGAGAAGGTGCTGGCGAGTTGCCTTCTTAATTTACTGCGTTACGGGCGACCTAGTGGTGCAGTGGTTCGCACTGCTGCCTCACAGCGTCGAGGACTCGGATTTGATCCTGGCCCACGGTCACTCTCCATGTGGAGTTTGCACATTCTCCCAGTGTCAGCGTGGGTTTCACCCCCACGACCCAAAGATATATTTTTTTCTTAATTTTTTATAAATTTAGAGTAACCAATTCATTTTTTCCAATTAAGGGGCAGTTTAGCGTGGCCAATCCACCTAGCTTGAACATTTTTAGGTTGTGGGATTCAATCAGATTCTGATCCAACGACAGTGAAGGGACGGCAATATAATTCCAAGTCAGGATGGTGTGACATGGACAAGAACCTGCAAGATGCCTCCTGCATGCCTCTACTATCCTTGTCCTTCTAGGTGGTAGAGGTTGTAGAGTTTGGAAGTTCTGTCGAAGTAGCCTCGGCGGGTTGCTGCAGTCCATCTTATAGATGGTACACACGGCTGCCGCTGTGCGTCAGTGGTGGCAGGATTGAATGCTTAAGGTGGTGGATTGGGATGCCAATCAATTGGGTTGTTTGGTCCTGGATGTGGATCTTCTCGAGTGTTGTTAGAGCTGCACGTATCCAGGTGTATTCCATCACACTCTTGACTTGTACTTTGTCGAAATGTCGGACATTCTTTGGAGAGTCAGGAGGGGGCGACCCTCGCTGCAGAAATTTGAGCTTCTGGCCTTTGAGGGGGATTGGCAACGGTGGTGTTCCCATGTTCCTGCTGCCCTTGTCCTTCTGGGCAGTACAGCTCGTGGGTTTGGGACATGATGTTGAACATAGAACATAGAACATTACACGCAGTACAGGCCTTCGGCCCTCGATGTTGCGCCGACCTGTGAAACCAATCAAAAGCCCATCTACACTATTCCATTATCATCCAGATGTTTATCCAATGACCAATTAAATGCCCTTAATGTTGGCGAGTCCAAAACTGTTGCAGGCAGGGCATTCCACGCCCTTACTACTCTCTGAGTAAAGAACCTACCTCTGACATCTGTCCCATATCTGTCTCCCCTCAATTTAAAGCTATGTCCCCTCGTGCTAGCCATCAGCATCCGAGGAAAAAGGCTCTCACTGTCCACCCTATCTAATCGTCTGATCATCTTGTATGCCTCAATTAAGTCACCTCTTAACCTTCTTCTCTCTAACGAAAACAGCCTCAAGTCCCTCAGCCTTTCCTCATAAGATCTTCCCTCCATACCAGGCAACATCCCGGTAAATCTCCTCTGCACCCTTTCCAATGCTTCCACATCCTTCCTATAATGCGGCAACCAGAACTGCACGCAACACTCCAAATGCGGCCGCACCAGAGTTTTGTACAGCTGCAACATGACCTCATGGCTCCGAGACTCAATCCCTCTACCAATAAAAGCTAACACACCGTACGCCTTCTTAACAACCCTATCAATCTGGGTGGCAACTTTCAGGGATCTATGTACATGGACACCGAGATCTGTCTGCTCATCCACACTGCCAAGAATCTTACCATTAGCCCAGTACTCTGTATTCCTGTTACTCCTTCCAAAAAGAATCACCTCACACGTTTCTGCATTAAACTCCATTTGTCACCTCTCAGCCCAGCTCTGCAACTTATCTATGTCCCTCTGTAACCTGCAACATCCTTCCGCACTGTCCACAACTCCACCGACTTTAGTGTCATCTGCAAATTTACTCACCCATCCTTCTACGCCCTCCTCCAGGTCATTTATAAAAATGACAAACAGCAGTGGCCCCAAAACAGATCCTTGTGGTACACCACTAGTAACTGAACTCCAGGCTGAACATTTCCCATCAACCACCACCCTCTGTCTTCTTACAGCTAGCCAATTTCTGATCCAAACTGCTAAATCACCCTGAATCCCATGCCTCCGTATTTTCTGCAATAGCCTACCATGGGGAACCTTATCAAATATTTTACTGAAATCCATATACACCACATCAACTGCTTTACCCTCATCCACCTGTTTGGTCACCTTCTCAAAGAACTCAATAAGGTTTGTGAGGCACGACCAATAAGGTTTGTGAGGCGCGTTGCTGGACACAGGATAACACGTGGGTTATTCATTGTGTAAACTGACAGAAACTGAGAAACTCAGGTGAAAGGCCAAGAGCCACACAGTAGGTAGTCAACAAGTCGAAAAGAATAGGAGAGGAGGCCTGATTTTATCTTAGTTTTTAAGTGACTGCAGATTGTAGATGGAAGGTTTAATTAATCAATGTTCAATTAGAATTGATTTTTTGATTGAGACTAATGACAAAAATAACAGTACAGAGGCGTAGAATTTCAAACCAGCAAATGTTCACGAGAGGATAATTAACAACTAATATTTACATAGGACCTTTGATCAGAGACCAGCGTTTGGGGTACGGCAACTGAAAGAACTGACAGGGATGTCGGTTTTGAGGGAAGGTTTTTTTGAGGATTAGGGACAGAAATCCAATGCTGAGGAAGAAGGAACCTGAAAATTGCCTTAGCCACGGGAAAGAGGAGTAGAACTGGCCTGGAGTCTTGAGAATTATCACCAGGACACTGTTTGTACTCCGCCCATAAGTGCATGAAATACAAAGAACTTATTTGAACAGTTTAAATTTTTCTTGATCTAAAAAATATTGGAAAAGGGAGAAATAGGGAGGATGTTTGACTGATTGAGCTGGTTAGTCGTGGAAAACCTCTCTGCCTCTCTACATCTCTCTCTGCCTTTAAGACGCTTCCTAAAACCTATCTCTTTTTAAAAATAAATTTAGAGTACCCAATTATTTTTTTCCAATTAAGGGGCAATTTAGCGTGGCCAATCCACCTAGCCTGCACATCTTTTGGGTTGTGGGGGTGAAACCCACGCAGACATGGGGAGAATGTGCAAAATCCTCACGGACAGTGACCCAGGACCGGGATTCGAACCCGGGTCCTCAGCGCCACAGTCCCAGTGCTAACCATTGCGTCACATGCCGCCTCCCCCCCCCCCCCCCCCCCCCCCCCCCCCCCCTAAAACGTATCTCTTTGACCAAGTTTTTGGACACCGGTTCTACTTCCACAGCACAGTGTCAGATTCTGTTTGATAATGCTCTTTGGAATGCTTTATGTCACTGCAAGTTGCGACTGGCAAACCACATTGACATGGTTAAAGGCATCTGCTTAGAACAGAGGAATGATGGGACAGAAAATGTCCAAGGCCTATGTGGTTCACCTTTAACCTCCCTGGTAGACGATAATGGAGTAATTAACTAAGCACCGTGATCGGTCTCGATCACTGAATTGACAACCATGGCATGTGAGGAAAACCCCCAATTGGGAGGGCGGTGGGGGGGAGAACTTTAGGAATGAGCTGTTCATCCAAAGCACACTGCACCGTGTGAGTTTCCTTCAACAGCGACGCACAGTGCACATGAATTGTGTAGATATTTGAAGCAGAAAATCATAGACTGGCATATTCCAGTCTTTAATAGCCAGTGTTTGTTACCTTTTGTGTTACGCTCCAACCCCAGTCCTGTTGCCGGGCCAAGTCTTCAGTGCAGTGAGCTGATTTTCTTTGCATCTCGGTGAGTGTGAGTTTTATGAATACTTTAAGCACCAGGAATAGATCCCTGCGAAGCTCTGTTAGTCACCGCCCCCGTCTCCACCTCAGCAAGAATCCTCGCCTTTTATCACCTTCTGCCATCCATTGCCAAGCCAATTTTCTTCCTTTTTATATGATTAGCTCAATCTCCTGCAGCGCAGCACCACGAGGAGTGAAAAAAGGACTTATATATTTCGATACCGTCTTTCACAATCCTCGGAACACGCAGAGGGTTTTACTGCCATTGAAGTACTTTTTGAAGTGTAGTAATATAGGAAACGCAGCTGCCAATTTGCCACCAACTGGTAATTAATGACTACATTGTTTATTTTTGTGATTGTAGCTAAGGGATAAATATTGCCCAGGACATTGGGGAGAACTCCCCTGCTCTTCTTAGAATTAGTGCCACGGGATTTGTTATGATCACCTGAGAGGGCCTCAGCTCGTGATCTCAACTGAAAGACCACTCTGGTCTACTTCACCAGTGTAGCATTCCCTCAGTGCTGCCCTGGGAGTATCAGACTGGAGTTTGTGTTCAAATCTCTGAACCCATGAACGTCTCACTCCGAGGCGAGAGCTCTACTCGCTGAAACATGGTTAACACTGTGAAGACGTGGGATTTCCCGGCCTCCCTCGCAGCGTGTTTTCCAGTGGTGAAGGCAGGTCGCCATTGGCCACAGGCAGGATCCTCTGGTCCTGCTGCGGGCCGTGGCGTTTTCATAGCTTGCCCGACCTGCCGCGGGGGAGTCCGCTGCAGAGGGGTCTTCTTCAGTGGGACCAGAAGATTCTGTCATCAGGAAGGGCTGAAAAATCCCACCCTTAGTGAATTCCTTTAGGAAAGGAGGGGTTAGAGGGTTAGGAAATAATTGGATCTAGACACACAGATACAAGTCAATTTTCAATTTGATGTAATACGCAATGTCATGCCACAACACAATACATCAATTTCATATCATTCACAGTTAGATGGCAGAAACCTATAGCAGTTTGGATAAAAGGGAAATAGAGTTGATTGGAGTTTAAGCGTGTCTCTGGGTGGTGCTATTCATGATTGGAATGGGAATGATTGGGTAATTCTCCTGTCAATCATGTCCATACCACAAGAATGACTGGGAATCACCCTCCGAACTGTGGGAGAAGTTGCTGTAGTTTTGGTCATGAGGTTTTTTTTGCCATATTTCATTGGGACTCTGTTCAAACTGACTTTTTGCTGCAATAGACACTATTAAATAGGCACTATTGAGTTCCGCCGTAGGTCCCATCCTCACCTCCAACTCATTGGCTGACAAAGGGGTGTCAATAGACACTCTGGATTTTCCGCAATTCAGGCTGAGAGTCCACGGTGCCGCCACTGATGGGAAGCATGGAAGTTTACACACGGGGCTTCGATTTAGTGTCTTTCATGATCGCAGAATTCCAGAGATTCACAACCCTCTGAGGGAACAAAATTCTCCTCATCTCATCGATGGGCCGAATGGCCTCCTTCTGCACTGTAGATTCTATGATCTCAGTCCTAAATGGCTGATCCTTTATTTGAAGGTGTTTGACCCTTAGCTCTAAATTGCCCAGCCAGGAGAAGCATATTCTACAATTAATGCTGCACCACGTGTCTCCTCCAACCCCTTCGCCAGGTCCCCCACTGCCTTCTGCCGGGCCTGATAGCCGGCAAACATGCCAATCCAGGGGGAAACTTCGTCCCTCACACTTTCCGCTCCACTTTACTGCCGAAACTACCCAAAACACGGGTCCAAAACCAACACCTTCGAGCCCGAGCCGCCTTGTGTCTGACCACTCACTCCTTGGCTGCCAGTCCAGAAGAAGCATCTTTTCAAAATCAGCCTCATCAAGGTCCTACTGCTACCTCAGGGAGTGTTTGAGACAAATCGTATAGGTGCATTTAAGGAGAAACTAGATAAACACATTTGGGAGAAACAGAAGGATATGTCAATGGATAAGATGAAGTCAAGTGTGAGGAAGCGCTTTAGGCGTGTTAACGCTGACACTAGTTAGGCCTTATTTACGTACTGCAAATTCAATGTAAATAGAGCAATTTCTGACACTGAACTCCAAGTCGGATCAACTTATACTGGCAGCACACAGTTCACCAATTAGGTCAATTCCAGAGTCCAATGTGGAATTTCTGTCACCCTACCTCAGAAAGGAACTGGACGTATTAGAAAGTGTTCAGTAACTGATGCAGATCTCAGCTTTACTACGATCTCCTTGAAGGCTTACGTGCTCGATGCAAGCTAACAGTTAAACACAGAGCAGTAAAGCATATGGAAAGTCTTTAACAACTCTGAGCTAGTGATAACTTTGGCAGAGATTTGTGTTGAGATCTGAAGTCTAGACAGATGATCTTATCTTCCTTGTGAAGGAAGAAAGCTCCTTTGACTCCAGTATACTTCGCAGCAAATAGGATTCTGAACGCATAATTACCTCATACGTTGAACATGAATAAAGTGGCATGGAATATTCCAGCAAAAGAGGTTTTTTTTCGCACTTGATTCCCAGGATTGTTTTTACCTTCACCATTGGCTGAACATCTACAGAAATGTTCCCAAGCGTTTGTAAACAGACAGTCAGAATAATGCCCTTACTTCAGAGGGTTAAGCATTGACTGGTTGGATAAACTTGATGTTTGTACCTTCAAGGATACAAGATTGAAGGGTGATCTGAAGGTGTTTAAAATGAGAGTGGGATTCGGTAAGAATGAGATGACGTAATCTTAAACTTAGACTTGGGCCGGTCAGGGGTGACATCAGGAAGCATTACTTCACACCAAAGGTAATAGAAATCTTGAACTCTCTCTCTACTAAAATCGGTGGACACTGGGGGCAGCACGGTGGCGCAGTGGTTAGCACTGGGACTACGGCGCTGAGGACCCGGGTTTGAATCCCGGCCCTGGGTCACTGTCCAGTGGAGTTTGCACATTCTCCCTGTGTCTGCGTGGGTTTTACCCCCACAACCCACCCCCACAACCCAAAGATGTGCAGGTTAGGTGGACTGGCCATGCTAAATTGCCCCTTAATTGGAAAAAAAAATTGGGTACTCTAAAAAAAAATGTTTTTTAAAAATCTGTCAACGCTGGGGGACAATTGGAACTTTGAAGAGTGAGCTCAATAAATTTTTGCGATGGGCGGCACGGTGACGCAGTGGTTAGCACTGCTGCCTCATGGCACTGAGGACCCGGGTTCGATCCCGGCCCGAGTCACTGTCCGTGTGGAGTTTGCACATTCTCACCGTGTTTGCGTGGGTCTCGCCCCCACAAACCAAAGATGTGCAGGGTAGGTGGATTGGCCACGCTAAATTGCCCCTTAATTGGAAAAAAATTAACTGGGTACTCCAAATTAAATAAATACATTTTTTTTGCGATGTGATAGCATCAAGGGAGAGGGGGCAAAGGGGGAGCGCTTATAAAGGAAGCTGAGGTGAATCAGGGAGCACTGGCTAAGTCAAGTTTTTAAACAAGAGATTGGAGCTCGTATTTATTTAGCATCTTTCATGATCTCTGGGTGCAGCAAAACTATTTCACAGCCAATGACATACTTTTTGAAGAGTAACTGTTACAACAAAGGAATTAGGGCAGCCAAGTTGTACACTTCAAACTTCTACCAACAGCAATATGATGGTGACCAGATCATCTCTTTTCGTATAAAAGCTAAATATTTTGGATGCTGGAAATCTAAATAAAAACAGAAAATGCTGGAAAACCTCAGCAGGTCTGACAGCGTCTGTGGAGAGAGAAACAGAGTTAACGTTTTGAGTCCGTATGACTCTCCTTCAGAGCTAAAGAGAGGGAAACATTTTGCAGCAAGTTGTTCAAATGTTGGAAATAAATCTAAAGCCCAACATACACATGGGACCAGAGTAAAGGTAAGCGGCAAGGTTGACACCCGATTTCCCTCATTGTAACCTTGGACCTCTACAAATACTGTTGGGAATGGCTGGTAACACACTGGCTTATTGACAGGTGGATGCATGTGGACAAAGGAGGAAACCGTGTTTAGCACCTAACTGCATTATTTGAAGTCAATCTGCAAATGTTAATGATCATCTTTGTCACATCCCTGTACGCACGAACCACCAACCCCCACTGGCATCATCCCCATGATACTCTGGACCCTCTACCGCCCCAACATTAGGAGTCACAAATTAGCCCCAGTGAATGCAAAGTGGAGCTGGGCGGGGACAGGAGAGGATCACGAATATGAGGAAATGTAGCAGAATGTGAGGAAAGCTACAGCCTCCCTCCTCCCTTAAGACTCTCCTTCGAACTTCACTTCTTTGACTAAGCTCTTGGTCACCAACCTAATTTCTCCTCATGTGGATCGATGTCTAATTTTGTCCAATACTGTCCTGTGAATCACCTTGGAGCTTTTTATTTGGTTAACAGTGGTACATGAATGCATGGTGTTGTTGATAGAGACTGAGAGGATTGCCCGTTAGTCAACAGGTTTATCCTTGTTGATGATATCCCTCTACCTTTCAGTTTATTTCCTGTCTCTCTCTCCCTGGGCATGATCCCCCGGCCGTGTTGCACTGAAGCGGGAGCACAAAGCGGCTGGAGAATCCCAGGAGAGGCCTGCAGCGACCCAGCTGACAGCCTTCGCACCTCGCGAGGTTCTCCCAAGTCCCACAAGAAGTCGGAGTCGGAACACCACCCCAAATGGGTGGGACCGAATGCCGCATGCGGAAGTACGTCGTAAACATACTTACGACCTACCTACCTGGGATCCACCGGCTTCCTTCGATTCTCCGGCGATTCTTCCCAAGGAGGCTTCAGCTGGGCGCCGGTCAGTGCTGGTCCACATTAACCTGGGCCAGGTGGAATGGTACCCGGGGGGGTCTCCCAGTCTATCGGGGGCCCCTGGGTGGTCAGGGATAATGCAGGGTGGCCCCCTGGCTCTCCCCCTGGAACGTGGGCACCTTGGCACTGCCCAGCTGGCACCTTGACACTGCCACCCTGGCACTGCCAAGGTGCCGGGTGGCACTGCCAAGCTGGCAGGAGCACTGCCTGGGTGCCAGGGTGGCAATGAAAGGGTATCTGAATGCTAGGGTGTCACTGCCAAGGGCCAGGGGGTGAGGGGTCCATGCCCATGAAATGAGAGTGGAGGAGGAGTGCAGGGCATGTAAGTAGGGGCGTCCGGGGCATTGGGTGGGTGATGGATAGGGGCCCTAGAAGCGAGGGGCTGCTGTAATGGGGCCTGAACAGAGGGGACCCCCAGAGACTCCATAACGGGGTGTCCTCACTTGGGGGGTATGGGGTCGTGTCCATGTGTGTGGAGGGTGACATTGCCCATGGGTGGGGGTGTATCCACAAGTTCACTTAGAGGTCAGGACACCCTTTCAAAATGGCGGCCCAATCTCTGAGTTCAGGTCCCCAGTGGTACAAAAAATTCTAAGTGTGGCCTAAAACGGTGAGAAACTTCCCAGGGCCCAAAACAGTGACTAAGTGTCATTAAATAGCGGTGGGGAACTCCCTGAAAAACCCACCACAAATTAACGTAAAAATCTTTTGGGAGAATCACGCCCTCTATCTCTGGCACCGTTTTATCCTGTGGAGGTTTTCTCTCTGGATCTGTCTCTGTCTCTTTTCTTTTCTGCTTTCCTCTCCATTCCTTTATCTCCCTCTCCTTTCCTCAGTTTCTTCCATTATAGTTGGGGTTGGGTTGATCGCCCTCCACCATCTCCTCCTGCCAGTTACCCATTTCCCTGCCAAGCCTGCTGTGTTGAATCTCTCACCACTGCATCTTTCCATTTGGTCTTTGGCGTTCGTCTTCTCTTCCTTCCCGCCAGTCCCATCTCCATCACTCACCTCCCCACATTTCCCCTCTCCCTCTCTACAACAGATGACCACCAATATTTCCAATCTCTTCTCAGCTGTTTTCTTTGATGTTCCCGCAATCTTCAGTGACCCCCTGATGTGTTGGTTCCTGATCCTCCCTTGTCGCTCCACGGCATGGTAGCACAGTGGTTAACACTATTGCTTCACAGCTCCAGAGTCCCAGGTTCGATTCCCGGCTTGGGTCGCTGTCTGTGCGGAGTCTGCACGTTCTCCCTGTGTCTGCGTGGGTTTCCTCCGGGTGCTCCGGTTTCCTCCCACAGTCCAAAGATGTGCAGGTTAGGTGGATCGGCCATGCTAAATTGCCGTTAGTGTCCAAAAATGTTAGGTGGGGTTACTGGGTTATGGGGATAGGGTGGAGGTGTGGGCTGAGGTAGGGTACCCTTTCCAGGGCTGGTGCAAACGTGATGGGCCGAATGGCCTCCTTCTGCATTGTAGATTCTATGATTCTCCACCTTCACCTCGGCATCTCATTAGTATCCAGATATTTTTCCTCTTGGAAAATGGAGATGCATTTCTGTTTGTTTCCTTCTCCCTGTTCTGTTCATCCCTCTGTTTAATCCCCCTTCTCTTTCATGCAGTTTCCTTTTGTTCCTTCCTGGTTATTTCTGCTTCTTTGCTTTGTCTCTGTGTCTAATGGATGTCACTCACCCCCCCCCCCCCCCCCCAACGCACCCTCCTCTCCCCCTGCATCTTCCTGCAGATTGCTGTCACTGTGTGAGGAGGACTTAATAAGGGGGACTCCAAATGAGCTAGTGCTTGCTCAGAAGAGATTCGGTAATCTGATAAATTACTACAATTACAGAGTTAGAGAAAGAGGATTTTGTGGGGGATATTTTTGTGGCATCTGCTCATCTGAAACAAAGGTTTTGACAACTGGTGATCAGAGGTTCCAGCCTAACTCTGGCTCCTGTCGATTGTCAATTAATATCCGACCAAGGAAAATACAGCACATGTACTGGACTCATTCTTGGGATTCTTCGGATGGGCGAGTCTTCCATGGAGGAGAGGATGAGCAAAATGGGCCTGCATTCCCAGGAGTTTTGAAGAATGAGGGGTGATCTCATTTAAACATGTAAAATTCTTAAGGAGCTTGACAATGATTGTCATGGGATTGTGGTGATGTGCATCAATGTAAATGCATGTAGGCTAGCTAGACACTAGAAGGAGCACCAATGACATCACACACACTCAACCAATAGATCAGTTAGATAGGACATGACCAATGGACATTCACGATACACAAGGAGGTGACACAACCACAGGGGGGCATTACACCAACCTATATATAAAGGACACCATACACATGATTTGCCTCTTTCCAGTGGAGATAGCCAATGAGTACAGGCACAGGGTTGATTCAATATTAGACCCACCACGTGGATTGCAGCAACTGGTTAGTCAGTCTGGGTACCTATAGTAGGATTAGCAGTAGTGTCGAACCCGAGTAATAGAAGTGTAAATAGTTTAATAAACGTGTTGAAGTTATTTCCACGTCTGAACCTTCCTTTGTCAAGTGCACCACAAGGAAGCCGCTTATGTTACACCTACAACATAACAAATCAGGGATCACAATCTCTGCATAAGGGGTCGATCATTTCGGACTGAGGTGAGGAAATATTCCTGCACTCAGATTGTGAATCTTTGGTTTCTCCATCCTCGAGGCAGTGAGCGTTCAGTCACTGAGTATATTCAAAATTGAGATCGACAGGTTTTTGGGTTACTAAGGAAATCGAGAGATATGGGGACAAGGCAGGAGAGTGGAATTCAAGAAGATCAATCATGATCAAACCTGAATGACCTCTTCCAGTTCCTATGTTATCCATAGCATCCCTAGCATGCAGAAGGAGGTCATTTGGACCATCAAATCTGCACTGACCCTACAAAGAATACTCTACCTAGGCCCACTCCTACATCCTATCTCTGCAACCCCCGCTCATTGATCAGTCACCCTAGGCCTGAATCAAACCTGGGTCCGTGGCGCAGTGAGGCAATAGTGCTAAACACCGTGCCGCCCATATTGTCCCAACTGCCTAATATACAGTCTAGGAAGGTGTTGGGCTTGAGTCCTGGCTGGTGCTGACTCAGACAATCTCTCCCAGGTCACCAGCTGTACCATTGGTCTCAATGGCTCTTAAATTCCTTAGTATCTTAAAATGAGCAAGTTTCAGCTGCCAACAGTCCCAGAATGAATTTAAGACACTTCTCAGGTACTCGTCTCTCGGGGCTGTACCAAGATCACCTCGCGTCAAGGCTCACAGACATGCTTGGGGATCGGGGTTGGGCAGGGGGAGTGGTCTCACGCTTACTTTACAGCATCGGGAGAAAGTGCAAGAAAAGTTCATATGGATGATATTTTTAAAATTCATTTATGGGAAGTAGGCATTGCTGGTTAGCCAGCATGTATAGCCCATCTCTAGTTACCTTTAAGAAGGGGTGGTGAGTTGCCTTCTTGAACCGCTGTAGTCCTTGAGGTGTAGGTACGCCCACTGTGCTGTTAGGGAGGGGGTTCCAGGATTTTGGCCTAGTAACAGTGAAAGAACAGCGTCCAGGTGGTGGATTCCCAGGGATCTGCTGCTCTTGTCCTTCTGGATGATAATGATCGCGGGTTTGGAAGGTGCTGTCTAAGGAACCTTGGTGAGTTACTGCCGTGCATCTTGTAGATAGTACACGCGGCTGCCACTGTTCATCGGTCGTGGAGGGGGCTGCTTTGTCCTGGATGGTATTGAGGTTCTTGAGTGTTGTTGGAGCTGCACCCATCCAGGCAAGTGGATTCCATCCCACTCCTGACTTGTGCCTTGTACATGACGGACAGGCTTTGGGGGGGTCAGGAGGTGAGTTACTCGACGGAGGATTTCTAGCCTTTGACCTGCCCTGGTAGCCACAGTATTAATATGGCTAGTCCAGTTCAGTTTCTGATCAATGGTAACCCCCAGGATGTTGATTGAGGGGGATTCGGCGATGGTAATGCCATTGAATGTCAAGGGCGATATCAAAATTGGGCGGGTATACCTATCAGGAAAGACCGAACAGGGTGGGGATCTTGAAAAGGCTGAGAGGGTAACCTGATAAAGGTCTTTAAGATGTAAGGATGCACTTTCACAGACTTCATTCGTGAAGACAAAAGGTATTTATTCATAAGAATTGTACTGCAGCCTCATGGCTGTCGCTAGGTCCCAAAATTGCTCTAAAAGTTTTGTTGATCTCTGCAAGCAATCTGCGTTGAGTAGCGTCGTTGTCCATGCCACAGACTAACATATCCCGTAAGTGTCATTTAGGGTGGCACTAAATCGCAATTCTCAGATAATTGCTTCAGTTTAGCAATGTAAATCGTGCTGGACTCTCACCCTCAAATTCAATTTGATTCTCTGGAGAATGACTAATGGTTAAGGTTGCAAATGAGCCTTCCCTAAATCCATGAGCCCTTTAAATGATTTGGAGTCAGGCGCGCTTGGAGCTATAAGACTGGGAATAAGGTTATAGGTCTGACTTTCACAAACACTTAAGAGGATTGCTTTGCATTTTGCCTCCTCCCGTACTTCATTTGCTTGGAAATAATACCCAAGGCACTCAATGTATTGTGTCCAGTCCTCAATGGAGGAGTCACATGGGTCTATTCACCCAAAGAGAGACATTCTGGGGAGTACTTTATTTTTAGACATTGATCAAAACAGGTGTCGGACCAGAGGCAGTGTCAGGATAATTTATCCTCGTCGCCAGACGTAATGATGCACTTTCACAGGCTTCATTAGTGAACATTAATTTATTAATAAGAATTGTACAGTAGCCTCATGGCTGTTGCTAGATCCCAAAACGTCTCTGCCTAGGAGCCTTTCTCACCCTAGGGGGATTCCACACCCTGAGTCACAATTGGTCACCTAGGCCATGTGACCCTTACTCTGCAGTGTTGCCCTTAAAAGGGCAATCACCACAGTCTTTAAGATTAGGTAGAGTTTAATGTGGTATAAAGAGAAGACGCTTTCACGTGCAGGGGTCCCGAACAAGGGGTCATAAATATAAGGTAGTCACTAACACATTCAATCGCGAAGCCTGGAGAAACATCTTTACTCTGAGAGTGATGAGAATGTGGAACTCGTTACCACAGGGAGTGGTTGAGTTGAATAATGTGAATGTCTTTAACAGGAAGCTGGATAAACATTTGAGGGAGAAAGAAATGAAAAGTTATTGATAAGGGTGACTTGGAGAGGGGTCGGAGGAAGCTCGTTGAAGTGTAAACACCAGCGTGGACCAGTTGGGCAGAATGGCATTTACTCTGCTGTAAATGCTACAAGAAAGACACCCCCCCCCCCCCCCCCCCAACAAATCCCTCCAGCCTTCTCTGTCCATGTGACAAGTCGTCACTTAAATTGATGCACAGGATCAGAATGATTTCCTGACTGTCTCTCTTTACAATGAGTCAAAGGATAAAAATAATCAATTTCCTTCAAAGGTTTGCATATGCCTAAACAGAAAGGAATACATCATGAAAAGATTCATTTTGTGAAAGGCACTGCAATCTGGAATAAAAAAGGATTGTCACAGTTCTGGCTGCCAGTCTTAAATGAAAGAAGATGTGACTTTGAAAAGTTAATGAGGTTTCCTGACAACTCTGAGAGTTACAACGAACGGATTGGTTCAAGAGCCAATTAATCCCCTCGTTATCTTGTTCAATTAACTGTTATTTTGTGAATCTGGTAACCCTCTGTGCCGCTGCTGGTGTCTACTGAAGCATCTATATCTGTCATTTGTCACATGCACTTAAACAAAACTCACGCAGTCGGCCCTGTGCTGCAAGTTAATGACATAATCTTCTTGAGACTCAAAATCAACAAACAGAGATTATTTTTACTTATTTCTTTTTAATTTTAGAGTGCCCAATTCATTATTTCCAATTCAGGGGCAATTTAGCGTGGCCAATCCACCTAGCCTGCACATCTTTTGGGATGTGGAGGCGAAACCCACGCAAACATGGGGAGAATGTGCAAACTCCACACGGACAGTGACTCAGGGCCGGGATTCGAACCTGGGACCTCGGCGCCGTGAGGCTGCAGGGCTAACCCACTGTGCCACCGTGCTGCCCGACCACATTTTTATAACGCTTTTAACGGAGCAAAATTTCCCAAGGTACATCACAGGGGCGGCACGGTTGCACAGTGGTTAGCATTGTTGCTTCAGAGCGCCAGGGTCCCAGGTTCGATCCCGGCTCTGGGTCACTGTCAGTGTGGAGTTTGCACATTCTCCCCGTGTTTGCGTGGGTTTCGCCCCCACAACCCAAAGATGTGCAGGCTAGGTGGATTGGCCATGCTAAATTGCCCCTTAATTGGAAAAAATGAATTGGGTACTCTAAATTTTTTTATTGTTTTAAATAAAATTTTTAAAAAAGGATGGAATCCAGAGCTTAGGGCCCAGGAAACAAAAGACACAGCCGGCAATTGTTGATACGAAGGAAGTCGCGATGGGCAAAAGGCTAGTGTTTGGGTACCGCAGAGACCTCGGAGGGTTGGAGGGGGGGGAGGTTACAATGATATGAAGCACATGATGCCATGGAAAGATTTGAACATGGGAACAAGAATCTTCAAATCGACCTGTTGTCAGACCAGGAGTCAATTTAAGTCAGCCAGCATAGGGGGAAGTGGGTGAACTGGACTTGGTGCAACTTAGGTTACGGGTATCAGAGTTTTGGGTGGGTTCAACTTTACAGGTCACTGGAGAGTCAGTGGTGAATATACTATCACATGGCACTCACTCACAAGACACGTATCATCGCCAATGTTCTTCACATTGTCGTTAAAAAGCCAGCTAGATCACTGGACTAAACAGGACTTAAGTCCCCCAGTAAGTTCCACTTTTAGTAGAACGTAGGCTCAGGAGGAGGCCACTTGACCCCTGTTCTTCCATTCCATGAGATCATGGCTGATCTGTGACCTGACTCCATATTCCCCCTTTTATCCCTTAATACCTTCAGTGAACAAAACTTATCAATCTCAGATTGAAAATTAACTATTGACCCAACAACATCTATCGTTTGCTTCCAAAATTCTGCCATCCGTGTGTGTGGAAATGATCTCCTAATTTCATCATGAAAGGTCTGGTTCTAATTGTTAGGCTATGCCACTATTAGTCGTACTGCCAAAATAGTTTCCCACTATCCACCTTATTTCTAATAATAATAATCTTTATTGTCACAAGTAGGCTTACATTAACACTGCAATGAAGTTACTGTGAAAAGCCCCTAGTCGCCACACTCCGGCGCCTGTTCGGGTACACAGAGGGAGAAATCAGAATGTCCAATTCACCCAACAAGCACGTCTTTTGGGACTTGTGGGAGGAAGTCGGAGCATCCGGAAGAAACCCACGCAGACACGGGGAGAACGTGCAGACTCCGCACAGACAGGGCCCCACGCCGGGAATTGAAGCTGAGTGTGTGTGTGTGTGTGTGTGTGTGTGGGTGTGTGTACGAAACAGAAGGATATACTGATAAGAATGATATGAGGTAGGATGCGAGGAGGTTTGTTGGCACCAAGGACACCATCATGGACCTGTTTGGACAAATATTCTGTTTTGTGTTGTAAATTCTATATAATATGAGACATTTATTTTGGGTGTGCTCGGGCCACGTTGCACCGGAAAAGCAGCTCGCCGCGACGCAGCGCAGCCATTGAAGGTCAGGAGACTCGGTTCCCGGGATCTACCCATCTTGCAACGTCTCACGAGATTCAATGCCGAGGTTGCCCTGTGTGGGAGTGGGGGGGGGGGGGGGGGGCGGTGGCGGACCCTCGACCGGGACCCTCGGGCGGGGACCCCCCCATATTGCATTCCAGCTGGGGGTTGGGGATGGTTTCAGAGGCCTCGGCGAAACTGGCGTCCCGATCATCTCTCGCTACACTGGGGAGTTCCTGCGAGTGGAGCCCCCCCCCTGTACAAATCGGGGCTATGTGTGGCTCGGCCGCGCGTTCCCCATTCAGGATCCTTATTTGCACTGCGAGAGCCGGGAAACACACGGCTAAGCGCGCTCGAGGCGGGACATTGTTCCGCATTTGGGAGAATCGCGCCCTTAAACTTTAACTTGGGAGTGATAATGATAGTGGTGGACAGATGCTTAATGTGTCCCTGAAACATTCCCTTACCTGTTGCTTCAGTCAGGGTATTAACTTTGTTTTAAAATAGCAGGGAGAGAAATTCTTTAATGTCGCCTGTACCCTGACCTCAAAATAATTTTCTACTTTCAAGAGTTGGATACATGACATTGTGAAAGCAAGCTGAGGGAAGGCCAGCTAGAATCTGAGTGATTTCACAGCACTTGGTCACAGGAGAGGGAAGAGAAAAATACCTGGAAAATAATAGTCCAAGACATGAGCAAAAAACATGAAAATTGCTTTGTTCTGTGGTGAAGTATCCATCATGTTCGTGAGGGAGGATTCAATTCTGTTGTCACTTATCTGGAAATGAATGTGTCAGGGTCTGGTTTGAGTGATTGCTCCTGCTCACCATGTTCAGACACATTGGCTGTCATTCTCGAAATCACGTCCAATTCAACGCTGCATGAAGAGAGGTACATGTTTGAGTGCAGTCACTCTTTGTGGGCCAGCCAAGCCCGAGTTACCAAATGTAAAATTTCAGTGAATGAATAGAGATGGATAGGTGAACGTACTGGGCAGTTGGGCAATATTTCATCGAATTTACAGTGCAGAAGGAGGCCATTCGGCCCATCGAGTCTGCACCGGCTCTTTGAAAGAGCACCCTACCCAAGGTCCATACCTCCACCCTATCCCCACAACCCAGCAACCCCACCCAACACTAAAGGCAATTTTGGACACTAAGGGCAATTTAGCATGGCCAATCCACCTAACCTGCACATCTTTGGACTGTGGGAGGAAACCGGAGCACCCGGAGGAAACCCACGCACACACGGGGAGAACGTGCAGACTCCGCACAGACAGTGACCCAAGCCGGGAATCGAACCTGGGACCCTGGAGCTGTGAAGCAATTGTGCTAACCACAATGCTACCGTGCAGCCCACCAATGGAGGTGATGAAGGACCTTGGCGGGATGGAGGTTTTGGGGGCTGAGCAAGAGGGATACTCGCTGTCGTCCCCCCCCGCCCCCCAACTGTGCCAAGTCTCCCAGGGTGCATCCCCCTCCCTCCCTCCCTCCCCTGCCCGCTCACCCTAAACCTGGAAGCCTGCGACGGGCTTCCCACGTGGCGGGATGCAGCCCACCTCGGAGTGAATGCCCGCAGCAACAGAACATTAGATTCCCACTTAAGGCCCTCAATTTGACAGCGGGGAGGGAAGGCAGCCTTGAGCCTTACCACCCTGGACTTCATCCAGGCAGAGGTGGGAAGGCAGCAGTGTCCCCACCTGCCACCCTAACGCCCGATTAAATGCCCCCCCACCCCGATCCGCCACCAAATCCACCACAGAAACTACTAAATTCCACCCAGTAAATGAATAGCTTGATGCACTGAAGGATTGAAGCTGCTGGAGGACCGGAGATGGAGCGAGAGAGATACTGAAGGAATGGGGAAAGATATTAGGTAAATTCAAGTTCTATCTTTCTTTTTACTTGGTTCTGCAATAGCTGACTGTGCGAATGTGACAATTAGCTTCCAAGGTTACAGAGGAGGAAAATCAGCCAGGCATCAAACACCCAATTATTTATTCGGTACTTCCCCTGGCAACTGCTAGTATGTAGCTATCAAGAGAGGACAGGAGACAAGTCTTAATTATTCTACCCACCCACACCCACAGATCTGCCTCATGTCGCAGGGGGGGAGGAATGCCCATCGCCTCCCCGCCTTGGCTACAAGTTTACCAGCGGCAGTGAGATGTCACATGGGCCGCCTACCCTTGAACCAATTCATTGCCATTTAAGGGCCTCCTCCATCACCACTGTTAAACTATTATGGTCTGGCCGTGGGCTAAGTGTGATGGGATGGGGTGGGGTGTCCATCCTGTTCAGACAACCTCTGCCTAACGGAATGCCCATCTACAGAGCAAGGCCCACCCCTGCTCGAAACCCCTTTGCCTCGACCCAATCGCTCCCTCTTCCCACTCACCAGATTCTATAGGACTCGCCCTGGCGAGGTTGCCCCACTTACATTCCAGCCCAGCCTTCGCCAGGGCTCCCCATTGGGGCTGGCAGCTCTTGGAGGTGGGACCTTCCTGCTTCAGGCAGTGAAAGCCATGACCTCAGGCAATTAATGACCTGGCATCTATCAAATCTGGCCATGGCTTTCTGGGCCTCGGTTTGGGCACCGATCTGCGGGAATCATAGGTTTGTTGTGGGGAGGGCGGGGGGCTCCTGGCCTCTGCCTCCCTGGTAACCCGGAGACGGATCTTCTTGGAATGATGGGACGTAGGACCGCCGGAACTGGGGGTTGGATGGGTGACCTGGCTGAGTTCCTCAGGCTGGAGAAGATAAGGTTCGCCTTGAGAGTGTCTGTGGAGGTGTTTGCCTGGAGATGGCAGCCGTTCATCGGTTTAGTAGGGGCTAAAGAGCTGGCTTTTAAAGCAGACCAAGGCAGGCCAGCAGCACGGTTCAATTCCCGTACCAGCCTACCCGAACAGGCGCCGGAATGTGGCGACTCGGGGGCGGAATTCTCCCCCCCCCCCCCCCTCCACGCCGGGTGGGAGAATCGTCGGGGTGCCGCACAATTCCCGCCACGCCGCCCCACCAAAACCGGCGTGGCGAGAATCACGGCTGGCCGCTGGGAGAATCGCCGCTCGCCGTTTGTAACGGGCAAGCGGCGATTCTCCGGCCCGGATGGGCCGAGCGGCCAGCCCATCATGACAGGTTCCCCCCGCCGCCGTCCACACCTGGTCGCTGCCGGCGGGAACAGCACGGGAACGCTGGGAGGGGGGCGGAGGGTTCCAACACCGGGGGCGGCTTCAAAAGGGGTCTGGCCCGCGATCGATGCCCACCGATCGGCGGGCTGGCCTCTCTGAAGGAGGACCTCCTTTCCTCCGCTGCCCCGTTCTTGTATCCCCGATTTTAATCGCTCCATCATTGGTGGATGTGCCTTCAGATGGTTGGTCCTCAGCTCCTGGATTCCCTCCCTATCCCTTTTTGTCCCTTGATCTTCTTCTCCCTCGATCTTTTTCTCCCTCGCTCTTCTTCTCCCTCGATCTTCTTCTCCTTCTTTAAGATGCTTCTTAAAGCATCCGACAAGGCAGAAAGGGTGCAGGCCATTGCAAAGATGCAGGGCCTGAGCATCGAGGAGAGTGGCCGTTTTGCACGCTTTTCTCGGATCCCAGCGCATGCGCGCCACGACCGAGTGGACGACGAGACCGAAAACCCGACTGCGTACGTCGGCCGACCGCACATGCACAATGGTGCATGGCTCGCACTGACATGTCCGAATTGTGGATCCGCCCACTTAAAGCGGCAATGTCTGGCAAGAGGACGTTGATGTCTCCAGTGTGGCAACTTTGGCCACTACGCAGCCCTCTGCAGATCCACTCCACTGCTCAGCAGCCAGCAATCCCAGCTGCGGCGCAGAAGTGTCCGCTCAATACAACAAGGCATGCCAGATTCTGATCCCGACAGCCCAACGGACCCTGACGCTGACTGCCTCAAGTCTCCATATCGGGTGGGCACCATGACCACACATGAGCTGGCCTCCACCACACCTGCGCAACGCCTCTCGATCCTCAGTGTGGATCCCGACGACGAGTGGTGTGCTGTCCTCACAGTTAACAAGGCTCGCATCCGATTTAAACTGGACACCGGCGCATCAGCGAACCTCATCTCAAAATCCGACCTCGACACCATCCGGGCCCGACCAAGCATTCCTCCACCGGCCTGCCAGCTCCTTGACTACAATGGCAGTGCCATAGCTGCCAGTGGCTCATGTCAACTAGGGATATCCAACAAGGCGATCAAGGCAACGTTATGATTTGAAATCGTCAGGCCTGACAGGGCGTCCCTGCTCGGTGCTCGCGCCTGCAAGCTCCTGAACCTGGTTCAGTGAGTCCACACCATGTCATCGTCACCGGCGACGGCCTCACCCGATGGAAATTTGCAAGCCAACATAGACGACATTATCACGCAGTACCACAGTGTATTCGATGGAATGGGCACGCTCCCGTACCGATACAAAATACTGCTCAAGCCGAACGCCACCCCTGTAATCCATGCACCACGCCGGGTGCCGGCACACCTCAAGGATCGTCTGAAAAAGCAACTACAGGACCTCCAAGACCAGGGCATCATCTCGAAGGTCATGGAGCCAACAGACTGGGTCAGCTCCATGGTATGCGTAAAGAAGCCATCAGGGGAGCTCCGCATTTGCATTGATCCCAAGGATCCCAAAGGCAGCACGGTAGCATTGTGGCTAGCACAATTGTTTCACAGCTCCAGGGTCCCAGGCTCGATTCCCGGCTTGGGTCACTGTCTGTGCGGAGTCTGCACATCCTCCCCGTGTGTGCGTGGATTTCCTCCGGGTGCTCCGGTTTCCTCCCACAGTCCAAAGATGTGCAGGTTAGGTGGATTGGCCATGATAAATTGCCCTTAGTGTCCAAAATTGCCTTTAGTGTTGGGTGGGGTTGCTGGGTTGTGGGGATAGGGTGGAGGTGTTGACCTTGGGTAGGGTGCTCTTTCCAAGAGCCGGTGCAGACTCGATGGGCCGAATGGCCTCCTTCTGCACTGTAAATTCTATGAAAAATCTAAACCGCAACATCATGCGGGAGCACTACCCGATCCCGAAGCGTGAAGAGTTAACCAGTGAGATGGCTCATTCCAAATTCTTCACTAAGCTGGACGCCTCCCGGGGTTTTTGGCAAATACAGCTGGATGCGTCCAGTCGCAAGCTGTGCACATTCAACAACCCGTTTGGCCGCTACTGTTACAACCGCATGCCTTTCGGTATCATATCTGCGTCCGAAGTGTTTAATCGCACTATGGAGCAGATGATGGAGGGCATCGAGGGGGTACGAGTATACGTGGACGACGTGATCATCTGATCCACAACACCCCAGGAACACATCGCTCGCCTCAAGCAGGTCTTCCAGCGAATTCATGAACATGGTCTCCAGCTCAACAGGGCCAAGTGCTCATCTGGTCACTCTGATATAAAGTTTCTCGGCGATCACATCTCGCGGCAGGGTGTGCGGCCAGACGCCGACAAGGTCTTGGCGATCAACACCATGAAGACCCCGGAGGACAAGAAGGCGGTCGTCCACTTCCTCAGGATGGTCAACTTTCTTGGGAAATTCATTCCCAATATGGCATCCCACACCACGGCCCTCCGCCATCTCGTCAAGAAGTCAACGGAATTCCAGTGGCTGCCCACACATGAAGCGGAATGGCGTGAGCTGAAGGCAAAGTTCACCACAGCCCCAGTTCTAGCGTTCTTCGACCCAACCAAGGAAACCAAGATATCAACTGATGCAAGCCAGGACGGCATTGGGGCGGTGCTCCTCCAGCGAGATGACTCCTCGTCCTGGGCTCCACTGGCATATGCCTCCAGGGCCATGACGCCCACTGAGTAATGGTATGCCCAAATCGAAAAGGAGTGTCTGGGTCTCCTGACAGGAATAGTCAAGTTACATGATTACGTTTGCGGCCTGCCGAAATTCATGGTGGAAACGGACCACAGGCCTCTAGTCCACATAATCCAGAAGGATTTAAATGACATGACACCTCGGTTACAGCGAATTCTTCTTCGACTCCGCCACTATGACTTCGAACTTGTCTACACGCCAGGCAAAGAGCTGATCAGTGCAGATGCCCTAACCCGGTCCATCACCACACCATGTGAACAAGGTGACTTCATCTGCCACATAGAAGCGCAACTGCAATTGTGTGCCACCAACCTCCCAGCCTCTGACAAACGGTGGTCCAAATTCGTGAGGAAACCACCAAGGATCCTTTACTGCAGCGTGTGATGCAGCACCTTACCCATGGCTGGCAGAAGGGACAATGTCCCCAATTCTTTAATGTTAAAGACGAGCTGACGGTTGTGGAGGGAATCCTTCTGAAACTCGACAGGATCATTATTCCTCAAAGCATGCAGTCTATGGTGCTGGGTCAACTCCACGAAGGTCACCTTGGAATCGAGAAATGCTGACGCAGAGCTCAGGAGGTGGTTTACTGGCCGGGCATTAACCAGGATATTGACAACTGCCCCACCTGTCAGAAGTTTCAACCGGCTCAACCCAAGGAAACACTGCAACAGCACGAGATCATGACCTCTCCGTGGTCCAAAGTAGGTGTAGACCTTTTTCACGCCAAGGGGCGTGACTACGTACTCCTGGTCGACTACTTCTCCAGTTACCCAGAAGTGGTGAAACTGTCCAACCTCACATTGAAGGCGGTCATCAAAGCCTGCAAAGAAACGTTCGCCAGGCACGGGATACCGCTCACGGTAATGAGTGACAACGGTCCATGCTTTTACAGCCAAGAATGGTCTGATTTTGCACAGTCCTACAACTTCCGTCACGTTACCTCCAGTCCCCACTACCCGCAATCAAACGGGAAGGCCGAGAAAGGGGTCCATATTGTCAAGCGGTTGCTGTGCAAAGCTGCAGACTCAGGCTCCGACTTCAACCTGGCGATGCTGGCATACAGGGCAACCCCACTGTCCACTGGGTTGTCTCCAGTGCAGATGCTCATGAATCGCACTCTGAGGACCACAGTTCCAGCCATCCATGTTCCAGACCTTGACCACCTCACGGTACTACAAAAAGTGCAGCAGTCCCGGGCCCAACAGAAGGCCACATATGATGCTCATGCCACGGATTTCCCTGAGCTGGCTCCAGCCGATCATGTTCGTGTCCAGTTGCCTGAGGGCGGTTGGTCAGCCACACTGTTGTTGTCAAACAAGTTGCCCCGAGGTCTTTCATTCTTCACATGGCTGATGGCTCCCTGCTACGGCGCAACAGACGGGCATTGCGAAGAGTTCCACGCCCACCACCTGACCGCAGTGCTCCGCCGGCTATCATGCTTCCTCCGGACGTACCCTGCCACGGGGCCACCGACCTGCCAGCGATCCTGCCGGCCCACACGACCACCGCAATGGCAGCGATCCCACCTCTCCATGCAGGTGGCTCCTGATCCAACACTGCGGCGATCGACAAGAATTCGTCGCCCGCCACAAAGACTGAATCTGTAGACTTAACTTTTGTAAATTGTGTGACTGAATCCATCGACTTAACTCTTGTAAATATTGCTTAGTTTGCCATGTATCTTCACTATCGACACCTTCCCATGTATATACGTTTGTTCAATCACCGTTTGTATATAGTCAGGCGTATATATATATATATATATATATACATAACTCAGTATTTATTTAACTAAACAAAAAAGGGGGAGAGATGCCATAATATCCGCTCACGTATATAATGAGATGCAGACAGGCCGTGATTGACACATAGGATGACCAGTAAGCATACAACACAGCACAGCCAATCACCAGTCAGGACACTGCCACTATAAAGCCAGAAGGCACTAGGTTTTGCGCTCTCTCGGGACCCAGCTACTGAGACAGTCAGAGTCCACGAGCTAGCAAGCACAAACACCATGCGGTAGCTAGTAAGTCTGGTCAGGCTACTACAAGGTCACTAGTCAGATCAGTATGGTGTCGACCCACAGCTGAATATGTACAGCAGTTCATCTAGTTGAATAAAACAGTGTTGGATCTTCTCCTGTGTTAGACGTCTGTTTCGAGCTTCCCTGCATCGAGTGCAGTCCACATCGAACCAACCTGCCTAACACATCAATGGGCACCTTGGCAGTGCCAGGGTGGCGGTGCCAAGGTGCCAGCTGGGCAGTACCAAGGTGCCCACGTTCCAGGGCGGTAACCAGGGGAGCACTCTGCACTATCCCTGACCATCCAGGGGTCTCCGATGGCCCGGGAGACCCCCCGGGTGCCATTCCAGCTGATCCATGTTTTTGTGGACCAGCACTGATCGGCGCCCGGTTGCAACCTCCCTGGGGAGGGTGGAGAATCGAGATGGGCCAGTGGATCCCGGGCAGGTAGGTCATAAGTAGGTTTAAGAACTACATCCGCAAGCATCATTTGGCCCCACCCCTTTTGGTTCCGACTCCAGGAATCCCGTGAAGCATAGAGACAGGAGATTTACCAGAATGTTGCCTGGTATGGAGGGAAGATCTTATGAGGAAAGGCTGAGGGACTTGAGGTTGTTTTCGATAGAGAGAAGGTTAAGAGGTGACTTAATTGAGGCATACAAGATGATCAGAGGATTGGATAGGGTGGACAGTGAGAGCCTTTTTCCTCGGATGGTGATGTCTAGCACGAGGGGACATACCTTTAAATTGAAGGGAGATAGATATAAGACAGATGTCAGAGGTAGGTTCTTTACTGAGAGAGTAGTAAGGGCGTGGAATGCCCTGCCTGCAACAGTAGTGGACTCACCAACACTAAGGGCATTCAAATGGTCATTGGATAGACATATGGACGATAAGGGAATAGTGTAGATGGGCTTTAGAGTGGTATCACAGGTCGGCGCAACATCGAGGGCCGAAGGGCCTGTACTGCGCTGTAATGTTCTATGTTCTATGTTCTGACAGGAGGTCTGCTGGAGATCACTCGCGGGATTCTGCGTCCACGTTGTGCTCTCGCTTGAGCGCAACACGGCAAGAGAATCGCACCCAATATTTCTTTGCAGAGTTAAACATTGTAAGCATATACCTCCTAACTCAACCACCACCCAGTTTTACCAAATATCTCTTCATATGTACTCCAGTAAAATCCCAATTAAAGTCCTCCATCTGCATATAATTAAACACAATTGATATAAAATTCACATTAACGGGATGTTAAAATATACATTTCTTTTCCTGTTTGTAATTTTTGCCACTTATCATTAAGTTTAATTCTTACCAATATTCATATTTGTGATTACTGCAATCGCAGCATTTCATACATTCAAGCTCTAGATTATGGTAATATCAGTATTTCTGATGTATTAATGTAATTTTAGTGTTTGTGATTTAGTACTGCAATCTTAGAGTTTAAGATTTATTACCATCATGTTGCTGTGTGTGAATTAATACCAGATATTGGTGTTAATGATTTATTACTGTAATCGTTGTGTTTGTGATCAATTAATGTATATTTCAGGCTTGTCATTTATGACGACAACTTTTAGTGTTTGTGATTTATTGCTGGAACACGAGTCTGGTCATTTATTGCAGGAATATGAGTGCTTGTAATTTTTTATTGTAATCTTAGTGTTTATCTTTGCATCACAGAGAGTGAAACTGATATTTAAACCGGGAGGTAGGAAGTCAGGCCTCAGTTTCAGCTCGTGTTTTGGAGAATTGTGGGAAATGGATTAACAACTGTTCTCTTACCTCCCAGATATCAGCGCAAAGAAACTGCTCTCGTTGGCTGTAAGAGTTATAATTTTTAACAGGTTTGGGTGACCTTAAACGAGTTTCTAGTGAAAACTGGCATGGTTTGGTGTATTGTTGTTAGCCTAAGTCAAAAGCAAAATCTGTGAGGAAGGGTTTGGCGCCTGTGGCTAAGGGTAATGCATCATAGCGCAGAGGGAGCTTCACTCTGTATCTAACCCCGTGCTGTACCTGTCCTGTGAATGTTTGATGGCTACGGTGTAGAGGGAGCTTTACTCTGTATCTAGCCCCGTGCTGTACCTGTCCTGAGAATGTTTGATGGGGACAGTGTCGAGGGAGCTTTACTCTGTATCTAAACCCGTGCTGTACCTGTCCTGGGAGTGTTTGATGGGGACAGTGCAGAGGGAGCTTCACTCTGTATCTAACCCCGTGCTGTACCTGTCCTGGGAGTGTTTGATGGGGACAGTGTCGAGGGAGCTTTACTCTGTATCTAACCCAGTGCTGTACCTGTCCTGGGAGTGTTTGATGGGGACAGTGTTGAGGGAGCTTTACTCTGTATCTAACCCCATGCTGTACCTGCCCTGGGAGTGTTTGATGGGGACAGTGTAGAGGGAGCTTTACCCTGTATCTAACCCCGTGCTGTACCTGCCCTGGGAGTGTCTGATGGGGACAGTGTAGAGGGAGCTTTACTCTGTATCTAACCCCGTGCTGTACCTGCCCTGGAACTGTTTGATGGGGACAGTGTAGAGGGAGCTTTACTCTGTATCTAACCCCGTGCTGTACCTGCCCTGGGAGTGTTTGATGGGGACAGTGTAGAGGGAGCTTTACTCTGTATCTAACCCCGTGCTGTACCTGCCCTGGAAGTGTTTGATGGGGACAGTGTAGAGGGAGCTTTACTCTGTATCTAACCCCATGCTGTACCTGTCCTGGGAGTGTTTGATGGGGGACAGTGTAGAAGGAGCTTTACCCTGTATCTAACCCCGTGCTGTACCTGCCCTGGGAGTGTTTGATGGGGACAGTGTAGAGGGAGCTTTACTCTGTATCTAACCCCGTGCTGTACCTGTCCTGGGAATGTTTGATGGGGACAGGGAGATTTACTCTGTATCTAACTTGTACTATATCAAAAAAGTCTTATAACTAGTCGCTTCTCACCCTGAGCACCTGTCAATTTCTATCCAGCCAACCAACTTACCAGAAGGAGAAATCCATCTTGTTGCCATGGAACCTTCCAGTCGGACATGCATTTACTTCCCTTTGCCAGCTTGCTTGTGTGTTCTTTGTCAGGTACATGTGAGACACACAGTGACAGGACATGCTGATCACAGCTCCAATTAGAGGCAAAATATGAAGAAACTATGACCCTTAAAACACCGTTGGCCAATTAAACCTGGTATTTGTACAGCAGTGTCTGTGTGAACTGTCAGCAATCCTTGCAGTTAGCAATCTTCAGTCACTGATGCAAATGGATTAACCCTTGCTACGCTGTTGATATTGTCTTGCTGTCTACGAGAGGGAAATAGTTACTTATTTACAAAGTCACCAGAAGCACAAATAAGGCAAGGGGGGTTTGGCTAAACTTCTATAAATCTCTGTCGGCCCAGCTGGTATATTGTGTTCAGTTCTGGCACCATACTTTCAGAAGGATGCCCAAGCCTTGGAGATTCTGCGGAGAAGATTTATGCAGAATGCAACTAGGGATGAGGGATTTCAGTCACATGGTGAGACTGGAGACACTGGGCTTGATCTCCTTGGACCAGAGAAGATGGAGAAGATTTAATGGCGTGTTGAAAATAATTATGCGGACATTTGATAGACGTAGAGCGGGTGTGGTAGTCACCACTAACTGTATTGGATGTAGTACGGTAAGACTCATATACAGGAGGTACATGGGTAAATCCCTGCCTGCTGGCTCCGCCCAGTAGGCGGAGTATAAATGTGTGTGCTCTCCGAGCTGCAGCCATTCTGGTTCCAGCTACAGGAGGCAACACATCTTTGCTCAATAAAGCCTCGATTATTCCACTACTCTCGACTTTGTAGTAATTGATAGTGCATCAGCGGGCACAACTGTTCCAGTGCTGCAGGGTCAGTAACGACACACCAACTTGCGTTCTAGAACACACGGGGTGCGATTTAATGGTCTGCATGGGTCTGCCTGTGATGACCTCAAATGGGCTTAGGCCTGTGGTTCTGTTTGGGTTGCTCTGATACTGCACAGTACTAGGGGCAAAGCTTGAATCCAGCTCATGCCTTCTTGGCTGTATTTGGACAGTCGTTCTTTTAAGGTTCTTTTAGCGTTCCACTAGTCCCGATGATTCTGGATGATAAGGACAATGCAAATTCCAATTAACCTGCACACCTCCTGATATACAACACCCATAAAGTGGGTTCCATTATCTGAATCAATGCTAGCTGGTACTCCCCATCTGGGAATATAGTCTTTGCATAGGACTTTGGCTGTAACCTTTCTGACTGGAGTAGCTTCTATCCATCTAGAAAATCATTCTGCCATTCTATCACAAGGACCTCAGTGTATCTTTGGCACGGAGGAAGGGTGCCGTTAAATTGCGGGAGGGGCCAAAACCGAGAACCACGCTAGGCGGCAATCTGTTTGCGATCTAACCGGCCCGCCCCCGTTGGCGAAATCAGGATCCCACCAACTAAATCAATAATCACCACTTAAGGCCAAGCTCCATACAATTAATGTGAGCGACCCACTATCTAACAGCCTCCCGCGATCTAACGGCCTCCCCAACAAGTGCCGATTAGTACCCCTTTTTAAAAACGTGAAGCTGGTGCTAGGGCTGCAGCAGGGACCCCAGTAGGTGAGTAGCTATCCTCACCGCTGGGCAATGAGCCTGGGTGACAGCAGTTGCTGCCCCAGTGCTTGGCGGAGCGTGGGGGAGCCCCCGGGGGGCCAGCCTCGGTCGGGATGTGCTGCCATCGGTGGGGGGAGGGGGTTGGCTGCCCATGGCCTCAATGGCGGGGGGGGGGGGGGGGGATGGGTGTCTCAGTGCCCGCAGGTCTGCCATGCCAACCCCTGGGCCATGTGTTCCCGTTCCTGGGGCAACCCCAGCCCACCTGCCCCACCGACCACTCATAACCCCGACTGAGGTGGAGGTCTCTGGCCAAGCAGCTGAAGGCTATTGCTAATTGGGAATTGGCAATCGCAGTTAATTGAGCACTTCACCGCTCCCAAGTAGATCCTCGTGGAGGTCGGCACGGTGGTGCAGTGGTTAGCACTGGCACCATAATTTGCGGCGTGAATTTCCGGTTGCGGCTATGCGGAGCTAAGTCGCACATTCGGCAGCTCCCGACAGAAACGGATTTTTGGGCTCTTTTTAGGGCCCCCAGCGGCATTTGTTCGACGGTTCCCAGTGTGGGAAGGTGATAGTAACATTTCCCCAGCTCTGTATGGATTGGACCACGAGTGGAGCGGTGAAAAAAGTAGTTTTGGAGCAGCGAAAAGTGCGAGGGAGGAAAACCAAGATGGCGGCGGGTGGAGACCAGGCAGCGTGGGCGCAGTGGTCGCAGGAACAGCAGAAGTTTCTCCAGCGCTGCTTCACGGAATTGAAGGCAGAGCTGTTGGAGCCGATGAAGGCTTCGATCGACAAGCTGCTCGAGACTCAGAAGGCCCAAGGGGCGGCGATCCGGAAGGTGTGGAAAAATGCCTCCGAGAACGAGAACGAGATCTTGGGCCTGGCGATAGCCATCTCAGACCATGCCCCGCAGTGGGTGGAGCTCGAGCTAGGGGAGAAGAGGGACCAGCGCCCGCTGTGGCGCCTGGAGGTGGGTTTGCTGGCGGATGAGGAGGTGAGCGGGCGGATCCGGGGGTGCATTGAAAGATACCTAGAGGTTAACGATAATGGGGAGGTGCAGGTAGGGGTGGTCTGGGAGGCGCTGAAGGCAGTGATTAGGGGAGAGCTAATCTCCACTAGGGCCCACAAGGAGGTGAAGGAGAGGAGAGAGAGGGAGAGGTTGGTGGGGGAGATTTTAAGGGTGGATAGGAGGTATGCAGAGGTCCCCGAGGAGGGATTACTCAAGGAGCGACAAAGCCTCCAGGCCGAGTTCGACCTGTTGACTACCAAGAAAGCGGCGGTGCAGTGGAGGAAGGCGCAAGGGCGGTGTATGAATATGGGGAGAAGGCTAGCCGGATGTTGGCACACCAGCTTCGGAAGCGGGAGGCAGCGAGGGAGATTGGGGGAGTTAGGGATAAAGGGGGGAACACGGTGCAGAGTGCGATGGGAATAAATGGGGTATTTAGAGACTTCTATGAGGGGCTGTATAGGTCTGAGCCCCCGACGGAGGAGGCGGGGATGCGTCGTTTTCTGGACCGGCTGAGGTTCCCGAGAGTAGAGGAGGAGCAGGTGGCTGGGCTTGGGGCACCGGTAGGGCTGGAGGAGCTGACTAAGGGGCTGGGGAGTCTGCAGGCGGGGAAGGCACCGGGGCCAGATGGGTTCCCAGTGGAATTTTACAGGAAGTATATGGACCTGTTGGGCCCACTACTAGTGAGGACTTTCAATGAGGCGAGGGAGGGGGGTCCTACCACCAACGATGTCCAGGGTGCTGATCTCGCTGATCTTGAAGCGGGACAAGGACCCTTTACAGTGTGGGTCGTATCGGCCAATTTCGTTCCTCAACGTGGATGCGAAGCTGTTAGCGAAGGTGTTGGCTACCAGAATTGAGGACTGTGTTCCGGGGGTGATCCACGAGAACCAGACGGGTTTCGTGAAGGGAAGGCAGCTAAACACCAATGTGCGGTGGCTCCTAAATGTAATCATGATGTCTGCAGTGGAGGGGGAAGCGGAGATAGTGGCAGCTATGGATGCGGTGAAGGCCTTCGATAGGGTGGAGTGGGGGTACCTGTGGGAAGTGTTGAGGAGGTTCGGGTTCGGGGAGGGGTTCGTTAGTTGGGGGGATGCCGGAGGTGATAGAACAAAGAACAAAGAACAAAGAAATGTACAGCACAGGAACAGGCCCTTCGGCCCTCCAAGCCCGTGCCGACCATACTGCCCGACTAAACTACAATCTTCTACACTTCCTGGGTCCGTATCCTTCTATTCCCATCCTATTCATATATTTGTCAAGATGCCCCTTGAATGTCCCTATCGTCCCTGCTTCCACTACCTCCTCCGGTAGTGAGTTCCAGGCACCCACTACCCTCTGCGTAAAAAACTTGCCTCGTACATCTACTCTAAACCTTGCCCCTCTCACCTTAAACCTATGCCCCCTAGTAACTGACCCCTCTACCCTGGGGAAAAGCCTCTGACTATCCACTCTGTCTATGCCCCTCATAATTTTGTATACCTCTATCAGGTCGCCCCTCAACCTCCTTTGTTCCAGTGAGAAAACTGAGTGATGTGGACCCTCAGGGAGTTTGGAGACTTTTCCGGGTATAAGCTCAACATGGGGAAGAGTGAGCTATTCGTGATACACCCAGGGGACCAGGGAAGGGGGATAGATGAGCTTCCACTGAAGAGGGCGGAAGGGAGTTTTCGGTACCTAGGGATCCAGGTGGCCAGGAGCTGGGGGGCCCTACACAAGCTCAACTTGACGAAGCTAGTGGAGCAGATGGAGGAGGAGTTTAAAAGGTGGGATATGCTGCCACTCTCACTGGCGGGTAGGGTACAGTCGGTGATGATGGCGGTGCTCCCGAGGTTCCTTTTTATATTCCAGTGCCTCCCCATCCTGATCCCTAAGGCCTTTTTTAAGCGGGTCAGCAGGAGCATCATAGGGTTTGTAAGGGCGAAAAAGACCCCGAGGGTGAGAAGGGTGTTTCTGGAGCGGAGCAGGGACAGAGGAGGGCCGGCGTTGCCTAATCTGTGTGGGCTGCCAATGTAGCGATGATACGCAAGTGGGTAATGGAGGGAGAGGGGGCAGCGTGGAAGAGGCTGGAGATGGCGTCCTGTGTGGGCACGAGCCTGAGAGCGCTGGTGACAGCATCGCTGCCGCTCCCGCCGACAAGGTACACCACTAGTCCAGTGGTGGCTGCGACCCTCAAAATTTGGGGGCAGTGGAGACGCCACAGGGGGGAGGCAGAGGCTTTGGTGTGGTCCCCGATCCGAGAGAACCATCGGTTTGTCCCGGGGAGAATGGATGGGGGGTTCCTGAGCTGGCACAGGGCAGGTATTAGAAGGATGGGGGACCTGTTTATAGATGGAACGTTTGCGAGCCTTGGGGTGTTGGAGGAAAAATTTCAGGCTCCCCCCTGGAAATGCCTTCAGGTACATGCAGGTCAGGGTGTTTGTAAGACGGCAGGTGAGGGAATTTCCGCTGCTGCCAGCATGTAGGATCCAGGATAGGGTGCTCTTGGGGGTGTGGGTTGGAGAAGGCAAGGTCTCGACGATCTACCAGGAGATGCAGGAGGAGGAGAAGCTGAAAGGTAAATGGGAGGAGGAGCTGGGGGAGGAGATAGACGAGGGTATGTGGGCGGACGCCCTGGGTAGGGTAAATTCTTCCTCCTCTTGCGCCAGGCTTAGCCTGATACAATTTAAGGTTCTGCACAGGGTGCACATGACTGGGGCAAGGCTGAGTTGTTTTTTTGGAGTGGAGGACAGGTGTGTGAGGTGTTCGGGGAGCCCAGCAAATCATGCCCACATGTTCTGGGCGTGCCCAGCGCTAGATGGGTTCTGGAGGGGCGTTGCGAGGACAGTGTCTAAGGTGGTAAACACCCGGGTTAAGCCGAGTTGGGGGCTCGCACTATTTGGGGTATCGGATGAGCCAGGGCTCGGACGAGCCAGGAGTGCAGGAGGTGAAAGAGGCCGGTATTCTGGCCTTTGCGTCCCTGGTAGCCCGGCGGAGGATTCTGTTACAGTGGAAGGATGCGAGGCCCCCAAGCGTGGAAGCCTGGATCAGCGACATGGCAGGATTCATTAAATTGGAGAGGGTACAATTTGCCTTAAGAGGATCTGTGCAAGGGTTCTTCAGGCGGTGGCAACCATTCCTACACTTTCTTTCTAGCGGAGCGTTAGGAGGTGGTCAGCAGCAGCAGCAACCCGGGGGGGGTTACTTTGTGTTTACTACTGTGTTTATTATCGTTTAATGGGGGGCTTGTATATTGGGGGAATACGTGACATTCCTATAAGATGTTTATTTATGTGTTCTTTGTTTTTTCTGATTTCTGTCAGGGGGGGTTTGTTGAAAATATGTAAACAATTTGAATAAAAAAAATTTTTTTTAAATAAATTTGCGGCATGAAAGCCAGTTGGGCCTCATAAAGTGGACCAATTAACATTTTACAGCGGTGACGGCCTCCTCGGTCCAAACGATGGGAATCCTGCGGCAGTTCCCGCTCGCTACCACACTTGCAGGCCTTTTGGTTAAACCGTGCCCATGACCTGAAAGTGCACTGGACCCAGATTCATAAATAACTTTCAAAGGGAATTGGCCACATCTTGAGAAGGGAAAATCTGCAGGGCTACGAGGAAAGAGCAAGGAATTGGACATAACTTTTCAAATCCTTTTCAAAGAACCAGCACAGGCTTGCTGGGCTGAATGGCCTCCTTCTGTGATGTGTCATTCTGCAAATAGGAAACCTACTCCTGGGCCTTTTGATTTATTAATGGTGGCAAGGGCGAGTTCAGCAGTGACAACGTTGGAAACCACACTGACCAGGACAAGCTGCTCCCAGAGCATTGGTCACCCCCAAACAAGGAGCAAGAGACTGGAGAAAATCAGCCAAGGTTCCCTCTCTCAATCATTGATCTGATGTGGGAGTATATGTGTGCATGTTTATACGTTGGGTCAGAGCAGTGTTGGCTTGCCATGTTGTTCATGACCGGCCCATGGCTGAATAGCTAGACTCAGCCATGAGGAGCAGCTACTTGACAAGGACCCAGGAGGATGGTCAATAAGTACTGGATCTCTGTGAATCAGTAGCTACACAACAGAACAACAATCGTTAGGTATTTTCATTAAGGTGTCAGCGGGTGGCTCTCAAGACCCAGCCCAAGGCAGGTTAACCCAATGGCAGTACTGGGGGAGTGTTGCACCATTGGAGATGCCATCTGCCTCCTCAAGTGAACATTCAAGATTGCATGTTGCTATTTGGAAGAAGAGCTGGGAAGTTCTCCCCAAAATTCTGGGCCAATATTTTAACATCAGCTGACACCACTAAAAACATCAGCTGACTGATGGTTAACTCATTGCAGCTTATGGGATCTTGCTGTGTTGCTGCATTGCCCAATATTACAACAGGGACCAGACTGCAAAATTAAAGCTGCAAATTTGCAGGCAAGTGGAGAGTATTCCATCAAGGCCTTGTGCTTTGTAGATTATGGACACAATTTGGGGAATCAGGAGGTGAGTTACTCTCTACAGAACCCCTAGCCTCTGAACTGCTCTTGTCACCACACTATTTATGTGTCTAGTCCAGTTCAGTTTCTGACCAATGGTAATCCCCAGAATGTTGATAGTTGGGGATTCAATTATGGTAATACTTTTGAATGTCAAGGGAAGATGGATAGATTCTCTCTTATTGGAGATATTTATTGCCTGGCCCTTGTGTGGCACAAATGTTACTTGCTACCTATCATCCCAATATTGTCCAGACCTTGCTGTACATGGACATGAACTGCTTCAGTACCTGAGGAATCGCAAATAGGGCTGACATTGTGCAATCATCAGCCGTTGGGCAGTGGACACTACCCTGAAGAATTGCTGCAGCAATGTCCCGGGACTGAGATAATTGATCTCAAACCACCACAACCATCTTCCTTTGTGCTAGGTATGACTCCAACCAGTGGAGAGTTTTCCCCGATTCCCATTGACTCTGGCGGCACAGTGGCGCAGTGGTTAGCACCGCTGCCTCACGGTGCTGAGGACCCGGGTTCAATCCCGACCCCGGGTCATTGTCCGTGTGGAGTTTGCACATTCTCCCCGTGTCTGCGTGGGTCTCACCCCCACAACACAAAGATGTGCAGGGCAGGTGGATTGGCCACGCTAAATTGCCCCTTAATTGGAACTTTTTTAAAAAACTCTTTGGGTAAAGAATTTTCTCCTGAATTCCCAATTGGATTTCTTGGTGACCACATTATGTTGATGTCCTCTCGTTAGTCTCTTGCATACAAGAAGAAATATTGGGAGCGATTCAACGGAGTGAAGTTAAAGTCCGCTGTCGAGTGCGTTTAGCGGGGTGTTTGTCAGCGACTGCAGCACCCAGAAAAATCCCGTTATGCAGCGGCACTCCGCCATTTATTCTGGCCTCGGGGAATTACTCCCCGCTAAGGCCGCACTTAGAGGGATTTCCTGCTGGCGAGATTCAGGAAAGGATCCTCGCTAGATCAGGGCACCATTTTGTCCGGCAGCCCTGATCTTCTGCCTCAGCCTCACTTTTGTGACCCCCCCCCCCCATCACCCTCCCCAACCTTGGGAAGGCTCCTGGGAAACCCCCTTAGTCCCTCTCTACTTGGCAAAGCCACTTAGACCCAACTCCTAGCAGTGCCAACCTGGGAAGGGTGTCCAGGTGGCACAGTCAGAATGCCAGGCTGGCGGTGCCATGGTACCCAGGTGCCAGGGAAAGTGCTAAGGTACCTCCCTGCTCCATCGCCAAATACCCGGGAGTCTCCAATGTCCTGGGAGAGCCCCCCACCCCAGGTGGCTTTACGCCTGGTCCACATTTGTGTGGGCCAGTAAAAAATGCCTGCATGGCAAGTTCTCCCAGGTGCGGCCAGTGAGTCCCAGGCGCCAGGTGAATCCGCCATCTGGGTACTTAAATGAGCCATTGGGATCATTCAGATATTCAGATCTGGATCTCCGCCAGTGAGGGCAAGATCCAGATCGCGCCGGGTGGAGTGAGTTGGGCAGCTCGCCATCAGTCCTGAAGATCTGGGGAGACAGCCGAAGGTTGGTGCAACTTTGCTGAGGGCCTTTCGGAGTAGTGGAGTTCTGCTTGGCATGAATGAAGACCTGAAATTGCACTTGTCAGTTGAAACTTGAGTGTACTCCGAGAAGCAGGGAAAAGGAATCTCAAAAGTTGAGATTGGGACCTTGGAGGTGGATGTTTATCAAAACCGCCCAAGTGGAAGTAATGCTTGGAGAGAATTCCAAGGTAAGTTCTTCAAATGTGGAAACTGTAAACCCAATTGAAAAAGACAAAGTTTCCGTGAGACCGAGACAAACATCTGAGTCCATTGTTGAGAAATCCATGGAATCTGCTTTGGTCGCATTTGTAGTATGGTGCATCTGGTCATCGTTTGCCTGTTATTTCACATTTCATACTTACCCTGAATGTTAGAGTATAGAGTAAATATTATAAATTGTTTATCTGTCTGAATTTATATGTATCTGTAAGGATATTGGTGGCGTAAAAGGAATAGTGTGAGTTTGGATCATTTTCTTGTGTTTGTTTTGTGATCTTACTTATCTTTTTGACTGGTGCAATACACTTCAATTTTTCTTGTTTTTTTTTAAATTTAGAGTACCCAATTCTTTTTCCAATTAAGGGGCAATTTAGCATGGCCAATCCACGTACGCGCATCTTTTTGAGGTTGTGGGGGGTGAAACCTACGCAAACACGGGGAGAATGTGCAAACTCCACACAGACAGTGACCCGGGGCCGGGATTGAACCCGGGTCCTCAGTGCCGTAAGGCAGCAGTGCTAACCACTGCGCCACTGTGCCACCCCTAAGTTTTTTCTTGTTTGATAAATATTTTATTCATTGCGTTAAAAGTTCACATTTGTCTGGGCTGGTAAGGTAGCAAGGATTCAGAAAACAGTGCTTCAGACAGGACGACAGTCAGAGGGTTTGGCTCTGTCGAATCTGATGTATTATGATTGGGTGCTGAAAGCTGAGATGGTGTGGGGTTGAGGTAGGGAGCTGGAGGTTTTGTGGGTGAGGATTGAGGCAGGATCTTGTAGGGGGTCAGGGTTGTGGGCACTGCCAAAGGCGCCATTCCTGTTTGCCCCAGGGAGCTTTTTGAGTAGTCCAGTGGTGGTGGCCACACTGAAGATATGGAGCCAATTTTGGCAGCATTTTAAGTTAGGGTCAGGGTCGAAGTTGATGCCAATCAGAGAGAATCATTTGATTGAGCCAGTGAGATTAGATGCCGGGTTTCATGGCTGTGGTGGAAATGAAGGACTTATTTCTGGAAGGGTAGTTCCCGAGTTTGGAAGGGGTGGCGGTGAAGTTTAGGATTCCACAGAAGGAAGCCTTTAGGTATATGCAGGTGCAGGATTTTGCAGGGAAGGTTTTCCCGACTTTTCCGGTGACACTATCCTCCTCGTTGTCGGTGATGGGGCTGGAGGGGGGGGGTCACCACGGCGATGTATGGGAGGATTCTGGATGAGGATACGGTGTCGTTGGAGGGGATTAAGGCCAAGTGGGAGGAGGAGCTGGGGGTGGCACTGGAGGAGGGGTTGTGATGCGAGATGCTGAGGAGGGTGAAAGCCTCAACCTCATGTGCGTGATTAGGGTACATACAATTAAAGATGATGCACAGAGCGCACCTGACTGTAGGAGGGTGCGGGGAGGACACCTGTAAGCGGTGTGGGAAGGGCCCGGCCAACCATGTACACATGTTCTGGTCCTGTCTGAAGTTGGAGAAATTTTGGGGGGGGTTGGGGGGAGTTATATTTTGAGTCATATATGTATTGGTTGGTAGAGTGTGGGGGAGGGGAGGGGGGGGGGTGATTGTTTTTCTGCTTTTTGTTGTTTTGTTTTATGTATAAAATGTTAAAAACGAATAAAAATATTTTCAAAAAAAAAGTTCATGAGCACACTCCTGTGAATTTCCCCAGTAATTTCCTTCCACGGGTTTCTAAAATAAAACAGTTCATAGAACCATAGATTTACAGTGCAGAAGGAGGCCATTTGGCCCATCGAGTTTGCACCGTCGTCTTGGAAAGAGCACCCTACCTAAGCACTCACTTCCACCCTATCCCCGTAACCCCATAACCCAGCAGCCCCACCTAACCAAAGGGCAATTTAGCATGGTCAATCCACCTAACTTGCACATCTTTGGATTGTGGGAAGAAACCAGAGCACCCGGAGGAAACCCACGCAGTCACAGAGAGAACGTGTAAACTCCGTACAGACAGTGACCCAAGCCGGAAATTGAGCCTGGGACCCTGGAACTGTGAAGCAACTGTGCTAACCACTGTGGTGCCATGCCGTCCCACGGTTTCACTCTGGGATCTGACTTGTCCAATATTAACATGAAAATGAAAATGAAATCCCATCAGCTGGGATTGTAAAAAAAACATGACATGGATTCCACTAGACTGTACAGGGTGGGATCTTCCAGTGCCGCCGATGTCCACCGCCTGCGGTGGGTTCCCCAGCCACGGGATGGGTGAACCATGGAAATCATTGTAGACATCGGTGGGACTGGAACAGGGTGGTACCGGGGCACAGTGGTTAGCAGTGCTGCCTCAAAGTGCCAGGGACCTGGGTTCATTTCCGGCCTTGAGTGACTGTGTGGAGTTTGCACGTTCTCCCTGTGTCTGTGTGGGGTGTTCTGGTTTCCTCCCACAGTCCAAAGATGTGTGGGTTAGGCGGATTGGCCATGATCAATGCGCGGGGTTACAGGGTTAGGGTAGGGAGTGCTAGGCACTCTTTTGGAGGGTCGGGCGATGGGCCGAATGGCCTCCTTCTGCACCGTAACGATTCTATGGTTCTATGATCCCTTCGGCAGCCAACGGCGAGCCGTTGGAAAACACGGCATGGGGGTGGCCTGAAAAATTCCGCCCGTTGTCTTTCAGATGTTGAATGGTCTCATTGTGTCTCGCAAAGCTCCCCCTCCAATTCAGACCCTCTCCCCACACTGTCCGTCAGTAAACAGCTTGTTAAAAATATACACTGTTGACCTGATCATCTGAAACACAGCACATTAGCTGCAGCAAGCACCATCTGTAACAGCTGCTGCAGTCAGCAGGGACTTTCTACAGTTTCCAAAGAAATAGCATATTCTCGCAGCAAAAATTATTGCTAGAAATGTAATTAGCTGTAAATGAGGTTGCTTGAATTGGAGGCTCTAGTGACATTGATGACAGAACCAGCATCTGCTCTCATCCTTCTCCCATAGGAGCTGTACAACTCTCACCGTTCCATCCGCACATCATATTTATTTGTTTTTTTTGTGTGGAGGAATAGTCTGCTAAGCATTTTTATTGCAACTTTTATTAAACCCTCAGGCTCTTTGCTATGGAACACACTAACCTAATGAATATCCTTGTATATCATAGAATATCTTTGCTGTCCCTCACACATCCTCCACATCTTGCCCCTTCACTGATCTTCTCCCCTATCGCACCATTGTGGGATAGATAACCAACATAATTGTGATTCATTCAGTCCTTACACACTGCCTGGCTAGTTGACTCTGGCAGCATCATGTCACCATCTCCACATTGCTCTGCAAATCGCGTGTGCCATCCCACCTTGGGAACCTTTCCTTCATGGTTGCTGTGTCAAGATCCGGGAACTCCTTTCACAAAAGCAATGTGGAAATGCCTGCACCACACTGATGCAGGTCCACCATCCAGTTTATTTTTATTCATTCACAGGATTTTGGGTGTCACTGGCTAGGCCAACATTTATTGCCCATCTCTAACTGCCTGTGAGAAGGTGGTGATGAGCTGCCTTCTTGAACCTCTGCAGACCACATGGCGTAGGTACACCCAAGGTGCTGTTAGGGAGGGAGCTCCAGGATTTTGACCCAGGAACAGCGATAAATTTCCAAGTCAGGGTGGTGAGCGGTTTGGAGGGGAACCTCCAGGTGGCGGTGTTCCCATGTGCCTGCTGCCATTGTCCTTCCAGGTGGTAGAGGTCACGGGGCTGAGTGGTTTCTCAAGAGGGCAATGGATAGCAATAAGTATCAGGTTTGCCAGTGACATTCATCATGAGGACGAACTTTCAAAAAGTCTACAACAGATCCAGGCATGAGATATGACACCCCTCCCCTCCCAGCCCCAGATGTTGGAGAGCTTTAAAAAACATAGGTGCTAAGTTGTTAAGTAGTCATGAAATATGTCCATACATGTTACACTCACTACACATATAGTGGCTAGCACGGTAACACTACACAAGGGCAGCACGGTAGCACAGTGACTAGCACTGTGGCTTTAGAGCGCCAGGGTCCCAGGGTCGATTCCCCGTGTCTGCGTGGGTTTCCTCCGGGTGCTCCGGTTTCCTCCCACAGTCCAAAGATGTGCAAGTTAGGTGGATTGGCCATGCTAAATTGATCTTCGTGTCCAAAAAGAGGTTAGGAAGGGTTATTGGGTTACGGGGATCGGGTGGAAGTGAGGGCATAAGTGGGTCGGTGCGGACCCGATGGGCCGAATGGCCTCCCTCTGCACTGTATGTTCTATGTTCTACACTACGTGTTTCCGATCACTCGGACACAAGATTCCTTAATGTTTCTGTCCAGAAGTAACCTTATCTAACTTGCATTTGAATCGGTCAATACTGAATGGTACCTCTGTCTCCTGAGAGACTCTGATACATACGTTGGCCACTCACTCGCTCACTCAAATATCCATTCCTCGGTTTTAAAAATTGCCTCGGTGACAAACTAGGGCAAATTTCCCAGGGCAGTGAAGAGCTGGGATTTACCTGCTGATGAGATCTAGACCACGCAAACCAAAATTGCCGGAATATAAACTGCAGTGATGTTCCGCAGGATAATTAGCATCAATTGATCTGAACACAGGTGGTTTTAAATTCATCCGTAGAAATATTAGTCATCGCCACAGGGAGTCAGGTTCAATGTTCGGGGAAATAAACTTATATTTCAATCTCTTTTATTTACTCTATCTAAATCCTTTGAATATCTCTATCAAATCTCCTTTTAACTTTGTCAGCGTTAAGGAGCCCAGCCCCAATTTCTCCACTCTATCGATGTAACGGAAGTCTCTCATCCCTGATGTATCAATCTAACAAATTATATTCTGATGGTTTTTGTTCTCCTGGGAGTGCGATGTCCTGTATTGGGCAATATTCCAGCTGGGTCTGAACAAGTGTTTTAGATTTGTTTAAGGTAACTTCCTGGGTTTTGCACTAAATGCTCCTATTTATACATCCCACAATCCCATAGGTATTATTGATTGTTTTGCTAACGTGTTCTGCCACCTTTAAAGATTTCTGTATCAACATCCAATCAAGCTTCACCCAAGTGCTCAATTAGCAAAATTACCAGGTAGCCTCTGGGGGGAATATAGAGAAAACCGGGGAAAATCCTCTGGAATCACATGGAGCTCCAGGCACAGATTGACAGTGACTAGGGAACTGTCTGCATGAGAATAGACCATGATCAGCAGTAACAGTACGAGCTCCAACAACAGCCCACTGGCCAATTAAAACAATTCAGAATGGTACCTCCAATTTAAAATTGGGACTGATGATTGAAACAGCCTTGTTATGACTCAACATGTTTCCCATCTGATCCCTTATCAGCGTTCAGCTTTAATTAGAATACTACACCCACTCTCTTCCTGAGGAGCATTTAATGAGAGGTGATTGGGGAGAGAGGGAGAGTGGAGGGGGGGAGGTACTGCATCATCATGGTAACACTTTGACTCAATTGCGTGCAGACTGTGTCGACCTGGTGTTCTCACTTGTGCCACCCGATTGAGGGAGGGGAGGGATGTGAGGGCGAGGAGATCGTGATGCGAGTTGTCACAAACAAGGTCGCTTACGGACAATAGTAGACAGAAAAACACCCACTGGCCAATCTAGCCTGTGTCTCGTGCCTCTGAACATTGAGTCAGGAGACCATTCGGCCCAGCTGCCTGTTCTGCCACCCAATGAGATCATGCATCCGTACCTTAGCTCCACCCATACACGACCACTTCCGGTGACGGCGGGCGGGAGGCGGCCGCACAATGGAGGGCTCCCGGTCGGCAACGGCATTTTCGGGGCTTTAAGCCCGGTCCCAGGGTCCGCGGAGGCGGCAGAAGAAGGGAGAAGGCACGGTGGAGGCACAGGGAAGACACAGGAGGAAAAAAGGAACAAAGAAAAATGTTGAGGGTGAGCAAGAAAACGGCCGGAAAAAAAACAGCTGGAGGTCCGTCGGGGAGTGAAAAGGTCACCGCGGGGTCACCAGGAAAAATGGAGGCTGGAGCACCAGGGCCTGCTTACGGCTGAAGAAATAACCAAGGTGATGGCTGCGGAATTTGAAAAGCAGTTGCCGCAGATTGCGAAATGCATGGAGACGGTGAGGAAGGAGATGAGAGAGGTTTTGAGTGTGCTGGTGGAGGAGGCGGTTTACCCGGTGAGGACGGAGGTGGCGAGCGCAGTGGCGGAGGTGCGAGGGCAAGGGGAGGCGCTGAAGGAAGTGGAGGGGACGTTATTGCAGCACGGCGATCAACTTGCCTCGATGGGGAAAGAGATGCGGAAGGTGATGGACACTAACAAGGATCTGCGAGAAAAAATGGAAGATCTGGAAAACAGATCCAGGCGACAGAATTTGAGGATTGTGGGGCTGCCCGAAGGAGTTGAAGGACCAAAGCCAACTGAGTACTTTGCCGCGATGCTGGCAAAATTATTGGGGGAGGGGGAGGATCCCTCCCGATATGAACTGGATTGGGCTCATCGGTCGTGGAGGCCTATACCAAAGGCGAGTGAGCCGCCAAGGGCAGTGACTCTGTGCTTCCGTAGGTACAGGGTGAAGGAGAAGGTCCTGAGCTGGGCCAAGCAGAAGCGGGTGGTGCAGTGGGCTGGAGCTGGCATACGTGTATACCAGGACTTTACGGTGGAGCTGGCAAGGAGGTGGGCTGCCTTCAACCGGGTGAAGAGGGCACTGTACATTAGCAAGGTGCGGTGCGGCATTGTATATCCAGCGAAGCTGAGGGTGACTTACAAGCTCAGGGACTTTTATTTTGGAATGGCGGAAGCAGCGGAGGAGTTTGTGAAAGCAGAAGGACTGTGGCAGAACTGACAAATTGAGGAATGGCCATGTGCCGATGTAACCTCATGACTGTATTTTCTTCTTTTTTGTATCACTGCGCGCGGGTGTAGAGTAAGATTAAGGGTGACGACGGGTAATCCCTGATTCCTTTTTGCCATTTGTTTATGTAAACATGCGGGTTGAGGTTTGGGGGTTGGTGGGTAGATGGGATCGTTGTTATTATGGGGACTGACATATCTTGCTGATTATTGTTTATGTTGATGGATGTAAATGTGGGAGAAAATGTGAAAAAGGAGGAGAATAAAAAAACATTTTTTTAAAAAAGCTCCACCCATACACTTGTCTAAAAATAATCTCAGACTTAAATGATCCATTGGACGAGGACCCATTGCTTTTTGAGGGAGAGAATTCCAACTTTATACCATCCTTTATGTAAAGAGCTGATTCACAGCAACATAGGAACAGGAGTAGGCCATTCAGCCCATCGAGCTTGTTCCACTATTCAATTTGTTCACGGCTAATCATCTACCTCAAGCCACTTTCCTGTGCTATCCCCATACCCCTTGATGCCACTAGTTTCCCAAAATCAACAGTTTCTGTCTTGAAGATGCTCAGTAGTAATTGAGCTTCCAAAGTCCTCTGTGTGAACAAATTCCTCCTCATCTCAGCCTTAAATGGCCTACACCTTATCTTGAGACTGTGCCCCCCTGGTTCTAGACTCAACAGCCAGGGGAAACATCCTATCCACAAATACGCTGTCACGCCCTGTAAGAATTTTGTAAGTTTCAATGAGATCACCCCTCATTCTTCGAAAAGATAGAGAATACCGGCCCAGATTCCTCAATCTATCTGGATAAGACAATCTCACTATCCCAGGGATTAGTCTGGTGAACCTCCACTGCACTTCCTCTATGGAAAGCATATCCTTCCTTAGATAAAGCGACCAAAACTGTACGCAATACTCCAGGTGAAATCTCCCCAAGGCTCTATACAATTGCAGCAAAACATCTTTACTCCTATACTCAAATCCCCTTGCGATGAAGACCAAAATACTATTTGCCTTCCTAATGGCTTGGTGCACTTGCATGCTAGCTTTTAGTGACTCACGAACAAGGACATCAATACTCCCCAATCTCTCACCATGTACAAAATATTCTGTCTTTCTGTTTTTTCTACCCAAATAGATAACTTCACACTTATTCACATTATGTTCCATCTTCAATGTGCTTGCCCATTCATTCAGCCTGCCCAAGTCCACTTGAAACCTCCCTGCCCTGAGAGACAATGGGTGCACCCCAATGGGTCACTGATTGCTTTGACATCATCTGGCTCCTTCTTTGCAGTGTCGTCTAATGTCTTGCCAACTGCGACATCTCTTTGCCTCTTTTCACTCCGTCTTTCACTGCTGCCCACCAGCTCTGGCGACCACTGGCAACTTGCTCCGAATGCTTCTGGTCCATGTCACAGGACTTCATGCCGCGTTTGCAGATGGGGGGGGGACATGTCCAAGCCGTCTCAAGCACCACTGGCTCAGTATGGCGTACATGCTGAGGATGTTAGCTACCCGAGGACTTCTATGTTGGGGATGCCGTCCTGCCACTTGATTCCGAGGATTCGTTGGAGGCAGCGAAGATGGACTATGTTGAGGCGTCGTTCTTGATTGGCATACATTGTCCAGCCCTCACTCGCCATAAAGCAGGACACTGAGGACGCAACCTTGAAACACTGCACCTTTTGTGTTCCTTGTGAGTACGGTATTTTCGCACATCCTCTTTGTCAGTCTGCACACGGCAGCAGATGCCTTTTCAAAGCGCCTGTTATTTTCAGAGTCAAGCAATATCATGGATGTGGAAATAGGTGATCTTAGTGATTGGAGTGTGGTTGGAAGCTGAGATATGATGCCAAGGCTGCAAACAGTCTGGTTCGGCCTGAGACCGCTGGTGCCAGGGAGTTGGATGGAGGTAATGGCTAGGGAGTCAAGTTTGAAACAATTTTCTTTTGAAGACTAATATTAAATTTGTTCCCATCACTCAATCAGGCAGCACCTTTAAATCCTAATGGCTTATTGTGGAAATAAAGTTTTCTCATGTCGTTTCTGCTTCTTTTGACAGTCACAGGGGCTTTTCACAGTAACTTCATTGAAGCCTACTTGTGACAATAAGCGATTATTATATTATATTACCTTCAATCTGTGCTCTTTAGTTATTGACCCTGCGGTGACTGGAAGCAATTTCTCTTTAAATAATTCCTTCTAAATTCCTTTTAAAATTCTAAAAACTAGGATCTCTGTTCTTTGTTGAAGACTGCCACGCAATCTTTAATATTCATGTTCGTTTAATCTCTTATCCATTGTACATCGCCACCAGTACTGCGCCGGGAGTGTCAACCCAGATTATAGGCTCACGCATCTGAAGTCACAAAACCTCTGACCCATGGGAACTGAGGAATTCCTTGACAATTAAATACCAGAGTTCATCTTGTCCACCCTCTACCCTTCTCACATGCAACAGCAACAGGGGTGTTGACCAATCACAGCAATCAATCTCTATCATTGAGTCAACAACAGACCCAAACATGAGGTGAGGAAAACCCCCCTGGGGGAGAGCTTTGGGAGGCATGGGCGGGATTCTCCGAGCCTCCGCGTTAAAATCCCGATCGGCGTGGGGGCGGAGAATGGGCGTTGACGCTGAAATCCGGCGCGCCGCTGCTCCCGCGATTCTCCGCGGCGCAGGTAGGGGGCCATTGACAGAGGCCCCCGCGGCGATTCTCCGAGGACAACCAGCCGAGTTCCCGACGGCGTGATTCTAACGACATTTTGCCTGTCGCGAACGACCGGTGGCAGCTGCGGACTCAGTCCACGGCCGCCCTGATGGAGGGCGGGAGGATCCTTCACCGGGGGTGGGGGGGGGGGGGGGGGCTCACAGACGGCCAGGCAAGCGATCGGGCTTCATCGGGCGAGCTCGATCTCCAGGGGACCTACATTTCTCATGCCGCTCCGCAGACTGAGTTCGCCATGTCGCATGGGGCGGCCGCCACAGGCCACCGCCATGCGCATGCGCGGACTCCCGACCGGACGTTCAGGGCCCCGTATCCGCAGCCAGAACTGCGAGAAGCACCCCGGGGCCCTGCTAGCCCCCTGCAAATTGGAGAATGTCGTGTTAAGCACACTGAGATAACACGGGCTGCAACTGGATGCAGCTTTAACTGAAAGATACTCCAGACCTTGGAGTTAGTTCAATCTGATTTATTGAACCTGTCACACAGTTAGCGCAGTTCTCTGTGAGTTTGACTCTCTGCTATCCTAAGTGCGATTACTCTCTCTGACTGAACCAGACTAGCTCTTAGCCACATGCTGGAGGGGTTATGTGATATATACACCCTGACTCACTCTGTAGATGTCCCCAGTGGAAAGAGGCGGAGTGTGAGTGCCTCGTGTCTTTGAGAGTGGGAAACCACCCCAAGTGTTCTGCCTGCTGATTGGTTATGTCCTGTTCTCTGTGTTCATTAGCTGCCGGTCTGTATCTCATTACGTGCATGTCTGCATATCACGACATCTCCCCTTTTGAAATGTTTTTCTGTAGCAGATGTGAAAGTATTTACATGTGTAGGCCGAAAAACTAACTTATTTACACACAATGTCAGATGGGAACATATGTACATGTAAAAACAGGTGTCTAATGTGCGAAAACAGAACATAGCAAGCAAAACAAATGTTTATAAGTCCAGTCTCTAGGGCTTGCGTCTGATCCTGGTCGACCACCGGAGAGGTGGTGGTGGGGGTGACGGCGCCTTGATAGGCGGGATTGAAGCCTGACTGGTGGCCTTGTGGTTCGAGGTATCAGGAGGTGGCACAATAGCAGATGGAAACAATGAAGAATGTGGTTGCGGGCAGGCAACTGTTCGCAGTGCCCATCTGTTTCGCCGCACAACAGAGCCATCAGCCATACGCACAACATGCGATCGAGGAGCAGCCTGTCGAGCAACAAAACCTGGAGCAGACCAGCCTCCATCAGGTAACTTGATCCGAACAGCATCCGCCGGGGATAGCACAGGCAAATCGGTGGCATGAGCGTCATAGCCCTGCTTTTGCTGGTCCCTGAGTTTCTGCATCTTCTGCAGCACCGGGAGGTAATCCAGGTCAGGCAAGTGTATGGCTGGAAGATCGTCCGCAGGTCCCTGTTCATCAGGAGTTGAGCCGGTGACCATGCCGGTAGACAGAGGGGTTGCCCTGTATGCAAGCAGCGCAAAGTTGACGTCAGAAGCAGAATCTGTGGCCTTGCAGATGAGCTGTTTCACAATGTGCATTCCTTTCTCAACCTTCCCATTGGACTGCGGGTAATGTGGGCTGGAAGTGACGTGGTTAAACTGATATAACTGGGCAAATCTTGACCACTCTTGGCTGCTGAAGCAAGGACCCTTGTCACTCATGACACTGAGTGGAATACCATGCCTGGAGAACATCTCCTTACAGGCCTTGATGACGGTCTTGGATGTGAAGTCCGAGAGCTTCACGGCTTCTGGGTAGTTGGAAAAATAATCAATGATTAACACATAATCACGACCATTGGCATGAAAGAGGTCAATGCCCATCTTGGACCACGGGGCGGTCACGATTTTGTGCTGCTGAAGCATCTCCTTGCTCTGTGCTGGCTGGAAGCGTTGACAGGTTGGATAGTTGAGAACCATATTTGAGATGTTCTGACTAGTCCCAGGCCAGTAGACAGCTAGCCTGGCTCTGTGCCTGCACTTCTCGACACCCAGATGTCCCTCGTGGATTTGCCGGAGCACCAAGCTCTGGAGACTGAGTGGAATGACAATGCGGTCCAGCTTGAGGAGGATGCCATCAACCACCGTCAGGTCATCCTTCACATTGAAGAATTGAGGGCACTGCCCTTTTTGCCAGCCATTGGCGAGGTGGCGCATGACACACTGCAGAAGAGGGTCCTTGGCTGTCTCCTCGCGAATGGGAATCACCTTTTCATCCGACGCCGGGAGGCTGCTGGCCCACAGCTGCACCTGTGATTCGATCTGTTGGATGAATGCCGGCGGGTCAGCAGGCAAGGTTATGGAGCAGGACAAGGCATCCGCAATAATGAGCTCCTTGCCAGGCGTGTACACTAGTTCAAAGTCATACCTTCTGAGTCTGAGGAGGATGCGCCGCAGCCGGGGCATCATGTCGTTCAGGTCCTTGTGGATAATGTGGACCAGAGGCCTGTGGTCCGTCTCGACAGTGAACGTCGGCAGGCCGTAGACATATTCGTGGAATTTGAAAATTCCAGTGAGAAGGCCCAGGCATTCCTTTTCAATTTGGGCGTACCGCTGCTCGGTGGGTGTCATCGCCCGTGATGCGTAGGCAACCGGTGCCCAGGATGAGGTGTCATCACCCTGGAGCAACACCGCGCCAATGCCGTCCTGGCTCACATCTGTCGAGATTTCCGTTTTCCTGTCAGGGTCAAAAAATGCCAACACAGGTGCAGTGGTGAGCTTGGCTTTTAGCTCCAACCACTCTGCTTGATGAGCTGCCTGCCACTCAAAGGCAGTGGACTTTTTCACCAGGTTTCTGAGGGCCGTGGTGTGTGAGGCCAGGTTTGGGATAAACTTGCCCAAAACATTTACCATGCCTAGGAAGCGCAGCACCGCCTTCTTGTCTTCAGGGGTCTTCATGGCTTCGATGGCCCTGACTTTGTCTGCGTCCGGGCGCACGCCCTGCTGAGATATCTGGTCACCTAAGAACTTAAGTGTCGGCATGCCAAAGCAACACTTGGCCCTGTTCAGCTTGTGGCCATTGGCATGGACACGGCGGAATACCTGCTAGAGACGAGAGATGTGCTCTTCAGGGGCCGTGGACCATATGATAACGTCGTCCACATACACACGAACCCCTTCAATGCCCTCCATCATCTGCTCCATGATTCTATGAAAGATCTCCGAGGCCGAGGCAATGCCAAACGGCATACGATTGTAGCAGCACCTGCCAAACGGTGTGTTGAAGGTGCAGAGCTCATCCAGCTGGATTTGCCAGAATCCCTGTGACGCATCTAACTTTGTGAAAAACCGGGCGTGTGCCATCTCACTTGTGAGTTCCTCCCGCTTCGGGATGGGGTAGTGTTCCCGCATTATATTCTGGTTGAGATCCTTGGGATCAATGCAGAGGCGCAGCTCCCCCGAAGGCTTTTTTACACATACCATCGAGCTGACCCAGTCCGTCGGTTCTATAACTTTAGACATGATGCCCTGGTCCTGAAGATCCTTCAGCGGTGCCTTCAGGCGCTCCTTCAGTGGAGCCGGGACCCGGCGTGGTGCGTGGACCACAGGAGTGGCATCAGGCCGTAGCAGGATCTTGTACCAATATGGCAGAGTGCCTATCCCGTCAAACACCTCCGGATACTGAGCGAGGATGTCGTCAATGCCGGCTTGAAGATCCATGTTGAGGGAGGTCATTGTGTAGACCCGCTGCACAAGCTTTAGCTGCTTGCATGCATGTGCACCGAGCAGGGAGGCCCTGTCTGGCTTGACGATTTCAAACCTTAGCCTTGCGTGATTGCTCCTGTTGGAGAAGAGCAGATGGCAGGATCCCAGTGCTGTGATGGCATTGCCGTTATAGTCCAGGAGCTGGCAGGCTGCTGGAAGGAGCTTGGGTGGTTTCTTGATGCGGTTGAAATCTGCCTGTGAAAGGAGATTGGCAGAAGCACCTGTGTCCAGCCTGAACTGGATTGAGCATTGATTTACTTGCATCACCACACGCCATTCGTCCGCAGAATCCACAGTGAGGATGGACAGGCGTCGTGATGATGTCGGTGAGGCATATTCACGTGTGGTAATGATGCCCACATGGTAGGGGGACTCCAGGCAATCGTCCTCTGGATCCGTTGTACTGCCAGGATCAGAATCCAGATAAATCTTGTTGGACACTCCGAACGTGCCTGCATTGGAATTGGGAGCACTGGCCCTTGACTGGTGGTGCAGACCTGCACAAGGCTGCTTCCCGCAATTTAAACATCGCCGGCCTCTTGCAGGGCAGTGTTTCTTTAAGTGGGCGGTGCCGCAGTACAGGCACGTCATGACGTCGTTACGCTCCGTGCGTCGTCGCACATGCACAGTGCGGTGATCGGCCGCTTCATTATCCCATTCGCATCGCGCATGTGTGGGGCTCCGGGAAGAGCGCGCGAAATGGCCGCTTTCATCAATGCTGAGGCGCTGCATCTGGGAGATGGCCTGCACACTCGCTGCCTCGTGGGAGGCAAGTTTCTCATTTTCAGCCGATTTGTATTGGGAATACCGATTTTTGGCGTGCTCATGCACTGTACATGTTTCAATCGCGACTGACAGGGTCATATGCTTGATGTTTAAAAGCTGCTCTCTCAGAGGATCAGAGTGAACTCCAAAAACGATCTAGTCCCTGATCATGGAGTCAGCGATATCACCAAAGTTTCAGGACAGCGCTAGTAGGTGGAGATTAGTTAGGAAGAAGTTGAAACATTCATCTTTACCTTGTAGGCGTTGTTTGAATATATAGCGTTCGAAGATTTCATTGGTGTCCACTTCACAATGACTATCAAACTTGTCCAGGATGGTCTGAAACTTTGTCTTGTCCTGGCCATCGGGGAAGTTAAGCGAGCTGAAGAGTTGGATGGCTTGATCACCCGCTGTCGAGAGGAGAAGCGCGATCTTTCTTGCATCAGACGCACCCTCGAGGTCTCAGGCAGAAACATTTGCTTGAAAGTCCGCCAGTTGGCACTGAGATTGCCGGAGGTCCACTGCTGCTGAGGAGCCTGGATCTTCTCCATGGTGCTGGGATACATTTGCTGGTCGTCACGGAACAGATTGAGGTAAACCACCTAGGGATAGCAGTCTTCTGGTACCATGTCGTGTTAAGCACACTGAGATAACACGGGCTACAACTGGATGCAGCTTTAACTGAAAGATACTCCAGACCTTGAAGTTAGTTCAATTTGATTTATTGAACCTGTCACACAGTTAGCACAGTTCTCTGTGAGTTTGACTCTCTGCTATCCTAAGTGTGATTACTCTGACTGAACCAGACTAGCTCTTAGCCACATGCTGGAGGGGTTATGTGATATATACACCCTGACTCACTCTGTAGATGTCCCCAGTGGAAAGAGGCGGAGTGTGAGTGCCTCGTGCCTTTTATAGTGGGAAACCACCCTCAAGTGTTCTGCCTGCTGGTTGGTGATGTCCTGTTCTCTGTGTTCACTAGCTGCCTGTTTGTATCTCATTATGTGCATGTCTGCATATCATGACAGAGAATCACTCTGGACTTAAGGAAAGTCCAGAGTGAAATGCCTGCATTTTGACGCTGGCGTGGGGACATAGCCCCATTATTGGAGAATCCCACCCCATAGGTTTGATATCATCTAATCCCCCTTTTCTTGCCAGAAGTCATGTCTCCAATTACATAAAGATCAAATCTCAAAATGCTATTTATGAAAGTAGTCTATCCAATGTGATGTGAATTATAAGATCTAGTAATGTTACAGTTAAGTAAATAATAATCCAAAATTCTGGACCAATAAACGTGGAATATTGGTTTAAATCCAGTAGGGAAGATTGGGAAATCAATTTCAAGCCTTTAAAAAAATCTCAAGATAAAAACCTGTATCAGTGTAAGTGGCCTTGAACCTGCTGATTGTCAAAACAATCCAATTAGTTCATTAATGTCCTTTTGGAAAGAAAAGCTGACATGCTCACCTGCTCTCTGGTCTACATGTTACTCCAGAATAACATCAGTTTGGTCAATTCTGAACTGCCCTTAAGTGGTCAAGTAAACCACTCAGCTTCCTTTATGGAGCATCTAGGGATGGCCAATCAATGCCATATCCCGAGAATGAATTATAAAGAAAACACTCTCTGCTTCTGCCACCACCCTGGGGAGTCTGGCCCATCGATTTAGCACTCACGAGCTGACCCAGAAACAAAAGAGCAATCAACTCAGGCAAGTTAATGCATTAAGAACAGGAACTCATGCTGGGTGGTGGACAGAGTAAGAACTTCCATTTATATCATGCCTTTCAGAACATCACAAAGCACTTTACAATCAATGTAGTACTTTTTGAAGTGTCGTAATGGAGGAAACAGGTTCAGCTAAATTGTGCACAGCATAGACCCACAAACAGCAACAAAAAGAATGATCAGGTGGTGTTTTTTAGTGGTGTTGGTTGAGGAATAAACATTGACCCTGGACACTCAAAATAGTGTATTAGGGTCTTTAACACCCACCTGAGCGGACTGAGAGGGTGTGGGCATAGCTTCTCAGCTGTGATCGTGCAGCACTCCCTCAGGACTGGCACTGAATGGGTCAGCCAGAATTAGTTGCGCAGGTCTCTAGTGTGGGAGTACTAACCAGGAGAACGAGTGACTACTGATGTGTTGGGTATGCCGGGTCTGCGAGGACTGCGTTTACTGCAGCAGTGAGAGAGACAGGCTTCCAACACTTGAAGAAATGCAACTCGATTTTATTGAACTCTTAACTATCATACATACTTAAACTGCGGGTTGACACTATGCTGACTGGATTGGAGACCTGAGGCTAACCTGACCAGACTATCTTACTGCCACATGGTGTATGTTATAGTTGCTGCTCACGGGCTCTGACTGTCTCAGACGCTGGATCCCAAGAGAGCGGGAAAACTAGTGCCCTCTGGCTTTATAGTGGTCGTGTCCTGTCTGGTGATTGGCTGCTGTGTTCTGTGTGTTCACTAGTCTGTGTTTTGTGTGTTCAGATTTGTTTGCGAAGTGAGCTCCAGACTAGGCAGTGCTTTATTAAAACTGCACCTCTTAATATCCTGCACTGACAGTTTCATCAGTACAACAGATTTCCAACAATCCAACCTGTCGGGACCAATCAACAGTTTTTCAACATTATAACTGATTTTTTTTTTACTCATTACAATTTTTGCTGTCTGTCATCTAAAAGGCTACTGGAGTTCATGAAGGTACTGGGGTTCTGGTTCTGTCTGGTGTTTGGAGTAAGGTTTTCCACACTGAGACGTACAGGATTGAGTGTGTGGAACCCGTACCCCAGTGAGAGTCAGTGTGTGTGGAACCCGTACCCCAGTGAGAGTCAGTGTGTGTGGAACCCGTACCCCAGTGAGAGTCAGTGTGTGTGGACCCCGTACCCCAATGAGAGTCAGTGTGTGTGGAACCTGTACCCCAGTGAGAGTCTGTGTGTGTGGAACCCGTACCCCAGTGAGAGTCAGTGTGTGTGGGACCCGTACCCCAGTGAGAGTCAGTGTGTGTGGAAACCGTACCCCAGTGAGAGTTAGTGTGTGTGGAACCCGTACCCCAGTGAGAGTCAGTGTGTGTGGGACCCGTACCCCAGTGAGAGTCAGTGTGTGTGGACCCCGTACCCCAATGAGAGTCAGTGTGTGTGGAACCTGTACCCCAGTGAGAGTCTGTGTGTGTGGAACCCGTACCCCAGTGAGAGTCAGTGTGTGTGGGACCCGTACCCCAGTGAGAGTCAGTGTGTGTGGAAACCGTACCCAAGTGAGAGTTAGTGTGTGTGGGACCCGTACCCCAGTGAGAGTCAGTGTGTGTGGAAACCGTACCCAAGTGAGAGTTAGTGTGTGTGGGACCCGTACCCCAGTGAGAGTCAGTGTGTGTGGAACCCGTACCCCAGTGAGAGTCAGTGTGTGTGGAAACCGTACCCAAGTGAGAGTCAGTGTGTGTGGAACCCGTACCCCAGTGAGAGTCAGTGTGTGTGGAACCCGTACCCCAGTGAGAGTCAGTGTGTGTGGAAACCGTACCCAAGTGAGAGTTAGTGTGTGTGGGACCCGTACCCCAGTGAGAGTCAGTGTGTGTGGAACCCGTACCCCAGTGAGAGTCAGTGTGTGTGGGACCCGTACCCCAGTGAGAGTCAGTGTGTGTGGAACCCGTACCCCAGTGAGAGACAGTGTGTGTGGAACCCGTACCCCAGTGAGAGTCAGTGTGTGTGGGACCCGTACCCCAGTGAGAGTCAGTGTGTGTGGAACCCGTACCCCAGTGAGAGTCAGTGCATGTGGACCCCGTACCCCAGTGAGAGTCAGTGTGTGTGGACCCCGTACCCCAATGAGAGTCTGTGTGTGTTGTACCCGTACCCCAGTGAGAGTCAGTGTGTGGTCCCCGTACCCCAGTGGGAGTCAGTGTGTGTGGACCCCGTACCCCACTGAGAGTCAGTGTAAGTGGGAAACGTACCCCAGTGAGAGTCAGTGTGTGTGGACCCATGCCCCAGTGAGAGTCAGTGGGTGTGGAATCCGTACCCCAGTGAGAGTCAGTGTGTGTGGAACCCGTACCCCAGTGAGAGTCAGTGTGTGTGAAACCCGTACCCCAGTGTGAGTCAGTGTGTTTGGACCCATACCCCAGTGAGAGTCAGTGTGTGTGGTACCCGTACCCCAATGAGAGTCTGTGTGTGTGGTACCCGTACCCCAGTGAGAGTCAGTGTGTGTGGTCCCCGTACCCCAGTGGGAGTCAGTGTGTGTGGACCCCGTACCCCACTGAGAGTCAGTGTGAGTGGGAAACGTACCCCAGTGAGAGTCAGTGTGTGTGGACCCATACCCCAGTGAGAGTCAGTGGGTGTGGAACCCGTACCCCAGTGAGAGTCAGTGTGTGTGGAACCCGTACCCCAGTGAGAGTCAGTGTGTGTGAAACCCGTACCCCAGTGAGAGTCAGTGTGTGTGGACCCATACCCCAGTGAGAGTCAGTGTGTGTGGAACCCGTACCCCAGTGAGAGTCAGTGTGTGTGGAACCCGCATCCCAGTGAGAGTCCGTGTGTGTGGGACCCGTAACCCAGTGAGAGTCAGTGTGTGTGGGATCCGTACCCCAGTGGGAGTCAGTGTGTGGGACCCTTATCCCTGTGAGAGTCAGTGTGTGTGGACCTGCACCCCAGTTAGAGTCAGTGTGTGTGGGACCCATACCCCAGTGAGAGTCAGTGTGTGTGGAACCCGTACCCCAGTGAGAGTCAGTGTGTGTGGAACCCGTACCCCAGTGAGGGTCAGTGTGTGCGTAACCCGTACCCCAGTGAGAGTCAGTGTGTGTGGGACCCGTACCCCAGTGAGAGTCAGTGTGTGTCTGACCCGTTTCCCAGTGAGAGTCAGTGTGTGTGGAGCCCGTACCCCAGTGAGAGTCAGTGTGTGTGGGACCCGTACTCCAGTGAGAGTCAGTGTGTGTGGGACCCGTACCCCAGTGAGAGTTAGTGTGTGTGGGATCTGTACCATAGTGGGAGTCAGTGTGTGTGGTACCCATACCCCAGTGAGAGTCAGTGTGTGAGGAACCCGTACCCCAGTGAGAGTCAGTGTGTGAGGAACCCGTACCCCAGTGAGAGTTAGTGTGTGTGGGATCCGTACCCCAGTGAGAGTCAGTGTGTGTGAAACCCGTACCCCAGTGAGAGTCAGTGTGTGTGGGACCCGTACCCCAGTGAGAGTCAGTGTGTATGGGACCCGTACCCCAGTGAGAGTCAGTGTGTGTGGAGCAGCTGGGCAATTCGACTGGAAGAAAGGGCTGAGAATGAGAGAGCTGGGCGGCAACCGGACAGGTGAGAGCGAGGGCAGAGGTCAGTCCAGATAGCCAGCAGCATCCAGGCAACCAGTGAGGCAACACAGGCACAGCTACAAGCTTGGGTTGTCGTGGGGAGCAGCTGCAGGGGTGACCCGAACTCCAGGCCAGTGCTGAGGAGATCAAAGAAGCCTGTTCTTTCTTAAAATTCGAATTCGTTGAAATCGAGACAGTGGGCGGGATTCTGCGACCCCCCGCCGGGTCGAACATTCACCGGGGGCTGGCGTGAATCCCGCCGCCGCCATGTCCCGAAGTCTCCGCCAGCAGAGGTTCGGTGGGGGCATTAATCGCACCGCGCCAGTCGGCTGGCCCACCTCCGCCCCACAATGGGCCGAAGTCCCGCTGCTGGAATGCCTGTCCCGCCACCGTGGATTAAACCACCTTTTGAACGGCGGGACAAGGCGGCGCAGGCAGGCTCCGGGGTCCTGGGGGGGGCGATCTGGCCCCGGGGGGTGTCCCCACGGTGGGCTGGCCCACGATCGGGGCCCACCGATCCGCGGGCGGGGCTGTGCCGTGGGGGCACTCTTTTTCTTCCGCCTTCGCCATGGTCTTCACTATGGCGGAGGCGGAAGCGACCCCCCTCCCCTGCGCATGCGCGGGGATGACGCCAGCAGCCGCTGACGCTCCCCCGCATGCGCCGACCCGCGTCACCTGGCGAAGACCTTTTGGCCCCGGCTGGTGCGGTGCCAAAGGCCTTTCCCGCCAGCCAGTGGAGCGTAAACCGCTCCGTCGCGTCAATGTGAGGGCTTGGCCTCCAAAGGTGCAGAGACGTCCGCGCCTTTGGGGCGGCCCGATGCCGGAGTGGTTCCCGCCACTCCATTTTGCCGGAGCCCCCCGCCCCGCCGGGTAGGGGAGAATCCCGCCCAGGGTCTCTTCCTATTTGCTGATCTATGGACCTGGCAGTCAAAAACGCAGAAAGTTGAAGGTGGGGCAAGATGACGAAGCTAGGCAAAAATTGGCACATTACTTTAAAAGGTTTGAGCAGTGCCCAAACTGAACATTCATCCTCAACAACAACATCCGCCCAAAGGATTTGGTGACTTGTCTCAGGACTTTGATTTCAGAGACAATACAATGTCTGAAAAACTTGTACAAGAAGAAGTGGTTCACTCTGAAATGGGAATAGAACCACAGGATAATGCTGAGACCTATCCTGAAACATTGCCTTGTGGTCAAACCTGGGTATGATTGAATATTTTGTAATATTTTGTGGATAGTCAGAGGTTTTTCCCCAGGGTAGAAGGATCAATTACTAGGGGGCATAGGTTTAAGGTGCGAGGGGCAAGGTTTAGAGGAGATGTACGAGGCAAGTTTTTTACACAGAGGGTAGTGGCTGTCTGGAACTCGCTGTCGGAGGAGGTGTGGAAGCAGGGACGATAGAGACATTTAAGGGGCATCTTGACAAATACATGAATAGTATGGGAATAGAGGGATACGGACCCAGGAAATGCAGAAGATTATAGTTTAGTCGGGCAGCATGGTCAGCACGGGCTTGGAGGGCCGAAGGGCCTGTTCCTGTGCTGTACTTTTCTTTATTCTTTGTTCTTTGTAATAAATAGACCAGCGGAACATATGCAGTATGGAAAATTTGAGCAAAGTGTTTGGGGGTGGAGGTCGAAAGCAGGTTAGAAGTCTTCATGAATCCAGGGAAGCACGGTGGCCCAGTGGTTAGCACTGCTGCCTCACGGCACCAAGGACCTGGGTTCGATCCCGGCTCTGGGTCGCTGTCCGTGTGGAGTTTGCACATTCTCCCCGTGTTTGCGTGGGTCTCACCCTCTTAACCCAAAGATGTGCAGGGTAGGTGGATTGGCCACGCTAAATTACCCCTTAATTGGAAAACAAGAATTGGGCACTTTCATTTCATTTTTAAAAATGAAGTATTCATGAATCCTGGTCGGATCCTCTGATCCTGAGGCTAGTTAAGGGAAACAAGCATTAGTCGATGAGCATTGCAACTGGAGAAATGTTGGATAGACATTGCTGATCATGAAACTTCCAAAGCTCACCTTAAAGCTGTGTGTGCATTCATTCAAAGATGTAAATTATCTGGAAGAACCGATTCTAAGTTTTCGACTCAGTTTGAAAAAGAATGATCTTACTGAAGGGAAGTGCTGAGACATATTGTTGCCACAGTCAAACTTCTGTCTTCTTTGCAACTTTCTTTAAGAGGACATGATGAGTCATCATTGTCAGCTCAAAGAGGTAATTATTTAGCCTGACTTGAATATCTCAGTGAATTTGACAAGCTTCTCAAAGAGCGTTTGAAAAGTTACCAATATTGTGGCTCAAGAAGAGCAACTTTTAACACACAGAACCTACTATGACTTCATCACTATAACAGCAGAATGGCTCAGAAACCAATTCACTAATGAGGTAACAGATGCCAAATATTATTCAACAATAGTTGATTCAACAGCAGATGTGAGTCATGTGGACCAATTAACATTAATTTTAAGATATGTGATGAGTGATGGTGAAGTTGTAGGGCGATTTCTCAGTTTTGTCCAGCTACAATCCCACACTTCTGAGTGCCTGGAGACAACTGTTTTGGAAACCATTGCAAGTTTAGGTTTTGACATCAAAAATTGCCGTGTGCAGAGCTTCGATAATGCTGCAAATATTGCAGGAAAGACAAGCAAGACTCAACAATGCAAACCCCTATGCATTATTCATCCCATGTTTCAGTTATTCCTTGAATTTAATCTGTGATGCAGCAGCTGAATCATGTGAGGCAGCCATACATTTTTTGCCTTTGTTCAAAACTTGTGTCTTTTTTTTGGGTTTCCATGCATCGTAGAATATGTTGCAATCACGCTTGGAACGTCATACTTGACGGTCAAAAGAACTTGTGATATCAGGTGGTCCGCTCGTGCAGGGGCTGTTTTGGCTTTGAGATTGAGCTTTGTCGATATAAAGGAATGCTTATGAGACACAACCGCAAAATCAGAGAAACCATGTGTGAAAGCGGAAGCAAAATCCTAAGCAGAGAAGTTTGAAAAGTACAATATTGCAATTTTTATTGTTTTCTAGAATTGTTCACTTCAAAGAATTAATGCAAATCATTGCAAGATGTTCAAACAGCTTTAATGAATGCTCCAAAATTATTTGCCTTAATTAGAAGTTTTATCATGGAAGTTCAAAATTACCATACTTGAGTGAAAGCAGAGACACTAATATTAACAAAGAATACAGATCCCTCTGATGATGATGATGCACAAGACACAGTAAGTTATTTTTTGATGAAACTACAGACAATTAAATCATTTTAAAAGGGGAAGAGAAGACCATCATTGAGATTGTCAGTGTTATTTGTGACACAATGATGGTGCAATGGCAGAGTAGAAGTGAATCTCTGGAGAAAACTGTTAAATTATTTTGCATGTTTTTTGACAAAGGTTTGGATGAAAATACTCAGAACCACTGCAGTAAGAGATTAATTGAATTCTACCAGGAGGACATAGACCCAAATATTTTTGGAGATGAAGTGAAACAATTAATTAATTTCATCAATAATGATGAGATCTGTGCTTTGAGATCACCAGCTAATTTGTAAAGACTTGTACGTAATGATTTGCCAGCAACCTTTCCAAATGTGGAAACCATTCTGAAAATATCTTTAACAATACTTGTCACAAATGCTTCCGGCAAATATTCATAAGACACAGGAGTAGAATTAGGCCATTCAGCCCATCGGGTCTGCTCCGAAGTTCTTTCACTGTATTGCAAAGAATGAAAAATTATCAACGAAATAGAACGAGTCAACAACATTTCACTTCAGCAATATTGATGATTGTAAATGCAACCCTACAAGGTTTTACCTACTATGATGTTATTGATGATTTGGTGAAGAAAAGGTTCTGAAGGAAAGCTATCTAATTTGCCATGTATTGTACACAACTGATGAAGCAAGAAAATCTTAAAAATCTGTCCCTCGACCATGTTCTCCAGTCTCAATTCTGTTCTTCAAAAGAGAACATATGCTGGTCTGATATAATGGCTGGTGGTCACATGGAGACAGTTATAACTGGCGAGTAACTGCCAACGCTGGTCACTCTCAATATTGGCCTTCAGAAATTCTCCTCTCTTCTGGAGAAAGAACGGAATCCTGCCAGACAGTTGCCAGCAAAGCCACTGATATTAGACTTAGACTGAAAACTCCACTTCACTTGAGTATTTGCTCTTGAACTGGACGTTTCCTGGCTTATTCTGTCCTGCACTGGCCTATGCTATGCTTCAGTCATATCATCAGATGATTTCCCCGTCCCATTCCTCATCAGCCAGTTCATGCTTTCTCGCCTCAAGACACATAGGTCACAATGTTGACCATCTCTACCTTCATACTGGCAACAGGTAGACTTGGATTTCAATGAATCAATTACAGGATTGTTTCATAAGTTAAAAAGCACTAAAGCAGTTAAGCAGTGATTTTGGTTTTTTTTGGTATTGCATTGTGAATTTCAATGTATCAATTACAGGCGTGTTCCCATAAGTTTAAAGAGCAGTTAAATTGCGATTTTAGAGGGTTTTTGTGGCTTGCATTGTGTGATCTGAGGGTAGGCGTGGTCATGAAGGAATTGATGTAATTGGGGGCATGGCTTGATGTCAGTGGGGCAGTGCTTTACAACTTGAGGCAGAGCTTGGTGTAATTTGGGGTGGTCCACCACGTCACCAGAGGGCAGGGCATGATGTGGAGGCCTCACAAAGTGGGAGAGTGCAAAGCCCACAAAAGTGTATGTCCACTTCTGATAGAACCCATACCCCAGTGAGAATCAGTGTGTGTGGAACCCATACCATAGTGAGAGTCAGTGTGTGTGGGAACCCTTGCCCTAGTGAGATTCAGTGTGTGTGGAACCCATACCCTAGTGAGAGTCAGTGTGCCTGGGACCCTTGTCCTAGTGAGATTCAGTGTGTGTGGAACGTTACTTAGTGAGAATTAATGTGTGTGGGACCCAGATCCAAGTGAGAGTCAGTGTGTGTGGGACCCGTACCTCAGTGAGAGATATTATGTGTGGAATCCATACCCCAGTGAGAGTCAGCGTGTGTGTGGGATCTGTACCCCAGTGAGAGTTATTGTATGTGGAACCTGTACTCCAATAGGAGTCAATGTGTGTGGGACCCATAGTCGAATGAGGGTCAGTGTGTGTGGGACCCGTACCCTAGTGAGAGTCAGTATGTGTGGATCCTGTGACAATTGGAGGATTTTAGGAATATTGACTTCTAAATGTTGGGGCAAGTTAAGAGTTAAATGCCTGGGGATATTGTGTGCTTTGAAAAAGTATTTTGTTTTGCTTCTGGTAAATAGAGCATGAAATTGACAAGGATGTGTTTTTCAGTCTAGGTTACTAGGCTCTGGTTTGTCTGGGGAGGTCCCTGGGAATTAATGTGCTTTTGCAGCTCGACCGGTAATTGCTGAGTGGAGCTCAGAAAGGCAGAGAGGCAGTGAGTTGGGAGAAGCTTTGAGAGAGAGAGGAGCTGAGTTCTGATCTGCCTGACTCGAGCTCACCATTCTTTCCAAGTGGGATAGTTAATAAAAACAGTAATAATATTTTAAAGCAGAGCAGTCTTGCCTGAAGACAAGGAAGAGGCTGAAACCAAGTTGAAGCAATTCTTTGAAGATATTCAGCCAGAGTCTGAAGGGGTTCTAACAAGAGCCAGAATCTGTTCTGTACCACAAGTATTACACTATGCCCTGTTAATTCTAAGCTGGATTAAGAGCTATATGTTTCTTTTCTTGTTATTTAGTGTGAAATTGCATGGTTGTGTTAAGGGGTAATTGTCAGCTGTTCTTTTTGGGTGTGAAGTTCAAAGTTTAATATTGTATTCATAATAAAGTTTTGTTTTAGAAATCCCTATTTTTTTAATGCAATTACTCCTGAAGCAAATCATTCTTTCCCAAAGACCTACAAATAATCTAAAATGCTGAGGTTTTGGTGCAGTATCCCAGCAACTGTTGGGGCCTGGCCTGGGTTCGTAATAGACCCGTACCCCAGGAAGAGTCAGTGTATAGTCTGGCAATTTTCTTCCATTGAGGTAGTTATCTCGTTCCCTTTTAAAAGCTACTCCTGAATCTGCTTAGCGCCATTTCATTTTAGAACACAGCATCTCTCTGTGTGAAAAAAATGTGTTCTCATTTCAGCAAACCTTTTGTCAATTATGTTAAACTCGTGTCCCCTGCTGCTCCCTCTGTCGCTGGAAACATTTTCAATTCATTCAATTTCATTTTATTTTTCATTTGGAAATTTATTTCGGGTACTATTCTCATTCAAGAAAAGAAATATACATAAATGAACAAACTCAGATATTTAACTTTAATTAAAATATGTGTCAATAACTATTCCAATGCATTAAAATAATTAATCAAGAGTCGCATCCCAGAGTGCACATCCTCATCCATACATCAATCTCCTGTTAGATATTCTTATAAAGAGGGGCACAAACATGTTCAGGAACTGATTTTGTCCTGAATCTGACGAATTGTAGTCTATTCCCTGAATGCAGCCAGCAGTAATACCGAGACAAGGGGTGATTCTCACGCTCCATAACACTCTTTATTTTTATCAAAATTCTTCGAGAGCAGATTTTTGTCAAGAAAGGTCTTTTCATCAAATACCCTTCCCACCTGCTTCAATAGTCTCTGTCCCCTTATCTTCCTAAGATAACATTTCCTAAGATAACAGAGACACCCAACAACAATTGCACTCTCAGCTACACATGTTTAGAAGAGCTCCATGATTGTTGAATTTACTCATAATGATTTAATTTTATATTCTACGGTAATATAATCATTTATGGCCCTTGGCCACCACATCTGTACACTGTTCCTTCCGATTCAACTTGTCATCTATTGTGTCACGTGAGTGTCCCTTTAAGAAAGGTTTTGTTTGACCACATGACTTGTAGCACGGCTTCAGTGATGCCATTTGTGGGTGGAGCTGGGCTGTGGCTGTCAGGTGAGAGGGGGTTTAGTGTTTGGATTTCAGTTTCGGTTTGTTGTTTTGGACTGCAGGAGAAAAAAAACAGTGTTTCCCTGTTTTCATTTTAAAGCTGTTCCAGGGAACTGAAAGCACATTGGGTGTGGCAAACTGCCTTGGTCACTTTAAAGGTAGAGTTGCTGTCTGGAAGGAGTTTTGAATCTGCTGGTTGGAGTCTGGATCTCAGGGAAAGGACCAGTCTCATTCAAGTGACATTACATTGTGCTGGGCCACTCCCTTGAAAGGGGTTTTGGTTTATTGGACTTTGTATTGAATTGGAACAGTTATTAAGGGGGATTCATTAAGAATTATATACATAGATTACTGTAGCTGTTGTGTTTTCTTTATGTTTGTAATTGATAACAAATTCTTGCTGTGTTTTATATGTGGGCAGCACGGTAGCATTGTGGATAGCACAATTGCTTCACAGCTCCAGGGTCCCAGGTTCGATTCCGGCTTGGGTCACTGTCTGTGCGGAGTCTGCACAGCCTCCCCGTGTGTGCGTGGGTTTCCTCCGGGTGCTCCGGTTTCCTTGCACAGTCCAAAGATGTGCAGGTTAGGTGGATTGGCCATGATAAATTGCCCTTAGTGTCCAAAATTGGCCTTAGTGTTGGGTTTGGTTACTGGGTTCTGGGGATAGGGTGGAGGTGTGGACCTTGGGTAGGGTGCTCTTTCCAAGAGCCGGTGCAGACTCGATGGACCGAATGTCCTCCTTCTGCACTGTAAATTCTATGATTCTATATATGTTAACTACATTCTTATAATAAATTTTGTTTTGATAAAAGCACCTAGGAAGTCTGATAAATCTCACCTGAAGTGAAGATTCTTGTGCTCATCCTAGCTAAATTCACCATAAAGATTATAGGTCAGGTGAACTTCATAATACATTTTGGAGTTTCTAAGCCCTGGCCCATAACAATTGTGATACTTATAGATAGTAACTATTTTTTTAAAAAAAATACATTTAGAGTACCCAATTCATTTTTTTCCAATTAAGGGGCAATTTAGTGTGGCCAATCCACCTACCCTGCACATCTTTGGGTTGTGGGGGTGAGACCCATGCAGACATGGGGAGAATGTGCAAGCTCCACACAGACAGTGACCCAGAGCCGGGATCGAACCCAGGTCCTTGGTGCCGTGAGGCAGCAGTGCTAACCACTGGGCCACCGTGCTTCCCTGGATTCATGAAGACTTCTAACCTGCTTTCGACCTCCACCCCCAAACACTTTGCTCAAATTTTCCATACTGCATATGTTCCGCTGATCTATTTATTACAAAGAACAAAGAACAAAGAAAAGTACAGCACAGGAACAGGCCCTTCGGCCGTCCAAGCCCGTGCCGACCATGCTGCCCGACTAAACTACAATCTTCTGCATTTCCTGGGTCCGTATCCCTCTATTCCCATCCTATTCATGTATTTGTCAAGATGCCCCTTAAATGTCACTAGCGTCCCTGCTTCCACCACCTCCAGTGACCCGGAGCCGGGATCGAACCTGGGACCTCGGCACCGTGAGGCAGCAGGGCTAACCACTGCGCCACTGCGCAGCCCCAGATAGTAACTATTTCAACATCCACATCATGAATCTTCACAGGAACAATGGCTTGAGGTTTATGTGCCCCCCCCCCCCCACCCCTAGTGGGCATGTTTCCCGTGGGGGGGCATGTCACATAGGGTGAGGGCCCACCCCACCATCTTCCCACCCCGAGATCATGCCCATAATACTGGAAGAGTGGGGGGGGGGGGGGGGGGAGGTGGTGGACAGATGCTGAAATCAGCAGCCTACCCGCCATATTGAAATGGATAATCAAGGGTCAGTTAGGCTTGTTATCCAGCCTGTTGGGCGTGATAATACGCTGCCCATGGCATAAAACATTTGGCGTGGGCAGCCGGGCGCCACTGGGAAACTAAATCATTTCCATTAAAATGCTTAAAGTGTGGGAAGGAACGAAAGGTGGCAGGGCGGGGGGGATTTTGAGGGGGAGGGGTTGCTCTTCGGGTGCTGCCCTTTATTGATTATGGGGTGACCCCCTTACGTCAAACATCCCCTTCCTTCCTATACACTTTCTCCCTTAAAACAACCCTCACCCCCCTGCCCCTCGCCCTAAGTTACCCTAACCCTCCCAGCCTAGCAATCTGGACTTATCTATTCCATGTACCCATGAGCCTTGGTCTTCTCCTGCAGTCCCAGCCGCGGCCACTGACATCCTCCTGGCGCTGCCGGGACTGATGAGGGATGGGGGAGGGCTTTCTCCCCAACGAGGAGCGGATGTCCCACTCGGCCCTTGTCGATCTGCCTTTACCGCAGTTTCCAGGAGGAAATGCCATCCACACCTCCCCATATTATTTAGCCCAATATCATTAACTGGCTTTTTACTAAAGTCTATGATTCCCTGGTCTTGTTTTCATTAAGTTTAAGTGAAATGTTGACACATCATTCTATGAACCTATCTACTGAGTTTTGATAGTTTCCTTCCTTGTTGATGATGAGACCAACAATTACCATATCATCAACATACTTCAGGATTATTATTTCATCCATACTCTGATTGACAATTCTCCTTGTACCTCTATTCAATCTCCCCTAACCTTCTCTGCTCTAAACAGAATGAGTCATTGGTCTCTCATTAGAATGGAAACATTTTTAAATAAAATTAAAATCAGATGCTTTCAAATATGCTTTGAAACAAGTGTGCAAGTAGGACCTGGAATAGCAGGAATGTTTAACTAACATAACATATTTCAAAACAAAATCTATTAGATAAAAGCACAACATTCAAAACAACAGGGATGACAATAGAGCACAAGTACAGTTCTCAATAACAGCTGCAGAATCACAGTCAACACAATCCTAAGGGTGTTTTTACTCAACAAGTTCAGTCAGCCAAGTTAAGATGTTCTTCTCTCATGAATTTTTGACTCATCGGTGTAAAGGATGTTAGGGATGGCAATTGCTGCACTTTTCTCTTTCAAACACTCAACCTCAAACACTCCCAGGACAGCGACAGCACAGGGTTACATTCAGAGTAAAGCTCCCTCTACACTGTCCCCAACAAACACTCCCAGGACAGGTACAGCACGGAGTTACATACAGAGTAAAGCTCTCTCTACACTGTCCCCATCAAACACTCCCAGGACAGGTACAGCACGGGGTTAGACACAGAGTAAAGCTCCCTCTACACTGTCCCCATCAAACACTCCCAGGACAGGTAAAGCACGGAGTTAGATACAGAGTAAAGCTCCCTCTACACTGTCCCCATCAAACACTCCCAGGACAGGTAAAGCACGGAATTACATACAGAGTAAAGCTCCCTCTACACTGTCCCCATCAAACACTCCCAGGACAGGTACAGCATGGGGTTAGATACAGAGTAAAGCTCCCTCTACACTGTCCCCATCAAACACTCCCAGGACAGGTAAAGAACGGAGTTACATACAGAGTAAAGCTCCCTCTACACTGTCCCCATCAAACACTCCCAGGACAGGGTCAGCATGGGGTTAGATACAGAGTAAAGCTCCCTCTACACTGTCCCCATCAAACACTCCCAGGACTGGTACAGCATGGGGTTACATACAGAGTAAAGCTCCCTCTACACTGTCCCCATCAAACACTCCCAGGCCAAGTACAGCACGGGGTTAGATACAGAGTAAAGCTCCCTCTATACTGTCCCTATCAAACAGTCCCAGAACAGGTCCAGCACGGGTTTAGATACAGAGTAAAGCTCCCTCTACACTGTCCCCATCAAACAATCCCAGGACAGGTACAGCATGGGTTTCGATACAGAGTAAAGCTCCCTCTACACTGTTCCCATCAAACATTCCCAGGACAGGTACAGCACGTGGTTAGATACAGAGTAAAGCTCCCTCTACACTGTCCCCATCAAACACTCCCAGGACAGGTACAGCACAGGGTTAGATACAGAGTAAAGCTCCCTCTACACTGTCCCCATCAAACACTCCCAGGACAGGTACAGCACAATAATAATAATAATAATATAATAATCTTTATTGTCACAAGTAGGCTTACATTAACTCTGCAATGAAGTTACTGTGAAAAGCCCCTAGTCGCCACATTCCGGCGCCTGTTTGGGTCCACGGAGGGAGAATTCAGAATTCTCAGCTGGAGAGTAAAGCTCACTCTACACTGTCCCCATCAAACACTCCCAGGACAGGTACAGCACGGGGTTAGATACAGAGTAAAGCTCCCTCTACACTGTCCCCATCAAACACTCCCAGGACAGGCAGAGCACAGGATTATGTTGATTGAAAAATAAACATAGGCCAGGGCACCAGGCATAAACTCCCCGTCCATCTTCAAATCGTGGTTGTGGGATCTTATTTACATCTATCTGACAGGACCAATAGAAGCTCAATTTAAAAATTCAGCTAGGAGCTGGCACTTCCACCAGCTGCTGCTTTTAGTGCAGAACTCCCTTAATACCGCACCGGGAGTGTCAGCCTGGATTATAGATTCATGTGAGTTTATGATGATATGAAATGGGAGCATGAGCAGGCCATTCAACCCATCAAGTCTGCTTCCCCGTCCAATAAGGTCAGGGCTGATCGGATTGTAGCCTTACCCCTACATTCCTGCCTATACCGTTTGACTCCCTTGTCACTCAAAAATCTGTCTAACTCTGCCTTAAATATATTCAATGGCACAACTTCCGCTTCTCTATCGGGAAGTGAATTCCAAAGACTAATACTACGATACCACACCGGACCCCACCAGTGGCGAGGATACTGGACAGAAACCCAATTATATAGACACACAGATTCAAGAAAAGTGTAGAGGGGGCATGGGGAGGAATATTTTTACACAGAGGGTAGCGGGAGTCTGGAATTCGCTGCCCGAGTTGGTGGTGGAGGCAGAGACCCTAAACCTTTCTAAAAAGTACCTGGATCTGCACCTGGCTATAGGGCTATGGATCGGGTGCTTTTGGAGCGTAGCCCCTCCAGCCTTCCGAAAGCTCGTGATTCCAAATAAACCTGTTAGACTTTAACCTGGTGTTGTAAGACTTCTTACTGTGCCCACCCCAGTCCAACGCCGGCATCTCCACATCACGTGTGGAGTTTTCACTTTCTTCCCATGTCTTTCATGGGTTTCCTCCGGATGCTCCGGTTTCCTCCCACAGTCCAAAGATGGGCAGGTTAGATGGATTGGCCATGGTAAATTGTCTTTTAGTATCCAAAAGGTTAGGTGGGGTTACTGGGATAGGGAGGAGGCGTGGGCTTAAGTAGGACGCTCTTTCCAATGGCCGGTGCAGACTCAATGGGCTGAATGGCCTCCTTCTGCACTGTAAATTCTATGATTCTGTGAACACAGTATTAAAATATCTTTAACATCACACCAGAAAATAGTTTACAATTTTCCCTTTAATCACTGCTACTCAATACAATGAATACACTACCCTCAACCGCTATATTTAATCCCCCTCAATCAACAAGATAAAACATCTCAGCTCTCAATCCACTTTAAGTACCATTATCACAGAGCTGCTTTTTGAACATCTGACTGAACAAATTCCTCCTCATCGCTGTCTTAAACGGTAGAACTCTTATTTTTATTGTATAAATGTTTAGAGTGCCCAACACAGTTTTCCCAATTGAGGGGCAATGTAGCAGACCAATCCACCTACCCTGCACATCTTTGGGTTGTGGGGGCGAAACCCACGCAAACACAGGGAGAATGCGCGAACTCCACATGGACAGTGACCCAGAGACGGGATCGAACCTGGGACCTCGGCGCCGTGAGGCAGCAGTGCTAACCACTCCACCACCGTGCTGCCCCAGAATCCTTATTATTAAATGCCCCCCAGTTCTAGATTCCTTCAACACTTACTGTGCTATGCCTCTTCAGAAGCTTGAGTCTCTGTAGTGGAGACTAGAACCATCAGACCCCAGACCCAGAGACAGGAGTGCTACCTACTGAGCTAAATCAGGAGAGCTGTTTAGCCAAGAAGTGTTTGATTTGGTCCCATTCTGTGCGTGACGTGTTTCAGACTGCATGTTATTCTGTCTGCAACAGACTGCAGCTTTAAACTTTAAACTTTGTGGGGAAAACAGCAGCTAAAACGCAAAGCAGCATGTCTCTGTGCAACATTGACGCGAGCCCACGAGGTGTGTAGCCAGTGCAGCAGAAGTAAGAGGTGTTTGTGGAAATGCACGAGCAGGTGATGGATCAACACATCCGCTGTGTAAACAGGAGCAGGCAGCTGAGCACGAAAAGCAGTCGGAATCCACACAGCTCCTCTTCGTGACTTTCCTGCGATCTTCCCGTGCTGGGTCTTAAGTCAGTTTGCACAGCAGCCCAGCCCCCCCCCCCCCCCCCCCCCCCCCCCCCTGTAGTTTCTCTGATCCCCTGGTGCTTTCAAACAAAGGCCAAGTTCAAATTTAGACCAGCGGGAGAAGGCAGCATGATCTGTAACTCTGCACACCATTGCCTAATCTCTCATTTGAATAAATTTGCAGGTGGGATACTTTTTGACAGTTGTAAATAAAGGAAAGAGAAAGCTTTGTGTATTGCTGAGAAAAGACGTTTTGTCGAAGCTTTTCATCTTGTACGCATCAGGGCAGTCACAATAATAACAATGTCAGGGGAAACAACAACTTTATACTGCATGGGAAGAGAGTGCTGAAAGGTTGGCAAGTGGACTGATTGGTTCTTCTCAGCACTCTCTTTTCATACAGTACAAAGCTGTTGTTTCCCCAGACAATTTTGTGATTGCCCTGATGAGTACAAGCCAAAAACCTTCGACAATACGTCTTTTTTCAGCAATACTCAAATTCTGCACTTCCAAACAACTGAAAAGTTTTGCATTTATATAGCACCTTCCACAACCTTGTTAGGTGAATTGACATTCTGAATTCTCCCCCTATGTACCCCAACAGGCGCCTGAGTGTGGAGACTAGGTGATTTTCACAGTAACTTCATTGCAGTGTTAATGTAAGCCTCCTTGTGACACCAAGAAAGATTATATTATTATTAATATGATGTTGGTTCAAGGATAAATATTGGGCAGGACACTGGGGAGAATTGCACTATTCTCTGAAATAGGGCAATGCGATCGCTTCGCCCTATCTGAGACGGCAGACCGTGGCCGAGATTCTCTGCTCCGAGTTCGTCCCGCCATCACTACCAGCTAGAGCAGAGAATTTGGCACACCAAATTACTGGTTGTCGCCAATTCTGAGCACCATGCATTCGTAAGGATGTCAAGTCCTTGGAGAAAATGCAGGAGTAGGTTTACGAGAAATATTCCAGGGATGCGGGATATTAGTTACATGATGAAACTGGAGGGGTTGAGGTTGTTCTTCTCAAACAAGAGAAGGTCAAGAGGAGTTATTTTTCTTTTTTTAAAATAAATTTAGTGTGCCCAATTCATTTTTTCCAATTAAGGGCCAATTTAGCGTAGCCGATCCACCTACCCTGCACATCTCTGGGTTGTGGGGGCGAAACCCACGCAAACACAGGGAGAGTGTGCAAACTCCACACAGACAGTGACCCACAGCCGGGATTGAAGCTGGGACCTCGGCTCCGTGAGACTGCAGTGCTACCACTGTGCCACCGTGCTGCCGTGGGGGGGGGGGGGGGGGGGGGGGGGGGAGTTAATACGTCTGTTCAGAATTGCTGTAGAATGCGGTTTTGATAGAGTCAATGAGGAGAAGCTATTTCCAGTTGGTTCAGACACAGATTTAAGATAATTAAAACAAATTATCTGATCATTATCACACTGCTGTTTGCAAGAGTTTGCTCGGTGCAAATTGGCTGCGATGTTTCCTACATTGCAACAATTGCAAATCCAAAACATTAGACCTTTGAAAGTACTTAATTGGCTGTAAAGAGCTTTGGGATGTCTTTGGTCGCAAAGGACTGAGTTTACAATCCACCGATCTGCATGCCCCATTTTATTCAAGACATGTGTCTTGGGCAGCACGGTAGCATAGTGGTTAGCTCAGTTGCTTCACAGCTCCAGGGTCCCAGGTTCCATTCCCGGCTGGGTCACTGTCTGTGCGGAGTCTGCACATTCTCCCCGTGTCGGCGTGGGTTCCCTCCGGATGCTCCGGTTTCCTCCCACAGTTCAAAGATGTGCGGGTTAGGTGGATTGGCCATGCTAAATTGCCCTGAGTGTCCAAAAAATGTTAAGTGGGGGTTACTGGGTTACGGGGATAGGGTAGATACGTGGGCTTCAGTAGCGTGCTCTTTGTAAGGGCCAGTGCAGACTCAATGGGCCGAATGGCCTCCTTTTGCACTGTAAATTCTATGATTCTATGTGTCCTACCTTGCACCCTCTGTACAGAGGGGAAGATGAGGAGAATATATTTTTGCACAGTGATGAGTTCTGATCTGGAATGTGGTGCTGGTGCAAGCAGTACCTTTCGAAAGGGAACTGGATAAATTTTGAATGGAAAAGGTTGCTGGGCAGTGGGGAACAGGCAGGAGGGGGAGGATCAGCAGCCTCTCCAAGACCACAGCATCTTTCCTTAATTTAGCAACACTGTGTGAGATCTGATCCATTCCAGGTTTAGCATAATCTCTTGTGGAACCATAGTGAGAGGAACAGCAGCTCCAGTAGGGTGCTCTTTCAGAGGGTCGGTGCAGACACGATGGGCCGAGTGGCCTCCTTCTGCACTGTAGGGATTCTATGGGAAGTTGTTGTTGTTCTATGAAGCAAACACATCAGTCAGAATTTTACGCTCCCTCCTTCTGGCGGGTTCTAAAGCGGGGAGTAGGGTGGGGGCGAGCATAAAATTGCATGGATAGGATTCCTTCTGGGATCCCACCCGCCATGATCCAGTGCAATTTCACAGTGGGGCAGACAGGAAGCCCGCCCAGGTCCCTATTAAGGCCAGTTAATGGCCTCTTGAGGGCCTTTCTCACCCAGCCTCAACTTTTAAGCTGGCAGGCGTCCGTTGAAGCAGGATGCCAAGTAGAAAAGGTTTACAATCTCAGTCTTGGGGCATCCTCCCCTCTGGGACCTGGGAGCTCCAGCTCCTGCCCTATCCCCCCGACACCGAGATCACCTCCCTCCTCACGCCCAAGGGTATTCTCTATCCACCCACCCTCGGGTGCTTAACTGAAGTGTGGTACCGGAACTTAGGCTCAGACATGGCACTTCAGTACCTCTTCTGATCGACCGATCTGATTGGCTGTCATCTCGCCAAGGCGAGGCTTCTGTCTGAGGGCGGTCAGAAGTCCCGTTTGCTGCCAACCAGCATCAATGGAGCGTAAAGTGGCGGCGGGCCTGTCAGAGTCGGAAGGGATGGGTGCCACACCAACTCTCAGGGTGGCAGGTGCCAAGCCCTCGCCATCCTGAAATTCAGGCCATCCACCCGACGACCCTTGCTTCCCTTTCTGGGCAGTTATCAATTTTAACAGCATGCAAAGTTAGTTACATTTTCTGAGATTTATTACCACATGGCCGTGGTAACAACAAGACAACAAACAGCGCACACCACTTGTATTGCACAGAGGTATTGTTTATTTTCCCTCAGTGTGACACTGATGTCAATCTCATGGTCACAGGTGCTGGATCATTAACAAAACTCAAACCTTGTTATTGTCAGCCTTACCTCAGGGACCCAGTTTTATATCCGCCTTGGTTCAAAGGGCTGAAATCCCCCACGGTCTGTAATGCTGGTACGCGAACTGAGTTTGGAACAGCAATATATTTTTGCACAGTGATGAGATGTGATCTGGAATGTGGTGAAGGTAGGGAATATTTTCACCGTAGTCTAGTTTTTTAATGGGTCCGCAGCCCAAAAGTGCTGGGCACATAATGGGTGACCTTAAGGGCAGAGTTCAGGGATGATCTGATCCTCCCACCCTGAGCCCTTCTCTTATGGGCAGCACGGTAGCACAGTGGTTAGCACTTGTTGCTTCACAGCGCCAGGGTCCCAGGTTCGATTCCCGGCTTGGGTCACTGTCTGTGCGGAGTCTGCACGTTCTCCCTGTGTCTGCGTGGGTTTCCTCCGGGTGCTCCGGTTTCCTCCCACAAGTCCCGAAAGACGTACTGTTATGTAATTTGGACATTCAGAATTCTCCTTCTGTGTACCCGAATGTGGTAGAGGTGCCGGAGTGAGGCGTCTAGGGGCTTTTCACAATAACTTCATTGCAGTGTTAATGTAATTCTACTTGTGACAATAAAGATTTTTATTATTATAGATTGCGAATATACTCATTGACTGAGCATTCACAACTCCCTCCAAGTTAGAGAACTCCAAACAACAACAACCTGCATTTATATAGTGACTTTAACATAGTGAAACACCCCAAGGCGCTTCACAAGAACATACAGCACAGCGTCACATAAGGGAGATATTGATCAAAATCTTGGTCAAAGAGCCATGTTTTAAAAAGTGTCTTAAAGGAGGAAATAGAGAGATGTAACAGTTTAGGGAGGGAATTCCAGAACTTAGGGCCCAAACAATGAAGGCACGGCTGCCAATGATGGAGCAATTAAAATCAGAAATAGTCGAGGTCAAACTGTCTGAGTGAAGACATTTCTCCTCATCTCAGTCCTTTTTTTTAAATTAAGGGGAAATTTAGCGTGGCCAATCCACCTACCCTACACATCTTTGGGTTGTGGGGGCGAAACCCACGCAAACACGGGGAGAATGTGCAAACTCCACACAGACAGTGACCCAAAGCCGGGATTGAACCTGGGACCTCGGCGCCGTGAGGCAGCAATGCTAACCACTGCGCCACCGTGCTGCCCCTTCATCGCAGTCCTAAATGGTGGATTCTTTATCCTGAGTCTATGAATCCCAATTCTTGATTTCCCAGCCAGGGGGTAATAGCCTTTCAGCAGTCTATACTGCCAAGGTATCTATGAATTTTATACATTTCAATGAAATCACTTCTCATTCTTCATAGGCTCTTTGTATAGAATCTGTCCTCATAGAAAATACCCTCATACATCCTTTAGGCAGTCTTTCAGCTATAAGGTCTGCACTCCAGAGATAGGAAGAGGAGGAATCTGAAAACATTGGGACCATCACAATTCAATCCTATCCTGATATCAAGCACAGTGGGTGTGTGGGTTATTGGATGGTAGTTCACTGACCCAGTCTGGCGTCCCCTCATTGTCTAGATGGGAATTTTCACAGTAACTTCATTGCAGCGTTAATGTAAGCCTACCTGTGACAATAAACATTAGGAAAAAAAAGATGCATGCAGAAGTGTTGCCAACTTCAGTTGGAGGTATTCCTGGAGATTCCATCACGTGATCCCCTGCTAGCACCTGCCCAGGTTCATCAAACATCCCTTTTTCCCCATTTCCAAAATTTCAACAACTGATAATTAATGCCCCTATGATCTTTCTCGTTCGTTTGCTTGCAGCTGATGTCCTGGGGTTAAATTTTAATTCCTGGAGATTCCAAGGTAATCCTGGAGGATTGGCAACCCAATGTGTAAAGTGCTAATTTAGATATTAGATTAAACTGGTCTCCATGCACGATCTGCAAGAGCCAGACTTAGCACCTTGCAAGAAACGGGAGAGAAAAGAATAAAGGATTAAAGAGCTAAGAAACACCAGAAATGCATTTTTCACTTCCTCTCAGTTGAAGGATTTTCCTCCTTAATCCACTGCTACAAATGGTAGCTGCAGTTTGTCTCTTCATTTCCATATTCCAGTGGGTATGATTGATGGATATTTTTAGACTTTTCCTGAAACTGTTCACAACCTGAGGTCAGTCAAGGCCTAACACATTGTGCGGAACATTGTCTCACAGTCATTCAGGGACGTGTGCTGTCCCTTACTGCTAAATCACAAAAAGGAACCCCAATGCAAATAGTCCCTTAAATATCCTGAGGGAATTGTCTGCTACATTCTTCCCTGTTAATCAAACGCAAATTAAGTCGGATTACTGCTTGCGTTAAGAGGCTGGACAACTCAGTTGTCTGGATGGCCAGCACGCAGGTCAGAATGGTACCAACAGCATGGGTCAAATCCTATTCCGGCTGTGGTAGATCTGGGACCTGCCCCTGTGGGTAGATGCAGGGAAGATGTTCCCAATGGTGGGTGTGTCCAGAACCAGGGGTCACAGTCTGAGGATTCAGGGTAAACCATTTCGGACAGAGATGAGGAGACATTTCTTCACCCAAAGAGTGGTGAGCCTGTGGAATTCATTACCACAGGAAGTAGTTGATATTAAAACATTGAATATATGGGCAGCATGGTGGCGCAGTGGGTTAGCACTGTGGCCTCACGGCGCCGAGGTCCCAGGTTCGATCCCGGCCCCGGGTCACTGTCCATGTGGAGTTTGCACATTCTCCCCGTGTTTGCATGGGTTTTGGCATTTGATTTGAAGAAAGGAAATATTTTCATTGGAAGCAGGATTCACCAGACTGAACCATCGGATGTGGGTTTTTTTCCTATGTAGAGAGGCTGAGTAAATTGGCTAAATATTCACTGGAGTTTAGAAGAATGAGAGGTGATCTCAATGAATGATACAAGATTCTGAAGGGGCTGGACAGGGTAGGCACAGGGAGTTTTTTTTACCCCTAGCTGGGGAATCTAGAACAAGGGGAAAGCAATCTCAAACTGCGAGGCCAATCATTTAGGACTGAGATCAGGAAAGATTTCTTCACTCACAAGGTTGTGAACTTTGGAATACTCAAACCCAGAGGGCTATGGATGCTCCTCACTGAATATATTCAAAGCTGAGATCAACAAATTTTTGGTCTTTTAAGGAATTAAGGGACACGGGGACCAGACAGGAAGGTGAAGTTGAAGCCACAAAGATCAACTATGATTATATTGAATGGAGCATCAAGCTCGATGGCCCATGTGGTTTATTCCTGCTCAATTCTTTTGCCATTATGGTCTTGCTTAAAGTTTGTGATATTCCCGTCCTTGTCCTTGACAGGTTATGGTTTTGGGAGGAGTCTTGGAAAGTTGAGACTGTGCAGCTTACATATGGTGCACACTGCTGCCGCTGTGTGTGCTGTTGGAGGAAGTGAATGTTCAAGGTGGGTGAGACAGTGGGCTGTTTTGTTCTGGATGAAGTTGAACTTCCTGAGCGCACCCATCCAGGCAAGTGGAATATACTCCATCACAAATCCAGTCCTTCTTGAGAGAGTGAGAGAGAAGGAGACAGAGGGGAAAACAACTTTGGAATTTAGGACTTTTTCTCTTCACTCATGGAGTGTGGGTGTTGCTGATAAGGCCAGCATGTATTCCCTACGCCCATACTGATATGAAATATGGGCATGAACATTGTGTGTAAAATCAGATGACAATTTGAAATATTTCACAAAAGGTCCCAAGCAGCAGGGGTTGTTTTTAGCACTGAAATGATATTAATAAAAAGCTAATAGGATTCAATCACCTAGCATTGCACTTTCGTAAGAGCAAAAATAGATCATAATTAGACCTTACCCGTCAAACATTATCATGGTAGTAATTAAATAGATCTGATATACTGACCCACAGTAATGCAGGATCAGGGGCAGATTTCTAGCAGTGTGATCGATGAATACTGTTAAAAATAGACCCTTTCCCTCACATGGTCGATGTTGCAATGCCCGCATCGCCCCTCCCACCCCCATTGCTGAGGCGGAGCAATGATTTCCTGGCTCCTCTTTTACCTGTCAGGCTGGAGACTGCTTTCCATTTCTACAGCAAAAAGTGAATTAAAGCTGACAAGGCTTCATAATAATTCCGATGTCTCCATGTGAAGAGGAGTAAAAGGAGCTGAGGCCTGACAATAATAATAATCGCTTATTGTCACAAGTAGGCTTCAGTGAGGTTACTGTGAAAAGCCCCTGGTCGCCACATTCCGGCGCCTGTTCGGGGAGGCCAGTGCGGGAATTGAACCCACGCTGCTGGCCTTGTTCTGCATTACACGCCAGCTGTTTAGCCCACTGTGCTAAACCAGCCCCTTGATGGGAGGTCACTGACCTGTTCACTCTGTTTCTCTCTCTCCCCAGACCCTGCCAGGCCGGCTAAGCATTTCCTGGTGTTTTCTGGTAGTTTTTCAAAAAACCTTTTTATGTGCCGTGTATTCTTGTCTATTGTCACAATATGATTGCTCACATAGAGGATGAGATCGGGGAGTTGGGAAACAAGAAAATGGCAGAACATGAACAATTATTTTGTACCTGTCGTTAAAGTAGAAGACACTAAAAAGCTCTCAATAATAGTAGAAGAGGGTCCCTGACACTGTGCCACTGTGCTGCCCATGTTCTGGTAATGGTTTCTGGTGATGGTTCTACCGAACCATTGATATGTTCTCCAGACTCATCTATTGTCTCTTTACTTGTTCCGTTCCTACCCACCTTACCTTTGCAGCATCATCCTGTGTGCATTTAAACAATTCCTGCCTTCCATCTGATCTCAACCTGTTTTCCAGTTATAACATTTTCCAGTTCCGATGAAACATCGTTGGCCTGGAAAGTTTCTCTCCACAGGAACTCTCCCCCCCCCCCTCCCCGCGGCATGTCTTCGGATGGACACCGCCACAGGACGGAACAATCCCGCCGGCAGGAAGGGCCGGAAAATCCCACCCAAGGACTTGGATTTATATTGCGCCTTTCATGACCTCAAGATACGCCCAAAGCGCTGAGCAGCCAATCAAGTACTTATTGAGGAGTAGTTGCTACTGTAATATTGGAAATACAACAACCAATTTGCTCACAGCAAGATCCCACAGTCAGCATTGAGATAATGGCTGGATAATGTGTCTTTTTAGGGATGTTGATTGAATGATAAATATTGGCTAGCGCGTATGGAGCAGCTAAGGCCCAGAGGGAGGGAAAGATTGAGAGGGAAGGTAGGCCTCAAATGGTTCTTTGGCCAATTTATCAAAAATATTGGGACAGGTTGCATCGTCAATAAGAAAAAGGAATTTTGCCTTTCCAGAAAATATTTTGTAATATCAGATGATTCCAAAATTTGTAACAGGCAATAAAGCACGTTTTAAAAATGTAATCACTGTTGTAACACAGGAGGTACGGCAACCAATTACACACAGCAAGATCCCACAAATGTGATAACGACCAGATAATCTGTATTTGTGACGTTGATCGAGGGATGAATATTGGACAAGACAGCAGGAGAGCTTTACGGCTGTTCTTCAAAATACCGGCCTTAAGTCCATCCGAGAGGACAGGCAGAACCTCAGTCTAATGTCCCATCTGAAATAAAGTATGTTGAAATAAAGCCAGGTCCAACCTCGCATAAGGTCAATGCAAAGGCTCTACAATCTCTGCTGCGTCTCACAGCCTAAGGCCCATTTTATCAATTGCAAAGCCAATTTTTCGTTTAGATTTTTGTTTTGGTTGCGCGAGTTGAGAAATTTTGCCAGCCCCTCGGAGCTGAGCCTCTGCGTGATCTTCATTTCCTATTCAATTATTCAGCACTTCTCGAGCATCACCTGCCAGACTTCCCCCCCCCCCCCCCCCCACTTGCTGCGATAGCTACAGTTCGGCTGGTCCCATTGTGCCTCCGGCACTTTCACAGGTGACTGTGTGAAGCAGGGCAGGCGATACAGGGTGTGGGGGGTGGGCGAGTAGGAGGGGAGCAGCGGGGAGTGACTTTGACAGGAGGTGTATTAAGCAACTCAGCAACCCAAAACTGGGCGCAGAGCCAACACATCCTAGTTACTACACCCTACCTCCCTTAGCAAAGAGCAGAGCCTACATGTGCTGTTAGATTGAGGATTCTGAAAGGCTAAAGTGCTATTTTGAAGACCGGCAGGTAGAGGTTGGTAAACATTTTGTGAAGCCTCAGCAGAGTAATGTGTCCAATTCTGGGCTGTGCAGATTAGAAAGGACATCAGTGCCTCGGAGAAGGGGCAGAGGAGATTTACCAGAATGGACCAAGGATAAGAGAATTCAATTATGGAGAATCTGGGACTGTTCTCCTTAGATCAGAGAAGGTTATTTGAGGCATTCAAAATTATAGGGATTTTGAGAAGACTTTGGACGCAATTCAATGGAAACTTTTCTAAGGGCGGATTCTTTTGCCCCGCTCGCGGCACGCGGACCATGTAAAGGTCCATTGACCTCGGGCGGGAATTGCTGGGGCGGGAGTCTTCCATCGGGCGGCTAAGTGCTGACGCCAGCGTAAAAACGGGAGTGTTTTACTACTGTGTCGGTGCCCGTTCCGGGACCCCATTCTGCAGCCCACAGTGGGGTAGCACGGCGCTGGAGCTGCCCACGGCGCTCCAGCTGCTGATTCCTGCGTGAACCCGGCGCCTCGAGGTCCGCGCATGCGCAGTTGGGCCGGAGCCAACCAGCGCACGCGCAGTGGCCTTCTTCCCCGCGCCGGCCCCGACGACAAATGGCGCAGGGCTACAGGAGCTGGCGTGGAGGAAAGGAGGACGGGAGGCAGAGATCGCGGGCCAGGCCACTACGGAGGCCCCCCCCGCCCCCCCACCGGGTCGGACCCCTCCTCCCCCCCCCCCCCCACAGGCCTTCCCCGGCCCCTTCAACGCAGAGGATGTTAGAACGGCGCCGGCGGGACTCGGCTTTTTGATGACGGCTACTCGGCCCATCCGGGCCGGAGAATCGGCACGCCAGCCCGTGCTGGCCCAAGCTGGAGAGTCAGCACATATCCTGACCGGCGCCGCGCCGACCACGCCGACCCAAGTGGCGCCGATTCTCTGCTCTGCGGAGAATCATGTCTCTGCATCGGGGCGGCGTGGCATGATTCGCGCGGCCCGCCGGCGATTCTCCGACCCGGTGGGGGGGTCGGGAGAATTCCGCCCATGGTCTCTGGGTGGGCACGGCCAGAGAATTCTGCACGGAGTGCGTTTGGCGGGGTGTTCCTTGACAACCGCTTAGACATGATCGCGGCCTGTATCCAACGGCATTTAGTGGTGAAAATTAGCCCCACTTGAGTCTCGCCATTACTGGCTGTCTCACTGCCTGATTCACTAGACTCACGCCTCAGCATCTTGCCGCTAACAAGGGGGAGCTGCTCTAAAACATTCCCTCACTACTCACTCCCAGCCAACACAGAAGCATGGCAGCACGCAGTTCTGCTCTTCATTTTGGAGATGACGGCCAGGCCAGGCTTCTTGACGCTGTGGATGCGCGATAGGACATATTGTTCCCCCGAGGCTGACGGAGAACCGGCAGCAGGGTCAGCAATGCCGCCTGGGTGGCAGTGGCAACGGCTGTCAGTACGGGCAGCATGACCAGGGGGCCTGCCGTCCAATGTTGGAAGAAGACCAACAACCTCTACTGAGCTGTAGGTTGCCACCTCTCCTCTGGCATCAGTTCCGCCTGCCACCACTCAAATTCCCAACCACCCCCCAATCACAGATCACTGGCTGACATATTGCACTCTCGCCACACCAATCTTCTTGTTTGTTCCTCAGAACCCCTTGGTATCCACCAGCACAACCCCCTCATGTCCTGATGTGGTGCCCACACACGCCACCTGCTATAGACCCCCTGACCCATCAAGTGTGCAGCTCACAATGCCCTCTTTTTGTCCCCGCAGGAGAAGATAGCCCATAATAAATGAGAGAGGCCAAGATGGGAGGGGGGGGGGGCAGAGTACCAGAGATCTGAGTCCTCACCCCCCCGTGAGGGTCAGGCCCTGGAGTTCATGGGGTTTACCGAGGAGAGAGCAGTCACCGATAGTGAGGTTGGCCTGTGCCACAGAGGTGAGGACCCATTGCCCCTTCGCCCAGATGACATGAGTAGTTCATGTCAGACAAAATAATCCTTCTCTCTCACTGACCACATGTCCATTGTCTCTGAGGATCACCGTCTGATGAGGCCATCCGGAGTTGTTCCTCCTCTGCCACGCAAGAGACCACCTCGGAGGAGAGCTCCTAGGAGAACACTGGTGAAGCGCCACAGCTATCACCCCCACCTTCCACCAGCGCAGAAACACACACCTCAGTGGGCGACATTAGAGGACAGGCCTCTGGGGCACAATCTGGTGAGCACCACACAGTTGCTGATGCACATGAGGTGGAGGCAGGAACATCCAAGAGAGTCAGCAGTCAGAGGTCTGCTGGATCCCAGGTCCCAGCTGGGCCCCAGTCAGCTCTCAAGCCTCTGGACAAGGTTCTCCCAGAACTGGTGCAGATGATAGGACACAGCCGTTACATTCAGGGTGGGGTGCCAGGTACATTCCAGTGACTGCATAGCCGATTGGAGGAATCTCAGACCGTACCGTTCTCCCTCTCTACCTGACCGTTCCCCCGGGGGTTGTAGCTGGTCGTCCTGCTCGAGGCAATGCCCTTGCTGAGCAGGAACTGACGCAACTCGTCGCTCATGAAGGAGGAGCCCCTGTCGCTATGGATGTACGCGGGGAAACCGAACAGTGTAAAGATGGTGCCAAGGGCTTTAATGACTGTGGCCGCTGTCATGTCGGGGCAGCGGATGACGAAGGGGAAACGGGAGTACTTGTCCACCACGTTCAGGAAGTATGCGTTGCGGTCAGTGGAGGGGAGGGTGCCTTTGAAATCCAAACTGAGGCGTTCAAAGGAACGGGAAGCCTTTATCAGGTGCGCTTTATCTGGCCTGAAAAAGTACGGTTTGCACTCTGCGCAGATCTGGCAGTTCCTGGTGACTGTACGGACCTCCTCCACAGAGTAGGGAAGGTTGCGGGACTTTATGAAATGGTAAAATCGAGTGACCCCCAGGTGGCAGAGGTCCTCATGGAGGGCTTGGAGGCGGTCTACTTGTGCGTTGGCACATGTGCCGTGGGATAGGGCATCGGACGGCTCATTCAGCTTTCCGGGACGATACAAGATCTCATAGTTATAGGTGGAGAGCTCAATCCTCCACCTCAAGATCTTGTCATTCTTGATTTTGCCCCGGTGTGCATTATCGAACATAAAGGCTACCGACCGTTGGTCGGTGAGGAGAGTGAATCTCCTGCCAGCCAGGTAATGCCTTCAATGTCGCACAGCTTCCACTATGGCTTGGGCTTCCTTTTCCACTGAGGAGTGGCGGATTTCTGAGGCGTGGAGGGTCCGGGAGAAAAAGGCCACGGGTCTGCCCGCTTGGCTGAGAGTGGCCGACAGAGCTACATCGGATGCGTCGCTCTCGACTTGGAAGGGGAGGGACTCGTCGATTGCGTGCATCGTGGCCTTTGCGATATCCGCTTTGATGCGGCTGAAGGCCTGGCGGGCCTCTGTCGACAGGGGGAAGGTAGGGGACTGGATTAACGGGCGGGCCTTGTCTGCGTACTGGGGAACCCACTGGGCATAATACAAAAAGAAGTCCAGACAGCGTTTCAGGTCTTTGGATCAGTGGGGGAGGGGAAATTCCATAAGGGGGCGCATGCGTTCGGGGTCGGGGCCTATCACTCCGTTGCGCACTATGTATCCCAGGATGGCCAGACGGTTGGTGCATTTTTCCTCGTTATATGTGAGGTTCAGGGCGTTAGCGGTCTGGAGGAATTTCTGGAGGTTGGCGTCATGGTCCTGCTGGTCATGGCCGCAGATCGTTACGTTGTCGAGGTATGGGAACGTGGCCTGCAACCCGTGCTGGTCAACCATTTGGTCCATCTCCCGTTGGAAGACCGAGACTCCGTTCGTGACGCCAAATGGGACCCTTAAAAAATGGTAAAGCTGCCCGTCTGCCTCGAAGGCCGTGTACTTGCGGTCACTCGGGCGGATGGGGGGCTGGTGGTATGCAGACTTGAGGTCCACGGTGGAAAAGACCTTGTACTGTGCAATCTGATTGACCATGTCGGATATGCTGAGGAGAGGGTATGCATCTAGCTGCGTGGACCTATTGATGGTCTGACTATAGTCTACGGCCATCCTCTGCTTCTCCCCTGTCTTCACAACTACCACCTGGGCTCTCCAGGGACTATTGCTGGCCTGAATTTTGCCTTCCTTCAGCAGCCGCTGGACTTCCGACCGGATAAATGTCCGATCCTGGGCGCTGTACCATCGGCTCCTAGTGGCGACGGGTTTGCAATCCGGGATGAGGTTCGCAAACAAGGAAGGCGGTTCAACCTTGAGGGTTGCGAGGCCGCAGATAGTGAGTGGGGGTATGGGGCCGCCAAATTGGAATGTTAGGCTCTGGAGGTTACACTGGAAGTCTAACCCCAGTAATGTGGGCGCGCAGAGTTGGGGAAGGACGTAAAGGCTATAGTTCTTAAACTCCCTCCCTTGCACCATTAGGTTCGCGATGCAGAACCCTTTGATCTCTACTGAATGGGATCCCGCAGCTAGGGAAATCTTTTGAGCGCTTGGACGAATGGAAAGAAAACAGCGTCTTACCGTATCCGGGTGAATAAAACTTACCGTGCTCCCAGAGTCGATCAAGCATGGCATCTCGTACCCGTTGACCAGCACCGTTGTTGTTGACATTTGGAGCGTCCGGGGCCATGATTGGTCCAGGGTCACTGAGGCCAGTCGTGGTAGTAGCATCGCGGCGTTTTCTTCGGACCCCATGAAGCAGTCTATGCTGGGGCCGTTGGCTGTCAGCCAAGATGGCGGCGTCCATGGATCGCACGCGGTCGGGGGTGAACAAAATGGCCGCCCCCATGAATCGCACGTGGCCGGGGGGTCACACGATGGCGGCACCCATCTCCCCTCGGGGTGTCCGGGACCCAAAATGTCGGGTCGCGCATGGATCGTTGGGGGGGGGGGGGGTTGAATCTGCTGTCCTCGTTCTTCCCTGGGGATTGCGGCGAACCCCCGGGACCGGCACACCGCCGCGTAATGGCCCTTTTTGCCGCAGCTTTTACAAATAGCTGCGCGGGCCGGACAGCGCTGCCGGGGGTGTTTCGCCTGCCCGCAAAAATAGCAGCGGGCCCCACCGGGATGGTCTGACGCTCTAGCCGCGCAGGCTTGCTGGGGAGTGGAGGGTGCCGGGGAGTCGGTCGCAACGGGGGTCCACGGAGCCCAAGGGACTGCCGCGCGGTCGGGCTGTAGGCGCGGGCAGTTTGTGAGGCCTCATTGAGGGAGGCCGCAAGGGCCCGTGCCTCTGAGAGTCCTATCGAGTCTCTTTCTAAAAGTCTTTGACGAATTTGGGGAGAAGTCATCCCTGCCACGAATGCGTCTCTGATTAGCAGGTCCATGTGCTCGATCGCGCTCACCGACGGGCAGTTGCAGTTTCGTCCCAAAATCAGCAGTGCGCGGTAGAATTCGTCGAGCGATTCTCCGGGAATTTGCTGTCTCGTCGCGAGTTGGTGGCGTGCGTAGACCTGGTTTATGAGCCGAATGTAGACTCCTTTCAGCATGGAGAGCGCCGTCGGGAAATCCTCCGCGTCTTCGATGAGCGTGTAGATCTCCTGGCTCACCCTGGAATGCAGGACCTGCATTTTCTGATCTTCCGTGGTCCGGCCGGGGGCCGTTTGAAGGTAGCCTTCGAAGCATGCTAGCCAGTGTTTAAACACGGCCGCCGAGTTTGCTGCATGAGGGCTGATCCGCAGACACTCCGGGGCGATCCGGAGCTCCATAGTCTTTTAAGCTTGCTTAATAAATTGTAGCGCACAATGACTTATACAAGTCGAGAAGTGATGAAGTCTATCGAGGCTTTATTAAGCAAGACTTGTTCCCCAGCAGCTCAGTTACAGAATGCGGCTGCTGGGAGAACTCGAGCTCTTATACTCCGCCTTCAGGGCGGAGCCAGAAGTCGGCAGATCCAACCAGGACCCGGGACCTGTCAGCCAATAGCCTCTCGGCTTCACAGGTACCATATTACCCCTAATACATACCACCACAGGTGGAAAAAAAGAAAAAGGAATCAGGAATTGCCTATGGTCACCATTGACATATGCAGTCCATCCCCCAACCCCCCCCCTAATATTCAATGCCATCCAATCCCCAAAAGAGTACCGTGAATGACACCCATGAATTGTAGAAACCCCTTGCCCCTCAACACCCCCCCCTCCAAACTCCTCCCCTCCACTTCCTCTTGTAAACTTCTCCCCCCAACCTCGGTTCCTTCCTCCAACTTTTCACCCCGGCTAGACTCACCGAAACCTGTTCTACCAGGCTCCGATGGCCGCAGCCCCTCCCCCCACCTCACTCCCGTTCACTGGCCGGTTTAAACCAGCCAGCATGTAGGCCCCCGCCCGGGTCTCCTTCCCCCTTGCCCAGTCCCAAGAAAACCAAGAAATCCCCTTTAGCACACAACCTCAGCATACACACCCAAGCCCCAAAGAACCATCATTGCAAATGAAAGTCCCAACTCTTCCCTTGTCTAAATATATACAGCGTCGACTCATTTAGTACATACACCAACACACAGTGAAAAAATAAATGAGGCTACATCGGTACACGACCATTTCTCAATTCTGCCACAGTCCTTCTGCCTTCGCAAACTCCTCTGCTGCTTCCGCTGTCCCAAATTAAAAGTCCTTGGATTTGTAGGTCACCCTCAACTTAGCTGGATATACTATGCCACACTGCACCTTGCTGATGTACAGTGCCTTCTTCACCCAAATTAATGAAGCCCGCCTCCTCGCCAGCTCCACCGTAAAGTCCTGGTACATGCGTATACCAGCTCCAGCCCACTGCACCACCCGCTTCTGCTGGGCCCAGCACAGGACTTTCTCCTTCACGCTGTACCTACGGAAACACAGAGTTACTACTCTTGGCGGCTCACTCGCCTTTGGTATAGGATGAACCCGCTCCAGTTCATATCAGGAGGGATCGTCCCCCTCCCCCAATATGTTCGCCAACATCGTGGCAAAATATTTCGTCGGCCTTGGGCCTTCCACCCCTTCGGGCAGACCCACAATCCTCAGATTCTGTCGCCTGGATCTGTTTTCCAGGTCTTCCATTTTGGCTCGCAGACCTTTGTTGGTCTCTATCACCCTCTGCAGCTCCTTCCCCATTGAGGTGAGTTGATCACTGTGCTGCGATAATGCCTCTTCCACTTCCTTCAGTGTCTCAACTTGCTCCCACACCTCCGCCACTGCGCTCGATACCGTCGCCCTCACCGGGGCAATTGCCTCCTTCACCAGCACTTTCAATGCCACCCCCATCTCCTTCTTCATCGCTTCCATGGGTTTTGTGAACTGTTTTTCAAGTCCCACAGCCATCACCTTGGTCATTTCTTCGGCTGTGAGCAATGCGGCCTCCCCTGGTGTCCAGCCTCCGCTTTCCTTAGCGTTCCTGCGCTGACTTTTTCACTCCCCGGCGGACTTTCGTTAATCCCCTATTTCACGGCCGTTTTTCTCCCAAACCTGGACATTTCTCCTCCCTGCGCCTTCTTACAGCCTTTTCAGCCTCCATTGCCCCTGGGGCCGGGCGTTAAAACGTCACAATTTCGGGGCAGCGCGGTGGCGCAGTGGGTTAGCCCTGCAGCCTCGCGGCACCGAGGTCCCAGGTTCGATCCCGGCTCTCGGTCACTGTCTGTGTAGAGTTTGCACATTCTCCCTGTGTTTGCGTGGGTTTCGCCCCCACAACACAAAGATGTGCAGGCTAGGTGGATTGGCCACGCTAAATTGCCCCTTAATTGGAAAAAATGAATTGGGTACTCTGAATTTTTTTAAAAAACAACTCCGAAATTTCTATTCCCGAGTGGGAGCCCTCCAGTGTGCAGCTGCCTCCGCCCGCCATCACCGGAAGTCCTTTTTTTCTTCCTTTAAGATTCTCCTTAAAATCTTCCTCTTTGATCAAGCTTTGGCCCAATATCTCCTTCTGTGGCTTGCCGTCAAATTTTGTTTTATAAAAATTCCTGCGAAGCTCCTCAGGTCGTTTTACCACATTAACGATGCCATTTAAAAGCAAATTGTTATTGTTCAAAAGAGCTGGATGATGCAACAAAAGAACATAAGGAATGGGAGCAGGACTACCCATTCGGCCCCTTGATCCTGTTCCGTCATTCAATAAGATCATGGCTGATCAGATTGGGTCTTAACCCACTTTCCTGCTTGTCCCCATAACCCTTGTCTCTCCTGTCAATCAAAAATCCATCTAACTAAACCTTAAATACATTCAATGACCCAGCCTCCATTGCTCTTTGGGGAAGTGAATTCGACAGACTAACGGCCCTCTCTGAGAGAAGAAATTTCTCCTCATATCCTGGGAGACTGTGTACCCCTACTTCTAGATTCCCCCATGAGAGGTAACATCCTCTCAGCATTTACCCATTGTCAAGTTCCCTCATAATCTTATTAAAGTGAGTAGGGCTGGAAAGAGTGGAATGGGTTGTGTCGGAGTGGATTGCGTTGGCTCGGATTGAGTAGGATGTGTTTACGTGGTATAGGCAGAGTTTCTGCCAATCTTCTCCTGAGGTTACGAGGGGCAATCAAGAAAATTCCTGACAAAGATTCTGTGCAACAAAAACTGGTCTCAACCCATCTCTCCACTTTTTCATCTCACCCTATCACCTTACTGTACTTCCCCACTGTATTCCAGTGTATGTTCTTAATATGTCCCTTATCCCCACCTCTCCCTAATTGTCCTCAAGAACGAGGTGGTGAGCTGCGATCTTGAGCTGCTGAAACATCCACAGTTAGGGAGGGAGTCCAGGATTTTGACCCAGCGACAGTGAAGGATGATGATACCGTTCCAGGACTGCGTCCAGAAGAATGTGGATGCTTTAGAGAGGGTGCAGAGGAGGTTCACCAGGATGTTGCCTGGTATGGAGGGTGCTAGCTATGAAGAAAGGTTGAGTAGATTAGGATTGTTTTCGTTGGAAAGACGGAGGTTGTGGGGGGACCTGATTGAGGTCTACAAAATTATGAGAGGTATGGACAGGGTGGATAGCAACAAGCTTTTTCCAAGAGTGGGGGTGTCAATTACAAGGGGTCACGATTTCAAGGTGAGAGGGGGAAAGTTTAAGGGAGATGTGCGTGGAAAGTTTTTTATGCAGAGGGTGGTGGGTGCCTGGAACGCTTTGCCAGCGGAGGTGGTAGAGGCGGGCATGATAGCATCATTTAAGATGCATCTAGACAGATATATGAACGGGCGGGGAACAGAGGGAAGTAGATCCTTGGGAAATAGGTGGCAGGTTTGGATAAAAGATCTGGATCGGCGCAGGCTCGGAGGGCCGAAGGGCCTGTTCCTGTGCTGTAATTTTCTTTGTTCGTTGTTCTTTGTTCCAAGCCAGGATCATGTGTTGTTTGCGAGGGAACTTGCAGATGGTGATGTTCTTATGCATCTGCTGCCCTTGTCCTTCTAGGTGGGTGGTTGTGGGTTTGGAAGATGCTGCCTAAGGAGCATTGGTGAGTTGCAGCAGTGCATCTTGTAGATGGTACCCACTGCTGTCACTCTGCATCAGTGGTGAAGGGAGTGAATGTTTAAGGTTGTGGTTGGGTGCCGGTCAAGTGGCTGCTTTGTCCTAGGTGTTGTCGACCTTCTTGAGTGTTATGGGAGCAGCATTCATTCAGACAATTGGAGAGTATTCCATCACACTTCTGAATTTTGCCCTGTAGTTGGTGGGAGTCAGTCTGTTATTGTATCTGTGTGCTATGAGCAGGCGATGTTATTAAAGTGCGTCCTTGACTCTAGAGGCATCTTAATTCCCCCTTGTAGAATGTTGTTGTGAAGGTTGCCAGCTGCTTGAAAATGGAGGTCAGAGCTAATGGCCAATATTATACAGGAAAAATATACGGGAAAACCCTGGAAAAGAATCTGAGTGTCAGGAAATGGTTTCTTTTGCTGTATACCAGCACATTCCTCCACTGCGGTGAGGAGCAACCGAGGCTGGTGAGTGGGCTCCTTCACCTGAGTGGGCCGCAAGATTGAAGCCAGCCATATTCATTAACCATGACCCCAAGAATAAGATTGAATACCTATTATACACGCTGCATATTTCAAAATGAGTTCTAGAAAATGTTTAATCATTCATGTATTAATAGAACTGCCATCAACTTCAAATGGTAATAATAAAATACATATTTGCACTTTGATTGGACACAGAGGGAGTGCATGTCTCTCACGGTCAGTGTTGTGAGCAATCAGCACACACCTCACATTGCGTGCTCTTGTTTTATGTGCGTGTGATTTCAGTCATACAGGTAGGAATTAAACTATGTGGACGGAAACGAGCGGAAACCCAAACGTCAATAAAATGTCTCGTGGGCCGCACTCAGCATCCAGGTGGGCTGCAGGGTTGCCCATCACTGCTCCTGTGCCTCATTATATCCCTCACTATCACCAATTCTCTGCACAACCATGTGTGAACTCCAGCACGGTGTGCCCAAGGACTATGAAGAACGGAAAAGAAAAGTTCATTGATGCGGTACCTTTCATGACTTCCGAATGTCCCAAAGCAACTTCCTACCAGCCACTGTTGCACTGTAGGAATGTGGTAGCCAATTTGCACACAGCAAGATCCCACCTAATTTTGCGCCTCAAGCCAATCAGGTTTTATCATAGGAATCATAGAATTTACAGTGCAGAAGGAGGCCATTCGGCCCATCGAGTCTGCACCGGCCCTTGGAATGAGCACCCTACTTAAGCCCACACCTCCACCCTATCCCGTAACCCAGTAACTCCACCTAACCTTTTTCGACACTAAGGGCAATTTAACATGGCCAATCTACCCAACCCGCACATCTTTGGACTGTGGGAGGAAACCGGAGCACCCGGAGGGAACCCACGCACCACACGGGGAGAACGTGTAGACTCCACACAGACGGTCACCCAAGCCGGGAATCGAACCTGGGACCCTGGTGCTGTGAAGCCACAGTGTTGACCACTGTGCCACCATGCTGCCCATATAAGTGATGTTTGTTGAGGGAATATATAAATATCAGCCGGTGCAGCAGGGAGAACTCCCTTAGTCTTCTTCACGACAGCACCTTGAGACCGTTTACATGCGTCTGACCTGGCAGACAGGTCCTCAGTTTAACATCTCATCACAAAGACAGCACTGCCAACAGTGCCACGCTCCCTCAGTGGTGCCGGCTGGGAGAAGTGCCGAAGATTACAGGCTCAAGTTTGGGGTAGAATTTAATTGAACTCTCTCCCTTTTGACTCAGAGGCCTGAATGCTTTCCCTCGCTGAAAAACAGCTCACTCCCTTTCAAAGGCTTGGCAACAATTTAGTCCCTTACCTTGTGATGCACCTTGGGCTGTTTATCTACATTCTAGGTGCTCAATAAATACAAGTTATTGAGTAAAGCGGAGTGGGGGCAGCTGCACTTAGGGGTTAATTGTTTTTTCCACTCACATAACTTGTTACTCCAAGGCACTGATAGTCATCTATATTTAGCAGTGGTTGTCATGGTAGCAGTTTCTAAAGTGCTGGAATACCTTGGATTTAAAGGCACATCCCTCCCTTTATTTTGATTTTCTTTCTCCTGTAAGATCATCTCTAGCCCTCCCTCTCTGTCAGTGTTTACTGAGGACAATCTTTTCCTCCGGCTCCGCTCTGTAATCAAATGAGACTTAGATCACCAGGGCTGTGCCCAACTCAACTTACTCGACCATTCCACCTCCCTGCCTGTGGAGTCCATAATTACTTTGACAGCAAGAAGCTGCTGGGTGTGGACATTTGGCCTGGGCACATGATTTATTTCATGCGTTACCCCTCCAACTTCCCCTTCACTGTCTGTGTTCTCTTCAACATTCTCCCCTTCAGCTCATCAGGAGCTGGCTCTAATGGAACAATAATCCAGGCTCCAAAATCTTTGCTTATTCACCCAAGTCACTATTCTTCAAGATTATGAGGGTATCACACACACACACACTGACACACACACAAACACACAATCACACAAACTCGCACACCCGCTCATTCACACACATGCAAACACACACATATCCTGTTATGGGCCAGGGTTTAGAGAACCCCAAAGTGTATCATGGAGTTCACCTGACCCACAACTTTTAATAGATTGTGGTATGGGGAGCACACGGCCCACTCTACAGGTGTGGTACAGCAGAAATGGAAAAGTATTTTTAAAGCAAAACAATGTTTATTCTATGAACTCAAGTTAACCTTTTTAAAATATACAGTGAACATCTTAGCAACAATCAATTCAAATTCAACCCCCAAAGAATACAACACTAAGTAATCCTTAATAACGCCCCAAACAACATCCAGAAGACAAAAGAAACACCTTTTAACAGAAGCACATTAGGTTTACATTCACTCCTGAGAACATTTATAATTCTGAATTCACCAAATGATCAAGAGATAGCCTTTTGATGGCAGAGAGAACAGAAGTACACCTGCTTGGTCTGGCTTCAGCTCCAACACTGAAAATGAAACTACAACACACCCTGCAGCAAACAGCCTAAAACGAAAGTAAAAAGTTGACAGGCAGCCCAGCTCCACCCACTCTCTGACATCACTGCCGTACTAAACACCCATTTCTTAAAGGTACATTTCTCAACACCCATTTCTTAAAGGTACTCTCACATGAGAATACACAGACACTCACTCCCTCACCCACGCTCACACACACATGCAAACACACATACACACTCACACACGCACTCACGCACACACACATAATAATAATCTTTATTAGTGTCACAAATAGGCTTGCATTAACACTGCAATGAAGTTACTGTGAAAAACCCCTAGTTGACACACCCCAGCACCTGTTTGGGTACACTGAGGGAGAATTCAGAATGTCCAAATCACCTACCAATACGTCTTTTGGGACTTGTGGGAGGAAACCGGAGCATCGGAGGCAACCCATGCAGTCACGGGGAGAACGTGCAGACTCCGCAGAGACAGTGGCCCAAGCTGGCATTGGGAAACAACAGTGCTGACTATTATGCTACTGTGCCACCTTCACTCATTCACTCACACTCACACAGACACTCACACACACTCGCACACTCCCACACAGGCACACACACACTCTCATGTACATAATCATACATACTTTCGACAGGCATAGACACACAGTACACATCACAGACAGGCACAGCGTCTCTCACACGCACAATCATACACACACTATGACAGGCATAGACTCATACAGCACAGACTGATACAGCCTCTGTACCTCTCCCTCTCTCACACATTACACAGATGCAAACACTGGCTCATGTATATGCTGGAATTTTCCAGCCCCCCGCCCCTGCTGTAGAAAAATCCTGGGCAGGACCGGTGAGCCATTGAAATCTCTGTTCACATCGGCGGGACTACAAGATGTTGCCAGCATGAAAGACTAGAAAATTCTGGCCACAGATTCTGGAAAGATGCCTTCAGATTGGAAAATAACCAATGTAACTCCTCTAGCCGAGAACAAAAGGGAGACAGAAAGCAGGAAACAACAGGTCATTGGTAAAATGCTAGAATCTATTATTAAAGGAGACAATAGCAGGGCACGCGGAAAATTGTAATGCAATCAGGCAGAGCTAACATGGTTTTGTGAAAGGGAATCATGCTTGACTAATTTATTAGAGATCTCTGAGGAAGTAACAAGCAACATCGATAAGGGGGTACCTGCAGATGTGATGTATTTGGATGTCAAAAAGGCATTTGATAAGGTGCAACATCAAAGTTTACAACACAACTTACCAGCTAATGTTGTAGGAGGTAACAGATTAACATCGATAGAGGATTGATCAATTAACAGGAAGCAAAGATGGAAATCACTGGGTCATTTTTGGGTTTGCAAGCTGGAACCAGTGGAGTGCCACAGGGACCAGTGCATGGAGCCTAAACTATTAATAACCTATGATGTGGTGATGCCGGCGTTGGACTGGGGTGAGCACAGTAAGGAGTCTTACAACACCAGGTTAAAGTCTAACAGGTTTGTTTCAAACACTAGCTTTCGGCGCACTGCTCCTTCCTCAGGTGATTCACTTCTTACTGTGAATCACCTGAGGAAGGAGCAGTGCTCCGAAAGCTAGTGTTTGAAACAAACATGTTGGACTTTAACCTGGTGTTGTAAGACTTCTTACTGTATTAATAATCTACATCAATGACTTGGATGAAGGGACCAAATCTATGGTTGCTAAATTTGTAGGCGACATAAATATAGGTAGGAACGTACATTGTGAAGAAAACATAAGGGCTGGGATTCTCCCTTCTTGGGACTAAGTCCCCACGCCAGCGGGAAATCTGGGGCCAACATCTCCGGCGTCAACGGCCCCCCAAGGTGAGGAATTCTCACCTTTCTACGGGGCTAGGTGGGCGCCGGAAAGATTGGCGCTGCTCCAGCCGGCAGCGAATGGACGGCGCGAGTTCGCGCATGCGCGGAACAGCCGGCATGACCTCGCGCATGCGCGGAACGGCTGGTGTGATTCCGCACATGCGCAGACCAGCCGGCGTATTTTCGTGCATGCTCAGGGGATTCTCTACTCCGCACCGGCCCCTGGGCAATATGGCGGAGCCCTACAGGGGCCCGGCGCAGAAGGTAGAAGTGCCCCCATGGAACAAGCCCACCCGCAGATCGGTAGTCCCCGATCACGGGCCAGGCCACCGGTCGGATTCCCACGCACCCCCTCAAGGACCGCCCCTGCATACTCACCTGCCAAGTCCCGCTGTGCGTGAGGTGAGTAATGCACGTCAACAGGACTGGCCAAAAATGGATGGTCGCTCGGCACATCGGGGTCCGGAGAATCACCGGGGGGGGGGGGGGGGCGCTGTCAACGGCCCCTGACCGGCGTGGCAGGAATTCCACCCCTGCCCGAAAAACGGCACCAGAGAATACGGCAGCCGGCGCGGGGCGGCGGGATTTGCGCCTCCCCCCAGGGATTCTCCGACCCGGCAGGGGGTCAGAGAATCCCGGCCAAGAGGTCTGCAAATGGACATAGATGGGCTAAGTGAGTAGACAAAGGATAGGCAGATGGGGTTTAATGTGGGTAAATGTGAACTGACCCTCTATGGCAGGAAGAATAGAAAAGAAGAATATTATTAAATAAAAGCAAAATAATGCAGATGCTGAAAATCTGAAATAAAAACAGAAAATGCTGGAAAAAGCTCAGCAAATCTGGCTGCATCTATGGAGAGGCAAAAACAGAGTTAATGGGTGGGATTTTCCAGCTATACCGCTGGTGGGACTGTCCTGTCCCACCGACCGCAGCCCACACCGCAGGTTCCCTATTGACAGTCGGAGGACCGGACGATTCCGCCACTGGACAATGGCGGGCTACCACTCACCCAATAAGGACGGCAGTAATTTGCATTTATATAGCACCTTTACGGTAATACGCTATTGTACGGTGTTTCACAAAAGCATAATCAGACGAATTTGACAGTGAACCAGATAAGAAGGTACCCAGTCAAATGGCTAATAGATTTGCCAATACAGTTAGGTTTAAGGAACAGTTTAAAGTAGCGGAGAGAGGTAGAGAGGTTAGGGAAGGAATTCCAGAGCTTAGGGCCCAGATGGTTGAATGTTTGGACTCACTAGAAGTGTTTAATAGGTTAGTGCTACACCAGTCCTGGGAATGTTTTGTGGGACAGTGTGCGAGGAGCATTGCTTTACCTAATCTGTGCTGCACCTGTCCTGAGAGTATTTGATGCGGACAGTGTAGAGGGAGGTTTACTCTGTATCTAACCTCATGCTGCATCTGTCCTGGGAGTGTTTGATGGGGACAGTGTAGAGGGAGCTTTACTCTGTATCTAACCACGAGCTGTACCTGTCCTGGGAGTGTTTGATGGGGACAGTGTAGAGGGAGGTTTACTCTGTATCTAACCTCATGCTGCATCTGTCCTGGGAGTGTTTGATGGGGACAGTGTAGAGGGAGCTTTACTCTGTATCTAACCCCGTGCTGTACCTGTCCTGGGAGTGTTTGATGGGGACAGTGTAGAGAGAGCTTTACTCTCTGTATCTAACCCCGTGCTGTACATCAGTTCTGGGAGTGTTTAATGGGGACATTGGAGATGGAGCTTTACTCTGTATCTAACCCTGTGCTGTACCTGTCCTGGGGGTGTTTGATGCGGACAGTGTAGAGGGAGCTTTACTCTGTATCTAACCCCATGCTGTACCTGTCCTGGGAGTGTTTGATGCGGACAGTGTAGAGGGAGCTTTACTCTGTATCTAACCCCATGCTGTACCTGTCCTGGGAATGTTTGATGGGGACAGTGTAGAGGGAGCTTTACTCTGTATCTAACCCCGTGCTGTACATCTGTCCTGGGAGGGTTTAATGGGGACAGTGTAGAGGGAGCTTTACTCTGTATCTAACGCCGTGCTGTACCTGTCCTGGGAGTGTTTGATGGGGACAATGTAGAGGGAGCTTTACTCTGTATCTAACCCCGTGCTGTACCTGTCTTGGGAGTGTTTAATGGGGACAGTGTAGAGGGAGCTTTACTCTGTATCTGACCCCGTGCTGTACCTGTCCTGGGAGTGTTTGATGGGGACAGTGCAGAGGGAGCTTTATTCTGTATCTAACACCGTGCTGTACATCTGTAACTGGGAGGGTTTAATGGGGACAGTGTAGAGGGAGCTTTACTCTGTATCTAACCTCATGCTGTACCAGTCCTGGGAGTGTTTGATGGGGACAGTGCAGAGGGAGCTTTACTCTGTATCTAACACCGTGCTGTACATCTGTCCTGGGAGGGTTTAATGGGGACAGTGTAGAGGGAGCTTTACTCTGTATCTAACCCCATGCTGTACCTGTCCTGGGAGTGTTTGATGGGGACAGTGTAGAGGGAGCTTTACTCTGTATTTAACCCCATGCTGTACCTGTCCTGGGAGTGTTTGATGGGGACAGTGTAGAGGGAGCTTTACTCTGTATTTAACCCCGTGCTGTACCTGTCCTGGGAGTGTTTGATGGGGATAGCCAGGAAATGAGCAGATAAATTCTACTCAATCATTTTAATTTATTCTAATTTTTCTAGCTGATTCAGATTATAGAAGTCTCTCATTTAAATAAAAAAAGAGACCTGACCCCAGAAGTTTGCATTTATTTAAGTCGCTCATCATCCTGAATTGTAGCTCTAAAATCTTATGCAGTCGACCAATCAGCCCCTCAGGTGCAAAGATGCCTGCTTTAACCTTCAGCTTTTGACAGCAATACAAATAAGTGCCACCTCCAGCTGTCTGGAGTTTGGGTTCATTTTGCGATGAGAGCGCGGGTGAAGAGAAGAAAGTACTGAGCAGTGATGAACACAGTTTGGATGAAAGGAGGGAAAGGATGACCAATTTGTCTGAGTTGGCGGGACCACGAGGAAGAAAGTGGGTTCACGTCCCACTGTGGCATCTGACCAAGTGTTTACAGGTGGACAACTGCGGTACTGGAAATTAAATCTGCCTTTGGGTAAAGTCTGAAACAGGCACTAGATAAAGAATTGGCAGCTCACTCTAGACTACCTGTTTTACCCTTTAATTTATTTGAATTGAGTGTAACTGGCTGCTTATTTGCTACTAACAGAGCAGGTTCTTCCTTGCTGTCTTTTACTGAGATGTTGAACCATTTCTGTACTGTCAGTGCAGGTGAATGCTTCAGTAGTTCAGCGATACCGTGCAAAAGCTGGTTCGCTTATCATTCCCCTTGTTGCTGTTTGCATGGTCGGGCTCCTCACTGAAGTCAATCATGCAATCCTGATAACATAGAGAATGAATATTTAGTCTGATTGCCTCAATATCACAACTGGGATGCTGCCCATTACTCTATTATTTTCCTACCCTTCTTATTCTAGATTTTTCAACGTTTTTTGGGGGTTAATCTCATGTCGATACAAAACTCTCAGTGCCTGTGAGAGTGCCTACAGCTTGAGCAACCAGGGCACAGCGGGCCTCTAAGTCAGAAGGTCATGGATTCAGGCACGGAAGCACAGTGGTTAGCACTGTTGCATCACAGCGGCAGGGTCCCAGGTTCGATTCCCGGCTTAGGTCACAGTCTGTGCGGAGTCTGTACATTCTCCCTGTGTCTGTGTGGGTTTCCTCCGGGTGCTCCGGTTTCCTCCCACAAGTCCCGAAAGAGGTGCTGTTAGGTGAATTGGACATTCTGAATTCTCCCTCAGTGTACCCGAACAGGCACCGGAGTGTGGCGACTAGGGGATTTTCACAGTAACTTCATTGCAGTGTTAATGTAAGCCTACATGAGACAATAAAGATTATTATTAAAAGTCAAACTCCAGGAGATTTAAGCCATAATCAATGGCCAGTGCCCAGTACAGCACTGAAGGAGTGCTGTGCTGTCAGAGGTGCTGGCCAGGATTCTCCGACCCCGCGCCGGGTCGGAGAATCGGCGGGGGGACGGGGACGCGAGAATCGCGCCATACCACCCGACGCTGGCTAGCCCATTCTCCGGTGCCATTTTTTGGGCGCCCGCAGGATCGCCACCGCGCCGGTCGTTGAAAGCGCCCCCCCCCCTCCCCCCCCCCCCCCCCCCCGGTGATTCGACGGGCCTCGACGGGCCAAGTTCAGCCGAGTCCCGCCGGCGTGGGTCACGAAGGTCCCACCCGGCAGGACCTCGGAGTTCTGTCTGCGAGGGCCGTCCTGGTGGGTGGGCGGGAGGATCCGACCCCGGGGAGGAGCCTCCACGGTGGCCTGGCCCGCGATGGGGGGCCTACTGATCGGCGGGCGGGCTAGTTCCGTGGGGGCCTATGTTCCTCCGCACCGGGCCCCTGTAGGGCTCAGCCATATTGCCCAGGGGCTGGCGTGGAGACGGGAACCCACGCGCATGCGCGAACCGTGGTGCGCTGGTTTTCGGGCGCCGGAGCTGCGGACACCACTCCGGCACCATACTAGCCCCCTAGGAAGGGGTGGATAGCTGCCAGTTGAGGCCCGTTGATGCCGGAGTGGCTCACGCCACTTTTCACGCTGGCATCAGAGCTTGTCCACAGGATTGGAGAATCCCGGCCACTGTCCTTTGGGTAAAATGTTAAACCAAACACTGTCTGCCCCCCTCAGGTGGGCATAATACTTCCCATGGCCGCTATTTTCACAGAGATTAGACTAATTCTCCCCAGTGAGCTGAGCAATATTTATCCCTCAGGATGTAAAACGTTTTGGGACATCCTGGGGTCACGAAAGGTGCTATAGAAATGAATAGTTCTTTCTTTTCTTGTTCCAGGATTGCACAGGACAGGAGGCAGAGGGCATGAAGGGGGTAAGGGTGTGCGGTGGAAGAGGAGGGAATAATTTCCAGGCTAGAATCCGATCATTATGTTTCTATTAAACTATATACATCACAGCATGTCTTTCCTCACTATATGGCTCCTTTGTTGACAATAGCTTTCAATGCAGATGGTGCGTTCTGTGTCAGTGCTAAAAGTTAATCTCCAAGCAATATGTGAAATATTCATTACTGCCTTTGCTCTGTCCAACTGCCCTTTCCCTCCAGTTCCCCAGCCAAACGTTAAGCTGCAGAATGCGGTCCAATGTGCACTGGAACGGAATCAAGCTATTTCCAGGGACAGAAGAGGAACCATCATAATGATGATTATGCAGTTGTCAATGGAGATTTTTTGATTGGGTTCTCCACAGGGAATGACAGCGGGACAGAGGCTCCGACGTGGTGCCAATAACGGTCCAGTAGGAATGCTCTCCCAATGAATCCTACTTGTCAATAAAGTGGCAAGAGAGGCAGTTGCTTTTGTCCCTGGTTGGGATTTATCATGCTGATTGGACACAAGTGAAGTGAGATCACAAAGGCCACACACCCGTTTTGTAGCAATATCTTTGCTTAGTCTTTGTTCATTCAGATGGAAAGACTCAAACACAGGCTGTTGTCATTACTGGGGACCCCCCCCCCCCCCCCCCCCCCCCCCCCCCCCGGGTGGTTGAGAACGGGGCAGGGTGGGAACCAGGCTCTCTCACTGGCACTTGGACATCTTTGAACTGCCAGTGGGGCACCCTGGCAGTGCCGCCCAGACATTGCCAGGGTGCCAGAGGCACTACCAGCATGTGAGGCTGGCAGTGTCAATGTGCCCAGGTGCCAGGTTGACACTGCAAGGGATTGGGCCCGGTGTGGCTTTGCCAGGTAGAGGGGGGTGAGGGGCAGTTCCCGGGGGCTTCCCCAAGGTTGGGGGGGTTCAAAAATGGGCAGGAGGGGGGTGTCTGAGAGGTGGAGGGGGGGGGGGGGGGGAAAGATTGGGCCAGCCTCCCATAAAGGAAATCCCCCTAAGTGCAGCCTCGGCAGACAGAGGCCAAAGAAACAGCAAAGTGCCATTGAATAACGGGGCAGACACCGAAAAACTCCCCGCTAAACCTACCGTTCAGCTGACTTTAACTCAAGTCCGCTGAATTGTGCCCGGCATTTAAATGAAGATTTAAATGTGCTAACCTGGTTCACACCCCGCGATGACATGAGCCAGATCACACCAGCTCGAGCGGGCCGAGAGCATCAGAAAATATTTGGCGCACGGCGCAAATTCCGTTTTGGGCCTCTCCTGGAATTCCCGCGACATAGTGGGATGTGCGGCGGAGAATCAGTTTTGTTCCTTGAGTGCAGGTCTACATCAGTCGGAGGTATAAGCCATTCACACTGTGGCAAACAGCAACAAACCTCCCTCCCGGGGGGGGACACTCTCCTTCCTTTCAAAGGAAATTGGCAACAATTTGAGGCAAGGACGCGTACAATTATCAGAATGATGTACAGGCCAGTCATGCAAACTGGTAGCCCATTGTTGACCATGAAGCTAACATAACAAGCTGTTTAGTGGAAAAGCACACACGTATTTCTCAAAATGCATCACTCCTATATAATTTCAATTTTTAAAAATGATGTTAGGGGCCGCACGGTGGTGCAGTGGTTAGCACTGCTGCCTCACAGCACTGAGGATCGGACTTCGATCCTGCCCCGGGTCACTGTCCCTGTGGAGTTTGCAGATTCTCCCCGTGTTTGCTTGGGTCTCCCACAACCCAAAGATGTGCAGAGTAGGTGGATTGGCCACGCTAAATTGCCCCTTAATTGGAAAGAAATAATTGGGTAATCTAAATTTATTTGAAAAAATAATGTTGGCCAGTGATGACGTGGGCTTTAAAAGAATTTGTAGGCGCGTTTCAGCTGAATTCTGGCAGTATTGAGAAATCTTCCATCGCCAGTGCTCAGTGGCAGCAGTGTGTATCATCTACAAGCCTCCTTCAATGGCACGTTCCAAACCCAGGCCTCTGCCACCTAGAAGGACAGGGCGGTAGATGCATGGGCACATCACCACTCTCATGTCCCCTTCCAAATCACACACCATCCTGACTTGGATATATACTAGCCACTGCACTGAGTCCAAATCTCTTCCTTATAGCACAGTGAGTGTATCTATATCGCATGGTTAAAGCAGTTCGAGGAGGAGGGCAAAAAACACTTTTTCAAGGATTACTAGGGATCAGTAATAAATGTCAGCTTGCCAACATGCACACACCCCAAGAATGACGAGAATTGCATAAATTTCAATCACAAATGTCAAATTATTTGGGCAGCAAAGTGGTTAGCACTGCTGCCTCACAGCGCAAGGGACCCAGGCTCAATACCGACCTTGGGTGGCTTGTCTGTGTGGAGTTTGCACATTCTCCCCATGCCTGCGTGGGTTTCCTCCAGGTGCTCCGGTTTCCTTCCACTGTCCAAAGATGTGCAGGTTAGGTTGATTGGCAAGGCTAAATTTGCCGCTTAGTGTTCAAAGTAATGCAGGTTAGGTGGGGTTACGGGGATAGGATGGGCGAATGGGCCTGGATAGGGTGCTCTTTCAGAGGATCGGTGCAGACGCAATGGGCCGAATGGTCTCCTTCTGATCCGTAGTGACTCTATGAATTCTATGAATCTATTTAATTACAAACGTAATTTGTGTTTTATTTTGCACTTTTAGCTCTAGGCTCTGGTCACAATTTGTGTGACACTGTGAGATTTTCCTTCCAATGTTAGATGCATGGGAACACCACCACCTGCAAGTGTCCCTCCAAATCACACACCATCCTGACTTGGAAATATGCTGGAAAAATCTTATTTCAGGGCATGTGCCGGAGACAAGTCCTTCGCAGAGCTAACAGGCCTGGCCTGTGTTTGTCAGCCAGCAAGATTCCATGGAAGCTTTCGTCATAAGACAGAGAGAGACAGAACATGAGCTATTTCTCTAATATTCCTTCAATTTCTGAATATTTTATAAGGTTATTAGACAACGATTTCTGACTTCACAATTAATGACAGGGTTGGACCTGACTACTGTTCCTCAGAAAACGCAAGAACTCGCATTTTTGTAGAATCTCTCACATCCTCAAGTTGTGCCAAAGGACCTCAATGCCAATGAACTAATTTTGAAGTGTTTGAAGATTGCCAGTCGATGAACAGCAAGGTTCCACAAATGAGTTGACTGATAGTTATAATAATAATCTTTATTATCACAAGTAGGCTTAGATTAACACTGCAATGAAGTTACTGTGAAAATCCCCTAGTCACCACATTCCGGCGCCTGTTCGGGTACACAGAGGGAGAATTCAGAATGTCCAATTCACCTGACAAGCACATCTTTCGGGACTTGTGGGAGGAAACCGGAGCACCCGGAGGAAACCCACGCAGACATGGGGAGAACGCGCAGACTCCGCACAGACAGTGACCCAAGCCGGGAATCAAATCTGGGATCCTGGCGCTGTGAAGCCACAGTGCTAACCAATGTGCTACCATGCCATTAAGTGGTTGAGGTATTGATATTGGCCAAGGCGTGGGGGAAAACGTCCCTGCTCTTCCTAAATTGTGTCTCTGAGACCTTTTACGCTGATACGAAAGAGCAGATGGTATCTCTGTTAAAGGCTTCATCTAGAAGGCATTTTCACAGTGTGGTGTTCCCTCAGTACTGCACTAGGAGTGTCAGATCTAGTTTAACACTGCAGGTAGGCATCTTGAAGAAGGGCCACACGGGTGAGAATGAAGAGAGCCCATTGGGACAGAACTCTTAGTGAAATCATAGAATCTTATAGCACAGATGGAGGCCATTTCGCCTATTGTTTCTGTTTCAGCTCCTTGACAGTTATCCTAATCGCCTGCTCTCTGCCCGTAGACCTGCAAATCCTTTTCTTTTCAATTCCCTTTTGGAAGTCACAGTTTAATCTGATTCCACCGCTCTTTCAGCGAGTGCATTGCCGATCATCATACCTCGCTGTGTAAATACAATGTTTCCTCAGCTCCCTGTGGGTCCTTTGCCGATTATCCTCTGCCTGGCGACCCTCCCACAAGCGGAAATAAACTATGTTCAGGTGACAAGATGAAAGATACTGGAGTGGAAAAATAAAATGTTATTTTTTATCGCGACGCTATTTATTTTCACACACAGCTCAGGACACACGAATATTTATTCCAAGGAATTTGAACCACCTGACAATCAGCATTCTCTTTAAACACACAATTAAGGAACAGATTAGATTGTCATTATTTTTCTCCTCGTGCCTTTGCTTCATTCAATTCTTCCTTCACTGAAGGGCTAATTTTCTGTCAATCAGGCGATTGACGGGCCTGCCCTCACCTCGAACGTACGCTCCGTGCAGAGGATGTCAAATAAAATAGCGCCTGCCGCTTCTGTGCAGTTGCTGATAGGTTTTGGCAATTTGCACAAAACAGCAAACCATCGCCGCTTGTTAAAACATCTAAATGACTCATTGCTGGCGTTCAGCTCTGTTCCACTCTCCAGCCTGATGTGTTGGGTGTTCTGGATCACAAACAGGTCACCAACACTGGAAGTGGTGCAACTCTATTTTATTATAAGGTTAACTATATTAACATACTTGAATTGGGGGAAAATGCAATACCAACTTTAACTGTTGACCCTTGCCTAGTCCTAACCAGGTGATGCACTCAGCACATGGTGAATGTCTGTGTTGCAGGCTGTGAGCTCTGTGCTCCGAGCTGGCTGCTACTAGAATGAGCGGGAACTCTCCTGTCCCCTGTCTTTATAGTGCGTGTATCTCACAGGTGATTGGCTGCGGTGTTGTGTATGCTGATTGGTCCCACTGCATGTCCATCAGTGTGTGTGTGTGTGTCTGCACCATAATATACTGGTGTATATTACGACATCCCCCCTTTTATATAAAGAACATGTGCCTGCGTGACAATAAATATTGTGTAGTGAATATACCTGACTATGAGTGTGCGTGTTATTTACATGACTATGTACATGAGGCTAATCTATTTACACGGGAAGGTGCCTGGTGCAGAGAAATAGGGTGTCACACCAACAACGAAATGAACATTATATACAAACTACTGGAATGATGAAAGAGGATAACAGAACAGATCAAAGAATCCAACATTGTAAAACTCATAAGTCAAGTCTCTGAGGTGGGTGACGAATTCTGGCTGACCGCCTCAAGGGTGGGTCAGGAGCCAACGGCTGAGGACCGGGCTGGGCCACGGCAGAGTGAGGAGGATGCAGAGTATTCGGAATCCCCACATAGTCCAGGTTGGGGACAACAGGAGGGCGTGGCACCGATGGAGGATCACGTAGCGAGCGTGGAACGGGACGAAGGGCACGCCGATTGCGACGGCGAATGGAACCATCTGGCAGACAAACCAGGAACGAGCGGGGAGACACCTGCCGAAGAACCACGGCAGTTGCAGACCAGCCACCCTCCAGAAGATGGATGCGGATGTTGTCATCTGGCGCCAGAGCAGGGAGATCAGTCGCCCGAGTGTCATGCGCCGCCTTGTGTTGTGCACGAGACTGTTGCATCCGCTGAAGAACCGGAACGTGGTCGAGGTCTGGGACGTGAATGGACGGCACCGTGGTCCTGAGGGTGCGACCCATGAGCAGCTAGGCTGGCGACAGGCCCGTGGCGCGTAGGGACGAACGATAGGCCAGCAAGGCGAGGTAGAAGTCGGATCCTGCATCGGCAGCCTTGCAGAGGAGCCGTTTGACGATGTGGACGCCCTTTTCCGCTTTGCCATTGGATTGGGGATGCAGCGGACTGGATGTCACATGTACAAAGTTGTACTTGCTGGCAAAGTTGGACCATTCCTGGCTCGCGAAGCAGGAGCCATTGTCCGACATCACAGTGAGTGGGATGACGTGACGAGCAAAGGTCTCCGTGCAGGCACGGATGACCGCCGATGTTGTGATGTCGTGCAGGCGTACGACCTCCGGGTAGTTTGAAAAATAGTCTACAATCAGAACATAGTCCCTGCCGAGCGCATGGAACAGGTCAACGCCTACCTTAGACCAAGGGGACGTGACCAACTCATGGGGCTGTAGGGTCTCACGTGGTTGGGCCGGCTGGAACCGTTGACAGGTGAGGCAGTTGAGCACCGTGTTGGCGATGTACTCATTGATGCTGGGCCAGTACACAGCCTCTCGGGCCCTCCGTCAGCACTTCTCCACGCCAAGATGGCCCTCGTGTAGCTTTTCCAAAACGAGCTGGCGCATGCTGTGCGGGATCACGATGCGGTCCAGCTCCAGGAGGACACCATCGACTACTGCCAGATAGTCTCTGATATTGTAGAACTGCGGGCATTGGCCCTTGAGCCACCCTCCATCATATGGCGCATGACACGCTGTAGTAGGGGGTCAGCCACAGTCTCACAGCGAATGTGGATAAGGCGTTCATCCGTGGCCGGCAGATTGGAGGCCATGAAGGCCACATGGGCGTCAACCTGGCAGACAAACCCCTCTGGGTCACACGGGGTGTTGACTGCCCTGGACAGAGCGTCGGCTATGATCAGGTCCTTGCCCGGGGTGTACAGGAGCTGGAAATCGTACCGCCGGAGTTTAATGCGCTGGAGGCGAGGAGTCGTATCATTCAGGTCTTTTTGTATAATGTTGACCAGCGGGCGATGGTCGGTCTCGACAGTGAATTGGGGAGGCCGTACACGTAATCATGAAATTTGTCGACCCCAGTCAACAGGCCCAGGCACTCCTTTTCGATCTGTGCGTAGCGCTGTTCCGTGGGGGTCATGGCACGTGACGCATATGCAACAGGGGCCCATGATGAGGCCTCATCGCGTTCCAGGAGCACCGCCCCCATGCAGGATTGGCTGGCATCCGTTGAAATTTTTGTTTCCTTCATGGGATCAAAAAATGCCAATACCTGGGCCGTAGTAAGCTTGGTCTTAAGTGCGTGTGCTCTCACTGGTGATTGGCTGCGGTGTTGTGTATGCTGATTGGTCCCACTGCATGTCCATCAGTGTGTGTGTGTCTGCACCATAATATACTGGTGTATATTATGACACAGCCCATGGTTAAGCTCCGATTCTAATCTCCAGTCCACTGTGGTTCCGCAGGCATGTGAAAATCTAGCGGAATAATTAACCCTTGGGTCTCGATATGCCTGCGACATTTCTTTTCAAGATTTTTTCTTTCCGTCTCTCTCTCTCTCTGCTCATCAAAGTTTATCTTTTTCATTTCTGTGTCTGCTCCTGCCTGTCTCTCTTTCTTTGGGGCACTGATCCTGTGCACCCATAACGCCTGTGCTCACCGACCCACATTGACTCCAAGGCCAGCAACGCCTCCATTTTAAAACTGTCGTTCATGCTTACAAACCCAGTGTGTCCTCGCCCAGCTGTGATTTCCCCCAGCCCTCCTGCACTCTTCCAATTCCGGCCTCTCAAGCATCCCGGAATAGATTTACTCCACCACTGGCAGCCATGCCTTCAGCTATCTGGGCTCTGAACCTGGAATTATCTCCCAGAACCTATGTGCAGATCCACAAGGGATGGGAAAGGTCCTAATGAATATTTCTCATCAGTATTTACTGGTGAGAAAGACACGAATGTTAGGGAAATAAAAAGTGATGTCTTGAAGAGTGTACATATTACAGAGAAGGAGGTGCTGGAGGTATTAAAGCGCATCAAGATAGATAAATCCACATACATGATGAAATGTATCACAGGACATTGTGGGAGGCTAGGGAAGAAATTTCCAGCCCCCCAGCTGAGATATTTGAATCATCGACAGCCACAGGAGAGATGCCTGAAGATTGGAGGGTAGCAAATGTTGTGCCCTTGTTTAAGAAGGGCTGTAGGAATAAGGCTGGGAAAGACAGACCGGTTAGCCTGACTTCTGTAGTGGGTAAATTGTTAGAAGGTATTCTGAGGGACAGGATCTACAGGGATTTAGACAGGCAAGGGCTAGTTGGGGAAAGTCAGCATGGCTTTGTCGGGGGAAAGTCATGTCTCACCAATTTGATTGAGTTTTTTGAAGGGGTAACCAAGAAGGTAGATGAGGGCAGTGCAGTCGACATTGTCTACATGGACTTTAGCAAGGCCTTTGACAAGATGCAGCATGGTAGGTTGTTGCAAAAGATTAAATCTTTCGGAATCCAGGGTGAGGTAGCCAATTGGATACAAAATTGGCTTGCCAACCGAAGTCAAAAAGGGTGGTTATGGAGGGTTGTTTTCAAACTGGAGGCCTGTGATCAGCGGTGTGCCTCAGGGATTGGTGCTGGGTCCACTGTTATTTGTTATATATATATTACTGATTTGGATGAGAATGTAGGAGGTATGGTTAGTAAGTTTGCAGATGACACCAAGATTGGTGGCATGGTGGATAGTGAAGAAAGTTATATAAGATTGCAACAGGATCTTGACCAATTAGGCCAGTGGGCTGATGAATGGCAGATGGAGTTTAGTTTGGATAAACGTGAGATGACGCATTTTGGCAGATCAAATCAGGGCAGGACCTACTCAGTTAATGGTAGGGAGTTGGGGAGAGTTACAGAACAAAGAGATCTAGGGGTACAGGTTCATAGCTCTTAGAAGGTCGCAGGTGGATAAGGTGGTGAAGAAGACATTCAGCATGTTAGGTTTTATTGGTCAGAATATTGAATACAGGAGTTGGGACATCTTGTTGAAGTTGTACAAGACATTGGTAAGACCACACATGGAATACTGTGTTCAGTTCTAGTCACCCCATTATAGGAAGGATATTGTTAAACTAGAAAGAGTGCAGAAGAGATTTACGAGGATGCTACCAGGACTTGATGGTCTGATGTATAAGGAGAGTGCTGGATAGGCTGGGACGTTTTTCCCTGGAGCGTAGGAGGCTTAGGGGTGATCTTATAGAGGTCCATAAAATAATGAGGAGCATGGATAAGGTAGATAGACAACACCTTTTCCCAGAGATAGGGGAGTCTAGAACTAGAGGGCATAGGATTAATGTAAGAGGGGAGAGATACAAAAGAGACCAGAGGGGACATTTTTTCACACAGAGGGTGGTGAGTGTCTGGAACGGGCTGCCAGAGGCAGTGGTAGAGACGGGTACAATTTTTTCCTTTAAAAAACAGTTAGACAGTTCCATGGGCAGGGTGGGTATAGAGGGATATGCGCCAAATGCGGGCAAGTGGGACTAGCTCAGTGATAGAAACTGGCGGCATGGACAAGCTGGGCCGAAGGGCCTGTTTCCATGCTGTAAACATCTATGACTCTAACCTTCTCTGCCTCTCCCTTCTTACTTAAGACACTCCTTAAAATCTACCCCGTTGACCAAGTACCCAGAAAAAATTCTCCTAATGTGGCAGGATTTAAATTTATCTGGATAATGTTCCTATGGAGCCTCGTAATGCTCTACTATGCTATGGGACTATATTAATGCAAGTTGTTGTTGTGTGTAACTGTTTCTTTGTCTTTCCATCTTATGCACATGTAATTAAGTTTCCAACACAGAATCAGGCCATTTGGCCCAACCAACTTGTGTGAGTGTTTACCCTCCACACAAACAAATGATCTTAATCGCAATAGTCCTATGGGCAGCACAGTAGCACAGTAGTTAGCACTGTTGCTTCACAGCACCAGGGACCCGGGTTCGATTCCCGGCTTAGATCACTGCAATTATTGCCCATCCTTAGTTGCCCTTCAGAAGATGGTGGTGAGTTGCCCCCTTCAACAGCTGCAGTCCCTGAAGTGTAGGTACACCCACAGTGCTGTTAGGGAGGGAGTTCCAGGATGTTGCTCTAGAGACAGTGAAGGAGCGGCGATATATTTCCAAGTCAGGGTGATGAGTGACTTGGAGGGGAACCTCCAGGTGGTGGGCTTCCCAGGTATCTACTGCTTTTGTCCTTCTAGATGGCAGTGGATTGAAGGTGCTGCCTAATGGGGCTTTGGCTAGTTCCTGCAGGTGGTTCCCGAAGATGGTACACGTGGCTGTCACTGTTCGTCATTCTTATAAAGGGATCTGGGTGTCTTACATCTTGAGAGATGGCCATGTTACCCATTGTCTTACTCCAGGGTCATATGACCAGGGGGGTGTAACAATTGTCAGCTGAACTAACTATGTGGCTTTGTAAATGTGTCCACAGTCCTTGTGTGAGATGATACGATTATGAAGGGGACAGCAGTTACAATCTGGTGGACTTGGGTTAATCAGTGCAGTTTGTCTTTACTTAAAATCTAAAATAATGAACATGTTATATTTCCCCCCCATCAGTGAGTCTCCTTGTTTGACTTCAGCAAAGTACAGCACCCGCCTGCATTCTAACTTCAGCCTTTTCTGGGTCTGTCTGCATCTTTGTCTTTTTCCAATTTCTTATGTTCACAGCGAGAAAGGAGGCAGAGGCTTCCAGTTACAATGGGTGTGAGGCGTTATTAGTTTCTGAGACAGGCTGGCAAGCTCCTTATTATATTCTGTCTCAGAAGAATCAGAATATCAAAGCCTACCTTATTAGCCTTTAACCATTTGCTGTTCCAGCGTCCTTTTAAAGAAAAATCTAGGGCTGCAGTTTAATTCCACCCCCCCCACCACCCCATCCCACCCCTCTCTCTCTCTCGCTCTCTCTCCGCCCAACCCAAGTGGGGCTGGGAAAGCAGCTGGGCAGGGGGTAAAAACAGACCCACTAGCCAAAGTGATTGTTCCCCAACTCCATCCAACCTCTGAGCCGTTTTAACGGAGATGGGTTCAGGGTCAGCATGTGGCGCTGAACAGTTCTAGCTGTGGCCAATTAGAGGAGGTTGGATGTGAGTTTCAGATGGCGGGTGCCTTGGCGGTTGCCTGGAGGTGGGAAGGTTGCAGCAGGCCAGGAGCCCAGTGCTCCAGAGAGGCTTTGAGGCCCACCCTGTTTTCTTGGGTGCAGGAGCAGCCAGAGACCGCACTGTGGAAGGAGTCATCCCCCAAAGTGGTGACCAGGCTGCACAAAAACATTTTTTAAAAAAATTTCCAATTAAGGGGCAACTTAGCATGGCCAATCCACCTACCCATCACATGAGGGCAGCACATTGGCACAGTGTTTGGACCGCTGCTTCACAGCGCCTGCGTGGATTTCCTCCGGGTGCTCCGGATTCCTCCCACAGTCCAAAGATGTGCAGGTTAGGTGGATTGGCCATGCTAAATTGCTCCTTTGTGTTTGGGTTAGGTGGGGTTGCGGGGATAGGGCCTGGATAGGATGCCCTTTCAAAAAGGGTTGGTGCAGACCCAATGGGCCAAATGGCCTCCTTCTGCACTGTAGGGATTCTATGATTCTGTGTGATCTTTGGGTTGTGGGGGTGAGACGCACGCAGGCACAGGGAGAATGTGAAAACTCCACACAGACAGTGACCCGGGGCTGGGATCGAACCTGGGTCCTCGGCTCTATGAGACAGCAGTGCTAACCCAAAAAAAACATTTTTTAATACGAAAATATTTTTGAAAATTTGAGCAGCTTAATGCTCTTTGCAAGTTAGATGACTTGTGATTAGCCCACCAGATTCAGAAGCCCACCCACTGCCCTTAATTTGACGGTGAGCCTGTATCCAGCCAATTAAATTCCCCATGAAATTCCAAATGAGTGACAGCTTCCCTTAGGAGAGGGTTAGGGACCAGGAAATAATCCCGACTTCTGAAAGCCCATGGAGGGATCATATGACTGCACTTTGCTTTAAGACATTTCAGTGTAATTCTATCTCCAAATATTTTCTGCAGAAAAAATGGTCACTATGGGTGGGATTCTCCGGCCTCCCAGCCACGTGTTTCTCCGCGGTGGGAGATGGCGTGCAGTTCGCTGGCACTGGAATCTCTGTTCCTGCCGCTGAGAATGGGAATTCCCGGTGAAGCCACTCCACGTCGCTGGGAAACCCATGGGTGGCGGTGCGCTGCCGGTGAGAACAGAAGTATGACAAATGCCAGTAGCCAATACTAACAGCAAAGGCAAGCCACCCTGAGCTTAATCAGTAATAACCTTTATTAGTGCAACAAGTTGGCTTACATTAACAGTGCAGTGAAAAGTTACTGTGAAAATCCCCTCGTCGCCACACTCCGCCGCCCGTTCGGGTACACAGAGGGAGAATTCAGAATGTCCAATTTGCCTAACAAACACGTCTTTCGGGACTTGTGGGAGGAAACCGGAGCGCCCGGAGGAAACCCACGCAGACAACGTGCAGACTCCGCAGAGAAAGCGACCCGAGCCGGGAATTGAACTCGGGTCCCTGGCGCTGTGAAGCAACAGTGCTAACCACTGTGCTACCGTGCGGCCCATCTTGAGCACTTCATTTTCAATAAGGCGGTTATTCTGAACCTTTTGGCAGTCGTGCTTCCTGAAATACTGCTATGACCAATCATTGATCTAGGTAGCTATGCAACACCACTGAACTTCCAAGTCCCTCCAAAGCGGCAGTGCTTTAAGACATGAAATTATTAATATTTCTGGTGGTTGGACGCTGACTTAACAAGTTCTTGAGTGAAATGAGGATTGCTGGCAAATTAGAGCGGAGATGTTAATACATCGACATGAGCATGGATAAATGTCTTAAAAGAGACAAGGTTTTATTTAATGCCACTTCCAGAGATGTAATGTGGGCAATTTCCCAGAGTTTGCCCCAACACCTCTCCCACATTCAGGAGCCAGACACAATAAAAGGATTCTCACCTAATTACACACTCTTTCTTCTCTCATCGGAGGCTGGTTTAGCACACTGGGCTAAATTGCTGGCTTTTAAAGCAGACCAAGGCCAGCAGCACGGTTCAATTCCCGTACCAGCCTCCCCGAACAGGCGCCGGAATGTGGCGACTAGGGGCTTTTCACAGTAACTTCATTTGAAGCCTACTTGTGACAATAAGCGATTTTCTTTTCATTTCCATTTCAAGCATTCAACCCTCTACCCCTCATTCACCTAAACGTTTTTTTCAACCTTACTACAGAGCTCCATTGAACTTTCCTCCCTTGGTGTTTGCCTTGTCCTAATCCCCTCGCCTTTCTCATCCTCTGTACATCCTCGCTGTGCTGATCCCTCCCTGAACCACCCTCCAGCTCCAACTTTTTCTTTCAGAGGTTACACAAAACACAAAACAAGCACAAGCTCTTGTTTTGTCTTTCCCATAACCCTTTTGTTTTCTCCTTCTTTCCCCTTTGTCTCTCTCTTCCTCTTTCTATTGTTCTTTGAGAGGGCAACAGAACGTTGGAGCAGCATTAGCGAGCGCCCACTTTGCTCATTTTTGCAAGAACCTTTTTCTGCCTGCCAAGAGGGGAGGAACGATATTCTTGCAATAAATATGAAAAATAACCTTTCTGCAACCTGCTGGTCATGATTCAAATGACATTAAAAATACCACAGACACAACAGGGTAGATGATGTAGAGTGCGACATCAGATACCCTGTGATCACATCAGGCTGTTACAATGCAACTGGGTTGACATTTGCACGCATTTGGACAATGAATGGAACTTTTTTTAGATCTGTTGTTGGCCCACAACCAACCTGGAGTCCTGGACAATCTGGAGTAAAGCTATTAAAGGGATTTTCTTATTATGATCTTGGGGGTCAGATTCGTTATTTTAATCCTGTTCCTGTTTCTGAATGCGGGGCTGCCCACATTTTGTGGGCGGGATTTTGTGATCCTGAGGCTAAGTGTTGACGCCGTCGGAAATGCCGTCGCGTTTCTCTATGGCGTCAACACGGTCTCAGGAACAGCAATTCTGGTCCCCTACACGGCACTGGAGCGGTTCACGCCGCTCCAGCTGCTGACCCCGGCATCAACTGGGCGCCGCGGGATCCGCTTTGTTCAACGCGCCGACCCCGATGCAACATGGCGCAGGGCTACAGGGGCCGGGGCGGAAGAGAGGAGGCCCCCAGCCAGAGATGCAGCCCCCCGATCGGTGGGCTCCCGATCGCGGGCCAGGCCACATCGGATGGCACCCCCCCGGGGCCGGGTCCCCTCTCCCCCCCACCCCCACAGGCTGCCCCCCGACCCTTCCATGCCGACTGAGAGCAGGTGTGGACGGCGCCGGCGGGACTCGGCCTTTTTTTATGATGGCCGCTCGGCCCATCCCGGGGCCAAGGATCGGCGGGCCGGCCGCGTAGAGCGGCCCCCGACCGGCGGCGCGCCAACCACGCCGGCGACGAGGCGGCGTGGCGCGATTTGCGCCTGTCGCGGGGATTCTCCGGCCCGCCCACGGCTGAGAGAATCCCGCCCTATATTTGTCCCACCTGAGATTGAGGGTACAGCACAGCAACAGGCCATTTGGCCCAACTGATCAATGCTAGTGTTTTTGCTGCACACAATCCTGCTCCTCCCACCTCATGTCTGTTAATTTTTTTTCCTGATGTGCTTTTCTAACTCACCCTTCAATGCAGCAAATCTGTTTTATTGGGGTTATATTTAATAGTCCCCTGAATGAGTTAGCTCCTTTTGGCTTGAAATAAAGGCACAAGGATCTTGGGGCTTGAAAGAATTTAGCCCCCAAAGTGTGGGAGATGAGAATGGGGTTGTCTTTGTACTGTAAGCATTGCCTGGATTAAATTCCACAAATGGCATGTTATAGCCAGGACTGTGAGCTCAGTCAAGGTATCCAATTGTGGGAGAGCTTCAGAGCAAAGCTGATAGTCCCAATCCCCCAGGTCTATGCAGTAACATTGTGTGACCGGGATCACTACATAGTGCAAACGAACAGAAACCCCCAATGATTCATCCCCTTCATGCTCCACCTAACCCACAGGAACCTTGAGCACAATTGCTAGTTTGGGTGTGATCCGTTCATAGAATAATGAAATCCCTACAGTGCCAGAAGTAGCCCATTCAGCCCATCGAATCTGCACCGACCCTCTGAAAGAGCACCCCACCTCGGCCTTATCCCCGTCATCCCACCTCACCTTTTGGACACGAAGGGGCAATTTAGCGTGGAACTGGAGGAGGCCATTCAGCTCCTCAGGGCTGTCCAGCCCCCCATTCCGTCATATCATGAGTGACCATTGTCTCAACTCTGTTCACCATCTTTACTCCATAAGTCTTGATCCCTTACCCCACAAAAATCCATCAACCTCAAACTTGAATATTTAGTTGAACCCCCAGCATCTTGATGTGTGTGCGTGTGTGAGGGTGTGTGTGTGTGTGTGTAGGGGTGGGGGGGGGGGGGGGGCATCCCTGAATGGCCTGGCTCTAAATTTAAGGTTCTGCACCCTTGTGTGGACTCCTCCCCTCCCCCCCTCATCCATCCCCAGCAGAGGAAATGGTTCCCCTCTATTGACACTGTTGAATCCTTTTAACATTTTAAAGCCTTTGATATTTTTTTTTCCATAAATTTAGAGTACCCAATTCATTTTTTCCAATTAAGGGGCAATTTAGCGTGTTCAATCCACCTACCCTGCACATCTTTGGATTGTGGGGGCGAAACCCACGCAAACATGGGGAGAAACCCATGGGGAGAAACACAGGGAAATTGTGCAAACTCCACACGGACAGTGACCCAGAGCTGGGATCGAACCTGGGACCTTGGCGCCGTGAGGCTGCAGTGCTACCACTGCACCACCGTGCTGCCCTAAGCCTTTGATATTTTCACTGTCAACCTTCTAAATTCAAGCCTAAATTTTAAGAATGAGACTAGTCTGTGCAACCTGCCTTCGTAATTTAAACCCTATTACCCCCTGTATCATTCTGATGAATCTTCATGACACCCCCTCCAAGACCAAAATATCCTTCATGAGGTGCAGTGTCCAGAATTGACAGAGCCCTGCACCTTAGGGGAAGTGGTGGTGTAGTGGGATTGCTAGTGGACTCATCATCCAGAGACCCAGGGCTATACTTTGGGTACCCGGGATTCAAATCCCGACATTGGCAGATGGTGAAATTTGAATTCAGTAAAAAACAGGAATTTTAAGAGTCTAAGTATGGCCATGAAACCATTGTTGATTGTCATAAAGATCCATCTGTTCATTAATAGGGAAGCAATCTGCCATCCTTAGGTGGTCTGACTGACCGGCATGTGACTCCAAACCCACAGCATGCTTAACCAGCCCGGCCAAGGCAATAAATGCCCATGATACCCTCATCCTCTGAATGTTCTGGCTGATGAGCTGCCTCTCGCCTGCGACACTTTTACACAGGGAGTGATGAGGGAGTTCAGGGCACAGTAATGGGATCGATTCTCTTGTGCTGCCCTTCTACGAGTTTGAAAACCAGCTGTCCCTACCAGCAAAATAGTTTAATAGTAATTTGCTCAGTTGGAGGGTAGGTTGGGATTTAGGGCTATGAAACGGTGCACCATTCCCCTCATCACCTCATCCCCATCAGCGAAGTTCCCCATTGGGTGCGCAGGAAAGGGCATCGGTGGACGAACCCAAGAAGCGCCATTTGGCATCAATGTGGTTAAACCCACCGTGTTCCGTTCCCTCTGTGGAATTCCCTGAGCAGCAAGCGAAGTAACCAGCCTGACTGTCTCCAAGCATGGCTTTACAAAGTCACCTGTAGCACGCTAACCGTAAAATATATGATGGATGCTAAAGGTCATTGATGGTGTTGTACAAAGAGCTTGAGCTTTGTGTAAATATTCTTCTACATTGCAGACCCCCACCCCCCACCCCACCCCACCCCGCCTACCTCCATATCATTCAATCTCTTGAGCTCAATCTCATAGGCTGTGCTGACGGTGCTTGGCACAGACTCGTAACCACCAACCTAACAATGCTGGATAATTCCCTCACACACCCAAGCCAGCCTCTTGTATTCAAACCTGGTTTAAAACAAACACCCTGTGTGTTTCCTGCAATAGTTGGTGGTCAGAGAGGTTCCAGGACAGCTGCGTGAGGGGCTGGGGTTTAAACTCGCATCTCCACGCCTGCCCAACACACCCCAAAGCAATCAGAGTTGATCGCCAGGATTCCGGGGATCCTCAATGTTTTCCACAGTAATAAATTTGAATGAGTGTGACTTTTTATCTTGTGCGCACCTGCTGTGCTGAAAAAGCAAATTTAGAAAGTTCACATCGCGCTCTTTGTTTTGCTGGGCGAGTGTGTATTTGTCATTTGATCATCTCATTAACGATCCCTGTACACAATCACCAGCTCCCGCCTTTCAGCCGTGGATGTCAGGACGCAAATTAGATTTGAACCTGAAGCAGGGGAACATTTAAGACTCAGTCATTTCAGGTCGCTCATTTAGATAGCTCTAAACCCTTTGCAATGATGCAGGTCAAACACCACAGAGCTTTAAACCTTTGAGGAATCAATAAACCTCTATTCAGTCAGCAAGAAAGGGCTGCCATCCGCACATTTATCACAGACGCCTGCTTACCTGAGGAATTTGAGAGGCTCGGTGGATGCTGCCTGATGTGTAGCACCGTGGTTTGTGTTGGCCATATCTTCGTGCAGTTGTCACTGTTCTTGTGTGGGGAGATGGGGAGAATCTGCTGGGTCCTGATGCTGAGGCTGTGAGGCTGTGAGCTGCTGTCAGAATCTGTGCCTTCAGTAATACAGTGATTTGTGATTCAGTGCCCTTGCTCATTGGCTGGCAGATCAGCCAATCGGAAGCACACCAGCTTCAATAGACAGGAAAGAGATTGGCCTGAAGCATAAGCATATCAGGATTGGTCAGTGTGTATATATGTGCCTGTCTGTGAGTGTATATATACTGTTGAGACACCCTGGGCTAGTACACGGTCATTTCCAGCCCAACTTGACCTGGAATCACAGCACAAGTGAATGAATCAATAATTCTTAGAAAAATACCCAAAGTCTTTGGCCCTTGGCTGCCCAATAATTACAGTAAAGTCCAACAGATTTGTTTCAAATCACTAGCTTTCGGAGCACTGCTCCTTCCTCAAGTGAATGACGAGGTAGATTCCAGAAACATTTATATAGACAAAGTCAAAGATGCAAGACGATACTTTGAATGCGAGCATTTGCAGGTGATTAAGTCTTTACAGAGCCAAAGAAAGGGGCAACCCCAGGTTAAAGAGGGGTGAATTGTCTCAAGCCAGGACAGTTGGTAGGATTTCGCAAGCCCAAGCCAGATGGTGGGGGGTGAATGTAATGCGACATGAATCCAAGGTCCCGGTTGAGGTCGTACTCGTGTGCGGAACTTGGCTATAAAGCTTGCTCCGAAAGCTAGTGATTTGAAACAAATCTGTTGGACTTTAACCTGGTGTTGTAAGACTTCTTACTGTGCTCGCCCCAGTCCAACGCCGGCATCGCCACATAATAATTACAGTCACCAGGTTTGTAAATTTAAGCACAATTACAGTTAACTTATACCAAGGACTGTAATGAAATACAACTGATTAACTATCATCTAATTCCCCACTTTTTCCTCCCCCCCCCCCCAACACACACTCACAAGACAGACAAACACAGAGGGAAGGAAAGGAGGGAATATCATAAGTAAAAGGGAAAAAAGAGTCATTGTTTCAGATGGCGGTTTCTAGCATTTTACTGCTCTTCAAACTTTGCTTTCAGTTCAAGGTTTTACTGTAGATTCATTCTGGTCTCTGTAGTTTCAAAAATATACACACAGCCTTTCTGGAAAGAGAGAGAGAAAGGGTAATTTCTTGATTTTCTTTACAGCCTGTAATGGTTCACCTGTAAATTCATTAATTCAGGTTCTCTGCAGCTTCAGGATTCCAGCACTCACAGCCTTTCTGGAGATGGAGAGAAAGCAGGATCTTGTCTTTCTGTGTCTAAGACTCAACTGCTCCCTCAGGTCTCTGAAAGCCATCCCACTGGGATAGGATCCAATCACCACCTTGTACTGGGCAGAGTACAGCCTTTTGGCCAATTCATTGGCCACCAGCCAATCAATCAAACCATCTCACCCCATCTCTTTCTCTGGTGCCCAAAACTCTAGGAAAATGTGAAGTTGTTCACTTTGGCAGGAAGAATAAAAAGGCAGAGTGCAGGTTAAACATCCATAATCCGAAATTGCAAAAATCGGCAATTGTTTTTGAGCACCAACATGACGTCACAAGTGAGAAATCCCACAAGGCTCCCAGGCGATGCACAATTCCCAACACGTGCCGCGCATGCGCAGTTCCCAACATGCTGTGCATGCGCAGTTCCCAATATGCACTGCACATGCGCAATAGATTCTGAAATCCGAAAAGTTCCGAAATCCGATTCACACTTGGTCCCAAACATTTTGGATAAGGGATTTTCAACCTGTACCACTGATATGGAGAATGGCTGCAGAATTCTGAGGTGCAGAGGGATCTAGGTGTCCTGGTGCACGAGTCACAAAATGTTAGTACAGCAAATAATTAAGAAAGCTAATGGAATGCTATCCTTTATTACAAGGCTAATTGAACATTAAAGTAAAGATGTTATGCTGCAGTTGTACAGGGCTTTGGTGTGTAGTTTGGGTCTCTTTAATTGCGGAAGGATGTGAATGCGTTGGAGATGGTTCAGAGGAGGTTTACTAGATTGGTACTTGGAAGGAGCGGTTGACTTTTGAGGAAAGGTTGGTCAGACTGGGCTTGTTTCCACTGGAGTTTAGAAGAGTGTGGGGTGATTTGAGTGAAAAATATAAGATCCTGACCAGGTGGACATGGAAAGGATGTTTCCTCTTGTTGGTGAGCCCTGAACTTTTTTTTTCGTTCGTGGGATGTTGTTGTCGCTGGCTGGGCCACAAACTTATTGCCCATCCCTAATTGCCCTTGAACTGAGTGGCTTGCGAGGGCATTTCAGAGAGCAGTTAAGAGTCAACCACATTGTTGTGGATCTGGAGTCACATGTAGGCCAGACCAGGTAAGGATGGCAGATTTCCTTCCCTGCAGGGCGTTAGTGAACCAGGTGGGTTTATATGAAAAGCGACAATGGTTTCATGGTCGTCGTTTAATTCCATATTTAATTCCATATTTTTATGGAGTTCAAGTTTCACCATCAGAGCATTGTCCTGGGTCTCAGGATTATTTGTCCAGTGAAAATACCGGTATCCCACCTCCTCCCGTAGGGGGCACTGTTTTAAAATTAGGGTTCACCCTTTTAGGACAGAGATGAGTAGATATTTGTTCTCTCGAGGGCTGTGCGACTTTGGAACTGTCAGCCTCAGAGTGTGGTGTAGGTGGGGGTTATTGAATATTTTAAAGGCAGAGATAGATTCTTTTTAGGCGAGGGAATCAAAGATTATCGGGGGTAGGTGGGAGCATGGAACTCGAAACGCAAACCGATCAGCCATGATCTTATTGAAAGGCCAAGCAGGTTCAAGGAGCCAAATGGCCTACTCCTGCTCCTATTCTCTATATATCCGATTACATTTGTAGCTAGGAGTGTTTAACCATGTGCAGTGCCTATGAGAGACCTGGGCTCTACCACTCCAAACTGACGCCAAGGTCAGAGTGCAGGGTGCCGCCAAGCTTAAGAAATAGAATGGAGTGTCAATGATGGAGACGGCGAGGTAGTCATTTGTTGATGTCAAACCTGGGTTTTAAAACCGTGTGGGTTCTGGGAGAGGGAAGAGTGTGGGAGCTGAGGGTCCCTGTGGACTTGGTGTAAGAGTAAATCAGAGGCTGAGAGAGCACCAGGGCACGGTTTTCACACAATGAAAAAGAAAGAGGAAGAGTGTGTGAAAGACAGCTGCGGGTTTCCAACTCTCCAGGAGCTCCCTGGAGTCCCAATGGGACTCCTGATATATATCTCCAGAACATTGCTGTCCAGGGAAAAATCATGAGCTGTGTTGACAAAGGTATCCATTTTCCATTTACTGTCAATTAGTCACAAAACTATTGGAGAAGAGGAAACAGAATGGGGCTGTTGGCGGGGGAACAGGAGCTTGAGAAGACTGTCAATGAAATAGCTAAGGAGGTTTTGCTCATTCTTCGACTTCACTTCACTCAAATTAATTTGGGGTTTAAAATGGTTATGGAAGATGTAAGAATGTGCTTTGAGTATCAATTTATCACGTTCACATATTCCTATTGTCCCATTTCCAATTCTCTCCCTCCCAAATCCTGAAAATGCAGGTAGACAGGGGCAAGGCCCTTATGCCCAGACCTCAGCCAAAGTGATCATATCCCAATACCAGGAGTAGGAAATGGGAATTGGCAAGCTATATGATTTGTCTTTGAGAAGCATCACTTGCAGATTTCAATCTAACCCGCAGTTGACCAAGAGGCCGGAATTGGAGCTTGCCGTAAACAGGGGGGTTGCAGAAAATTAGAGATGGTGAGGGATTTGGAAATAAACTGGTATACCGAGCTAACGTAAGTCAGTGAACACAGCAGGTGATGGGTGAACAGGACTTTGCACGGGTTAGACAGCAGAACTTTTTGGAAGAGCACAAAATTATTGACATAAACCTGGGTGTTTCCTGCTGCACCTGTCCTGGGAGTGTTTGATGGGGACAGTGCAGAGGGAGCTTTACTCTGTATCTAACCCCGTGCTGTACCTGTCCTGGGAGTGTTTGATCGGGGCAGTGTAGAGGGAGCTTTACACTGTATCTAACCCCATGCTGTACCTGTCCTGGGAGTGTTTGATCGGGGCAGTGTAGAGGGAGCTTTACTCGGTATCTAACCCCATGCTGGTACTGTCCTGGGAGTGTTTGATGGGAACAGTGTGGAGGGAGCTTTACTCTGTATCTAACCCTGTGCTGTACCTGTCCTGGGAGTGTTTGATGGCTACAGTGTAGAGGGAGCTTTACTCTGTATCTAACCCTGTGTTGTACCTGTCCTGGGAGTGTTTGATGGTTACAGTGTATAGGGAGCTTTACTCTGTATCTAACCCCGTGCTGTACCTGTCCTGGGAATGTTTGATGGTTACAGTGTAGAGGGAGCTTTACTCTGTATCTAACCCCGTGCTGTACCTGGCCTGGGAGTATTTGATGGGAACAGTGTAGAGGGAGCTTTACTCTGTATCTAACCCCGTGCTGTACCTGGCCTGGGAGTGTTTGATGGGGACAGTGTAGAGGGAGCTTTACTCTGTATCTAACCCGTGCTGCACCTGTCCTGGGAGTGTTTGATCGGGGCAGTGTAGAGGGAGCTTTACACTGTATCTAACCCCATGCTGTACCTGTCCTGGGAGTGTTTGATCGGGGCAGTGTAGAGGGAGCTTTACTCTGTATCTAACCCCATGCTGGTACTGCCCTGGGAGTGTTTGACGGGGACAGTGTAGAGGGAGCTTTACTCTGTGTCTAACCCTGTGTTGTACCTGTCCTGGGAGTGTTTGATGGGAACAGTGTGGAGGGAGCTTTACTCTGTATCTAACCCTGTGCTGTACCTGTCCTGTGAGTGTTTGATGGGGACAGTGTGGAGGGAGCTTTACTCTGTATCTATCCCTGTGCTGTACCTGTCCTGGGAGTGTTTGATGGGTACAGTGTGGAGGGAGCTTTACTCTGTATCTAACCCTGTGCTGTCCATGTCCTGTGAGTGTTTGATGGGGACAGTGTGGAGGGAGCTTTACTCTGTATCTAACCCTGTGCTGTACCTGTCCTGGGAGTGTTTGATGGGGACAGTGTGGAGGGAACTTTACTCTGTATCTAACCCTGTGCTGTACCTGTCCTGGGAGTGTTTGATGGCTACAGTGTAGAGGGAGCTTTACTCTGTCTCTAACCTTGTGTTGTACCTGTCCTGGGAGTGTTTGATGGTTACAGTGTATAGGGAGCTTTACTCTGTATCTAACCCCGTGCTGTACCTGTCCTGGGAGTGTTTGATGGGAACAGTGTAGAGGGAGCTTTACTCTGTATCTAATCCCGTGCTGTACCTGTCCTGGGAGTGTTTGACGGGGTCAGTGTAGAGGGAGCTGTACTCTGTATCTAACCCCGTGCTGTACCTGGCCTGGGAGTGTTTGATGGGGACAGTGTGGAGGGAACTTTACTCTGTATCTAACCCTGTGCTGTACCTGTCCTGGGAGTGTTTGATGGGGACAGTGTGGAGGGAGCTTTACTCTGTATCTAACCCTGTGCTGTACCTGTCCTGGGAGTGTTTGATGGTTACAGTGTATAGGGAGCTTTACTCTGTATCTAACCCCGTGCTGTACCTGTCCTGGGAGTGTTTGATGGGAACAGTGTAGAGGGAGCTTTACTCTGTATCTAACCCTGTGCTGTACCTGTCCTGGGAGCGTTTGATGGGGACAGTGTAGAGGGAGCTTTACTCTGTATCTAACCCCATGCTGTACCTGTCCTGGGAGTGTTTGATGGGGACAGTGTAGAGGGAGCTTTACTCTATATCTAACCCTGTGCTATACCTGTCCTGTTAGAGAGAATCACAATTCTTTTTGGAGTCTGGGACTTTGACCAACCGGATTGTGAATGGATGACACCACTTTCACTGAAGAGATTTGAACCATGTCAGTATACACTGGACTTAAACTGATGAGAGGAGCAAGGCCAGCACCTTGTCCCACTCCACCACACAGGCCCCGACTTTTCCTATTGTTACTGCCAGGTGGCTGGCAGGATTGTGCGATATTTGGATCTCTAAATCTGCTTCACTAATCATGACATTATCTGCCTTCACTAACACAGCAATTCACCTTGCTATAATTAAATGTAACTGGCTTAAGAGTTGAGGCCCTCAGTTAGAGACGTGGGCCGGGATTCTCTGATCCCGCGATGGGCCGCCGATTCTCCGGTGTCCGGAGATTCACCCCCATTGCGCCTGCGCGGTCACCGCAGTGGCCCCCTGGCGATTCTCCATGCTCGAAGGGCCGAGTGCCCGCCATCATCGTTTGCGTATGGTCCTACTCGGCGGCACCTCGGCGTTCTGGCTGCGGGGGCCGTCCTGGTGGGTGGGGGGGGGGGGGGGGCGTGGTAGCCGACTCCAGGGGAGACCTCCACAGTGGCCAGGCCCTCGATCGGGGGGCAGCCGATCGCCAGACGGGCTCATTCCAGGCGGCCTATGTTCCTCCGCGCCAGGCCCCTGCCAGGCCTTGGCACGCGCATGCGCGGATCCTGCCGGCCATGGCGGGCCGGCGTTCGGCGCCGAAGCAGCGCTCAGCACTCCGGCACCGTCCTAGCCCCTGAGCAAGGGGTGAATGCCTTGGCCAGGAGGCCCGTTGACGCCGGTGCCGCTCGCACTGGTTTTGACGCCGGCATCAACACTTGGCCGGGATTTCGAAGAATCCCGGCCCTAATGTGCCAACACCGATGTGGCGCTCACACCTAGAGTTAGAAAGTCATATAAAGTCATTGGGCAGCACGGTAGCATTGTGGATAGCACAATTGCTTCACAGCTCCAGGGTCCCAGGTTCGATTCTGGCTTGGCTTACTGTCTGTGCGGAGTCTGCACATCCTCCCCGTGTGTGCGTGGGTTTCCTCCGGGTGCTCCGGTTTCCTCCCACAGGCCAAAGATGTGCGGGTTAGGTGGACTGGCCATGATAAATTGCCCTTAGTGTCCAAAATTGCCCTTAAGTGTTGGGTGGGGTTACTGGGTTATGCGGATACCACCCTCTGTGGTGTTCCCTTCATTTCCCTCAGGATCCCTCCTTCCTTCCTCCCCCCCTCCCCCAGGGTTGTGTATTCTTGTCAGTATTCTTTTAATTTTTTTTCCCTTCCTTTCTAGTTATTGTTGGCTTCGAGCAGGTCTTGGAACAAGCTGACAAATTGCCCCAATGCTTTGAGGAAGCCTGCCTCTGACCCTCGGATGGTTTGAATTCAATAATCTGCAACAAAGAGTCCAAGGTGCCAAGGAAACCATTGTCGATTGTCGTATAAACCCATCTGGTTCACTGATGCCCTTTAGGGAAGAAAATCTGCTATCCTTACCTGGTCTGGAGTACATCCACAGCAATGTGGGTGACTCTTAAATGGCCGGACATGCCACTCAGCTCAAGGGCGATTCGGGATAGGTAACAAATGCTGCCCCTGGGGGCTTCATGTAAGGGCACCAGTTTGGGGGCGTTGGTAACTGCGCCTCTGCTGTTCCCTCCGGCACGGTACTCCACCAGTCCAGTGGTGGTGGCGGCCCTGAGAGTTTGGGGCCAGTGGAGGCGGCATGTGGGAGCAGTGGGAGCATCGGTCTGGGCCCCAATCTGTGATAATCACCGGTTTCCTCCGGGGAATATGGACTGGGGGTTCCGGTTATGGCGGAGTGCGGGGATTGAGAGGATGGGGGATATTAGCTTGGAGGGACTCAACGCCCCCGAAGTCGGAGACCTGGCTAGCTTTCTGTGTTTGGAGAAAATCAAGTTTGCCTTGCGAGGGTCACTGTTGGGGTTCACCCGGAGGTGGCAACCGTTCGTCGACTTCTTCGCGGGAAATTAATCAGCAGCAGAAGCGAGGGGGGGGGGGGGGAGAGAGGGGGGAGTAGTTTAGATTATAGAGTAGAGGGGGTCAATAAGGGTCGGACCTGTACGAGATGTAAATGGCTTTTGCGCTATGTTTATGGTTTCATGTATAATGTTTATTTTGTTGTTCATGATGTGTGATGTGTTGGGTGTTCTGGATCACATACAGGTCACCAACACTTGAAATAGTGCAACTCTATTTTATTGAATCATTAACTGTTTAAACTTACTTAGACTGTGGGTTAATAGGATACTAGCTTTAACTAAAGACCTTTGCCTTGTCCTAACCAGTCGATGCACTCAGCACATGGTGAACGTCTGTGTTGCAGGCTGTGAGCTCCGTCCTCCGAGCTAGCTGCAACTCGAATGAGCGGGAACTCTGATGCCCCCTGTCTTTATAGTGCGTGTGCTCTCACTGGTGATTGGCTGCGGTGTTGTGTGTGTTGATTGGTCCCACTGTGTGTCCACACCATGATATACTGGTGTAAATTATGACAATGTGGAGATGCCGGCGTTGGACTGGGGTGAGCACAGTAAGAAGTCTTACATCACCAGGCCACCTGAGGAAGGAGCAGCGCTCCGAAAGCTAGTGATTCGAAACAAACCTGTTGGACTTTAGCCTGGTGTTGTAAGACTTCTTACTATTTTGTTGTTGTTACTATACTAAAAATACCTCAATAAAATGTTTATTAAAAAAAATTTGTTTTAAAATAAATGCTGCCCCAGCCAGCGACACCCACATCCCATCAATGAATAAAAAAAAAAATTTCACATTAGTTCCATTTTCCCACCTGACCAATCTTTTGATATCTTTCTTCTTCAGAGCCAATTTGGGCATTGTCAGTAAACTTAATCATTTCCTTATTTTTAAGTCCAAATCATTGACACATAAATGGATCTTGTGCTGGGCACCCAGAATCCCATGACACATTTCGAAGCACAATGGAGCTCCCCCTAGGCCAATATTTATCCCTCAATCGTCAAAACAACAAAACAAGGGTCTGTAGTGAGTCGTACAGACTCGAAACATTAACCCTGTTTCTCTCTCTTGATGGGTAGCACAGTGGTTAGCACAGTTGCTTCACAGCTCCAGGGGTCCCAGGTTTGACTCCCAGCTTGGGTCACTGTCTGCACGTTCTCCCCATGTCTGCGTGGGTTTCCTCTGGGTGCTCCGGTTTCCTCCCACAATCCAAAGATGTGCCAGGTTAGGTGGATTGGCTATGCTAAATTGTCCTGAGTGTCCAAAATGGTTGGGTGGGGTTATTGGGTTACGGGGATAGGGTGGAGGTGTGGCTTGGGTAGGGTGCTCTTTCCAAGGGCCTGTGCAGACCCAATAGGCCTCCTTCTGCACTGTACATTCTATTCTATGATTCTAGATGCCGCAAGACCCACTGAGTTTCTGCAGCATTTCCTAACCTAACTTTTAAAGTTACCCGACAGTTTTTCAACAACTTGATTAATTCCTGCTTCTAGGATTTAAACCATGCAGTTTTAGAGATGTGGGGGCTTTAATTAGAGTGTGGTTTAGTAGCAGTCCTTGCACAACACCTCGCAATAAAAACATTGAGCAGCAGATTGGACTAAAGGTAAAAAACAGAAGACATATACTGACCTCCAGTGGAGACGAAAGGCATAACTTGTGTAAATGCAGTGATGGGCATGAATTTCAGAGAGTTGCTTTTAGATTTAGATTTATTGTCTCGTGTACCGAGGTACAGTGAAAAGTATTGTTCTGCGTACAGTCCAGGCAGATCATATCATACATGAAAAACATAGGATATACGATAGATACACAATGTAAATACATAGACATAGGGTGAAGCATACAGAGCTATACAGTAGAGAAGATGCGTTGAGTGATCAATTTAGTCCAGAAGAGGACCATTCAGGAGTCTGGTAGCAGCGGGGAAGAAGCTGTTTTTGAAACTGTAAGTGCGTGTTCTCAGACTTTTGTATCTCCTGTCCAATGGAAGAGGTTGGAAGAGAGAATAACCCAGGTGGGAGGGGTCTTTGATTATGCTGTCCACTTTCCACAAGCAGCAGGAGGTGTAGACAGTCAATGGATGGGAGGCGGGTTCACGTGATGGACTGGGCCATGTTCACGACACTCTGTGGTTTCTTGCGTTCTTGGGCCGGGCAATTGCCATACCAAGCTGTGATGCTTCTATGGTGCATCTGTAAAAATTGGTAAGGATCAATGTGGACATGCCAAATTTCCTTAGTTTCCTGAAGTATAGGCTTTGCTGTGTTTTCTTGGTCGTAGCGTCAACGTGGATGGACGAGGACAGATTGTTGGTGATGTGCACACCGAGGAATTTGAAGCTGTCAACCATCTCCACCTCGGCCCCGTTGATGCAGGCAGGGGTGCGTACGACACTTTGCTTCCTGAAGTCGATGACCAGCTCTTTCGTTTTGCTGACATTGAGGGAGAGATTGTTGTCTTTGCACCACACGACTAGGTCCTCTATCTCCCCTCTGTACTCTGACTCATCGTTGTTGGAGATCCGACCCACTACGGTCGTGAAATCAGCAAACTTGTAGATGGGAGTTGGAGCCGAATTTTGCCAAGTTTATATAGGGAATGTACTAGGGGGCTAAGTATGCAGCCTTGCGGGGCTCCGGTATTGAGGACTATATGACGCTCACTTACATCTCAGAAATGTCTTGACGTGCTTCACATATAATTGCAAATGCAGTGATGGTTGTTTTGTTAGCAAATATAGTAACCACTTCATCTCATTACTGTTTATGGGATCTTTTTGCATTTGGAGGACTAATTAATTTATGTTGAAGGAATGTTTATCAGACACAGAGAACTTTTTGCTCTTCTTGGAGAGTTGCAGGACTTCAAGCCAGTGGTTTCCATAACATGTTTGGGTGAATACCCTAGAAATGCTGGCGCACTCCCCGGAGGCCCCCTGTATATGCTGACACACTCCCCGGATCGCCCTGTGTATGCTGATACACTCCCCGGGGATCGCACTGTGTCTGCCGACACACTCCCATATACCGATGAAATATCCAGTAAATGCTGAAATACACCTGTTAAACCTCCTAAAAACGCAAGCACACTCCCATGGGGCCTGCTGTAAACACTGATACACTCCCAGGGACCCTGCAATTTGATTTCCAAAAGAATGCGGTTTCTCTGCATAAACTCTCATACAGGATACCATCCACCAATACGGAGATCCTATCTCATTTGTCCCAATTTGAACAACAAGCTAAATTGCCAAAAGAGCCCTTCCAGTAACTGGCCGCAAGTTCCGACGTTGAAATGTTGCACTCTAGTGTCAACCTACATTAGGAGTTTAATCCCTTCCAACTGGCAGCTTTCTGAGCTGGAACAGCTGAAGCAAATAGATAAGCACATTTGAGACCTTGGTGGCACAACACAGGTAGCAGTGAGTAACTCACCGTCAATCATAAGAGGACAAAGCAAATTGCTGGAGCAGTGCCAACCAGCATGAGAAAGGATGGCTCGGGATTCCCAGGCGTGACTGCATCTTGTGTCAAGGTCCACACTGAACATCTTTGTGATGCTTAATGTGTTGCACATTTCCAGTATTTTCTGCACAGGTTATGGTAGTGTGGTTATGTGACAAATTAGTAAACTAGAGAACAGAATTTAACATTGAAATATTGCAGAAGGGATTCACACCCAAAAGGTCCTTGGTCCAAGTATTGACATCCTTCTGAATCATCTGCCCTAAATTTGATTTCAGGATCAGGAGATACAGGGTCAAAGTTAGTGTTTCAAACCTACCATTTCTACTACACCACTTTGAAAATCTCAAATTGTGGTACTAATTCCTCTCGCAGTCCGTCAGGCCGAGGGATGAATCTCAAGCCCATTTCCCGTATTACCTCTGACCCTGCCAGACTCGATGACTAAAACTGGACATGGGGTGCGGTCTGGACAGAGCTGGGCACAGGGCCCAGGGGTGCAGTCTGGCTAGATTTCTGCTCAGCAGCGATCAGCAATTAACAGGTGCCTAACCTGCTGGACTTCCTTGATCTGTCAATGTCATTCTTTGTTATTTTGACACCCAACTGTGCACTGTACACTTGTCCCAACTAATTTCCATCAACCATCATGTCCCTCCCTGATGAATTTCACCCAATTAGTTTTGAAGATGCGGAGCTGCCTCCTGACAAATCAACAGGAGAAACCAGAGACACATGATCTGAAAGCTACATTTTCACAACATATAAAATCACACTCTTGCTTGAGACGGATTTAAAAAAACAATCCTACACAGGGACCCTGGAATCTTGTTAGGTGAATTGGACATTCTGAATTCTTCCTCGGTGTACCCGAACAGGCGCCGGAGTGTGGCGACTAAGGGATTTTCACAGTAACTTCATTGCAGTGTTAACGTAAGCCTACTTGCGACACTAATAAAGATTATTATGTTTGGGACAGGGATTGTTCTCGGCTCAGTATTTAATTCCGAAGGTCGATGTGACAAAGGAGGAACACGTCGTCCTTTCAGAACTAAATCCACTTACAGCTCCCACATGTGGTCCTGGTGCAACCAGTGACAGGGTCAGTACATACGATAAATTGCACGGAAGGACCCATGGATTGGAGTGCAATGATGGATCCTGGCTATTTCCGGATTCTGCTAAATTGTATTGATATGGGCGAGGGAGAAATTACAGTATTTAAACAGGCCATTCGGCCCAGCCAGGATGTGCTGGTGTCTACACGCCTATTACATCTACCTCATCTCAGCCTTTCAGTAAATCGCTCTAATCCCTTTTTTCTTATTCACTTGTCTAGTCTGTTTTTGAAAGCATGCAAGCAATTTACCTTGAACCGCTCCTGCGGCAGGAAGTTCAAAAGTCTAACCTCTCCGGAAAAAAAATTCTTATTTATCAAGGGAATTTATTAGTAGCTTTCGTATTTATTACCCCATATGTGGATTCTCCCACATGTACAGATGCCTTCTCCACATCTACCCTGTCCAACCCACTCGTATTCTTAAAGACATTTATCAAGTGTGTTTCAAGTCTTGTCTAATCCATCTTTCAGATGAGACATTAAGCCAAATTCCTGCCTAACAATCATGTAAAGGATTCCATGGCATTACATAAGAAAAGCAAAGGGAGTTTACCCCAGCATCCTGGATGATAATCATCCTTCAATCAACATCACCAGAATACAGATTATCTGCTGATTCTCACATTACTAGTTGCGGGGGTTGCCATGTGCAGTTTGGCTGCCACATTTCATGTACGTTATCTGTGAGTTCATGTCAAAAAAGTACTTCATTGGCTGTAAAACACTTTGGGGCTTCCTGATGTGACAAATACGCACAAGGCTCTCAGCCTTTCACACAGATTAAACCGATAATTCTTATAATAATGCAAATTGAACAAAAACAAAACAAAAAGCAGCTTCCAAAATACATACATTAATTTTATTAACACCACAGTTGGAACAAAAGTTCTTGCGAAGATAGCCTTTAGGGAAGCAAAGGTCAGATCCTTGGTAAAGGTCCTCACACGTACCACTGGAATCCAATCTTTGCTCGCAGATATTCCTCCCTAGGTCGTAGGTTATACAGCTCCTCCACCGATGGCGTGGTCCAGCGATCGGTGTGGAAAACACTCTCGCCGACCTGCGACAGAAGATACAGACGCACTGTTACTTACATCAAGATAAAACTCACCGTTCTCCACCCCCACTTCAATCAATCTGTAAGTGTAGAGCAGCCTTGGAGGAAGTGCAGCAGAGACTCACCGGAACAGTACACCAAGGGTTTGTAGGAGGACAGCTTGAATGAACTAGAAGACTGAGAGACAAACTAATTCAGGTGTTTAAAATGTTCATAGGGTTTGATGGGGGAGAAACTATTTCCACGAGTGAGAAAAATCACAAACAGGGAGGCACAGCCTTAAAATAAGGCTGGTCAGGAGCAAACTCTTAACCTTTTTGCTGGTATCACAAGGAAGATAAAGAAATTGAATCAAGTTACTGATCAGCTATGATCCAACTGAATGACGGACACCCTGAGGGACTAAATGGCCTTATTCCTCTTGCTATAATACTGATGTTTGGTGCTTCCACTACTTCAAGCCAAGCTATGAAAACCCACCAGCCTGCTTCAACAGCCTCCTGCAGCCCTAACCCTAGAAGACTGTCCTTTACTTCATCAATGCAAGACTTTTCTTCCATTTCCCATTCTTAGATCAGCCCAGCATTACCTGTCTGTCCACGATCTTTGGGATAGGCTTGAGAGCCACTGGGCTACCTGCATGTGACTGTTACAGTCAATGTAAAGACAATGGTAACACTGCATCGATCCGGGCTGGTTTTAAACCCAAGTTCCAGAACTAACATCAAGCACCTGACGTGTGACCCCACCCAAGTCAGCAATGTGATAAATATGCGTTCCACTCAGAGCTGCTCTCACTCAAGAAACTTCGGGCTTGAGTCAACTAAATGGGAACAAAGTCGCATAGTGAGCGCATTTAACGGAGTGTTTCCCGGCACTCGCAGCACCGAGAAACACATGGCTATTCGAGTATAAGGGGCCAAGGCCGCACGTAGCCCTGTTTTATACAGAGGAGTTCCTCTTGCCGGACCTCCCCAGTGTAACAAGAGATTGGGATGCCATTTTAAAATGGCATCCCGATCTCCGAGGCCCCCAAAGTAATCCCCGACCCCATCCCCCCAGCCCGAATGCACTATGGGAGGATCCCCAGCACCCCACCCCCAACACGCACACAGGGCACCCCCCGACCTAATCGCACATGCAAAAAAATTAGCTTAGCGCCCTGGCAGTGCCTATGCCAGCTGGCACTGACACCTGGGCACCTTGGCAGCACCAAGCTGGCACCCACAGTACCAGGGCACCACCCTGCCCAAAGGGCATGCCGCTGAGGGTCTCTGAACCCCTGGGAGTCGGAGAATTTATCATAGAATTTACAGTGCAGAAGGAGGCCATTCAGCCCATCGAGTCTGCACCGGCTCTTGGAAAGAGCACCCTACCCAAGGTCAACACCTCCACCCTATCCCCATAACCCAGTAACCTCACCCAACACTAAGGGCAATTTTGGACACTAAGGGCAATTTATCATGGCCAATCCACCTAACATGCAAATCTTTGGACTGTGGGAAGAAACCGGAGCACCCGGAGGAAATCCACGCACACACAGGGAGGACGTGCAGACTCCGCACAGACAGTGACCCAAGCCGGAATCGAACCTGGGACCCTGAAGCTGTGAAGCAATTGTGCTATCTACAATGCTACCGTGCTGCCCCACAAGTTTCCCCTCCCCAAAGATATACTTTATTCATAAAATCTATCATAAACATTACAGAACATTTTGAATTGTCTTGACTGGACATTTCCATCAGAGTTACACAATCCCTTGACCTTCTTCCATTCAATTTTGATAACCTTACACACATACCGTTCTTTATGTTACAATTCCTTCTTAAACATTTACATTGTCATGTTTCTTTTATACATTGGAGTGTTAATGACCCAGACCGAGGGGGGTTTACACTGGTAAGACCTTACACAGTGGTCTTTCCCCATTGCACCTTGGCGGCAGCTGCCCCAAGCTTGAGTGCGTCCCTCAGCACGTAATCCTGGACCTTGGAATGTGCCAGTCTGCAACACTCGGTCGAGGACAGTTCTTTGCACTGGAAGATCAGCAAGTTCGGGGAAGACCAAAGAACGTCTTTCACCGAGTTGATGACCTTCCAGCAGCTGTTGAGGTTTGTCTCGGTGTGTGTCCCTGGAAACAGTCCGTGGAGCACCGAGTCCTGTGTCACAGAGCTGCTCGGGATGAACCTTGACAAATGCCACTGCATCTCTCTCCAGACCTTCTTTGCAAAGGCACATTCCACAAGGAGGTGGGTGACCGTCTCATTTCCCCAACAGCCGCTCCGAGGGCAGTGTGCAACGGCGCTGAGCCTTCGGGTGTACATGAAGAGCCTGACAGGGAGGGCCTTTCTCACCACCAGCCAAGCTAGGTCTTGGTGCTTGTTTGTAAGTTCTGGGGAACCGTCCAACGTCTTCCACAGTCTCTCTCTCTCTTTCCACCCCCCCGCACCCCCCACCGAGGGCCTCGAGGACATTACGTGCTGACCACTGCTTCATTGCCTTGTGGTCAAAGGTGTTTTTCTTCAAAACCTTTTCCACGAGCGACAGGTGGTACAGCACGGTCCAACTATTTGGAGCGTTCCGCGGCAATGAGGCCAGGCCCATCCTTCGTAACACCGGGGACAGGTAGAACCTCAGTAAGTAGTGACACTTGGTGTTTTCATACTGGGGGTCCACACACAGCTTGATGCAGCTGCACACAAAGGTGGCCAACAGGATGAGGGAGACGTTGGGTACGTTTCTCCCTCCCTTCTCCCGAGGTTTGTACATGGTGTCCCTTCGGACACGGTCCATCTTGGATCTCCAGATGAATTTGAAGATGGCCCGGGTGACTGCTGCGGCGTAGGGTCGGGTAATGGGCCAGACCTGCGCTACGTGCAGTAACACAGAGTGCCTCACACCTGATGACCAGGGTTTCGCCCGCAATGGAGAGGGAGCGTTGCTCCCACCAGCCTAGTTTCTGTCTTACCTTGGCGATGCGCTCCTCCCAGTTTTTGGTGCACGCCCCAGCCACTCCGAACAATATCCCCAGCATCTTCAGGTAAGCTGACCTGACAGTGAAGGGGACAAAGGACTGGTCGGCCCAGTTACCAAAGAACATGGCCTCGCTCTTGCCGCGGTTTACCTTGGCTCCCGAGGCCAGTTCAAACTGGTCGCAGGAATTCAAGAGCCAGCGCACAGAAGCGGGATCCGAGCAGAAGACAGCGACGTCGTCCATGTACAGGGAGTCCTTAACTTGCACATCTCCGCTGCCTGGGATCGTCACTCCTCTTATACCAGGATCCTTCCTTATGGACTCAGCAAAGGGTTCTATGCAGCACACAAACAGGGCCGAGGAGAGAGGGCAGCCCTGCCTGACTCCAGATTTGATCTGGAACTTTTCTGATTCCCACTCCTTGATTGAAACTGTAGAGCAGTTTGATCCAATTGCGAATTCCCTCCCCAAACCCCATTTTGGAGAGCACATCCATCATGTAGGTGTGCAATATTCTGTCAAAAGCCTTCTCCTGGTCAAGGCTGATGAGGCAGGTGTCCACCTTCCTGTCCTGCACGTAGGCGATCGTATCCCTGAGTAGCGCGAGGCTATCTGAGATCTTCCTGCCGGGTACAGCACAGGTCTGGTCAGGGTGGATCACCGACTCCAGAGCAGACTTGACCCGATTGGCGATGACCTTGGCTAGAATTTTATAATCCACATTCAATAGTGAAATGGGGCGCCAATTTCAAATTTCTTCCCTTTCCCCCTTCTGCTTGTAGATGAGGGTGATGATGCCTTTCCTCATGGACTCTGTCATGCTGCCATCCAGAAGCATACTCTCGTACACTTCCAGCAGGTCTGGGCCCATCCAGTCCCACAGAGCCGAATACAACTCAGCCAGTAAGCCATCGCTTCCGGGAGTTTTACTCGTCTCAAAAGGACCTGACGGCCTTTGTCAGCTCTTCCAGAGTTAGCGGTGTGTCCAGGTTTTCCTGTTCGCTGTCGCCCAAGACCTCCATGATAGACGACAGGAAGGTCTGGGAAAGTGTTATCTGTTGACTTCAGATCATACAGTCCAGCATAAAAGGATTTGCTGATCCTCAGGATGTCAGACTGCGATGACTTTACAGAGCCATCTTCTTCCTTCAGGCTGCTGATCACAGAGGTCTCTCTGTGCACCTTTTGGAAGAAGAAGCGTGAGCACTTTTCATCCTGCTCCATGGAGCGGACTCTGGAACGGAAGATAACCTTGGAGGCCTCTGAGGTGTGGAGCGAGGCTTGCTGGCTCTTCACCTCTTGGAGATCCTCCTTGACATTCCACCCCCATCGACTGCAGCTGGAGCAAATTCTGCATACATTTCTGGAGCCTGGACATGGCCCCTCGTCTCTCTCTTACCTTTTGAATGCCTTTGAGGATGAAAAACCTTTTGATGTTCCCCTTGATTGCTTCCCACCAGAGATGGGGAGACTCAAAGAGGGGTTTCACGGTTCTCCAACCTTTGTAATCCCTTTCCTCGAGGTTCTCTGGAGTCAACAGTTTTACATTCAGCTTCCATGTCCCCCTGCCCGCCCCCTGGTTTTCCTGCAGGTGGCAGTCGGCCAGTAGGAGGCAGTGGTCAGAGAAGAACACCGGCTTAACGACGGTGGACCGGACTGTGAAAGCACGGGACACAAAGAAGAAGTCTATCCTGGAGCGGACGGACCCGTCTGGCAGTGACCATGTGTATCTACGCTGCGCTCCGTCTGCAAGGTTGCTGAAGACGTCGAGCAGCTTGGCGTCTTTTACCGTTTCCACGAGGAGCCTGGACGCAGCGTCTAGTTTGCTGTTGGCTCTGCTGGATCGTCCAGCCGCACTGATAATGCAGTTGAAGTCACCGCCCAGAGTGACAGGCTTGGAGGTGGCCAACAGCAGCGGGAGTTGCCCCACAAGTGCCGTTCCTTCTGGTCCCCGTTTGTGGGAATCTCCAAGGTGAAGGGGATGAATCCCAAAGCGTCAGGTACCTCGCGAATCTGCACATTAGGAGAGTGAGACTTACTGCCTCGCCCGAATATGCAGATTGGCAAAAAAATGATCCTGCCCAAAATGGGCAGGATTTACATCACAACATCTTGCTAGGCATTGTGAGCCAGGTAGATCCCGCTTTTCTCGGCCATGCTGCGCTCGGCAAGCTGTTTATCGGATTCAGTGTGCCGTTGGATCACGTGCCTAATATCCAGGACAAAGCACCCCATTCACCACTGACGTACAGTGGCAGCAGTGTACCATCTACAAGATGCATCGCCGCAATTCGTTAAGACCATAAAACATGGGAGCAGAATTAGGCCACTCGGCCCATCAAGTCTGCTCCGCCATTCAATCATGGCTGATATTTTCTCATCCCCGTAACCCCTGATCCACTTATTAATCAAGAACTTATCTATCGGTCTTAAAGACACTCAGTGATTTTGTCTCCGCAGCCTTCTGCAGCAAAGAGTTCCACAGATTCACCATCCTCTGGCTGAAGAAATTCCCCCTCATCTCTGTTTTAAAGGATCGTCCCTTTAGTCTGAGATCATGTCCTCTGGTTCTAGTTTTTCCTACAAGTGGAAACATCCTCTCCACGTCCCGATCTCTGAGGCCATCTAAGGTTCCTTCAACAGCGCCTTACAAACCCGCAGCCTCGACCACCCAGAACAATGGCAGCAGATAGATGGGAACACCATCATCTGCGAGTTCTCTTCCAAATCAAACACCATCCTGTCTTGGAAATATATTGCCGTTCCTTCACTGTTGCTGGGTCAAAATCCTGGACCTGCTGCCTTAACAGCACTGTGGGTGTACCTACACCACGTGGACTGTTCAAGCAGTTCAAGAAGGCAACTCACCACCATCTTCCCAAGAGCAATTAGGGATGGGAAATGAATGCTGGTCTAGCCAGTGAGGCCCACATCCCCTGAATGAATTAAAACAAAGTAGCACTACTGTAATAGTTTCTTGTTACAAAGAAAAGCAAATACATGAAATGAGCCCCACTTACCTTCCAGCCTGGAACATCCTTCATAATTTTAGCCTCTTCCTCCAGATTCTCTCTTAAGAGACGCAGAGTCCTTAATAAAATACAGGCAGAGCATCAGAGAAATGCAAGGGAAACAGAACAGAAAGACAAATTTCAACAATTTTTATTCGTAGAGATACACAAACGTATCTTCATTGCTACAGCACTTCTTCAAATACAGGATTTCTAGTTATCCTTTCGATCAAGACTTTAACAGGATCTAAACTTCCCATTCTGGAAAAAGCTACATAAAAGGTGCCCGTCTATGGGGTGATACTGGGGGAGGACAAGGTTTCATTGGAAGGGATTAAAGCGAAGTGGGAGAGGGTATGGAGGCAGGGCTGGGGTGTGAGGTGCTCCAGAGGGCAAATACCTCAACCTCATGCGTAAGGTTGGGGCTGATACAGTTGAAGGTGGTATATAGGGGCACACCTCACGAGGGCGAGGATGAGCCGACTCTTTGAGGAGATGGAGGATTTGTGTGAGCTCTGTGGGAGGAGCCCAGCAAACCAGGTTCACATGTTTTGGGCCTGTCCGAAACTGGAGGGGGGTCTTTAAGGTCATCTCGGAGGTGCTGCAAGTGAGTTGCGAACCAGGGCCCCGAGAAACCACATTCGGGGTGTCGGACCAGCCTGGGCTGGAGGCGGGTGCGGGGATGGATGTCTTTGCCTTCGCTGCACTGATTGCCCGAAGGTGGGTCCTGTTGGGTGGAGCTCAGCTTCTCTGCCCTGGGCCTCAGTGTGGCGGGGAGAGGGGTGGGGGCTGCTGGAATTTTTAACACTTGAGAAGGTGAAGTTCGAGTTGAGGGGAAGGATGGAAGGATTCTACGATTCATGGGCAATGTTTATCATGCTCTTTCAAGAATCAGATGCCATTGAACATTAAGTGGGGGGGGGGGGGGGGAGGCGGGATGTGCGTACGGTTTATTGTTTACAATGTATGGGATCACCGTGGATTCTCATTTTCTTTCTTGTTTTGTATTTGGGTTGGGGGGGGGGCAGGAAAGAGAGGTTTGGGTTTGTATGATGAACGGGTTGTTGATTGGGGGATTGCTATTGTATTTGTTATTGGTTATGTGTTGTTGGGTGTATATTTGCTGAAAAGGTGGAGAATAAAAATATATTTTTTAAAAAATTAATAAAAGGTGCCTGTGTAAAAACACGCCGAGGAATGTAAACGTGAACTTGGGAGCCTGGCCTTGTGATTTTTATTCTAATTACAGAAAATGAAAAACTGCCCGAGTTCAAAAGGCAGGTTTATTATGATGGCCTTGATATTATTTGAGGAATGTAACATTATTTCCCCGAAATCTGTCTGCGATAATTTCAGCATTCACCATTGAAGAAAGCAGCTCCCTAACTACCAATCATATTGCATGACAAAGCTCTTGTTTAAGATTGAGGTAGCATTAGTATGGCTGCTTCCTGGAGTCAAGCATGGGGTTCGACTGTGTAGAAACTCTGGAGGGTGTAGACTGTTATTATCTCTGTCTGTACAATCAATGCTAATCGGAGTTGCAGCCTACAACTGACAAGCCAAGATCTCCAAAACAACAATTGGTCTCTCACTGACCCGAGTTTGTGGTTACTTAACGATTAGACTCTCATTGACCCAAGCCTGTGTTTATTTAACACCAATTACACTTTGTGACTCCAAATGGGTCCATCTCCTCACTAAAATACACTTTGCGACTCCTCTCAAACTTGCCTCCTATCCTGCTCTGCATGCAGCAGAGGTAGCAATGCTACACGGGCTTCCAAGTCTTCAATCTGAAGGCGCCTGGAAAAAAATATACCAAACAGGAAATGTGACCCAGGATGAATGCAGAAGAAAGACTCACAAAACCAAAATTAAAACTGGTTAATGAAAACAGAAATTCATTCTTCATTGTGGAAACAAATATAAAATATCCTCTTAAGATGCGGCTATCAGTACGGGAATGACATAGAAGGTAAATGAAGAAAGAGCTTGCATTGCTAAAGTATCTTTCACAACCTAAGGATGTTCCAAAGTGAAGTGGAGTCATTGTTGTAATGCAGGAAACAAGAAATTTGCACACAGTAAGATCGCGCCAACAACAATGTGATCATGCTCAGATAATTGCCTTTATGGCAATGGGGTTTGGAGTAAAAGAATAAAAATAAGCCTTGCTGCAGTTGTACAGGACTTTGCCGAGATCACATCTGGAATATTGTGCGCAATTTTGGTCTCCACATTTAAGAAAAGATATACCGGTGCTGGAGGCAGGACAGCAATGGTTCACTAGATTGATCTCCGGGATGAAGGGGTTGTCCTTTGATGAGAGGCCAAGTAAACTGGACTTATATTCTCCAGAGTTAGAAGAATGAGGGGCGATATCAGTGAAACCTACAAAATTCAGAAGGGGCCTGATACTGCAGACACAGAAAACGTTGAATGGCCTTACTCCTCCATATCTCCTACTGACCGGGGAATTTAAAACACTCTCAGCATAAGCGACTGATCATTTAGGACTGAGATAAGGAGAAAATACTTTACTCAAAGGGTTTTGAATAGTTGGAATTCTCTACCCCAGAGGGCTGTGGATGGTCCATCATCGAATATATTTAATGTTGGGACAGACAGATTTTTGATCTCTTTAAGGGATACAGGGAGCAGGTGGGGAAAACAGAGCTGGAGCCCAAGATCAGCCATGATCATATTGAATTGCAAAGCAGACACAACAGGACATAGGGTCTACACCTGCCCCTATGTCTTGTAGTCACCCTCGTCTGTCCTGTGCCTTCCTCGCACGTCACTGTAGCTTGTCAACAACAGCAACATGAGGTTAATCATCCAACTACGTCTTGGCCCTCCCCATCTTCTGCTGCTCGCGACTGGAGCTATCGAACTCTAAAATCAGGGAATCGTGGAAGTATTTATAAAAGGAAGAATATAAAAAGACGCAGCGAAAGGGAAAGGTAATGGGACACTTGTAGCTAGCTACAGGTGAAGAGCGAGCACAGGCATTATGGCTCAAATGGCCTCCTCCTGTGTGGCAATTTCTATGAGTCAATATTTTAGTGGCATTGGTTGAGGGATAAATATTGGCCAGGACACTGGGGAGAACTCCCCTGGTCCCACTTTGAAATAACACTGTTGGATCTTTCACATCTGAGCATAACGTTTCAGCGAAGGAGCGGATCTTTGAGTTGCTAACTGACCTGCTGTATAATCCAGCAACTCTGGTCAATCTGATAGACATAGCACCCCACTACAGAACGAACATTCATACAATGGAGAAGGTGGAGCGGAGAGTCACTATAAATCAAAGATTATGAGAGATTAAAATTTAGGGCTTGTCCTTCCACTGGAAGTGATGAAGTCTTTGAGATTATAAAATGAATAATTGCAAAATTAATTAGGGGAGGTTGGAATGCGGAATTCTCTGCTGAAAACTGCAGTTGAAGTAGGGTCTGTAATGTTTCTTTAAAAAGGGAGATAAACAAGTGGTTTGAAACAGATGGCTATTATGAGGGTAGCAGTGATGAATAAAGTTTGATTACGGTAGGTGGCTCACATGGAGAAACCTCCGGGAAAAGTAACTAATTTCCCAAATTGAAGATTTGCCTTCTGACCTCCACCAGAGGGCACAATATCTTCCACAAGTTGCCAATTCTGCTTTTTGACAGTGGATTTCATCGAAGGGTCTGCACAGAGGCAGGCCATTCTGTGTACATATGCACATTCTCCAGCAGAGGTCACCAGAGAGCTATCAGAAGGAGACCATTCAGCTCACTGAGCCCGTGGCTGCTCTGAGAAAGTTATCCAATTAGATTCCCACCAGCACCCAACCCACCAACACCTTTCCTTTTCATGTACTGGTGAGATTTTGTAACTACCCCGCCAGCCCTGACACTGACTGCGATCAACAAACAGCACATAACTAAAAAAAATAAACAAAGACACTGTGGATGTGGTAAGCTTTCAGAATGTTTCTCCAAAACTAAATGGTCAGAAGAACTACAGTGTAAGTTTTGACTTTTAAAACACAATTGTTTTAATTGAGCCAAGAATAAAGTATCTGAGACATCACATGCTCGACGTACCTTCTCTCCCTGTTCCACTTAAACAGCTTGTAGTATCCAAAGAGTAAAATTCCGATTCCAATCCCAAACATGCTATAACCTATCGGGTATAAAAATACAGGTGGCGACTGCAATGTGAAAAACAGAAAATACTAGAAATGTCCGGCAGCATCCGCAGAGAGAAACAGAGTTAATATTTCAAGTTGCTGACCTTCAGAACAGGTTTGAATAAAGTACAGAAGCGGGGGGACGGGGACGTAAGGAATGGTCTGTGATAGGGTGGGAAGCAGGAGAGATTAAGCGTGGGAAGCAGAGGGGCAGCACGGTGGTACAGTGGTGAGCACCTGGACTACGGCACTGAGGGCCCGGGTTCGAATCCCGGCCCTGGGTCACTGTCCGTGTGTAAGTTTGCACATTCTCCCCGTGTCTGCATGGGTTTCACCCCCACAACCCAAAGATGTGCAGGGTAGGTGGAATGGCCACGCTAAATTGCCCCTTAATTGGAAAAAAAATAATTGAGTACTCTAAAATTTTTTTTAAAGGTTGGGAAGCAGGAGAGGTTAACTGACGAAAGGGAATGATGGTGCAAGACAAAATTAGATGATAATGGGATAAGTAAATTGTCAAACTCACTGCGGAGTCTGGAAAGTTATCCTCGAGCTTCACTGGATCAGTGTCAGAGGCCGACAGAGTGACCAGAGAATTAAACTGACAGGTGACCGACTGAACGGAGGGGTTCTGTAAAACAAATCACCTGACCTGCACTTGGTCCCCACAAACAGCACACTTGTACTGAAGTACAAGTAACTGTGGCAGAACTCCTGGCCAATAATGCAGACATTAGAAAGTTTACGTCAGAAGATCAAGATGAATGAGAACAGCTTACGTTGAGACCAAAGTCCTCCTCGACACCTGGGTGTCTCTGGCAAGCCTGACATTTACTTTTTTTTTTTGCAAGAATATACTTTATTTGTAAAACATCTGAAAGACCATTCAAAACATTTCATCAAGATGGAGAGTGAATAGTAGATTCTGAGATTAGGGTCCTGAATCTTAATAAAAGGAAACAACATGGTAGGAGGTGAGAGTTGGCTCTGATGGATTGGGAAATGTTACTTAAAGGGGTGAAGGTGGATCGGCAACTGCAAACATTCAAAGAGCGCATAGGTGAACTGCAACAATTGTTTATTCTTGTCTGGTGCAAAGGCCAATCCAAGGCTGGCAAGGGAAATTAGAGGTGGTATTAGATCCAAGGAAAAGACATACAAATTGGCCAAGAAAAACAATAGACCTGAAGACTGGGAGCAGTTTAGAATTCAGCCAAAGGAGGACCAAGGGATTGATTAAGGCGGCGAAAATAGGGAGTCCAAGAGTAAGCTTGCAGGGAACATAAAAACTGACTTGTAAAGGTTTCTATAGATATATGTGAAGAGAAAAAGATTGGTGAAGACAAATGTAGGTCCCTTTCAATCAGAAACAGGGGAGAGTATTATGGGGGTCAAAGAAATGGCTGCGCAACTAAATACACACTTTGGTTCTGTCTTCACAAAGGAGGACAAATACCAGAAATGTTGGAGAACACAGGGTTTAGTGAGAGGGAGGAACTTGAGAGGCATCATTATTGGTAGGGAAATGGTGTTGGAGAAATTGATGGGATTGAAGGCCGATAAATCCCCAGGGCCTGATAATCTACATCCCAGATTACTTAAAGAAGAGGCCCTAGAAATAGTGGATACATTACCGGTCATTGTCCAAGATTCTATAGACTCTGGAACAGTTCATACAGATTGGAGGGCAGCTAATGTAACCCCACTATTTAAAAAGGGAGTTGGAGAGAAAACAGGGAATTATAGACCAGTAAGCCGGACGTTGGCAGTGGGGGAAATGCTGGGATCCATTATCTTTTTTTTTTATAAACAAACAATTTTATTGAGGTATTTTTTGGCATTGTAAACAGTTACAGATAACAGAAATGTGCAAACATCAATACAAAACCAATACTTCAATCAAACCATACTGCACATGCCCGCTCCTCTCCCCTAGACACTACCCGCCTAGTTATCCCTCCTACTCTACTCTATTCTCCCCCCTCCCCCTGCTGGCGTTCACTCTCCCGCGAAGTCGATGATGAATGGTTGCCACCTTCGGGCGAACCCCAGTACAGATCCCCTCAAGGCGAACTTAATTTTTTCCATACCCAGAAAACCTGACATGTCCGAAAGCCATAGTTGGGTCTTCGGGGGTTTTGAGTCCCTCCATGCCAGCAGTATTCGCCGCCGGGCTATCAGGGAAGCAAAGGCCAGAACATCGGCCTCTTTCTCCCCCTGGACACCCGGGTCTTCCGAAACCCCGAAAATTGCCACCTCTGGACTCATCACCACCCTTGTTTACAGCACCCGGGACATGACCCCTGCAAATCCCACCCAGTACCCCCTAAGCTTAGGACATGCCCAAAACATGTGGACTTGGTTCGCTGGTCCTCCCACACATCTAGCGCACTTGTCCTCTACTCCAAAGAATTTGCTCATCCGAGCCACCGTCATGTGGGCCCGGTGAACGACCTTAAACTGAACCCTACTCAGGGCTTCCGCCCACAGCCCGTCCTATATCTCCCCGCCAAACTTCTCCTCCCATTTGAGTTTCAGTTCCTCCGTCTGGGACTCTTCCCCCTTCATGAGCACCTTGTAAATATCAGAGACTCTACCCTCTCCTCCAGAGACTATTCTGTCCTGGATCCCTATTGGCGGGAGGCGTGGGAAGGATGGGACCTGTCTGCGCACAAAGTCCCGCATCTGTAAGTACCTAAAGTCATTTCCCCTTACCACCCAAATTTCTCCCCCAAGCCCCTCAAATTCGCAAAGCTCCCCTCCAGGAACATATCGCCCACCTTCTCCATGTTCAAAACCCTCCATCCATGTTCCCGGGGGCGAATCGATGGTTAGCACATATTGGAGCCCAGACAGACGCACCCCCCCCCCCCACCACATGCCTCCTCCATTGGCCCCATATCCGCAGGGCCGCCCCCACTACCGGGCTGGTGGAGTACCTGGCCGGCGACAGCGGTAGAGGAGCCGTGACCAGGGCTGCCAAACTGGTGCCCCTGCACGAAGCCGCCTCCACTCGCTCCCAGATAGACCCCGTACCCACCATCCACTTCCTTATGAGACAGTGAGACAGAGAAGACAGCCAGAGTGAGACAGCAAAGAGTGAGTTTAGGAATTTGAATCGAGGTGGGAATTCAAAGCTGGGTGGGGGGGGGGGGGGAAGTGTTTTTTTATCCCTGGTAAGTGACTGGTAAGTAGTGTTTCTGTTTCTTTTCATTGGTATATATAATATAATATATATATATATATTTATTTATTTTTTCTTCATTGTTTATTTATTTAGTTAAATTTTTTTGGGGGGAAATTGAAATTGTTCAAGTTAACCGAAGGTTTAAGACATGGCAGGAGATCTCAGACCCGTGTCATGCTCCTCGTGTGCGATGTGGGAGCTCAGGGACACGTCCACTGTCCCTGGCTCCTTCACGTGCAAGAAGTATGTCCAGTTGCAGCTCCTGTTAGACCGCTTGACGGCTCTGGAGCTGCGGATGGACTCACTTTGGAGCGTCCGCGATGCTGAGGACGTCGTGGATAGCACGTTTAGCGAGTTGGTCACACCGCAGGTGAAAGGTACTGAGGGAGATAGTAAATGGGTGACCAAAAGACAGAGCAAGAGTAGGAAGGCAGTGCAGGTGTCCTCTGCGGTCATCTCCCTGCAAAACAGATATACCGCTTTGGATACTATTGAGGGAGATGGCTCACCAGGGGAAGGCGGCAGCAGCCAGGTTCATGGCACCATGGCTGGCTCTGCTGCGCAGCTGGGCAGGAAGAAGAATGGCAGGGCTATAGTGATAGGGGACTCAATTGTAAGGGGAATAGACAGGCGGTTCTGCGGACGAAATCGAGACTCCAGGATGGTATGTTGCCTCCCTGGTGCAAGGGTCAAGGATGTCTCGGAGCGGCTGCAGGACATTCTGGGCGCGGGAGGGTGAACAGCCAGCTGTCGTGGTGCACGTAGGCACCACCGATATAGGTAAAAAACGGGACGAGGTCCTACAAGCTGAATTTAGGGAGCTAGGAGTTAAACTAAAAAGTAGGACCTCAAAAGGTAGTAATCTCAGGATTGCTACCAGTGCCACGAGCTAGTCAGAGTAGGAATGTCAGGATAGAGAGGATGAATACGTGGCTCGAGAGATGGTGCAAGAGGGAGGGATTCAAATTCCTGGGACATTGGAACCGATTCTGGGGGAGGTGGGACCAGTACAAACCGGACGGTCTGCACCTGGGCAGGACTGGAACCGATGTCCTAGGGGGGGTGTTTGCTAGAGCTGTTGGGGAGAGTTTAAACTAATGTGGCAGGGGGATGGGAACTGACGCAGGAAGTTGGAAGGTAGTAAAACAGGGACAGAAATAAAAGGCAGTAAGGGGGAAAGTGTAATGCAGAGAAGCCATAGTCAAAAATCAAAAAGGGCGACAGTACAAGGTACAGTGACTGAGGGGAGCTCAGTGAATAGGACCAGGAATACTAAAAGAAATAAAACGGGAAGTGAAAACATTAATGGTAAGTGATGCGGCAGGTTGTTACAGGAAGATGTGGGTTCGACGACAAGGAAAATTAGGAGAAAGGTTAAGAGGAAATATAACTTAGGAGAGGTTACTGATCGAGGTGTTAAGATTAAGAACAGAGGTAAAAAAAGCCAACATAAGTGTACTTTACCTGAATGCTCATAGTATTCGGAATAAGGTAAATGAGTTGATGGCGCAAATCATCGTGAATGACTATGATTTAGTGGCCATTACTGAAACATGGTTAAAGGATGGTCACAACTGGGAGTTAAATATCCGAGGGTATCAAACTTTTCGGAAGGACAGAGTGGATGGTAAGGGAGGTGGTGTAGCTCTGTTATTGAAGGATGACATCCGGGCAACAGTAAGGGATGACATCGGTGCTATGGAGGATAAGGTTGAATCCACTTGGGTGGAAATCAGGAATAGTAAGGCGAAAAAGTCACTGATAGGAGTAATCTATAGGCCACCAAATAGTAACATTATGGTGGGGCAGGCTATAAACAAAGAAATAACAGATGCATGTAGAAATGATACAGCAGTTATCATGGGAGATTTTAATCTACATGTTGATTGGTTTAACCAGGTCGGTCAAGGCAGCCTTGAGGAGGAGTTTATAGAATGTATCCGCGATAGTTTCCTCGAACAGTATGTAATGGAACCTACGAGGGAACAAGCGGTCCTAGATCTGGTCCTGTGTAATGAGACAGGATTGATTCAGGATCTCATAGTTAGGGATCCTCTCGGAAGGAGCGATCACAATATGGTGGAATTTAAAATACAGATGGAGGGTGAGAAGGTAAAATCAAGCACTAGTGTTTTGTGCTTAAACAAAGGAGATTACAATGGGATGAGAGAAGAACTAGCTAAGGTAGACTGGGAGCAAAGACTTTATGGTGAAACAGTTGAGGAACAGTGGAGAACCTTCCAAGTGATTTTTCACAGTGCCCAGCAAAGGTTTATACCAACAAAAAGGAAGGACGGTAAAAAGAGGGACAATCGACCGTGAATATCTAAGGAAATAAGGGAGAGTATCAAATTGAAGGAAAAAACATACAAAGTAGCAAAGATCAGTGGGAGACTAGAGGACTGGGAAATCTTTAGGGGGCAACAGAAAGCTACTAAAAAAGCTATAAAGAAGAGTAAGATAGATTATGAGAGTAAACTTGCTCAGAATATAAAAACAGATAGTAAAAGTTTCTACAAATACATAAAACAAAAAAGTGGCTACGGTAAATATTGGTCCTTTAGAGGATGAGAAGGGAGATGTAATAATGGGAGATGAGGAAATGGCTGAGGAACTGAACAGGTTTTTTGGGTCGGTCTTCACAGTGGAAGACACAAATAACATGCCAGTGACTGATGGAAATGAGGCTATGACAGGTGAGGACCTTGAGAGGATTGATATCACCAAGGAGGTAGTGATGGGCAAGCTAATGGGGCTAAAGGTAGACAAGTCTCCTGGCCCTGATGGAATGCATCCCAGAGTGCTAAAAGAGATGGCTAGGGAAATTGCAAATGCACTAGTGATAATTTACCAAAATTCACTAGACTCTGGGGTGGTCCCGGCGGATTGGAAATTAGCAAACGTGACACCACTGTTTAAAAAAGGAGGTAGGCAGAAAGTGGGTAATTATAGGCCAGTGAGCTTAACTTCGGTAGTAGGGAAGATGCTGGAATCTATCATCAAGGAAGAAATAGCGAGGCATCTGGATGGAAATTGTCCCATTGGACAGACGCAGCATGGGTTCATAAAGGGCAGGTCGTGCCTAACTAATTTAGTGGAATTTTTTGAGGACATTAACAGTGCGGTAGATAACGGGGAGCCAATGGATGTGGTATATCTGGATTTCCAGAAAGCCTTTGACAAGGTGCCACACAAAAGGTTGTTGCATAAGATAAAGATGCATGGCATTAAGGGGAAAGTAGGAGCATGGATAGAGGATTGGTTAATTAATAGAAAGCAAAGAGTGGGGATTAATGAGTGTTTCTCTGGTTGGCAATCAGTAGCTAGTGGTGTCCCTCAGGGATCAGTGTTGGGCCCACAACTGTTCACAATTTACATAGATGATTTGGAGTTGGGGACCAAGGGCAATGTGTCCAAGTTTGCAGACGACACTAAGATAAGTGGTAAAGCAAAAAGTGCAGAGGATACTGGAAGTCTGCAGAGGGATTTGGACAGGCTAAGTGAATGGGCTAGGGTCTGGCAGATGGAATACAATGTTGACAAATGTGAGGTTATCCATTTTGGTAAGAATAACGGCAAAAGGGATTATTATTTAAATGATAAAATATTAAAACATGCTGCTGTGCAGAGACCTGGGTGTGCTCGTGCATGAGTCGCAGAAAGTTGGTTTTCAGGTGCAACAGGTGATTAAGAAGGCAAATGAAATTTTGTCCTTCATTGCTAGAGGGACGGAGTTTAAGACTAGGGAGGTTATGCTGCAATTGTATAAGGTGTTAGTGAGGCCACACCTGGAGTATAGTGTTCAGTTTTGGTCTCCTTACTTGAGAAAGGACGTACTGGCACTGGAGGGTGTGCAGAGGAGATTCACTAGGTTAATCCCAGAGCTGAAGGGGTTGGATTACGAGGAGAGGTTGAGTAGACTGGGACTGTACTCGTTGGAATTTAGAAGGATGAGGGGGGGGGATCTTATAGAAATATATAAAATTATGAAGGGAATCGATAGGATAGATGCGGGCAGGTTGTTTCCACTGGCGGGTGAAAGCAGAACTAGGGGGCATAGCCTCAAAATAAGGGGAAGTAGATTTAGGACTGAGTTTAGGAGGAACTTCTTCACCCAAAGGGTTGTGAATCTATGGAATTCCTTGCCCAGTGAAGCAGTAGAGGCTCCTTCATTAAATGTTTTTAAGATAAAGATAGATAGTTTTTTGAAGAATAAAGGGATTAAGGGTTATGGTGTTCGGGCCGGAAAGTGGAGCTGAGTCCACAAAAGATCAGCCATGATCTCATTGAATGGCGGAGCAGGCTCGAGGGGCCAGATGGCCTACTCCTGCTCCTAGTTCTTATGTTCTTATCATGGCTATGTTAGCCGCCCAGTAGTAGTTTATCAGACTCGGCAATGCCAGTCCCCCCTTGCTGCAGCTCCTTTCAAGCATCGCCTTCCTCACCCGCGGGGATTTTCCCACCCAGACAAAGCTCATGATGATTTTGCCAGTCCTTTTTAAGAAGGACCATGGGATAAAGATCGGGTGGCACTGGAAGATGAACAGAAATCTAGGGAGGATTGTCATCTTTACAGTCTGCACCCTCCCCGCCAGTGACAGCGGGAGTGCATCCCATCTCCGAAACTCCCTCTTCATTTGTTCCACCACCCTAGTCAAATTTAACTTATGCAACCTGCCCCAGTCTCGTGCCACCTGTATCCCCAAGTACCGGAAACTTTCCTCCACCAGCCTAAATGGCAGCTCCTTCAGTCTATTCTCCTGGCCCCTTGCCTGCACCACAAACATCTCACTCTTGGCCATATTTAATTTGTACCCTGAAAACCGGTCGAACTTCCTCAATGTTTCCAGTATATTTTCCATCCCGGCCAGTGGGTCCGACACGTACAGGAGCAGGTTGTCCGCATAGAGAGAGACCCTATGTTCCACCCCCCCCCCCCCCCCCCCCCCCCAAAAGTCATTCCCTTCCACCCCTTCGCAGCTGTCAACGCCATCGACAACACGAACAGCAACGGGGAGAGTGGGCACCCCTGCCTGGTCCCGCGGTGTAGTCTGAAATAATCTGACATGATCCTGTTCATCCTAATGCTAGCTTTTGGGGCCTGGTACAATAGTCTGACCCAATTAACCAGTCCCTCCCTGAACCCAAAGCGTCCAAGCACCTCCCACAAATAGCCCCACTCCACCCGGTCGAAGGCCTTCTCAGCGTCCATTGCCACCACTATCTCCACCTCCTTGCCCGTCGAGGGCATCATGATCACATTAAGCAATCTTCTCAAGTTAGCTGTCAGCTGCCTGCCTTTCACAAACCCTGTCTGATCGTCCCCAATCACCTCCGGTACGCAGTCTTCAATTCTAATCGCCAGGACCTTGGCCAGGAGCTTGGCAACCACATTGATCAGGGAGATTGGCCTTTATGACCCGCAGGATTCTGGGTCCTTGTCCCGTTTCAGTATCAGCGAAATGGTGGCTTGCGACATAGTCGGTGGCAGGGTCCCTCTGTCCCTTGCCTCATTAAAAACCCTTGTCAGGACCTGTCCCACTATCTCCGAGAACTTCTTGTAAAACTCTACTGGGTATCCATCCGGTCCCGGGGCTTTCCCTGACTGCATGGCCTTTAGGCCCCCCAATACCTCCTCCGCTCTAATCGGGGCCCCCAGCCCGTCCACTCGTCCCCTGCCTACTTTTGGGAAGGTTAGTCCATCCAGGAACCTTTTCATCTCCTCCGGCTCTTCCGGGGGTTCTGAAGTGTCCAGCTTACTATAGAAGTCCCGAAATACGTTATTCAGTCCTGCCGGGTCCTCCACTCTGCTCCCCTCCCCATCAACCACTCTACTTATTTCCCTGGCCGCCTCCCTCTTCCCGAGTTGCTGCGCTAGCAATCTACTGGCTTTCTCCCCATGCTCATACACCACTCCCCTCCCCTCGCCTTCCTAAGTTGTTCCACGGCCCTACTCGTGGATAGCACCCCCAGTTCCGCCTGCAATCTCTGTCTCTCCCCGAGTAGGTCCTCCCCCGGGGCGCCGCATGCTCGTCTATCCAGTGAATTTCCCTAACCAATCTGTCCATTTCTGCTCTGTCCGCCCTGACCCTGTGAGCCCGAATTGAGATCAGCTCCCCCCTCACTACTGCCTTCAATGCCTCCCACAGGGTCGCTGCTGAAACCACTCCCGTATCGTTCACCTGCAAGTAATTTTGCATACACTTCCGAAGTCTCTCACATATCCCCTCCTCCGACAACAGTCCTACGCCTAACCTCCATTGCGGGCGTTGGTAACTCGCCCCCCCGACCTGCAGGTCCACCCAGTGTGGGGCATGGTCCGAGATAGTGATTGCCAAGTATTCCGTATTCTTTACCTCCACTACACAGTCCCTGCTCACGATTAAAAAAAAATCAATCCTAGAATATCCTTTATGAACATGCGGATAAAACGAGTAGCTCCTTCCCGTCGGCTGTCTGGCTCTCCATGGGTCCACAACCCCCATTTGCTCCATGAACCCTTGACATTGCTGGGAGTCTGCCCGTTCTGGGACATGACCGGTCCAGCCCCGGGTCAAGGACCATATTAAAGTCCCCCATCCATTCCCCCCCCCCCCCCATTATCAACTTACGGGAGTCTAGGTCCGGGATCTTCCCCAGCACTCTTTTGATAAAGTCAACGTCGTCCCAGTTCGGCGCATATATGTTCACCCTCGCCGCCCCCCCCACCCCCCCCCCCACCCCACCGGTCAGCCATAACCTTTCTTGGGCCCCGCCCCCGGCCCATGCGCCGTGCCATTCCTGGCTCGCCTCTTGGCTGCCTCCACCCCCGACCTCCTTTGCATTACCTACTTCAGATCCCCCCAATCTGCTAGCCTGGTGACTCATCTCTCCGGCGCCCCCTTGTCTCACTTCCATTGCTTCCCCGACCTCATCTCCCCACTCCCCAGCACACTGTCCCCCACTCCGACCCACTGGAGCAGTCTCACTAAGATGGGAAAGATCAAACAAGATGTAAACATCAAACAAGATGTAAACATCAAACAGCAACGAGAGGCTGCTCCAGGTACAATACAGTTCCAACTGTGTACACAGAAAGGTGACCGGCCGGGAAGAGTAGACCAAACTTCACGTGCTTTTTGAACAACACCTCCTTAACTTGTTTAAAGGCTGCTCGCCGCCTGGCCACCTCCTGGCTTAGGTCCTGGTAAATGCGAAGGACACTGTTATTCCACATGCTGCTCTTAGCGCTCTTTGCCCACTGCAGCACCCGCTCCTTCTCCACAAATCTCTGCAACCTAATCACCATCAGACAGGGGGGGGGGGGGGGACACACACCTGTCTCTCCTGTACTTTGTGTGCCCCCTCCAGCTCCGGCGGTCGCGGACAGGCTTCAGCCCCCATCAGCTGCATCAACGGGTCCGCCACGAACGCTGTGGCATCAGCTCCCTCCGCCCCCTCCGGTAGGCCGATGATCCTCAGATTTGTCTGTGGGCTCTATTTTCCAGCTCCTCTACTCTGTCCAGCAGTCTTCTCTGTCTCTCCTTCAACCCGTCAACTTCTAGCGCAGCAATCATCTGCGCGTCCGCCTGCTCCTCCACCGCCTGCCCCAGCTCCTTAACTTTTTCGTCCTGGGCATCCAGTCTCTGGTTCAGCTGATCCACTGCCTTCTGAAGTGGGTCCAAGTTATCCCGCTTCAACAACTCAAAACTTCTCTTTATCACCTGCAGCATGTTTTCCAGTGCCTGCTAGATCGCCGGGTCCGAGGTCCGCAGGTCCGCCATCTTTGCTCCCGGGTCAGCTTCCCCTGCACCTTGCCTTTATCCCTTCCTCTCCAGTTTGCGCTGCTTTCTACTCTCCCGCAGCTCCATGCAGCTCTGCTCGCTCCTTAGCCCACCGTGGCCGTCCTTTCACCGCAAAACCAGGGAACGAGGTCCTCAAATCCCGCCGGAGTGAGAGCCCCCGATTGTGCGGCTCACTCGCTCATTGCCGCCACCGGAAGTCCCCTCGGATTCATTATCAAAGATTTAATAGCAGTGCATTTGGAAAACAGTGGCAGGATCAGAGTCAGCATGGATTTACGATAGGGAAATCATGCTGGACAAATCTGCTGTAATTCTTCAAGGATGTAATTAGTAAAATTGGTGAGGAAGAGTCAGTGAATGTGGTTTATTTGGACTTTCAGAGGGCTTTTGACAATGTCCCACACAAGACATTAGCGTGTAAAATTAAATCACATGGGATTGGGGATAGTGTATTGAGATGGATAGAATGGCAGGTAGTGACTAGTAGAGTACCACAGGGATTGGTGCTAGGACCTTAGTTATTCACAATAAAATGAATGATTTAGATGAGAACGGAATGTAATAGCTCCAAATTTGCAATCGATACAAAGCTGGGCGAGAGGCTGTGAGGAGGATGCAAAGATGCTTCAGTGTGATTTGGACAGGTTGAGTGAGTGGGCAAGTGCAGGGCAGGTGCAGTATAACGTGGATAAATCTGAAGTTATTGGTAGCAGAAACAGGAAGGCAGATTATCTGAATGGCTATAAATTAAGAGAGGGGAATATGCAACGAGACCTGGGTGTCCTCGTACACCAGTCACTGAAGACAAGCATGCAGGTACAGCAGGCAGTAAAGATGACAAATGGCGTGCTGGCCTTCATTGCGAGAGGATTTGAGTACAGGAGTAGGGATGTCATGCTGCAATTATACAGGGCCTTGTTGAGACCACACCTGGAATATTGTGGGCAGTTTTGGTCTCCTTATCTGAGGAGGGATGTTCTTGCTACTGAAGGAGTGCAGAGAAGATTTACCAGATTGATTCCCGAGATGGCAGGACTGACATATGAGGAGAGATTGAATCGGTTAGGATTGTATTCGCTGGAGTTCAGAAGAATGAGGGGGAATCTCAGAAACCTACAAAATTCTAACAAGACTGGACAAGCTAGATGCAGGAAATATGTTCCCGATTGCTGGAGCGTTCAGACCAGGGGCCATAGTCCTAGGATATTGTCTAAACCTTGTAGGACTGAAATGATGAGAGATTTCTTCACCCAGAAAGTGGTACACCTGTGGAATTTGCGACCACAGAGAGCAGTTGAGGCCAAACATTGTATGTTTTCAAGCAGGCGTTAGATGTGGTTCTTGGGGCTGAAGGGATCAAAGAATATGGGGGAAAACATAAACAGGTTACTGAACTGAATGATCAACCATGATCATATTGCATGGCACGGAGCAGGCTCGAAGGGCCAAATGGACTCCTCCTGCTTCTATTTTCTGTGCTTCAAAATGATCACAAATTCGCAATAATATTCAGGGTTTTCTACATACACTTTTCACTCTGGAGGTGCTTCAGTCCAGTCAAAGGAGCGTTACCGACAATACAAAAGGGTCATTACAAATGGTGCAACGGTATTTTGAGTTGTTTCATTGATCAATTTGCATTCAGAGGCACCGAGACAAAACATCAGCTATTTCTGGAGGATCATCAATCAACTCAGTTAAAAATTGCTCTTTGGCCTATTTGAAACTGTTGGTCTTCCAGTGCAAAGCGTTGTCCCTGACTGAGCGTTGCAGACTGGCGCATTCCAAAGCCTAGGACAATGTGCTGAGGAACGCATTAAAGCTTGGGGCAGCCACAGCTGAGGCGCAATGGGGGAAAAAGGTCACTGTCTAAGACCTTTCGGCCATAGGGCACTGATGGGAGGGGAATTATATAGAACCCCTATGGGCTGTATGACTCATATTGAATGCATATGGTGAATATTACATGCAAGTCTGGCATTTACTGCCCGTCTCCTAGTTGCCATGGTGGTGCTGCCACTGGGCAACTTGCGAGGCCACTTCAGAAGGCAGGTTAAGTCACCCACATTGATGCAAGACTGAAATCGCGTGGTCTCAGTCATGTGAGACTGAAATTGCGTGGTCTCAGAGATAATAGTGGCTGGTTTCCAGCTCTCTAATGGGACATTCGTGAACTCTGTTGAGTTCTTACAATAGGTTCACAGACACTTTTATGATTCCCACAACCCCGTAACCCCACCTAACCTTTGAACACTACGGGACAATTTAGTGTCATGCGAGAGTACCTTTAAGAAATGGGTGCTTAAGAAATGTACCTTTAAGAAATGGGTGTTTATCAGTGATGTCAGAGTGTGGGTGGAGCTGGGCTGTCTGTCAGCTTTTTAATTTCGTTTTAGGCTGTTTGCTGCAGGGTGTGTTTTAGTTTCGTTTTCAGTGTTGGAGCTGAAGCCAGACAGAGCAAGTGTACTGCTGTTCTCTCTGCCATGAAAAGACTATCGCTTGATCATTTGGTGAAATCAGAATTATAAATGTTTTCAGTAGCGACTTTAACCTGATGTGCTTCTGTTAAAGGTTATGTTTTTTGTAAGTCTTCTGGATGTTAAAAGGACAGCGTAAGCATTACTTAGTGTTGTACTCTTTGGGGGTTGTATTTGAATTAATGGTTGCTAAGATGTTCACTGTATGTTTTCAAAAGGTTAACTTGAGTTCATAGAATAAACATTGTTTTGCTTTAAAAAATACTTTTCAATTTCTGCTGTACCACACCTGTAGAGTGGGCCATGTGCTCCCCATACCACAATCTATTAAAAGTTGTGGGTCAGGTGAACTTCATGATAAGCTTTGGGGTTCTCTAAACCCTGGCCCATAACATTAGCATGGCCAATCCACCTAACTTGCACATCTTTGGAAAGCTTAGCATTACCAGACCCAGGTGGAACATTCAAGGAAATGAAAATGGCCATGGGATACAGTAGAGAGGACCCAACAGAATGTCCGAATAAGAGCAGGCAAAGGAAAGGGGAGCATCACATGTCCTTTGCTAACCGCCTGTGGACATTCATTTTTCTTTTTTAAATTTAGAGTACCCAATTCATTTTTTCCAATTAAGGGGCAATTTAGTGTGGCCAATCCACCTATCTTGCACATCTTTGGGTTGTGGGGGCGAAGCACACGCAAACACAGGAAGAATGTGCAAATTCCACACGGACAGTGAACCAGAGCCAGGATCAAACCGGAGACCTTGGCGCCATGAGACTGCAGTGCTCCCACTGCACTGCCCACCTGTGGACACTAATGCTCCAAGGCTGTGACACAACAGTTGAGAGCACCAGAACACCTAACTTACTCGCAGACAATCCCAGTTACAAAGAGGAACAGCATGAATGTCGGATCTTGACAGCAAATGATCCCAAGGGACCGTTCGTGTCAAAAAGAAAAAGGGGGTAGCCTGGGGCACCAAGGTCCGGGCTAGGGCCGCTGCCCCACCCCTGAATATTTTACATGTTTCAAAAACATAGGGAGAAACTGTGAACTAGTTAAAAGAATCAAGAACAAGAGGGCACAGATTCAAAGTGATGCGCAAAAGAGCACATGCAATGCGAGAAAAAACATTTTCACACAGCGAGTGCATGGGGTTTGGGGGACACAACTGGTAATGTAGTGGAGGCGGGTTCAATCGAGGCATTCAAGAGGGCATTAAACAATTACTTGAATAGAAACAAGTGCAGGGGCACAAGGAACAGGAAAGGGAGCGGCAGCAAATCATGGTGCTCATTTGGAGAGCCGGTGCAGACACAATGGGCCGAGTGGCCTCCTTCTCCACCGTGACAATCCGGCGAACATGATCACCTCTCATTCTTCTAAACTCCAAGAGGCCCAACCCGTTCAACTTTTCTTCATCACCGGAACGAGTCAAGCAAGCCTTCACAGGACCACTTCCAACGCAATGATATCCCTTTTCAGATAAGGTCCCTCAGACCATGGTGGGCATTAAACAAAGTAGCAGAATTAGAGGAATATAGGACCATAGCCTCACTTCTCCTCCACTCGAGGTCTCAGCAAATGAAGGTAAATATTCTGTAGGCCTTCTGTCCACCCTTATCCACCTGCCTTGACTCTTTCGTGGGTATTCAATCCAAGGTCCCTCTGTTCCTTTACATTTCTCCCATTTATTGTGGAAAAATAAGGTTGATTTTAAAGTAAAGATGCTTCTTTCTCCATCCTACCTGACAGACCCCTCTTGGGGAGGTTCCTTTTGTAATCCACAGGCCCATACCCCCCTGGAGGGGGTAAGTCCTGCTTCACCTTGATCGTCGCCATCTTCTCAGCTCAACTTCCGCCCCGTCTAACCGGACGTCCCGCCCTCCCCAGCTCCGATTGGCTCCCGCTACCAATCAGCTCTTAAAGCGGAGTCGCGCCAAGTTCATTCCTGGTTTAATTTGGTCCAATGACTCATATTCCGTTTATAATCCATTTGCATTTTATTTAATGCAGGATTTGTTCCTGCTTCATCCTGTTATGGGAACCGACAACCATTTTATTCTGCAGGCAGAAATAAATTAAAATTTCGAATGAATGGTTAGTTTAGTTGTTGGACTGGCATCGCAGGATTGTTACAGCACGGGAGGGCCATTCGGCCCATGATGTCTCCATTACCTCTCGGAATGAGCAATTCATCCAGTGCCATTTCCCCACCTTCCTCCCATAACCCTGCACATTTCTCCTTCTTGAGTTCAGATAATAATCCAATTCCTTTTAAAATGCGCTCATTTAACCTGCCTCCACCACACTCTCAGTCAGGGCATTCTAGATCTTAAACACTTGCTGGATGAAAACGTTATTCTTTATGTCTCCACTTATTCCTTTGCCAATTACCTTAGATTTATGCTCTCCTACTCGTGATCCTTTTTTAAAAACATTAATTCATGGGATGCGGGCAGCACTGGCTGGGCCAATGTTCATTGCACATCCCTGAGGGCAATAAAAGTGTCATATGTAGGCCAGACTAGGTAAGGGCAGCAGATGTTCTTCCCTACAGGACATTAGTTAACCAGATGGGTTTTTACAACAATTGACAATGGTTCCATGGTCATCATTAGACTTTTAATTACAGATTTTTATCAAATTCAAATTTCCCCATCTGCCATGGTGCGATTCAAACACAGGTCCTCAAAGCATTTGACAAAGAGTCATCCAGACTCAGAACATTAGCTCCCTTCTCTCTCCACAGATGCTGTCAGACCCACTGGGATTGTCCAGTATTTTCTTGTCATTGATAAAGTGATGGTGAGCTACTCTCTTGAACTACTGCAGTCCATAAGTTGTGAAGTTCATAAGATTTAGGAGCATTTGGTCCTTTGAGTCTGCTCCACCATTCAATCATGGCTGATCTTATCATGGCCTTAACTCCACAGTCCTGCCCATTTTCCATAACCCTTCAACCCATTACCAATTAAAAATCTAAGTCCTCCTTAAATTTACTCACTGTCCCAGCAATCTGGGGTAGCAAATTCCACAGATTCTCAACCCTTTGAGAGAAGTAGTTTCTCCTCAACTCTGTTTAAATTTGCTACCTCTTATCCTAAAACTATGACCTCTCATTCTAGAATACCCCACAAGAGGAAACATCCACTCCACATATACTTTATCCATGCCTTTTATCATCTTGAATACCTTGATTTGATGTATTCCATCACACATGACTTGTACGTTGGACAGGCATGAAGAAGCCAGGAGTAGAGCTATTTGCCACAGGATTCCCAACAACTGAACTCACGTTTTTATTTGAAATTTGACTTTGTTTCTGTCTACAGATTAAAAGTTTGCTGGTTCCCAGAAATACAGCATTAAAGGAAAACGGAATATAAATCATTGGTCCAAATCAAAACAGTAATACATTTCTTAGGCGCCTGCTCTCCTGGCCAAAGTTGTGGTGTGCCTATGCAAGTAAATAGCTATTTTATTTGTTGCTGGGATGTGTTGGCGGTCTTTTGAGGTTGATCAACTTAATATAAGAACAGAAACAAGCTCAGAGACAACTTAAAAGGGGACGCTCCTGGTAGGGGCACTGCCCGAACAAAACAAAGAGCAACAGAAACTTGCCAAATATCCAATCAAAATCTATAAAGCAATCCAGCCTCTACGGTGGCCACCACTTCGATGGTGCCCATGACACCGCATGCTCCCTCTCTAGGGACACCCGGTCGCAAACATAGCAGCGGAAGAGCGGCAGAAAGTCTGGCCGGATGACACCCTCAGTCGCCTGCTGCCTGGACCTGGTGATGGCGAGTTTTGCCAGGCCCAGGAGCAAGTCCACCGCTTTCCCTGCCTTTTTCGCACCGGGTGCCCATAGATCAGGTGCGTGGGACTGAAGTGCAAACAAAACCTCAGCAAAAGGGTAGTCAAGAGACTAAAAAGGGAGTAGTGCAGCCTAGAACATTGAATGTAGAAGTGCAGAAGGAGGCCATTCGGCCCATTGAGTCTGCACCAACCCACTTAGGCCCTCGCTTCTACCCTATCCAATCCACTTAACCTGCATGTCTTTGGACAGGGAGGAAACCGGAGCACTCGGAGGAAACCCAAACCAGAGCACTCGGAGGAAACCCATGCAGACGCGGGGAGAACGTGCAGACTCCACACAGACAGTGATCCAATGGGGGATCGAACCTGAGACACTGGCGCTGTGAAGTCACAGTGCTATCTACGTGCTACTGAGCTGCCCCTTTTGTGTTTGTGATACTCTGGGCTTCGCACCGCAACAGCTGCTTCCCTGTGACGTAATGCAAGCCCCGCCCCTTGATCAAGGCCACACCCCGCTCAGCTAGTTCCCCGCCCCCTGCCAAGCCACGCCCCCGGCTCCTCGCGCGTAGACCGCGCCCCTTTTACAGGCCACGCCCTTCCGCCCCGCCCCTCGCACTGACACCGCATCTCTCTGCACAGGCCCCACCCTTTCCGCCCAGGCCGCGCCCCTCTCCGTCTCAGTCCCCGTCCCTTTGCACAGGCCCCGCCCTCTCCACCGCGGTCACGCCCCAGTCCGCCCTCCCTTCCGTCCCCGTCCCGTCCCCCAGGCCGCCCCCATCCCCCGCGCTGCTCCAGGCAATGGCCCCGCCCCTCTCCCCAGGCTCCGCCCCAGTTCTCGGCCGGTCTCGCGGCCTCTCGCGATGTTTGTGGCGGATGCGGGTAAGATGGCGGCGGTTGGCGCTAGCGGCCCTCAGCAGCAGCAGCCGCAGCCCCAGGCGCAGCCCCAGCCTCAGCCGCCCCAGCAGCCGCCTCAGTACACGGATGCCTGGTATCTGGCGTTGCTGGGCTTCGCCGAGAACTTCCGCACAGCCAGCCCGCCCAAGATCAAGCTGTGTGTGCACTGCCTGCAGGCCGTCTTCCAGTTCAAGCCGTCGCAGCGCATCGAGGCCCGCACCCATCTCCAGCTCGGCAGTGTCCTCTACCACCACACCAAGAACACCGAGCAGGCCCGCTCGCATCTGGAAAAGGCGGTGAGCTGGACAGTACCTGTGCTGGGGGCGTCTGGGCCGCTCTCTGGGGGGAGGAGGTGGTGGGAAAGCTTCACATTAGGAGCCAGAGGCTGAGGGAAGGGGGGGGGGGGGGGGGGATAAACAATCCAAACAATCTGCCTGAAAAATCCCTTCCTCGACCCACGGCCTGGGCATCCCCTGGGCATCAGCAGGGATATGGGAGAGGGGGCAGATTTCCCCTCGAGGCAAGTTCACCAAACATCAGACAAAAGAAGTTCCCAGCATGAAAGATGATAATGTGAAATAATAGAAGTAGCAGGAAATAAAAAGGAATGGTGGTGGAGAATGAGTAGATAAAATGTAGAGAAGACCCAGTAGATTAAGCAGCACTGTTGTTATGGAGGCAAAGGCATCAAGATCACAAAAACCGCACTGCGACCATTGATCTGTTGGTTTGTATTTAGCAATATTGTTGGAGATGTGAATGCTGACCGGGACGCTGAAATGATTATTGTCAACAGACACCAAAAGGAAAACTTGCTACAGGAAATTCTGATGTGAAAGTTTCTTTTTAAAGGCCATCGTCACCTGGGAAGAGAGACAGTAGATTAGCATTGTGGCTTAGTTTGGGACCTGTTATCCTTGAAACTTCAGCTTTGTTTTGCCCCTGCCATGTTCTTTTTATATAGCTGTAGTATATGTTCAATATTGAAAATTGAAGTGAAATGATGCAGGTCAGATTTGCATAATGCTTCAAATAAAACCCACCAAATCTTAATTTGTGGAGTGAGAACTTGTTTAAAAATTGGCACTACCTGGATTTTTAAAAAATGTTTCACAGAACTGTGTTTAGAATGCTGTGTCTGTTTTTGAATATTTTGAGCATTCCTGTATTTTTGCTACCTCATTGTTATTATTCATGTAATCAACTGTGTTTAGTTTGTGCGTAAATGTGCAGTCAGAGTTGGAGAACTGAATCCTCCTCCTTCAGGTAGCATCCCGAAGAGTGTGTTGACAACCAGGATTGGTCTATGATTATGCTCAGCAAAGAACTGCAGTGGATTCCCATTGCATTCAGCAGTGTGGCTGACCAGGAAACTCTTCTGCTCTGGTCACCTGCTATTGGGTGCATTGGAAGAATTTACAGGTTGATAATTAACATGTTTGGCTACATTATTAACGCACCTTCAATGGCCATCAGGTCCTGAAATGGGACTAGAACCCAGAGCTTCTGGTCCAGATGCTACCACTGAGCCACAAGACCTCCCAGAGAACTGAATCATAGGATCTTAATAACACAGGAGGAGGCCATTCAACCCATCATGTCAAATTGAAAGAGTAACCAGACTAGCCTGCGGAGAAAGGATGGAATATAAGGAGAGATTGTCGTAATAGATTATGTGACGTATTTATTGCAGCAAGGGAACCAAATGAGGCAGAGGAGAACTTTGAGAGTAAAAACCCAGGACGTCAACGAGTGTTATGAAACAGGAAAGCAGAATAAACCTATTTCATTCTTTCAGCATTTAAAAAAAATCTTTTTGCTTTATTTCTTTATTCACAAGGTGTGGGCTTTGCTGGCAAGGTCAGATTTATTGCCCATCCCTAGTTGCCTTTCGGAAGACGGCGACAAGCTGCCTTCGTGAACCATTGTAGTTTGTTTGGTGCTTTTAGATTGAGAACCCCAGGATTTTGACCTTACGATGGTGAAGGAATGGCGATATATTCTCAAGTCAGGATTGTGTGGACTTGTAGGGGAACTTGCAGACAGCTGTCCTTGTTCTTCTATATGAAAGAGGTTTGGTGAAGGAACCTTGACAAGTTGTTACCGTGAGTCTTGATAGATAGCTTACACTGCAGTCATGGTTCATCTGTGGTGGAGGGAGTGAACATATCAGGTGGTGGATGAGCATGGGGCTACTTTGTCTTGACTGGTGTCAAGATTTTTGAGTGTTGTTGGCACTCATCCAGGAAAGTGGAGCATATTCCATTACTGCCTTGGTGAGTCTCTTGAACAGAAAGTAGATTCTGAATGTCATAGTTGGTGTTAACCCCTTGACCATTTTTGAAAAGTTTGCTGCTTATTTAATTACAAGTTTGTAATTCTAAACAGATCTTTCAACCAGGATTCAAATTAAAGATCAATTACTAGAAAAATCTTGGTTCAAAATGTATATACATTAATTAGAATTTATTATACTTCTGTTCATTGGACATTAAGCCATTCTCTTGTTTCCAAATAAATGAATGGTCTTTGCTGTTCTCTGAACTTCTAATTCTCACAGTGCCACATTAGAGATTAAAATCACAGATTAAAATTACACTGTTACAATTGACAACTTATTCCTTGGACAAGTACATCACTTTGCTGTCAATTGGTACAAATTAAGTTAGGCATACTAAGCGAATCCAACATATTATTTCTGGGTGCCAGCAGAACAAGAATGGAAATGTTATTGCTTATTTCAAATTGATCTGATCCCAGGAGATTAGAAAGAACTTGCAGTGACATTGTCTTAACACTCTCAGGAAGCTCCAGTTAAGTATATCACACACGGGTAAAGTTTGGGTGAGAAAGATGCTTGCTTTGTTCTAAATGAGATGTTTTAAAAAAGTTACTGACAGTGTTTTGGATCCTCGAGCACTCTTCGAAGAAGAAAGATTTCCAGGTAGATAAACTGGATGTCGATCCCATGACTGCCACAAAGTAACTTGTCATATTCGCCTTTACAACAGTTCCCACTCTTCAAAACAAGTTAAGAGAATGAAGCAGTTTGAAACATTTCAATGTGAGAAAACATCATGGAAATTTATGTATTGTTTCTGGTGCTTCGTGAAAACATCATTTATACCCCTGCCCCTCCCACTTTACATTTTAAAATGACCACAACCCTTCACCAGAGTCATTGTTCAGAAGCTGGTAATGTGAAATGTTTGCCTAGCCCGTACCCAATTCCAGGCACCACTGAGCCAAACTGACATGTTTAGAGTATGGCACAGCAGAGATTTAAAAAAAAAATTTTGAGTATCCAATTCATTTTTTCCAATTGAGGGGCAATTTAGTGTGGCCAATCCACCTCCCTGCACATCTTTGGGTTGTGGGTGTGAAACCCAAGCAGGCACAGGGGGAATGTGCAAACTCCACACAGACAGTGACCCAGGGCTGGGTTTCGAACCCTGGTTCTCAGCGCCGTAGATAGCAATGTTAACCACCACTGTGCTGCCCTGAGGCACAGCAGAAATGAGCAATGAGCGCAGAGCAGGGCATAAACAATTGTTATCAAAAAGGAGTAGAAGAAAATCAGAGAATCAGCTGCTGGAGTGTGATTGTGGTGGTTTGGGAGAGATGTAAGTGGTAATTAAATTTTAATTTCATGATGGTAATAAAGAGATTTTGAAAACGCTGCCCCATGGTAAAGGCATAAGCTACATATTTTCTTTCCGTCTTTATTCTTGTGGCTCTCGGAATCATCCACTGTCGATAGTTGGTTGGTGCGGCAGATCCAGCCTAATGCATCATTTGTGAGTTGTGTGAGGAGACCCCCATTATTTATTTCATGTGGGGAAATACCAGGTCTCTCTCTTCTCCCCCACACCCCATACTGACCACATCTGAGAACTAGAGCTTGCTGTGAGGATTGAAAGTGTGAACTAGATGTCCACAGCGCAGAGTGATGGTGTCTCACTAACACGTTAAAACATCAAATTGCTGTAATTCCTTAAGGTATCTGGGAGCGAAATTCTCCTGGTCTGGTTTTTTAAAATGACCTTTAACCCTCTGTGTAGTGTATGATTGAGTTACTTTTCCATGTATCTTTTATGAGATTATTAATGTATTGCTGGAAAATTTGAAGTTGGTTGGTAATGATTATGCACAATTTTACCTTCACTTCAGCTATCAATAATCCATATTGTTCCAACCAATGAGTATTTTAAAAATAAATTTAGAGTATCCAATTTCTTTTTCCAATTAAAGGATAATTTAGCATGGCCAATCCACCTACCCTGCATATTTTTAGGTTGTGGGTGTGAGACCCATGCAGACGTGGGGTGAATGTGCTAACTCTACACAGACAGTGACCCAGTGTCGGGATCGAATCCAGGTCCTCGGCGCTGTGAGGCAGCAGTGCTAACCACTGCCCACCGTGCTGCCCAATAATGATGTTTGCATATAGCCAATTTAATGTGGTCCCATGACAGCAGCAATCTTCCAATGCCAAATAGCCAATCATTGTGTGTGAGCTGGGGCAGTGTGTGTTTGACAAGGGTGGGGTCAGAATAGCAGAGTGAAATATATGGGCTGGTAATTCCCCCAGAAAGTGATCTAGAGTCGGGAACCCTGACTGATCTATTGCCCTTGCCCTTAATCTGGCAGTGAAACTGTCTGTGATACTTCATTGGTGTGTTGTTTTGAGATTGCTGTCTCAACGCTGATTAGGGATTGAACCTGGCCTATCCAGCTCAGTGTTGCATTCCACAACGTGCTTATTAATTGAGCCATTGGATTGGGATTTGTAATTTAATCTCCTTGTGTTTCAATGGAGAGCCTCTGTTTTGGTGTGATCAGAGAGTCCCTTTCACAGTCTTGTCGGCATTTTGTAATTTGAGTTTAGTTTCTATTGGTGATATGAGACCTTGTTGCTTTCACTTTGCAGCTTGTGGTTTCAGTATTTGGTGATGTAAAGTCTGTATAATACAGATTCTTATAGTACTCTGTTGCTGTAATGATGCTGGTTAAGTTGGTGCTGCATCACTTTTGAGACTGGTGCAAGGTGGATCTGCTACCCCTACACACATGCATGTGTGTACATCATGCATCTTAAGTGAGAAATAATTGTTATTGCATGTCATAGTGCAATTAAGCTTGAATCTTGAGCATTACACATGGTATTTATACATATTAAACATGGCAGAATATCTCATGGACTGAATTCAGACATTGAGGTATTAAATATACTTTTTAAACAACTTTGTCTCGGAATACGGTCTTGGAGATATTAAATTAATTAGTTTGCAGAGTTTCTTTGGGGTGAAAGCTTAGCAGGAACAGTGTCCTGTATTGTCAAAGCTGTTGCATTGACAGATAGCTACCATGTGTTGTTGCCTGTTCCTTTGCTGTTTTTAGACTTGCTATGATTATGTTCGTTCTCTGCTTAGAGAGACCACCTTCCAGGCAAAATGGTTTACAGACCAGTTTGTTCCTAGAGCAGATTTTTAGAAATGTATTAATTTCCTCTTCAGGTGCGGGTGCTACTGGAAAGACTCCAGTTTGTTGCCCTGGGGAGATTGTGGTGGCTTTCTCCGTGAGTTGCTGCAGTCCTTTATGCTGATGGTTCTTCTGCAAATGATTAGTGAATTCCAAATTGGATTTAACCAACATTCTCAAACCCAACAACTGAGTGAAAAGGTTCCATTTCATTTCAGCTCTGGATCTTTTGACAATGATTTTAAATCTCTTGCCTCTGGTTATTGACAGAGGATGCAGGCTTTCTTTAACAAAAGCAGAAAATACTGGACAATCTCAGCATGTCTGACAGCATCTGTGGAGAGAAAAGGGAGCTAACGTTTCGAGTCTGGGCGACTCTAAAGCTTTCTTTATCTAGTCTATCAAAATTCATCATCTTAAAAACTTCAATGAGGCCACATTGTGTTCTGACAAGAATAATTCAATCATTTCCAACCTCTGTTGTTGAAGTCTCATTCCTGCTAACAACCTGGAAATTTTCCTCTAAAGATTTTCTATCTCTCCTGAAGAATAAAGTGGGGTGTCTAGAATCTCTAACTTATGAATCGAGCTGAAGCAGTGGTGATGATGCGTTGTCCTTTAAAGACCTAGATGAAGTTCAAACCACCCATAAGTCTAAAAAATAATCTGAAGTCCAAATGACAGGTCCCAGGAACTGAGGTTTAAAAGTGTAGATATGTCAGGAAATAATGATTCGGCAGCATCAAGGTTGGTTTTTTTAATTCATGAAGATGTTAGAAAGTAAAGCTTAATTTATGAGAAGGAAAGATGGTTCTAAGTTCTGTTGGTGAGCGAATTCACTTGTGGAGTGAGATTGGTGTTGAGGTCTTTTATTTTGGAAAAAGTAACTGAGCTCAGCATAACAAATGTGATTAATTGACTTTTTTCCTTCTCTTTCAGTGGTTAATATCCCAACAAGTATCCTTTTTTCCCAAAAGTTCATGCCTAAACTTCTAGCCAATTGCAGTGTCTTCTGTGAAGAGAAAAATTATTTTGAAGTGATGCTACTACACTTTCGCTTTCTCGTTAATCAACTGCTGATTATTTTTTCGGTAATCTTGATGATTTACATCAAGGCAAGTAATTCAGTGCAGTGTGATTAATGTCTTGCATGTTTGCTGCTCGGGATCCGCAAAAGAATTTTAGAATCAGAAAGAGCTCGGTTTTTAGATAGATTTATCGTATATGGGTTGAAAATGACATTTTATACAGCTGCGTGCAGAATCCGAATTGCTGCAAACTGCAGAAAGAAAAAAGTTCATGAACAAATCAGGATTTTTTTTTCAAATCAGTTCAAGGGATGTGGCCATCACCGGGTAGGCCAGCATTTGTTGTCCATCCCAGTGGTTAGCACTGTGGCTTCACAGCGCCTGGGTCCCAGGTTCGATTCCCTGCTGGGTCACTGTCTGTGCGGAGTCTGCACGTTCCCCCCCGTATCTGCATGGGTTTCCTCCGGGTGCTCTGGTTTTCTCCCACAGTCCATAGTGCAGGTTAGGTGCATTGGCCACGCTAAATTGCCCTTTGTGTCCAAAAAGGTTAGGAGGGGATAGGGTGGAAGTAAGGACTTAAGTGGGTCGGTGCAGACTCGATGAGCCGAATGGCCTCCTTCTGCACTGTATGTTCTATGTTCTAATTGTTCTGAGAAGATGGTGATAAGCCACCATCTTCGACCGTTGCAGCCCATGTAGTGTAGGTACATCTATAGTGCTGTTAGGAGGGAGTTCCATGATTTTGACCCAGTGACAATGAAGGAACAATGATATATTTCCAAGTCAGAATGGTGTGTGGCCTGCAGTACTTGGCAGTAATAGTGAATATTAATACTTTCTAACATTCATTGTTCTGATTTCTTAATTTCATTTTGTAAATTGGTTTCTGTTCCATTGTGCCCTCTTCTAAGTATCCTGCCACCTTTTCTTCCTGGCTCACCGAGTGAGTGATTTATACTCAGGCCTACACTGGTGTTACTTTACAGTTATGCTCTGTGTGCCATCCTAAGCAGAGGATCATCAGCAGTGGATTCCTATTTTGTCACTGTGCCGATGTCCCTGGAATCATCCAATGGCCCTATTCTTCTCACTCGGTCACATACTGATTTTTGGCAATACTGTTAGTAGGCATGAGGTTAGCTTCCATGTGTGCGCTAATGACACCCAGCTCTACATATCCACCACTTATCTCAACTGCAGCACTGCTTGTGTTGTCACACTACACATTCAATATCTCATGGGAAGGCTGCAATTTTCTCCTGCGCAAACATTTGTAAGGACGAAGCCATTTCTTTGGTCTCCACATCAAACACCATTTAGGCTGGTTATATTCCCCACTGTCTTAGGCCAGAACAGGCAGTTTGCAACATCTGTGTCCTGTTCGACTTTGAACTGAGTTCCCAACCTCGGAACCTTTCCATCACAAAGGTTACCTTTGTAACATTGCTCATATACACCCTGCCTTCGACCATCTGCTGAAATTCTCATCATAGTTTAATAGAATTTACAGTGCAGAAGGAGGCCATTCGGCCCATCGAGTCTGCACCGGCTCTTGGAAAGAGCACCCTACCCAAGGTCCACACCTCCACCCTATCCCCATAACCCAGTAACCCCACCCAACACGTAAGGGCAATTTATCATGGCCAATCCACCTAACCTGCACATCTTTGGACTGTGGGAGGAAACCGGAGCACCCGGAGGAAACCCACGGACACACTGGGGGGATGTGCAGACTCCGCACAGACAGTAACCCAAGCCGGAATCGAACCTTGGACCCTGGAGCTGTGAAGCAATTGTGCTATCCACAAAGCTATTGTGGATATCAGTACTATTGTTGCCTCCAACACCAACTATTTCAATGCCGTCCTGGCCTACCGCCCGTCCTGTACCATGCCTAAACTTTTTCTCATCCAAAGCACTGCTCTCAAGTCGCACTCACCCATCGCCTCATTCTCACTGACTTATCTTTGGCACTCAATAAGGCAGCATGGTGGCGCAGTGGTTAGCACTGCTGCTGACAACGCCGAGGACCCGGCTCGATCCCGGCCCTGGGTCACTGTCAGTGGAGTATGCACATTCTCCCACGTGTCTGCATGGGCTTCACCCCCACAACCCAAAGATGTGCAGGTTGGGTGGATTGGCCACGCTAAATTGTCCCTGAATTGGAAAAAAATAATTGGGTACTCTAAATTTATATTAAAAACAAAAAAGCTTGGGCACTCAGCCCCCCAACATCTTCAATTTAAAATGTTGGCAGTTGGGAATAATTCTTTTCATGGTGTCATCCTTCCCAATCTCTCTTCCAATTCTCTTCCCGCACCTAATGATGCACTAAAGCAATCTTCCATCTGTTTCCATAGCTAGTGATTCCCGGAACAGACCACTAGTCTGTCGCCAGGGGCATATAACATGAGGGGTGCCACTCTGTATTGAGTGTGGCTGATCAGGAGCCTCTTGCACTCCTACCACCAGTCATTGGCATGTTTGGAAAGATTTTCAGGTTGATACTGAAACCGGTTTGACCATGTTATGAACGCACCTTCTTTGGCCATCCAAATCCTGGGGTAGGATTCGAACCCAGGGCTTCTTGCTCAGCGACAGGAACGCTACCCACTGAGCCACAAGACCTCCCCAATCACTGTAATCTACTTCAATCCTACAGTCACCCTTCTCCACCTCCCCACCCACACACTCTTGTTCCCCTGACACACACACAAAAAAACCTCCCCCACTGTTTGACCAGCAGCCAAATCTTCAGCCACCTAAGCCTCATCGTCTGGAATTCCCTTTCTAACTGGCTCATTCTGTACACCTTGCTCTCTCCCTTTAAAACCTTCCTTAAAACATATCTTTTCAACCAAACTCTTGGTTACTTCCCCTTTGGCCTGGCCTCTTACTAGAGCTTTAGTTGCATGCCTGAACCCCCTGCCTGGACTCTCATCTTCTGCTGAGTCATAATGCAGCATTCCAAATCTATTTATTTCAGGCAACATGTGAAGGAAAAGATGGAAGAATCGAGTCTGATAGGTGCAAGTGAACTGAATTATTTCTTGGCAGTGGTCACTAACCCATTGTGCAGTTAAAATTTATCATTCAGTTGCACACATTAGTTACGGCTGCTGAATTGTTCAAATGTCAATTATGCCCTTGGAAATTGCACAAGAGATTGAAAAACACATCCCTGGATTACCTTGTACTGTTACCTCATAGAATCATAGAATTTACAGTGCAGAAGGAGGGCACTTGGCCCATTGAGTCTGCACCGGCCTATGGAAAGAGCACTCCACTTAAGCCCACATCTCCGCCCCATCCCCATCTAACCTTTTTGGACACTAAGGGCAATTTATCATGGTCAGTCCACCTAACCTGCACATCTTTGGACTGTGGGAGGAAATTGGAACACCCAGAAGAAACCCACTCAGACACAGGGTGAACGTGCAAACTCCTCACGGACAGTGACCGAAGCCGGGAATCGAACCTGGACCCTGGAGCTGTGAAGCAACTGTGCTGCGATGCTGCCCTAAATTAGTTACCTGTATTAGTTGTTCACACTTTTGCCTTCTGAATTAAAGGCACTACCTTATTGAACAAAGGGAATGTAAGAGAGGGATTAGAACTATATGCTTTAAACAATTATAAATGGTTAGCCCTTGACCTGTGTGTATTAGATTCCACAGTTTGAAGATATCAAATTTGAAGCAGCCAGTCTTCTGTCAGAGCTATATTGCCACCAGGTAAGCTTTCTGTTTTTTTTAATATAAAAGTTTGTGAAATCGACTTCGCTTTTAATTTCCTACATTCTGGTATTATTGGCAAACATACTTTTCTCAGCACCTTCCCCATAAGGTGTTTGATCATGAATGTAAGTCTGGTCAAATGTGTAATCTGAATCAAATAAAAATGGAGTTTACAACTTGTGATTGTGCTGGCAGGACAAGTGGGTGGAGTTGGGTGTCTTCTGTGTTCTGTTACCAGTGACAGTAACATCTGTACTTTTAAAAAGTACAGATATTTTTAGATAAATATATATTTTTAGAACTTTTAATGTCATCAGAGCAATTGAAGGATCAGGAAAAATAACCTTTAATATTAGCCGTTACAATATATGTAACTCAATACCTTTTGGGATTTCAAGGCTCCAATGAATGTAGATGTGTACTGGAGGATTCAACAATGGTCAGCATGCGGTACATTTTCAATAGGGAGGATAGACTAACACAGTAAATTATAGGCTAGTAAGCTTGACATCTGTGATAGGAAAAATCTTGGTATCATTGAGGATGAAATTGCAGATAAAAAGAAAATAGATGGAAGCTTCCAACATGGAATTCAAAAGTGACACATCGTGCTTGACAAACATCATAGGTTTTGGTGAGATGGTAACAGACTTGCTAAATGGGGAATGAAAATGAAGTGGATATCGTGTGCATGGACCAAAGCAAAGTCGATGGGGCAACATGGGAGATTACAGGGGAAGAAGGAACTAGATTAAAATTTGGTTAGAAGTGAACAGAGTAGGAGTTGAGGGTGGTTTTTCACAGAGGTTAGATGTAGATATTGGTGTCCAGAGTTCAGTTCCAGGAACCGTTTCTATTCACTGTCTGTATTGGAGATTTTGTTTATATAACTACATGGAATTGCACTAAACTTTGCAGATCGTAGCAAAATGAAAAATAGAGTTGATGCTTCAGGAGACAAAAAAAAGCCATAAAGGATTAGTGCTAAATTGGAATGCATTGAAAAGAGGCAGTGGAATGTAACATCAGTGAGTGTGTCATTTTGGTTAAAAACAACAACAATGACAGCAGTATTTTTGGTGTGGTAGAAGAACTGAGAGAGTTGAGGGTCCAGGTGCAGATCAAAGAAAAGTATGGCACATGCCCTTCAGCACTCCAAACCTGCGCCAACCATGCTGCCCGTCTAATCTAAACCTTCTACACTTTGGGGTCCGTATCCTTCTATTCCCATCCTATTCATATATTTGTCAAGCTGCCCCTGAAACGTCACTATCGTACCTGCTTCTATCACCTCCGGCAACGAGCTCCAGGCATCCACTACCCTCTGTAAAGAACATTAAAGGCGATGCTTCTGGTTGCTTGAACTTTTATAAACTTAAAAAAAGCTAATTCAATTCTGAATCATAGAATAGATTTGTAGAATTTACAGTGCAGAAGGAGTTCATTCGGCTCATCGGGTCTGCACTGGCCCTTGTAAAGGGCATCCTACTTAAGCCCACACCTCCACCCTATCCCAGTAACCCCACCTAACCTTTTTTTTTTGCCATGAAGGGCAATTTAGCATGGCCAATCCACCTAACCTGCACATCTTTGGACTGTGGGAGGAAACCCACGCAGACATGGGAGAACGTGCAAACTCCTCACAGACAATGACCCAAGCCTGCAATCGAACCTGGGACTCTGTAGCTGTGAAGCAACAGTGCTAACCACCGCTACTGTGCCTTCCCAGCAAGCACCCAGATAAATTGAAACAAGAGAACCTCTCTGAGCGTCACTTATTTCTATAAAGACAAAGCCTGCTCTGGGAGGTCCTCGATCAACTTGTAAGTTACTTATCCCTCACTTGATTAGAAAATGGGTTATATGACATTTCAGGGTCCATTGAATGCTTTGCAGCTAATGTAACTCCCAAAACTGAAACATCTCCCTGGAATGCCATTTCTGCACGGGTAAGGGGCAGCATGGTGGCGCAGTGGGTTAGCCTTGCTGCCTCACGGCGCCGAGGTCCCAGGTTCAATCCCGGGTCTGGGTCACTGTCCGTGTGGAATTTGCACATTCTCCCCGTGTTAGCGTGGGTTTCGCCCCCACAACCCAAAGATGTGTAGGCTAGGTGGATTGGCCACGCTAAATTGCCTCTTATTTGGAAAAAATGAATTGGGTACTCTAAATTTATAAAAAAATAAAAACAAATTCTGCACGGGTAGTAGATTGCACAGCTCCAGTTCTTTTGATAAGTAAGCCCACCTTCTGTTTTATAATCTTCCTTTCCAGCTGTTATCCCCCTGGTTGGGGCAGAAGCTGTTAACATTCAAGATTAGCTGGAGCAGGTGGATGAAAGAAAAGAAAATGAAGGTGTTTGGGAAGTAGATGAGTTAATGGGAATTAAGACTAATTGTTCACATGCAGCGTGAATGGTCTCTGGGTGATTGGGCCCAATAGTCTGCTTCTCTTTTGTGACTTAAGTGTGTTTCTTTCACTCGGGAGCTATTTACCTGTCACTGTTGGGAGCAGCTTTACACTGCTCCAATGCTGTGAAATTTGATAGACACCTTTTCCTCCTGATATCAGTCCAGACACTTGCTGTCGATTTTAAATCTACAGAGGACAGAGATTTTATATCCTTAGGCTTATTTCCCAATTCTTTGAGCCAACAGAGATGCCTTTTCAAGCAAAGGGACTAAATACAGTGGAAAAAAAGCTGTAGGATGGTGGTAACACCTATAATCTGTTTATCTAACACTATTCTATATTTAATCGCGAAAGAGGTGCTGTTGGGTGAATTGGACATTCTGAATTCTCCCTCTGTGTACCTGAACAGGCACCAGAGTGTGGCAACTAGGGGATTTTCACAGCAACATCATTGCAGTGTTAAAGTAAGCCAACTTGTGACACTAATAAAGATTATTATTATTAAAAGGATACTCTTCCCTCCTACATTTATCCAGTTTATCTCTCCTACAGTGGATTTAAATTTATGCGACAGTCAGCAAGACTGATATGAGAAGAGGAGATTTGAAATCAGCTGGGGAAGCTAGGGCTAAAATCTGGGGCTCATAGGGACAAAGGAGCACTTTGTCGTAGTTGATGGGAATGTAATGAAGAACATGGAAACAGTTTTCCTGGGCACTGTCTGATTGCATTTGGGTGGAAGAATATGTTGATCCTTGTGTTGTACTGTTTTATTTTGAGGTAGCATTTAGTCAGGGGCACAGAGCAATCTTATGCAACAGCTGTCTTCTATAAATGTGAATGATCTAGTAGGTGAAGGGCCAAAAGCCAATAGTGGATGACACTGCCAGGGCTGAAGAGAAGACACGATAAAGCAAGAAGTATTGGCCACGTAAAACTACAGCTGGAAGGGATAGTAGTTTCGTAAGTTGGAGAATCTGAGAAAGAACAAAATAGAGCAGACCGAGAGGTAATAGGCAATGTATTTGGCGTGTAGGAATGTGGTTCTAGAGCTACTGATAAAATAGACAATGGTGGTAACAGAGAGGTTGGCAGCTAGAATTAAGACTACGATAGGAACCCCTGCAACTGAAGTAAAGAAAATCTGTATTTCCAAGCTTACTGCTTCACTGAGGAGTTCTGTTATAGTTGTCATGTGTGTTATAATTAGAACATGCATTCAAATTTGGTTGTATAACTACTTTCGATTGTTTCTGTGGGATTAGATGCTGTCTTTTGCCATGTTAGTTTGAAATAATAATGCTTTGTTGCCTTTTTAGAATCTGGTTGATTCAGCAAAACCACTTTTACGGAAGGCGATACAGATCTCTCAGCAGACACCATATTGGCATTGTCGACTGCTCTTTCAGCTTGCAGTATGTACCTTTTGTTTTCTTATGACTAATGGGAGTTTCTTGGCATAGAATGAAAGAAATTTTTTAGCATCAGAGCATAACAATTGTTGAATCACAAGCTGTTCAACTCGAATTATCTCTGAGCAGCCTGGTAATGCTCCGAGTAGAAGCAAATGAGTTTGATCTGCAATTATCTCCCCCACAGCTTCTAATTTCATGAACTCTATTTATGTATTTTTTTCTTCTCCATTTTTCCTTTTCATTCCCAAAGGTGTTTACTCTCGCAGGGCATTGTTCAACCAACAACCTCTTTCAACCCTCCTTTTCCATTGTAACGTTAATGCTGAGAGTGGCTACACTTTGTGGCTGAACCAAAAGCCATGCCTTGGATATTTCTTCACAAGGAAAGGAAATAAATGAATTAAATCAGAAAATACCATGTTTATGGCACTTGGTTACAGATGCCCCTTCTTTATTAAAACCTAGACAATGAACATTGGTTGGCTTTCTAGTCCCCTTCACTTCCTGGCCTCTGGGCACTGAGCATAAAGGAGAAAAAGATTTGCATTTGTATAGTGCTTTACATGACCTCCGGATGTCCTGAAGCACTTTACAGCCAATGAGGTACTTTTTGAAGTGTAGCCAGTGATGCAATGTAGAACTTCCGGGTGCGGCGATGACCAGCTGAGTCGCACGTTTCGGCAGCTCCCTGTGAAACGGACTTTTGGGCTCTTGATAGGAGCCCCAACGGCAATTTTAACGGCTGAAAACACCGTGCGGTAAACCAGAAGGGTGTTCCCCCTGGACACGGATGGAAAAAGGAGAGGAAAGTGGCCGGATTGCAGCGGATCCTTTGGAACAACGGCAAGGAAGGCAAGCAGAAACCAAGATGGCGTCGGAAGGTGGCAGTTTCATATGGGGCCCTGAACAACAAGAGATTTTGAAACGCTGCGTGGAGGAGATAAAAAAGGAAATGAAGAAAGAGTTGTTGGCCCCGATATTACAGGCGATTGAAGGGCTGAAAGAGGAACAAAAGACCCAGGAGCAGGAGCTTCGGGTCGTGAAGGCGAAAGCAGCAGAGAATGAAAACGACATACAGGGCCTGGTGGTGAAGTCTGAGATACAGGAGGCACACCAGAAACGATCTGTGGAGAGGTTGGAGGCACTGGAAAATAACGCAAGGAGGAACAACTTGAGGATTCTTGGCCTTCCTGAAGGTGTGGAGGGGGCGGACGTCGGGGCATATGTGAGCACGATGCTGCACTCGTTAATGGGAGTGGAGGCCCCGACGGGTCCGTTGGAGGTGGAGGGAGCATACCGAGTTATGGTGCGAGGACCGAGAGCAGGAGAAGCTCCCAGAGCCATAGTGGTGAGATTTCTCCGTTTTAAGGATAGAGAAATGGTCCTTAGATGGGCGAAGAAAACTCGGTGTAGTAAATGGGAGAACGCGGTGATCCGCGTCTATCAAGATTGGAGTGCGGAGGTGGCGAGAAGGAGGGCGAGCTTTAATCGGGCCAAAGCGGTACTTCACAAAAAAAAGATAAAGTTTGGAATGCTGCAACCGGCAAGACTGTGGGTCACATATCAAGGGAGGCACCACTACTTTGAGACGGCGGATGAAGCGTGGACTTTTATTGTAGAAGAAAAATTGGAATGATTGGACTACGAAAATGAACGTTTGGACAAAGTGGTGGGACGAGTGGGGGGGGGGGGGGCGAAGAGGGATTGTATGATTAATCCTGCGGTATGGTAACTTTTCTTTCTCCCACAGGTGGTGATGGGGGGAGGTGGGGAGGGAGAGGAGATGGGGCGTTGGCCATGGGAGGCGGGGCCGAGGGAGAGGCGCGGGCTTGGTTCCCGCGCTATGATAATTATGGCGGGAATAGAGAAGCAGGAAGGAGGGGGCGCCGCACGGGGCGAGCCGTGATCACGGGGGGAAGCCGAGGTCAGCCAGAGTTTGCTGACTTCTGGGAGCAACATGGGGGGAGTAATTACGCTAGCGGGGGGGGGGGGGGGAGGGGGGAATTACTGGGTTGCTGCTGCTGGGGAAAGGGGGGAGTGGGTGCGGGAAAGGATGGGCGGGGGGGCACCGTCTGGGAGAAATACAGCCACGTGGGAACTGGGCGAGAAGCTGGAAAAAGATGATGGCTAACCGGCAAGGGGGGGGGGGGGGGGGGGGGGGGGGGTGGGAAGCCCCCCAACTCGGCTGATCACGTGGAACGTGAGGGGGCTTAACGGGCCGATAAAGAGGGCACGAGTACTCGCACACCTTAAGAAACTTAAAGCAGATGTGGTCATGTTACAGGAAACACACCTGAAACTGATAGATCAGGTTAGGTTGCGCAAAGGATGGGTAGGGCAGGTGTTCCATTCGGGGCTGGATGCGAAAAACAGGGGGGTGGCTATATTAGTGGGGAAGCGGGTAAAGTTCGAGGCAAAGACTATAGTGGCGGATAACGGGGGCAGATACGTGATGGTGAGTGGCAAATTACAGGGAGAGATGGTGGTGTTGGTAAACGTGTATGCCCCGAATTGGGACGATGCCAATTTTATGAGGCGAATGCTAGGACGCATCCCAGACCTAGAGACCGGAAAGCTGATAATGGGGGGAGACTTTAACACGGTGTTGGAACCAAGGCTGGATAGGTCGAAGTCCAGGACTGGTAGGAGGCCGGCAGCAGCCAAGGTGCTTAAGGATTTTATGGAGCAGATGGGAGGGGTGGACCCGTGGAGATTCAGTAGACCTAGGAGTAAGGAGTTCTCGTTTTTCTCCTATGTCCATAAAGTCTATTCACGCATAGACTTTTTTGTGTTGGGTAGGGCATTGATCCCGAGGGTGAGGGTAACGGAATATACGGCTATAGCCATTTCGGATCATGCCCCACACTGGGTAGACTTGGAGATAGGGGAGGAAACAAGAGGGCGTCCACCCTGGAGAATGGATATGGGACTAATGGCGGATGAGGGGGTGTGCTTAAGGGTGAGGGGATGCATTGAAAAGTACTTGGAACTCAATGACAATGGGGAGGTTCAGGTGGGAGTGGTCTGGGAGGCGTTGAAGGCGGTGGTTAGGGGGGAGCTGATATCAATAAGGACACATAAAGGGAAGCAGGAGAGTAAGGAACGGGAGCGGTTGTTGCAAGAACTTTTGAGGGTGGACAGACAGTATGCGGAAGCACCGGAGGAGGGACTGTATAGGGAAAGGCAAAGGCTGCATGTGGAATTTGACTTGCTGACCACAGGCACTGCAGAGGCACAATGGAGGAAGGCGCAGGGTGTACAGTATGAATATGGAGAGAAGGCGAGCAGATTGCTGGCACACCAATTGAGGAAAAGGGGAGCAGCGAGGGAAATAGGGGGGGTGAGAGATGAAGATGGAGAGACGGAGCGGGGAGCGGAGAGAGTGAATGAAGTGTTTAAGACATTTTATAAAAAATTGTATGAAGCTCAACCCCCGGATGGGAGGGAGAGAATGATGGAGTTTTTGGATCGGCTGGAAATTCCCAAGGTGGAAGAGCAGGAAAGGATGGGATTGGGAGCACAGATCACGGTAGAAGAAGTGGTGAAAGGAATTAGGAACATGCAGACGGGAAAGGCCCCGGGACCGGACGGATTCCCAGTTGAATTTTACAGAAAATATTTGGACTTGCTCGCCCCGCTACTGACGAGGACCTTCAACGAGGCAAAGGAAAGGGGACAACTGCCCCCGACTATGTCAGAAGCAACGATATCGCTTCTTTTAAAGAAGGAAAAGGATCCGCTACAATGCGGGTCCTACAGACCAATCTCCCTCCTCAATGTAGATGCCAAGGTCTTGGCCAAGGTAATGGCAATGAGAATAGAGGAATGTGTCCCGGGGGTGGTTCATGAGGACCAAACTGGGTTTGTGAAGGGGAGACAGCTGAACACTAACATACGGAGGTTGTTAGGGGTAATGATGATGGCCCCACCAGAGGGTGAAACGGAGATAGTAGTGGCGATGGATGCCGAGAAAGCATTTGATAGAGTGGAGTGGGATTATCTGTGGGAGGTGTTGAGGAGATTTGGGTTCGGAGAGGGGTATGTTAGATGGGTGCAGCTGTTGTATAGGGCCCCAGTGGCGAGTGTGGTCACGAATGGACGGGGATCGGCATATTTTCGGCTCCATAGAGGGACAAGGCAGGGATGTCCTCTGTCCCCATTACTGTTTGCACTGGCGATTGAGCCCCTGGCGATAGCGCTGAGAGGTTCCAAGGGATGGAGGGGAATACTTAGGGGAGGAGAAGAACACCGGGTATCTATATATGCGGATGATCTGCTACTATATGTGGCGGATCCAGCGGAGGGGATGCCAGAAATAATGCGGATACTTGGGGAGTTTGGGGATTTTTCAGGGTATAAATTGAACATGGAAAAGAGTGAGCTGTTTGTGGTGCATCCAGGGGAGCAGAGTAGAGAAATAGAAGACCTACCGTTGAGGAAGGTAACAAGAGACTTTCGTTACCTGGGGATCCAGATAGCTAAGAATTGGGGCACATTGCACAGGCTAAATTTGACGCGGTTGGTGGAACAGATGGAGGAAGATTTCAAGAGATGGGATATGGTAGCATTGTCAATGGCAGGGAGGGTGCAGGCAGTTAAGATGGTGGTCCTCCCGAGATTCCTTTTTGTGTTTCAGTGTCTCCCGGTGGTGATCACGAAGGCTTTTTTCAAAAGGATAGAAAAGAGTATCATGGGTTTTGTTTGGGCCGGGAAGACTCCGAGAGTGAGGAAGGGATTCTTACAGCGTAGTAGGGATAGGGGGGGGCTGGCACTACCGAGCCTAAGTGAGTATTATTGGGCCGCTAATATTTCAATGGTGAGTAAGTGGATGGGAGAGGAGGAAGGAGCGGCGTGGAAGAGATTAGAGAGGGCGTCCTGTAGGGGGACCAGCCTGCAGGCTATGGTGACAGCCCCATTGCCGTTCTCACCAAGGAACTATACCACGAGTCCGGTGGTGGTAGCTACACTGAAGATTTGGGGACAGTGGAGACGACACAGGGGAAAGACCGGAGCACTGGGGGGTCCCCGATAAGAAACAACCATAGGTTTGCCCCGGGGGGAATGGATGGGGGATATGGAATGTGGCAAAGAGCAGGTATAACGCAATTGAAAGATCTATTTGTGGATGTGAAGTTTGCGAGTCTGGGAGCGCTGACCGAGAAATATGGGTTGCCCCAAGGGAATGCATTCAGGTACATACAATTGAGGGCTTTTGCGAGGCAGCAGGTGAGGGAATTCCCGCAGCTCCCGACACAAGAGGTGCAGGACAGAGTCATCTCAAAGAAATGGGTGGGGGACGGTAAGGTGTCGGATATATATAGGGAAATGAGAGACGAAGGGGAGACTATGATGGACGAACTAAAAGGGAAATGGGAAGAAGAGCTAGGGGAGGAGATTGAGGAGGGGATGTGGGCAGATGCCCTAAACAGGGTAAACTCGTCGTCCTCGTGCGCCAGGCTAAGCCTGATTCAGTTTAAGGTATTACACAGGGCACATATGACTGGAACACGGCTCAGTAAATTTTTTGGGGTGGAGGATAGGTGTGCGAGGTGCTCGAGAAGCCCAGCGAATCATACCCATATGTTTTGGTCATGCCTGGCACTACAGGGGTTTTGGATGGGGGTGACAAAGGTGCTTTCGAAAGTAGTAGGAGTCCGGGTCGAACCAAGCTGGGGGTTGGCTATATTTGGGGTTGCACAAGAGCCGGGAGTGCAGGAGGCGAAAGAGGCCGATGTTTTGGCCTTTGCGTCCCTAGTAGCCCGGCGCAGAATATTGCTAATGTGGAAAGAAGCCAAGCCCCCAGGGGTGGAGACCTGGATAAATGATATGGCGGGGTTCATAAAGTTAGAGCGGATTAAGTTCGTGCTAAGGGGGTTGGCTCAAGGGTTTACTAGGCGGTGGCAACCGTTCGTCGAATATCTTGCGGAAAGATAGACAGGGGAGAACAAAGGTGGGTGGGGGGGGGGGGGGGGGTGGGGGGGGGGGGGGGGCCTGAGACAAGGCAGTTGCCAATTCGGGCTAGTTTTTATTTTTTGTTATTTAATAGTTATTTATTTGTTGTTTTTGTTTAAATTTAAAAAAGGTCATTATTATCTGTATTGTTACAATGTTGTGTAAAGGATGCGCAATGTACTGTGTTGGTTGACCAAAAATTTTCAATAAAATATTATTTAAAAAAAAAAGTGATGCAATGTAGGACATGTGGCAGCTAATTTTTTCCCACAGAGAGCAATGTGATAATTTAATTAATGGGAGGAGAGGGGAGCGTCAGTGACTGCCAGCATTTATTGTCTATCCCTAATTGACCTTGAAAAGGTGGTGATATTCCTGAATACAGCTGAATGTCTTGCTAGGTCATTTCAGAGGGCAGTTAAGAGCTATGGGCCTGGAGTCACATATAGGCCAGACCAGGTAAGGACAGCAGATTTCCTTACAAAAAGGTATTGGTGAACCAGATGGATTTTCGTGACAATCTGATAGTTTCATGGTCACCATGATTGATTAGTAGATTTTTATTCCACATTGATTTTGTATTTAGTTAATTGAACTTAACGTCCTCGGCAGCTGTGGGAGCTGTGGGATTTGAACTTTGATTTCCGAATGATTAGTCCAGACCTCTGGATTACTAGCCCAATAACACAACCACTCCTACCATTCCCCCATTTAGTGATGGTAGTTGATGGATAAATATTGGCCAGACCACCTGAGAAAGCTGCACTGCTGTTCTTTGAAATAGTGCTGTGGGATCTTTGACATCCAGTTGCGAGAGAAGGTAGGGTCTCAATTTAATGGCCCATCCAAAAGATTGTAACCAGAGTCACTATAGTTATCTGGCTGAGATCAACTAATTTAATGAAGAATTAACCGTTCTGGTTCCACTTGTTAATTGGGCCGAATAAGAAGTTGTAGTTGTGGTTTTAGCCAGATCGCTCAGGCACTAAGACTTTAAGCTGACTGGTCTTGAGGTGTTTCTGCATTGTAATAGGGGGAAAGTGATAAATCAGTTGACACACTTTTTTTCACCTCAGCAACTTCAAGTAGTAATTGCAAAGGTCTAGATAGGCTGCTGTTTTTATTGAGGGGGGATATTCCATAAATGCCTGCCTCATTCTTGTGGAATACATGTTTCCGATTATCACGTTTAACCTCCGTATTTGCAGAAGTGATCTTCGGATAGCATTCTGTGATCTTCCGATGGACTGTTTGTAGTTTGGCTGAGATGCCACACAGCCAGTTGACGAATGGTGTGAGGTACCAGAGGTGACTTGGCACACTTGCAGTCCTACCCCAGAACTAGATGTCATCTGCAAATAGGGTGGGTGGTAGGGTGGGGAAACGCAAGTGGGGGGAAAAAAACAAGGCTGCCAGGAGGTCAATCTGTCCAGTGTCTCGTAGGCCAGTAACAGCACTAGATGTGTCGATTTCCACCGCTGTTAATATCCTGGTTAATTTTTATATAAATCGCATTCCCACATATTATGGTGGCTTTACTCAGAACTTGAAGGAAACTTTTATTTTTCACTTTGTCTCATTTGTTTCCCTTTCTACCAGCAACTACACACGTTAGAAAAAGATTTGGTTTCAGCATGTGACCTTCTAGGAGTTGGAGCCGAGTATGCAAGAGTAGTGGGTTCAGAATATACAAGGTAATGGCAAAATTTCAGGAATTGCGAACTACCTCCCTGCTGTTCCCACTTACACAAAACCCAAAATTCCAAATTTCTGTGTTGGAATATCTGCCTCGGATACTTAAGTGTTACCTTTTTCAATTTGCCCTTCAGTCCTAAATGTAAATTTCTATAAAAATGCAGGAGATTGTTTATCTTCCATTTGTGCCAGTCCCAACATGAGGATTACTCTAACACATTTCTAAGAATGGGCATTCAGCAGCTGTTAAAGGTTTTCTCTACTGATAAAGGCATCACCCAATATGATCAAAAAATAATTAAAGGTTGGGAAGTCCTATGTTTGGTTCCAGGCTTTTTTTGAGTTTGCTGATTTGGCAGAAGGGGCTTTAGCAGTCCAGGAAAGGGAGCGAAATATTAACTTGCCTCCGATCACAATCCTTTAACCTCTTCGCGAAGGTGTTGGATCTTGGATGGAGACAGCCAGAAGTCATTTTGTTAACGCCTCAGATTGTAATGTTGTACGCAAATCAATCCATCTCACCTCTTTCTGTTTTTGGAACTTGGTCCAGCACTATACCTTTTTTTTGGATGTCTGAGAAAGGTATGTAGTTCCAAGGTCTTGAGTGCACTGGGTAGCATCCCTGCCTCTGGACCAGAAGCCGTGGATTTGAGTCCCACCCCAAGACTTGAGGGCCAAGTGGTCAAACAGCTTGAATGTGTCAACCTGCAAATTCTTCCAAACACACGCTAAAGGCTGGTGGTAAGAGAGGGCGAGACCCCTAGTCAGCTACACTTGATATGGAGTGGCACCTCTCTAGTTATAACCCCATGGTGACAGACTAGTGGCCTGTTTGAGGAATTCCTGACGATGGAATTAGACAAAAGTCTGCCTTAGCTAAGCGCAGAGGGGAATTGGAATGTAGTCCCAATGCACTGGGAAAACTCTGTTCCTATGTCTCAATAATGCATTGTGACCATGGTACTCATCTCTAACAATACAGCAACGAAAGAGAAAATGCTGGAAAATCTCAGCAGGTCTGGCAGCATCTGTAGGGAGAGAAAAGAGCTAACGTTTCGAGTCAGCTTTGTCAAAGAGTCACCGGGCTCGAAAAGTTAGCTCTTTTCTCTCCCTACAGATGCTCCCTACAGATGCTGCCAGACCTGCTGACATTTTCCAGCATTTTCTCTTTCCGATTCCAGCATCCGCAGTAATTTGCTTTTATCTAACAATACAGCATTCCCCCAATGATACAAAGTGTAACCTAAGATGTTTTAAAAAGCATTTGAGTGTTGAGATTTAAACCATTAATAGCCTGGCCTGCTTTTATTATTGCCCTGATTTTGTATGGGATGGATCTTTTTTATCATAGAGATTGTACTTCCAAAATGTATTTCATGGCCTTGGGAACATCCCATAGTGCTTTATAGCCAGTTAGTTTTTGAAGTTCAGTCAATGTTATAATGTAGGAAATATAGCAGCCAGTTTGCATTCAGTTATGGCCCATAAACAGCGATGTAATAATTTGTACTGCAATGTTGTTCGTTGAGGGCTAACTATTGACCAAGGGCACTAGTAAGAATTTGCCTGCTCTTCAGAAAAGCCCCATGAGATATTTTACACCCACATAAGAGAGTTACCGACCCTTAGTTTAACATCTCGACAAACGATAGCCCTTGGTGCAATATTCCTTCAGTACTGCACTGAGAGGTATTGGCCTGGATTTTATGCTCTGATCTCTAAAGTAGATTATACATTCATGTCTACATTATTAAATTCACATTGTATGTATAAACATGTCTCTCTTATCTTGCAGAGCACTCTTCCTCTTAAGCAAAGGCATGGTAAGCTTTTTTTATCATTTAGTTAAATTTGTGCGGAGTTTACTCTGTAATCTGCAGCTAGTGTATCATTTCTAAAAATCTTCCAGTGGTTACGACCACAACAGATGTTATTTGTAGAGCAAGGCAAATCCCCAGAGGGAAACTTGTTTTTACTGAAGATAACGTTTTTTTATATTATGAAAAACTAGGAGAAACCTGAAGATCCTAGCAACATAGGATTCCAATAACACTTCAACATTTTTTTTTTAAAAAATGGTATTTATTAACACGAAGAGGAAACTTAGGCACTCCAAATTAACGTTACACAGTTAAAGCAGTGTTACAAAACGTCATAAAAAGAACCCACTTGGTCAGAACACACATACCTCCTTGACAACACTCCCTTATACATTTTTAACTCTTAAAAATCAAGTGATATTACCCAAGGCAAAACTGCCGTCACTTTAGTAAATGTATACTACACAACTCACTCTCTTCCATTCTCTTGGGAATCCAAACAAATTCAAAAATAAGGCTACTTCCTGAATCAAAGATCTTCCTGGTTTCTGGGTGGCTGCTTCAGATTTTGCACCTTCTCTCTGCCCAGAGCTAGTCCCCAGATCTCTTTCATACAGCCAATGCCACTCCGCTCAATATCCTTCCTTAAATAGTATTTTCCCTTCTATCTTCGATTCCATTGTCCTTAGCTCCTCTCTGAACTCAAAATCGTTCATGTTTTCCTATTGTCTCTCCTTGCAGGTCAAATAAAACTTAATAACATTTCCGTGTTTGCTTATGAAACCTTTAAGTTGTAGAAGTCCCTTACTCCTCTTTGAAATTTAACAGCTGAAAGGCCAAGACCCTATCTATCTCCTGAGGGATATTTCTAAACTCAATCTATTTACTCATAGATCTACTTCCACCATGGTCTCACCTTACAAATGCATGCACTTAGCATCTTTACCCCCTTTATAATCTCTGAGCTGTCCCAGACAAATTGTCTCTATTAACTTTTGCTCATGCTTAATTACATTATTTACACGGAAGCACACAGCCTTCTTTACAGAATAACACAATTTGCCCCCAAAATATAAAAAACGTCCATCTTCACACAATTGATATAAGAAACATTAAAGAATCCGGTGTGTGGAATAACATACACCTACAAGCGTTCTCTCAATGTGGATTGGAAGGGCGAGCGACAGAAATCCTGCTCTTACCATTGGATAAATGTCTTGAGTAGTAGAGAGAAATACCAAGAAACATTGGCCCACCCCAGTAACCAAGTTGATTATAAATTTAGAGAGAAAATATGAGTTTCACCAAAGAGTGGCCATGCTATACAGAGCAGGATTGCCCCCTCCCTGTTTTTGATCTCCCAGTTTGCGGTTAATTATCCAGTGCCAACCTGAATATGGTTGGCTACACAACAGTTGGTTTAAATGGGTTGGATGCCGAAAATTATACAGCTCCTGAGCAGTTCCCTGAAGAATGTGTGTGAATGACCAGGATCCAGATCCAATTTGACTCCGTTCCCCTACCGCAAGGCGCAATGTTGCTGACAGTCACAGTCCAGGCCCATGCATCAATAATGGCCACTGGGTTGCATCAATAATGGCCACTGGGTTGAGAGATAATGAGAGGTCACGGGAGAATATGAAATCTGAACTGCAGTAGAATAAATACCTCTGGGAGAAAATAAATGGAGAAAATTGAGAAGGAGGAGATAAGGCCTTGTTTGAAAAATATTAAATTTATAGCAAATGGCACTGAAAATGCCAGCCTGTATGTGCTGTCCAATCCTGGTGTTTGTCTTAAGCCCACAATTTCCTGACTCCAGTAAGAATGCCACCAACAGAACTGGGCGTACACACTTCAGCAACTTCAAAGCTATATTTTATTTCCTACCCTCTTGGCAAACAAAGGCTAAAACCCTCCAGGATATTTTGCAGCACTGTTTATATAGAGACAGTCCTGGTATCACGGTCTGCTACCATATTGTCAGTAGACGGTGATACTCACGATGGTCAGTACCAAGCAACAGTTAAATAACCTGACCACCTCTAGAAAATGCCAAAATTCTAGAGCTTGAATAAGTTCCCAGAGGAGGGAAATACCTTCAAGAAGGGCATGAGCTAATTCTTGTTTTTAGCCTCCTGCAAGGGGTCAAATCATTGCAAAGATGACTGTGGATGGTCCCAAACACAACACTAGGGTTTGGAAACCTGCTTTATAGAGAGGTTTTGAAGGGTCATCGCAGGAGCTCCAATGATGATTGATCAATGGTGATTGTTTATATGCAGCTTCAGGTTGTAGCTGTGATGTCTAATGTTGGTGTGTTCTCCCTGTTGGTCTCCAGCTGCTGTTGATGGAGCGGAAGCTGCAGGAAGTTCACCCTCTCCTGACTCTGTGTGGCCAGATTGTGGAGAACTGGCAGGGTAACCCCATACAGAAGGAGTCACTACGAGTCTTCTTCCTGGTGCTACAGGTCACACACTATCTGGATGCAGGGCAGGTGAGCAAAGAGAATTCCTCCAAAATCTTCAGCACAAAGATGGAGGCGGCAGCAGAAGGGGGAAAGGGAGATGCAATGCCGTAGCTGTATAAATAGGTCCAGTGAGAGCAATAGCTTAGAAAAAGAGGACCACAGGGTCTGGAATAAAACCTGACTCATGCTCGTCATTCCAAACGGATATAGCAGTGTTGGTTCTGGCTTGAATGTTAAGTCTGCACTTATAATATACTGGGCGCAATGCTAATGTTGCAGAATTCTGTCACATGTTGTGCAGCTGGTGGCAGGGCTAAAGTAGACTTGGGTGACTAGTGAAGTGCTTCTGGCTGGATCAGAAGAAAGGCTGAACAGACTTGTGCTCTGTTCGCTAGAATGATCTAAGAAGTCTTTAAAATTATGAAGGGGTTTGCTATGTACATGGCAGATGTATAGAAGGGTCTCTGCTTTTGGGGGAGTTCAAAACAATGTCATAACTATAAGAAAGTGACTAATAAATATAATAGGGAATTCAGGACAAATTTCTGAAACAAGAGAGTGGTAAGAATTTCGAACTTTGTACTGTACCTGAAGGAGTGGCTGAGGTGAATACCATAGATGCTTTTTAAAAAAAAAAAATCCAATTTAGCATGGCCAATCGACCTACCCTGCACATTTTTAGGTTGTGGGGGTGAGACCCATGCGGACACGGAGAGAATGTGCAAACTCCACACGGACAGTGACCCGGGGCCGGGATCAAACTCGGGTCCTCAGCGCCATGAAGCAGCAGTGCTAACCACTGCATCACTGTGTCGCTCCGGCATAGATGCTTTTAAGAGGAAACTAGATAGGGAGAAAAGAATAGAAGGGTGTGCTGATGGGGTAAGATATAGCTGTGGTCGAGAAGGCTTCTGTGGGCAGCACAGTGGTTAGCACTATTGCTTCACAGCGCCAGGGTCCCAGGTTTGATTCCCGCTTGGGTCACTGTGCGGAGTCTGCACGTTCTCCCCGTGTCTGCGTGGGTTTCCTCCGGGTGCTCCGGTTTCCTCCCACAGTCCAAAGACGTGCTTGTTAGGTGAATTGGATATTCTGAATTCTCCCTCGGTGTACCCGAACAGGCGCCGGAGTGTGATGACCAGGGGATTTTCACAGTAACTTCATTGCAGTGGTAATGTAAGCCTACTTGTGGCAATAAAGATTATTATTAAAGAGAGACCATTTGGGCTGAATGGTCTGTTTCTGTGCCATAAATTCTGAGAGCTTTGAGCTGAGAACTGAAACAGTTCAGAGGTGGCCTGAAGTAGGTTTTCAGGATTGAGAAGGATGAATAATAATGGATTGTTTGCACCAGTCAATAAGACTGCTGCAAGTGGGCACAATTCATTCCAAACTGAATTAACAGGGAGGTAAAGGAAAAATCGTTATAAAGAGGATAACAAGAAAAGTGAATTACTCAAATCTGCTCTAAATCTCCTTCGCCTTACCGTAAAGCCATGGCCCTTGGTTATTGACCTGTCCAATAAGGATAAAAGTTTCTTCCTACCTATGTCCCTCTTAATTTTGTACATCTCAATCATGTCTCTTCCCCCCCCCCCCCCCCCCCACACCCCAACTTTCTCTGCTCTGAGGCAAACAACTTCAGCCGAACTAGCCTCTCTTCATAGCTGAAACACTCCAGCCCAGGCAACATACTGGTGAATCTCCTCTGCACCCTCTCTAGTGCAATCACATCCTTCCTATAGCGTGGCGACCAGAACTACATGCAATACTCTAGCTGTGGCCTAACGAGCCTTTTATGCAGCCTCAGCTAATAAAGGCAAGTATCCCATTTGCCTTCTTAACCACCATAACTGCCTGTCCTGCTGTCTTCAGGGATCTTTGGACATGCACCCCAAGGTCCCTCTGGTCCTCTGTACTTCCTAGCATCCTAACATTGTTCGTCCTATCCCCTTGCATTTTTAGTCAATTTGTTACCTTCCACAATGTAATAATGACCTGATCATCTGCATTCTTTTTGGCGTCATTGGTTGATGAATAAATATTAGTCCGAGTACCGGGGAGAATACCCCTGCTTTTCTTTGACGAGCAATGTGCAATCTTTTACTTCCACGTGAGAGGGCAATCAGAACCTCCGTCTAATATCTCCTCTGAAAGATGGCATATTTGCCAATGCAGGGACCCCTCAGTACTGCCCTAGGGAGTGTCAGCATAGATCATAAACCCTTGTCCCTGGAGTAGGACTTGACCCTGCAACCTACAGACTCTTGAGGGATGAGTCAAATGAGTGTGAATGTACACCCATGTTTGCCTGCTTCAACATGTGTCTGAATTTGCACCTGTTTGTTTAATAGCTTCAGAAAACGTAAATGTACTTTTTGAGAACCCAATTTTAAAGTACGAGAACAGCATGTGAATAATGAATAATCTGTGCTATTCTTGAAGGTAAAAAGTGTGAAGCCCTGTTTGAAGCAGCTGCAGCAATGTATTCAAACCATCTCTACGCTACATGATGATGAGATCCTGCCCACTAACCCCGCAGACCTCTTTCACTGGCTACCTAAGGAGCATATGTGTGTGCTGGTTTATCTGGTGAGGAAATGCTGTGCACTTTTCGGGGAGTGAAGGGGTCAATCCTTGTGCTACATGCTGCTCCACACTTGGAGGAGAGCATGTGATGCTGTTTAAAAAGTAAATGCTAAATATCAAAACTGGGAAAACATTTAATTTCTAACCTTGCGCAAAGCCTATTACAGTTCAACTGAGTTGAGTAATTTTGGATCATAACCACTGACCCCACTTTGTTTCGTTTACTGATTTGGTTTTTTTTCTCATTTCTTTCTTTTTCCTTTGCTTTGGACCACAGCTGTTCAGGATCCTGCCATTCGCACCTTCTCTAGATGTATCTTTTGTTTGTTTTTTTACTCGTCCCATTACCACTCTCTTTGCACCATGAATCATTTTTTCTGTCTTTTTTCTTAAATTTAAAGTACCCAATTCACTTTTTTCCCAATTAATGGGCAATTTATCGTTCACCTACCCTGTTTACAGGTGCAACAGGTGATTAAGAAGGCAAATGGAATTTTGTCCTTCATTGCTAGAAGGATGGAGTTTAAGACTAGGGAGATTATGCTGAAATTGTATAAGGTGTTAGTGAGGCCACACCTGGAGTATTGTGTTCCGTTTTGGTCTCCTTACTCGAGAAAGGACGTACTGGCACTGGAGGGTGTGCAGAGGAGATTCACTAGGTCAATCCCAGAGCTGAAGGGGTTGGATTACAAGGAGAGGTTGAGTAGACTGGGGCTGTACTCGTTGGAATTTAGAAGGATGAGGGGGGATCTTATAGAAACATATAAAATTATGAAGGGAATAGATAGGATAGATGCGAGCAGGTTGTTTCCACTGGCGGGTGAAAGCAGAACTAGGGGGCATAGCCTCAAAATAAGGGGAAGTAGATTTAGGACTGAGTTTAGGAGGAACTTCTTCACCCAAAGGGTTGTGAATCTATGGAATTCCTTGCAAAGTGAAGCAGTAGAGGCTCCTTCATTAAATGTTTTTAAGATAAAGATAGATAGTTTTTTGAAGAATAAAGAGATTAAGGGTTATGGTGTTCGGGCCGGAAAGTGGAGCTGAGTCCACAAAAGATCAGCCATGATCTCATTGAATGGTGGAGCAGGCTCGAGGGGCCAGATGACCTACTCCTGCTCCTAGTTCTTATGTTCTTATGTACCCTGCACATCTTTAGATTGTAGGGGTGAGACCCACCCAGACACTGGGAGAATGTGCAAACTCCACACGGACAGGTGACCCGGGACCTGGGTCCTTGGTGCCATGAGACAGCAATGCTGACCACTGCGCCACCGTGCTGCCCAGTGCCATGAATGATTTTGTCATTTATCTCCTTTCCATCATCCAACCTCAGAACTTCCCTTTTGTTCTTCTTCCCAACCACTTCCTGCCCCCTTTTCACTTTCGCAACAACTTTTACATTTCTAATTTTTCATAGCCCTAGTGAAAGGTCACACTCTCTACAAGTACTATCAAACCTGCTGAGAGTTCCCAGCATTTTCTGTTTCTATATTAGATCATTTAAGAAAACTAATTTGTGGGATTTGGGCATCGCTGGTTAGGTCAGCATTTATTGTCCATCACTAGTTGCCCTTCAGAAGGTGGTGGTGAGCTGCCTTCTTGAACCGCTGCATTCCCTGAGGCATGGATACACCCACAGTGCCTTTAGGGAGGGAGTTCCAGGATTTTGACCCAGCGGCAGTGAAGGAACGGCGATATATTTCTAAGTCGAGGTGTTGAGTGTCTTGGAGGGGAACCTCCAGGTGGTGGGGTTCCCAGGCACCTACTGCTCTTGTCCTTCTAGATGGTAGTGGTTGTGGGTTTGGAAGGTGCTGCCTAAGGAATTTTGGCGAGTTACAGCAGTGTATCTTGTAGCTGGTGCATGCCACTGTTCGTCGGTGGTGGAGGGATTGAATGTTTGTGGACGGGGTAGCAATCAAGCAGGTTGCTTTGTCTTGGATTGTGTTGAGCTTCTTGAATGCTGCACTAAACCAGGCAAGTGAAGAGTATTCCATTACACTCCTGACATGTGCCTTGTAGATGGTGAACAGGCTTTGGGGGTCAGGAGGTGAGTTACTCACTGTAGGATTCCTAGACTTTGACCTGCTTCAGTAGGCACAGTATTAATATGGCTAGTCCAGTTCAGTTTCTGATCAATGGTAACCCCAGGATGTTGATTGTGGGGGCTTCAGCGATGGTAATGCCATTGAATGTCATGGAGCGATGGTTAGATTCTCTCTTGTCGGCGATGGTCATTGTCTGACACGTGCGGAGTGAATGCAACTTGCCACCTGTCAGCCCAAGCCTGGATATTGTCCAAGTCTTGCTGCATTTGGACACGGACCACTTAATTATCTGAGAGTTGCTAAGGATGCTGAACATTGTGCTGTCATCAGTGAACATCCCCACTTCTGACCTTATGATGGGAGGAAGGTCATTGATCAAGCAGCTGAAGATGGTTATGCCTAGGACACTACCCTGAGGAACTCCTGCAGCGATGTCCTGGAGCTGAGATGATTGACCTTCAACCGCCACAACCATCTTCCTTTGTGCCAGGTATGACTCCAACCAGCGGAGAGTTTTTCCCCCGGATTCCCATTAACTCCAGTTTAGCTAGGTCTCCTTGATGACATACTAGGTCAAATGCTGCCTTGATGTCAAGGGCAGTCACTCTTGCCTCACCTCTGGCATTCAGCTCTTTTGTCTCTGTTGGCTGTAATAAGGTCAGGAGCTGAGCGACCATGGCAGAACACAAACTGAATGTCTGTGAGCAGATTATTGCTGAGAAAATGCTGCTTGATATCACTGTTGATGACCCCTTCCATCTTTTTGCGGATGATGGAGAGTTGGCTGAAAGGGCGGTAATTGACTGGGTTGGATTTGTCCTGTTTCTTGTGTACAGGGTACACCTGGGTACATTTCTACATTGCCGGGTAGATGCCGGTGTTGCAGCTGTACTATACCAGCTTGGCTAGGGACGTGGCAAGTTCTGGAGCACATGTCTTCAGTACTGTTGCTGGAATATTGTCAGGGCCCATAGCCTTTACAGTATCCAGTGCCTTTAGCTGTTTCTTGATATCACGTGGAGTGAATCGTATTGGCTGAAGACTGACATCTGTGACGCTGGGGACCTCCGGAGGAGACTGAGATGGATCATCCATTCAGCACTTCTGGCTAAAGATTGTTGCGAATGCTTGAGCCTTGTCTTTTGCACAGGTGTGCTGGACTTCTCCATCATTGAGAATGGCGATATTTGTGGAGCTTCCTCCTCCAGTGAGTTGTTTCATAATCCACCACCATTCATGGCTGGATGTGGCAGGACTGCAGAGCTTAGATCTGATCCGTCCATTGTGGAATCGCTTAGCTCTGTCTATTACTTGCTGCTCATGCTGTTTGGCACAAGTGTTATTGCTGCTCCAGGTTGGCACCTCATTTTTCAGTATCCCTGGTGTTGCTCCTGGCATGTTCTCCTGCACTCTTCATTGAACCAGGATTGATCCCCTGGCTAGGTGGTAATGATAGAGTGGGGGATATGCCAGGCCATGAAGTCGCAGATTGTGGTTGAGTGCAATTCTGCTGCAAATGGCCCACAACGCCTCATGGATGCCAAATCTTGTTGCTAGATCTATTCGAAGTCTATCCCATTTAGCACGATGGAGGGTATCCTCAATGTGAAGATGGGACTTTGTCTCCACACGGGCTGTGCGGTGATCACTTCTGTCGATACTGTCATGGACAGATGCATCTGCAGCAGGCAGGTTGGTGTGGATGAGGTCAAGTATGTTTTTCCCTCTTTTTGGTTCGCTCCCCACCTGCTGCAGTCCCAGTTTAGCAGATGTGTCCTCTAGGACCTGGCCAGCTCGGTCTGTGTTAGTACTAGCAAGCCATTCTTCGTGATGGACTTTGAAGTCTCACACCCAGAGTATATTCTGCGCCCATGCCACCTTCCGTGCTTCCTCCAAGTGATGTTCAACATGAAGAAGTACTGATTCACCAACATGGAGGAGTACTGTTGGTGGCCAGTACCTGGTAATTAGCAGGAAATTTCCTTGAGACTTCATGGGGTCCAGAATCAATGTTGAGGACTTCTAGGAGAACTCCCTCTTGATTTTAGAACACTGTGCCACCACCTCTGTTGGGTCTGTCCTGCCGGTGAGACAGGACATTCCCAGGAATGGTGATACTGGTGTCTGGGACATTGTCTGTAAGGTATGTTTCTGAGAGTATGACTATGTCAGGCTGTTGCTTGACTAGCCTGTGAGACAGCTCTCAACTTTGGCACAAGCCCCCAGATGTTAGTAAGGAGGACTTTGCAGGGTCGACAGGGCTGGGTTTGCCTTTGTCGTTTCTGGTGCCTGGGTCTATTTCAGTCACTTCAGAGGGCATTTAAGAGTCAACACGTTGCATGTGGGTCTGGAGTCAAATGTGGACCAGACCAGATAAGGATGGTCGATTTCCTTCCCTAAAGGATTTAGTGAACCAGATGGGCTTTTACAACAATCGACGATGGTCATCATATGAGACTTTTAATTCCAGATATTTTATTGAGTTTAAATTCCACCACCTCTGTGGTGGGATTCGAACCCGGGTCCCCAGATCATTACTCTGGATTACCAGTCCAGTGACAAAAGCACGATGTCACCGCCTCCCCTATATAAATGCAGATTTATCTTATTTGAGCAAATAACAGCTCTGCATGGTCATCTAGTTAGGTCAACTAGTTAGTGAGTCTATTGCTCAGAGAGCAACTGGCCATTCGAAGCACGCAGGTCTCTAGTTCCATACTGATGCTCAACAATTTCTCAATGGCCCCAAGCCAGGTAAGGGAGAGGCTCACCAAGGAATCCTGCTCCTGATCGCTGTCCAACAACTGAAAATAGGTTCAGAGTTTAAGATGCACCTCTTTCCTGCTGATTTGAATGATCTAATGATATTCACTGGCTCGCTCACCCCTAAACAGGCATTTCAGAAGCATAATGAGACCAGAAATGAATAGCTTCTTGGATATTGGGCTGCAGGAGTCCATGCATTTGTCCTTATTAAGGTGTCACAGTGGAATGGAATACCTTCAGAAGGAGCGTAAACCCCCTCTGCTTCTCTCAATAAGCTTCAGGCTTATTCACCAATGACATGTGGAGAGTGCAGCTCCCTCCCTCCCTGCTTCAATAATTTGGATTGTATTGGATTGGATTTGTTTATTGTCATGTGAAAAGTATTTTTCTGCGAGCAGCTCAACAGATCATTAAGTACATGAAATTAAAAGGAAATAAAAGAAAATATATAATAGGGCAACTTGTTTTACCTGCAACAGCTAACCCGGTTGCTCTGGTTTTCATTTCTTGCACCAACTCCTAGAGAGATTGTCAGTTTGTGCCAAATTCGCATTGTTTTAATAAGTGTCAATTTGTTTGTATGGAGGTCAAATCTAGTTGCCAGAGTTGAAAGCTTGCTATTCTGACTCACTTCTCCACCTAGTGGTCAACATATATTTCAATCTAAGATTGGAAGCAATATTGCTCAAAAGAGATGGTATCAATTACCCATCAAGGTCTTGGTTGCATTTAACGGAATCCAGCAGGCATTGATACGTTCTCAACGAGCAAGATATAGGTTGGTGATGCTATATTCCCAGTTTGGCCATGTTTCCTGGTTGAGGCTCTACGGTGCAAGCTAGGGAGGCAAATTCATTCTTGAACCAGTCCATGTCATCTGGACGCAGGGACTTTTCAGTACTCAAAGTTGTGGAATTGAGGGGGGGGGGGAAAGGGATGGACCTTTTCCTTTAAATGTGTTGATTCTCAATAGGCATTGGTCTTCACGGTTGCCAGTTGCTTCCTGTAACTTGGGCCAAATACCCATTCTTCTGTGAGACGAAGCAGCGAGTGCAGGCAAGCAGTTCAACAGGTTGGCATCACAGCCAGCCCAACCGTCACATATGCGGACATTCAAGCAGGGAATGACTAGATTGGAGATCAGGAGTCAGAACACTAGCTGATATGATCTTTGCCTTTAGTAACAGTGTCCCATCATGGTGCCTTAACGTCTCTCCAGCTGCGATCAGTAACTCGGTTCAAAGCCAGGCTCGAACTGGACACCTCTCTGGGCTAGACGGTGCAGCTGTGCACTGCTTTTTCCTTTATTTAATCACTTGGCATGGGATTGGGAAATATATTTCAGAGTGGGAAAGGGAGAGTTTACTTTTTCCAATAACTTTGTTTAAAAAAGTTGCCTCATCAATCTTCGATTCATATAATTTTATGTCACAGAAGGAGCCATTTGGCTGTCAGCTCTCTGAATGGCCTATGTACTTTGCTGCACATTCTCCGAAGCTCTTTCTTTTGCCTTTCTCAACTATTTACCATTCAATTTTTAAAAGTGCTACGGATTCAGCTTCCAGGACTGTCTCTGGCCAGCATTTCAAAGTATTGCATTTCAAAATGTGGGAGGAGGGAGGGAGAGAGAGAGTTTCCAAACTCCCCCTGTTAATTTTTGTTTAGATTCTCAAATTTTTGGTTAAGGAGGTGCTGAGAAAACTGATCATGTCTTGGACTCCTCCCCTAGCCCCCTGCACACCAGCAGTTTGCTAACAAATTACATTCCTCTCGTCACAACAACGTATCTCCAGGTAGCTTGTACTGTATGCTTTGATATCCATGCTCTGTTCTGAGTAAGGTTGTATAGTGTTCTGCTTAAAGATTTAGCTGCTAAGTGTCATGGTGAAATACATCTCAATGATGCCGAGATTCTTGTGTTGCAGGTGACAGTGATGCACTCCATGCAAGCTGGATACCTAGAGAAAGCCCAGAAATACACAGATAAAGCACTCATGCAGTTAGAAAAATTAAAAAGTAAGTCACATGGAATTATTCAGTCATGTGTTCTCAGTCAAATTTTGGTGAAGGTTGGATTTATGGATCTTTTACACTCTGCACTTGAATTGTAGATTCTGGTCTTCCAAACCTGGATCGAATTGCTTGAACTGCACAACAGTGGGGTACAGCACTGATGGGTTCAGTCTGTCACTGTATAACATGGGTACAGTACTGGTGGGCACAGATCTGTCACTATAATACTGGGGTACAGTACTGGTCAGTACTGATCTGTCATTGTATAACACAGGTACAGTACTGGTAGGTACAGGTCTGTCACTAACACTGGAGAACAGTACTGGTGGCTACAGGTGTGTCACTAACACTGGAGAACAGTACTGATGGGTACAGATCTGTCGCCATATAACACTGGGGTGCAATACTTGTGGGCACAGATCTGTCACTATAATACTAGGTGCAGTACTGATGGGTACAGGTTGTCACTGTATAACACTGGGGTGCAGTACTGGTGGGCACAGATCTGTCACTATAATACTAGGTGCAGGACTGATGGGTAACGGTTGTCACCGTATAACACCGGGGTGCAATACTGGTAGGCACAGATTGGTCACTATAATACTAGGTACAGTACTGATGGGTACAGGTCTGTCGCCGTATAACACTGGGGTGCCACTTCTTGCCTATATGGCTTGGTTATAATGTTGTAACCACTGAATCAGCATTTAAAAATGAAGTGTCCAATTGATCAGCTCTAAATTGCTGTTTAATTGTAAATTCTCAAAAGATTACTTGAAAGCATTGGTAATCGATGGTTTGGTTATAAATCTTGACATAAGTTGAGTTTGATGTATTATAATTTTAAACATACTTATTTCTCATCTGTACAGTGCTAGACTGCAGCCCAATCCTCTCCTCATTTCAAGTAATGTTGCTGGAGCATATCATCATGTGTCGACTTGTAACTGGCCACAAAGCCACAGCTCTCCAAGAGGTTTGTATACTGCGTCACAGCCAGGCTGAGCCTGAATATACTTCAGAGAAAGATGGTGTGGTGGGCATAGTTTGTACTTTAGATCTAGGATGTGAGTTCACATCCTAATCAGTCTGATTGGACAAAGGTCCCTCATCTGTTGCTTACCATGACAGCAGCAACTTGTTTTTGCATCATGCCTTTAATGCACTAAGATGTCCTGAGGCACTTTACAGGAGGGATTTTAAGCAGAATTTGGCGCCAGGGATTCTCAACAGAATTTGGTGTCATGCCACTGGGCATATTGGGAGAAATGGTCAAAAGCTTGGGCAGAAAGGTAGGTTTTAAGGATTGACTTAAAGGCGAGAGTTTTAGGGAGGGAATTCCAGAGCTTAGGGCTGAAGCAACAGAAGGCACATCTGCCAGTGGTGGAAAGATTTAAATCTGGGTGTGCACGAGGCCATGTCACCTCTCTTCCTCATTTTGTTGTTCGCCCGATCTCGTTTCTTCAAACACATTTTAAAAGTTTATTCTCTCCCTGCTAACTTTGAAATTTTCCTGCAGCACATAATTTCAATCCAGCGAAAGTGCCAGCTCCCTAAGAGTTGCTCTGTAAGCAGACAATTGTAAGCAAGCACTTGCTCAGAAGCTACGGTGAACATTTGAATTCACCCACTCCCTGTGGAGCAGTGCCCAGCCTGCATTTAGCAATAATGCACAGTGGTAGAGTTGAGTTTGTAACTTGCCACAAGGTAATTAGAGTCAAGAATATGTGCCCTCTCGCTGTCTGTAGCAACACATCACCACAAAGTTCAACTTTCTCATCTGTTTCTAATGACAGCTGATGACCTTTTTTGACAGGTGAGGCACACACCAAACAAGACCATTTAAATGAGGACAGGTTGAATTGACGAGGCTGATGATTTCCTTGAGTCTCGAAGATTAAGGGGTGATTTATTTAGGTGTTTAAGACCACTAAAGAAGTTGATAGGACCGATGGTGTAGGTGGGGAGTCGAGAACAAGGAGATATACCCGTAGGTGATATCAGGAAGCACTTCTTCACAGAAAAGAAAATGATCATCTTGAAACCTCTCTCCCAGAAAACACTTTTTTGTTAGACAATGGAAGTTTAGTTTGTTAAGTATGATGTAAATGTTGAAACTTGGAGCCTGAAGGAAATTGTTTATTAATTAATTGCTTTAATTACAAGGGTGGAAACATATTGACTTCTGGTGTATATTTTTACTGATACATATTTAAACTCTGAATATACGCTGTCCTATAGTGGGGAGAAAAAAAGTTTCGATAATCAGTATGTTACAATTTTGAAATGGTTACACAGGCCATTAAAAGATTTTGTTACTTGAAATTGCGTTAAGAGGCTAACAATTGTGGCCTCTTGTCGATCAAACTGTGCAAATTAGTCCTATTGACTGACATTGCCAGGTTCTTGTCATTCAACTGTATGAATAAACCTTTGGCAGCATGGGACAGGTTCAGGACGCCTCTTGCTAAGTGAGCCCGCAGAGAAGTGGGCAATTTCTTGGTATCCTGAAGAGACGCCAAAATGGTTTGAAAGCGGTGGTCTGTGACAGGTCCGATGATGTACTGTCTCACTTACCTTGCTTCATGAGCTGCTCCTTATGTTTCCAATTTCGCCCTGATTTGGTCAAGATTTCCTTTGTTGGTTTTAACATTTGGTGGAGGAAGGGAAACCCTCTGAGGAAGATGCTTTTGAGTGTAATCTTAATTTTACTGTGGCCACCAGTCTTGGCAGAAAGGCTCAACAGGTTGGTTTCTTTGCTCTAGAATTGTGAAGGCTGAGAAGTGACCTGATGTAATCGTAAAGACCTCTGAAGGGTTTCGATTGGATAGAAGCAGTGAAGATGTTTTCATTTGTAGGAGCTGTCAGTAAGTTAGTCAGTAATAAAACCAAAAGGGAAATCAGGAGAAACTTGAAGTGAAAGAATCTTTGAATGGCTTGTGTAGCTGTTTCAAAATTATAGCATACAGATTATTGAAACCTCTGGTTTATTTCACAAGGCAGTGTATATTTAGAATTCAAATATGTATACGTTATCGGTACAAATATACAATAGACGTACAGATGAAAATTATCATTTCTTTTTGAGTGAAACCCTGTATGTTTCCACCTTGTTATTAAAGCAATTAATGGGTGGCATGTGGTGCAGTGGTTAGCACTGGAACTGCGGCGCTGAGGACCTGGGTTTGAATCCTGGTCCTGGATCACTGTCCGTGTGGAGTTTGCACATTCTCCCCATGTCTGCGTGGGTTTCGCCCCCAGAACCCAAAGATGTGCAGGTTAGGTGAATTGGCCACGTTGTAAATTGCTCCTTCATTGGAAAAAATAAATAAATAATTGGGTACTCTAAATTTATTTTTAAAAATTAAAGCAATTAATGACTAAATCATTCCCTTAAAGTAGAAACAAGCTCCACGTGTTAACATTAAAATACATTATACTTAAACTAAACTTCCCTTCCCTTGGTTCTGTATTACCCACGCCCATGCTTTCTGGGGAGGGAATTCAAGACTATTATTATCCTTTCTGTGAAGAAGTGCTTCCTAACATTACCTAAAGTTATATCCCTTTGTTCTGGACTCCTCACCAACGCTATCTACCCCATCAACTCTGGTGGGCTTAAACAGGTGATACCTCTATCATAGAATCACTCCAGTGCGGAAGGAGGCCATTCAGCCCACCAAGTGTGCACCAACCCTCTAAAGAGCCCCTACCTATCCCCATAACCCAGTACCTAACCTTTTCTACACTAAGGGGTAACTTAACATGACCAATCCACCTAACCTGCATATCTTTGGACTGTGGGAGGAAACTGGAGCACCTGGAGGAAACCCACGCAGACACTGGGAGAACATTCAGATCAAGACAGTGGATAAAGTTTGGAACATGATGCCACATGGAATAGCTGAAAAGATTAGTGTAGATACATTTAAGGGGAGGTTAAATAAACATAAAGGAGAAAGAAATTAAAGGATATGTAGAAAGGATGAGATGAAGTAGAGTGGGAGAAAGCTGTGAAGCATGGAACATTTGGGCAGAATAGACCGTTTCTAATGCTGTAAATTCTCCAATACCCAAGCAGCTGATCTTCAGCTCATTTTAATGGTGTTTACCTGAATGAAGATTCTCAACAATTTCACTTAGTTTCGCTTCCGTTTTTTATTTGTCAGATTTCTCAGGTCTGTCAGCTGTGTCAGCAGTCTCCCAGATTGTTTTCTAACCACGCTGCCCAGCTTCACACGTTACTGGTGAGTAATAAAACAGAACAATTAATAGTTACTCGGTCCGGTTCTTTTATGTAACAGTTTTGATCTCCTTTCCGCTGCGCCCTTTTTCCCTGCCCTGGCATTGTTCGTGCTGGGGATGTCAATCCACAGGTATATGTTCAGTGCTGGCAGATTTGGCCACTCTCGTGATATACACATCTTTCTAGGTTGGAATAACCAGATTGCGACCATGAGCAGTCTTTCATTCCTCTCTAATCCATGGGCCAACTTTTATGTTCCACTTGAAATTGGCCAATTCAGAACCAACCCAGAGTGAAACCCAGAATCTTCTGGTTTGTGCATCTCCGTTGTATGTTGGTTTGTTCAGCTGACTGTGTGCATTTAAAACTGATAGTTCGGTGAACGGGTCAGTGCTCTGGCGAGTTGCTGATCTGCTTTGTAGGGGATTGGAAGTGAAATCTTATTCTGCTTTTGATCCCCAAATCTAGTCAGTTGGGGAATTCTGGCAACTCTCAGCCAGAGGGTTCTGCTCTATCTGATGCATCTGGTAGCGGGCAATTGTTATGCAAGAAGAAGGAAATATCCCACAGGATCGAGCAGTTGATGGTGTTGAATTTTGGCCTGCCTTTGCAAAGTTCTCCGGGATGATGTCGTCACAAGATGACCCGGGAAGAAACAGTCAAGCCGGCACGATTAAAGGCAAGAAGAAGGATAGGGATGGTGTCTAGTCTGTTAAGGCTGTGGGCGGTCTTCTGGAAGTTCAAAGTATTGGCATACCCCCAGAACCACTGAGCTCTGCTTTGTAAAGCACTTGCCCACATTACTTGCAGGTGCATCCTGTTCATCCAGTGAACAGAGAAAGGGATGAAATGGAGCTGGTGCACTCTCTCTGCAATTTACATTTTCAAGGATTAAAAGGCAATGCTTCTGTTGCTCTTTCAGTCGTCATGGGGATGCATTCAGTCGCAATATAATTGTGTTGTTGTTTCTTCCTTTCCTTTCCCTAGGAAGACATGACGCGTGCAGGCATTTATACAGGTTAAACATGTTTGCTAGCAAACAATTCCTCCTGTGATTCTTGTGTTAACTGTTCATTCTCCTCCCGCAGGGTCTGTATTGCATCTCTGTAAACTGCATGGACAATGCAGAGGCACAATTCACAACCGCACTTAGGGTAGGAGGTTTTGCATATTTCCTGTAACAAACTGTAATAGAATGTCGTGGCATCAAGCCTCACTCCAGAAACACGAACACCAAATTAAGGCAGACACTCCCAGTTCAGAACTAAGGGCGCACTGTATTGCTAGAAGTGCCGCTGTTTGGATGAGACGTTAAACCACAGGAAAATCTTCCCTGTCAGCTGCACATAAAAGATCTCATTGCATTAGTCTCAAAGATGATGCAGGGAATTCTTCCCCGGTATCTTGGCCAATATTTGTCCTTCAACTTGCATCAATAAACAGGTGATCTGGATAGATGTGCCGTTAGTGATAGCTTGTTACGTGAATTGGCTACAGCTTTAATGTTAACGTGCTCCATAAATAATATGCGTAACACAGGTAAATCCCGTTTTTACGAAATGGTTTGGGGCTGAGTTAATTCCGTAAAAAAGGATTATCCTTAAAACCGGTATTGTGTGTTGCTCACGTATGCAGTAGTTTAAATGCTGCTCAATGTCTCGGCTGCCAGTCCTTGGGAATATGCCCTTTTTGAATTATGGTACAAATTCCACAGTGCTGCCAACGACAAACAATGCATCCAAAACAAATGGTAAAACTTGCCGTTCTTGCTATCAGAAGGTTCAGGTTAAGAGTCAGATGACTGGAATTTACCTCCACTGTGTATGTTTAATGCAGCACGACAATCTAAAGTAATGAACATTTGTCAACTCTAAAATATTGCAGGACTTTCGAATTTTTTTTTTTTAAATTTAAAGTACCCAATTCATTTTTTTTTTCATTTAGGCAGCAATTTTAGCGTGGACAATCTACCTACCTGCACATCTTTTGGTTGAGGGGGTGAAACCCACGCAGACACGGGGACAACGTGCAAAATCCACACGGACCGTGACTCGGGGCCGGGATCGAACCCGTATCCTCGGCGCCATGCGGCAACAGTGCTAATCACTGTGCCAACATGCCGCCCACACAAGAGAGTGAATATTCACTCACATTACTTTTGTGTGCCTTTAAGCAGCTGGTTATCAAACCGTACTAAAATAACACTCATCCCAAACAGGCAAGCCTGTCTGTAAAACCAGCATTGTATGTGTGTGTGCGTTATATATATTATATTCAAGTACTTTTAAATTTGTGTTCTCATTTCAGTTGACTACACATCAGGAGCTATGGGCGTTTATAGTCACAAACCTAGCCAGCGTCTACATTAGGGAGGGCAACAGACACCAGGAGGTAAGAGGGTTGATGCATGTCGCTTAACAAAAGCTCACCGTGTGTGCATTTAAGATATCTAACTTAATTTAGTGTCTCCTGCAGAGAACTCTAGGACAAAGCAGCCAGGCAGAGAGAGCTAATTTCATAACAAATTGAAATACACATTTTTTCCATGGTTTTGTGCAGCCTTGTTGATAGTTGCCCTTGATATGAATCTTGACATTTGTTGTAGCATCAGGATTCAGGGGTGTACGGGGTGCAGGAAAGACCGTCAGCTGGGAGAGGGATCTAGGAAAGCAAAATGCAGCAGATGTTGGAAATCTAAAATAAAAATAGAAAATGTTAGAAAGACTGTGTGTGGCAACATCTGTGGCAAGGGAAACCAAGCTCATGTTTCAGATCCGTGGATCTTTCATCAGAGATGATGAGAAGGGATGGTCCTGTTTTGTTTTTTTGACAAAGCATTTTAAATAGGATGTACCCATCATGACAATGTCTCTACCAAGTTATTGAATGGAACCCCAGGCATGTATGTGGAATATGGGGTTGGAATGAAGTAATCCACTGAAGTTGCACCAGAAATTGTTGCTCTATTTATTTGTAGCCGATAATTTAGGTGTCTGGAGACTATCTGCAATTGATGACATGTTTCCATGAAGGCCGCCACTAATAGTGATATGATTTTGGGTTTCTCATCCAATGCAAGGACCCACCTTCACCGCTCCAGAGTTAAGAAATTTCAGGGAATTGCTTCCATTACTGAAAGCCTTCTGGAGAACTTCTTTCTTAACCCTCAAAAGACAATAGCAAATAACCAAAAGGAAAGCAGTGTTGAGGACATATTTATTTTTCAATATATAGCAGAAATAACATGCTAGTAATTAATTGCAGAAACTAATTAATCTGATCATTTATTTCATGGTTATATGTGTATCGTTGTTCGTGCAGATGGTTACGGTTTAAATCCCTGCCCATCGAAAGTGATTTTACGTGTAGATTTTTGAGGGATGTGATGATGCACTGTATAAATACACCATCGCTCCAGAAATCTGGTTGTGATACTTCTGTATAATGTGTGTTGGTACCTGTACCTGCAGAATTGAGCTATTTGATATTGAACTGCCCAAACTACCTCCCCATTTCCCTTTACAAGTTTGGGTGAGAAGCATTGTGTTGTTGCTGTACCTCAGGGTAATTACACGGCTCACAAAACGTTTTCCTGTTTGTTATAGTTATACAATCTACTGGAAAGAATAAACCCAGATCACAACTTCCCAGTAAGGTAAGAAACCAGTAATTGCTCCTGGTACTGTTACACAGTGTATGTAAATCGATTATACAAGGGAAGGCACATTTGGTGTAACCAAGGGTGCTGTTCTGAGATTGAAGTTGCAGTTGTATTGAGGCCTCTTGGCTCTGCCATCGACTGGTGTATTTGACCTGGTAATAATGCTTATTGGGATAGTGTAGAGCAGGCATTGTCAAACTCAGGGGCGCGACCCGTGGGTGGGTTGCGGGCGGATGTCGGGAGGGTGACGGCGCTCCAGATCGTGCAAATCCACAGCAATAGCCGCAGCAGCTGGCTTTTAATAATGCCGGCTGCGAGCGGCCTTCAGAATGGTCAGGAACAGATTTTAAAAATTCGGCCGCACTGCGCATGCGCACCGATGATCGGGTACACATGCGCAGTGCGGCCCATTTTTTATTTTTTATATATGGTCGCAGCCTTTTTTTTTCAAGTTCGGGGGGGCCAAAGGGACCATTGGGGCCAAAGGGACCCAAAACCAGAAATAGAGAAACAGGAATAAGCCGTTCAACTCTCAAACCCATTCCTCCATTAATTTAAATTGTTTCTGATCTGAATCTCAATTCCATTTTCCCACCTTTTGCTTTACACCCCTTTACTCTTGCCTGAGAAAAATACATCTCATTCCTGAAAGTTTAATTTGACCCCGCAGCATCCAAAGTCTTTAAATTCTGTCCAATCTTCTGACCTGCTGCCCATCTTTGCGCAAGTATATACTGGTTCTTAATTTTGATACTATCTGATTTTGTTTTAGTTTCCCACAGACTGCGGGTCCTCTCCTTGGAATCTTTGTTTCACACTGGAATGTATTCTGAAATATCCCTTTAAATGTTTGCCACTGCATTTCCATTGGCCTATCCCTTAACCTCATTTTTCAGTCCATTCTAGCTAGTTCTGCTTTCATTCCCACATAATTGCCTTTATTTAAGTTTAAAAGACGAGTCTTAGACGCACCCTTCTCCCTCAAACTGAATGTAAAATTTAATCATTATGATCACTGCTACTCCGGGGACCCTTCACCATGAGACTGTCGATTAATCCTATCTCGTTGCACAATACCAGGTCTCGTGTAGCCTGCTCTCTAGTTGGCTCCAGAATGTGCTGTTCTATGAAACTATCCCAAACTTTCAAAGGACTCCTCATTGAGGCTGCCTTTTCCCATCTTTGTCTGTCTGTACACCACTCCCACAGGTGACCTCTTGCCTTTATCATTTCTTTTCTCAACCCACATCGCTTCTACATTCTGGCTTCCAGAACTTGGGTCATTCCTCTCTAATGCACTTAATACCATAATTACTTTGTTGAGTCACCCCTCCACCGTTTCCTAGCTTCCTGTCCTTCCTAAAAGTCATGTACCCTTTAATATTCAGGTCCCAATCTATGTCATCTTGTAGCTATCTCCCTATCTATTTGTATTTGCACTATCAGTTCATCTGCTTTGTTTTGAACACTACATGTATTCAGATACAGAGCCTTTAGTTTTGTCCCTTTATTATTTTTGTAACGTCCAGCCTTGACTGCTGTTTTATTCTTAGATTTGTACACTCTATCTCTGTGTCACATTTTGTTTTATCATTTCCCATATTTCTCTTGCCTTGTCTCTACTCTTTGGTGTGCCACACATTCTCAGATTTGATCCCCTGCTCTCGCTAATTAGTTTGAAACCTTCTCTACTTCTCTAGTTATGCAGCTTATTTGAACACCAGCCCCAGCATAGTTACGTTGGAGACTGTTCCAATGGTACAGATCCCACTTTCCCCAATACCGGTGCCACAAACCAGAACACATTTCTCCCACATCTGTCTCTAAGCCATGCATTCATTTCTCTACTCTTATTCGCCCTCTGGCACTTTGCACATGGCTCAGGTAATAACCCATAAATTATTCCACTCTGCAGCCCCCACTCCAAATAAAATGCCGACACCTTGCCCTCCCCGAACCTGCAGACTGTCAAGTCAATTTCCACTTGTGATACAATCTGCCGTGTGCTATTTTTTCCCCCTAGTTTGTTGAAGGGGCTGACTCTTGTTGCTACAGTTCTAACGTCCAGTTCCACACAATCTCCAGTTCTTCTCCTCGAGGAGTGTGGAGAGACGGAGATGCTAGTTAGTGAGTGTCAACCAACTTCCAGGCTGTGGGAAGGCACTAGAGCAACAACCCATTCTCTCACGTGCACACTTTCCAGCTTTAGGCCATTGCAGAGTGATCTGTGTGGCCCACTTGCACCATTCCTTGCTGGTTGACTACATTCACGTTTCATATCTGTGTGTGTCTGTGTGTGGGCAGAGCAACTGACAGTGAGCCAGCTGACACCTGCCAGTTCAAGGTTCTTGGACTGCATACCAGATCTCACCACACAATCTCCTGCTGATGTGCACACATGATTTCCTGTGGTCTGGCACTATTGCAGGGCTCCCATTGTCTCCATGGAGATGCCGAGGTCAGTTGGTCTCGAATAAGTAGTGTCTCTGTATTTTGTGAATGTAATTCAAGAGTGTGCTTTGTAATCGGAAACTGTTTTTCCTGAATCAGTGTGTTTCAAAAGCGCCACTTCTGTCTGCATGTGTTTCTCGCGGAAGGGGGCGGAGAATATCTTTTGCCTGTTTTTATTTTTCTGTTCTTCATACATTGTGTTTGCGTCTGAAGTAACGTCCTGTGTCCAACTTCTGTTTTCCAGTTCTCACTGTCTCCGAGCAGCTGCATTCTACATCCGGGGCCTCCTGTCCTTCTTTCAGGGAAGGTACAATGAAGCAAAGTGAGTGTTTGGCTTTCCACAGCTGCAGCTTAACCACTTTGGTTGGTGAGGGGGACTTCGCCACGAATATAGAGGCTACTTCCATTGTTCCACAGAAATACTTTTGGAAAAGAAACCTGACAGTGCAGAAAGAGGCCATTGGAGTATGCACCCACCCCCTGAAAGAACACTCCACCCAAGCCCACTGCCCTACCCTATCCCAATAATCCCTTAACCTAACCGACACATTCATGGACACTAAGGGGCAATTTAGCATGGCCAGTCCACCTAACCTGGATATCTTTGGGACTGTGAGAGGAAACTGCAGCACCCGGAGGAAACTCAGACACGGGGAGAAAGTGCAACCTCCACACAGACAGCCACCCAGGCCGTATTTGAACTCGGGTCCCTGACACTGTGAGGCAGCAGCGCTAACCACTACACTGCCGTGCAGTGCCTTGCCCCCCACCCCCCCAAATTTCTGGAAGCAGTGCAGTGATTCCTACTCCCTTATGGGAAGAAACCTAGCGACTCAGTTAGTATGTAATTTCTTCTTTTTAAAAAAAAAAATATATTTATTAAAGTTTTCAACACAATTCCCCCCCCCCCCCCCCCCCCCCCCCGTAACAAAAAAAAAGAAACGAGAAATCGCGCAGAGCAAGATATATACATGGCAAAATAGTATATTTACAAAGCTTTGTACACTGGCTCTCTCCCGTACGTGCCAGTTTCCCCGACTCTTCATGTTATCTCTTCTCATCCACCCCCCCAGGCAGCTCCGTCCCCTCTCCCCCCCCCGCCCCCCAGGTTGCTGCTGCTGCTGACCGACCTTCCTCTAACGCTCTGCGAGGTAGTCTAGGAACGGTTGCCACCGCCTGTAGAACCCCTGCGCGGACCCTCTCAAGGCAAACTTAATCCTCTCCAACTTTATGAACCCAGCCATATCGTTTATCCAGGCCTCCAGGCTGGGGGGCTTCGCCTCCTTCCACATTAGCAAGATCCTTCGCCGGGCTACTAGGGATGCAAAGGCCAGAATACCGGCCTCTTTCGCCTCCTGCACTCCCGGCTCGTCCACTACTCCACATATTGCTAGCCCCCAGCTTGGCTTGACCCTGACTTTCACCACCTGAGATATTGCTCCCGCCACTCCTCTCCAGAACCCCTCCAGTGCCGGGCATGACCAAAACATATGGACATGGTTCGCCGGGCTCCCTGAGCACCTTCCACATCTGTCCTCTACCCCAAAGAACCTGCTCAACCTCGCCCCCGTCAAGTGAGCTCTGTGAACCACCTTAAATTGTATCAGACTGAGCCTGGCACACGAGGAGAAATTAACCCTACCCAGGGCATCAGCCCACAGACCTTCCTCGATCTCCTCTCCCAGCTCCTCCTCCCATTTACCCTTCAACTCTTCTACCAGCACTTCCCCCTCATCTTTCATCTCCTGGTGTATTGCCGACACCTTGCCCTCCCCGACCCATGCACCCGAGATCACCCTGTCTTGAATTTCTTGTGCCGGGAGCAACGGGAATTCCCTCACCTGTCTCCTCACAAAAGCCCTCACCTGCATATATCTAAAGGCATTTCCCAGGGGTAACTCAAACTTCTCCTCCAGTGCCCCTAAGCTCGCAAACGTCCCGTCAATGAACAGGTCCCCCATTCTTCTAATCCCTGCCCGATGCCAGCTCTGGAACCCCCCGTCCATCTTCCCCGGAACAAACCGGTGGTTACCTCTGATCGGGGACCATACCGATGCTCCCACTGCGCCCCGGTGCCGTCTCCACTGGCCCCAGATCCTTAACGTTGCCGCCACCACTGAGCTCGTGGTATACTTTGTCGGCGAGAGCGGCAGCGGTGCCGTCACCAACGCCCCCAGGCTCGTTCCTTTACAGGACGCCATCTCCATCCTCTTCCATGCCGCCCCCTCTCCCTCCATAACCCACTTGCGAATCATCGCCACATTTGCTGCCCAGTAGTAGCTCCCTAGATTTGGCAGTGCCAACCCTCCTCGGTCCCGACTGCGTTCCAGGAACCCTCTCCTTACCCTCGGGGTCTTATTCGCCCACACAAACCCCATGTTAATATGTAATTTCACGGTCTCGTACTCATTGATGCTTGTTTTTGAAGTATCTTTTAAAGGTTTGTACTGCCTAATTCAAATTCCAGAAATGTTGCCTTTCTTTTGGAGTTTGATTTCGCAGTCTCTGGTTATCCCCTGTTACCTACACTCACAGTTGCCACTTGACAAACGAACAAAAGTTTGTTTTTCACATGGTTTTGCATCTCCTCTCCAGTTACAGGCTCTGGCGACCAACTGCATCCCTGTTGAAAAGCAGCTTTATATTCATCAGGCCATCTTGTGAAACACCATGGGCAGATTAATCGTATATAAACTTGCCAGTAGAATTTTATTTTTAATTTTTTAAAAAGTATTTGTGTGTATGCCTCAATGGACAAACTGGGGTACAATGATTAATTCAAGTGATTTATGTTATCATTGAAGTTCACAAGATACATGTGCTTTGGGATTGAGTCTTTCAGCTGTAATCTTATCCAATGCAAAACAGGCTGTAGGAGCCCAATGGACTATTCTTAGTTGTTGTGTTCCTAGACTCCCACAAAGTAGGAGGAACAGAGAGATGGTTTTGGACGTCAAATGGTGCCAGCCAATATACTTGGTCTTAGGGAAGGCGCCTCTGTTACCTCCAGGTTTTGCCACAATAGACCACTTCTCCAAATGTCGACTGACAGTGTTTTTTGCTTTGTAGGCGATTTCTACGAGAGACGCTGAAAATGTCGAATGCGGAGGATTTAAATCGATTAACAGCCTGTTCCTTGGTGTTACTGGGTCACATATTCTATGCTCTAGGAAACCACAGAGTGAGTTGAGTTCTCCTATTCCAGGAATGTCATGCTGCGGGGTTTAATGGATATGTTGCAAAATTTGTATGTCTATTTGATATTGAAGTAGGGCGAGGGGGCTGTCGTACTTCTTCGTTGTCACATCACATCGGCTTAGACCAATAGACACTGTCCAGATAGGAGACCTTCTTCCATGTACGGCTCTGCACCAAGCCACGTCATGCAGTAGTCTGAGCTTAAGTCCTGGTAAATTCTACCCTTATACCTACAGCGCAGGTGGATGCTGTTTATTGCCAAAGTCGCCCCAGGACTGCGCAGCCAAAGCCTGCTATAATACAAAGTGTCTCACCCATGTTCTAGCTCTGTTCTCGACCTCCCCCTCTTCCTTCCTCCCCCCCCCCCCTCCCCCACGCACACACACACACACCCCAAAACACCACTGCCATGCTAGCACCTTCCCTTTTCTCAATTCCTTGCTCAGTGGGTGGTACTTTCTTGTCTCTGAATCAGAAGGTTGTGGATTCAAGTCCCACTTCATGAGTGCTTGGGAGTTTTACAGCACAGAAAGAGGCCCTTTGGCCCAGCGTGTCTGTGTCGTCCATCCAGCACCTACCTATTCTAATCCCATTTTCCAGGATTTGGTCTGTAGCCTTGTCTGCTCTGGCATTTAAAATGCTGATCTAAATTTCCCTTTTCAGGCAGAGTTCGTTCCAGATTCCAACCACCCTCTGGGTGATAAGATATTTCATCAAATCCCCTCTAAATCTCCTGCCCCTGGCACTAAATCTATGCCCCCATGGTTATTGATCCCTCACCTAAGGGGAAATGTTTCTCCCTATCAACCTTATCTATGTCCCTCATAATTATGTATACCTCGCTCGGGTCTCCCCCTCAGCCTTCTCTGCTCAACGGAAAACTTGGGCACGTGATCCAGGCTGACACTCAGTGCAGGACTGAAGGAGTGCAGCATGGTCGGAGTAGTGGCTTTCAGGTGAGACTTTAAACCGAGCCCCCGCCGACCACCTCGAGCTGAAGTTGATCATATGGCACTATTTCAAAGAAGAGTAGGTTCCCTGGTGTCCTGGGAAATATTTGATCCCTCAATCAGCATCATAAAAACTGATTATCTATTCATCACATTGCTGTTTATTGGCCTTTACTGTGTGCTCATTGGTTGCTGTATTTCCCACATTAACACAGTTAATATCTCTGTTGGGATTCGCCCGGAGGTGGCAACCATTCGTCGACTTCCTCACAGAGAATTAATCGTCAGCAGAATGGGGGGGCGAGGGGGTTAGGTTAGGGGGGTAAGTAATGGCAGGGCCTGTGGGAGAGGGAGGTGGAATTTGCACTATGTTTATATTTTTCTTGTTATGTATATTGTTGCTGTTATAATGCCAAAGAAATACCTCAAAACGTTTATTAAAAGAAAACAGTTAATAAACACTAAAAGTGCATCATTGGCTCTAAAGAGCTTGGGATGTCCTAAAATTGGGAAAGATCCTTTAGAAATGCAAGTTTTCTATTCTTCAAAAACTCTGATATTCTTCAAAAACTCTACTAGAATAGAGGTCAGCTGAGCCTTCTACAAGCCACAGCAGCAAATATTTGACAACAAAGGCTTCCGCAAAAGTCCTAGTGTATGGTGTGGTTGTCGTCACCACATTTCTTGTACTGTAGTGAGACTCAGACTATGTACCAGTGTTATGTAAGAGCATTAGAGAAATTCCATCAGCAATGCCTCCACTGCACCCTTCACATTATTGGGTGGGCCATTGAACAAAATGTTTCCTCCTTAGAGCCTGCTCCAAAATCGTTTTGGCAAAATTCCTGCAATATTAACTTTTATGGATTGAGTACGATAGACTGGGTACTCTGTCAGGATGGCTGAAACTGTCATTCCTGCCAGGTCCTGTTGGTTTAACTCTTAAATGGCCAACGGTCCATGGCCAATGTTAGTCACATGAAGACCTATGGCAGAAATGTGTGACCGAGTAGACGCCTACTTTGACTTAGGAACAGCTGATATTCTGCAGGGACAGAGATTGCAAAACCTGGGTGTGTCATAATCTATTGTATTACAGCCGTGGCACGTTGGTCAAACCGACAATGTTAAGAGGGATCATTGAATTTTGCAAATTTACTTTCTTCTCTTCCATTTTGCAGGAGAGTAATAACATGGTGGTACCAGCCATGCAGCTAGCCAGCAAGATCCCAGACATGTCAGTCCAGCTGTGGTCTTCAGCGTTGCTACGTGGTAAGTGGTAGGAAAGGCCAGCTTATGGGGTGGTGGTGATGGATAGAGACCGCATGCGGCAGGAGTGGGATTTATAGGATACAATGCAGTCAGCAAGTCGAATAAATAAACAGTCAGAGTTGGTAGATGAATTCTTATCAGATTTTATTTCCTTTCCTGGTACTTTGTCTCCTTCCTTTTGTGTTTTTCTTGGTTGCTATGTGTGTTGCATTATAGATTGTTAAAATTAGACCACAGTGGAGCACATCAGAGGATTTTATGTTGTATTTGCTGCAGCGCCTGCTGTACAATTTCATGCTGTCGTTTGTAATGTTATCATAGAATCCCTACAGTGCAGAAGAAGGCCATTCGGTCCATCGAGCCTGCGCCGACCGTCTGAAAGAGCATCCACGCACTCCCCTGCCCCATCACTGTATCCCCATAATCCCACCTAACAGTCAGACACTAAGGAACAATTTATCATGACCAATTCATCTAACCTGCACATCTTTGGACTGTGGGAGGAAACCGGAGCACCCGGAGGAAACCCACACAGACACTGGGCGAATGTGCAAACTCCACGCGGTAGTTACCCGAGGTTAGACTTTAATCTCGGTTGCCGGCGCTGTGATGCAGCAATGCTAACCACTGTGCCACCGTGCTGCCCCGTTTCATTCTGCATCCCGTTATTTACTCATCCAACCAGGGAATTTTCTAGAAAGTGAATTGCACACTAACTTTAGTTTTTGTTTAGTTTTCAGTTCACTGATGGCAGAGGCCGTAGCCTTTTCTGCCTGGTGCTCCGGGGCAAAAGGATTGTTACCCAGTTTGTGGCAATCCCCCGAGAAGTCAATAAGTAACAGGGTAGTGTTTACAGTGATTGCAAAACACACGTTTCTTTGTAACGGAGGTATTTTTTTCTCTCTAAAGAAATTTACTCCACACAAAACTCAAATAGCCTAGTGGGAAAGCTATAGTATGGAACGTGTGTCTGTGTGTGGCTATCAAGTGAATGCAGGCGTATGCTGGGCTGTGATGCCCCCGAAGCCAAATAGCCTGTTTATTCTCACTGTATGGTCACAGGTGTGCTGGAATTGACTGAAGATTGCAGCCCCGTGCAAATTTGAATGTTAAAAGCTGCTGCAGTACCCCTGCCTGCCCCCGGGCGTCAGTAATCAGCTACAGTTCACAGCAGTGCCACCCACTAGTGTATACCAATGATGATGTGCAAGTGTTGACTGCACAGATTCAAAACCATGAGGAAATGTAAACATCTTTGATGCAAAATGTTCAGAGGCACTTCACAGGAGTGTTAGAAAGCTAAATAGATATTTATGATTGCGTATATTTTGATAGGAAGTATAGGGAGGTCACTTATTATTTGGAAAATACACGTTCAGGGATGTGGAACCCCTTCCTATTTAAGAAGGGCACCCTACAATGAGCCAGTGCTCGTAGGGGAACATGTGTCCCGCCTAGCACCCTCTGGACCGCCAGCGAAGGTGCCGAATCCCGCTGCCTGGGCATCCTGATGGGCTTGGTCCAAACTGAAGGTGATATCGTCCATTGCCCAGGAAAATAGGGCATTTGTGCCATCACAGATGCTCCTGTGAACGGATGTCTGAGATATACCAGACGGGTCCCTGCAATGTGCCTGTGAATAGGCGTCTTGAGTTATGCCAGACAGGTCCCCGCTCGGTGCCTGGAAAGACCCAAAGGCTCAAGGTGACCATCACCTTGATGGCTACCGGGAGAGTGTCCTCCTCCATGACCCAGAATTCAAGGTGCGCCATCATCTGACACAGATGGCACACAGTCTCCCTGGTTAGCCTGAGTCTTTGGCGGCAAACACGATGCAGCAGGTTCTCAAATGACAGGTACGGACGGACAGTACAATGGTGGCCTGATGAGGCTCCTCCTTTTCAGCCTGTTGGACAGCCGCCTCACCAGCCTCAATAGCTGGCCCTTGTTCTTCTGGGGCAGGCTCCTCCTGTGCAGGGTTGTCCACGGGCCGGCCCTGTGCCGCCAGTCTCCATGCATCTGCGACCACGCCTGTGGCCAGGTCATCCACCAGTGAGTGGCACCGGGCCTGTAATGCAGCGAGCCTGTATCCTCACCACCCGTCCATGGCAACATGGGTACCAGTAACTGCCGCAGCCAGTGGCCACGGTGGCTTCTGCGGCCCCTGTCCTGTCTCCCCAGTGGCGTCGACTGTGTTATCCTTTCGAGGTGGCACATCGGTGGAGAGGGTCACGGGTGTGCCTCAATCGACTCCATGCTTAGATGCTTGCGTGTGGGCAGGTCCTACAGATGGGGGTGAGGCTTGGAGGTGTGTATCTGCTGGGAGAGTAGCTGCAGTATGCTGTGGGTCCTTGGTGCAACATACAGGTTGTGACAACTTGAGGGGGGGGGTAGGATGGAAAGAAGCAAGGGTGCAATGGGCAAGCAGGGCTTGCAGCTTGTGGTCCTGCGTAGTGAGGTAGCTGATTGTGACTGGTGAGGCCTCTGCCCTGAGAGGGGCAGTGTTCCAGGGAAGGTGCCAACGGCTACGGTGCATATATTCTTTGTTTCGGGTGAGCTCTGCTATTCGCCTGCAGTGGGGCTGAGCTTCTGATGAGTGCACTGAGGAGTGGCAGCACCTCGTTCGCCAATGATTGAACTTGGCCACGCCCATCCCGGTGATGTGTCAGCTGGGGTCTGAGAGTTTCCAGAGGGGTGGCCTGGATGGGCTCTCCTATGACCAGAGGCTCTGTGAACATTTACAGGACACAATGAGCAGTCGGCAGAGTGAGTAGCCAGGAGCTTTAACTGGAACCAAATGGGTACGTTTAAAACAAATATTCCAGGAATGACAGTCTGGGCTGGGCCACCCCGATCCTGATGGGGACACCCTAAATCCACAGAGCTGTCACCATTTGACTCCCTGCTACACACCCGGTCCCCAGCAGCCATCCCCCTGGCAAGCGCTACAATATTTAACATGTTTTCAGAGTTTGCTTGCCTTTTCTCTCCCCCCTCAACAGCCATGGCAACCAGTCCCCACTTGTAAATACCTGTTGTGAGCCGCGTTAGAGTCACTTCTGCTTGAGAAGGACGGAAAAGCGCTGAGGCCCGGAGCACCCCGGGCCCAATCGGCTGATTAAATGTAAATGTATTAACATGTTAGTTTTCCATGCTGCCACGGGATGCGGACCTTACCACCAGCGAGAGACAGGAGCATGGAGTTCAGTTCGGAGCCGGGGGCAAACCTCTTTAGCCAGACACCCAATTCTCTGCCCAATCGCGTATCCGCATCGAGGGATGGGGAATTTCGCCCCTGTATTGTTAAACCACATTTATAGTACCGCGTGCACTTCTGGTCACCATTTTATTAAAAAAGGATAATAGAGGCACTGGAGAGGGTGCAGAGAAGATTCACCAGGATATCAGTAATGTGTGGCTATACATATTAGGGTTTTGATGGAGTGGATACAGAGAGACTGCTTCCTCTGTGGGGAAGAACACTGCTAGAGGCCGTCAATATATAAGATAGTCACCAAGAAATCCAGTCAGGAATTCGGGAAAAAATTATTTATCAAAAGAGTAATGAGAACGTCAGTTCACTCAAGGCAGTGGTTGAAGTGAATAATTTATATTCATTTAAGGAGAGGCTAGGCACGCATGTGTGAGAGAAGGGAATAGAGGGTTACGATAGTGGATTTAGATAAGGAAAGATGGAAGCAGGCTTGAGTGAAGCATCAACATTGGCATGGACTTGTTGGGCCGAGTGGGCTGTTTCTGTGCCATCATACAGTCATAGAATTTACAGTGCAGAAGGAGGCCATTCTGCCCATCGAGTCTGCACCGGCCCTTGGAAAGAGCACCCCACTTAAGCCCACTACTCCACCCTATCCCTGTAACCCCACCTGACCTTTTTGGACACTAAGGGCATTTTACCATGGCCAATCCACCTAACCACATCTTTGGATTGTGAGAGGAAACCGGAGGATCCGGAGGAAACCCACGCAGACAAGGGGAGAATGTGCAGACTCCGCACAGACAGTGACCCAAGTCGGGAATCGAACTTGGGACCCTGGAGCTGTGGAGCAACTGTGCTAACCACTGTGCTACCGTGCTGCCCCGTGTAACATATGACACTAAGCCATATAAGTTGTAGCAGATGGCCAAAAGCTTAGTTTCATAGAGTTTCATAGAACATACAGTACAGAAGGAGGCCATTCGGCCCATCGATTCTGCACCGATCCACTCAAGCCCTCACTTCCACCCTATCCCCGTAACGCAGTAACCCCTCCTAACCATTTTGGTCACTAAGGGCAGTTTATCATTGCGAATCCACCTAACCTGCACGTCTTTGGACTGTGGGAGGAAACTGGAGCACCCGGAGGAAACCCACGCAGACACGGGGAGAACGTGCAGACTCCGCACAGACAGTGACCCAGCGGGGAATCAAACCTGGGACCCTAGCGCTGTGAAGCCACAGTGCTATCCACTGTGCTACTGTGCTGCCCTCTTGTGCTATCGTGCTGTCTTAGTCAAAGAGATGTTAAAGGAGTCTTAAAGGAGGAAAGAGATATTTGGGGAGGGGATTCCAGAGCTGGGTGTCTAGGCAGATAAAGGCACGGCCACCAATCGTGGAACAATTAAAATTACATCAATTAAAATGAAAGGCAAAGTACAGTCGATGCTGAATATTGGATCTTAAAACAGAAAGTGCCAGAAATATTCAGTCAGTCAGATCTGCTGAATTCTGTAGAGAGATAAACATGGCACCAAACAATGAGCAGGCACTGGAACGTGACAGATTCTGTTTTTCACTTTAGCCAACCCTTAGCGCACACATTGCACTGCCTCACCTCACCAATGATGAATGAACTGGATACATTGGCCATCAAATTTGCAGTTGAAGATAAATTCTACTCCTGCAGGTTGTGCCTTCATATCCTATGCCTGCAGGGATAGCTTGATGTCAGGCATGGTAGGTAGCACTCTTGCCTCTTGAGTCAGAAAGCCTTGGGTTAAAGTAAAGCTCCAGATACTTCAGTTCACATTGTAGGCTTACGCTCCAGTACTAACAGCATGCTGCACTGTCAGAAGTGCTGTCTTTCATATGCCACACTAAACAGAGGCCCCCTATTCCCTCCCAGGCATACTACTTCCAAGCAGAGCAGGGAGTTCTGATGTCTTAATAATATTTATCCTTCAACTACGATCATTAAAAACAGATTATCTTGCCATTATCACAATGCTGTTTGAAAGGCCTTGCTGTGTGCAAGTTAGCTTCCATGTTTCCTACATTTCAGCAATGATTACACTTCTGTCAAGTGCTTCGTGAAGTCTTACGGTCATGAAAGGTGCTTTATAAATGCAAATCTTTTCATAATCTGTGACACCTCTTTTGTCGTGGCTCTTGTCTCAAGAAGGGTTGATTCCTGTTTATTCCACTAGGCGTCTCACTTTCATTGTAGTGTGGCTTGTGTCGCATTCAGACCAGTAGGCTGATTGACAGACTGAAGTGCGCTGTCTGACCCTGGGGTGCAATTGTTATGATGAATATCTCCCCAACTCTGTGCAAGAGCCGCCGATCGAAAATCATTGTTGCTGAAAACCATTCTTCAAAAAAGAAGCCACACTCTAGGAAGGATGTGAACGCAGAGGAGAGAGTGCAGAAAGGGTTTACAAAATGGTTAGAGAGATGAGAAACTCCAGTTATGGGGATAGATTGGAGAGGTTGGGATTGTCCTCCTAGGAGAGGAGAAGAAGAAGAGGAGATTTGATAGGTATTTAAAATCGTGAGGGGGGGGGCTGGACAGAGTTCATGGGTAGAAACTGTCCCTGCTCATTTGCTGAGCTGGTGCACACACAATGGGCCGAATGGCCCTCCATACCGTAACAATTCTATGAACGTTTTAATTGGCGCGACAGAAATTGTAAATTCTTCACTAAAATTTTTTAGCTTTGTTTGAATGGGAACAAAAACCTAATTAATTGAGATAATCCAATAGAAATCTAAAAGTGTGGGACGAGATTGAGAGCTCCCATTCTATTTCAGTATATCTACTCTAATTACATTTTCTAGCCCTGCACTATCACCAACAGCTAAGCCTTTGCCTTTGGCTTCCGCATTCACAAATGTGTGGCACCCAATTCCACATTTCTGCTATACCTTTTCCAGCTTTGACAAAGAGTCACCCAGCCTCAAAACGTTAGCTCCCTTTTCTCTCCACAGAAGCTGTCAGATCTGCTAAGGTTGTCCAGTATTTTTTGTTTCAGTTTCCAGCATCCGCAATAATTTCCTTATACCTTTTCCTGTTCCTGACAGACGCTGGATGAGCTAAAACATTCCCCTGCAGACTTGCTTTTTAAATCCCACACCCCTGTCCCATTATTATCCCTGATTTTCACTGGCTCCCATCACAGCTTATTCCCACCTGTTGGTTTGTGTTCTCTTTCCGATCCCTCGCTGCATTTCGGTATAATCCTAGTATTGTGCTTGGCCCCAATCCTGGCAGCACCCTTTCCCCCTCCTGACTCTGGTCTATGATGCAGGCTCGAAGGGCTGAATTGTCTACTTCTGCTCCCGTGTGTTTCCTCCAGGTGCTCCGGTTTCCTCCCACAGTCCAAAGATGTGCAGGTTAGGTGGATTGGACATGCTAAATTGCCCTTAGTGTCCAAAATTGCCCTTAGTGTTGGGTGGGTTGCTGGGTTATGGGGATAGGTTGCTGGTGTTGGCCTTGGGTAGGGTGCTCTTTCCGGGAGCCGGTGAAGACTTGATGGGCCGAATGGCCTCCTTCAGCACTGTAAATTCTATGATAATTCCAATGTACTCTTCCCCACCACATGGGCAAACTTCAGATGTCGCTCAACAACAACTTGCATTTGTATAGCACCTTTAACATCGTCAGACCTCCCAAAGCAATTGGTAGGAGCATAAATTAATGCCAAATTAAGAGATATTAAGGTAGTGGCCAATAAATTCTATTGCGGGCAACTGGGACTAGCTTAATGGTAAAAACTGGGCGGCATGGACTGGTTGGGCCGAAGGGCCTGTTTCCATGCTGTAAACTTCTATGATTCTAAAGGGGAACTGAGGGAGAGATGAAAATTGTTTTCTAGAGGTCATTGAAGAGCTTAGGGCCCAGGCAGCTGAAGCATCATAGAATTTACAGTGCAGAAGGAGGCCATTCGGCCCATCGATCTGCACCGGCCCCCAGAAAGGGCACCCTATCCAAGCCCACACGTCCACCCTATCCTCATAACCCAATACCCCACCCAACCTTTTTGGACACTTGAGGGTAATTTAGCAAGTCCAATCCACCTAACCTGCACATCTTTGGACTGTGGGATGAAACCGGAGCATCCGGAGGAAACTCACACTCACAGGGAGAACGTGTAGACTCTGCACAGACAGTGACCCAAGCCGGGAATCAAACCTAGGACCCTGGAGCTGTGAAGCAACTGTGCTATGCTACTGTGCTGCCCCAGCATGGACCTCTTTAAACCCCTCCACCTGCCTCTTCATTCCTTGCTTTCAAAATCTAATTCTTTGACAATGTCTGTGACAAAAACAGTCAGGGAGTGTCAGCTCAGCTTGGTTGATAACACTTCCACAGGTGGTGCGTTCAATCTCCAGCACCCATTCCAAAACTTGAGTTCCTATCCTGGATTGACATGCCAGTGAGTATTGTGCTTTTCAAGTTGCTGCCCTTTGTATGAAATTCTAATCCCAGGCCCCGTTACTGGATATAAACAGAACCTAGAGCACAGAAGGTTAGCCATTCAAGCCCATCACATCTGTTCAAGCTCCTTGAAAGAGTTTTCCCTCTTCACCTGCTTTCTTCATTTTTTTTCTTTTTGGGTATTTATTCAATTCCCTTTTACAAGTTCCTATTGAATCTGCATCCACTCCCCTTTCAGGCTGCCCATTCCAGATCATAACTCGCTGTGTTTTTTTTTAAAAAACTCATCACCCATTTGGTTCTTTTGATAACATTCAATCTGTGGCCTCAGGTTCGTGACCCACAGAATGGTTGAAGTGAATGGTGTAGATTAATTTAAGGGGAAACTAGACCAAGCATCTGGGAGAAAGGAGTAGAGGATGAGGAGTCTCAAGTGGAGCATAGGCACCAGCATAGAGTGATAGGGCCAAATGGCCTGTTTTGTCTTTATATTCATGTAATCCTATGAACAAATCCCTGAAAATGTTGTAGGATGTTGTGAAAAAGGTGCCAAACGTTATTCCATTTCCTTAATTTAGTGACCTATAATACATGTCAGGTGGCTCCTTTTGTATAAGTGGCACTATTGGGTGCCTATGCCTTTTCATAGCTCTTGTTTTCCTCATCTTAGATTTGAACAAAGCATGTGGGAATACTATAGAGGCTCATGAAGCAGCTCAGATGCACCAGAATTTTTCTCAACAGCTTCTCAATGACCACATAGAGGCCTGCAGCCTTCCTGAACACAACCTGATCAATGTAAGTTACAGTCATTCTGAGCACAATCTAATCAATTTGTAAATGTTACCTTCCCCCGCACAATCCCTTCCCATGGGACTGTTCAACATACACCCAAGGACGCAGACACATTGATGGTTCCCGTCTGTGCTTCGTCGGGTGCAGTTGGCTAATTCAGCACACAGGCGTAATGGGATGTAATTACAGCATTTAATCCTGCTGGTCTAATTTCATGCAAAATCTGGTCCATAACACTGGTTAGCTTCCATTTTAACAGCTATGAATATAAATAAATGATGGATATGAGTTTAACACTGGGGTACATACTAGTGGGAACAGGTCTGTCACTGTAAACACGGGCGCAGCACAGGTGGGTGTAGGTTTGTACCTGTATAACAGTGGTACTGTGCTGGTGGGGATTGGTCTGTATCTGTCTAAAACTTGGGGCACTGTACATATGGGAACCAGATGTACCTGTACAAGACTGGGATCCAGTACTGGAGGAGACAGGTCTGTCACTGTATTACAGTACTGGTGGGGTCAGATCTGTCTGTATAACACTGGTACAGTATAGGTGGGGACAGGTCTGTCACTCTATAATACAGGGGTACAATACTAGTAGGAACAGGTCTGTCTACCTGTATAACACTGGGTACAGCACTTGTGGGTACAGGTCTGTAACTGTAAAACACTGGGATGCAGTGCTGGTGGATAGTTGTATGACAGTATCAATGCATTAGAGATGCCTGGCAGATGTCATCCTAATTTTGAGGGACTGATAACATTAGAGCTAGCTGGGTGAACTCTTCCCCTTCAGTGATACATGAATTTTTTTTTTCTTCTAGTGGACAGATGGGCCTCTTCCTGTACAGTTTCAAGCTCAGAATGGACCCACCACTAGCCTCGCCAGCTTGCTATGAGCAGAAGTGTAAGTGTAAAGCAGTGGAACCCGATGTGTGTCAAACCAGGCAACGAATGAAAAAGGATTTTCAACTCGGCTCCCCAGTCATTGCAGGGCAGACAGCAGGCAGACCGAGAGAGTGTGTCTGCACGCAGCACTGTGGTGCTTTCCAGTCTTTAACCTGCTTTCCTCTGGGTGGTCAGCCAATCCCAGCTTCTGAGGCTGTTGAGGACTTTGATGCAAAGGAGCGGTTTGGGCTGAATTATGGTAGTTCTTTTGGAACCATTATGACCCTATACCCTTCCCCAGCACAAAATGTTTGCAATTTGCTGAATTATGTATTCTTAACTGGCCTGTTTCTCTGCAATGAACAATTTCACTTTAGGAGGAATTGGGAGAAATGGACATGGGGACTTTGCACCCTCCTTTCACCCCCCCCCTCCCCAACCACCCACCTGTTTTTTAACTCACCTAACCTGTGCCCTCGTATGAGGTTGGCGAAGAATGTTTTTCCTGCTCTCATCCTTAGTGATACAGTCGCCATGGAAATGGATGGGGAACTTCTAAACTGAACAGGATCTGAATGAATGGAGAAAGTAGTAAGTTTGAGGGGTGGGGTTGAGGGGTTAATTGTATGCATTTATATATAATATTGAGATGTTTAGTAGCTTGGTGCTATTAATGGTGCTGGTGGTAACTTTTATGAAATGGTTCAGGCGGCTATATAAGTGGGTGTCAGGATCTTGCAATCCTACCTGCACATTAACAGCGCTACTATATAAAGTAGTCTGTGGATACCGGTTGCAGCTTCCAAATGATTGTAGTTTGACCAAATTTGCTTTTTCTCTTTGTGCTGAAAGGTTGGCCGAAATCTCTTTCCCCAATCTGCTGTTTGAGGCTATTTCACTGGGAGTCTCCAGTTACAGCGACCAAATTGATCACTGTGATTCTCACTCAGCCTCTCCTGCTCAATATGTGAAGCCTCATATCCTCCTCCTCTTCCCTTCCTCATGACTCAAACCTCTCCTCCAAAAAATAGATAATAGAATAATACAGCACACAAGATCACTCATCTCAATTCTGTAAATTTAACTTTTGTTTTGGTGGTTGTGTCTAAAAGAGAAATCCTTGCATTCTCATTATTTGATTTTAAAATTAAATGCTGAGGGCCTTGGTCTCAATCATGCAGTGAGGAAATTTGCACGCAGCGTTCCCCCGCTCTCCTGCTCTCCTGAGCTGCTCCAGGTATGGTCAGTAAAACCTACCCCTGTGTGCTATGCCAGCAGCTGTGGACATTTAACAAGGGGTGTAACATGTAATAACGGACTCGATGCAAAGACTTGTAATTCACCTAAATCGAAAATCTGGTTTTAATAAATTTAGAGTACCCAATTCATTTTTTCCAATTAAGGGGCAATTTAGCGTAGCCAATCCATCTAGCCTGCACACCTTTTGGATTGAGGGGCGAAACCCACGCAAACAGGGAGAGAATGTGCAAACTCCACACGGTCAGTGACCCAGAGCTGGGATCAAACCTGGGACCTCGGCGCTGTGAGGCAGCAGTGCTAACCACTGCGCCACCATGCTGCTCTTTGACCATGCTAAATTAGAGTCTGGCCCAAAGGGCCGATCTAAATTTTAATACAAAATCCATTCCCCTCTTAGAGTGACTTCTCGGCTGTGTGTGAATTTGATCAGTGCTTCCCAGAAAATTAAGGACGTGAACCTTCCCCTCCACAATTTAATTGTTAGTCATTTGTGAACAAGTCATCCTCTTTTTTTCCCCCATTGCAGTCTGCTGCTGCAGCCACTCCACGTGTAACTGAATTAATCTTGGAACTCATACTTCCTCCTTGTACTTGTCACCATTTCAAAGCTCATCTAAATCACATTCAAACTTGTCCCTTGAGTGAAGCTGCGAAAATAACTATGTTGATGCTTGTGGCATCTTGGCTCTTCGTTGTGGGTTTTTAAAAAAATATTCTATTTTATGCAGTGGAAAATTACAAATTACTTCATTTTTTGAAAAGAAATGCAGTTCCCCTGGAGAAGGTCTGGTTGGTTGTACCTTGGTGCCACAGACTGGAGGACATTCAAGTATAGCTCCATTGTAAATAGTGACTTTGACAGGACACTGAACCAGTTTGAGAGTGATTGAATCCTGCAAATGACACTACCGACTGGGCAGTCTCTTGAATTTTAAATCTGAAGCGGTGAAGTTAAAGGGTACTCTGTACAAGAAGGATTTTCTTTCTTTGCAAGGGTCTGTATGCAGCAAGCACATTAGGGGAATAAGATTTTAAGGGGAGGGGTGGGTGTTACAGATTTAGAGCACTTTCTAATGAGTTGATTCTTGGAAGTTGAATGAGTCCACATCAAGCACATAAGAGAAACAGCAAAAAAGGACCCCGTCTCTTTGTTCACCGAGAGCACCATTTGGGAATTTCCCCCTTTTTTCAAAACAGTGACTGGCAATGTTTTGGCTGACCACCATGCCTGGTCCAGCCACGGTAACCACTCCTCACTCCATAAGATGATTTGTTTGGACCACTGATTTCTTCAAATGTGAATCAGAGCTTAGAAGAAAATGTTTTTAAAAAACGGGAAGGAAAAAAATCTCAACTGTCTTCGGCATCAAACTCCTCTGTCCTCCTTTAACCCCTGAACTCTCTCTGACTGCCCAGTGAGCTTAACCTGCAGTCACGCATTCGGATTCCCCAATGTTAAAGACTATATGTGTAAATTATTAGGGTTGTGTTGTTAACGCTAACAATATTTTGTACAGCTTGTGTTTCTTTTATCAAATGATTGTATATTTTATTCAGTGAGGTAATTCTGGATAATCCCCTCTTCCTGACCTTCTGCCCTTTGTAATTTATAATTTAACAACTTTCTCCATCCGCGTAAGGCTCTTGTAGATGTATTAACGCGTGATAACATGTACATATATACATAGGATGTATACAATACACTGAACTACCCTGCAGTTCAACTGGGCACTAATCAGCTTGGTTTGTGTGTCTGGTGAGTTTAATCGACATTAACTGAAATCTGGGCAGTAATTATACTAAGTGCTGCACAACAACTTAAGAATGGATTTGTTTTGGTTTCTACTCTTCCCCCGCCCACCCCTGAAGGTGCTGACTTTGGCTGGCGTATAGATTCCAGGACTGTTGCGCACTCCATTGCTCCATGGCAATTCTTCACCTAATTGGCAAATCTCAACAGGCAAAAGGCCACCCATGGGGGGGGGGGGGGGGGGGGGGGGGGGGGCGCGGGGGGGAGGGGTGGAACCAAGGTGACCTGGATTTCCAATATTCCCGTATCCACATACTCTCACTGTGCTTGTGCAGTCAATTAGGCCTCTTGCACATTGGGGTTATTTCTTTTTAAACAGTTTGATGGGGCAGGGTGGCGGGAGGGAGATAATTTCATGCCTTTTGTAAACCTATCCAGTGAGCTTTGCCAAGTGCTCGATAGTTAAAGTCAATGACCAATGCAGCATCAAGCCAAACGGAGCAAGAAGGTCCTGGTCACAGTCAGCACTGAGTTAGCCAATCTCCCGTACCAGCCTCCCCGAACAGGCGCCGGAATGTGGCGACTAGGGGCTTTTCACAGTAACTTCATTGAAGCCTACTCGTGACAATAAGCGATTTTCATTTCATTTCATTTTTCAACTGGGGTGGAAGCTGAGGGATTGTCTTCTACTTCTGTATCCCTGGGTTATCATGTGTGCCGGCAAAATCCATCAGGGTTCATCACTTCTGATCACTGTCCACCTAAACTGCTAGGAAATGTGAGAGTGGATCTGGACTGAGGCAGTATCAGCTGACTGCGATCTGTTCAGCTGACACCTCCCAAAATATGAAGTTAACCTATGAACACTTGCTTCCTGGGTTTATGCAAAAAATCTTCCTTTGGCAGATGTTGGACCCTAGCTTGGGGACTGCTGCCACCTGTGGAACTGTGGCCCAATCCAATTCAGCACCTTGAGCAAAAGAGGGGAATTGATTTTTTAAAAATTAAACAGCATAAAGGCACAACCTACTATTGCTGAGTTGCCTAAAGATCCATCAGTCTCCCTGTGTCATGTAAAATCTCCCCACAGGTGATGTGAGTGTGGCATTGGTCCCACACGGGCAGCAGCTGCTGGCTGGCACTCGTAACCAGTACTCTCAGCACTGTCAGTGTGGTGACGCTCTTGGAGAAGAGGAATTTTGAGTTGGTATTACACCCAATGCCACAGGGTTACTGATATGCTAATCTGCGTCAGTTGTTAAAGCTGGTTTCACTCTAGGCTGTTTTATATGCTGGTATCATTTCAATGTTTGACCAGTGGATATTCTAACTAATAAATTGGCCATTTTGTTTAAACACTTCGCCCCATCTTCAAATAATAACAGGAGGTTGTAAAGGTGAAGTTTTAAAAGATTTTATATACAAGATGTTCTTTATACCACACATGATGGAAGCAGCACAAATAATATCACTTGTAGGTAAAGTTATGCTAGTTACTGACATGTTTTATAAGTCAATTGCTGCTTTAGGACACCAGTAACTTGTCTAACTTAACAATAGATTCTGCATAATTTGAACTGTGTGCCTCTATGATTCCACACCTGATTCCTGGACATGACTGAATCTCTGAAGTACGTCAGATTAACTGATTCCAGGACCATCCTCTGGGCCTAGTTCACGGGTCTCAACCAGGACATTGTGATTGGCCTCGATCTCTGGACCAGTCTGGGCTCCTGTCGCTAATCAACTGACAAGAGCATGAGTGAGTCGAGAGCAGAGAGAGTCGGGGAGAGCTCAGCTGTCGTAGCCCGCTTGATTGTACAGTCCAGTTGAGCACCCAGGCTTGCACCTGAACGCCAACAGCTGGGATGTGGTGCCAGCTTTGAGTTTGCAGACACGAGAGTCAGCATCTAGGAAGAGGACGAGGAAAGTAGAAAATCAAAACAGGACAGGCGATTTGGAATGTAATGAATGTGATGTTAGCTTGTGTCTTAATCCTGTGTGTGGTATAAACTTTAGAAACAATGGTGTTTAGCTAAAGACATTTTAAACAAATCTAGCCCTCGAGTGTTTGATACCTTGTCTCTGAAGGCAATGAATATTAACCTTAATGGGTATCAGACATTGGGACTGAGCTGGTGGGTACGACTGCAGAAACAAATATCCATGGGGAAAATTTAAATATTTTATATAAATATATATAGATTAGATAAAGGACATCTTTTTATATAATCGAGTTGCCCATATTTCTTTTTTTAAATAAACACCATGTACACCATTTATGTGGTATTTACGTAACTCTGACCTGACTGGATGTGATACCATGCATGTTTATTTCTAAATGACTGCAGTTAGGACTGAGGTGATCGAGGGTGGGAATTAAAAGGGCGAATTCGACACTCATTGCATTAACCCCGCCCCCCCCGCTCACATGGGAGAAATTTGTATCCATGCTCCCCGACAATGTGCTCTCTTGGTCACAGCCCTTCTATTCGTCTACCAGCTCAAATGAAGATGGACCTTTTTCTTTGCTGTTCATTTACTGATAGTTCACTCCTCCTCGTCCACCGCCATCCCCTCCTCCTTCCCCTCACTCTCCTCCTTCCCCTCGCTCTCCTCCTTCCCCTCGCTCTCCTCCTTCCCCCCCGCTCTCTTCCCCCCCGCTCTCCTCCTTCCCCCCCGCTCTCCTCCTTCCCCCCCGCTCTCCTCCTTCCCCCCCGCTCTCCTCCTTCCCCCCCGCTCTCCTCCTTCCCCCCCGCTCTCCTCCTTCCCCCCCGCTCTCCTCCTTCCCCCCCGCTCTCCTCCTTCCCCCCCGCTCTCCTCCTTCCCCCCCGCTCTCCTCCTTCCCCCCCGCTCTCCTCCTTCCCCCCCGCTCTCCTCCTTCCCCCCCGCTCTCCTCCTTCCCCCCCGCTCTCCTCCTTCCCCCCCGCTCTCCTCCTTCCCCCCCCGCTCTCCTCCTTCCCCCCCGCTCTCCTCCTTCCCCCCCGCTCTCCTCCTTCCCCCCCGCTCTCCTCCTTCCCCCCCGCTCTCCTCCTTCCCCCCCGCTCTCCTCCTTCCCCCCCGCTCTCCTCCTTCCCCCCCGCTCTCCTCCTTCCCCCCCGCTCTCCTCCTTCCCCCCCGCTCTCCTCCTTCCCCCCCGCTCTCCTCCTTCCCCCCCGCTCTCCTCCTTCCCCCCCGCTCTCCTCCTTCCCCCCCGCTCTCCTCCTTCCCCCCCGCTCTCCTCCTTCCCCCCCCGCTCTCCTCCTTCCCCCCCCGCTCCCCTCCTTCCCCCCCCGCTCTCCTCCTTCCCCCCCCGCTCCCCTCCTTCCCCCCCCGCTCCCCTCCTCCTCCCCTCCTTCCCCCCCCGCTCTCCTCCTCCCCCCCGCTCTCCTCCTTCCCCCGCTCTCCTCCCCCCCGCTCTCCTCCTCTCCCCCCCCCCCGCTCTCCTCCTCTTCCCCCCCCCGCTCTCCTCCCCCCCCCCCCGCTCTCCTCCTCCCCCCCCGGCTCTCCTCCTCCCCCCCCCCGCTCTCCTCCTCCCCCCGCTCTCCTCCTCCCCCCGCTCTCCTCCTCCCCCCGCTCTCCTCCTCCCCCCGCCTGACTCTCCTCCCTCTCCTCCGCCCCCCCCCGCTCTCCTCCGCCCCCCCCGCTCTCCTCCTCCCCCCCCCGCTCTCCTCCTCCCCCCCCGCTCTCCTCCTCCCCCCCCGCTCTCCTCCTCACCCCCCGCTCTCCTCCTCCCCGCCCCCCCCGCTCTCCTCCTCCTCCCCGCCCCCCCCGCTCCCCTCCTTCCCCCCCACTCCCCTCCTTCCCCCCCCGCTCTCCTCCTTTCCCCCCCGCTCTCCTCCTTCCCCCCCCGCTCTCCTCCTCCCCCCCCGCTCTCCTCCTTCCCCCCCCCCTCTCCTCCTTCCCCCCCCCCCGCTCTCCTCCTCCCCCCCCCCGCTCTCCTCCTCCCCCCCCCCGCTCTCCTCCTTCCCCCCCCCCGCTCTCCTCCTTCCCCCCCGCTCTCCTCCTTCCCCCCCTGCTCTCCTCCTTCCCCCCCCCCCGCTCTCCTCCCCCCCCCCCGCTCTCCTCCCCCCCCCGCTCTCCTCCCCCCCCCCGCTCTCCTCCCCCCCCCCCCCGCTCTCCTCCCCCCCCCCCGCTCTCCTCCCCTCCCCCCCGCTCTCCTCCCCCCCCCCCCCGCTCTCCTCCTCCCCCCCCGCTCTCCTCCTCCCCCCCCCCCGCTCTCCCCCCCCGCTCTCCCCCCCCCCCCCCCCGCTCTCCTCCTCCCCCCCCCGCTCTCCTCCTCCCCCCCCCGCTCTCCTCCTCCCCCCCCGCTCTCCTCCTCCCCCCCCCGCTCTCCTCCTCCCCCCCCCCGCTCTCCTCCTCCCCCCCACTCTCCTCCCCCCCCCGACTCTCCTCCCTCCCCCCCCCCCGCTCTCCTCCTCCCCCCCCGCTCTCCTCCTTCCCCCCCCCCCCGCTCTCCTCCTTCCCCCCCCCCCGCTTTCCTCCTCCTCCCCCCCGCTCTCCTCCTCCTCCTCCCCCCGCTCTCCTCCTCCCCCCCCCCGATCTCCTCCTCCCCCCCGATCTCCCCCCCCCCCGCTCTCCTCCTTCCCCCCCCCCCCCGCTCTCCTCCTTTCTCCCCCCCCCGCTCTCCTCCCCCCCCAGACTCTCCTCCCCCCGCTCTCCTCCTGCTCCCCCCCCCCGTTCTCCTCCTTCCCTCCCCCCTCGCTCTTCCCCCGCTCTCCCCCCACCCCCCCCGCTCTCCCCCCACCCCCCCCGCTCTCCCCCCACCCCCCCCGCTCTCCCCCACCCCCCCGCTCTCCCCCACCCCCCCCCGCTCTCCCCCACCCCCCCGCTCTCCCCCACCCCCCCGCTCTCCCCCACCCCCCCGCTCTCCCCCACCCCCCCGCTCTCCCCCACCCCCCCGCTCTCCCCCACCCCCCTGCTCTCCCCACGACGCTCTCCTTCCTCCCCGCTCGCCCCTCCCCTCCTCTTCCCCGCACTGTCCTCCTCCCACTGCCCACCTCCTCGCCTCCCCACCCTCCTTATCTCCCCCCACCAAACACACACACACCTTCCTCATGCTAGGAATATCCAAGGTTTTACACACATTCTGTGCTGAATTCTCTGTGACATACTCCGGCAGATCAATCAGCCTCTGCGACCCCTGCAAGCGGGTGACAAAGGTGGAATATTTATCCCAGCCAGGGCCTGCACTCCAGAACTGTTGTCCTCTGGACAGTGTACATCTGGTGAGGACAGGACTGGGACTTGTAAAATCTGCAGACTGACACTCGCCATCTGGACAACCACTTGTGTGAGGTACTGACAATGCCCAACGTCAGGGATCGTGCCCCGTTTTCAGGCAATGAAGGGAGAAAACAAGGGACGCTCGGAGCCTCTGTTCGTTTCTAGAACACACCATCCTCTGGGTGAAACACAAGTGGGGAGAGACATCGTGAAAATATTTCTCCTATTTTTGAAGGAGCGGGGGGACATGCACAGGCAATAAAAGACTGGCCAAATAATTGCAAGCACCCATTGGTCTCCAAATTCAATCTTCCCACATTGTACGTTGGATGATTAATATTTACGACAATAGCGCAGAATAAACTGGGAGAGTAACTATTACAGTAAAGAAATTAACTTTGCGACAACATGCAGCCTTCAAATGTGTATATCATTTACTAGGTATCATATTCATTTTTGTTTCTGCAACTCTTCTTTTTGTACAGACAATTCAAAGTGTTTTGAATGAGACAATTTTTAATACGTACCCTCATCATGTATCTGGTGAACCCGTTTCTGTGTAATTATGTTTCCTTAAGAATCAATGTTATGGCAGGTTTCTTAACATGTATGGTGTTTTAGCATCACTGTACCTTTTTGAATAGTTTATAGATGTCTAGATGTTTTGAGATGTAAAGGATTCCCCATTTCAGTGTCGAAACATCACTGAAACAGGGAAAGTTCAGTTTGTAAATATGGATCTTTGTAAACAGAACCTGCCTGTCATCGTGTTTTTAGCTTTCTATTATGTTTGGATTAACTTTTTTGGTTTTTTTCTATATATCAGGGAATTTTTAAATAAATTCATAAACTTTTAATGGTCTTGTGCTGTTTTTCTCTGGGATTGGAGCGTCTGCTAATAGATCGTTTCGTGGGAATGGAATTTCTCCCCCTCCCTTTCATTTATTGGTTATTCACTCGTGCGCGAGCCTAACTTTTGAGTGTCAACGGCTATTCCCTCGAATGGTGTTGCCAGCAGGTCTGAGCCTGTCCTCTTCCGACATCCATATTCTTTACACCAGCCTTTTATCTGCTTCTCATGAGGCTTGCACTTGTCAAGAAGGGGGTCTGGTTGACGGATGCCTCTGCAGTTTTTGCACTACTTGTCAACAGTATGTTTTTAAAGCAATAAAACATCGCTGGGCATTGCAGAGCGATATCGGACAAAATTTGGCACTGCCACAGGAGATGACATTAGGGTAAGGTGTATGAGGGCGACACGGTGGCGCAGTGGTTTGCGCTACTGCCTCATGGTGCCAAGGACCTGGGTTTGATCCCGGCCCACTGTCCATGTGGAGTTTGTGTATTCCCCCCATGTCTGCGTGGGTCTCACCCCCACAGCCCAAAGATGTGCAGGGTAGGTGGATTGGCCACGCTAAATTGCCCCTTAATTGGAAAAAATAGAATTAGTACTCTAAATTTATTTTTAACAAGATACGGTATATACAAGCTTGGTAAAATAAAAGTTTTAAGGAGCATCTTAAAGGATAGAGGTCAATATTGAATGCTCAAAAGTTATGACACAACTGATGGAGGATCAAACTTTTTAATATTTTGCCATTGCCAAACATGGATACGAACTGGGCCAGTAAATCTGCCAGCAGAATCCAAAACCTAGGTGTTCGTAGTGCCACAGGGCTGTCATTTTTGCACCACAATGATGTAATAGGCAAGCGATAAAATAGGACTTGTGTTTAAAATGCTAAAGGGATTCATCAGTGTAGATTGATCAAAACTATGCCCTCTGGTGGGAGGAGGCAAGTCCAAGAAATGGGATACAACCTTAAAATCAGAGCTGGATCTTTCAGAAGTCTGGAGCACTCTATAAACCTGGTGGGGGGGTGCGGCCGATTGGGAATTCAAAACTGAGATTGATTGTTTCTTTTGATGGTAAAAGTATCAGGGGATATGGAGCGGAATGGATAAATGGAGTTGAGAAACAAATCAGGCGTGATATAATTTTCTTTTTCATTATTCATGCATGGGATGTGGGTGTCGCTGGTTGGGCCAGTATTTATTGCCCATCCCTGAGGGGGCATACAAGAATCAACCACAGCAGTGCTGTGGATCTGGAGTCACATGTAGGCCAGACCAGGTAAGGACGACAGATTTCCTAAAAGGGGCATGAGTAAACTCAATTACAAGGGGGCATGGGATTAAGGTGTGTCATGAGAATGTAGCTTTAAGAAATGTTTGGCTGCTCATATTACTACAGTGATGTCAGAGTGTGGGTGGAGTTGGGCTGTCCTATCAGCTTTTTACTTTCGTTTTTGAGCAGGCTGCAGGGTGTGTTTTAGTTTCGTTTTCAGATCTGGATAGCTGCAGTCACAGCCAGAAGGTGTATGACTATCTCTTTAATCTAAAGACTAAATCGATCCTGGTGATTTAAAACTAAGAGCAGTAATGACTTTAACCTAATGTGCTTCTGTTGAAAGGTGTTTCTTGTCTTCTGGATGTTGTTTGGGAAGTTATTAAGCATTACTTAGTGTTGTATTCTTTGGGGTTGTATTTGAATTAATGGCTGCTAAGATGTTCACTATGTTTTAAAAAGGTTAACTTGAGTTCATAGAATAAACATAGTTTTGCTTTAAAAAATACATTTCCATTTCTGCTGTACCACACCTGTAGAGTGGGCCATGTGCACCCCATACCACAATCTATTAAAAGTTGTGGGTCAGGTGAACTCCATGATACACTTTGGGGTTCTCCACACCCTGGCCCATAACAAATTGGAGGCTTGTCCGGGATAAAAGTCTATCTATTGGGTTGGTTTAGTGAACTTAAAGACAGTGAGGGGTGAGCATATTCTGGTTGCTTTTCAGGTGTGCTATTTTAGTTTAAATGGGGAGTGCGTTGTGGGCAATGGCTCTTTCAGAGGCTCTGAAGTTTTTGGGGGTGGAGACGGTCACATGCAGTACCTTACGGACAGAGACTAAAAGCAGGCTTACATTTGGCAAAAACATTGCAGTTAACATTACCTGACAAAATGCGAAAAGATTAAGTAATTATGGCAGTGGCTAAGCATTTAAAGTTGCCTGAGATACAGCCTGACTCATTAGAAATGGGAAAGATCCAGTTGCAGATTAAGCAACTTGAACATGAAAAAGAATTATAGCATCTTGAATATGCAATGAGAGAAAAAGAAAGAGAGAGGGAGATACAGATCGGGTAAAAAGAAAAGGAGAGAAGAGAAAGGAAAACAGAAAGAATAGCCTGAGCAGAACAAAAAGAAAGAGAAAGGGAGATACAGATCAGGGAAAAAGATCAAGAGAGAGAGTTTGAACTTCAGAAAATAGCTATGAAACATAACAGTCAGTTAAAATTGGCAGACGTAAAAGGAAACGTACAGTTGGATGATAGTGATGAGGATAGTGAGAAATAGCATCAAAGTCGAAGGCGTGAGGATCTATTTAAATATGTCCAAGCATTGCCAAGGTTTGGCGAGAAGGAAGTGGAAGCCTTTATCATCTCATTTGAGAAGGTAGCTAAACAAATGAAATGGCCACAGGACATGTGGGTATTACTGATTCAAACAAAGCTGATAGGTAGGGCTAGTGAAGTGTTTGCATCTCTACCGGAGGAGGTATCTGGGACGTATGAGGAGGTGAAAAAATCCATCTTAGGTGCATATGAACTAGTGCCTGAAGCCTACAGACAAAGGTTTAGAAATTTCAGGAAAGAATTTGGTCAAACATACATGGAGTTTGAAAGGATCAAACAGAGTAATTTTGAGAGGTGGATAAGGGCTTTGAAAATAGACCAAACCTATGAAGCTCTCAGAGAAATTATATTTTTGGAGGAGTTTAAAAATTCAATTCCTGATGTAGTGAGAACTCGTGGAAGAGCAGAGGGTTAAAACTGTGAGATTAGCAGCAGACATGGCAGATGATTATGAATTAGTTCATAAATCAAAGCTTGGTTTCCGACATCAGTTTCAGCCTGTGAGAGATAGAAACTGGGGACATGAGAAATACTCAAGTGATAAAAGTAAAGGTGATCTGATGGGAGATAATAAGGAGTGTACACCACTGATTAAAAAAGAAATCCAGGAGGGTGGAAAAGAAATGAAAAGTTTCAAATGTTTTCACTGTAATAAACTAGGCCATGTAAAGTCACAGTGTTGGTGGTTGAAGAAAAGCACTGGGAAGGCTGATGTGGTAAAACAGGATAAGACAGTGGGGTTTGTTAAAGTGGTAAAGGAAAGCACAAGTGAAGCAAAGGAGGTGCAAAAGATTGTACAGCCTGATGAAGAGGTGATTGATAAGAAGGTGCCAGATGTCTTTAAAGAATTTACTTGTGTGGGTAAAGTTTACTCGTGTATCAGGAGGAACAGGTAAAGAAGTCACAATTTTAAGAGATACGGGCGCTAGTCAATCTTTAATGGTAAGAGATGAGGAGTTATGTAGTTTGGGAAGAATGTTGCCAGAAAAGGTGGTAACATGTGGTCTTCAGGGTAAGAGGAGTACTGTTCCATTATATAAGGTAAGGTTGGAAAGTCCTATGAAGAGTGGTGAAGTGGTAGTAGGAGTAATAGAGAAACTATCTTGTCCAGGAATACAGTTTATGTTGGGTAATGATATAGCTCGATCGCAGGTGGGAGTGATGCCTACTGTGGTTGATAAGCCAGTGGAAAATCAGACAACTGAAGTGCTGAAGGATGGATATCCTGGGATTTTTCCGGATTGTGTAGTAACAAGGTCGCAAAGTCACATGTTAAGACGAGGAGAAATCAAAGAGTGAAGATAAAGGTGAAGTGCAATTATCAGAAACGATTTTTGATCAGATGGTTGAAAAAGAACAAGAACAGGTGGGGAGGATGAGGCGGATATTTTTAATTCGGGAAAATTGGCGGAGTTACAACAAAAAGATATAGAAATAAAAGGGATATATCAGAAAGCATACACGGAAGAGGAATCTGAGTGTATACCAGAGTGTTATTGCCTAAGTAATGTCTTGATGAGACAATAGAGACCTTTACATATGCAGGCGGATGAAAAGTAGGCAGAGGTTCATCAAGTAGTATTGCCAGTAGGGCATAGAAAGGAGGTGTTGCAAGTTGCACATGAGGTACCAGTAGGAGGTCATTTGGGAATGAGGAAAACTCAAGCTAAAATCCAAAAACATTTTTATTGGCTTAGACTACATAAAGATGTAGTTAAATTTTGTCAATCATGTCACACATGTCAAGTGATAGGGAAACCTCAAGCAGTGATAAAACCAGTGCCCTTAATACCCATTCCAGCATTTGAGGAACCTTTTACAAGGGTCCTAATTGATTGTGTAGGACCGCTTCCTAAAACGAAAAGTGGGAATCAATATCTTTTGACTATAATGGATGTGTCTACTAGGTTTCCAGAGGCCATCCCAGTATGTAATATTACAGCTAAAAGGATTATGGAGGAATTACTTAAATTCTTAACGAAATATGGACTACCCACAGAAATACAATCATATCAAGGATCAAATTTTACCTCGAGGTTATTCAAAGAAGTAATGGATAGCTTAGGAATAAAACAAATTAAATCAACTGCGTACCATCCAGAATAACAGGGAGCGTTAGAAAGGTGGCATCAGACATTAAAGACAATGTTGAGGGCTTATTGTCACGATTATCCAGAGGATTGGGATAAAGGAATTCCATTCATACTGTTTGCAATTAGGGATGCACCTAATGAGTCAACCAAATTTAGTCCTTTTGAACTAATTTTTGGTCATGAGGTAAGAGGACCACTTAAATTGATTAAGGAAAAATTGGTGAGTGAGAAATCGGAAATTACATTATTGGATTACGTGTCAAATTTTAGGGAACGATTAAATAGAGCAGGTGAATTGGCTAGACAGCATTTGAAAGTTGTACAAAATGTGATGAAACGGGTAGCGGACAAGAAATCCAAAGTTTGTAATTTTGCCAGTGGAGATAAAGTTTTAGTATTGTTACCTGTGGTAGGTGAACGTTCAAAAGCTAGGTTTTGTGGACCTTCTCAGATTGAAAGGAAATTAAGTGAGGTGAATTATGTGTTTAAAAACACCAGATAGAAAGAAGACTCGCCGAGTGTGTAATGTGAATATGCTTAAAAGGTACTTTGAAAGGGAAGGAGAGAAAAAGGAGGAGGTTTTAATGATTCTAACTCAAAGTGACAAACCAAATCCAGATGACTGTGAATTTGACATACCTCTAATTAAATTGGAAAATGAGGATGTTCTTAAAAATTGGGATAAATTGTTGAGTTACCTTCCAGAGGAAAAATGAACTGACCTGAAAGAGTTATTGATCTCACATGGGCAAGTTTGTGGAGATAAATTAGGAAGTACTAAAATGGCTATACATGATGTAGATGTGGGAAATGCTGTTCCAGTCAAACAACATCCATACAGACTTAACCCTTTAAAATTGTCACAGGTTAACAAAGAGATTGAGAGTATGCTGAAAAATGGCATAATTGAAGTGGGTTGCAGCCAATGGAGCTCCCCCATAGTGATGGTACCAAAACCAGACGGTACCCAACGGTTTTGTGTGGACTATAGAAAGGTTAATGCAGTTACAAGACTCTTATCCTATCCCACATTTGGAGGGTTGCATTGAGAAAGTGGGACAATCCGTTTTATTTCCAAATTGGATTTACTTAAAGGTTACTGGCAGGTTCCTTTATCCGAATGGGCGAAGGGGATTTCAGCTTTTGTGACTCCAGATGGTATATGCCAATTCAAAGTTATGCCATTTAGCATGAAAAACACCCCAGCCACATTTCAACGGTTAACTAACAAAGTTGTTTCAGGATTACCCAATTGTGCGGTATACATTGACGATCTGTCAATTTTCAGCCAGACATGGACAGAACATTTAAAACATCTGATGGAGTTATTCGATCGACTTCAGGAGGCGGGTTTGGTGATAAACCTAGCCAAAAGTGAATTTGGAAAAGCCCACGTCACTTTCCTTCAGGAGTTTTCGATACCCTCGAGACAAAGGGAAATAATGCAATTTCTTGGCATGAGTGGATTTGATCGAACATTTGTGCAAAAGTTTTGTAGTGTGATTGCTCCACTGGTGGACTTGCTGAAGAAACGTCGAAAATTTCAATGGACAGCGGACTTTCAACAGGCATTTGAAAGCCTGCAAGCTGTGATAACCAATGCTCCTGTGTTGGGAGAATTACAAGGGGCTCTGCGATCAGATTGAACTAAAGTATCTGACTTTAAAGAGAAATGCCGAGGAGTAAAGAAATGGACGGATCGTGCAAAGACCTTCTTGTTCAATGAAGCTGTCAATCGAGAAAGATTTCAGTTGGAAGAAGAACAGGAAAAAAAATGGACTATATTATTATACCTGTTTGAGTGTTTTTTGAAACGAAAAGTATATTTACTGTGTGCATTTCTTAAAGGATAGTGAAAAGGTGAAAAATGAAACCATCTTGAAGTTGATGGGTTTTTTTTTCTTGGGGGGGAGGTGTCATGAGAATGTAGCTTTAAGAAATGTTTGGCTGCTCATACTACTGCAGTGATGTCAAGAGTGTGGGTGGAGCTGGGCTGTCCTATCAGCTGTTTACTTTCGTTTTTGAGCAGGCTGCAGGGTGGTTTTAGTTTAGTTTTCAGATCTGGATAGCTGCAGTCACAGCCGGAAGGTGTATGGAGATCTCTCTGTAATCTAAAGACTGTAAATCAATCCTGGTGATTTAAAACTAAGAACAGTAATGACTTTAACCTAATGTGCTTCTGTTGAAAGGTGTTTCTTCTGTCTTCTGGATGTTGTTTGGGAAGTTATTAAGCATTACTTAGAGTTGTATTCTTTGGGGGTTGTATTTGAATTAATGGTTGCTAAGATGTTCACTATATGTTTTAAAAAGGTTAACTTGAGTTCATATAATAAACATTGTTTTGCTTTAAAAAATACGTTTCCATTTCTGCTGTACCACACCTGTAGAGTGGGCCGTGTGCTCCCCGTACCACAATCTATTAAAAGTTGTGGGTCAGGTGAACTCTGTGATACACTTTGGGGTTCTCTAAACCCTGGCCCATAACAGGTGCAAGGGAAGGTTTTCTACACAAAGGGTAGTGGGTGCCTGGAACTCACTGCCAGAGGGGGTGGTGGAATCCTGTGTGGATTCAGAGGTGGGATAGTGACATTTAAGGTGTGCCTTGACAAATACATGAATAGGATGGCAATGGAGGGATACGGACACCAGAAGTGCATTAGGTAAGACAGGCAGCATGGTCGGGGCAGGCTTGGAGGCTAAAGGGGCTGTTTCTGTGCTGCACATTTTTCTTTGTTCTAAACCAGATGTGTTTTTTTGTGACAATCAACAATAGTTTCATGGTCATCTTTAGACTTTTATTTCAAATCTCACCATCTGCCATGGCGGCATTCGAACGTAGTCCCCAGAGCATCATCTGGGCCTCTGGATTACTAGTCCAACGACAATACCGCTACACCACTCATAGAGTCATAGAATTTAAATGCAGAAGGAGGCCATTCGGCCCATCAAGTCTGCACCGGCCCTTACAAAGAGCACCCTACTGAAGCCCACGTAACTCTCCTATCCCTGTAACCCAGTAACCCACATTTAACATGTTTTGGACACTAAGGGCAATTTAGCATGGCCAATCCACCTAACCCGCACATCTTTGGACTGCCTCCCCATAAAAGACAGAGACCGCTTGAAAGGTTGATTGACCTCCCCCTCTTCCAATATTCTATAGTCAGTGGAAAATGCTTTGATTTTTTTCATGAAAGTAAGAACAGTTTAAAAGGGATAATAATAAACAGACTGCAATAAAATATCACCTACCTGATGGACTTTCAAGAATGCTGCTGGAATCAAACAACCACAAGATGAAAATGGGATATTTTGTAGGGGGATGAGTGTTTTGCTAAGAAAATTAACATTTCCACTGGCAGGAGGATCAGTAATCAAAGGGCACAGATTTAAAATAATTGGCAAAAAAATAGAGGGGAGGTGAGAATTTTTTCTTACACAATGAATTGTGATATGGAATGTAAATATGCTGCCTGAAAGGGCAATAGAAGCTGATACCCTAAGCACTTTCAGAAGGAAACTGGATAGATATTTGACGAGGAACAAAAATGCAAGGGAGTGAGATTAAATTGAATCGCTCTTGCAAGAAGTGGACTGAATGGCCTCCAATACTGTACGATTCTGTAATATGATCTGACAAGCGAGGATTCTGCGGGGCGGCGCAATGGTTAGCACTGCTGCCTACGGCACCGAGGGCCCGGGTTCAAACCCGGCCCCGGGTCATTGTCCGTGTGGAGTTTGCACATTCTCTCCGTGTCTGCATGGGTTTCACCCCACAACCCACCCAAAGATGTGCAGGATAGGTGGATTGGCCACGCTACATTGCCCCTTAAAGAAAAATAATTGGGTACTCTTTAAATAAAAAACATTTTAAAAAGTGAACATTCTGTGCCGGGAGAAACAAGTAACAATTAAGCAGAGACCCTTCAACCGAACAGAAGATCAAAAATTAAGCAAATATTTGAATTGGGAGAGTAAATAGAGAAATTGAAAGAGGGGAAGAAGTGAGCATTTATGCTCCAATCACCAAGAGGACGTCAATGTTTTGGATGATAGAATCTCGGTGAAAGACTGGAAATAACATGAGTATGAACAGGAGTCCTGGCCTGCTCCAACAACTTGTATGTATTAGCACATTTAGTGTACGACACAGAGCTACGTAAGGATATATTAGGTCAGAGGACCAAAAGCTTGGTCAAAGTGGTAGGTTATAAGTGTTGTCTTAAAGGAGAGGCGGAGAATTGTACAGGGCGTATTCCAGAGCTTGGTGCCTTGACAATTGAAGACATAATCACAGTGCTCCGCCACTAAATAATATCATGGCTGATCTACATCAACTTCACTTTCCTGCCCTATCCCCATGATTCCCTTTGTGCCCAAAAGTCTTAGCAATCTCATCTTAAATAAACACATCTACACCCCTTTTTGTAGAGAATCCCAAAGATTCACAACATCTGAGTGAAGAAATTTCTTCTCATTTCAGTTAATGGTCAACTTCTAAGATTGTACTGCCTTGTAGACTCTTCAGCCAGGGAAATCAGTCTCACTGCATCTACCCTGTCAAGCTACTAAGCTTTTTATATTTTATATGGCCCACTGAGATTATCTCAGTCTTATAAAGACTTTAAAGGAGCAAAGTTAACCTATAGTTAAAAGGGTGAAAAGATGGCTCAGTGGTAGGGTCCCCCCCCCCCCCCCCCCCCACCTCTGGGTTGGACTTTGACCACAAGGGTATTAACGGGTATGGAGTTGGGCAAGAAATTGGGATTAAAATAGACCTGACGCAGCATGGAAAATGGGTCGAATAATTCTTTGGAGCAACAGTATTCTTTCCCCTCACAAAATATATAATGCTGCTCTTCTATTTTTAATAATTTTAATTTGTGATCATTGTGAGACATGTCATTTCCCAGCTGGTGGCTCAGTTGCTGGTTGCATTCTAGCCCGGGAGTCAGGAGGGTGTTGGTTCAAGTCTCACTCCAGATATGGGGAGCACAAAAATCTAGGCTGATATTCACAGTGCTGTACTGTTAAGACAAGTTGTCTTTCGGATGCAAGGTTAAATCCGAAACGCCACCTGCCCCATAAAAGAGCCCATTGCACATTTTAAAGATTAGCAAAGTTCTATCTGGTACCCTGGGTAATATTTATCCTTCAACCCACATTACTAAAGTGGATTATTTGGTCATTATCATGATGCTTTGTGGGATCTTGCTGTGAAGAATGACTCTGGGTTCAAACTGAAGAATGTTTTCAATCACTGGATAAACACCGAAGCACAGATGGCCAAAGGTTTGGTCGAAGAGGTTGGTTTTTAAAAATGGCCTTAAAAGAGCTGGAGCAGAAGTGAGGTTTAGGGATGTAATTTCAGGGCTGAGGGCCTTGACATTTAAAGGCATAGACACCAATGGCTGAGTAATGGAAATTGGGCATGCACCAGAGGCTGGATTATGCAGAGCTCAGAGGGTTGGAAGGGAAGGGTGAGGCCATGGAGGGATTTTAAAACCAGAATGAAACTTTCAAGATTGAGACTATGCTTTACCGTGGATCGGTGTAAATCAGCCAGCACAAGATTGATGGGTGAAATGGAACTGTGCATGTTGAGATACATGTAACAGATTTTTGGATGGCCTCAAGTTGATGAAGGGTGCAAGGTGGGAGGCCATCCAGGCAAAGGTTGGAATAGTTTTTTTTTAAAAAGGCATGGATGAGGGTTCCTGCAGCAAATGAATGGAGGCAGGCGTGATGAGTTGGAGATGGACGATACTACTGGGAGTAGGAAATGTGGACGGTGAATGGGACCTGAGGTTGGCAGCTTATACACAATCGTGGGATGATAACAGTGTTGAAAGAGGCCTGAGGAAGTCAGATGGACTCAAAGTGTTGACTCTGTTTCTCTCCACAGATGTTGCCAGAACTGTTGAGTTTTTCCAGACTTTTTCAGTTTATACAGAAAGAGGCCAAGTGGCCCATTAAAATGCTCATGAGGTTGGCCAACGCTTCGTTATCTCTTGAATGGGAGATGTTAATGGAAAAAATTGTGGCATCGCCGTGGACTCCATGTTGCTAATGGAAGAATTGAACTTGAGTTTACAAAAAAAGTGCACCATGGACTCCATGTTGCTAATGGAAGAATTGAACTTGAGTTTACAAAAAAAGTGCACCAAACTAAAGTTGAGAAGTTTTACAGGCACTATGTTGCAAAGCTGAATGGGTCAGGGCCCTAATTTTGGCCAGGAGTGGGTTAATGACAATGACCTCATTTTTGACCCTAATTGAGCATCATTGCAGACCCAAAGTGAATTGTGGGAAGAAACCCTGTTTACCACTTTAAGAAACCCCACACCTGTCAGGCTGGCCCGCCTTCTGCCATTCAATCTAACTTGATAATATTATCCCGCCCCCCACCCTACAGGACTGGCCCTTTGGTTGCATTACGACTCGCCGATTGGTCGGGGTGGACGTCAATCACTTCCGCCTCCTGGCATTGACAAGCATGTTCGGGTGATGACTGACGTCATGAGGGGGTTGCCGGGCCCCCGCACCTTCAGGAATCTCCCACTGGACAGTTCAAATGTCAGTCAGGTTTTCGAACGACGGCCTTCTGACGTTCGCCAATAATATCCCGCCTAACCCGCTCGCTGATTGGCCCGGGTGCTCGTCTTTCCATGGTCAGAGCTGGTGTCAATCAGCCACCGCCCACGCGTGCGCCATCACGCTTGGGTGGCGCCTGCGTCGAAAGACGTGCTCCGTTCTGGAAGTTACGATTGGACAGGCTGGGCGCATACCTCCGGATGGTTGGACAACTCGGGTGTCAGTCAGCTCTGGGACCGCCCCACTATCAACATAGGTTGAGGCAGACCCGGAAGTCGGCCTCCATTTTAACCATTGTTACGGTGGAAGGAGGGGGAGATTCGGGTCATCGCTCATAGCAACGGAAACTGGGCAAGAAAAGAAATAAAATCGCCCTCCCCCCTCCCCTTTCAGTCCCAACTCCCCCCCACCCCTTGAAATATAATTATATTTTTAATCGATTCCCTTAGAGAAAAAAAACTTTTCTTTCAAGAAAAAGAGAATTACAGAGGCGCCTATGAAGCCCGAGGCCTAACTTCATTCCTGAAGCCTCGGGGTCGAGTAGGTGGGCAGGCCGTACCGGCGCGTTTCGATCCCGGCGTCCATGAGGCGCTGAAGCTGAATGGATTTTCTCTGAAAGAAAAAGGAAGAAAATAAAGGAAACAAAACAAAAATACACAGCTATCGCCCGGAGTTCCCTCCCAATTCCTCCCTGCAACAACCCCCTCCCTTCCCTAAAAGCCCAAATAATCACTGGAGGGAAGAAATCAGCCAAGTAACAGGTATCAGAATAAGGTTCGAACTGATTGTTTATTGCTTGTTCTGTGTTTCAAGTAACTTGCGGCAAAAATCCTACACTCTAGAGAAATGCCAATTGCATTTGGTGAGTTTGACAGGGTAAATGTGGGATAGAGTTTAAGGCAACAAGCCAATCCATTCCTTTTTGTGATGGAGATAAACTTCCAGTTTGAAGTTACAGTAAGTTTGAAAAAGTTTTTTTGAAAGACTAAAGTTTGTTTGAGGCCTTTAACGGTTTAGAAGTTTTGATGGTAAGTTTGTTCTGATAACTTTTTTTTTACAAAAAAGTTGTTTACTGTTTTGCGATTTTACTTTCCTTTCTGTTTGCCATGTCAAGTGTAATTGCGTTGAGTTTTGCTTCACATAGTTCTAAATTGTTCAAATGAACCAGATTGGAAATATTTTCTGGTTTGAGTTATGTGGAAAATGAATTCGTTTTGGGTAATTTAATTGTTTTAAAGTGCAAATTACCATGTTGGATCTCATGAATTGTTTGGTGACAAATGGTTGGCTTGATGGTAAAAGATTGGGATGATTCTCTCTAGGCATGTGGAAATGGAGGAAATGCTGATCTTTCTGATTTGAGAAGCTCTGGGAACTCTCTGACAAACAATGAGAATACAGTTAGTTGTGAAGGAGTGCAAAGCTTATTCGTTGGACAATGAAGTCCGCATTAAATCCTCGGCTCCAAATAGTGGGAGCGAGGAGTACAATATTTACCAAAACAGTATTTGTCTATAATGAGTTTTTTATAGATGCTTTGAAACCAAGGTACCACAATCACTTCAGTGACTCTGTTTTAAGGCTCATGGATCTGCTGCAATTTGTATAGAGAATGGTAAAACTGCACTGTAAGAAGGTTAACTGTGATGTGGTGTCCCATCACACGGCTTTAGTGCATTTGAGGTGTCCAAATGCCTTGAAAGACCCCAACAACCCTCTAACCACTCTTGCAGCTATACTTAAACATTGGGAACTTTAGGGTTGGATTTTTCATTGTATCTTTTCTGTGTGCCACTCTGCTGCAGGAAGGTGTGGTATCATTCAATGTTGTGGATGTTTTGAGGGTCAGCTGACTGGAAGCAAGGGTTTTACTGACAATTGCGGTATTTTCTAGAGGTATGGGACCCTTGTACAGTCAAGTCTCTATGTCTGACTCTGGACCTGTGACTTGTACATTATTGGCAGCAGTAGCTTGGTTATCATGCTGTGAACCTTTTTAGGAGAAGTCTACAAGACAGTAGTTGACCTAGAAAAGGAATATTGCTTCAAATTACATAATGATGGTAGCTTAAGAGGGTAGTAGTGAAAAGCAACTTTCAGACTTGTGCCTAAAACAAACTTCTTACATTGAGTTCAATGATCATCACCCCCTTCCACGTCCGACCCAAATCATTTCAAAGAAATATTTGAAGGGTGTGGAGGGAGATGCGGAAAAGGCTGTAGCGCTTTTCTTAATGGATAAGACTTTTTTGCCTCCAATCATCTGTATCTACTTTGTGAACACTAAGTTATTAAAGGGGACTCCATTCCTGAATTTCGCACTGGGAGATTTATGATATTAGTCAAATGCAAATTTCTAGCCTTGAACTGCAGTGTTAACAGTGGGTGAGAGCTGAGCATGATTAGTTGAAGTCACTTACTATTTTAACTTGGCGTTCACTTTCTTAAGACAGGTAAGCTTCTGCATTGAGCTCAGAAATTACTGTCATGCTATTTTTCTTATTTATTCACAGGATGGAAGTGTTGCTGGCTAGGCCAGCATTTATCATCCATCCCTAATTGCCTTTAAGGTGTTAGTGAACCACCCTGAACCGCTGTAGTCCATGGGGTATAGTACATCCACAGTACTGTTAGGAAGCAGTTCCAGAATTTTGATCCCGTGATGTTGATAACAGCGACATTGTTCCAAATCGGGACAGTTTGTGACTTGGTAATGATGCTGTCCAGGATTCTCGCTGGTGGCGGGATTCTCTGGTCCACCACCCGCGGCTTTCCTGATGGTGTGGGGTGGCTTCAGTGGGAGTTCCCAGTGGCAGCAAAGAATCCCACCACCAGCACGCCGCCTCCCGCTGCCAAGAAACATGCGGCTGGGAGACCAGAGAATCGCACCCACTGTTCCCGTGAATCTGCTGCCCTTTTCTTCTAGTTGGTAGGGCACACTGGTTTGGAAGGTGTTGTGGAAGCCTTGGCGAATTGCTGCAGTGCATTTTCTAGGTGATACACACTGCAACCAACGTGTTCAGTGTGGAGAGAGTGAAGTTCAAGGTGAGGGGTAGGGCGCAGATCAAGCAGGCCATTATTGAACCTAGAGTGTTGTTGGAGCTAAACACCCAGCTATTTCACCAAACTCCTGAGTCTTGCCTTGTAGATGGTTCAGAGGGTTTGGGGAGTCAGGTGATGGGTCTCTTTCTGCACAATACCCAGCCCGTGACCAGTATTTATATGGCTGGCCCAACAACAATGAGAGATTAAATGAAATGTTCTGGCTAATTTTGTAGTCCTCACTATAAAATGCATCTCACTTTGTGTGTGAGCCTTTTAAGTTACCATGTGTATGTAAATGGTACTAAAAACTTTAAAGGGACCAACTTGCGTTCAGGCTGTATCGGTTGCTACACCAGTACGCAGCTCTCATGAAATGAAAATCGCTTATTGTCACAAGTAGGCTTCAAATGAAGTTACTGTGAAAAGCCCCTAGTCGCCACATTCCAGCACCTGTTCGGGAAGGCTGTTACAGGAATTGAACCGTGCTGCTAGCCTGCCTTGGTCTGCTTTCAAAGCCAGCGATTTAGCCCTGTGCTAAACAGCCCCGGATTGGATTGAATTTATTTATTGTCACTTGTACCGAGGTACAGTGAAAAGTATTTTTCTGCGAGCAGCTCAACAGGTCATTAAGTACATGGGAAGAAAGCGGAATAAAAGAAAATACATAATAGGGCAACACAAGGTATACAATGTAAGAAGGGGGAGCTGTTATGGGATGGGGTGGTCAAGGCGGGAGGGCACCGTCGGGGGGATCTACGGGTACGTGGGAACCGGGTGAGGAGCTGGGTTAAAAAAGGCTAGTCGACAAGGGGGGGGGGTAAAGAGCCCCCCAACCCGGCTGATCACGTGGAACGTGAGAGGGCTGAACGGGCCGATTAAAAGGGCACGGGTACTCGCACACCTAAAGAAATTAAAGGCAGATGTGGTTATGTTGCAGGAGACGCATCTGAAACTGATAGACCAGGTCAGACTACGTAAAGGATGGGTGGGGCAGGTGTTTCATTCGGGTTTAGATGCGAAGAATAGGGGGGTGGCTATCTTAGTGGGGAAACGGGTACTGTTTGAGGCAATGACCATAGTGGCGGATAGTGGGGGTAGATATGTGATGGTGAGTGGCAGATTGCAAGGGGAGGCGGTGGTTCTGGTGAACGTATACGCCCCGAACTGGGATGATGCAAATTTTATGAGGCGTATGTTGGGACGTATCCCGGACCTGGAGGCGGGAAAGTTGGTAATGGGGAGACTTCAATACGGTGCTTGATCCAGGGCTGGACCGGTCGAGGTCCAGGACCGGGAGGAGGCCGGCAGCGGCCAGGGTGCTCAAGGACTTCATGGAGCAGATGGGAGGGGTAGACCCCTGGAGATTTAGTAGGCCTAGGAGTAAGGAATTCTCATTTTTCTCCCATGTTCACAAAGTATACTCACGGATAGACTTTTTTGTCTTGGGAAGGGCACTGATTCCGAAGGTGACAGGGACGGAGTATACGGCCATAGCCATTTCGGACCATGCTCCACATTGGGTAGACCTGGAGGTAGGAGAGGAAAAAGAACAGCACCCACTCTGGAGAATGGATATGGGCTTATTGGCGGATGAGGGGGTATGCTTAAGGGTGAGGGGGTGTATCGAAAGGTACTTGGAGCTTAATGACAATGGAGAGGTTCAGGTGGGAGTGGTCTGGAAGGCGGTGGTCAGAGGGGAACTGATATCCATAAGGGCACATAAGGGGAAGCAAGAGGGTAAGGAAAGGGAGTGATTGTTGAAAGAACTTTTGAGGGTGGACAGGCAATATGCAGAGGCACCGGAGGAGGGACTGTACAGGGAAAGACAAAGGTTACACAGGCACAGTGGAGGAGGGCACACCGGGTACAGTATGAGTATGGAGAGAAGGCGAGTCAGCTACTGGCCCACCAATTGAGGAAGAGGGGAGCAGCGAGGGAGATAGGTGGGGTGAGAGATGAGGAGGGAGAGATGGAACGGGGAGTGAAGAGAGTGAACGGGGTGTTCAAGGCATTCTATGAGAGGTTATATAAGGCTCAGCCCCCGGAAGGGAAGGAGGGTATGATGTGTTTCCTGGATCAGCTGGAATTCCCGATGGTGGAGGAGCAGGAGAGGGCGGGACTGGGAGCACAGATTGAGATGGAGGAGGTGGTAAAAGGGATTGGGAGCATGCAGGCGGGGAAGGCCCCGGGACCGGACGGATTCCCGGTGGAATTTTATAGGAAATATATGGACCTACTGGCCCCGCTTTTGACGAGAACCTTTAATGAGGCCAGGGAAAGGGGGAAGTTGCCCCCGACTATGTCGGAGGCGACGATATCGCTCCTTTTGAAGAAGGAAAAATACCCGCTGCAGTGTGGGTCCTACAGGCCCATTTCCCTTTTAAACGTAGATGCTAAGCTCCTGGCCAAGGTGATGACGACGAGGATAGAGGACTGTGTCCCGGAGGTGGTCCACGAGGATCAAACTGGGTTCGTTAAGGGGAGACAGCTGAACACGAACATACGGAGGTTGCTAGGGGTAATGATGATGCCCCCACCAGAGGGGGAGGCGGAGATAGTGGTGGCGATGGACGCCGAGAAAGCATTCGACAGAGTGGAGTGGGACTATCTGTGGGAGGTGCTGAGGAGATTTGGTTTTGGAGAAGGGTTTATTGGATGGGTACAGCTGCTGTATAGGGCCCCGGTGGCGAGTGTGGTCATGAACAGGCAGAGGTTTGACTACTTCCGTCTTCATAGAGGGATGAGGCAGGGGTGTCCCCTGTCTCCGTTACTGTTTGCATTGGCGTTTTGAGCCCCTGGCCATAGCACTGAGGGGCTCCAGGAAGTGGAGGGGAGTACTCCGGGGAGGAGAAGAACACCGGGTATCATTTTATGCAGATGATTTATTGCTGTATGTTGCGGACCCAGTGGAGGGGATGCCTGAGATAATGCAGACACTCAGGGAGTTTGGGGAATTTTCGGGGTACAAATTGAATATGGGGAAGAGTGAGTTGTTTGTGGTGCATCCGGGGGAGCAGAGCAGGGGAATAGATGATTTACCGCTGAGGAAGGTAACAAGAGATTTCCGGTACTTAGGGATTCAGATAGCCAGGAGTTGGGGAACCCTACATAGGCTTAATTTAACAAGATTGGTGGAACAGATGGAGGAGGATTTTAAGAGATGGGACATGGTGCCCCTGTCACTGGTGGGTAGGGTGCAGGCGGTCAAAATGGTAGTCCTCCCGAGATTCCTTTTTGTGTTTCAGTGCCTTCCGGTGATGGTCACGAAGGCTTTTTTCAAGAAAATTGAGAAAAGTGTCATGAGTTTTGTGTGGGCCGGGAAGACCCCGAGAGTGAGGAGGGGGTTCTTGCAGCGTAGCAGGGATAGGGGGGGGACTGGCACTACCGAGCCTAAGTGAATACTACTGGGCCGCCAATATCTCAATGGTGTGTAAGTGGATGGGAGAAGGGGAGGGAGTGGCGTGGAAGAGATTGGAGATGGCGTCCTGCAAAGGAACCAGCCAACAAGCACTGGCGACGGCGCCGTTGCCGTTCTCCCCGAAGAAATACGCCACAAGTCCAGTGGTGGTGGCAACGCTAAAAATTTGGGGGCAGTGGAGACGACATAGGGGAAGGACGGGAGCCTCGGTGCGGTCCCCGATAAGAAATAATCATAGGTTTGTCCCGGGGAGAATAGATGGGGGATTTGGAGCATGGCAGAGAGCTGGGGTTGTGCAACTGAGAGATCTGTTCGTAGACGGGACGTTTGCGAGTCTGGGAGCGCTGACGGAAAAATATGGGTTGCCCCAAGGGAATGCATTTCGGTACATGCAACTGAGGGCTTTTGCGAGGCAACAGGTGAGGGAATTCCCGCAGCTCCCGACGCAGGAGATTCAAGATAGAGTGATCTCAGGGACGTGGGTGGGGGATGGTAGGGTGTCGGATATATACAGGGAAATGAGGGACGAGGGGGAGATTATGGTGGATGAGCTGAAGGGGAAATGGGTAGAAGAGCTGGGGGAAGAGATTGAGGAGGGGCTGTGGGCTGATGCCCTATGTAGGGTAAACTCGTCGTCCTCGTGCGCCAGGCTAAGCCTGATACAATTCAAGGTTTTGCACAGGGCGCATATGACCGGAGCAAGGCTCAGTACATTTTTCGGGGTAGAGGATAGGTGTGGGAGATGCTCGAGAAGCCCAGCAAACCACACCCACATGTTTTGGTCATGCCCGACACTGCAGGGGTTCTGGGTGGGGGTGGCAAAGGTGCTTTCGAAGGTGGTGGGGGTCCGGGTCGAGCCAGGCTGGGGGTTGGCTATATTCGGGGTTGCAGAAGAGCCGGGAGTGCAGGAGGCGAAAGAGGCTGATGTCTTGGCCTTTGCGTCCCTAGTAGCCCGCCGCAGGATATTGCTTATGTTGAAGGAAGCCAAACCCCCGGGCGTGGAGACCTGGATAAATGATATGGCGGGGTTTATAAAACTAGAACAGATAAAGTTCGCACTAAAGGGTTCGTGGGAGGTGCTCGGGAGGGTCCTCAGGGGTGTTTTTGTATAGATATTTGTATTTGGTTATGTATATTGGATTGTTTGATTTTATTATCTGGAGAGTTATTATTTTTGTTATGGCAGTTGCCATTTAGTTTATATATTATTTATTTACTTGTTAAAACGGTCACTGTTATTTATATTGTTTTATTGTTGTAAAAAAGGAAAACCTTTGTATTGTTTTGTTTGGCCGAAAAATTTGAATAAAATATATATTTTTTAAAAGGTATACAATGTAACTACATAAGCACACTGCTTGTATAGTGCCTTTGTGTTGTAGCTTAGCTGAAGCATTATAAAATACAATTTGACACTGAGCCACACATGGCGATATGTTAGTGAAGGTGGCTGAAAGCTTGGTCAAAGAGTTAGCTTTCAACAGACGTCTTAAAGGAGCTTCTCGTACCAGCTTCCCCGAACAGGCGCCAGAATGTGGCGATTAGGGGCTTTTCACAGTAACTTCATTTGAAGCCGATTTGGGACAATAAGCGATTTTCATTTCAGAGAGGGTTTACAGTGGGAATTCCAGGGCTTAGGACCCAGTCAGTTCTGAGCAGTCCAGTTAGGTGGTCAATGGTAACCCTTGGGGTGCTCGTGGGGAATTTGACAAAGGTAAATCATAGAAATTTGCGATACGGAAGGAAGGCATTTGACCTATCATGCTTGTGCTGACTGGAATATTATGCATCCAGCCCAATGCAACTTTGCAGCTTACGGGCAGGCCATAGCCATGTAATTCACGACACTTCAAATGCACATCAAGCACTTTTAAATGTGATGAGGGTTTTCTGTCTCTATTACGCCTCCTGTGCTGTTGAATATCTAGTGGAAATGGTTAGAACAAAGAACAAAGAACAAAGAAATGTACAGCACAGGAACAGGCCCTTCGGCCCTCCAAGCCCGTGCCGACCATACTGCCCGACTAAACTACAATCTTCTACACTTCCTGGGTCCGTATCCTTCTATTCCCATCCTATTCATATATTTGTCAAGATGCCCCTTAAATGTCCCTATCGTCCCTGCCTCCACTACCTCCTCCGGTAGTGAGTTCCAGGCACCCACTACCCTCTGCGTAAAAAACTTGCCTCGTACATCTACTCTAAACTTTGCCCCTCTCACCTTAAACCTATGCCCCCTAGTAATTGACCCCTCTACCCTGGGGAAAAGCCTCTGACTATCCACTCTGTCTATGCCCCTCATAATTTTGTATACCTCTATCAGGTCGCCCCTCAACCTCCTTTGTTCCAGTGAGAACAAACCGAGTTTATTCAATCGCTCCTCATAGCTTATGCCCTCCATACCAGGCAACATTCTGGTAAATCTCTTCTGCACCCTCTCTAAAGCCTCCACATCCTTCTGGTAGTGTGGCGACCAGAATTGAACACTATACTCCAAGTGTGGCCTAACTAAGGTTCTATACAGCTGCAACATGACTTGCCAATTCTTATACTCAATGCCCCGGCCAATGAAGGCAAGCATGCCGTATGCCTTCTTGACTACCTTCTCCACCTGTGTAGCCCCTTTCAGTGATCTGTGGACCTGTACTCCTAGATCTCTTTGACTTTCAATACTCTTGAGGGTTCTACCATTCACTGTATATTCCCTACCTGCATTAGCCCTTCCAAAATGCATTACCTCACATTTGTCCAGGTTAAACTCCATCTGCCATCTCTCCGCCCAAATCTCCAGACAATCTAAATCCTGCTGTATCCTCAGACAGTCCTCATCGCTATCCGCAATTCCACCAACCTTTGTGTCGTCTGCAAACTTACTAATCAGACCAGTTACATTTTCCTCCAAATCATTTATATATACTACAAAGAGCAAAGGTCCCAGCACTGATCCCTGTGGAACACCACTGGTCACAGCCCTCCAATTAGAAAAGCATCCCTCCATTGCTACCCTCTGCCTTCTATGGCCTAGCCAGTTCTGTATCCACCTTGCCAGTTCACCCCTGATCCCGTGTGACTTCACCTTTTGTACTAGTCTACCATGAGGGACCTTGTCAAAGGCCTTACTGAAGTCCATATAGACAACATCTACTGCCCTACCTGCATCAATCATCTTAGTGACCTCCTCGAAAAACTCTATCAAGTTAGTGAGACACGACCTCCCCTTCACAAAACCGTGCTGCCTCTCACTAATACGTCCATTTGCTTCCAAATGGGAGTAGATCCTGTCTCGAAGAATTCTCTCCAGTAATTTCCCTACCACTGAAGTAAGGCTCACCGGCCTGTAGTTCCCGGGATTATCCCTGCCACCCTTCTTAAACAGAGGAACAACATTGGCTATTCTCCAGTCCTCCGGGACATCCCCTGAAGACAGCGAGGATCCAAAGATTTCTGTCAAGGCCTCAGCAATTTCCTCTCCAGCCTCCTTCAGTATTCTGGGGTAGATCCCATCCGGCCCTGGGGACTTATCTACCTTAATATTTTTTAAGACACCCAACACCTCGTCTTTTTGGATCACAATGTGACCCAGGCTATCTACACCCCCTTCTCCAGACTCAACATCTACCAATTCCTTCTCTTTGGTGAATACTGATGCAAAGTATTCATTTAGTACCTCGCCCATTTCCTCTGGCTCCACACATAGATTCCCTTGCCTATCCTTCAGTGGGCCAACCCTTTCCCTGGCTACCCTCTTGCTTTTTATGTAAGTGTAAAAAGCCTTGGGATTTTCCTTAACCCTATTTGCCAATGACTTTTCATGACCCCTTCTAGCCCTCCTGACTCCCTGCTTAAGTTCCTTCCTACTTTCCTTATATGCCACACAGGCTTCGTCTGTTCCCAGCCTTTTAGCCCTGACAAATGCCTCCTTTTTCTTTTTGACGAGGCCTACAATATCATTCGTCATCCAAGGTTCCCGAAAATTGCCGTATTTATCTTTCTTCCTCACAGGAACATGCCTGTCCTGTATTCCTATCAACTGACACTTGAAAGCCTCCCACATGTCAGATGTTGATTTGCCCTCAAACATCCGCCCCCAATCTATGTTCTTCAGTTCCCGCCTAATATTGTTATAATTAGCCTTCCCCCAATTTAGCACATTCATCCTCGGACCACTCTTATCCTTGTCCACCAGTACTTTAAAACTTACTGAATTGTGGTCACTGTTACCGAAATGCTCCCCTACTGAAACATCTACCACCTGGCCGGGCTCATTCCCCAATACCAGGTCCAGTACCGCCTCTTCCCTAGTTGGACTGTTTACATATTGTTTTAAGAAGCCCTCCTGGATGCTCCTTACAAACTCTGCCCCGTCTAAGCCCCTGGCACTAAGTGAGTCCCAGTCAATATTGGGGAAGTTGAAGTCTCCCATCACCACAACCCTGTTGTTTTTACTCTTTTCCAAAATCTGTCTACCTATCTGCTCCTCTATCTCCCGCTGGCTGTTGGGAGGCCTGTAGTATACCCCCAACATTGTGACTGCACCCTTCTTATTCCTGATCTCTACCCATATAGCCTCACTGCCCTCTGAGGTGTCCTCTCGCTGTATAGCTGTGATACTCTCCTGAACAAGTAGCGCAACTCCGCCTCCCCTTTTACATCCCCCTCTATCCCGCCTGAAACATCTAAATCCTGGAACGTTTAGCTGCCAATCCTGCCCTTCCCTCAACCAGGTCTCTGTAATGGCAACAACATCATAGTTCCAAGTAGTAATCCAAGCTCTAAGTTCATCTGCCTTACCCGTAATGCTCCTTGCATTAAAACATATGCACTTCAGGCCACCAGACCCGCTGTGTTCAGCAACTTCTCCCCGTCTGCTCTGCCTCAGAGCCACACTGTCCCTATTCCCTAGTTCTCCCTCAACGCTCTCACCTTCTGACCTATTGCTCCCGTGCCCACCCCCCTGCCATACTAGTTTAAACCCTCCCGTGTGACACTAGCAAATCTCGCGGCCAGGATATTTATGCCTCTCCGGTTTAGATGCAACCCGTCCATCTTATACAGGTCACACCTGCCCCGGAAGAGCTCCCAGTGGTCCAGATAACAGAAACCCTCCCTCCTACACCAGCTGTTTAGCCACGTGTTTGTCTGCTCTATCTTCCTATTTCTAGCCTCACTGGCACGTGGCACAGGGAGTAATCCCGAGATTACAACCCTCGAGGTCCTGTCTTTTAACTTTCTGCCTAGCTCCCTGAACTCCTGCTGCAGGACCTCATGCCCCTTCCTGCCTATGTCGTTAGTACCAATATGTACAACGACCTCTACCTGTTTGCCCTCCCCCTTCAGGATTCCCTCTACCCGTTCGGAGACATCCTGGACCCTGGCACCAGGGAGGCAACGTTAGGTTCGTTCTTGTTGGTGATGGGGCACTTGTATGGCACGCATGTTACTTATCACATATCAGCCCAAGCCTGAATGTTGTCCAGTCCTTGCTGCATACAGGCTGCTTCGGTGTCTTGAGGAGTCACGGATCGTACTGAACATTGTGTAATCATCAGTTAACATTCCCACTTGTGACCTTGGGATGAAGTGAAGGCCATTGATGAAGGTAGTTGAGCCGAAGACACTCCTGTGAGGAACTCCTATGTCCTGGCTTGAGATGATTGCTCCTGAACAGCCACACTATCTTCTTTTGTGTTAGGTATGACTCCAGCCAGTGGAACGTTTTCTCTGATTCCGTTGAATTAAATTTTGTGAGAGCTCCTTGTCGCCAACCTCAATATACTGCTGCTTTGATGTCTCGGGCAATCCCTATGATATCACCTCTGGAATTCAGACCTTTTTGTCCAGGTTTAAACCAAGGCTTAATGAGGTCTGGCAGCAATCAAACTGAGCATTGGTGATCAAGATATTGGTGAGCAGCTTGATAGCACTGTTGATGATGCATTCCAACACTTTTTGAAAATAGGCTGATAAAGTGGTAATTGGCTGGATTGGATATGCTTTTTGTCGACGAGATATACCTCATTATCAGGTAAATGCCAGTCTCATAGCTGTACTGGAACAGTTAGCGTGGAGGTGTAGCTAGTTCTGTAGCACAAATCTTCAGCATTACAGCTAGGATGTTGGGGTGCATAGCCTTTATTGTGTCCAATATGCATGGTGTAGATCAGATATATAATGTGGAGTTCATTGAATTAGCTGACGACTGACATTACTGATGCTGGGGACTTTGGGAGGATGCCGCATTGGATCACTCATTAGGAACTCTGGGTGAAGATTGCAGATGATTCCACCTCGTCTCTTGCATTTACTGGGCCAAGCCATTATTTAGAATGGGGATATTCATGGAACCTCCTCCCTAGTTGTTCAATTGTCCTCCACCATGTACAACAGGATGTGGCAAATGGGTCTCTTTGATTTTAGGAACTACCCTAGCAGCTGTTCTTCCTTCACTTAACTGTTGTTTACTACACCCACCAAATCTATACATTTGATGTTTTAGATTAATGTGAAAGCAGGTGTGAGTTTATAGAATTATCCTTTTTCTTCTGGGGTATCTCCAGAACCCATCATTAAAATCTCTGGGTGGTTTCAATTGAACTCTTAAGCTGTGCTACCAAGCAGTCCTTACTGTTCAAAATGGCATGTGTAGGTCAAACACTGCTGTCTAGGTAGCGGGGAGATGTTTACGTGGAATTTTCCCTATCCTGGATCTTATGTGATTTCCCCTTGGTCTGCAGTGTAATTTGTTCATCCACCTGTGTGTTTTGTATTGTCAGCAATATTGTCACTGCATTAATTTGTATGTTATGAAACATTGAAATCTATTTTTGGCCTGGGTTGTGAAGCCTGATGTTGGTATGCTCATGTCCATCCTCAGGGTAGAGCCTGTAACCAACTCGGGTATTTCTTCCTCTCCTGCAAGTCTGAGCAGAGTTGACTTCAAATAAAACAGCAGCACAGTGCTGGTGGAATCCCCAGTGTCTAAGTCAGGCGTTGAGGCCAGTAACTCTGTGCCTCACCATCTTCTCGCCTCTTTCTCTTCCTTATCATTCGACTCCTTTGAAGACTAAATACAATGTTGAATCTGGTCAGCGGTTGAAAGCAGTGGAAGTGGTCAGTTTGTTAGTGGATGAGGCTGATCTTATCTTTGCTTCCCTCAGATGCTACCATCACTACATCAGTTTTCCTTTAACTTTATTCATGTATGTATGTATGGATATTTTATATGAGTCCCTAATATTATTTCTCTCCTCAACCCTGCCATCCTCCCCAGCACCAATTTGTGACCTGAAAGCATTGTATTGGGATGCACTTTCACTCCTGGCATTTCCACTGAAAGACATCAGAGATGAGCCTGATGCTGCTCTCAACCTGTGTATTTTCTAGAACTTGGTGAGTAAATGGGTACCATAGCTGATTAACCCCTCCCCCCAGCCTGGGAGAACTGAAACTAGTTTCAGGTGCTGCTCTGGGGCAAGGCAAGCAAACTTGACACCTACCGATATAGAGCCAGAAATCAACTTCTGACCTGGCTTGTGTGGATCACTTTTACTTCAACTGAGTCTTGGAGACATTCTTAGTTCTGCAGTATTTTTAAAAATGTGATAAGATGATTGTAGAGAAGAAAGTACTTGTGGTTTGGCTTTCATTAACTCGGTGTGTCTTTGACCTGGAAAGCACCTGAAGCAGTCCAAAAGTGGGCCTGAGATTGGGTTTGTGGAAGCCTTTGGCAATTTAGAAATGGACAGATATTTGGTGGTGCAGTGGTTAGCACTGCTATCTCACGGCGCCGAGGTCCCAGGTTCAATCCCGGCTCTGGGTCACTGTCAGTGTGGAGTTTGTACATTCTCCCTGTGTTTGCCCGGGTTTCGCCTCCACAATGTGTGCAGGGTAGGTGAATTGGCCCTAAATTGTAAAAAATGAATTGGGTACTCGAAATTTAAAAAAAAGACATGGGCAAATATTTACAAGAAAGAGCAGGTTGGATTTTAGGGTTAGATGTTGCACTTGGGACATTTCCTTACATTAAAAGTGCAGTGCAAATATAAGGGTTATGTGGCTAATTTTGCCACTTCAGATAAGTTGCTTGACTGTTCCGAAGGGCGCACGTTTGTTAGAAAGTTTGCTGGTTAAGATCCAGTTTTGGTTTCTACTGGCCTGCGTGGTTAGTTGATCTGACTTGAGGATGGCACAATAGCCACTGTGTTAGGGAGCCAAACTCTGTTACCTCTCCTACTCCTGATACTATTCAGTGTCTTCTGCCAGGAAGGAAGTGGGTGGGTACGTGATTAGGACACAATCAGTCTCTGCTGTGATCAGTTATCCTAGTGACTAGCTGGTGGAATTGGGGCTCTATATCTAGAAGGAGAAGGATTGAAAACTGGAACTCTAAGCTTCCATGTTGATGTTTCAAATCGATCTTGTCAGTAAATATAAAACTAACATGTCCTACATATGTATGCTTCTCTGTGGTTACTGCCTGTTTTTCCCAAGTTACAATGCTTAAAATTGCTGATCCTCAGGAGAATATAGTTCACTAATGTCCTTTAGGGAAGAGGAAAATCTTCTGTCCCTGCCTGGTCTTGCCTACATGTGACTCCAGTCCCGTAGCAGTGTGGTTTATTCTTAACTGAAATGGCCTAGTAAGCCACTCCGTTCAAGGGAGTTATAGATGGGTAACAAATGCTGACCTTGTCAGCGATGCCCGCATCTCGTGAAAAAACAAAATAAAGCATTGAATAATTGTTTTAAACAGGCGTAGTGATTATGTATTTGGGGCAGCAGGTTACTGCAGCTGATTTGTTGTTGCTGGTTTCTCTTTGTTATCGAAAATGGCTGTTTATTGTGTACATGGAGTAATCTGTTGTGTGTTCTAATGTGACTGTGCAGCCCAGTTGTAGACCTCCACAGTGCAGGGTAGGAGTGAATTGGCTGATTTCTTTGTTGGGATAGCCAGGCCAGTACTTGGGATTGTTCCCCAGGTAGTTGTTTTGACATTTTTCTCCCAATCCATGATGGACAAACCACATTTCTCTGAGATTCACCTTCAAGAAATCCTTGAACCTTAATCTTGGCCTACCTCACAGACAGTATCCAAGTGTAAGTTGTGGATATATCGTTAGAACCATAGAATTCTTAGAGTGCAAAATAATGCCATTCGCCCCATTGAGTGTGCAACGGCCCTCTGAAAGAGCACCCTACCTCCCGTCCTATCCCTGTAATCCATAACCTACCGAAACTGTATATCCTTGGACTGTGGCAGGAAACTGGAGGAAACCCACGCAGATACGGGGAAAGTGCAAACTTCACACAGACAGTAACCCAAGGCTGGAATTGAACCCAGGTCCCTGTTAATGTGAGGCTGCAGTGCTAACCACTGTGCTACCCCATGTTGCAAGTATCTAGTTCATGGTTCATGTGTTTTAAAAATAACTTCTAAATGGGGTAAATGCAATTTAAACAAGCTTGGCATCCATTGCTTGTAAAAGGTTGGTGTCGTGTTGGTTTAAGCAGTTAACAAGCAGAAAGGTAAGATCATAGAACAGCAGGTGGACTTACTTAAGTAAAGAGCTGAAGATGTGATGTCAGTGCAGTTCAGTTATATTTTTGTTTTTGAGTTAGAACTAACTTAATTGAAAAGAATTGTAAATCCTGAAGGGTTGTAAAATCAATTAATTATCATCAGATCAAAGAATGAATTTTAAATGAGGGAATCTTAACCTAAATGTTTTTTTGAGGAAATCTCCGAGAATGCCCAATTGTCATGGAGGTGAGTGGAGCCTAGGGACGTTCTTTGGTTTCAGTTTTTATCAGAGTTTCTGAGTTAGTTGCAGGTTGGACCTGGCGTAGGTGGATTGTAGTTCATTGACAGAAGGTATCCCAAGTAAATGACAGTAGGCCTACATGGCAAGCAGAAAAATAACTAACTTCATCATTAGTTTGAATTTTCAAGTGAACAGAAGCTGAAAGATTGCTAGTTTGAAATTTCTGGAAGAATCAACAGTGGTCCTCAAAAGTTTTGTGACAAAAGAAAACACCCAGCAGATTGCATGAAAATATTAAGAAGGCAACCAGAACAAGGAATTGAGGCATCCATAGTCAAGTGGTAGGAGATCATAGAATCTACAGTGCAGAAGGAGGCCATTAGGCCTATCGAGTCTGCACCGGCCCTTGGAAATAGCACCCCACTTAAGCCCACCCCTCCACCCTATCCCTGTAACCCAGCAACCCCACCTAACCTTTTTGAACACTAAGGGCAATTTAGAATGGCCAATCCACCTAACCTGCACATCTTTGGACTGTGGGAGGAAACCGGAGCACCCAGAGGAAACCCACGCAGACACGGGGAGAACGTGCAGACTCTGCACAGACAGTGACCCAGCGGGGAATCGAACCTGGGACTCTGGCGCTGTGAAACAACTGTGCTAACCACTGTGCTGCCGTGCTATGAAAGCCATACATCCAAGAATAGCTGGAGCTGAGGAGAATTAGTAGTTACCAGAGGACTGTGACATACTTTTGTGTAGCTTCGACGTAAGTAATCCCCAAGATATCAAGTATTAAGAGGATTCTTGGGATGTAAGAAATAAAGTTTATAACTATACGTAGTTATAAACCATATTGTGAAGTTAATAGTGCATGTTTTGGTTGTCTTTTATATGTACAATAAAGCTACCTTTTCTTTAAAAACATTGAATCTTGTTACATAGTTCTAATGGTTAAAACGTGGTTAATGGTCCCTAACCAGATCGTAACAACATGACTGCCATGTTTCTATCATCGGTCATACGTACTACATGTCCACTGCGTCTGAGCTGAGCTCTGATAAGTTCTTCAAATTCAGATATTTCCACTTTGTGAAGTACCTCAAATGTTGGGAACGCCCATTTGATGCCCATGATGTTCTAAATGCATCTCATGTGGAACCTGCCCAATTGCTTAATATGTCTGGAGTGGATTGTCCGTGTCGCAGGCATATAGGAGGATAGGTATTAGCCACAGCTTTGCACAAACAAGTTTTTGTTGGACAGCTGATTGGAGCGTCGTTTCTGATGCCAACCCAACGACAACCACTCGTATTTATACAGCATCATTAATGAAGTAAAACATCCAAGGTGCATCACATACTGAGAGGATGTGTCCCTGGCAAGAAAGTCCAGGACCAGGAGTTAATGAGGAGTTGGCTATTTAGAACTGAGATGAGAAATTTCTTCACCCAGAAGGGTCACTTAAGTTCACGGCTGAGCTCGACAGATTTTTAGAAGGGGTCAAGGATGTGGGGATAGGCATGGTGGCACAGTGGTTAGCACTTCTGCCTCGCGGCGCTGAGGACCCGGATTTGATCCCAGCCCCAGGTCACTGTCTGTGTGGAATTTGCACATTCTCCCCGTGTCTGCATTGGTCTCCCCACAGCCCAAAGATGTGCAGGGTGGTGGATTGGCCATGCTAAATTGCCTCTTAATTGGAGTTTGTTTTTTAAAAAGATGGTGGGGATAGGGTGACAAAGTGGATTGAAGTAGAAGACCAACCCTGTTCCAACGCTACATGGCAAGATTAGTTTCAATTTCTCTTTAAACCACTGAGTTCACATGTTTTAGTTCAATTCATGTTGTTGAACTGAGGCCGTGCAGGAGGGATAGTTGCCATGAGTTTGCTTATCTGATGCTTTCCATAAAAGCAACACCCAAAATCTGTTCTCATTGCGAATCACATTCGTATCTATAAACATTCCTCCCTGCTGATACTGCAGACCACTTTTCACAATGGGCTTGCTCTGCCAGACTACTGTCCAGGCATGACCCCATGCCCCCCCCCCCCCCCCCCCCCCCCCCCACCCCGGTGGGGCTGTACTTGTGCATCCTCGGCCGGGTAATGCTTTTAAAAAGGGGAGGTGCTGAGAAAATATTTCTTCGAGCTGGGGAATCTGCGACATGGTATAAAGGATAGGCCCATTTAGGATTCTGAGAGACAGCTTCACTCAAAGGCTTGTGAACCTTTGGAATTCCCAAAACCAGAGAGCGGTGGATGCTCAGTGTTTGAGTAAATTCAAGATGGAGTGCTTAGATTTTTGGGTAATAAAATTGAGATATGGGAATAGTGCGGGAAGGTAAAGTTGAGGTAGAATGTCACACATGATCTTATTGAACGGCAGAGGAGGCTCAAGGGGCTAATGCCCCACCCCAGAATGAGCATATGATCATGGCTGATACGTTATTGCAATATTCATGGTGCTGTATTTTTGGAGATGCTGACTTTCGGATGAAATGTTAAACCAACACGAGGTCTACTTGTTCATGTGTATGTAAAGTTTCTATTTGAACTGGAGAGCAGGGGGTCCCTTGGGTATCCCAACCATCATGCCATCCCCTCTACTCACCGGCACCATGTGAAACAGATTAACTGGCCATTTAACTAAATTTATGTTTGTTGAACTGGTTGCACAAAAATTGGTTGCCATGTTTGCCTAAATAAGGAGCAATTACACTTCAAAACTACTGTGTTGGCTGAAGGAGCTTTAGAATATGCTGAGGATGTAGAAGGAGCTTTATGAATGCAGGTGGCTTTATTGATATGCAACAGAAAGGAAATTAAAAACAAATGTTTGTAGTTGCACTGTTAAAATAAGTGAATGTGCAAGTTAATTTGGGTTATTCCTTCCGTTCCGTGTAAAACCCAGTGGCTACAGTCTGCGTCTGCTGTCCAACACATTAGACTTCCATTCCTCGTGAAGGCTTTGTCCCTTTCGAGAGAACTAAAATGGCTGCCTGGGAACCCCAACTCTGCTGTTGTGACTGTCCTATCTGTGTGCTTTCCTGCCTTTCCTCTGCTTTGTGCTGTCGAGTCAGAGGGGAAATTCCAACCCTCGGCTGGTAATTCTCTGCTCACTTGGCTTGGAGGTCAGTTTCACGGTGGCCTTGACCTGCTTCCAAAATCTAATTTCCAGGTAACACAATTTGGAAAATGTGTTGGGTGTACACCACAGGTTTTGGAATTTATTTATTTTTTACAGATGCCGTGAAAAAGAAGCAATCCCTTCTCTGCCACACAGGCCCTCTTCACGAAATCTAACCTCACTGAAGTAGTCAGGCCTTCCCAGTATGGCAGGCTGCCAATCGTGATGCAATACCTAATTGACGGGAAAGGGAAATTGGCACTGGTTTCCACACCCTTTCTGGCTCTGGGTGACTGGTCATGGATCATCCAGCCCCCTCAGCCAGAAACTGGGAATAGGGAATGCATAGAATGTAAAATTTAACCCAACTTTCCTATCACCGCAAGCAAGGAAATGCTCAGTTATGATTTCAGAGCAGCCAGGAGCTGCTGCAAGATTTTCGGAGGTTAATATCCATTTGTGAATTTGTACCCTGGTTGCTGCAATACAGAACTTAATTGCATATAATTTGCAACACAAATGGCCATTTGGCCCAGCGGGTCCATTTTTTGTACATATTCGTGCTGCACACCAGAATCCTCTTACCCTACTTCATCCAAAACTAACAACGTGTCCTTCTATTTCTTTTTATTTATCTAGCTTTCCCTTAAATGTATCTAATTTTCACCTGAACTACTCTTTATGGTAGTAAGTTCCACATTCATAGAATTCCTACAGCGCAGAAGGAGGCCATTTGGCGCATCGAGTCTGCACCGATCCACTCCGCCCTATACCCGGAACCTAACCTGCACATCCCTGGACACTAAGGGGCAATTAATCATGGCCAAACCACCTATTCTGAACATCTTTAGCCTGTGGGAGGAAACCGGAGCACCCGGAGGAAACTCACGCAGACAAGGGGAGAAAGTGCAAACTCCACACAGGCTAGAATTGAACCCATGCCGCTGGTGCTGTGAGGCAGCAGTGCTAAGCACTGTGCCACTGTGGTGCTCCACTCTAAGCACTTTCTGGGTACAATTCCTCTTTAATTCCTTTTATTTTCCTCTTGAATTCCTTATTGGACTTATGATTGACTATCTCATATTTATGGCCTCTAGTTTTGGATTTCACCTGCAAGTGGAAACATCCTTTCCACTTCTACCCTGTCAAACCCCTTGAGAATTATTTTAGTGACCTATGTCAAATGACCCTAGCCTATTTAGTCTGTTCTGATAGTTATACCCTCTCTGTTCTGGTGTCATCCTTGTAAATCATTTTGAAACCTCCCCAGTCCCTCTTTTTTTTTTTTGCTGAAAAATGGAGACCAAATTTGTGCATGGTGCATTACAAGTGTGGTGTAGTCAAGGCTATTAAACTGGAGCCTAACATCAATGGCTGTGTTTCTACCACCCACCTCCACAAAGGCCCTCAGCTGAATTTTAGCTTTTGAATTGCTGCATGGGTTGAAACCCTTTGAATCCAATATTGGTAAACTTTGCCGGTGCGGCAATCCATGGCTGCAGCAGATTGCCATAGGATTAACTTTGGGAATCAGAAAATAACATATTTGGAACCGGTTGGACCCCCATCTGATCCAGCCTATTAAAATTCAACCAGCTTTCTGGAGTGACTTATTTGCAATTTCCCTTCTAGTTTTGTAATTGGGTGCCTGTTGGTCTCCACAACAAAGTAAGGAGTCCAAAGTTGCAGCCAGTGAGATTGGAACTCTATATATTCTTTAGATATGTTTTTAGTTCCATAAATATTTGGCTATTTCCAATAAGATTAGCAAGTTTGCAAGAATCTCCTTGGCAGATACGGTGAACTTTCAGATGGGATTATATTATCGACAATGGGACACAGTCTGGAATGGTTGGTGAGATTGTTGAGCAATGCAGCTTCAAACAATAGGTTATGGTGGATTTTCATGTTAAATACAGTTCGATTTTGGGGGTGTATTTTCCAATTCATAAAGTAGGTGCCACCAGTCAGGAAATTGGATTGATGACAAGTTGATTACTTTTATTTCTAGTTGTGGGGGGAGGGATGTATTGTATCCCAAAGAGCCCCAAAAGATGATTCTTTTGAAGAATCTTCAGGCTATTTTTCTTTATCTGGGAGGTATAGCAGCATTGAATAGGCTTTTCAGGGACTTTTGTGGCAATACTATGGTACACAATCGTTATCCCAACAGCTTCAATAGTGACTCAGTAGGATTGTCGCATGAGAATTCCCTCCCCATTTCATATTGGAAGAACAAGAGGATGCTCAATAGGTTTGGCTTCTCCTCCCAGTGTACCTCGGGACATCTCTTAATTGGCAACTGAACCACTGGATTAAGAAAAATAATGACAGCAAATGCTGAAAAATGTTTAGGTGGGACAGCATGTATAGTGAGGGGGGGGGGAAAGTTAAACATTTCACTTTGATATTTAATTACTGAATTAGAACAAGAACAAAGAAAATTACAGCACAGGAACAGGCCCATCGGCCCTCCCAGCCTGCGCCGATCTTGATCCTTTATCTAAACCTGTCACCTATTTTCCAAAGATCTACTTCCCTCTGTTCCCCGCCCGTTCATATTCCCCGCCCGTTCATATATCTGTCTAGATGCATCTTAAATGATGCTATTGTGCCCGTCTCTACCACCTCCGCTGGCAAAGTGTTCCAGGCACCCACCACCCTCTGCGTAAAAAAACTTTCCACGCACATCTCCCTTAAACTTTCCCCTTCTCACCTTGAATCGTGACCCCTTGTAATTGACACCCCCACTCTTGGAAAAAGCTTGTTGCTATCCACCCTGTCCATACCTCTCTCAATTTTGTAGGCCTCAATCTGATCCCCCCTCAACCTCCGTCTTTCCAACGAAAACAATCCTAATCTACTCAACCTTTCTTCATAGCTAGCACCCTCCATACCAGGCAACATCCTGGTGAACCTCCTCTGCACCCTCTCTAAAGCAACCACATCCTTCTGATAATGTGGCGACCAGAACTGCACGCAGTATTCCAAATGTGGCCTAACCAAAGTCCTATACAACTGTAACATGACCTGCCGACTCTTGTACTCAATACCCCGTCCGATGAAGGCAAGCATGCTGTATGCCTTCTTGACCACTCTATCGACCTGCGTTGCCACCTTCCGGGTACAATGGACCTGAACTCTCAGATCTCCCTCTACGTCAATTTTCCCCAGGACTCTTCCATTGACCGTATAGACCGCTCTTGAATTAGATCTTCCAAAATGCATCACCTCGCATTTGCCTGGATTGAACTCCATCTGCCATTTCTCTGCCCAACTCTCCAATCTATTTATATTTTGCTGTATTCTCTGACAGTCCTCCTCGCTATCTGCAACTCCACCAATTAAAAGTGCTCCCTGTATCTTCCTATTGTCCTCGACAGAAAGGAGACTGCAGTGCCTTATGAAGATCCCAGGGATCATGATGAAACACACTTGCCGGTTTTCCAGCATGGAAACAGGCCCTTTGGCCTAGCTTGTCCATGCTGCCCAGTTTCTATCACTGAGCTAGTCCCACTTACCCGCATTTGGCCCATATCCCTCTATACCCACCCTGCCCATGTAACTATCTAACTGATTTTAAAGGAAAAAAATGTACCCGCCTCTATCACTGCCTCAGGCAGCTCGTTCCAGATGCTCACCACCCTTCTGATAAGCTTACACCATTTCAGAGATTTTTTTAAAAAAAATTTAGAGTACCCAATTCATTTTTTTCCAATTAAGGGGCAATTTAGCGTGGCCAATCCTCCTACCCTGCACATCTTTGTGTTGTGGGGCAAAACCCACGCAAACACGGGGAGAACGTGCAAACTCCACATGGACAGTGACCCAGAGCCGGGATCGAACCTGGGACCTCAGCGCCGTGAGGCAACAGGGCTAACCCACTGCGCCACCGTGCTGCCCCATTTCAGAGATTCTTAACATTGAACTGGAGCCTTGGCCGTGGGTGGCCATTTTTGGGGTATTAGACACGCCGGTGCTACAGACACGGGCGAAGGCGGATGTCCTCGCCTCATTCATAAACCGGAGGCAGTTCAGCTTGGGTGCAGTTCTCCTACTCTGCCCTGTGCCTCAGCCCCCCCCTGCCTCAGCCTTCTTGCCTCAGCTAGGTTGGGTGATCTCATGGAATTTTTACATTTGGAGAAGGTCAAGGGGGTTGGTGGAGGGGTTCTACCTGAGTCGGCAGCCATTCATTTCCTTTTTCAAAGAGTTATCACTGTCAGTTGTTAAGGAGGGTTTTAGTTTATTATTGGGGGGGTAGGTTTGGATATGTTCTTAACTGTTGACTGTGTTCTTTTTATACTGTAACAAAGCATCCGTTTTATATTATATGTTATAAAGGAAGACGTTTTCAATAAAAAATATTTTTAAAAGACCCTCTCAGACTTCCTCCTCCAATTAAAACCAATTTTGGATTTGTCTAATCACTATTTGATTGCCTCATGTACCGTTTCAACCTTGGTATCTTGGGGACGAGCATCAGCCTTTTACCCAAGTTGCTTGTGCTGTCAAGACTTGGGCTCGACGGAGGAAAGGTAGAGAAATATAAAAAATAGATTGCTTCAGTTGAAGAACTCACACTGAAAATCTGATGCTATAATTTCCGTGATTACGAATTTTCGAATATTATATTTTTTAGCTGATTCTGCACCAATTTTGTGTGCTCCCCCGAGTGTGTGTTCCACAGATGTGTGATTGAGATTTGGTGGCACTTGGCTTCCAAAATGTAGCCTGTTTTTTTTTGAGAAGTCTTGTTGATATTGAAAACAAATGTGGCATTGAACTGACGGTCACTGTGCTGTTGGCACAGATGAGGTGGAAAGACAAAATGGAGGCAGCAGCCATGTCAGGCCTGCTAATTACCGAGCACTTGTCTGTCTTTGTGAATAACTAGTGTCGATTTTTTAAAAAAAAATTCTTCATGATGTTTGTGAAACACAACAGCCCAAAGACAAATGCTTTTCAAACCAATCTTTTGAATCCAACAGCATTTAAGTTTAAAAATAATTGGCTTAATATCAATCATTAAGTTGGAATTAGTTATTCTGCAGTGTCTTTTTTCCCCACATGGACTTGGTTTGAATCGCAGCTAAAAACATTGATTATTGACAGAAGGGTGGCTATCCACCAGCTCCAAAACACCTCACTCTGTCTGAGAGCCATACAGAGGAGATCTTTATTAGGGTCTCTCATTAGCAAGAGTCATAAAATGGATATTCAATGAGTGGCTGTGAAATATCACCGAACATTATACAGAAGAGTCATAGAGCAGCAGATTTAATTGCTTTGCTCCAATTCAACTAGGATTCACCCAATGAGACAAATGTTTGTATCTTTTTAAAATAAATTTAGAGTAGCCAATTCAGTTTTTCCAATTAAGGGACAATTTAGCGTGGCCAGTCCACTCACCCTACACATCTTTGGGTTGTGGGGTCGAAACCCACGCAAACACTGGGAGAATGTGCAAACTCCACACGGACAGTGACCCAGAACCGGGATCGAACTTGGGACCTGGGCGTCGTGAGACTCCAGTGCTAACCACTGCATCACCATGCTGCCCAAATGTTTGTATATTTATGGAACCTATTCAGACCTTCTTTCAATGCAGCAGCTGTATAGGCATCTTTTGATTGTGATATTGAGAAACAACTGGTAAAATGAGGATAGATAACTGGCAAGTTATTGATGAATCCTGATTCACCAAAGACCATGGGCTTTTTAAACAACAAGATTTTGTTGTGTAAAGTTCTGAAAAGTGTTGGTCCAGGTTCGCTTGCAGCTTTTGCGCATGGAATAAGAACAAAGAAAAGTACAGCACAGGAACAGGCCCTTCGGCCCTCCAAGCCTGTGCTGACCATGCTGCCCGTCTAAACTAAAATCTTCTGCACTTCCGGGGTCCGTATCCCTCTATTCCCATCCTATTCATGTATTTGTCAAGATGCCCCTTAAACGTCACTATCGTCCCTGCTTCCACCACCACCTCCGGCAACGAGTTCCAGGCACCCACTACCCTCTGTGTATAAAAAAAAAAAAAAAAAAAAAAAAAAAAACTTGCCTCGTACATCTCCTCTAAACCTTGCCCCTAGCACCTTAAACCTATTCCCCCCAGTAATTGACCCCTCTACCCTGGGAATGTTTGATAAAACTAAAGCATGGTGTGAAATAGCACCCGGATGTATTCCAGCAGGAAAAGAAACAGCCAGTGAATGTGTCGGCTGCCAAATGCATTTTATGCCTGTGTTTTCGCCACACCATTCCAGAAAGTGCCAGCTTGTGTTCTATTCTCATTTTGGCACCCTGATGCCATGGCCAAATGACCATTCTTTGATGCTTAGAATTGCCTGTTAAATCCTGTTCTTGCCCAATGGCCACATGTAGTCTTTCAAGTGTGGGCCACTGGGGTAGTGATCAGAAACTCAATGGTTAATTTCTTTCTTGTAGTTTTTGCTAGTTCAAGAATGATCTGCTGTCCCAGTACAGTGGGAATCAATCTTAGTCCTACCTAGTCTCTCTAGTTCTGTACAAAATATTGCTTAATTCGAGTGATAATCTTGGAATCCACAGAACCCCTCTAACAGTTTTTACTGCTTGGGGAAGGAGAATGCCTGAAGTGTATTTACTCCTTTCACCGTTTTAAAATGTCTTGATCAATTATAGGTGATTGGAGCTGGTATATTGGTGTAACCGTGTAAATCATGGCGATTTTGGAGGGAGTTTGGTCTGTTTCGGGGTATAAGCTCAAGATGGGGAAAAGTGAGATATTCCTAATTAATGTCCGGGGACAGGAGAGAAGTTTGGGGGTGGGTGGGGGCTGTCGATTCAGTTGGTGGCGGTGAGTTTTTGTTACCTTGGGATACAAATGGTGCAGAGTTGGGCTCAGCTGCATAAGTTGAATTTGGCACGGTTGGTGGAGGGAATGAAAGTCGGATTTTAAGAGGTGGGATGTGCGGCCATTGTCGTTGGCTGGTCGGGTCCAGACAGTGTTGCCGAAGGTTTTTGTATGTAACAGAACCTCCCGGTCCTTGTGCCAAGACCTTTTTTAGGAAGGTTAATGGGATGATTTTGAGGTTTGCGTGGGCGGGTTCGCTTCCGCTGGCTAGGGAGGTCTCCTGGGAGGGGGGGGAGGGGGCTTGGGTTAGCGTTGCCAACTGTGCCAAACTATTATTCAACAACAAACATTGCAGTGGTTAGGAAATGTGTGTGCAGGAGCGGTCGGTGTGGAGTTGGATGGCGTGGTCTCTTGTAAAAAGACAGGTTGAGGGCACTATTGCAGGCAATCCTTCCATTCTTGCCAGGCTGGTACTCCATGAACCCGTTGGTGGTATCAGCGTTGAGGCTGTAGAACCGTTGCTGGCAGCATTTTAGGATGGGAGCATGCCCCTGCGGGTGCTTATCTGAGACAATCATAAGTTTACTCCGGTGGGTTTGGATGCGAGGCCCCAGGTGTGGTGGCAGGTGGGGATAGAATACTTTAAAAAAAAATTTAGAGTACTCCATTATTTTTTTCCAATTAAGGGGCAATTTAGCTTGGCCAATCCGCCTACCCTGCACATCTTTGGGTTGCGGGGGCGAAACCCAGGCAGACACGGTGAGAATGTGCAAACTCCACACGGACAGTGACCCAGAGCCGGGATTCAAACCTGGGTCCTCCGCGCTGTAGGCAGCAGTGCTAACCACTATGCTACGTGCCGCCCTGGGGATAGAATACTTCAGGATTTATTTGTTGGAGGGAAGTTTGCAGAGCCGGAGGGAAATATCAGTTGCCGAAGGGGAATAAGTTCGGGTATCTGCAGGTTAGAGACTTTGAGGAAGGAGGTGTCGTAATTTCCGGCACTGCCACCCCAGGTGCTGCAGGACAAAATTCCGTCCGATAAGGAAATAGAAGAAGGCAAGGACTCTAATGTATATGGGGAGCTGTTGAACCATGTCCATATGTTTTGGGCATGAGGTTTTGGGGGTTTTGGATGGGATTTGAAGGTAAGATGTCAAAGATTTTGGGGGGAACGGTAGCTCTGAGTCGTGAGGTGGCAATATCTGGAGTGTCGGAGGATCCAGGAGTACAGGTGGGGAGAAAGGCCAATGTGTTGGCTTTTGCCTCCCTGATAGGGTGGAGACTGATTTTGTTGTGCTGGCGGGACTCTGAGCCGCTGAGCATAGGGGAATGGATGAGTGATTTGGCAGAGTTCCTGCACTTAGACAAAATCAACTTCATTAGGGATGCAGAGGAGGGGTTCCCCTCAAGGTGGAAGCTGTTCATCGACTTTGTTAAGGTGCTTTGAGTCATCAATAGCGGGGAAGGTGGGGAGTCTTTTTTCAGTTCAGGTTGAGTTAGAAGAGGGGGGTCAGGCGCCAGGGTGAAGTGGGGGTTAGATGGTTGGGGCGAGTGTGAGGATGTTTCGGCTATTTGCTGTTGCCGCGGTTGGTTTTTATGTTTTTTCTTCTTATGTATATATTTGAAAATTCCTCCAATAAAATGTTTTTCAAAAAAAAAATCTTGCCATTTGGTGTGTGTCTTGAGGTTGAGGGGGAATCAACTAGGTTTGTACTCCTGTTTCCTATGCAATCCGAGAGCAAACATGCCATGATGTGCAGATATTATGTGAGCACAGAATTAGAGTGCAGTGATGACCCCATGGTTAAATGGCATTCTAACACAGTACCAGTGTGCCACACTGACAGGTATTTGATATCTGTGGGATTATACTCCAGTGTTAAGCAGTAGGAAGAGCAACAGCCAACTTGTGCACCACAAAGTCCCACAAATTCGAGAATGACCAGATAATCTGTTATTTTAATGATGGGTAAAGCCTGGGATCCCTGGGAGAACTCCCCCGCTCTTCAAAAGAGTCCTATGGGATCTTTTATGTTAACTCGAGGGCAGGTAGGGAACTGGTTTGGTTTAATGGCTGTGGGGCAGATTAATTAAAATAAACTGGTTAGCATAGTCAATGCAGGCCTTTTAATCTTTTTTGGCTTGAGTTTCCAACCGAAATTTTGGAACCGACGATAATCCCCCAGCAATCCGAGAGCAAAACTGCTGTGTTGTCATAGAAACTGCCTTCCCATCAGAAAATAGGGCTTGCAGTCCAGTGGTGATTGGCAGGTAAGGTAAGTTTGTCCCCCGATTGTAAGGAAGTTCAGTAGGTTAGATTGATTTTTTTGCTTTTTAAGAAAGAAATAGTGTGGAGAACTGCTTCCTGGCAAATAGTATTGCTCTCTGGCTGTAAACGGCCATCTCTCACAAATCACCTTGTAGTATATGTGACTTTATTTTTTTTCCTCCAGAACAATTTGAACTCTGAATACTCAACTCTCTAGCTTCGTTAATCTAGGTTGAATGATGTAAGATGTGAGTGCATGGCTGAAGAACATCATTTAGGGCAGCATGGTAGCATAGTGGTTAGCACAATTGTTTCACAGCTCCTGGGTCCCAGGTTCGATTCCCGGCTTGGGTCACTATCTGTGCGGAGTCTGCACGTTCTCCCTGTATGTGCGTGGGTTTCCTCCGGGTGCTCCGGTTTCCTCCCACAGTCCAAAGATGTGCAGGTTAGGTGGATTGGCCATGATAAATTGCCCTTGGTGTCCAAAATTGCCCTTATGTGTTGGGTGAGGTTACTGGGTTATGGGGATAGGGTGGAGGTGTGGGCTTGTGTGGGGTGCTCTTTCCAAGAGCCGGTGCAGACTCGATGGGCCGAATGGCCTCCTGCACTGTAAATTCTTTGATTCTATGATTTTCAGTTCAGGATGCTGACTTTGTTTGCCTTCATCCCCGTCTGTTGCACACTTCCCCAAGATATAATTGTATAGTTTGGACATCTAACTATGCATCCCCTCCAATGTCTGAGAATGCCAGGTAAAGACTTGGTTTGTCTTGAGTATGATGGCTTGTCAGCACTTTCTTTGGCAAGTGTGTGGTATGAGAGAAACACAATCTTGGTGTGAATCAGTCTTCAGGAAAGGAATTTAAATTGTTTACCTTCATGTATCATGGAGTGGAGGTTATCCTCTGTCTTTGTCATTTTTGGATGGAATGTTTTTTTTGGCCAAGTATTTAATATAAAACGTTTTTAGAGAAAATGTGATCGCTTGAGAATTTTAGTAGTTCAATGATCTCCAATAAAATTAATGAATAGTTTTAAATGTATGTAAGCGTAGTGTGATTTCAATTAATTCCACGTCTTGGGGGCCGAATGAAGCATATGTCAAAGTGCGTTAGATGTCTGTCTTTGATCTCTTTAAGGGGTACTTTCTGTGTTTCAAGTGTACAGGAACAGGTTGCAGTACAAAACATTTTGCACATAGTGAATTATTATGGCTGGTTTACAGTGTTGGGTTTTTAAAATGGCTCACCTGTTGATCAGAAAATTTCTCACCCTTCCACTCTTCTAAGGATCCAAGTGTTGGGAGGCCTGCATATATTTATTATGTTTTCACTCCTTGAGGTGCTGCCTCATGCTAAGGTACAGTTCCAGAAGTACAGCTTTCAGGGCTTTGTACAAGTTAACTTTTCACTAATGTTGAATAATTTCCATTTTTGCATGTGTTGGCTATTAGTGCTGCTTCCCACCCTCAGTCCAGGAGCTCTTGAGGTTAAACAAGCTTTCTCAAAATATGTTTTTGAATCAATTTCTTGTTGCTGGGCACAGTTCCGTCGACACCAACCATCTACCTGAATTTTGCCTTTAGGAACCTTCATGCTTTTTTAAAATATAAACTGAGGAGCAATTTGGCGTGGCCAATCCACCTACCTTGCACATCTTTGGGTTGTGGGGGGTGAGACCCACACAGACACGGGGAGAATGTGCAAACTCCACACAGACAGTAACTCGGGGCCGGGATCGGACCTGGGACCTCGGCACCGAGAGGCAGCAGTGCTAACCACTGCGCCACCATGCCACCCCAATGGATGTTAACAGAGCAGCACGGTGGCGCCATTAGCACTGCTGTTTTACAGCGCTAAGGTCCCAGGTTCGATCCCGGCCCATGGTCACTGTCCGTGTGGAGTTTGTGCATTCTCCCCTTGTTTGCGTGGGTTTCACCCAGAACCCAAAGATGTGCAGGGTAGGTAGATGGGCCATGCTAAATTGCCCCTTAATTGGAAAAAATGAGTTGGGTATTCTTAAAATTTAACAAATCAAAAAAAAAAGGAAAAAAACAGTCTACTACTGATCTTATGTGACCCCCTCGAACCTATTGCACCATTTACTAAAATCATGGCTGAATGTCCATGCGAACTCTCGTTTCTTGCCTTATTCCCATATCTTGATTCCCTAAAAAGCAAAATACTGCGGTTGCTGGAAATCTGAAGTAAAAACAGAAAATGCTGATTTCCTTAGTGCGTGGAACTCTATTGACCTCAGTTTTAATTACAATCCACAATTGAGCGTATCTTCGGGGTGCAGAATTCCATAGATTCACAACATTCCCCGGCCCCCCTATCCCCATAACCTAACCCACACATCCTTGGACTGTGGGAGGAAACTGGAGCACCCGGAGGAAACCCATGCAGACGCAGGGAGAACCTGCAAACTCCACACAGTCACCCAAGGCCGAAATCAAACCCAGGTCCCAGGGGCTTTGAAGCAGCAGTGCTAACCAATGTGTCACCCTAGGTTACTTTGAAAGAGCCGCCACAGTCTTGATGAGACGAATGGCCATCTATTGCATTGTTCTATGATTCTTCTTTAAAATAAATTTAAGGTATCCAATTCGCTTTTTCCAATTAAGGGGCAAGTTAGCGTGGCCAATCCACCCGTAGGAAATGCACGCAGACACAAGTAAAACATACTAACCCAAGGTTGGAATCAAACCCGGGTCGCTGGTGCTGTGAGGCAGCAGCGCTAACCACTGTGCTACCGTGCTGCCCATGAAGGTCGCTACGTTTCCGAAGTTACCACCCCTGGGTTGTAGCGGCCGGGCTATGGAGTGAAGCCCTGTGGAGGATAAACCCGTCGTTCTCATTTGGAAGACTGAGTCTCACCCAGTTCAAGTTGCATGACGGTGTCAAGGATGAGTCTGTTCTTTCCAAAAATAGAGGATAGATGCTGGCAGAGTGCAAGGTGTCCAGCGAATCATGTCCATATGTTTTGGGCATGCCATGGGAAGCCTATGTTGAAGATCCGGGGGTAACGGTGACTCCGAGCCAGTGGGTGGCATTATTTAAAGTGTGCTGAAGCATCAGCAGGGGGTGGAGGAATGTGGGAGGGGGGTTGTCTGGGGGCAGGGTTTTTTTTGTTCATCTAGTTGGAAAATGGGGCAGAGGGAGTGGGTTGGAACGGAGTGCTTGATTGATTGTTCTCCCTGTATGAGCACCACACCAGGTGGTACATTAACTAAAGTGTCAGGGGAGCTTAAAGATCTGTATTGATCTGACCTCCCCCACAATGCTAGGCTTGCAATTTGGGAATTGGAACTCAGAACATTGAGACACCATACAGTCCCAATTATATTTTTAATAATTAAATTTGACCACGTTGATTGGAGATCCTAAGGGGAAATCCAAGCCCAGCAATTCTTCCAGTTTGTAATTTTTTTAATCAATGGATCGCACAAGAGTCTTTCACGACACACTCGCTTGTGTCATCAGTTGCTCTAGCCTGATCCCACAGCTGTGATAAAGACACTGGGGACTGCAAAGCAGGCGAGGCCAAATGGCGTCTCTTCTGGTGATGAGTCAGAGCTGGAAAATTCCACTCATCCCTCGACGGGCAAGTTGCTTCCCAGCCTCAGCATATTGAGAAAAAGAGACTCATCAGCTTGATTAATATTGCTTTTATCCCTCTTTGTCACTGATTTAATGTTTCTGTTTAAAATCATAGAATGATACAGCACAATAGTCGGCCCTTCGGCCCATCGTGTCTCTCTGGTATAGCTACCCAGTTCCCACTCCCTGCTCTTTCTCCATTGCACTGGAAGTTTTTTCTCTCCAGTATTTATCAAGTTATTGAATCTTCCACCACCACCCTGTCAGGCAATACATTCTGGACCATATCAACTCACTGTGTAACATTTTTGCATCTGGTTCTTTTGCCACTCACCTTAAATCTGTCTCCTCTGTTAGCCAATCATTCTGCCACTGTCTATTCTGTCAAATTGATTTTTTTTTAATAAATATTTTATTGAAAATTTTTGGTCAACCAACACAGTACATTGTGCATCCTTTACACAATATTATAACAACACAAATAACAATGACCTATTTTATAAACAAAAAATGAATAAATAATAAATAACAAATGAAAACTAACCCTAATTGGCAACTGCCTTATCACAAGTAACACTCTCCAAAAATATAATTTAACAGTCCAATATATAATTATCTGTCGCAATGACCTATACATATTATACAGTATATATTAACAACCCTGAGAGTCCTTCTGGTTCCTCTCCCCCCCCCCCGATCCTGGGCTGCTGCTGCTGCCTTCTTTTTCCATTCCATCTATCTTTCTGCGAGGTATTCGACGAACGGTTGCCACCGCCTGGTGAACCCTTGAGCCGACCCCCTTAGAACGAACTTAATCCGCTCTAGCTTTATAAACCCTGCCATGTCATTTATCCAGGTCTCCACCCCCGGGGGCTTGGCTTATTTCCACATTAACAATATCCTGCGCTGGGCTACTAGGGACGCAAAGGCCAAAACATCGGCCTCTCTCGCCTCCTGCACTCCCGGCTCTTGTGCAACCCCAAATATAGCCAACCCCCAGCTTGGTTCGACCCGGACCCCCACTACTTTTGAAAGCACCTTTGTCACCCCCATCCAAAACCCCTGTAGTGCCGGGCATGACCAAAACATATGGGTATGATTCGCTAGGCTTCTCGAGCACCTCGCACACCTATCCTCCACCCCAAAAAATTTACTGAGCCGTGCTCCAGTCATATGCGCCCTGTGTAATACCTTAAACTGAATCAGGCTTAGCCTGGCACACGAGAATGACGAGTTTACCCTGCTTAGGGCATCTGCCCACAGCCCCTCCTCGATCTCCTCCCCCAGCTCTTCTTCCCATTTCCCTTTTAGTTAATCTACCATAGTCTCCCCTTCGTCCCTCATTTCCCTATATATATCTGACACCTTACCATCCCCCACCCATGTCTTTGAGATCACTCTGTCCTGCACCTCTTGTGTCGGGAGCTGCGGGAATTCCCTCACCTGTTGCCTCGCAAAAGCCCTCAGTTGCATATACCTGAATGCATTCCCTTGGGGCAACCCATATTTCTCTGTCAGCGCTCCCAGACTCGCGAACTTCCCATCCACAAACAGATCTTTCAGTTGCGTTATTCCTGCTCTTTGCCACATTCCATATCCCCCATCCATTCCCCCCGGGGCAAACCTATGGTTGTTTCTTATCGGGGACTCCCCCAAGGCTCCAGACTTTCCCCTATGCCGTCTCCACTGTCCCCAAATCTTCAGTGTAGCCACCACCACCGGGCTTGTGGTGTAGTTCCTCGGTGAGAACGGCAATGGGGCTGTCACCATAGCCTGTAGGCTAGTCCCCCTACAGGACGCCCTCTCTAATCTCTTCCACGCCGCTCCCCCCTCCTCTCCCATCCACTTACTCACCATTGAAATATTAGCGGCCCAATAATACTCACTTAGGCTCGGTAGTGCCAGCCCTCCCCTATCCCTGCTACGCTGTAAGAATCCCTTCCTCACTCTCGGGGTCTTCCCGGCCCACACAAAACCCATGATGCTCTTTTCAATCCTTTTAAAAAAAGCCTTCGTGATCACCACCGGGAGGCACTGAAACACAAAGAGGAATCTCGGGAGGACCACCATCTTAACCGCCTGCACCCTCCCTGCCAGTGACAGGGATACCATATCCCATCTCTTAAAATCCTCCTCCATTTGTTCCACCAACCGCATTAAATTTAACCTATGCAATGTGCCCCAATTCTTGGCCATCTGGATCCCCAGGTAACGAAAGTCCCCTGTTACCTTCCTCAACGGTAGGTCCTCTATTTCTCTACTCTGCTCCCCTGGATGCACCACAAACAACTCACTTTTCCCCATGTTCAATTTATACCCTGAAAAATCCCCAAACTCCCCAAGTATCCGCATTATTTCTGGCATCCCCTCCGCCGGGTCTGCCACGTATAGTAGCAAATCGTCCGCATACAAAGATACCCGGTGTTCTTCTCCTCCTCTAAGTACTCCCCTCCACTTCTTGGAACCCCTCAACGCTATCGCCAGGGGCTCAATTGCCAATGCAAACAATAATGGGGACAGAGGGCATCCCTGCCTTGTCCCTCTATGGAGCCGAAAATATGCAGATCCCCGTCCATTCGTGACCACGCTCGCCATCGGGGCCCTATACAACAGCTGCACCCATCTAACATACCCCTCTCCAAGACCAAATCTCCTCAACACCTCCCACAAATAATCCCACTCCACTCTATCAAATGCTTTCTCGGCATCCATCGCCACTACTATCTCCGTTTCCCCCTCTGGTGGGGCCATCATCATTACCCCTAACAGCCTCCGTATATTCGTGTTCAGCTGTCTCCCCTTCACAAACCCAGTTTGGTCCTCGTGGACCACCCCCGGGACACATTCCTCTATTCTCATTGCCATTACCTTGGCCAGGATCTTGGCATCTACATTTAGGAGGGAAATAGGTCTATAGGACCGCATTGTAGCGGGTCCTTTTCCTTCTTTAAGAGAAGCGATATCGTTGCTTCAGACATAGTCGGGGGCAGTTGTCCCCTTTCCGTTGCCTCATTAAAGGTCCTCGTCAATACCGGGGCGAGCAAGTCCACATATTTTCTATAGAATTCGACTGGGAATCCATCCGGTCCCAGGGCCTTTCCCGCCTGCATGCTCCTAATTCCTTTCACCACTTCTTCTACCTCGATCTGTGCTCCCAGTCCCACCCTTTCCTGCTCTTCCACCTTGGAAAATTCCAGCCGATCCAAGAAGCCCATCATTCTCTCCCTCCTATCCGGGGGTTGAGCTTCATATAATTTTTTATAAAATGTCTTGAACACTCCATTCACTCTCTCCGCTCCCCGCTCCATCTCTCCTTCCTCATCCCTCACTCCCCCTATTTCCCTCGCTGCTCCCCTTTTCCTCAATTGGTGTGCCAGCAACCTGCTCGCCTTCTCCCCATATTCGTACTGTACACCCTGTGCTCCCTCCATTGTGCCTCTGCAGTGCCCGTAGTCAGCAAGTCAAATTCTACATGTAGCCTTTGCCTTCCCCTGTACAGTCCCTCCTCCGGTGCTTCCGCATATTGTCTGTCCACCCTCAAAGGTTCTTGCAGCAACCGCTCCCGTTCCTTACTCTCCTGCTTCCCTTTATGTGCCCTTATTGACATCAGCTCCCCTCTAACCACCGCCTTCAACGCCTCCCAGACCACTCCCACCTGGACCTCCCCATTATCATTGAGTTCCAAGTACTTTTCAATGCACCCCCTCACCCTTAGACACACCCCCTCATCTGCCATTAGTCCCATGTCCATTCTCCAGGGTGGGCGCCCTCCTGTTTCCTCCCCTATCTCCAAGTCTACCCAGTGTGGAGCGTGATCCGAAATGGCTATAACCGTATACTCCGTTCCCCTCACCTTCGGGATCAACGCCCTTCCCAGCACAAAAAAGTCTATTCGCGAGTAGACTTTATGGACATAGGAGAAAAACGAGAACTCCTTACTCCTAGGTCTGCTAAATCTCCACGGGTCTACACCTCCCATCTGCTCCATAAAATCTTTAAGTACCTTGGCTGCTGCCGGCCTCCTTCCAGTCCTGGACTTCGACCTATCCAGCCCTGGTTCCAACACCGTATTAAAATCTCCCCCCATTATCAGCTTTCCCATCCCTAGGTCCGGAATGCGTCCTAGCATCCGCCTCATAAAATTGGCATCATCCCAGTTCGGGGCATATACGTTTACCAAAACCACCGTCTCCCCCTGTCGTTTGCCACTCACCATCACGTATCTGCCCCCGTTATCCGCCACTATAGTCTTTGCCTCGAACATTACCCGCTTCCCCACTAATATAGCCACCCCCCTGTTTTTCGCATCTAGCCCCGAATGGAACACCTGCCCCACCCATCCTTTGCGTAGCCTAACCTGGTCTATCAGTTTCAGGTGCGTTTCCTGTAACATAACCTCATCTGCCTTAAGTTTCTTAAGGTGTGCGAGTACCCGTGCCCTCTTTATCGGCCCGTTCAGCCCTCTCACGTTCCACGTGATCAGCCGGGTTGGGGGGCTTCCTACCCCCCCCCCCCTTGTCGATTAGCCATCACCTTTTTCCAGCTCCTCACCCGGTTCCCACGCAGCTGTATCTCCCCCAGGCGGTGCCCCCCTGCCCATCCCCTCCCATACCAGCTCCCCCCTCTCCCCAGCAGCAGCAACCCAGTAATTCCCCCCTCCCACCCCCCCCCGCTAGATCCCCCGCTAGAGTAATTACTCCCCCCATGTTGCTCCCAGAAGTCAGCAAACTCTGGCCGACCTCGGCTTCCCCCCGTGACCTCGGCTCGCATCGTGCGACGCCCCCTCCTTCCTGCTTCTCTATTCCCGCCATGATTATCATAGCGCGGGAACCAAGCCCGCGCTTCTCCCTTGGCCCCGCCCCCAATGGCCAACGCCCCATCTCCTCCACCTCCCCTCCTCCCCCCATCACCACCTGTGGAAGAGAGAAAAGTTACCACATCGCAGGATTAGTACATAAAACTCCTCTTTCCCCCCTTTTTAACCCCCCTCTTTGCCCCCCACATTCGCCCCACCACTTTGTTCAAACGTTCTTTTTAATAACCCGCTCATTCCAGTTTTTCTTCCACAGTAAAAGTCCACGCTTCATCCGCCGTCTCAAAGTAGTGGTGCCTCCCTCGATATGTGACCCACAGTCTTGCCGGTTGCAGCATTCCAAATTTTATCTTTTTATGAAGCACCGCCTTGGCCCGATTAAAGGTCGCCCTCCTTCTCGCCACCTCCGCACTCCAGTCTTGATAAACGCGGATCACCGCGTTCTCCCATTTACTGCTCCGAGTTTTCTTTGCCCATCTAAGGACCATTTCTCTATCCTTAAAACAGAGGAATCTCACCACTATGGCTCTGGGAATTTCTCCTGCTCTCGGCCCTCGCGCCATCACTCGGTATGCTCCCTCCACCTCCAACAGACCCGCCGGGGCCTCCGCTCCCATTAACGAGTGCAGCATCGTGCTCACATATGCCCCGACGTCCGCTCCCTCCACACCTTCAGGAAGACCAAGAATCCTCAGGTTGTTCCTCCTTGCGTTGTTCTCCAGTGCCTCCAACCTTTCCACACATCGTTTCTGATGTGCCTCATGCGTCTCCGTCTTCACCACCAGGCCCTGTATGTCGTCCTCATTCTCGGCTGCCTTTGCCTTCACGACCCGAAGCTCCCGCTCCTGGGTCTTTTGTTCCTCCTTTAGCCCTTCGATCGCCTGTAGTATCGGGGCCAACAGCTCTTTCTTCATTTCCTTTTTGAGCTCTTCCACACAGCATTTCAAGAACTCTTGTTGTTTAGGGCCCCATGTTAAACTGCCACCTTCCGACGCCATCTTGGTTTTTGCTTGCCTTCCTTGCCACTGTTCTAAAGGATCCACTGCAATCCGGCCACTTTCTCCTTTTTTCATCCGTATCCAGGGGGGATTCCCTTCTGGTTTACCGCACAGTGTTTTTAGCCGTCAAAATTGCCGTTGGGGCTCCTATCAAGAGCCCAAAAGTCCGTTTCACCGGGAGCTGCCGAAACGTGCGACTCAGCTGGTCATCGCCGCACCCGGAAGTCCTGTCAAATTGATTTCTTTCTGCATCTGAACTTTGGTTTCCCACTCACTTTTTTTCCCCCACCTCACTCGGTATCCCCCTGCACTAAAGACGTATTACATGTTTTCTGACAAAGAATTTTGCCCAGAAACCTTATTGCGTTTTTTTTCACTACCAGATTGATCTATGAAGTTTCTTCATGAAGGGAGTTTATGCTGTGTTGGAATCTTGGAAAGGCTTGATCTTTAGTTGAGGGATTACACCGAAATGTCTTTGCAGTAGGGATATTTAGGTTTATTGTCACCTGTACAAGGTACACTGAAAAATATTCTGCATACAGTCCAGGCAGGTGGCTCCATAAATGAAACACAGAGCATACGATAAATGCACAATGTAAATACATAAACAGAGCCATCGGGTGATGTATACGGAATATAGTGCTACAACTGTAGAGAAGATGTGTAGAAATATGCTGGAACAGCCAGTGACAAACATATTGCAAAGTATTATATGATTTTAAAATACAGAAACAGGCCATTCAACCCATAGTGTTGTTTATTCTCCAGACGAGCCCCTTCTATTCCTATCAATATATTCTATTTCTCTCTTATTCATATGTTTATCAAGCTTTCACTTAGATACATTCCTGTGTAGCAAGTTTACATTCTCACCACTCTGGATAAAGATGCTTCTCCTGAATTTCCTATTGGATTTATAGGTAACTGGTTTTCTATTTATGGTCCCTAGTTCTGGTCTTGTCCAAAAGTGGAAACATCCTCTCTATGTCTACCCTCTAAAACACTTTCAGAATCTTGAAGACCATTTTCAGGTCACAGCTCGGTCTTCTCTTCTTCACAGAAGAAAGTCCCAGCCAGGGCAGCATGGTGGCGTAGTGGTTGCACTGGGACTGCGGCGCTCAGGACCCAGGCTCGAATCCTAGCCCTGGGTCACTGTCCGTGTGGAGTTTGCACATTCTCCCCGTGTCTGCGTGGATTTCACCCCCACAACCCAGGTGCAGGTTAGGTGGATTGGCCATGCTAAATTGCCCCTTAATTGGGGAAAAAAATATAATTGGGTACTCTAAATTTTTTTAAAAAGCAAGTCCCAGCCTATTCAATCTTTGAGTGAATAGGGGGAATGTAGGAAATTCCGAATCATGATGTAAAGTTTGCTCCCAAATGATTTTTTTTGAACAATCCACCAAGTTTGTCTCCCACTGATTAATATTCACCAATCTACCTGACTTTATCCCTGGTTTCGGACGGAGTGCAACCACTATAATTTTCTCTGGAATCCATTTTGCACTAATCATTTCAATGGCTTTTCCAGGAAGAGTTGGATCTAATGCAAGCTTGACTGCTTTGTTGCAATATTTCATCAGAATGCATATTTTGGGGGATTGGCTGCATGCCAAAAAACAGAGCTGTTCTCAGATAAGGGGAGACTTATGACGCATGTGGAGCAGCAAAAAACAAGTGGGCGGACTCCACAATCAAATTCCTCCATTTTGACATGGCAGCCTCTCTTCAGCACCCTCATGATTTTCTCCAATTAACTGAGCAGCTGCTGCACTTCGTAGTTCAATAAAAGGAAAGCGCAATTTGGGATATTGTGTATATTTGGCAGCCCAAATACAGAATGTATGTTAAAGCCTTTACGAGCGTACAATAAAGATTCACCACGATGATACCAGAAGTATTGTTATGAAAGGAGATGTGAGATACTGGGACTGCCTCCACTGGCAGGTAGGACAACAAACCAGAGGGTACAGATTTAGGCAAAAGAATTGGGGGAGGATGAGACTTCTTTTACACGGGGGTTTGTCATGATCTGCAGTGCACTGTCTGAAGGGGGTGGGGTGTGGAAATATTAAGTAGTAACTTTCAAAAGGGCATTGGATACATAAACAGGATATAGGGAAAGAGCATGCATGTGACTATTTGAATAACTTTCACTGTGGTGAGAACATGTAACTCATTTCAGGTGAATAGCATAGATGTATTTAAGGCAAAGTTAGATAAGCAGGAGGGAGAAAGAAGTAGGGAGATTTGTAGATGAGATGAAATAGGATGGCAGGATGCATATATGGAGCATGGCGTTGGGCCCTGTTGATGCCCTGTTTCTGAACAATGCATTCTGTGAATTTCACTGGAGCAAAGAAGGCCAAGGAAAGATTTTGTTTTTTAAATAAATTTAGTGAATACAATTCTTTTTTTTCCAATTGAGGGACAATTTGGCGTGGCCAATCTACCTACCCTGACCATCTTTTTGAGTTATGGGGGTGAGACCCATGCAGACAAGGGGAGAATGTGCAAACTCCACAAGGGGTCCTCGACGCCATGAGGCAGCAATGCTAACCATTGTGCCACCATGCTGCCTTAGAAACGATTTAATATCAGTTTTAAAATGAGGAAGAATTTTTAATATGACGAAAGAATAAAGATTATTTGCTCTGGTTAGGATGTAAACAATGAGGGGCATTACATTTAAAATGATCAGTCGGTTGAGATGGAACTGGAGAGAATTCAGAGCTGTTGAAACTCTGTTTTGCCTGATGCCATTCCCTTGAGTCCAGCAAGGAATTATCCTTAGCTCCCCCTTCTGTTTCTCACCTACACGTTGTCCCTTTGCAGCATCATCTGAAGAAACAGCATCACGGTCCATATATTCGCGCTGATATCACCCAACTCTCCCTCACCACACCTCTGGCCCCCTGCACTGGGCGGGATATTCCATGGCATGTTTTGCAGCGGTGGTCCACCATTGGCTGGTGGAGGGATCTTCCTGTCCTGCTAATGTCTGCAGGGTTTCCCATCAATCACATCCTCTGCCGCTGGGTAACCCACAGCGGGGGCTTGATGTCTGCAGGACCAGATGATCCTGCTTGTGCGAAAGGCTGGAAAATCCTGTCCACTGTCTCCAATTGTTACGCTGCTTGTCAAGTGTCCATTGTAGGATGAGTAGGAATTCCTTCCAACTAACTAGTAGGAAGACCAAAGCCATTGTCTCCAGTCTCCACAAACTGTGTTCCAGAGTCCCTGGCTCCGTCTGTCCCTTAACCGCTATCTGAGGTTGAAACAGACTGTTCACAACCTTGGCAACCTATTGGGCCCTGAATTGCGTTTCTGACCTCATATCCTCTCCATTACCAAGACTACATACTTCCACCTCCTTACATTCCTCATTTCATTATATATCTTGGCTCACCTGTTGCTGAAACCCTCATCAATGCCTTATCAATTAGCCTTAGGCTTGACAATCCCAATACTCTCCTGGCTTTTGATTTCTCACCCTCCGTGAACTTGAGTTAATCTAAAACTCTGCTGCCAGTATCCTAGCTTGCACCATCGTGATCGCCTCATTGCTCACTGACCTACATCGATTTCCAGTCTGGAGTGCCTCAGTTTTAAAATGTCATTCATGTTCTCAAAATCACTCCTTGGCCTCGCTCCTTCCTATCTCTGAACTCCCCCAGCCCTGCAAACCTCCTAGATCTCTACACTCCTCCAATTCATACTTGATTTTCATTACTCCATATTTGGCAACCATGCCTTCAACTGCCTCGGCTCTTAACTCTGTAATTTGCTCCCTAAACCTCTCCATCTGCAACCCCTCTTTCCTTTTTTTTTAAAAGGGCCCCTTAAAACCTACCTCCACCTGTCCTAATGTCACATTGTGGCTTGGTGTCAAATATTGCTTGAAAATACTTCTGTGAATCACCGTGTGACAATTTACTGTGTCACCTGGTAGTACAGAACTTGAATATTGCTGAAAAGAGATATATTACCAAAGCTTTTTGTCTTTGACTTTTCAGGACAAATGAAGAATACCAAATTTCAAATTATCACAATAGTTTATACGACAGGAGGCAGAGGTGGTCATAGATAGTAGCTTCAGGGATGTAGTTACTCTGAAGAATCAAGATAGATGGGTGACGGTGAGAGGGGCTGGGAGGAAGCAGTCAGTGCAGGGATCCTCTGTGGTCGTTCCCCTCAGTAACAAGTATACCGTTTTGGATACTGTTGAGGGGGACGACCTACCAGGGGTAAGCCACGGTGAACAGATCTCCAGCACTGAGTCCGTCCCTGTGGCTCAGAGGAGCAGGGGGGGGAGCAGGAGAGCAATATTTATTGGGGACTCGATAGTTAGAGGGACAGATAGATGGTTCTGTGGCAGCGAAAGAGACTCACGGATGGTATGTTGCCTCCCGGGTGCCAGGGTCCGTGACGTCTCAGACCGGGTTTTCAGAATCCTTAAAGGGGAGGGGGAGCAGTCACAAGTCGTGGTACACATCGGTACCAACGACATAGGTAAGAGAAGGAACGGGGATTTAAAACAGGAAGTTAGGGAGCTAGGGTGGAATCTGAGAGCCAGGACAAACTATGTTGTCATCTCTGGTTTGTTGCCGGTGCCACGTGCTAGTGAGGTGAGGAACAGGGAGAGAGTGCAGATAAACACGTGGCTGCAGGGATGGTGTAGGAAGGAGGATTTCAGGTACGTGGATAATTGGAGCACATTCTGGGGAAGGTGGGACCTGTACAGACAGGACGGTTTGCACCTGAACCAGAGGGGCACCAATATCCTGGAAGGGAAATTTGCTACGGCTCTGCGGGGGAGTTTAAAGTAATTTGTCAGGGGGCTGGGAAAACGAGCTGTAGTCCAGAAGCCAGTGTTGAGAGTAGTGAGGTACTGAGGAGGGTATCAAGGTCGCAGGAGTGTACCGGCAGACAGAAAGGTGGGTTGAAGTGTGTCCACTTCAATGCAAGGAGCATCCGGAATAAGGTAGTTGAACTTGGAGCGTGGATTGGTACTTGGGACTACGATGTTGTGGCCATTATGGAGACATGGTTAGAACAGGGACAGGAATGGTTGTTGGAAGTTCCGGGGTATAGATGTTTCAGTAAGCGTAGGGAAGGTGGTAAAAGAGGTGGAGGAGTAGCATTGTTAATCAAGGATAGTTTAACGGCTGCAGAAAGGCAGTTTGAAGGGGATCTGCCTACTGAGGTAATATGGGTCGAAGTTAGAAATAGGAAAGGAGCGGTCACATTGTTAAGAGTTTTCTATAGGCCCCCAAATAGTAATAGAAATGTGGAGGAAGAAATTGCAAAACAGATTATGGATAGGTGTGGAGGTCTCAGGGTAGTTGTCATGGGTGACTTTAACTTTCCAAATATTGATTGGAACCTCTATAGGTCGAACAGTTCAGATGGGGCAGTTTCTGTACAGTGTGCGCAGGAGGGTTTCCTGAACAATGTGGATAGGCTGACGAGCGGGGGGGGGGGGCTGGGGGGACTACATTGGATTTGGTACTGGGTAATGAACCGGGCCAAGTGTTAGATTTGTTTGTGGGAGAGCACTTTGGAGATAGTGACCACAATTCGGTGTCTTTCACTATTGCAATGGAGAGGGATAGGGCCATACGGTAGGGCAAGGTTTATAATTGGGGGAGGGGTAATTATGCGATTAGGCAAGAATTAGGGAGCATAAGATGGGAAAAGAAACTGTTAGGGAAAGGCACAAATGAAAAGTGGAGCTTATTCAAGGAACAAATACTGCGTGTCCTTGATAGGCATGGCCCTGTCAGGCAGGGAGGATATGGCCATGTGAGGGAACCATGGTTCACAAAAGAGGTTGAATGTCTTTTCAAGAGGAAAAAGGAAGAGTATGTAAGGATGAAAAAAACAAGGTTCAGTAGGGTTGCTTGAGGGTTACAAGGTAGCAAGGAATGAGCTGGAGAAAGGGCTTAGGAGAGCTAGGAGGGGGCATGAGAAGTCCTTGGCGGGTCGGATCAAGGAAAACCCCAAGGCTTTTTACTCTTATGTGAGAAATAAAAGAATGACCAGGGTGAGGGTAGGGCCGGTCAAGGACAGTAGTGGGAGCTTGTGCATGGAGTCAGAAGAAATAGGAGAGGCGTTGAATGAATACTTTTCTTCATTGTTCACAAGGGAGAGGGGCCATGTTTTTGAGGATGTGTGTGTGATTCAAGCGGGTAGGCTGGAGGAAGTAAATGTTCTGAGGAATGATGTATTAGCAATTTTGAAAAACCTGAGGGTCGACAAGTCCCCTGGGCCAGATGGGATATGCCCAAGGATTCTTTGGGAGGCAAGGGATGAGATTTCAGAGCCTTTGACCTTTGTGTCCTCGCTGTCCACGGGGATAGTGTCAGAGGACTGGAGAGTGGTGAATGTTGTTCCTCTGTTCAAGAAAGGGAATAGGAATGACCCTGGTAATTATAGGTCAGTTAGTCTTACTTCGGTGGTCGGGAAGATAATGGGCAAGGTCCTGAAGGATAGAATTTATGACCATTTGGAAAGATGCAGCTTAATCCGGGATAGTCAACACGGATTTGTGAAGGGTAGGTCTTGCCTCACAAATTTGATTGAATTCTTTGAGGAGGTAACTAAGTGTGTAGATGAAGGTAGAGCAGTTAATGTTGTATACATGGATTTTAGTAAGGCGTTTGATAAGGTTCCCCATGGTCGGCTCATGAAGAAAGTAAGGAGGTGTGGGATAGAGGGAAATTTGTCCAATTGGATAAGTAACCGGCTATCACATAGAAGACAGAGGGTGGTGGTGGATGGAAAATTTTCACATCCACAGGGATCAGTGCTGGGTCCTCTGCTATTTATGATTTTTATCAATGACTTGGAGGAGGGGGCTGAAGGGTGCGTCAGTAAATTTGCTGATGACAACAAGATTGGTGGAGTAGTGGATGAGGTGGAGGGCTGTTGTAGGCTGCAAAGAGACATTGATAGGATGCAGAGCTGGGCCAAAAAATGGCAGATGGAGTTTAACCCTGATAAGTGTGAGGTGATTCATTTTGGTAGAAAAAATTTGAATGCGGATTACAGGGTCAACGGCAGGATTCTGAGGAATGTGGAGGAACAGAGAGATCTTGGGGTTCATGTCCACAGATCTCTGAAGGTTATTACTCAAGTGGATAAAGCCATGAAGAAGGCTTATAGTGTGTTGGCATTTATTAATGGGGGGCTTGAGTTTAAGAGCCGCGGGGTTATGCTGCAACTATACATGACCCTGATGAGACCACATTTGGAGTACAGTGTGCAGTTCTGGTCACCTCATTCTAGGAAGGATGTGGAAGCATTGGAAAGGTTGCAAAGGAGATTTACCAGGATGCTGCCTGGTTTGCAGGATAGGTCTTATGAGGAAAGGTTGAGGGAGCTAGGGCTTTTCTCTTTGGAGCGGAGGAGGATGAAAGGTGACTTAATAGAGGTTTATAAGATAATGAGGGGGATAGATAGAGTGGACGTTCAGAGACTATTTCCTCGGGTGGATGTAGCTGTTACAAGGGGGCATAACTATAAGATTCAGGGTGGGAGATATAGGAGGGATGTCCGAGGTAAGTTCTTTACTCAGAGAGTGGTTAGGGTGTGGAATGGACTGCCTGCTGTGATCGTGGAGTCGGACACTTTAGGAACTTTCAAGCGGTAATTGGATAGGCACATGGAGCACACCAGAATGACAGGGAGTGGGATAGCTTGATCTTGGTTTCGGACAATGCTCGGCACAACATCGAGGGCCGAAGGGCCTGTTCTGTGCTGTTATGTTCTATGTACAGGAGAAAAGGGTGCTATTAGTTGGAACTTATCTCTGGCCAAGGCATTTTCATGGAGAAAACAACAGGAAACTATATCCTCCCAAGCTCCTCATAAATTCAAAAAAGGCACAAGGCTTGAACATATTGCCCTTGCTTGCAGAGAATGGATCCCTGCAGATGAAGGGATATTGTAATGCTTGGTATGTATACATATGGCCCAATGATTAGCTGATCAAATCAACACGTATGTTCTTTTGGTTATTCATAATAAGCAGAGTACAAACTACTCAACCGACCCACACTTGCAAAACCCAAAACAAACGTCTACTGTTGAATGTGATTCTGCGATTGGACAGCACTTGCTAAACAATCCTGAGTGAGTTAATAGCTACACTAACAACCAATTTAAGATGAGTAGTCAAGCTTGCAACATGATTCATTTATGCTTGCTAGAAGTGACTTAACAAATGACTGCCTTTCCTCTGCTGTTGTATACTACAATGTGGCCATAAGCAGTTTATTTTCACACATCAAAGACCCTCCCTTTTAATTCATTTGTAGGTGTAAATACCAGGCAATGCAGTCAAATGAAGCTTGACGTCCTGTGGTATAATTAAGGCAGTTAAATGGAAGATTCCAAAATAGAGGATTCTGTGAAGTACTTTTCCAAGGTTCACTCAGTTTAAATGTGCAATTATACCCAACTAACTTTGTCTCAATGGATTGGACAGTGGTGGAACTCTGTGGTATCAGCCAGCATCCTGGCCAAGATGCAGCTGTGAACAACATGGAACATGAAACCAGAGGATCAATTAATTTTTCCCATAATGCAATTGGTTATTTTGTCAGAGGGGTCCTCTGGTGCTCAAGCCTTCTGCCAATAGAAACAATTTCTCTCTAGTTGTTCTGTCTGGACATCTCATGATTTTGAGAACTTATCGAATCTCCTCTCAATCTTTCCTTCCCTAAGGAGAATGGCCCCATCTTATCCAACCTTCCACATAACTAAAGATGGGTACAAGTACAAAGCGCCTGAGTTGTCTGGCATGGAACTAAGTCATATGCTCAGTCCCAGTTTTGATGTGTAGTCAGTGCTTAGCCAGGAAGAGCTATGGTAGGGGTAACATATTTGGCCTCAGTGGTCTTGGGTGGAAATCAAATCTGCCAGGCCTAGTGGTCCCTTAGTTGTCCAGTGTTGCATGCTATTTTTTTTTTAAAAAAGAGACACCAATGGGTTTGTGATGTTTCAATTTTGGACCTTCAGTGCTGCAAACCTTGCCTGATATAGCTGGTTCCTGTAGGGCCCCGAAGAGGCTTGATTGCTGGAGAAAACAGAGTGGGGCAGAAGAGACATCAACTAACATTGCTGAGCAAATAGGGACTATATTGGCGGTGAAAACTCAGATTATGGGGCTGGAATACAGTGGGGAAAATCCTCTGAAGATGTCAATGGTTTGCATTTTCTCTAGCAGTCCCTGATGATGAAACCTTATTCCACCTAATCAGCCTTATTCTGCATCATGGAAATAAGGTGGCACAGTGGTTAGCACTGCTGCCTCATGGCACTGAGGACCCAGGTTCGATCCCGACTCCGGGTCACTGCCTGTGTGGAGTTTGCACAATCTCCCCATGTTTGCGTGGGTCTCACCCCCACAACCCAAAGATGTGCAGGCTAGGTTGGCCAAGCTAAATTGACGCTTAATTGGGAAAAAAATAATTTAGTGCTGTAAAAAAAAAAAAATTTAAATGGAAATGTGCCAATTGTCGTGAAACAGTTTCACCAGTCGATTGACATTCTTTGAACTGCTTGTGTCCATTTATTAATGCTGATCAGATGCATTTCAAGTATTGTTACTCAAATTTTGCAGTTCCAGTCCTGCGGGCACAATGATCTGGTTGATTATCTTTTCTTGATGCCTTGCCATGATGTCCAGGATGGATTGTAAATCACTCGCGTTGAACAGTATCCAGAATAGGGGACCATTTTGTGTACAGTTGACAGTAGGAATTTGTGAGTTGCATTCATCACATGGTTGATTTTCTTTGGATGGAATGGGGACTCTGTCTGTAGTTGGCATAGATTGAGGGGAGGGAAGCAGTGTCATAATAACACTACATCATTTTTGAATGAATTTAGCTGGTCTTTGAAAAATCCTTAAATTTTTCCCAATTAAGGGGGAATGTAGCGTGGCCAATTCACCTACCCTACACAAAGAACAATATAGCACAGGACAGGCCCTTTGGCCCTCCAAGCCTGTACCGGTCATGATACCAACCTTTGGCAAAACCCTCAGCACTTCCTACTGCCATATACCTCTATATCCATCCTATCCATGTGTTTGTCAAGATGCCTTTTGAACGCCGTTAATGTATCTGCTTCCACAACCTCCACTGGCAGCGCGTTCCAGGTGCTCTCCACCCTCTGTGTATAAAAAAAAAAAAAAAAAAACCTGCCTCGCACATCTCCTCTAAACATTCTCCCATGGACCTTAAAACTATGCCTCCTGGTGACTGACTCTTCCACCCTGGGAAAGAGTGCCTGCCCATCCACTCTAGCCATGCCCCTCATAATCTTGTAGACCTCTATCAGGTCACCCCTCAACCTCCGTCTTTCTAATAAAAACAGACCAAGTCTATTCAGTATCTCCACATAGCGAACACCCTCCAGACTAGGCAACATCCTAATAAACCTCCTCTGCACCTTCTCCAAAGCCTCCACATCCTTCTGGTAGTGTGGCGACCAGAATTGTGCACAATATTCCAAGTGCGGCCTTACCAAGGTTCTGTACAACTGTAGCATGACTTACCAGTTTTTATACTCTATGCCCCATCCAATGAAGGCAAGCATCCATATGCTTTCTTGACTACCTTGTCCACTTGTGTTGCCACCTTCAAAGATCTGTGGACATGAACGCCCAGATCTCTCTGACTTTCTATATTCCTAAGAGTTTTGCCATTTACAGTATATTTCCCCTCTACGTTAGACCTACCACATCTTTGGGTTGTGGGGATGAGACCCACGCAGACATGGGGAGAATGTGCAAACTTCACATGGAGAGTGACCCGGAGCCGGGATTGAACCCAGGTCCTCGGCGCTGTGAGGCAGCAGTGCTAACCACTGCACCACTGTGTCGCCCGTCTTTGAAAAATAAGGTCAAATTGTTGGACCTGTGGTCTCAGCCAAGGAGCTGTCTTGTGGAAGTGCTACTGAGATGACCCTGATGGCATATTTTGAAACTGAGCAAGAACCCTTACAATAGTGGATGGTTGCAAAATGGCTGTGATGCTGTGCTAGCAAAATCCAAAGAATATTGATTTCCTGTTGGCTTACAATCCATTTCCTGTTGTTTGGCCCTCTGCGTTGATTCCTGGAAGAAGTTTGTCAGTCAGTCCACATAACCAAGATTTTTAGTACGAAGTCTTACAACACCAGGTTAAAGTCCAACAGGTTTGTTTCGATGTCACTAGCTTTCGGAGCGCTGCTCCTTCCTCAGGTGAATGAAGAAATCTGTTCCAGAAACACATATATAGACAAATTCAAAGATGCCAAACAATGCTTGGAATGCGACCATTAGCAGGTGATTAAATCTTTACAGATCCAGAGATGGGGTAACCCCAGGTTAAAGAGGTGTGAATTGTACCAAGCCAGGACAGTTGGTAGGATTTCGTAGGCCAGATGGTGGGGGATGAATGTAATGCGACATGAATCCCAGGTCCCGGTTGAGGCCGCACTCATGTGTGCGGAACTTGGCTATAAGTTTCTGCTCGGCGATTCTGCGTTGTCGCGGGTCCTGAAGGCCGCCTTGGAGAACGCTTACCCGGAGATCAGAGGCTGAATGCCCTTGACTGCTGAAGTGTTCCCCGACTGGAAGGGAACATTCCTGCCTGGTGATTGTTGCGCGATGTCCGTTCATTCGTTGTCGCAGCGTCTGCATGGTCTCGCCAATGTACCACGCTTCGGGACATCCTTTCCTGCAGCGTATGAGGTAGACAACGTTGGCTGAGTCGCACGAGTATGTACCGCGTACCTGGTGGGTGGTGTTCTCACGTGTAATAGTGGTATCCATGTCGATGATCTGGCACGTCTTGCAGAGATTGCCATGACAGGGTTGTGTGGTGTCGTGGTCACTGTTCTGAAGACTGGGTAGTTTGCTGCAAACAATGGTTCGTTTGATGTTGCGCGGTTGTTTGAAGGCAAGTAGTGGGGGTGTGGGGATGACCTTGGCAAGATGTTCATCGTCATCAATGACGTGTTGAAGGCTGTGAAGAAGATGACGTAGTTTCTCCGCTCCGGGGAAGTACTGGACGACGAAGGGTATTCTGTCGGTTGTGTCCCATGTTTGTCTTCTGAGGAGGTCGGTCCGGTTTTTCGCTGTGGCGCGTTGGAACTGTCGATCGATGAGTCGAGTGCCTTATCCCGTTCGTACGAGGGCATCTTTCAACGTCTGTAGATGTCTGTTACGCTCCTCCTCGTCTGAGCAGATCCTGTGTATACGGAGCGCTTGTCCATAGGGGATGGCTTCTTTAATGTGTTTAGGGTGGAAGCTGGAGAAGTGGAGCATCATGAGGTTATCCGTAGGTTTGCGGTAAAGCGAAGTGCTGAGGTGACCGTCCTTGATGGAGACGAGTGTGTCCAAGAATGCAACTGATTTTGGAGAGTAGTCCATGATGAGTCTGATGGTTGGATGGAACTTATTAATGTCATCGTGTAGTCGTTTCAGTGATTCTTCGCCGTGGGTCCAAAGGAAAAAAATGTCATCGATGTATCTGGTGTATAACATCGGTTGAAGGTCCTGTGCGGTGAGTAGGTCCTGTTCAAACTTGTGCATGAAGATGTTGGCGTATTGGGGTGCGAATTTGGTCCCCATGGCTGTTCCGTGCGTCTGGATGAAGAACTTGTTGTCGAAGGTGAAGACATTGTGATCCAGAATGAAGCGGATGAGTTGCAGAATTGCGTCTGGAGATTGGCAGTTGTTGGTGTTGAGTACTGAGGCTGTTGCAGCAATGCCGTCGTCATGGGGGATGCTGGTGTAGAGTGCCGAGACGTCCATTGTGACGAGGAATGTTCCTGGTTCAACTGGTCCATGGGTGCTGAGTTTCTGTAGGAAGTCCGTCGTGTCGCGACAGAAGCTGGGTGTACCTTGTACGATGGGTTTCAAGATGCCCTCGATGTAGCCAGAGAGGTTCTCACACAGGGTCCCATTGCCTGAAACGATAGGGCGGCCTGGTGTGTTAGCCTTATGTATTTTCGGGAGGCAGTAGAGATCTCCAATGCGGGGAGTACGTGGGATAAGAGCACGTAGGGTGCTCTGAAGATCTGGATCCAAGGACTTGATCAGTCTGTTAAGTTGGCGGATGTGTTCCTTGGTCGGATCTGCGGGTAACTGTCTGTAGTGTTCTTGGTTGTTCAGTTGTCGGTATACTTCTTTGCAGTAGTCCGTTCTGTTCAGTACGACAGTGGCCCCCCCTTTGTCTGCTGGTTTGATGACGATGCTGTGGTTGGTCTTGAGAGCGCGGATGGCACTGCGTTGTGCTTGGGTGACGTTCGGGGCTGTCTTGTGAATACGACTGATGAATCTGGCTACAAGATTTTTAGAACAGTCGTAACTTGGCCACTGATGCTACAGGTTCCCTCTCTGGCTGATTTTCCATTCTGTACACAGTTCAAAGTAGCTTTGCAATTCCGTGTAGTCTTCTCCCAGGTGGGACCCAGTCCAGCAGCAGCCGTGTAACATAGTTCACCTGCCCATCAAAATCTTCTTGCTATGAAGCACTTCAGATTTAAGCACACTTTTTTTTAAAATTTAAAACCGATACCTGGCATTATTGCCCAGTGTGTTCCAAAGCATTCATCTGCTGCTGCTTCAGATTCTAGCTTCATTTTTATCTATTTGTTCTCTGTGAATGTGAATAACTGCATTTATGACCCATCCCGAGTTCTTTTTCTGGCAAGATTTGTTGGCCTCCTTGCTGCTATCCTTATGCTGATGTGGTGGTCTCCTGGCTATGAGAGGTTGGTAATTCCAGGGCATTAACCCAGTGACATTGAAGGACGTTGATTCAGAAGTATTAACTGCGAGCGATAAAGTTTGCTGAGCAATTTGAAAAGAAATCTTTCTGAATGATGGTTATGGCATTGCCGTCCAAACAGGAAGGAAAAATTGATTTGCTACACCATCTTGAATGGAATACAAGGCACATGGGATCCATTTACAGGGGTGACTGTTGCTGCTGAACTCACTACAGCAGACACATTTTAACAGAGACATGGACACTAATTGGCAAACGGCAACTTCAGAACTGATAGGCGAAGAATTATCCAATATCTGTAATCTGTCTCATGCCGAACTAAAGTCTTGCTGTCTATTTACTATGCTTAGACGCATCCGTGACCCAATGATCTTGTGATCAGGATTGTATATTCCATTCTTTGCACAGGACCCCTCTTGAATCCCTACTCTTTTTGAGGCTTTATCATGCAAACACCTGGTAAAATGAGGCCTGTTACAGAACATTTATGCTGCTATATATTGTAGCAAGTGAACATGCATAGCAACAATTATGATCAGATTTATTTAATTCAACCAGGACAATATGGTTTCATGCAATAATACAACAATAATTGACATACCATGCCTCTACAAAGATCATTTTGGCCCTGCCAAACCCAGCACAAAGATGTGTGTTCCGTTCTGTTGTGGGCAGCACAGTAGCCTAGTGGTTAGCACTGTTGCTTCACAGCTCCAGGGCCCCAGGTTTGATTCCAGACTTGGGTCACTGTGCGGAGTCTGCATGTTCTCTCCTTGTCTGCATGGGTTTCCTCCGGGTGCTTTGGTTTCCTCCCACAGTCCAAAGATGTGCAGGTTAGGTGGATTGGCCATGCTAAATTGCCCTTAGTGTTCAAAAAGGTCAGGTGGTGTTACGGGGATAGGGTGGAGATATGGGCTTAGATAGGGTGATCTTTCCATGGGCCGGTGCAGACTCGATGGGCCAAATGGCCTCCTTCTGCACTGTAAATTCTATGATCTATGAACTCTCTAGTAATCCAGAGGCTTGAATTAATGATTGTGAGGGAGAATTCAAATCCTGCCACAGTCACTGAAGAAATTAAATTCAATCAATTGAATAAATCTGGAATAAAAAGTTAGTATCACTTACGGTAACAATGAAACAATAGATTAGCATAGCCTATCTGGTTCACTGTCCTTTAGGAAGGAAATCTGCCTTCCTTATCTGGTCTGGCCTCTTGAGATTTCAGACCGACAGCAGTGTGGTTGGGTGACTCTTAACCAGTGTTTTTCAAACAATTTTTCCTGGGACCCACTTTTGCCGATCAATCGACCTTGAGGGCCCATGCCGGCCGACCTTTGCGACACACACAACATTTGCTCACCTTTTAATGTGAAAGGGGAGCCTGCTTGGTCCTCAAGATCGCACTCCAATCAGGTTCACAGGAGGAGAGGGCAGTGCACATATCAGGCAGCCAGTTCCTTTGCATCGTCTTCATCTTTGTGAGAACGGGAAATCCAACCTCGCACATGTAGGTTGTTGTAAAGGGCAATAGCAGCAAAATGCTTGTTTTACTCAATACTGGATACTGGAGATGCTAATCCAGAATGCTGATGCCTCATGGGCTTTTGGCATGTTTTTAATGTACTGTGTCACAGGTCATGTATTGCAGCTTTGTCCTTTCGTTTGGAGTCAGCTGCAAATTATTAACTGACTCTGGGGTCTCAACCTCAAAAGGAATTTTCCAACTACCACTTCTCTTCCAAAATCTGAAACTTCTCTCATTTGCCTCACTTCTCAGCATATGACACACATGAGCATTGCATCCTTATTTGCATAGGCACAATTGACAAAATCATACCTCCAGAAATCATCTTTATACTGCTTTGTTCCCGAGTTAAGTCTCTTATTTGTAGGCTGTTAACCAGAGGGTCTAGAGCTCTACAGAGCTAGTACGGCTCTGTCTTACCCTGGACTCCCTTGAGCAGTGCACACCAGTAGATTCTGTTGTAAGACCCTGTCCAATAGGTTAACTGCCTTTTGAGCCTCTGACCATCTCTTACTTTTAAGAAAACCATTCACCTTCACAGTTCACTTGTCTTGCTTGCCAGAAGCTGGAAAATGGAAGCAATGCCGCTCGGTAATTTGGTGCCAAAAACATGTACCTGGAGGACACTTGATGCCAAGTGTGTGTGCTGGGTGCATGACCTCACTGCTGCCGCTTCTGGTCGGAGGACCTCACACAGCCTCATTTATTTACATTTTAAAAGACGGCAGTGGCCGCCGTTCTTAATTTAAAGCCGATTGTGGCTGTGGGGCTCTTCTCCCGCGATCGGGAATACCGTGGGAATGAAAAATGAATGAATAAATGAAATGACAATCGCTTATTGTCACAAGTAGGCTTCAAATGAATTTACTGTGAAAAGCCCCTAGTCGCCACATTCCGGTGCCTGTTCGGGGAGGCTGGTACAGGAATTGAACCGTGCTGCTGGTCTGCCTTGGTCTGCTTTCAAAGCCAGTGATTTAGCCCTGTGCTAAACCAGCCCCTTATAGTTACTGTGAAAAGCGCCTAGTCACCACATTCTGGTGCCTGTTCGGGGAGGCTGGTACGGGAATTGAACCGTGCTGCTGGCCTGCCTTGATCTGCTTTCAAAGATGGCGATTTAGGCCTGTGCTAAACCAGCCCCTGGTGCTGTGACTGATTGCTCCACAGCCCTGCTGGCACCTGCCCGTGACCCACTCGCAGGTTGCGATCTGCACTTTGAAGAACCCTGTTCTTCACTGCCCTTGAAGTGGCTTAGCAAGCCATGCAGTTATATTCAAGAAGATGGCTTGAGGGTAATTAGAGTTTGGCAATAAATTCTGACCTTGCCAATAACATTCATTACTCTGGAATGAACAAAAAATGTTCCTGAGCCAAGCTAACAATTTGCTGCTTATTTACAGCCTATACAGAATCACCATCACAATTTAACTCATTGGTATTTTTGTACTGATAAATTTTCCCTTCACATTATTTTGAATATGCTTTGTTTTTCAAATTCAACATTAATAGGTAATCCATATCATAAATTTTGTCTGGGGGAAATATTTGAAGTCAATCCTTATGTATGAAAGTGCCGTTGCCCGATAATCATGATTCTATAATCATGCCCTATAACCTACGACCAAGCTGTGGATCAACATTTTTTAAATATTTACTTAGACTACTTCCACTTCCATAATATTGCCTATCTCTGCCCCCCTCCCCAAGTTCATCTGCGAAATCACTCATCCATTCATTTGTTACCTCTACATTTGACTATTCTAATACACATGACTGGCCTCTCATCTTCTATAAACTTCAGCTTATCAAATCTTGATGCCTGTATCCTAAGATGCATTGAGCTCCCTTTACCAATCAACCTCTGTTGTTCATTGACCTGTATTGGCGACACGATGACACAATGATTAGCACTGCTGCCCCTCACCTCCAGAGACACAGGCTCGATTCTGATCTCGGGTGGCTGCCTGTGTGGAGTTTGCACATTCTCCTCTGCATGTCTGCATGGGTTACCTCCCGCAGTCCAAAAATGTGCAGGTTAGATGGATTGGCCAGGCTAAATTGTCCCTTAGTGTCCATTGGTTAGGTGGGGTTGCGGGGATGGGACGGGGGATTAGGCCCAGGTAGGGTGCTCTAGCGGACCAGGGGCTGGTGCAGATTTGATGGGCCGAATAGCCTCCTGCACTGCAGGGATTCTATGACCTATGTTCTGGCAAACATCAATATTTAGACTATTATCCTTGTTTTCAAATTCCTCCTTGACCTTGCCTCCCCACTTTGCCCAAATAACCTTCTGACCTCTTGAGCATTCCCAGTTTTCATTGCTAAATCATTGGCAGCCAAGTCTTCAGCTGCCTCAGTCCTAAACTCTGGAATCTCCCGCAGTCCAAGGATGTGCAGGTTAGATGAGGTTATAGGGATAGAGTGCGGGAGTTGGCCGAGGTAGAATGCTCTTTCACATGGTCATTGCTGACTCAATGGGCCGAGTGGCCTCCTTCTGCACTGTAAAGGACAGCACGGTAGCACAAGTGGCTAGCACTGTGGCTTCACAACGCCAGGATCCCACGTTTGATTCCCCACTGGGTCACTGTCTGTGCGGAGTCTGCACATTCTCCCCGTGTCTGCGTGGGTTTCAACAAAGAACAAAGAAATGTACAGCCAGGAACAGGCCCTTCAGCCCTCCAAGCCCGTGCCGACCATGCTGCCCGACTAAACTACAATCTTCTACACTTCCTGGGTCCGTATCCCTCTATTCCCATCCTATTCATGTATTTGTCAAGATGCCCCTTAAATGTCACTACCGTCGCTGCTTCCACCATCTACTCTAAACCTTGCCCCTCTCACCTTAAACCTATGCCCCCTAGTAATTGACCCCTCTACCCTGGGGAAAAGCCTCTGACTAGCCACTCTGTCTATGCCCCTCATAATTTTGTAGACATTATGGCCTGCCTTAATGGTCCTCCAGGTGCTCCGGTTTCCTCCCACAGTCCAAAGACTTGCAGGTAAGGTGCATTGGCCATGATAAATTGCCCTTGGTGACCAAAAAGATAGGAGGGGTTATGGGGATAGGGTGGAAGTGAGGGCTTAAGTGGGTCGATGCAGATTCAGTGGGCCGAATGACCTCCTTCTGCACTGTAAGCTGACACAAAAGATGCCCACTGTGTCCCTGAGATGAGCACAGGAATTTGAAAAAATTAAATCTACCGATTTCCCTGACAAATTAAAAGTGGCTTGTTAACTGGGCTAAACCAATTTGGTTTGAAGTGCTCCAGGGTTTAGATTTTCCATTACCAACACCTGTCTTTCACCGACCCCCAGCCCTGCTGCGTCACATCCTTGTACTTATCTGACAAGGTGGAGTTGCCTGAGTCCCAGCTGTCAGCTCCATGTTAGTGCTTGCACTTACCTTTTGCACTGGGCCTAGTCATGTGTTTTTCTTTTTTGCCCTTCTCCCAAGGGATCTTTCAGAGGAGAGAAAAATATTAGCAGAACAAAAGATCCTTCGCTTAATGTCATTCTCTAAGGGATAATATGCTTTTTGCTTTACTGGGAAAACAGCACAGTTTCTTTCCCATGCCACTTTACTCCTGAAGGTGTATGCTTCTCATGGATTGTTCCCTAGTACCTCCCTAAAGTGTTCATTCTTCATTGTCTGAACAATAAATGTTTTCGGCCTCCCAGTAATGCACAGATTCCAGAAGGGATTTCAGGACAGAATGCCAGGAATAGGAGCTAAAATCTTTTTTTTTTTCCACCTCTCATCACCCCTTCTCCACCGTTGGAAAACTGTTGCATACTTTTCACCTCCCCCGCCACCACATACTTCATACCCTTGCCACTGAATGCACCCCTCCTTGGTCACCACTTCTGGCTAAACCAGATTGTTCACAGCCTCAGCATCCCCAAGCAGGATTTCTGACCCATCCTCTGCATCTCAAAAGCTTTTTTAAAATTAATTTCCGGGATGTGGCGTCGCTGGTTAGGCCAGTACCTGTTGCCCATCCCTAGTAGCCCTTCAGAAGCTGCTGTTTTGAATCATTGCAGTCACTGAGGTGTAGGTACACCTACAGTGCTGTTAGGGAGGGTGTTCTGGGCAGTCCATCCATTTTCATTCCTGTCTATTTTCATCTATATAACATCACTCACCTCTGGCCCCATCTTTGCTCATCTGCGGCAACCTTTATTAATGCCTCTGTTACCTCTATTCCAATGCTCTCCGAGCTGGCTTCCATCCTCCCATGACCGTTTGCTCATCCAAAGCCTGCTTACCTCTGTTCTCCACCTTGCAACAGACCCTTCCAGCTTATCTGTCAATTCTGGCCTTGCTAACCATCGTTGTCTCCTGATTCACTGTACACATCAAATTTAGAAAGTTCTCAATCGTAGGTCCTTCGTGTATCCTTGCCCTTTATCTCTGTGACACCCTCCAGCCACCACATTTGCGCCCCCAGACTCTTTATGCCTCCAACTCCATTTATTGTGCATTGCACCCCACACTGTTGTACCAGATTCTCTGGCATACCTTCTGCCCCTCCTCCTCCATCCCTCTGGCGTGCCCTCCAATAAGCACTTCCCCCTCTCACCATTCCTTTTTGTGACCCTGATTTCGACCAAGCTTTTGGATCGCCACCCCGCGCCCCCACCTCATCACGAGAAGTAGGTGCTTTGTGATGTTTTTCTATGTTCAAGATGTATTCTCAGTGCCACACAAAAAGCGGTAAGAAGTTGGGACGTGCTGCCAGATTTAAGCTAGGGAAAGCTAGATGGGGAAGAGTGTGGGACGTGGACGTTGTGGAACTTGCACGAGTTGGGCAGTTTCTGTGCCAGTCTGAAGTTGTTGCTGTGCACTTTTCTTCTCCCTGTGGTGCGGCCTGGCCCTTTAAGAGAACTGGTTGGGGGTGGGAGGAGGGGGCAACCCGCGCGTGCGCATTGTGCGGCGGTCCACCTCGAGTACCGGGGACTCCCTCCCGCGCGGTGACCGCAGCCCCAGCCCGGGTAGGGGGGGGAAGAGAGAGAGTGGGGACCGGCTGGGCTGGGGTGAGGGGTGGGGGAGCGTCTCCAAACCTGGCCAGAACGCCACACTGGGCCGCCGGTAGGTGCGGTTTGTTACATTTAGTGACTTATAGTGTGATTTAAAGGAAACGCCCCCTTTCCCCCTCTCCCTGCCTCCCTTTCTCTTCCCTCTCCAGCTTTTGCCACTGGGGAGTTCGTGGTGCGGGAAAGCCCATTGCAGAGTCTTCGAAAAGAAAATGCTCCAGCACTCGCCCTTTGTAGGTTCTGGAAGGTTTTGGAGAGAGTCTGGGAGAGGTTTAAGGGGCGAGGAGTTTGTGTGTTAGACTTTTTCACCTCTTTCTCCCCCCCCCGAGCCCCAGTTGTAACACTTAACCCGACTGGCAGCCAGACCTTGTCAGTGTCAAAATAAGAGTCTCTGCCTCACCCAATCTGTCACACATGCTCTGGTTTATTGAGACTGGGTGCTGTTCCAGGAGTCAGTGTAATTGGCAGTGTTTCTTTCTGTGAACCATTGTATATCTTTTTCAAAAAGGGTTTATTGATGACAATCACAGCTCCTTTGTTGCTATTAATGCCTTCATTGTCCCAATTCCCAATTTCGCCCACGCACCTTTCCCCTCCCCCCAACTCCCGGGTTTCTCTCCTTTTCCTCCCGAGGCTTGCTGATATGCACCAACATATATCCCATTCATGTGCCCGACAGCCTCTTGCAAGTTGCTCTAGTCACTTTTCTGCATGCCTCAGCTAAGATAATTAGTTTAAACTGTTTGACTGTTTAAACTTGTGCACTTTCTGAAGATCAGAATTACTAGCTGTTTTCTCATCCTTTCTCCTCTGCATCCTTCTTCCCTCTTCCACTCTGGGGGGAAATCCTAAAGAGACTGAGGCCTTTATTAATGCTCCACTGCTCTGATAGAGATCAGTTTACTCCATACAGTGAGGATCAAACCTGTAGCTCTTCCTGGTCTATATGGCATGCCCCATGATTTGTTGGCGTTAAATCATAGTATGGTTGTCTTTGGCTCTCACTTCTATAAGATGAAGAAAGTAAAACTATTACTTGTATTATCTGTTATGTGAAAAAGCTAAAAGAGACTGCCAATCTGGAAGCTTGTTGACGTAGCTCCAAGACAAACTGTCTGCAGTTAGTTATTATGAAGTGATTTGAGCTTTATTGGTTCTTTTAAGGCATTTTTATCTTCATTTCCTTTCGACTTTCCTATGACAGCCATTCACCTCTGGCTGTGGGCATGGGCAAATGATCTGGTCTTGAGCCTCTAACTCCCATCTGCTTAATTTTCCGCAGTGTAACTGGAATAATTCTCCCCGTAGCAGTGTGCTCGCTGTTTTCCACTTTTCTCCCACAGTTAGCTTTGATTCTAAATAACTGTTGTCCAATGCCATTTCTTGAAGATAATTGTCGTGTTTGCCTCGCACCAAGGCTGGTCGCATAAGCTATCCTTGTATTCCCTTGAATATTGAAGATTATGGGGTGTTTAAGATGATCAAAGGAGTTGATAGGGTTGATATAAACTATTTGTTCTTCTGAGGGGAGTCCAGAATAAGGGGGCATAACCCAATAATTAGAGTCAGGCTGTTCAGGGTGATGTCTTATTCACTTGCTGAATATCAGCAACGCTTATTCACACAGAGTCACACTGTCATTCCCCACCCCCAAAACTCTTGAGGTTAAATCAGTTTTAAGATATCAAAACTGAAATTAATAATTTTTTGTTAGGCTAGAGTATTAAAAGTAATGGAAATAAGATGGGTAGATGGAGTCTTGAGATAGATAAGCCATGATCGAATTCAATGGCAGAAAAGGTTAAGGGGCTAAATTCACAATTTAGAAGACAGAAAACATGCAAGTTTATAACTGTTTTTCACTATTTACTGCTGGGTAAGAAAGATACGGCCCCTGGAATGACACTATTGAAGATTCATCAGCATCATGGCAGGAATGAAAGGGTTGTGAAGAACAAATGAAAATGTTACAGCTTAGAAAAAGTGATTTACGTTTTCAAAATTGCTAAAAGCTTTGAGAATTTAACAGTGAGACATTTACTGAAGGGTGGAGAATTGGCTCAGGGCATAGCCAAGAATGAAAGGGATGCTGAGCACTCCTTATTCTAATAGCCTAACATAAATGGCTATTGAGGCAGAAGCTGTCGCATCATTTTGTAAAGCAACAATATTCAAGACAAAAGTACAAGGGAATTGAGATCAGAGTAGTCAATTGCCAGCACCAGCACTAATTTAATGGGCTGAATCTTCTCTTTTTGCTCAGAGGTAGATGTGAAAGTGAAAGAGTTTTGACTTAAGTTACCTTCCATGTGCTTGTTGCCAACAAGCAAGTGGAGAGTAAATATTTTCTTTTAATGGTTACGGGGGCAGAAATTTGTCTTGAGGCAATGCCACAAGGAGGACGGCAGGGTGGCACAGTGGTTAGCACTGCTGCCTCACAGCACCAGAAACCCGGGATCGATTCAGACCTTGGGTGGCTGTCTTTCTGAAGTTTGCACGTTCTCCCTGTGTCTGTGTGGGTTTTCTCCGGGTGCTCCAGTTTTCTCCCACAGTCCAAAGATATCCAGGTTAGGTGGATTGGATATGCTAAATTGCCCCTAGGTGGGTTTGCGGGGATAAGGTCGATAAGTTTTGTCTAGGTAGGGTGCTCTTTCACAGGGTCGGTGCAGACTTGATGGACCGAATGGCTTCCTGCACTGTAGGGATTCCATGATTCTAAGTCAGGCAGTATCAGATCAGCTGTCCATTATGTGCAGCCTCAGGTAATCAGATTCATTGGAGTCACTGGCATTGAATATCAGACAGAGTATGACGGGTAGCTGATTTGATACCAACGGTATGCCATCACCCAAGTTAAATTTCTAACCTGCAATTTCTGCAACATTAAATTGATCAAAAAATTCAGTGGTTTTATAATGTTGCAGGTTTTATTTCGCTCAGTAGGGTGACCTAATTCCACTGTAGAAGTTATGGGTCTTTGCAACATAATTCAGAACTTTTATAACATATAAATGATAAAAGGTATGGAAAAAGTAGACGTGGAACAGATGGATGCTTCCTCTTGTGGGGCATTCTAGAACGAGAGGTCATAGTCTCAGGATAAGGAGTAGCAAATTTAAAACAGGGGTGATGAGAAACAATTTCCCCAAAGGGTGGTGAATCTGTGGAATTCGCTACCCCAGAGTGCGATGGCTACTCAAGACGGTGAGTAAATTTAATGAGGAGTTAGACAAATTTTTAATTAGCTATGGATTTAAGGGTTATGGAGAACGGGCAGGACGGTGGAATTGAGTCCATGAGGAGATCAGCCACGATCATATTGAATGGTGGAGCAGACTCTAGAGGCTCAATTGCCTACTCCTCCTAGTTATGTTCTAAGAAATAACTATTCTGCCTAATTCCACCTTCCAGCTCTTGGTCTGTAGCCCTGCAGGTAACGGCACCTCAAGCACAAATCTGCTGTTCTTGATTAATAAGGATATTTCTTGATTAATGAGGCTGTCAGGGGTTATGGGGAGAAGACAGGAGAATGGGGATGATCGGCCATGATAGAATGGCGGAGCAGACTTGTTGGGCCAATTGATCCAATTCTGCTCCTATATATTATTAATATAACAATTTTAGGTTTAACAGTTAAAAATGGTGCAAGAGTTTAGCCCAAGAATGATAGCAGCGTCACTGTGTCTCTTGAGGTACTCAGCTGGTTATTACTGCTAGAGTTTGGGCACAATGGAGATAGTGATTCTCTTTATCTCTCCTGCCAATCCCCCAATGTATGCCTACGTTTAGGCTGAGGAATAAACCGATGGAGGTGAGGGTCTGGCAGTTATCTTTCTCTCCCTGCTCCCGACCTCCGCTTCATCTTGCCCCCCCAAAAAAGGTTTGAGGTATTGCAACTGGAAGAGCCTTCTTTGTAGCCTGGCTTAGAGATGACAGAGTCCATTACAAATGTGAGTGATGCATTCAAATGTTGGACTTCCCTGGGACTGTGGCACCTACTGCAGGGTTCCATCAGCTTCAAGTTGAGTAGACACAGGCAGTTGTCTACATTTCCATTGTATACGCTGCAAGTGAGAGACACTGAGGAGGTCATTGTTGGACAGGAACTACAGCTGCAATTGGTAAAAAAGGAACTACAGCTGCAATTGGTGAAAGACTTTAATTTTGATGCTGTTGAAATTCACAGCACCCATGTCCAAAATTGTGTTTTCTGATAAGGGAAAAGGAAGCAAAATTTACCATTAATTTTGGAACGTGCTTTAACTTCTGCAAGTTGCAGTATTGAAATAGAATGAAAGCAAGAAAATAAAATAAAATTTCAGGAATTGCAAAATATCAAGTACTTTTAAAATTGAGAGAGGCACAAAACTTGTTTTTAAAATATCGCGAGAAAAGCTACTGTGGCCCTCAAAAGGTTAAGTGCAGCCATTTTGTTTACTTTGTCAGAAGCTTAGTCAGTTAACCTCTTCGCCATAGTTAGACAGACTAAATTAATGAAGCTTGTAATCTTAGGGCATTCTTTTGGATGTGGTCTGAAAATTGTGGCTGTATACAACATTTGTAGTTTGCTTGTAAATTGCTTAATTCTGGTGTGTTTTATTTACAAAATGATGAATAAGAAATATTTAGTACTGTTTGGAGTCCTGTTCGCAGGGGAAAAGAAAGGTGCAATAGAATAAGGTCCAGTTCCTTTTATCTGTACAGTCAGAAGCAAATGTGTTAAAATACATTGCAACAGGTTTCAGTTTCATTTTGGAATGCTGAAGAGCCTATCTGGAAAACTATACTGAATCCCACTCTCCCATTCTCTGCATCAACTTCCCTCTTGGGTGATTTCTATTTCACTTGGATCATTTGTTTCCATTATGGGTCGGTGATCAAGATGGGAGCAGCAAATGCTTTATCTTAGAGTTGCTGGAGCTAAGAAAAACCTTCTTGACTCAGTAAAATGCTGAGGTGTTCTTGGGCAGTTCCTGATAATTTGTGGTAAGAATAAGTATGCAATTACTTCAAAGAAAATTCTTTAAAGTAAATTTTGGTGCCCCATTTGTTTCATTTGAATTGTAGCTGACGATGAAAAGTGTGACATTTTTTGCATTGATAAATGATAGCATTTTGTTCTGCCATGAAGATTTGAGATCTTCCCTTCTGGAACTGCTGACTAATACTGGTCTACATCCAACAGGTACAGCTGCCCTCTGGTATCTCGCCTAAATGGCTGGCCGAGTGTCATCTGCTGGTCACTATGGGCAGTCTGAGCCTCAGCAACACAACAAATTTATTCTCCAATAAAATGACAAAGGTCCATCTTGTCTGGCTTTAAGCCATTACGATTATTGTGTCTCATAATTTCGCAGAATTTTACAGCACAACAGATGATCATTTAGCCCATTGTGCCTGAGCTGGCTCTTTGGTAGATCAATTAGAGCTATCCAATTGGAGCTAGCTAATTAATCCCACTTTTCCTGATCTTTCCCCCTGGCCCTTTATTTTAAAAATCTCAAGTATTTTCCGATTCTCTTTTAAGTGTTACCATTGAATTTGCTTCCGCTCCCTTTCAGGCAGTCCATTTCAGTTCTTTAGCTAGTCACTTCAAATCTGGTTACTGACCCTTCTGCCACTGGTAAGTGGTATCTGCTATTTGCTAACAATCGGATTGTGTTTCGCCAAGATGCTCCTTAAATTTACCCTGAAAGGATCAAGATATTTGCCCTCAACCACGTGATTTAATTTCCTCCAAAAGACAATCGCCAAGTGCTTGTATCCGCTGATTCTACTGTGGGAACGTAAGCACAAGAGGAGGCCCTCAAACTGTTTTGCCATTCAGTTAAATCGTGGTTGATCTGTATCCGTGCTCCATCTCTACCTGCCTTTGCTCATACTTTATATCCTTGCCTGACAAAAATATATCCATCTCAGATTTAAAATTATTAATTGAGATAAGGCTGTCTGTGTGGAGTTTGCGCATTCTCCCTGTGTCTGTATGGGTTTCCTCCCACAGTCCAAAGATGCGGAGGTTAGGTGGATTGGTTATGTTAAATTGCCCCTCGTGTCCAACTGTTAGGTGAAGTTCTCGGGATAGGGTGAGGATTAGGCCTGGGTGCTCTTTCAGAGGGTCGCTGCAGACTCGATGGACCAAATGGCCTAATTTTGCACTGTACAGATTCTGTGATCTGGATATTTGTTGGGGGGGAGCATTCCACACTTTTACCACCTTTTGCTAGAAAGGCCTAGCTCTGAATTTAAATTTGTTATTTTGTTCTAGGTTCCTCAGTCAGTGCAAAATTTCTTTCAAAATCTTTACCTCAATCTTTCCTTACACCCAATTTCCCTCAATCTGTTGACTTCTGGCTATGCAAATAGTCCCAATCAATAAGACTGCCTGTTTTTATTCTCCCTGATCAATTGTGCCAGCTTACTCATTGTCCTGTACATAATTGATTAAATCAGCACAGTCCAGGTATTGAACCTGGTTATGCCCGTGATCTATGATTTTCTTCCACAATTTAAAAAGTGAAATGTGGCTGGACCATAGAATCACGACAGTGCAAGTGGTAGCCATTCGGCCCATCGAGTCTACACCAACCCTCTGAAAGAGCACCTGACCATGTCCATGCCTCCACCCTATTCCAGTAACCCCACATTACCTTTTAGTCACTAAGGGGCAATTTAGCATGGCCAATCCATCTAACCTGCACATCTTTGGACTGTGGCTGGAAACCGTGTGAGCACCCGGAGGAGACCCATGTAGACTCGTGGAGAACGTGCATACTCCACACAGACAGTGACCCAAGACTGGAATTGAACCCGGGTCCCTGGCACTGTTGAGGCAGCAGTGCTAACCACTGTGCCATTGTGCCGCTATGTACATACATCTTACAAAAATCTAATTTTCTAATCTCTGAACCATCCGTAGCTTGTACGGGATGAGACTTCATTCAGGATCATGTGGTGAGTGTTTGAAATTACACTTTGGTTAAAACTCTTAGCAATTGAAACAGAAAGGATGTGTTACTACTTGCAGGACCATTTGTCAGAAAATAATCCATTTTTCCCACCTGCTCAGATACTGCTCTATTTAAGTCTAATAAGACCATAAGAAATAGGAACAGGAGTTGGCCATTCAACCCCTCGAGCCTGCTGCGCTATTCAATAAGTATAGGTGATCCAACCGACATTCATCAGTGTCAGTTGATCATGTATGATAAACAGCACTGACCTAGCAGAGTAACGTTAATCTGCTTATTACCAATGTTTTGCTTAATTTCTGCATTTGCAATTTCTTTCTCATCCCTGCAATGAATAAGATGTCACTGCCCTTCTTGGCGTTGCCCCTATTCTCACTACCTCCTGCAGATTCCCTTTTCCTCAAATGTCAAATTCCAAATCCCCCCTTATTTTACACTTGCCCAGCCCCCCAACCCGATCTCTGCAACCCATCTAGACTGACAATCATCCCATTGCTTTTGACTCTGTCTTCCTGTACATTCCATCTTCCTGCAATCTACACATCAATGTTAGAGCCTTCAGTTATCTCAGCCTAACTCTCAAACTCCCTACATTTTGCTGCCTTGTAGCCTTGCTCGCTATCTTTAAAAGCATTCCCAAAATCTACCCTTTTTGATTTCACTCTCCTAACTCCATCACCAGTTTCTCTCATGATGTTTCCTATCTTATATGCCTTCTATAAATGCCTTGTTACTCAATGCCTCTACTCTAGGAGATCATTTGAATAAATCAAGTTGTTCGGGAAGAGTGGATTTGGCTCTGTAGAAAGTTTGGGCTAATTAACACGTCTTCCAGTGCTAAATACCCACTTTATTACCAACGTGTTTTGAAAGCCTAATCTGTCCACCAGTCTCGTTCAGTTTAAATTTAGAGCTATCTTTTAAACTGATCAGATGGAACATGTAACACTACGGGTAGCTTTCTAATTATTTTAATCCACATCTCCATTGGAAGGTTTTGTAGCCAAGTATCTCAACCTAGCTTTTTATTTTCTCCAATCTCCTCTTCCAAGACAATTCATGATGTGGAGATGCCAGCGTTGGACTGGGGTGAGCACAGTAAGAAGCCTTACAACACCAGGTCACTTGAGGAAGGAGCTGTGCTCCGAAAGCTAGTGATTCAAAACAAACCTGGTGGACTTTAACCTGGTGTTGAAAGACAATTCATACAGTGGGTGTGCCTACAGTGCCTTTCCTATTCTTTGTAACTCCAGAGTGGAAGGAGCTTAGCAGACCTGCTCACTCATGGGGTGCATTAGAGCTGAGTGAAGCGCACAAAACTCCCTGCTGGATCACTGGCTACTTCCATCCTCAACTGAGGAACATGAAGACACATTTTTTTTTAAAAGAAGGTATTCCTGCCTCAGTAATTGCACTTTCCAATTAAGTGGTAGGATTATGGAATTAGGTTTGGGCTGGACTGGGTAATGGTAAAGCTTTTGAGAGAGAGACAGTTAATGTTTCAAGTCCAATATGATTCTTTGGAGCTGAAGAACATTAACTCCGGTTTTTCTCTCTCCATAGTTACCAACATTTTGCAGATAGCATCCGCAGTATTTTGCTTCTGATATATAAGCTTTTCCTGCACTTGACGGACAGGAATACACTAGTTGGGCTTTTGGGGTAATCTGACATCTTGATGTGGAATAACTATGGGACTTGAACTCATTCTGGGTCTAACATGACCACTGCTGTACCTATTGTGATGCCCAGTCATTTCCCTAGCTCAAGTTACTTAATTGATTAGCGAACAAAGTCTGGGGCCTTTCCAGGACTCTGCTGCAGGCCCAAGAATGAGCAGGCCTGCTGAGCACCTTCCACTCTGGAGTTTCACACAAAGAATGGGAAGGTATTGTAGGCACACCCACTGCCAGTTGCCTTGAAAAGAGGGGGTTGGAGAAAAAAAGTTTTGTTATCAAAATCACTTGCGATACTTTGGATACGTCATACTTTAATGTTGCACTGCCTCTAACAGTGTCCACAAAAACAGTAATTGTTTGGAAGCAGCCTTGTGACTGAACACTGTTTGCAGTGCAGCCTCAACTGATGGTCCGACAAGAGTAGATCAGTATCAGCATGAAAATAAGAATGGGTGCATCACATCAACTTGGAGTGTGATTCCTCATGGGAAGACCAAAAAATTCACTTCTTATCAGCTGAGATTCCCATCCTTGTAAATAAAGATTACATTATGTTTGGGGGAACGAAATAGAGGGGGTAGTTTTGTAGAAATGGGTGAAAATACTAGAAGACTCCCATGTGCAATGCCCTGACGATGACTGCCAGCAGACTCCTGAGGGAAGCAGAACCTGTGACCAATTTGCAGGTGAAGAATAGTTGCAAAGTTATCTGAAATTCCTGAAGCAATCATGGTTATCCATGATGAATTACTGAGGATGATCAAAAGACACCTCTTTCCCCATTCCTAACCTCCTCCAGCCTTTTCCCAATGCCCATAGGCCCATATTTTCAATTTTCCTATGAAGTACAAGACCATTAAATCAGACCGCAAGATTTCAGGCCACTCCTAACCAAATATTTTTATGGAGTATTGCTTCTGCATTAGAGAATAGACTTTAATATCAAAAAACATGAGGTCATTGCAAGGGAGGGGTGGGAAAATCACCATTTCCCGAACGTTCTTATGGTTGGGGGGGGGGGGGAGAAAGAGTTTTCTCCTTTGAGTAAATGGTTAGTGTTGGAGGCTCCACTTCTATTTTTCAGTACAGTGTTCCAAAACGTAGACTTAGATTATTGTCAGTTAAAAGTTCTTGTATTTTAAAACATTGTCTATTGGACTAAAACACATCAAGCTTTCCTGCAAGGACATGTGACCAAATGAGTGGATAGCTATTTCGGTAAATTGCTGCTGAAAGACCGTTTACAGAACTCTTCAAGCATTTTAAAACTTCAGACAAGCATCTGCGTTTTCAGAGTGTGGAAGTCACAGTCTGGATTAGCAAGATCCTCAGTATGACTTTTAGTCTACAGTGAGTTGGAAGTGCTAAAATTTGGCCTCTGGTTGAGGTCCTGTTATATCTGTAATCTGCTTGTATTGACCAGCTGTCAAAGGGCTAAAGTATGGAAGCAGGGCTAATACGAGATTTTTCTCTTTCAAACTAGGGGGGGCCAGTCGCTACTCTGGAAACCAAGGCCCTTTGCCCGTGGAAATGGCTCTACAAGACTTGCCAGGTGAGTGAATGTATTTGATCTTTGTGTCTAGCAAGGTTAACTGCATTAGTGACAGCTGAATTGTTTTGGATCTTGACAAGGGTGCAGCACCTCGCTGAGTTTGGTTCTTGTGGTTTATGACATCTAGTTATTGTTACTGCACACTCCCAAGCTAATTTCTCCAACACACCTTTTGATTTGTTTGCCTTTGCACCCGCATGCTTAGGAAATCTGCCACTAAACACACTGCCATTAGTGTGCAGCAGCATGGTTCCATGTGTTAGGTCCTATGGTTCCCAGTACCACATGTTAAGTGCAGTGCCATTGCTCATTTAACAGCCACATGCTGCTGTGCCAAGTATGGGAACTCTCCTCACAAGGAAGCATCAACAGGTGAAGCTATACCAGTGGCTAGGCCTCCTACATTATACACAGCATTCAGGACCAAGACTAAGGATTAAGATGGGTTGCATAATGTTGGAGGAAAGTATACTACAAGTAGTGTTAATGCCTCTGGAGATATGAAATGGTGCAATTTCCAATCATTGGTTTGTGAAAGGACGCTGTTTTATAACCTAACAAAACCTGTTGACTAAGATGTATTTAAAAAATAATCATTTATCTCAGCCAAACTGGTCTCTTGGCTGCCATGCTGAGCAATCCCTAATGGGCTTGCAGTTGCATTGTGTTATAGACACCAGACCAGATCCCAACAGTGGCTAAGCTACTAGACCAGAACCGCAACATTAAAAAAAAATTTTTTTTAAATTTAAGACTATGCAGAAAGACCGATTATGTTCCAAGAAGGATTGCATGAGAAATAGGGCTGGTTATTTTTACAAACAAAACTTTTTTTTTTAAATTTAGAGTATCCAATTATTATTTTTTCCAATTAAGGGGCAATTTAGCGTGGCCAATCCACCTAACCTACACATCTTTTGGGTTGTGGGGGTGAAACCCACGCAGACACGGGGAGAATGTGCAAACTCCACACGGACAGTGACCCAGGGCCGGGATTCGAACCCGGGTCCTCAGCGCCGTAGCCCCAGTGCTAAACACTGCGCCACCGTGCTGCCCTACAAAACTTTATTATAACAAAAGAAGAATATTTAAACTTTTAAACTTCGAACATTCCAACAACAGCTTACATGTATCTCTTAAGCCTGAAACACGATTTCCCATTGAACAGCATGTAAAATGAACATAGATATCAATTCCACTTACACAGGCAGGCAGAAATTATACTTGCATTACAGAGCATCTTCCTGGTAGTGAGGCTCTTTTAGACCCTGTCCGAAAGCCTGTCTCTGTGGCCGTTTTTTCATGGCCTCTCCGGATCATTCTCCAAATCCTTCTGCTGCCACTGAGCTCCGCCCAGCCCCTCGAAGATGATTCTGTCCAGATGTGTCCAGACTTGAACTCAACATGGCTATCTGGACTTTGGTTACTCACTCCCGTTTACACAGAATAACAAGGCCATGCTATGAATATGCAACTAACCTCCAATTTACAGACAAAAGAGGCCATCAAAAGGGGCTGTTTAGCACACTGGGCTAAATCACTGGCTTTGAAAGCAGACCCAGGCAGGCCAGCAGCACGGTTCGATTACCGTAACAGCCTCCCCGAACAGGCGCCGGAATGTGGAGACTAGGGGCTTTTCACAGTAACTTCATTTGAAGTCTACTTGTGACAATAAGCGATTTTCATTTCATTTTTCATTCATCAGTCCGTAAGGGGTTGTGAGAGCAGAACTGCTCCAATTTTTTTTAAATGACTCCTACTGGTGAAACACTTGTGCATATCAGCATTGAGGGCATGTCTCTTGGTTTGCATGCAAGTGAAAGTGGATGTCTCCAGTTTAGCTCATCACTGAAGCTGTTCCACTCCTTGAACTTTGTTATGTCTCAATTTAAAAATGATGCATTATGTCAAATCTCGTGTTAGCCCTGCTTCCATACTGTATTATTCAAACATGCGATATACGTATTGCTGGCAAAGCCAGCATTTATTGCCCACCTCTAATTGCCCATGAATAGATGGTGGTGAACTGCATTCTTAAACAGTTGCAGTTGATGTGGTGTAGGTACACCCACTGCTATTAGGAAAGGAGTTCTGGGTTTTTGATCCAGTGTTCGTGAAGGAGTGGCAATATAGTTCGAAGTAAGGATGATGTGTGTCTTGGACGTCAGCTTCCAGATCCTGGCATTCCCTTGCACCAGTTGCCCTTTTTCTCCTAAGTGGTGGAGATCGCTGGTTGGAAAGTACCATTGAAAGAACCTTTCAAGAGCTGCTGAAGTATACCTTGCAGATGGTACACACTGCTGCCACTGTGTGTCGGTGGTGAATATTTAAAGTGATGGGTGGTGCACTGATTAAACGGCCTGCCCTGACTTTTGTGGTGTTGAACCTTTTGAGTTGCACTAATTCAGACAAATGGAGTGTATTCCTGATTGGTATCTTGTAACGGTTCAAATGCCTTTGATGAATGGAGAGGTGAATCCCTCACCACAGAATCCCCAGCCTCTGAGCTGCTGTTGTAGTCTTCTAGCCACTGTGTGGCTGATCTCATTCATTTCTGGTCAATGGTGACCGTCACCCTCCAGAGTGTTGATGGGAGAATTCAGCGATGGCAATGTCATTGAACATCAAAGGAAGGTAGTTAGGTATGTCGTGCACCATTTTCCCATGTTTCATGGCTTCATCCTATTACTCCCTTGGTCTCCGGTGTGCTTATAGAAGCATCTAGCTATGTCTGATTGTATCAGCCAGTGATAATGTTCTGCTGTTCCCCTCTGTATTCTCGGATGTTAAGCTGTTTTTCTCTTTGCTTACTGCGATGTATTCATTTCGTAATTTTGCATGTTTGCAAAAATGTTAAATCCTACTCTATATACTTTTTAAAAATCAATCTAGGGTACCCAGTTTATTTTTTTTCCAGTTAAAGAGCAATTTAGCAAGGCCAACCCACCAAACCTGCACATCTTTGGGTTGTGGGGATGAGACCCACGCGGACACAGGGAAAATATGCACACTCCACACAGATAGTGACCCGGGACTGGGATCGAACCCAGCTCCTCAGCGCCATAGGCAGCAGTGCTAAGCACTGCGCCACCATGCCGCCCCTATATATTTATTTTAATGCATGACTAGCCATGTGATGTAGCGCCATAGCTGGTTTTAACCATATGCAGTAATTTTCATAGAATCATAGAATTTACATTGCAGAAGGAGGCCATTCAGCCCATCGAGTCTGCACCGGCTCTTGGAAAGAGCACCCTACCCAAGGTCAACACCTCCACCCTATCCCCATAACCCAGTAACCACACCCAACACTAAGGGCAATTTTGGACACTAAGGGCAATTTATCATGGCCAATCCACCTAACCTGCACATCTTTGGACTGTGGGAGGAAACCGGAGCACCCGGAGGAAACCCACGCGCACACTGGGAGGATGTGCAGACTCCGCACAGACAGTGACCCAAGCCAGAATCGAACCTGGGACCCTGGAGCTGTGAAGCAATTGTGCTATCCACAATGCTACCGTGCTGCCCGTAATTTTAGTGGAAAACACCTTGCACACAATAACATAATCCAGGTAAATATACTTCATGTATATTTGGGGCAGCATGGTAGCCTTGTGGATAGCACAATTGCTTCACAGCTCCAGGGTCCCAGGTTCGATTCTGGCTTGGGTCACTGTCTGTGCGGAGTCTGCACGTCCTCCCCGTGTGTGCGTGGGTTTCCTCCGGGTGCTCCCGGTTTCCTCCCACAGTCTAAAGATGTGCAGGTTAGGTGGATTGGCCATGATAAATTGCCCTAAGTGTCCAAAATTGTCCTTAGTGTTGGGTGGGGGTTACTAGGTTATGGGGATAGGGTGGAGGTGTTGACTTTGGGTAGGGTGCTCTTTCCAAGAGCCGGTGCAGACTCGATGGGCCGAATGGCCTCCTTCTGCACTGTAAATTCTATGATTATATTTAAACATTTCATTACTTTTTCATGGAAATTGGGTGACCCTGGCTAGACCAGCATTTGTTGCCCTTCCCGAACTCCCTTTGAGAAGGCAATGCTTCCTTGAACAGCTGAAGTCCATGTGGTGTAGGTACACCCACCGTGCTGTTAGGGAGGGAGTTCTAGGAACTTGACCCTAGCGATAGCGAAGGAAAGGTAATATAGTTTCACGTCAGGATGATGGACTGGAGGGCAACTTGTAGGTGATGTTCCCATGCATCTGCTGCCCTTGTTCTTCTAGGTGATCGAGGTTGCAGGTGTCGAACCTCTTGTGTTGTTGGAAGTGCACACATTCAGGCAAGTGGAAGTATTCCATGATACTCCTAACTCGTGCCTTCTAGGTGGTGGACAAGCTTTATGGAATCAAGAGGGGTGCTACTTGCTGCTGTTCCCAGCCCTGCACGTCTTTGAGTTGTGGGGATGAGACCCACGCAGACGTGTGAAGAATGTGCAAACTCCACCATGGTTAGTGACCTGGGGTCGGGATCGACCCCGGGTTGTCGGTGCCGTGAGGCAGCAGTGCTAACCACTGCGCCACCGTGCCACGTCAGAAAACAATATTTATTAAACATGAAAATATTGGATTAAAACATTGATCCTTTACTTCCCCTTTTATAAGGGTGGCACAGTGGTTAGCATTGCCACTTGACGGCACCGAGGACTTGGATTCAATCCTGCTGTCCGTGTGAAGTTTACACATTCACCCTGTGTCTACGTGGGTCTCTGTGACAGCAGTGCTAGTTAGTACTGTGGCAGCAGTGCTAACTACTGCGCCACTGTGCTGCCCTTTAATCTATACCTTGTTTCTAATGCCTACCAATTCAAATATAAATCCCTTAAAGTTACCTTTATTTTCCTAACACTACTCAGATATGCCAGATCTGAACGCCCAATATGCCACACGGGGCCAATTTTGGACAACACTTGTTTAGAAAAATGATACATAAAATTGCTTACTTAATCTCCACGTCCATTGTGCCACTCATCCATGCAGACTAGGTCAAGTCAATCCATAAATTGTGTTGTGCTTGCATCACTACCCTGATTCTCTGTTTCTTTCCAGCTAGGGGAAAGGGTGAAGTTTGCATTCATATTCATTGGGAATATTGTTGTGACTCGTATGGTTAAAGGCTGCCATTCCTAGTGGCACAGTGGTTAGCACTAATGCCTCACTGCACCGAGGTTCCAGTTTCGGTCACGGTTCTGGGTCACTGTCCATGTGGAGTTTGCATAGTCTCCCGTGTTTGTGTGGGTTTTGCCCCCACAACCCAAAGATGTGCAGGGTAGGTGGATTGGCCATGCTAAATTGCCCCTTAATTGGAAAAAAAAAAAGAATTTGGTACTCTAAATATATTTTTTTAAAAGGCTGCCATTTCTTGCTAACTTGATAAAACCAAATTACTGTGGATGCTGGAATCTGAAAGGATAACAGAAAATACTGGACAATCTCAGTGGGTCTGACAGCATCTGTGGAGAGAGAAAGAGAGCTAACATTTTGAGTCTGGATGACTCTTTGTCAAAGCTGAAGAGAACTGGAAATGGGGTCAGATTTGTCCTGTTGGCGGGGCGTGGAGCAGTGGGGCTGCAGTTGGGCCAGCGATAGGTGGAGATTGACAAAGATGTCTTGGACAGAAAGGCAAGCTTGCTAACTTGAACTTGCATGAAATATGAGTTTTTGTTCTTTTACTGAATACTGACACTACTGCCAACACCCCCCCTCCAACTTGATACTGCCCTTGCCATGTGGATGTGGGTAGCTGTGTGCATGTACAGAATGGGTTGCTGGTTAACAGTGAGGTATCTAAGATCCAGGAGAATTGGGAAGCGCAGTTGGAAGGGGAGATCAATTGGGAAGTATGGAGTGAGGCACTGCATCGGGTAAATGGGGCCTCCTCCATGCAAGGTTGAGCCTGATACAGTTTAAGGTGGTGCACAGGGTGCATATGACTCGGGCGAGAATGCGTGGGTTCTTTCAGGAGGTAGCAGATGTGTGAGGTATGAGCGGGGGCCAGCGAATCATGCACTCATGTTTTGGGGTTGTGAAAAATTGGGATGATTCTGGGCGGGAGTGTTCGCAGTCTTAGCCAGGATAGTGGAGTTGGTGGTGGACCGGACCCTTTGGTGGCTATATTTGGGGTTTCAGAGAAGCCGGAGTTCGTGGAGAGGAGGAAAGCCGATGTCTTGGCCTTTGCCTCCGTGATTGCACGGTGGCGAATTTTGCTGAAGTGGCGGCCGGCATCGCTACCGGGGGTAGCGGCTTGGTTGGATGACCTGTACGACTTCCTGCGATTGGAGAAGATAAAGTATGAGTTAAGGGGCTCTTCGGGGGTTTGAGGAAAGGTGGGGATGTTTGTGACCGTGTTTTGAGGGGCTGTTCGTCGCGGGGGAGGGGGGGTTGAAAAAGAGAAAAATCTGTCCAGACTGAATAGTTGATTGTTGGGAAGCATGTTTCCCGGGAAGTATGTTTCCTGGGGTGTTTATTCGCTGTAACCTGTTTTGATACATGTTTGTAATAAAATGCATTTTTAAAAAAAACAGTGAGGTATCTGGCCAATTTATTTTTCCTCCAATCATAGGAACAGGAGGCCATTTGGCCCCTCGAGCCTTTCCTGCCATTCAATGAGATCATGCCTGATCTATGGCCTAACTCCATATACCTGCCTTTGGCTCATATCCCTTAATATTTGGCTTAACAAAAATCTATCTCAGATTTAAAATTAAAACCTGATCTAGCTTCAACTGTTGTTTGTGGGAGAGAGTTCCAAACCTCTACCACCCTTTGAGTGAAGAAGTTCTTCCTAACATATCTCCTGAATGGTCTGGCCCTCATTTTTAGATTATACCCCCTTGTTTAGAATCTCCAACCAGTGGAAATAAGGTATCTTTATCTACCCTGTGTTTCCCTGTTAATATCTTGAATATTTCGATCAGATCACCCCATAGCCTTCTAGGTTCTCATGAAAACAGGTCTAATTTGAGAACTGTCTCTTTGTAACTCAACCCCTGTAATCCAGGTATCATTTTCGTAAACCTACATTGCACTCCCTCCAAAATCGAAATATCCTTCCTACGGTGTGGTGCCCAGAACTGCTCACAGTACTCCCAAGTGGGGTCTAACTAGGGTTTTGTATAGCTGCAGCATAACCCCCGTGTCTTTATATTCCAATCCTCTAGATATAAAGGCTAACATTCCATTAGCCTTTTTTCTGCACTTGTTCCTTTTAAGCACCTATCCACCTGAACCCCAAGTCCCTTTGGACATTCACTGCACTTAACATCTTTCCATTTAGAAAGCACTCTGCCCTCTCCTTTTTTGGTCCAAAATGGATAACCTCACACTTGCTTACATTGAATTCCATATGCCACAATTTTGCCTATTCACCTAGTCTGTCAATATATGCTTGCAAATTTTGTGCTGTCATCTAGGCTGTCTCCAATGCCACCTAACTTATAATCATCCACACATTTGCATATATGACTTTCTATACCATCATCCAAGTCATTAATGAATAATTGAGACCCCAACACAGATCCCTGTGGCACACCACTAGTCACCCCCTGCCAATTTGGGTAATTATCTCTAATCTTCCCCAGTGGTACAATCCTCAAATCTCAGCACTGCTCCAATTCTGGTGTCTTCTGCATTCCCAATTTTAATCACTGCACCCACAGTTTCCTTGCCTTCAGTTGTCTTGGCCCTAAGCTCTGGAATTTCCTCCCTAGACCTCTTTGCTTCTCTGATTAACTTTAAGCCTACCTCTTTGACCGAGCTTTTGGGCCACCGGTCTAATATCCCCTTGTGGCTCAGTGTTTGATAAAGATTCTGTAAAGTGCCTTTGGATGTTTTACTATGTTATAGGCTCTATATAAAAGCAACTTGTTCCGGTTAGACATTCGTGTTTGCTGTAAACACCTGATTGAATTCTGTGTTGTCATTCCGTTAAGCGCTCAGAGCACTTTGTTTTTCCTGAGTTCGCTGACTGACTTGTATCGACTTGAATGATAGCATAACACTGTCTGGGCCACATGTATTTATTCACTTTCCTCTACCTTCTGAGAGACTTTACTCTAGATATGGGGATTTAGCTTTGCTTTATTCCACATAAGGTCAGATAAGCAAATCAATAGTTTTGTCCGGTTATGCTTGTTTCCATCAGTACAAGTTGTCCTTCTGTATTGACATAAAAATAATGAATTTGCTATGCCGCCCCAAATTCAGTGGATTATTTTTGCTTGATTTAAACTAACTGATTATTTTGGGGTTCTTCTCAGCAGCTTCTGTTGAATACGCTGTCCTGTCCATATTTTTCATAGAATTTACAGTGCAGAAGGAGGCCATTGGGCCCATCGAGTCTGCACCGGCTCTTGGAAAGAGCACCCTACCCAACCACACACCACCTCCCTATCCCCATAACCCAGTAACCCCACCCAACACTAAGGGCAATTTTGGACACTAAGGGCAATTTAGCATTGCCAATCCACCTAACCTGCACATCTTTGGACTGTGGGAGGAAACCGGAGCACCCGGAGGAAACCCACGCACACATGGGGAGAACGTGCAGACTCCGCACAGACAATGACCCAAGCCGGGAATCGAACCTGAGACCCTGGAGCTGTGAAGCAATTGTGCTCATCACTATGCTACCGTGCTGCCCTCGAAGCATCTGTTCTGTTCGGTGTTTAACTCTGCTTATTTCAGACTTTTCAGTCAGAAAAAAAATCAGACCCCTCAACACAATTATAAAGACAAGCTACTGAATTGCTTATTATTTAGAGCCAAATAAGGACCAGATCAAAGCTATCTCATTACTACCTGAACCACCAATTTAATCAGACTCTTAGCAAAAAATATTCTTTCAATGCTCGTCCAGAAGATTCTGAACCTTGACGGTGACTAAATTAAGCATTGCTGTTATCAAACTATGAGGAAATTCCAGAACTGGATATCCTAAGGATTTGAGTTGCTTGAATTTAAATGCTATTTATTGGGGCTGGATAGTGCATTTATTTTGAAAGATGAAGACCCATGTCACAATATTAAAAAGTTATAATGAGCAAACAGGAGCTCGTAATTTGGTAGCACCAAGTTTGGGTTTTAGAAGTGCCAATCGTATAAGAGAAGGAAAGACTGAGGGAATGTGAAGATTTCCACCGCTTCAAGGTTCTATAAAAATCAGTTGCTGAAGAGGACAGTGTCATGTGTTTTGATTTTGACACCATCAGGATATAGGGTGCTCGGAGAATAGAAATTGTTTATCCATATTTTGTAACTCACATTTGCTGATTAGTGCAGCAAAGGATCAGCATAACTGTTGGAACATGTCTTCTAAGTTCAGCTGTTTCTGACCTCAGAATTATCACTCCTTTCAAAACCCAACTAAACTCACTTTACTTTTGTGCCTGCAATGAAACATTGTTCAGGCTTTTATGTTGTCTCAATCAATGGTCTATACGTGCCCAAGCAGCCTTGCTTCCATCGACCCAGTGAGGTCTGTATAAATAGCGTAAATATTTTTCAGGGCACATGGCAGTGCAGTGGTTCGCACTGCTGCGTACAGCGCCGAGGACCCAGGTTCGGTCCCGGGCCACTGTCTGTGTGGAATTTGCACATTCTCCCTGTGTCTGCGTGGGTTTCACCCCCACAACCAAAAGATGTGTTGGTCAGGTGGATTGGCCACGCTAAATTGCTCCTTAATTGGAAAAAATAAATAATTGGGTATTCTAATTTTTTTCAAAAACTGTTTTTTTTAAAAATATTTTGGTTCATTCTTTTGATCAGCTGCTATGGGCCAAAGCCAAATGTGATCAGAGAAATGCATCTCCTTTTTCGATCCCAGCCCTGGGTCACTGTCCGTGTGGAGTTTGCACATTCTACCCGTGGTTACGTGAGTTTCGCCCCTATAACCCAAAGATGTGCAGGCTAGTTGGATTGGCCACGCTAAATTGCCCCTTAATTGGATAAAATGAATTGGGTACTCTAAATTTAAAAAAAAGAAAGAAATGCATCTGCTTTTAAATTGTCCATTTATATTGCTTCTTTTCCCATTTTCCACACTGGGGGAGTAGAATTTTGGCCATCTTTGAAAACACCTGCTCAGGGTGTGGAAAACATTACAGTATGATCTGCCCTAGGGCTGGGCTTGAAGCTGTTACCCCTGCTAATGAAGGGTGCTGCACTACTTGGATGTTCGTCCCTCCTCCCAACCTTTCGTAATGAGTATATTTGACTTTACTCTGATTTTATCTGTCCTGGAAGGTTGTCACATCTTGAGTAGTTAATCTGAGCGCTCCAGGTTACAATTCTAGAATGAAAGTGAGGAAATTAAGTAGCAGTGGTTGTATGTTATCATGTAAAGGATGAGCATGATAAATATATAAAATGTCTGTGTGAGCACGGCCCCAACGTTTGATTTTGAGTTGTCCAAGCAAGAGCATATCACTCATGCTTTAGCCTCAATAAATCTCATTCAGCCAAAAGGGCACACTTTTACACACAAAAATGGCATTGAGGGACTGAGTTCTGAAGTTGCCTGGATTCAAAAGGACAGAAGGAGAGACAAAGCATGAATTATGAACAGCATTATACTGATGGGAACAGGCACTATCTGGCATGAGACTGATGCTGCATGGCACAAATGGCTCATTGGCAACCGAGCTTGGTGCCACCAGGTGTCCTTTATGTGTCTGTATATGTGCATCATGGGCACAAAGGGTGAACAATACTCGTAAGTATGTTATGCTAATTTCTGTGTCTCTGGGAAGGGGCGGGGGGGTAGATAACAGCTTTATTTGAACCAGCTGACACGTGTGTTCATACACGAGTGCTGCTGAAAGTTACATCCGGAGTAAGGGAACTTTTAAATATTTGATTGTCGAAGTTTGAGTCAAAGGAGGTGTAATATCTCCCTTCAGTTGTGCTCCGTGCAATGCTTGTGTTTCCTCCACACTCTCCCCACACACCTCCACTCTGCATTCCCCCTCCCCCAAAAACACCTCCATCCTCCTCTGCTTCTTACTCTTCCCACCCCTCCTCCACTTGTCCCTCCAGGTCACCGCTCAATTCCATTCTCCCAGCACTTTTCCCTGGTGACTATCTTCTGCCTGTATTGTGCATTAGCTACATTACATGTGCTACACGATGGCCATCGGCTGGGCAAAAGGAATAGCACAGCCAGGGATCCAGATTCTCTAAAACAGGAAGAAAAAAGCTGTTGCCAAAACATTTTTTACTCAATGGACTTAAAGTACACTTTCTGAATAAGGGGAGAGGAAGTGCAGATTATATTACCATATTGAAGGGAAAGGAAATACCTCACATTTACCCACAAAGGCAACAAATGCACCGTGAAAGTTTGAATACAAAAGCTAAGAAATGCTGGGCCAACCCCTAACCCCAATGTAATACCGTACTTTTTATTTGAAACAAGGTGGTATAGCTGTCAAACATTATGGAAGCACACTGGGTGTGTGGGTTGTGTGGTTGTCTGGATGTGGGGGGGTGCATCGCAGGAGATAGTGTGTGTATGCTTGGGGGTTGTGTGTGAGTTGTACATGCAAGGAGGTGTGGATGGGATGTATGTGCATGCCTGAGTGCACAGGTCCAATATGTTGTCTGTATCTGTGCAGGGGTGCAAGGGGTTAACAGCACTCTGCTCCGTCTGGAACCAGTTCAAGCCGGTTCTCTGAAAAGTGCTTTGTGCATCGCCTGGAATTGTGGGAAGGGTCATGTGTGGAGACCAAGTGATGTCATGAGATCAAATGTGACTCAGCCATTTATCAGAAGTGTTCAGGTAACTAGACAAGTGACGCTCCCTCAGAAACCGCATCTCGCCAGGTGAAATGCTGCTCCTGTGCAAGGTTCACACTGGTGGGCAGGTTCTGAACTTAAAGCTGGTGAGAAATTTGTTTAAAAACTTGAGAAATTTTCAAGTCAGCAAACTTAACTTTTAACAATGAAAGTGGTTTATTTATACATATAGTTACAAGTCGGGTCTCCATTTAAAATCTGATTTTAACATTATTTGACCTGGGCAGACGGCATCTTGTACAGAATACTAATTTGCCCCTTCCTTTTCCTTACCACTCCCCATCCCCGAGTCTTGTGAAATGCTGTTTTGTGCTCAAGTCCATTTCCAGTGCTTCAGCCAAGTGGTTGTTCTTTTTCAGATTTCGGGCAGTGAGTGTTGACACAGTACCAGCCAGTCAGCCTCGTCTCCACCTATAGGCTTCCTGCATACTTTCCAACTGGAGGGTGCAATGCTGGATAGTGACCAGGGGTGGGAGGCTTTCCTTAGCCCAGCTTTACCTGGCATGGGTGATACACCCTTGACTCAACTGAGATGACACATGAATTTCCATTCAAAATAATAATGCTGAAAGTGGGAAAGATTTATGAATCAAAATGAATTTTCTGCAGCCTGTAAAGATGCTGACAACCCTTTCACTGAGAAACTGTATTTACGTAAATGTTCTGTTGTATAAATTAAAATCTGTCCCTCAGTGTGGTGCCTGGTTAGGTTGTGTCTTTAATGCTGAATATGCAATGGTCCTTCTCATGTAATGATGTGGAGGTGCCGGCGTTGGACTGGAGTGGGCACAGTAAGAAGTCTTATAACACCAGGTTAAAGTCCATCTTCACTCTCCTGATGAAGGAGTTACGCTCCGAAAGCTAGTGATTCCAAATAAACCTGTTGGACTTTAACCTGGTGTTGTAAGACTTCTTACTCTTATCATGTAGTGGTGATGCCGGCATTGGACTGGAGTGGGCACAGTAAGAAATCTCCCAACAGCAGGTTAAAGTCCAGCAGGTTTGTTAAAGTCACTAACTTTCGGAGTGCAGCTCCTTCCTCAGGTGAATGACATTCACCATCTTTAACCTGGTGTTGTAAGACTTCTTACTCTTCTCGTGTAAGTATTAGATTACTCCACTCGTCTGCTATTGAACTCTGTCTCCTCTTTACTCTTTCACTCCTCCCTCCCCAACCTGCTCAGCCTCCTCGCAACAACATATTGAGACATCAAGGTGACCATTCTGTGAAACTGGCTGATAAAATTAGACATTTGTTGAATTGGCTTGTTGACAAAAAGAGATGGTGATGTTTTGGTTTAACGGCAACTGTGCGATTTGTTTCTTTTGGTATTGGTCAAAGCTCTCTCAAATAAACTTCTAATTCAGCAGCAGCCCAATTGGGGACATAGGCTGAGTTCCACGGTGAGGAGCCATGAGTGATTATCGGAAAGATTTGGTTAATGTTCCCGGCTTTGAAATTATCCTGCTCGTGGGTTGGGTAAAAAGTACTTCCAGCTTGATTCCTTTCTTATATAAAATTTACACCACAGAAACCAGAAGATCACCCCCAACATCTGTGATTAATTTTGTTTATGCTCCACGAGAGCTGACTTTGATCCCATTTCATATCATCCTATCTACATATCCTTCTGTTTATTCCCTTAAAGGCGCTTATGCTATTTGCCTCTTGTCACAAGTCGGCTTCAATGAAGTTACTGTGAAAAGCCCCTAGTTGCCTCATTCCGGCGCCTGTTTGGGGAGGCTGGTACGGGAATGAACCCGCGCTGCTGGCCTGCCTTGGTCTGCTTTAAAAGCCAGCTATTTAGCCCAGTGTGCTAACCATTCTGTAGGTAAGGAAGTTTCTCCAGATTTCCCTAGTGGATTTATCAGGGATTTACATTATTTTTAAAGGCCCAAGCTCTGGTCTTCCCTACAAATGGAAATATCTCTGCTTCTGCTCTTAATTTTAAAGACGTCGGTCAGGTCACCCTGCAACTTTCCCTTGTCTAATGTAAAGAGCTCCAGCCTGTTCAACCTTTCAGCTCCAGTACCATGATAAACATTTTTTTTGACACCTTCTCCAGTGCCTTTATATTCACTTCACTGAATTTATTTTCCCATCCGGTTCCCCGACTTGACCCTCCAAAGGAGTGGATCCTAGCTGCACTACTGTGCCCTAGATGCTATTCTTCACACCCAAGTGTTCCCAAACTGGGGTCTGCGGAACACAGAGTATGCGGGAGCCTTCCAGGGCATCTGTGGCAAGATGGGCACATTTGAAAAGATTGAAAAATGCTGCCGAGCTGCTTCTGGAAAAGCCAGCCCCTGGACGAGCATGGACAGGGGAGTGAGCCTCGGAACAAAATGGGAGATTGGGGGGGTCCAGCAACCCTTGGTGCTTGGGGTTGTCCAGCATGGGCCTCGCAGCTGGCGGGGGAGGGGGGTGGTATCCAGGCTGGGCATTGGAGTGGAGGTGAGAGGGCCTTAGATAAGGAGGGGTAGAGGGTGTGTGAGGAGGGTGAATGTGTGTATGAGAGAAGCATAGTTTGTGAGGGGATGGGGAAAATGTGTGTGCATGTGACGGGGGGTGCGCGTGTGAGGTGGGTGGGGTGCGCGTGTGAGGTGGGGGGGTGCGCGTGTGAGGTGGGGGGGTGCGCGTGTGAGGTGGGGGGGTGCGGTGTGAGGTGGGGGGTTGCGCGTGTGAGGTGGGGGGTTGCGCGTGTGAGGTGGGGGGTTGCGCGTGTGAGGTGGGGGGTTGCGCGTGTGAGGTGGGGGGTTGCGCGTGTGAGGTGGGGGGTTGCGCGTGTGAGGTGGGGGGTTGCGCGTGTGAGGTGGGGGGTTGCGCGTGTGAGGTGGGGGGTTGCGCGTGTGAGGTGGGGGGTTGCGCGTGTGAGGTGGGGGGTTGCGCGTGTGAGGTGGGGGGTTGCGCGTGTGAGGTGGGGGGTTGCGCGTGTGAGGTGGGGGGTTGCGCGTGTGAGGTGGGGGGTTGCGCGTGTGAGGTGGGGGGTTGCGCGTGTGAGTTGGGGGGGTTGTGCACGTGTGAGGTGGGGGGGTTGTGCGCGTGAGGTGGGGGGGCTCTGCGCGTGAGGGGGGTGTGTGTGTGTGGGGACTGAGTGCGCGTGAGAGGGGACTGAGTGCGCGTGAGAGGGGACTGAGTGCGCGTGAGAGGGGACTGAGTGCGCGGGAGAGGGGGCTGAGTGCGCGGGAGGGGGGGCTTGAGTGCGCGGGAGGGGGGGGCTTGAGTGCGCGGGAGGGGGGGCTTGAGTGCGCGGGAGGGGGGGCTTGAGTGCGCGGGAGGGGGGGCTTGAGTGCGCGGGAGGGGGGGCTTGAGTGCGCGGGAGGGGGGGCTTGAGTGCGCGGGAGGGGGGGCTTGAGTGCGCGGGAGGGGGGGCTTGAGTGCGCGGGAGGGGGGGCTTGAGTGCGCGGGAGGGGGGGCTTGAGTGCGCGGGAGGGGGGGCTTGAGTGCGCGGGAGGGGGGGCTTGAGTGCGCGGGAGGGGCGGCTGAGTTCTCACGAGTTCAGAAGAACGAGGGGATCTCATAGAAACACAAAACCTGATGGCACAGGACAGGCTAGATGCGCGCCTGTGAGGGGTGCGCGCCTGTGAGGGGTGCGCGCGCACCCCCTCGCACACTCAGTCCCCTCTCACGCGCGCATCTAGCCTGTCCTGTGCCATCAGGTTTTGTGTTTCTATGAGATCCCCTCGTTCTTCTGAACTCACGTGAGAACAAGCCCAGTTTATCCAGTCTATCTTCATATGTCAGTCCTGCCATCTCAGGAAATAGTCTGGTGAACCTTCGCTGGACACCCTCAATAGAAAGAATGTCCTTCCTCAAACTTGAAGACCAAAACTGTACTCAATACTCAAGGTATGGCCTCACCACGGCTTTGTATAACTGCAGCAAGACATCCCTACTCCTGTACTCGAAATCCTCTCGCTATGAAGGCCAGCTTTAGCTTTCATTAGCTTTCCTAACTGCCTGCTGTACCTGCCAACCTTCAGCGACTGTTCCATCCTGACACCCAGGTCTTGTTGCACTTCCCCTTTTCCTAAACTGCCACCATTCAGATAATCTGCCTTCCTGTTTTTGGCACTAAAAGTGGATAGCCTCACATTTGCCAAGTATTTGCCCACTCAGCCAGCCTGTCCAAGTCACCCTGCAGCCTCTTAGCATCCTCCTCACAGTGCACTGCCACCCAGGTTGGTGTCATCTGCAAATTTGGAGATAGTGATGCAATTCCTTGTCCAGATCATTAATGTATATTGGGAGAGAGGGATGTGTGTGTTTGTGAGAGGGAGGGGGATGGGTGTTTGTGAGAGGGAGAGGGAGGGGGATAGGTATTTGTGAGAGGGAGGGGGATGGGTATTTGTGAGAGGGAGGGGGATGGGTATTTGTGAGAGGGAGGGGGATGGGTATTTGTGAGAGGGAGGGGGGTGGGTGTTTGTGAGAGGGAGGGGGATGGGGGTGTGTGAGAGGGAGAGGGACGGGTGTGTGAGAAGGAGGGGGATGGGTGTGTGTGTGTGAGAGGGGGATGGGTGTGTGCGAGAGAGGGATGGGGGGTGTGAGGGATGGGGGGGGGGGTGTGAGGGATGGGGGCGTGTGAGGGATGGGGGCGTGTGAGGGATGGGGGGGTGTGAGGGATGGGGGGGTGTGAGGGATGGGGGGGTGTGAGGGATGGGGGGGTGTGAGGGATGGGGGGGTGTGAGGGATGGGGGTGTGTGAGGGATGGGGGTGTGTGAGGGATGGGGGTGTGTGAGGGATGGGGGTGTGTGAGGGATGGGGGGGTGTGAGGGATGGGGGTGTGAGGGATGGGGGTGTGAGGGGGATGGGGGTGTGAGGGGGATGGGGGTGTGAGGGGGATGGGGGTGTGAGGGGGATGGGGGTGTGAGGGGGATGGGGGTGTGAGGGAGGGGGATGTGTGTGTGTGAGGGAGGGGGATGTGTGTGTGTGAGGGAGGGGGGTGTGTGTGTGAGGGAGGGGGATGTGTGTGTGTGTGAGGGAGGGGGATGTGTGTGTGTGAGGGTATGTGTGGAGGGTGAGGTGCATGGGAGGGGAGGGGGAGGGGAAGTGCGTGGGGGAAGTGGCCGCATGTGCAGCTATGTAGCAATCAGGTGTGCCATGCAGGGAACAATCAAGCATATATGTGCAACCATGCTTCAATTTTAAAGGAGCTGTATAGTACAACAAATGGGATTCGCGCTATAAACAGAAGTTAGTAGGAATATTAGGTGCAACACTACAACGATGAGCACCACACTCCTATCTAGTCTAATGGTGGGTGGGTAAACCTTGCCTGCTTTGCCCACTTGGAACAATGAGATGGCTAACAATAGGCATATAAGCAGTTAATGCCAAAAATGCCCAGCATCTGTGGAGAAAGATGCAAGGTTAAAAGTTAACTCCTTGTGTCCTCCTCATTTGCTGCCTGGCCTGCTGGGTTTTTCTAGTATTTTCTGTTTTTGTTTCAGATTCCGAGCATCCACAGTATTTTGCCTCCTGTACAATTATAGGAATATAAAATAAAGTGGAAGTGGGCCATTCGGCCCTCAAGCTGGGATATTTAGAGCTTTGCAGCTCTAGATTAAGATGCTGGTGGGTATGACTGCCACTCCTGGTAGAAGCATTTTAAACAATTGAGTTTCATTGGCTTAAGGGTAATTTTCCTATTTCCCCCTTGCTTCCAAACATTACATCGGATATATAGCACCGAAATCAGCCACTCGGCCCACCCAGTCTATGCTGGCGTTTATGCTCCACGTGAGCTTCCTCCCATCTTTCCTTATCTAATTCTATCAGCATAACCTTCCTTTCTTCATAGAATTTACAGTGCAGAAGGAGGCCATTCAGCCCATCGAGTCTGCACCGGCTCTTGGAAAGAGCACCCTACCCAAGGTCAACACCTCCACCCTATCCCCAATACGCTGTAACCCCACCCAACACTAAGGGCAATTTTGGACACGAAGGGCAATTTATCATGGCCAATCCACCTAACCTGCACATCTTTGGACTGTGGGAGGAATCCGGAGCACCCGGAGGAAACCCACGCACACACTGGGAGGACGTGCAGATTCCGCACAGACAGTGACCCAAGCCGGGAATCGAACCTGGGACCCTGGAGCTGTGAAACAATTGTGCTATCCACAAGGCTACCGTGCTGCCCCACGTTCTTCCGTTCTACCGTTCTTCCTCCTATTTATCTAGCCTCCCCTTTTAATGCATCTTTATTATCAACTTCAGTTACTCCTGTGGTAGGATGCTCCACATTCTCACCACTTTCTGGGTGAAGAGGTTTCTTCTGAATTCCCTATTGGTATCAATAAGCTAAATAGCCTTTGTGATGATGCTGCTTTTAAATGGCCGGTGCTGCAACTCATGAGCAGTTCTGGACTCTTGGTTTCAGTCATGTTTTTAGTCTTAGAAATGCTTTCTACAAAGGCTCAGTGGGAAGATGAGGGGAATCCGATGTGCTTGCTACAATAACTGGAATCCAATACCCTAACTGCATTTGGGATGATGAGATAAAGCAGTAACTAGGCAGGACTGAGCTTCATTAGTGCTAATCTGTGCAGATATTTAGGAAAAGTGTTAGTTTCTTTTTGAATATTTTTGTAGCCCAACCCCCCCGATAATGTTTTGTCGCTAAATAGCTCGGAGAAGGCTTCAAATGTCAGTCTGTGGTTCTAGAATGATTCAGGGCAGAGAAGATTGAGAAATCCTAATTAAGTGTCACTGGCCAGAAACATTGACCTTGTTTCTCTTTCCACAGATACTGCTAGAACCACTGCACATTTCCAGCATTTTCTGTTTTTAGTTCGGATTTCCAGCATCTGCATTAATTTGCTTTTGTAAGGGTAAGAGGAGACTTGATAGAGCTTGGCAGTGGATTTTGGTAAGAGTAAATAAAGAGGAGCTCTTTCCAAAGGCTGATAGCCGAGGGCACAGATTTACGGTGATTGGCAAAATAGCCAGAGGCGCCATAAGCAAAGAGTGGTTAGGATTTGAAATGCACTGCTTTGGGTGATGGATATGTATTCAACATAACCATCAAAAGGGAATTGGATTCGTACATGAAGGAGAAATAATTGTAGTGATGTGGGGAAAGAAGAGACTGAGGGGAGCTACCTAGGTTGAAAGAACTGGCGTATGCTCAATGGGCCCAAATGCCTTCTGCACTGTGGTATTCCATGATAATTGGAAGCATCCTCTCTGTTTACCCTATGAAACCCTCTCATAATCTTTAAGACCTCAGCCTTCTCTTTACTCGAGAGGACTCGCCTGATAAGTCATAACTTCTGTTCTGGTATCATACTTATTCTCTTTTGCCCTCTATCGTGTCTCAGTGTCCTTCTTCCAACCCCAGCTCAAATCTTTCTTACCCAGACCCCAAATACTTGATGTTTTACAAATTGCCCTATGAGCAGTTGCTGTCCCATAAAAGTACCATAAGAGGTTTGGGGGGGGGGGGGGGGAATGAGTTTGTAGTCTTGCATAGTATAATGCTAGCTGGAGAAATTGAAGCTCCTAAATACTTTGTGTCTTAATTGTTTTCTTCTTGTATCGACAGATATTTCTGCTATGACAGATGACATATACAGGACACGAAGCCAAAAGAGAGCATTGGAGCGAGAGGGCCTGCATAATGACGTGGATATGAAGAAACCAAAAATAGAATGTTCCAGAGGAACTGATAGGGACAGTGAACTGGACGATGTGAAAGGGGAGATAAGAATTAAAACAGAACCTGTTGATCGGGGTGGTGGTCGGACTCCTGGGTTGTTAAAGGGGCCAGGTGAAGTGAAAGCAACAATCAAAGTAGAAGTACAGGCCGGTGATGAACCTGTTGACATGAGCACGTCAAAGATGTAAGTACACAACTGCAAATTGGTCTTTTAAAGCTGATCTGTTTTTCTTTGGAATGGAGAACTTGATTTGCCAATAATGTCACGTAGAAGAGAAAAACAAAGAATTTACATTTATGTAGCGGCTTTCGTGATCTCTCACCCTCCCAAAGAGCTATACAGCCAGTGAAATGCTTTTGAAGTGTAATCACCATTGTAAAGGAAAAAAGCAGCCAATTTGTGCACTGCAAGCTCCAATGAGCAGCAATGTGATAATCGTCAGATCATTTTTTTTTTACTGTGATTAAGGGGTAAATATGGACTAGGGCACAGTGGAGAACCCCTAGCTGGTAGAATCATCAAGTGACTACAGCACAAAAGTAGGCCATTCAGCCCATTGTCAGTGCCGACTATCTGCAAAAGCGGCTCAGCTGGTCTCACTCCCCCATCTTTTCCGTTGCCTTGAAATTTTTTCTCCTCGGGTAATGATACAATTCCTTTTCGAAAACCACGATTGAATTTACCTGCATACACTCGACGCATTCCAGACTCTAACCACTTGCTGCGTATTCAAACAAATTTGGTTCTTTTGAGATGTGGAGGCTCTTCAAAACCTTGCTCAACCAACTGTCGCATTTTTCTGACATCCTGATGAGGATGTGTTTTTTAAGGAAGGCATGAATAGAAAGGCAGAATTTAGGGAAGAACAGGAGGAGCCCATTCAACCCCTCTATCTCTATAATTCTCTGTTTTGAAATTTTCAAGGGAGCTTTACTCTCAATAGCATTTGGGGTGGTGTGGGGGGTTGAATTCCAGATTTTCATTACCCTTCACGTGTAAAAGCACATACCGATATCTCATCTGAACTGGCTGCCTCTAATTTTAAGACTATATCCTCTTGTCCTGGTCTTCCTCACCACAGTAAATAATTTCTCTCTGTGCGTCCTGTCAACATAGCTTCATAAGCACCTCAATTAAATTACTCCTTAATCTTCTATACTTTAGGGAATACAACCCTAGTCCATGCATGCTTCCCGCATATTTTAACTCCAAACCTGGAGAGTTAATATATTGCATGAAGTTATTGTTGAATGAATTGCTGGGAAAGTCCATCGAAGCAGGCACTACACGTGAGCAGAAGCATTAAGATATGTTTCTGGAGAGAGGGCGATTGAGAAATAAGATGGGTAGGTGCAACTGGCGGGCATAGATCATTGATGGTCTTTTCTGAGTTAATGGATTTTTCCTATTTGCTGGCGCAGATTTATTTTCGCATTTAAACACAAAGTTGCGATCACATCTTGTACAAAACACTGCGCAGAACAAGTGCAACATGAGAGAATATACCAGAGAAGTATGTGATCAAGCCAGTGCTGAGGTCAGACTGCTTCTTCAGTACAGTACCCAGTCTTGTCACTGAAATAGAGAAATACTTCGATCCCGGCCCCGTGTGGAGTTTGCGCATTCTCCCCGTGTCTGCGTGGGTCGCGCGTCCACAACCCAAAAAGATGTGCAGGATAGGTGGATTGGTCACACTAAATTGTCCCTTAATTGGAAAAAAAATAATTGGGTACTCTAAATTTATATTAAAGAAGAAATAGAAAAATACAAGAGTCATATTCAATTGTTGAGGAGTTAGGATAAATGTTTTTAACCGAGGTATTCCTGAGGCAATCTTACAGAGAGATCTGTATGATCGAGGAAAGAAAAAAGTAAACTGCAAAATTGCAATAAATGAAATGGCTTGAGTCGGACGAGGACAGTCAGACCAATGAAAAGTAAATGTAGAATTGTTGTCAGGAAATTATTCATACAAAGGATCACCAACACATAGAACAGCCTCTTGGGCAGTGGAGGCGAAAAATGCCTGAATTGTTTTAAGAAACAATTGGACACTGTTGTGGGAGGAATTTCAAGGCCTTCCGGTTGAATGAATTAAGATGGGCATGGGGCCTTGCTCAATTGTAATTATCTTGATTACTGTTGGAGTGTCCCCATAAAGCAGATCCTTGAATGTTACAAGTTGGCGAGCACAGTAATACTGATTTTGCAGCATTGCTCAAGACCTTGAAGTCCTGGCTCATCAGTGACCAAGTCTTAGCAACTTTCTGATCTCAATCCACTGTCCTGCATGGTGATATGCTTGCAATCATCCATGCCTTGAGGGGAAACTACCTCAAATGGTAATGGTACTGGATTCCCCAAATCAGCAGAAACTATTTCTACCTACCCCATCTGTTCCCTTTAATATTTTGAAAGCTACAATCAAATCAACCCTTTTACCTTCAAAAGTGAGTGTCTTTCCCCTTGTATCACCTTTTTGGCTGAGGCCAGTTGTGGAAAACTTTGGTACAGACTGGAAGTTTGTGACAAATCAGTAATGCATCTGAATTCAGTCAATCCCTCCTTCTCATCCCCGGCCCTCAGGTTCCCCTGCTAACTCCCTGCAACCAGGAATACTGAATCCAACCAGTGTGACGCCTACATTTTGTATACCAACCTCTACTACAACACATACTTTCCTTATTAAAACTGCTTGGTGTTCCAAAACAGTATAAATGTTACTGAGGTCATCTGATGTACAATGCAAAGTTATCAATTATGCTTGACTGACTATGTATGAACGAAGAATAATCTGGGACCTCAGATTATAAATAATATATATATACTAGTTTGATTTATGGATGAGAGTTGAGATTAAATGCTTATATTAGTAAATTCTACAGAGGTTATAGCCTTAAACTGGAGCAGACATAATGCAGACTGAAGGCATTCACCTACAAGAACTCTTGCAGATGAATAGATGTTTAGAATGGGTAATTCAGTAATTTGGTAAAGTGCCACACAATAGGTTTATGGACAAACTTCTTGTTTATGGAATAAAGGGGTCAGCAGCAACATAGATACAAAATTGGTTGAGTGACAGAATCCATGTAGTAGTTAATGGATTGTTTTCAGACTGGAGGAAGGTGTGTAGTGGAGTTCCCCAAGGTTTGGTGTTAGGACCCTTGCTCTTCCTGAGAGGTTGAGTAAACTCGGTTTGTTCTCACTGGAACGACAGAGGTTGAGGGGCGACCTGATAGAGGTCTACAAAATTATGAGGGGCATAGACAAGGTGGATATTCAGAGACTTTTTCCCAGGGTGGAGGAGTCAATTATTAGGGGACATAGGTTTAAGGTGCGAGGGGCAAGGTTTAGAGGAGATGTACGAGGCAAGTTTTTTTGCACAGAGGGTAGTGGGTGCCTGGAACTCGCTGTTGGAGGAGGTGGTGGAAGCAGGGACGATAGTGACGTTTAAGGGGCATCTTAACAAATACATGAATAGGTTGGGAATAGAGGGATACGGACCCCGGAAGTGTAGAAGATTTTAGTTTAGACGGGCAGCATGGTAGGCGCAGGCTTGGAGGGCCGAAGGGCCTGTTCCTGTGCTGTACTTTTCTTTGTTCTTTGTTCTATTGATGACCTAGACCTTGGAGTACAGGGTATAATTTCAAAATTTGTGGATGACACAAAATGTGAAAGTGTTGTGAATTTTGGGGGTTGTGAAGAACTTCAAAAGGACATAGACAGGTTGGTGGAACGGATGACCAAGTAGCAAATTAAATTTATAGCAGGGAAGTGTGAAGTGATTCATTTTGGTAGGAGGAATGCAGAGAGACAATATAGAATAACTGGTACAATTCTAAAGGAGGTGCAGGAGTCGAGGGACTTGGGTGTGTACGTGCCCAAATCGTTGAAGTTGACAGGACAGGTTGAGAGCGTGGTTAATAAAGCGTACAGCAACTTACCCTTTTATTCATGGGGCATAAGAGTACAAGAGCAATAACATACTTGTTAAACTTGTGTAGAACACTGGATTGGCTTCAACTGAAGTACTGCATCCAGTACTGGGCGCCACACTTTAGGAAGATGTGAATACATCAGAGTGCAGAAAAGATTCACAAGAACTTCAGTTTCAGAGAAGCTGGGACTGTTTCTGTTGCAGAAGATTGAGAGGAGACTTGATGGAGGCATTCAAGATCATGAGGGGTTTGTACAGAATGGATGGGGAAATATTGTTGCCATTGGTGGAAGGATTGAGAACCAGGGGGCACAGATTTAAGGTAATTGGCAAAAAGTAGCAATGGCAACATGAGGAAAAACATTTTCACAATTGGGATCTGGAATGCACTGCCTGAGTGAGAGTATGGTCGAGGTAAGTTCACTTGAGGCATTCAAGAGGGAATTGGATTGTTATCTGGAAAGGAAAAAGGTGCAGCACTATGGGAGTGGGTGGGGGGCAGGGGGGAGAAGTTGGGAAAGCGGCAATAGATCATTTGCTCCAGGGGGAGCCAGAGCAGGCACGATGGACCGAATAGCCTCCTGTGCTGTAAATGGAATACTCCTAGAGTAGACCCTCAAAGTTCTCACATATTTAATTAGTCATTGAACCATTTTATTTCCTCTTCATGAATTGTATCCTTCCAATTTGAAAAACTGTGAAGTTTTCCAGCCCAGTAGGGACTCTGCCAGCTCACGCTTGGCTGCCCAACCCCCAGCCACTTCAGGTCTCTTTCTCTCCTGGGCTGCTGTATTGTTCACTGACAGAAATGAGCTGCTTGTGCACACTTCATTCAGCGAGAGTTATGATTTATATGGTGGTTCTGTGGGGTTACTAAAGTTTGGCTCCTGGTGAGGGACCATTGGGAGGTTCATGATCCAAAATAATGCTAATTTTAAACTTACATGAAACCACCAAATGCTGTTTAACTTTGAAGAGTGAGCTGCATTAAAATGGCTTGCATTTGTAAAGCACAATGCATGGATCTCCGTTAAACTGAGCGAGATGTGATGGATGAATGGGGCCACTATTGTATCCCACTTGCCTCATCACACAATTGTGTTTTCCCCCTGCACCAAAAACGTTGATACAACTGACTCTGAACACTTCATTACACAAACATATTTTAATGCTCTTAGAATGGTTTTTATCCTCATCTGAAGACTTAGAAGCTAAATTGAAACAGAAGTGTGTGTGTGGCTGTGTAAGTGATTTGTACGTACAGATTCCAACCACATTACCTTCATTAACTGCTTCAATTGCCAACGTGGCAATGGCACAAAAGCTTGGAATAGTCAGTGGTATCCAACAGCTTACACACTGAGCTACATAAGAGAGCAACACTGGCGAAACCAAAAACGACAAAAGTTTACCACTTTATGTTGTAGAGCTGGATTTGATCTGACATGCACAGAACCCAACCCCCTTAGTTCCATGTATGAGCTGCAGGCAGGAATCTTTGTCTCATGCTTTTAAAAGGTTTGAATCTCCATTTTTGCATGCCACCTGGTTTAGGTGCCACGGGGGTGGGTTTAGCACAGTGGGCTAAACAGCTGGCTTGTAATGCAGAACATTGCCATCAGCACAGGTTCAATTCCTGTACTGGCCTCCCCGAACAGGCGCTGGAATGTGGCGACTAGGGGTTTTCACAGTAACTTCATTGAAGCCTACTTGTGACAATAAGCTATTATTATTATTATTATTACCTTGTTTGCCACATGCAATCACTTCTCCAAAAGTTTGAGTTCAAAAATCTTGGCTCACTTCAGTGCAACAGTGTGGATGTTAAACTGAGGCCCTGTCTGCCTTTTCAGTTGAAAGTAAAAGATCCCAGAAGAGACACTTTTGAAGAAACAGTTCTCTCCCATATCCTGAGCAAATATTTGTCCCACTATCGAAATCACTAAAAGCAGATGCTCTGATTGTTTTCACATGCTGTTTGTGGGAGCTTTCTGTACACAAATAGACGGCTACCATATTGCAGCAGTGACTGCACTTCAAAAGTACTTAACTACCATCATGTGGCTTTAAAATACTTGAGAATGTCCAAGTTGTGAAAAGTTTTTTATAAATGTAAATGATTTTTGTTGGGTGGTGTGACGCGATCGATTGTGGCACCTCAGTATTGAATAGGCCATCGCCCCTGACAATCAAGGTTCATTCCTTTTTTTGAAAAACTGGAGCATAGTACTAGAGGACAAGAGATACTTGATATCAGCAGCTCCCTGCTACATTGCTTACCATGTCAATACTTTGTGGGATGTCCTGTGCACAAAATAGTTTGAGTTTGCCTCATCTTCTCTGCAGAGTACTTCATTTTATGTAAAATGTTTTGGGACATTTGAGGGATGGGATAAGGCACCGAGTGAATAAATGCTGCCTTAGCTTTCAGATAGTTTGTTTTTAATCACCTCAACCACATGTGTAAACACATTACAAAGTGAAAGCTCTCCACCGGGAAAGCCTTTTGGCACACCATGTGTATCTGTGGCACCTGTTGGTGGCTTGAACAAAACGAGTAATGTCAAACCTAGGAAGGTGTTTTTAATGTCATGATTTTGTTAACAGCAGTGTTTCACCAGTGTTGAAGTTTGTGTGTGTTCTTTAATGTCCATCTATTGTGGTAAAGGGAGAGAGAGGCTACAAACCCACCATCCAGACTTCTAGCTGTTGTAAAGTCTAGTGACGGAAAGCTATTCCAGAACAGTTCAGAACAATCAATGGCTGCTCCGAGTAGAAGGGAACCATCTTTGAAGCTCTGAAAATGAACAGGTGGCTGGAGCTAAATGTAAAAAGAGCGTTCTGTAAAATCCATTGCATCACTGCGTGAAGCTCTACAGTGTTTTGCAGCTCTGAACTTCCTTCCAGGTGTCCCCTACCCCTACTCTCCTCGCCACTCCTATTTCCCCCTCCAAGCCTCCTATTCCCCCTCCCTACAGAACGGTGTGATTGCTGTTTATTGATAGTCTAATGAACTATCATCCCTGACTGTCTAGATTTATAACAACCTGCATTTATAAGCACCTTTACTGTTGTAAAACATTCCAGGACACTTCACAAAGGAATTTTAAGAAAAAAGACACCGTCATCTTGGGGCCGATAATCAAAAACATGGTCAAAGAGGTAGGTTTGAAGAAACGTCTTGTAAGAGAAATCAACGCCTTCAGGAGAGAAGGGGCCTTAATGGGGGTGTTGGGGAGAGAAGGACAACAAAGAGAGAATTTGAAAGTGTTCATAACTCCAGTACACACAGCCCCTCACTGATGCACTGGATTTTGCAGGTTGCCCTTTGACAGTGTTTTTCAAACTTTTTTTCCCAGGACTCACTTTTGCTAACTGGCCGACCGTCGGACCCACTTGATGATAGCACAGACACGATGGGCTGACGGGCCTCTTTCTGTGTTCTGCATTGTAAAACTGTATGACTTTATGAAGGTAGAGGGATCTCAAAGTGCAGAGGAGAGCCACGAGGTTGATGTCAATGTTCAAATTATGAAAAAAGCAAGATTCGTATTTTGCTAGCCCCTTCACAAGTACACAACTACAAAGTAGTTTGCAGCCAATTAAGTAAAATCATTGATGTAATGCCAATTTGTGCACAGCAAGCTCCCACAAATAACAAATGTGATAAAGACCAGATAATCTGTTTTTTTGTATAGTGTTGATTGAGGGATGAATGTTAGTTAGGGCATCGGGGATAATTCCCTGCTCTTATTCAATGTAGTCCCATGGAATTTTTTACATCCACATGAGAGGCAGAGCCTCCATGTAGAATCATAGAATTTACAGTGCAGAAGGAGGCCATTCGGCCCATCGAGTCTGCACCGGCTCTTGGAAAGAGCACCCTACCCAAGCCCACACCTCCATCCCATCCCCAAAACCCAGTAACCCCACCCAACACTAATTTAGCAATTTAGCATGGCCAATCCACTTAACCTGCACATCTTTGGACTGTGGGAGGAAATCGGAGCACCCGGAGGAAACCCACGCACACACTGGGAGAGCGTGCAGACTCCACATAGACAGTGACCCAAGCCGGGAATCGAACCTGGTACCCTGGAGCTGCGAAGCAATTGTGCTAACCACAATGCTACCGTGCTGCCCGGTAACATGGTAATTGGAAAATGGCATTTCTAACAGGGCAGCATCACTAATACTACACTGGGGTGTTAGCCTAGCCTGAGCGTTACCCACTAAGCCACGACTAACAGAGGAAAAACTACAGAAATTTAGGCTTAATAGCCCTGAATCTTAAAGGTAACCTTTCACGGGTTGACTATTTATACTAATAAATGGTTGGGAAAGAAGAACCCAGCTAATTAAGCTTGCAAAGAAGCAGGCGGCCTTTAACCCCAAAGTGGCTTTGTACAAGAGTGGAGTGAGTTTTGGAGTGGTGTACCTGGCAAGGCTGCGTGTTACCTTCAGGCCAAGGGACCATTACTTTGATGTTTCGGAGGAGGCCAGAGTGTTTGTTACAGAGCCTGGACTGGGATCGAGTTAAACGGGCTGTGTGTGGACTTGGTATGGTTATTTATGGGAAGGGGTTTGGGGGTATTTTGTATATATTTATTATTTCTTTCTTTTTGGGTTGGGATGGGATTGTTTTGCATAAGTTGTATGTTGGGGGATGGGAGGCTAACTGTGTTGTGGGATATTGTTTACGGCGCTATTTCACTTTTCTTTGGAAATATATGGCTCCCATATATGAACCTAACATTTTGTTTGGTTTGGGGTTGGCTAGAAGAGGGTATTGTTCTTTGGAATGTAATCAATATGTATGTTTGGGTGAGGCTTGGAGGGGGGGAGGGGGGGGGTTAGTCTTCTGACGGTGACCATGGGGGTTTCTTTGTTTCATTGTTTGGGTTGTGTTGGTAGCCATCTTGGATAGGCCTTGGGTCCATATTCTCTGGGCAGGCGCTTGATAATCCTTTACTGTGCAAATGGCTGATTCTGGGTTAAGGGGGGTGGGAGACCCCCGATTCAGTTGGTCACCTGAAATGTCGGGATTGGGGGAGCCCAGTAAAAAGGCCGAGAGTTTTCCCTCACCTAAAGAATCTGAGGGCTGGTGTGTTTTCCCAGGAGACTCATCTGCTGGTGAGGAACCAGACCAGATTGGGGGAGGGTGGTGGACCAGCTAGGTCTATCACCCAAGCTTCCCGGGTGGGGGTGGTGGTGGGGAGGCGTCCGCGGGCAGGGATGATATAGCATTCATTAGGAAGCTGTTGGCTTCCGTTCCGGATTTGGATACACACCAACTGATTTTTGGAGGGTATTTAAAATTTGACGCTGGACCATTCTAGCTCGAAATAGTTGGTACTCTTGTGAGTGCCGAAGACATTAGCGTTTAAGGAGTGGGGGTGGGCCGACCTGATCCATGGAGGTTTATGCACCTGGGGGGTAAAGAATTCTCGTTCTTTTTCCCAGTACATCAGATGTGTTCCAGGATCGACTTTTTTCTGGTGGGTAGGCCTCTTCTCCCTTGGGTTACGAAGGCAGAATGCGCCGCCATTGTCATCTCGAATCATTACCCACATCTGGTGGATTTCGTTCTAGAATTCGGCCCCTCTCAGCGCCCACCGTGGAGTTTAGGTGCAAGGTTATTGACGGATATGTGGGTGCACGTCCAAGGCCATTGGTGAGTATTCAATAGGAACGGTTCAGTCTTCCCCTCCACGCTTTGGGAAGTCTTGACTTGAAAGCGGTGTTTAGGGGAGAGATTATATTGTATAAGGTGCATATGCAGTGGGATAAGGGTGGAACGGCAGAGGTTGGTGGGTGATATCTTGGAGGTGGACCACAAGTACTCGCGTGACCCTACCCGGAGCAAGCAGGAAAAAGCTGCAGATAACCGTTTGATTTGTAGTCTACACGGAAGGATAATTGCAGCGTTCGAGGGAGGTCTTCCATGAGTATGGGCAGAAGGTCAGCCATCTGCTAGCTCATCAGCTGAGGTGGCAGGGGCCTCCCGGGAGATTATTCAGGTTAAGGATTCGAGTGGTAGTTTGGTAAAAATCTTCATAGATTGATCCTTCGTCGGGGAGGGTGGACGTGTCAACGTTTGAAATGAAATGAAAATCGCTTATTGTCACAAGTAGACTTCAAATGAAGTTACTGTGTAAAGCCCCTAGTCGCCACATTCCGGCACCTGTTCGGGGAGGCTGGTATGGGAATTGAACCCGCGCTGCTGGCCTTGGTCTGCTTTACAAGCCAGATGTTTAGCCCACTGTGCAGCACCAGCCCCATTTTTTTTTTTTTAGATGGATTGGAGTTTCCGGTGGTGGGGATGAGAGACGGGAAGAGTTGGAGTCCCCGTTAGGCCCTGAGGAGATTTTGACCGGTATTGGTCGGAAGCAAATGGGTAAAGCGCCTGGGCCTGATGGGTTTCCAGTGGAATTCTATAAGACATTTCCGGATCAGTTGGTCCAGTTGCTGGTAGATACCTTTAACGACTCTGTCCCAGGGTTCCCTGCCTGCTACACTCTTGCAGGCCTCTGTTTCACTACAGTTGAAAAGGATAAGGACCCAACAGCGTGTGGATCATACTGTCCTATCTCGCTGTTAAATGTCGATGCCAAGATACTGGCTACAGTGTTGGCAGTAAGGCTGGAACCCTGTCACCCTGCCGTGATTGCGGAGAATCAGACAGGCTTTGTCAAGGGGTGGCAATTGTCAGCCAGTATTTGGAGGCTGTTGAATGTTGTTCTCTCCCCATCCGAGGAGTTTGAGCCGGAGGTGACGGTGTCTTTAGATGCTGAGAAAGCATTTGACGGGGTGGAGTGGAGGTATCTTTTGGAAGTTCTGAGAGGTTCGGTCTAGGGCCAAAATTGATTCCACGGGTACAGTTGTTGTATAGGACACTTTGGGCTAGTCTTCATACCAATTGCTTGAGTTCAGGGTACTTCCATTTGAATAGGGAGTCTAGACAGAGGTGTCCAATATCTCCCCTCCTATTTGCACTAGCGATGGAGCCCTTAGCCATAGCTTTGAGGTCTTTGGTAGGTGGAAGGGGATAAAATGGGGAAGGTTGGTGCATCGGGGGTCCTTATATGCTGACGGTCTGCTGCTTTATGTTACGAATTCCGACATGGGTAATATAATAGAGCTACTTGGGAGCTTTGGTTCATTTTCGGGTTACATGTTGAATCTGGGAAAGAGCGAATGTTTTCCGGTTAACTCCCCAGGGAGGGGAGCCAACTTGGGCATGTTGCTTTTTTGCTTGACCAACTCTAGCTTCAGGTATCTGCGATTCAGTGGCCCATGATTGGACCCAGCTTCATGAATTGAACTTCGAAGAACAACAAAGAACAAAGAAATGTACAGCACAGGAACAGGCCCTCCAAGCCCGTGCCGACCATGCTGCCCGACTAAACTACAATCTTCTACACTTCCTGGGTCCGTATCCTTCTATTCCCATCCTAATCATATATTTGTCAAGATGCCCCTTAAATGTCCCTATCGTCCCTGCTTCCACTACCTCCTCCGGTAGCGAGTTCCAGGCACCCACTACCCTCTGCGTAAAAAACGTGCCTCGTACATCTACTCTAAACCTTGCCCCTCTCACCTTAAACCTATGCCCCCTAGTAATTGACCCCTCTACCCTGGGGAAAAGCCTCTGACTATCCACTCTGTCTATGCCCCTCATAATTTTGTATACCTCTATCAGGTCTCCCCTCAACCTCCTTCGTTCCAGTGAGAACAAACCGAGTTTATTCAATCGCTCCTCATAGCTAATGCCCTCCATACCAGGCAACATTCTGGTAAATCTCTTCTGCACCCTCTCTAAAGCCTCCACATCCTTCTGGTAGTGTGGCGACCAGAATTGAACACTATAATCCAAGTGTGGCCTAACTAAGGTTCTATACAGCTGCAACATGACTTGCCAATTCTTATACTCAATGCCCCGGCCAATGAAGGCAAGCATGTCGTATGCCTTCTTGACTACCTTCTCCACCTGCGTTGCCCCTTTCAATGACCTGTGGACCTGTACTCCTAGATCTCTTTGACTTTCAATACTCTTGAGGGTTCTACCATTCACTGTATATTCCCAACCTGCATTAGACCTTCCAAAATGCATTACCTCACATTTGTCCGGATTAAACTCCATCTGCCATCTCTCCGCCCAAGTCTCCAGACAATCTAAATCCTACTGTATCCTCCGACAGTCCTCATCGCTATCCGCAATTCCACCAACCTTTGTGTCATCTGCAAACGTACTAATCAGACCAGTTACATTTTCCTCCAAATCATTTATATCTACTACAAAGAGCAAAGGTCCCAGCACTGATCCCTGTGGAACACCACTGGTCACAGCCCTCCAATTAGAAAAGCATCCCTCCATTGCTACTCTCTGCCTTCTATGGCCTAGCCAGTTCTGTATCCACCTTGCCAGCTCACCCCTGATCCCCTGTGACTTCACCTTTTGTACTAGTCTACCATGAGGGACCTTGTCAAAGGCCTTACTGAAGTCCATATAGACAACATCTACTGCCCTACCTGCATCAATCATCTTAGTGACCTCCTCGAAAAACTCTATCAAGTTAGTGAGACACGACCTCCCCTTCACAAAACTTCACTAATACGTCCATTTGCTTCCAAATGGGAGTAGATCCTGTCTCGAAGAATTCTCTCCAGTAATTTCCCTACCACTGAAGTAAGGCTCACCGGCCTGTAGTTCCCGGGATTATCCTTGCTACCCTTCTTAAACAGAGGAACAACATTGGCTATTCTCCAGTCCTCCGGGACATCCCCTGAAGACAGCGAGAATCCAAAGATTTCTGTCAAGGCCTCAGCAATTTCCTCTCCAGCCTCCTTCAGTATTCTGGGGTAGATCCTATCAGGCCCTGGGGACTTATCTACCTTAATTTTTTTTAAGACACCCAACACCTCGTCTTTTTGGATCACAATGTGACCCAGGCTATCTACACCCCCTTCTCCAGACTCAACATCTACCAATTCCTTCTCTTTGGTGAATACTGATGCAAAGTATTCATTTAGTACCTCGCCCATTTCCTCTGGCTCCACACATAGATTCCCTTGCCTATCCTTCAGTAGGCCAATCCTTTCCCTGGCTACCCTCTTGCTTTTTATGTACGTGTAAAAAGCCTTGGGATTTTCCTTAACCCTATTTGCCAATGACTTTTCGTGACCCCTTCTAGCCCTCCTGACTCCTTGCTTAAGTTCCTTCCTACTTTCCTTTTATTCCACGCAGGCTTCGTCTGTTCCCAGCCTTTTAGCCCTGACAAATGCCTCCTTTTTCTTTTTGACGAGGCCTACAATATCACTCGTCATCCAAGGTTCCCGAAAATTGCCGTATTTATCTTTCTTCCTCACAGGAACATGCCGGTCCTGTATTCCTTTCAACTGCCACTTGAAAGCCTCTTCACACGTCTGGTGGACAAGGTTAGGTCCGATCTGCAAAAGTGGGACAACCTTCCCCTGTCCCTGGTGGGCAGAGTTCAGTCTTGTCGAGATTGACCCGTATCTGTGCCAATCACTTATTGGAGCCATTTAGGTGTGTGGGAAGGGAAAGGGTTTGAACGATTCAGAGATTTGTTGGTTAGGTTTTTTGTTATATTGGGTTTGTGTATCATCTGTTGTGGGTAACATGGGTTTTGTTGTAAAATGGAAAATCTCTACTGAAAATATATATTTTTTAAAGAATTCTTGATTTAAGCGGCATCTGTTGATGGGCACATTTTGAAACAGTAGCAGAAACACTAAATTCGAAAAACCATTTAATTCAAAAAGTTGAATCATGCAGTGTTTGTCTTTGAACTGAGTGACCTGATATCTTCCTTGAATAAACTGCCCAGCAACCCTCACAGCATTGTATCGGGTTGCACCGAGACCTGATTTCTTTGAAGGTCATTTGTAAACCCTAGTGGACCGTGATAGAATTGAAGACGACAGTACCCCAAGCTGTGTTTGCTACAGTGTTTTTTCACAGTCTGACATCCCAAGGTACTTGTGAAATGCTAGACAGCAGAGATAAGGGAAAAGAGAGTCTGAAAGCATGTAAATGAGAAGATCAGAGGCATAGATGAAGGGACAACTATAACTAAATTTACTAATAACACAAAGACAATTAAGAAAAGTTGTCAAGTGAACATAGAGTCTAAAGGGGATTTAGGTTAAATGAGTGGGAATAAATTTAGCAGATGGAGTATAATGTGGGAAAGTGAGGACTTGTCCATTTTGGCAGGAAGAATAGAAATGCAGCATTATTTAAATAGATAGCAACTGGAGAACTCTATAGTACAGAGGGATCTGGGTGTCCTGGTAAATGAGTCATAAAAAGTCATTCCAGTGCTGCAAATGATATGGAAGGAAAATGGGATATTGGCATGTATTGCAAGGCAAATCAAATATAAAAGTACGGTCGTCAGTCTGTGGAATTCTATTCCAAGAGAGCAGTGGAGGCCAGGTCATTGAATATATTCACGCCTGAATTACAGACTTTTGATCGACAAGGAAATCAAAGTTGTGGGGGGGGGGGGGGGGTGGCAGGCAAAGTGCTCTTGAGGATACAATATCAGTACTGATAGCGAATGGTAGACATGGTTTGTGAGGCCAAATGGCCTACTCCACCTCATTCATTGGTTCTTGTGTTGTTTCTGTGTTTTTTATTAATTCATGGGATGTGCGCATTGTTGGCTGGACCAGCATTTTTTGCCCATCCTTAATTGCACTTGAGAATGTGGTGGTGAGCTGCCTTCTTGAGCTGCAACAGTCCATTTGTTGTAGGAACATACATGGTGATGTTAGGAATGCGCCAAGATATTTGACACCAGCGACAATGAAGGAGCAGCGGTATATTTCCCAAGTCAGGATGGTGTGTGACTTGGAGGGGAACTTGCAGCTGGTGGTGTTCCTATGTGCCTGATGCCCTTGTCCTTCACCTGAGGAAGGAGCAGCGCTCCGAAAGCTAGTGACACAAACCTGTTGGACTTTAACCTAGTGTTGTAAGACTTCTTACTGTGCTCACCCCAACGCCGGCATCTCCACATCACAGATGTAGAGTGGGTGTGGAAGATGCTGTTGAAGAAGCCTTGGTGAGTTGCTGCAGTGCATCTTGTAGATGGTACACACTGCTATTACTGCGTTTGTGATAATGGGAACAAATGTTTAAGATGGTGGCTAGGGTGGTAATCAAGCACCCTATGTCCTGAATGGTGTTGCGATTCATGAGCTGCACTCATCTTGGCAAGAGGAGAGTATTCCTTAGCACTTCTGCCTTGTAGATGATAAACCAGCTTTGGGGAGTCGAGGAGTGGGTTACTCGCGACAAAATTCCCATCCTCCGATTTGCTCTTGTACACATAGTCTTTATATGGCTGCTCTAGTTCAGTTTCTGGTCACTGATAACCCCCAGGATGATAGTGAGGGATTCAGTGATGGTAATCTCATTGAATGTTATGGGGCGATGGTTAGATTCTTTCTTGTTGGAGATGTTCATTGCCCGCCACTAGTGTGGCGTGCAATTTACTTGCCATTTGTCCGCCCAAGCTTGGATATTGTCCACTTTTTGCTGCACATGAACATGGACTGTTTCAATATCTGAGGAGTTGTGAATGTTGCTGAATGTGCAATCATCAGAGATTATTCCCAATTCTGACCTTATGGAGGGAAGGTCACTGATAAGATAGCTGGACCGAGAACACTACCCTGATTAACTCCTGTAGTTTTGTCCTGGAACTAAGATGATTGATCCCCGACAACCCATCTTCCTTTGTGCTAGGCGTGGCTCCAACCAGTGGAGAGTTTTCTCCCTGATTCCCATTGATTTCAGTTTTGCTTAGGCTCCTGATTCCACATGCTGTCAAATGCTGCCTTGATGGCAAAGGCAACCACTCTTACTGTGCCTCTTTATTCAGCTCTTTTATCCATGTTTGAACCAAGTATGTGGTGAGATTCGGAGCTGACTCTGGTGGAACCCAAACTGAGTGTCAGTGAGCAGGTTATTGCTGAGTAAGTGTTGCTGAACAGCAATGTTGGTGACCCCTTCCTTCCCTTTGCTGATGATCGAGAGTACACTGATGGGGATATTTGTGAAGCCTCCTCCCATTGTTGTTTATTGGCCACCACCATTGGTAAGTTGGTAGTGGGATGATTACGCTCTGTCTATGATATGCTGCTTCGTTCATTGGTGAACAATAGTCCTGTGTTGTAGCTTCACCGGGTTGAAGGTCTGCCCAGTTCTGCTCCTGGCACGTCCTCCTGAACTCTCCGTTGAACGAGATTGAACCCCCAAAATAATTGGAATGGTAGAATGGAGGATGTACTGGGCCATAATAACATTAGCACACTGCCCAATTGCTGCATCAAAACAAGAGACCACATAATTTTCAGTGTGCGAAGCGCATTATCGCAAGAAATACTTAGTTGGTAAGTTCCTGTGAACCAGGACCAGACCATTCAAATTCCTTTGTGTCTTTTGAACTGTTCCCAGTTTGGTGGTAGTAGCACTCCTACTGTTGACCTCAACGCTCCTCAGATGGGAATGGTGAATCCAGGAGAAGGAGGAAGCCTTTTTAGCCCCTCAATAGCTCTTCTATTCATTGAGATCAGTGTTGATCTGCGACTTAACTCGACACATCCGCCTTTGCTCCTTATCCACAAAAGCCCTTGGTTAACAAAAATCTATCAATCTCAGAATGTAAAATTATCAATTGCTCCAGCATTAATTACCTTTTGTAGAACAGAGCTCCAATTTTCTACAAGCTTATTGTGTAGCAGTGCTTTCTAATTTTACTCATTAACTCTACCCGCTAGACTTTGACTCCACAACAAGTGGGAATAACCAATCTGTTCCCTTAATGTCTTTACCAATGCTACAAAGCAGTATATTTCAAGTGGAGAGAAAATTGGTCTTGACTGTGATTCATCGCCCTCGAGACACACCTGCAGTTACTGTCTTTTTTGTGCTTGTGAAAGTGGGTTGATTGGGCATGTTTGCAGAGGTCAGTTGGTGTCAGTGGAACTGTGCCCAAACATGAGTCGAACACCTAATGCTAACTGGATGTAGCATAACCATGTACTGTAAAATTGGATCATGAAAGCCTGGTGACTTTCGCCTGTGAAGTGAAAATGTCCTTGTAGAACATTGTTCTGTCCAAGTAAGTGCTGGTCTAGTAGAAGGTTGAACATGAAGTAGTGTGCCATGACATTTTGGAGTTTTTTTTAAACATACTGATTACAGTGAATGTATGCAGGAGTCACGACTAGTGGTGTTGATTGTTGTTGCTCACCACTGGCAGCATGATGTTGCAGTGCATCAGACTGCCAGCATTTTATATTGGTGAGGATTTCTGCATAGAACTTTCACCTGGCTAAATTCATGCCATCATGATGGCTGTTCCTCACGTCAATAGCAGGAGCCACCTTCAGTCCCTGTTAGATATCTCCACTTGAGACCCAAACTGCACCTGTAACTAGCCATCATTCCTCAAGACTGTTCCACTATTCCATGGCTGATGTCTTTTTTTATAAATTTAGAGTACCCAATTCATTTTTTCCAATTAAGGGGCAATTTAGCGTGGCCAATCCACCTAGCCTGCACATCTTTGGGTTGTGGGCGCGAAATTCGCACAAACATGGGGAGAATGTGCAAACTCCACACGGAGAGTGACCCAGAGCCGGGATCGAACCTGGAACCTCGGCGCCATGAGGCAGCTGTGCTAACCACTATGCCACCATGTTGCACTAGCTGATGTTTTTTAATTCCATCTATTCACCCTCATTCATAGAATCCCTGCAGTAGGAGGACATTCGATCCATCGGGTCTGCACCAACCCTCAGAAAGACCTATGTCCACACCCCCACCCTATCCCCGTAACCCAATACCTCCACCTAACCGTTGGACATTGAGGGGAAATTTTAGCATGGCCAATCCACATAACCGGCACGCTTTTGGACTTCTGTAACCCTTTACAACTTTCCCTAATAAAACTGAATCCATACCGGTTTTGAAATTTTCAATTGAGGTCACTGATTGGTCCCTTTTGGGCAAAGGTTAGAAACTCACTCCATGGGTATGCAAGTATCCCTGAAGAAGTCAAACATCCCACCAACGTGTGGGAGTTCCTGGTTTGTGAGCGACCAAAATAGTTCATTTGGGAAGGCACCAAACACATCGAGAGAGAGTTTGTCAGGACTACGAAGAGGCATTTCAAGGCATCAGAGAGGGCATACAAACCTCCAAACTAACCTACCCAACTCTGCATGTGACAGAGTCTGAAGAGTGCGTATGGCCTTATCAAGGGATGGAGGGAATGAACAGCATCCTGTTTAGAGTCCAAAGATGTGCAGGTTAGGTGGATTGGCCATGCTAAATTGCCCTTAGTGTTCAAAAAGGTCAGGTGCTGTTACTGGGTTGCAGGAATAGGGTGGAGATATGGGCTTAGATAGGGTGATCTTTCCATGGGCCGGTGCAGACTCGATGGGCCAAATGGCCTCCTTCTGCACTGTAAATTCTATGATCTAGAGTAGTGTTGACAGCTAGATGGGAGGAAAAAAACAGATAATTAGTAATGGTTACAAATCCTTGCATATTAGATCTCTGTTAATGTGCACTTAATGATGGCTGGTAACAATTTATGGAGACAGTAACATTGGCATCGCCTGGAGACAAGATGATGGTTTCTTAAGTTCTTGTAGGTTCCTGTGTTCGCTGAACTCTTCCAAAACAACATTCTTTTCCATGATATTTCCCATTGTGAAGGCTTGTCAGTCCCTATAGCAAGTCCAGTCATCTCACCATGTTGCGGGTGTTGTACATCCTGAATTGAAACTATTTTCAGTTCTGGTTCCACAAAAACTATTGAATTAAAGTGCAAAGCAGTGAATTTGGCACTAAGGATTATTGGGTGTCTCGTAATACTCACGGTGAATAGCTGTGTGCCCATTGACCTGCAGCTATTGAGATTTATTGTCCCGACATTTTGGAACAATTGGCAGGATCTGTTCTATTTCCTTGTTAACCCTTTAAGAATCAAACACTCTGCTTTCAAGTAAGATGAAGTATATATTTTTCGGAACCCCTGGATGCAGGGTGGATGAGTGGAGGTGGGCACGCACATCCCACTCCAGTTTCTTTCATGCCAGCTATCTGTAGTTGACAGAAACCAGAGTCTGACACTGACTTTGGGTCGAACAAAGACTCTCAAAAAGCAACACGGTGGTGTTATTTGAGGGATAAACGTAAGCCTGCACACTAGGGTCGTGCCATAGAGCAATAAAGGAAGAAAATGTTTGCATTTGTATCGCACCTTTCATGACCTTAGGATATCCCAAAGCGATTCCGAGACAATTCAATACTTCTTTGAAGCACGGTTACTGTTGTAATGTGCACACCAGTGCGAAGAAACACGATAGTCTGTTTGTGCACAGTAAGCTCCCTCAAACATCATAGAATCCCACAGAAGCAGGCTATTCGGCCCATCGAGACCGCACCGAACCTCCGAAAGAGCACCCTTAGATCGGTCCACTTCCCCGCCCACCCACGTAACCTAATCTGCACCTCTTTGAATAAATGACCAGTGTTAGTAATTTGGGTTCAGAAAGAAATATTGGTCAGGAGAGCACTTCTCTGTTACTCTTCAAAATGATGTGACATAGCTTTTTACAGCCACCCGAGGAGGCAGTCAGGGTCTTGGTTTAGCATGTTGTACAAAGACAGCACCTCATTACAGGTGCAATACTGGCACTGAGAGTCTCAGGTTAGATTTTGTGTTGGAGTCTGTCTAGTGGGATTTAAATCCCCACCATTCTAGCTCGGGTAAGAACAAAACAGATAAACAAGGCCTTGGTTTGACATCTTATTGCACTTTAAACAGTGTCAGCCTCAGTGATGCACTCGAGCTTTGAAGTGGGTTTTGAAGCCTGGCCTCATGATTGAGAGAACTACTGCTGGGCCAAGCAGACATGTTGACTACTTGTCCCATGGTTAGCAAAATTTTGAACTTTTTTAATTCTCCTGGATGCGCAAGCAAATGGTTATTGTGCAGAAATTAGAAATATAGCGTATATTTTTCCCCCACTGAGCTTTTTCCACAAGTATTACAGTCCTGACTAGTACTAATTCTCACTGAAATGGCAATCTGCTCACACCACAACCTGGTCAGTGTAAGAAATGCAAGAAGTTGTGCTCTGATGCCCTGATGGATCCACAACACACATTTTGCATTTTGGATCAAAATTGTGCCAAATTAGGGATGGCTTGTGCTCCCACATCCACCGGAAACTGGAGTAATATTACCCAAGCTCTCGTCATGTCAGACCTTTACCAACAATGATGTGGTACAGGTCTGAGCAGGATTTGAACTGAGGGCCTGGAAATCAAAGGCACATGTCTAACTTGGGGGGGAAACTCAAGAAACTGAAGCAAGCAGAGGCCATTCAGCCCCTTTAGCCTAGTCCTGACTGATGTTCTACCGCTCTCCGTTCTCCTGTTTTAACCCTATATCTCTTGATTGTTTTTGTGTCCAAAAGGATTGAATATACTCGGTGATGTTGTGACCACAGCCTCTGAGTAGAGAATTCAAAAGATTCACAACCTTCTGAATGAAGAAATTTCTCCTCGTCTCAGTCAGTCCTAAATAGCCACACCCTCATCCTGAGTCTGCGATCCCTAGTTCTAGGCTCTCCAGCCAGAGGGAATGGGAGTTTCTCCACACACAGATTTTGATGATGTGGAGATGCTGGCGTTGGAGTGGGGTGGGCACAGTAAGAAGTCTTACAACTCCAGGTTAAAGTCCAACAGGTTTATTTTGAATCACTAGCTTTTGGAGCGCAGCTCCTTCAACACACTGATGTTGTAAGACTTTTACTGTAAAGAATTTGATGTGATAACAGAATGACAGAACAGATTTGAAGGAATCAAATCTCCAACTCTTGTTCCAGAAATGATCATTTCTGCTGCTCAAATATCTGCACCTTCTCAATACACTTGACCAAAATTGACGTTCTGGAAAAGCTAAATAGAGTACCTGAATACTAAATAGCAGTTTATATAAAATGTATCATACATACATGTTATTTCACTTGTACCTATGGTAATTTGGTGTGAAGCTACAGCTGGCTTTCCTCTCTGCAAACCACTTGGGCTTATGATATTATAGGGGGAGGGAAACAAAAGAAAGATAGCATGGACACCTGTAAGGGAGTACCTTCTAAATATTAGCTATCCCTCACTCGCGAGGGTAATTATCTTCCATGTATCCCAAAATGACTGATGAGAACTTACAAATAGATCCAAGTCAATAAGGCAAGGATGACTTGTGAACAAGTTTACTCAAGTCTGACAAACTGCAATGTAAATGGGAAGAGCTTGAGTAGAAAGCTTGGCCTTGTGAGCAGAAAGAACTTGAGGAAAATATACCTCAAAAGTCAAAATGGACAACCAGAAAGGGGACAATGAGGAACAAAGAATCAGTGTGAAAAATTGTTCTGATGCAGACATTTTCACTACCTGACCACTCTGACAAGACACTTGCTTTATCCATGGCACGAACTGTACATTGGTATCGCGGTCTATCCATATAATTCAGTGCCATGACTTTGCCTGCCTTGGTGCATATACCATTGCAGTTCACTTGAGGTTAATGGAGGAGTTTGTTACGGTTAAGCAGGATGTTTATAGTCTACATCAGGAAGAGCATTATTGACATTTCCTGTATATATAAAGAAAGACATTTAGATCTGAAGAAGTGTCTCCAAATTTAATTGATTTTGTTTCTATGCAGTTTACAATCCCTTGCGCGGTAAGTTAGGAAAAGCTGAGAAACAGCTGATTCATAATGAATCCCATGGACTGGCTAGCTGGTTTCCTCATCTGTAAATCACCAAGTTGGATGCTATATCCTCTTGATGCCCCACATTTACAAATCCTGAGGTTTATTTAAGAGAGAACAATGGCTGTACTGGGAACATGCTGGCGTGCCAGAGTCTTTGCATTCCATTGGAAAAGTTCTGTGTCGCAATAGGTAGTGACTTGGAGGAGGCCTGTCATGTAAATTCAACTGTTTCAACCAATTAAACGTAAGCTTTTGCTGTCAATGAAAGGTTACCATTGATGTTAAAATGACCATTTTTCTGCTTTTCAGCCCTCTGAATATCTAATGGGAGTATTTGGGCTGGTTATTACCAAGATGGCCCTTTCACTGTGAAAATGATAATCCTTATTAGTGTTACAAGAAAGCTTACATTAGCAATGAAGTTACTGTGAAAATCCCCTAGTCGCCACACTCTGGCGCCTGTTCGGGTATACAGAGAGAATTCAGAATGTCCAATTCGCCTAACAAGCGCGTCTTTCGGGACTTGTGGGAGGAAATCGGAGCACCCAGCGGAAGCCCACACAGACACGGGGAGATCGTGCAGACTCCGCACAGACCGTGTCAGTGGCTGCTCTAAATGTATATTCCGCAATTAAACCCATCCTCGAAAGTTTCTTTTTAAAAAATGACTGGGGTATGAGCATCGCTGTCAAGACCAGTATTTGTTTCCTGTTCATGGTACCCATTGAGTGTTTTTTGAGCCACTGCTGTCTAGTTGATCAAGGAACCCCCATAGTTCCATTAGGAGGCAGTTTCAGGATGGTGCATGATTTGCAAGGGGACTTGTAGATGTAGGTACTCCTATGTAACTGCTGCCCTTATTCATTTAGGTGACGGGAGTTTTAGAAAGTGTAGCAGGAAGCCTTGGTGGCACAGCTGAGCCAGTGAGTGTTTAGGCCCATCAAGCAGAGGCAGCTTTGCCCGTGACTGTTTAAAACTCATCATGGCAAATATAGAGTACTATATTCATCATACTCCTGAATTGTGCCTTGTGGATACTGCAGAATCAAGATAGACATCCACAATGATGTACAAGTTCTCCATCTTGTATTCCATGTTACCGCCTCTGGAGATCCCCAGCATCACAGATGTCAGTCTTCAGCCAATTCAATTCGCTGCACGTGATATCAAGAAACTGCTAAAGGCACTGGATACTGCAAAGGCTATGGGCCGTGACAATATTACAGTCGTAATCCTGGAGACTTGTGCTCTTGAACTTGCCATGCCCCTAGCCAAGCTTTCCAGTACAGCTATAACACTGACATCTACCTGGCAATGTTGAAAATAGTCCAGGTATGCCCTGTACACACGCACCAGAACAAATCCAATCCGGCCAATTACAGCCCCATCAGTCTACTCTCGATCACCAGCATTATGATGGAAGGGGTCATCAATAGTGCTATCAGACAGGGCCGAGGTCCCAGGTTCGATCTCGGCTCTGGGTCACTGTCCGTGTGGAGTTTGCACATTCTCCCCATGTTTACATTGGTTTTGCCCCCACAACCAAAAGATGTGCAGGGTAGGTGGATTGGCCACGCTAAATTGCCCCTTAATTGGAAAAAATGAATTGGGTACGCTAAATTTTTTTTTTTAAACCTGCTGTCAGGCGCTTACTCAGCAATAACCTGCTCACGGGTGTTCAGTTTGGGTTCCGTCAGGGTCACTCAGCTCCTGACCTCATTACAGCTTTAATTCAAATATGGATGCAAGAACTGAATGCCAGAGGTGAGGTGAAACTGACTGCCCTTGACGTCAAGGCAGCATTTGACTTGAGCGTGGCATCAAGAAGCCCAAGAAAAACTGGTGTCAGTGGGAATCAAGTGAAAAGCTCTTTGCTGTTTGGAGTCAGACCCGGCATAAAGGAAGATAATTGTGGTGGATGGAGGTCCATCATCTCCGCTCCAGCACATCACCGCAGGAGTTGCTTAGGGTAGTGTCCTAGGCCCAACCATCTTCAGCTGCTTCATCAATGACCTGCCTTTATTCGGAAGGACAGAAGCGGAGATGTTCGTAGACACATGCACAATGTTCAGCACCATTCGTGACTCCTCGGATATTGAAGCTGTCTCCTCCGAGTGCAGCAAACCTGGCCAATATCCAGCTTGGGCTGACAAGTGGCAAGTAACATTCGTGTCACATGGACTTCAGGTGGCGGCAATGTGGTGAGCAGTCACTCATGCGGTGGCTTCTGTCAGGGTACTTTGTTTTTGGCCCTATTCGCCCAATTTCTGGTTGATGTTTGGAGGAAAACCTGAGTAATTTGATGGGATAAGAACCCCATAAAAGGTAATGCCCAACAATGCAGCAGACCAGCAAAGAATTGCTGCCAGACTCACAAGTCCCTCTAGCCTCATTGGTGGAGAAGATGGTGGAGGCTCCTGCTGCATCTTTGGCCTCTCTGTGAACACCAGAGATACTGGCAAGCTTCTTGGCAGAAGAATTCAAGAAGCAGTGGCAAGTGGTCTTTGAGGACCTGGAGAAGGCAATGGAAGGGGCTCTGGCCCCCAGCTGTGCCGCCTTGGTGAAGATGGATCAGCTGGTAAAGGAGCAAGTTTTTGGATCTCTTTTATTGTCACGTGTACCGAGGTACAGTGAAAAGTATTGTTCTGCTTACAGTCCAGACAGATCATTCCGTACATGAAAAAAAAGTAGGATGTAATAAATACACAATGTAAATACATAGACACAGGCATCGAGTGAAGCATACGGAGTGCAGTTCTACTCTGAAGAGAAGATGTATGAAGAGATCAGATCAGTCCATAAGAGGGTCATTCAGGAGTCTGGTAACAGCGGGGAACAAGCTATTTTTGAATCTGTTAGTGAGTGTTCTCAGACTTCTGTATCTCCTGCCCAATGGAAGAAGTTGAAAGAGCGAGTAAGCCGGTTGGGAGGATTCTTTGATTATGCTACCCGCTTTTCCAAGGCAGCGGGAGGTGTAGATTGAGTCAATGGATGGCAGGCAGGTTAGTGTGATGGACTGGGCTGTGTTCATGACTCTGTAGTTCCTTATGGTCTTGGGTCGAGCAGCTGCCATTTAAGGCTGTAATACAAGGGGTGGCCACTATTATAAAGCAGCCCACTTGATCCCTAGCCCTTCCACAAACATTCAATACCTCCACCACTGACGAACTGTCGCAGCCATGTGTACCTTCCACAAGGTGTACTGCAGGAACTCGACAAGGTTCCTTCAGCAGCATCTTCCAAACCCACGACCACTACCATCTAGAAGGACAAGAGCAACAGATACCTGGGAACACCACCATCCTGACTTGGAACTATATTGCTGTTCTTTCACTGTCGCTGAGTCAAAATCCTGGAATTCCTTCCCCAACAACACTGGGTGTACCTACACCTCAGGGACTGCAGTGGTTCAAGAAGGCAGCTCAACACCACCTTCTGAAGGGCATCTCGGATGGGCAATAAATGCTGGCAGAGACTGACACCCACATCCCATAAAATGAATGTTTTAAAATTCTAAATCTAAATAAAATAAAACAGTAATTCAAAAATGCTCCTTCAATCCTCAACGTATGAAAATAATTTTGGGTTCCCTGAGTTGAACGGAAATGTTTTTAGTCAATAGCATCAAGTTAAGGAGTGCAGCTTGCTCCGTTTTGCAGTGAAGGCCAGATATCAGTCCACATCCCAAAGCTGCCCCATGCTGACTTTCCTAACCATTAGATGAAAGCAAAATCTTGACCAAGTGCCTGAAAGTTTTGGGGGCTACCTCATTCCCCTGGAAAAGCCAAGCTGTCGCAAACCCGTCAGTGGTTCAGTTTAATATAAAATAACAGCGATGAGTTAAATGTACGTGTTTCTGGGCATTTTTGTGCTCCCACCTTCAGACATGAGCCATTTGAGAAACCTTCTCTTGGATTGGATTGGATTTGTTTATTGTCACGTGTACCGAGGTACAGTGAAAAGTATTTTTCTGCGAGCAGCTCAACAGATCATTAAGTACATGAGAAGAAAAGGGAATAAAGAAAATACATAATAGGGCAACACAACATATACAATGTAACTACAAAAGCACTGGCATAGGATGAAGCATACAGGGTATAGTGTTAATGAAATCAGTCCATAAGAGGGTCATTTCGGAGTCTGGTGACGGGGGAAGAAGCTGTTTTTGAGTCTGTTCGTGCGTGTTCTCAGACTTCTGTATCTCCTGCCTGATGGAAGAAGTTGGAAGAGTGAGTAAGCCGGGTGGGAGGGATCTTTGATTATACTGCCCGCTTTCCCCAGGCAGCGGGAGGTGTAGATGGAGTTAATGGATGGGAGGCAGGGTCGTGTGATGGACTGGGCGGTGTTCACAACTCTCTGAAGTTTCTTGCGGTCCTGGGCCGAGCAGTTGCCATACCAGGCTGTGATGCAGCCTGATAGGATGCTTTCTATGGTGCATCTGTAAAAGTTGGTAAGAGTCAATGTGGACATGCCGAATTTCCTTAGTTTCCTGAGTAAGTATAGGCGCTGTTGTGCTTTCTTGGTGGTAGCGTCGACGTGGGTGGACCAGGACAGATTTTTGGAGATGTGCACCCCTAGGAATTTGAAACTGATAACCATCTCCACCTCTGCCCCGTTGATGCTGACAGGGGTGTGTACAGTACTTTGCTTCCTGAAGTCAATTCCCAGCTCTTTAGTTTTGCTGGCATTGAGGGAGAGATTGTTGTCGCTACACCACTCCACTAGATTCTCTATCTCCCTCCTGTATTCGGACTCGTCGTTATTCGAGATCCGGCCCACTATGGTCGTATCGTCAGAAAACTTGTAGATGGAGTTGGAACCAAGTTTTGCCACGCAGCCGTGCGTGTACAGGGAGTAGAGTAGGGGGCTAAGTACGCAGCCTTGCGGGGCGCCGGTGTTGAGGACTATTGTGGAGGAGGTGTTGTTGTTCATTCTTACTGATTGTGGTCTGTTGGTCAGAAAATTGAGGATCCAGTTGCAGAGTGGGGAGCCAAGTCCTAGGTTTTGGAGCTTTGATATGAGCTTGGCTCTTGTAATGGTACATCATGTTTCTGTGAACATTCTTGTGCATAAAATAGTTACATCGGCTTAATTGAAAGTTTCAAAGAAATTTTTGAAATTCTCACATTAAGGACATTTTTTTAATGGCTGTAAAAAATATTTTTGTCCACATATCAAGTAGTCTTAAAATCACATCGAGCTTCTTAAACTAAAACCTGTGAGGGAGTGACGCCTGAGCTGGCGGAGGCCTGCTGTTTGTCTTAGCAAAGTTGCTTTTGCTGCCCGATGGCCTTCATTTTGTTTCAGTACCTGAGCCCGACCTCCCTTCACAAAATGAAGGCAATGTGTCACAGACCAGTTTCAGCCAGCTGTTGCCATGGATTCCACTGGGAGGGTGGTCATGTGACAGAGGAAGGGAAATGCCTAAGTCATGTGATAACTTTTTTCTGGGGCTAATTAACATACAGGAAGTTTGCTCCCAGTCACTTAGATGCAAGGATGCTGTCTGTGAGCTGATGAGTGGCATCATCTCTGCCAGAGCCTATTGATTGTCTTGACACTATGCGGGAAGCAACAAAAATATAACGTGTCACAACATTCCAAGAGCTATGTGAACATGCTGTTAGTTTAAAACTTTTATTCATTTCACTCCATAGTTGATAATAGTCCTGTGACTTGTTTTTTTAAAATTTTTAATTCTCCTTTTTCACATTTTCTCCCACATTTACATCCATCAACAATAAACAATAATCAGCAAGATATGTCAGTCCCAATAATAACAACGATCCCATCTACCCACCAACCCCCAAACCTCAACCCGCATGTTTACATCAACAAATGACAAAAATAAATCAGGGATTACCCGTAGTCACCCTTAATCTTACACAGCTCCCACCCCCCCCCCCCCCCCCCCCCACCCCAGGTCTCCAGCTCCTCCCGTCCACTGCCTCTTGTAAAACTCTTCCCCCCACCCTCGGTTCCTTCCCCCCAACTTTCCACCCCGGCTAGACCACTCGGACCCTGTTCTGCCAGGCTCCGATGGCCGCAGCCCCTCCCCCCACCTCACTCCCGCTCACTGGTCGGCTTAAACCAGCCAGCGTGGAGGCCCCCGCCCGGGTCCCTTTCCCACTTGCCCGGCCCTAGGAAAGCCCAAAGATCCCCTTTTAGCACACAAACCCCGCATATCCACCTACACCCCAAAGAACCCTCATTTCGAGTGAAAATCCCGTCCCTTCCCTTGTCCAAATATATACCATATTGGCTCCTTTAGTCTCTACACCCGCGCGCAGTGATACAAAAAAGAAGAAAATACAGTTATGAGGTTACATCGGCACATGGCCATTCCTCAATTTGTCAGTTCTGCCACAGTCCTTCTGCTTTCGCAAACTCCTCCGCTGCTTCCGCCGTTCCAAAATAAAAGTCCCTCCGCTTCACTGGATATACAATGCCGCACTGCACCTTGCTAATGTGCAGTGCCCTCTTCACCCGGTTGAAGCCAGCCCGCCTCCTTGCCAGCTGCACCGTAAGGTCCTGGTATACACGTGCTCCAGCCCACTGCACCACCCGCTTCTGCTTGGCCCAGCTCAGGACCTTCTCCTTCACACTGTACCTACGGAAGCACAGAGTCACTGCCCTTGGCGGCTCACTCGCCTTTGGTACAGGCCTCCACGACCGATGAGCCCGATCCAGTTCATATCGGGAGGGATCCTCCCCCTCCCCCAATAGTTTTGCCAGCATCGCGGCAAAATACTCAGTCGGCTTCGGTCCTTCAACTCCTTCGGGCAGCCCCACAATCCTCAAATTCTGTTGCCTGGATCTGTTTTCCAGGTCTTCCATTTTTCCTCGCAGATCCTTGTTAGTGTCCATCACCTTCCGCATCTCTTTCCCCATCGAGGCAAGTTGATCACCGTGCTGCAATAACGTCTCCTCCACTTCCTTCAGCCCCTCCCCTTGCTCTCGCACCTCCGCCACTGCGCTCGCCACCCCCGTCCTCACCGGGGAAACCGCCTCCTCCACCAGCACACTCAACCTCCCTCATCTCCTTCCTCACCGTCTCCATGCATTTCGCAATCTGCGTCAACTGCTTTTCAAATTCCGCAGCCATCACCCTTAGTTATTTCTTCAGCCGTAATCAGTGCGGCCTTCCCTGGTGCTCCAGCCTCCATTTTCCTTGGTGACCCCGCGGTGACCTTTCCACTTCCCGATGGACCTTCAGCTGTTTTTTTTTTCCGGCCGTTTTCTTGCTCACCCTCGACATTTTTCTTTGGGTTTTTTTTCCTCCTGTGTCTTCACTGTGCCTCCTCCGTGCCTTCTCCCTGCTTCTGCCGCCTCCGTGGACCCTGGGACCGGGCTTAAAGCCCCGAAAATGCCGTTCCCGAACGGGAGCCCTCCATTGTGCGCCCGCCTCCCGCCCGCCGTCACCGGAAATCGTCCTGTGACTTGTTGAGATGCAAAATTTTGAATTTTCAAGGTCAATTGTTTATCAAAAATATTAGCAAGAGTTCTACTCTCTTAATTGTCGTCTGCTGACTCTGCAATGCAATGTGGGACAATGAGAAATGTGAGGTCGGAGTTATATAAATCTCCAGGGGAACGGCAGGTAACTTACCCTCTCCCATGCCCCCCTCACAGTGATCTCTCCGTGACTGTTGATGTACATGTGAACAGTCAGATTATAAACCACACATTTGGACAGCTAAGAATGAGATTGGGAAGTTTACACAGCCTGTCGGAGCTGATGTTGTTTTCAAAATAGAAGTGCCCCCCCCCCCCAACAGCAACCAAAAAAACAACAAATCTGGTTACGTTTGTGAGCGCAGGTGATAGACATATTTATGTAGGTGTGGCCGAAGCAGCTCCCTGGGCGGTTGAGACTGAGGATCATCAAACAATAAAGATTATGTAAATCCTGTAAGAAATTTGGGAGCAACTTTGTTACCCAGAGAGGTGAGAATGTGGAACTCACTGCCTCAAGGTGCAGTTGTGCGGATTAGCATTAGGCCTTTAAAGGGAAAGCTGGGTAAGTATACAAATCAGAGAAAGGTATAGAAGGTAATACTGGTGAGTTAGATTTAGTAGAGTGGAAGGAGGCGTGTGTGGGGCACAATCACTGGCACAGACCAGTTGGACCGAATGGCCTTTGTGCTGTATATGCTGCCACTTCATTTCCATTTACCTCAACCGCCTTGTTCAAACTCTTATCCAATCTCTTACAGTGAAATGAAGAAGGGAAAGCGTGCCCCATCTCCAGATATCATCGTTCTTTCTGACAATGAACCTTCAAGTCCCAGGATGAATGGGCTCTCAAAAGACCGAGGAAGGAATGCAAATACAGATGATATTATGGTGAGACAGAACATTCATCAAAACCAGTAGCTTCAGTTTAATTTTTATTTTTAAAAAGCTAGGGCTTATGCGCCATTATCTTTGTTGTGTCTGATTTTGTACCTGGGATGAATGAAATAGGAATATCAAGGGCGGCACGGTGGCGCAGTGGTTAGCACTGCTGCCTCACGGCGCCGAGGTCCCAGGTTCGATCCCGGCCCCTGGTCACTGTCCGTGTGGAGTTTGCACATTCTCCCCGTGTATGCGTGTGTCTCGCCCCCACAACCCAAAAGATGTGCAGAGTAGGTGGATTGGCCACGCTAAATTGCCCCTTAATTGGGAGAGAAAATTTTTTTAATCGCAATATCAAAGGACCAGCAAAGACACGATGGGCCAAATGGCCCCTTTCTGTGTTTTATAATTTGAGCTTGCCTCCTTTTTCTCGCCGATTCCATTTTTTATGTAGCTAAAACAAATGTAACCTTATTCTTACTCCCGTTCCATTCACGGGATTATGCATAATATCCCAGTTCTTCCCTGAGTGCACCAGCTGTTGTAAAGGTTCACTTTATGGTGAAAACACTTTGGGAGTTTTTAACACTTTGTAGCTTGCCATTTCCATTTCATAATTCACTTTTAGAAAGTCTTTAAATTAGTTTATGAGCAGTCATCTTTACTTCTTGTTCCCGCTTCCTTTTTCTCCCCTGCCCTCAATTAAAGTGCCTTTGCTTAAGAGCCTGTTTCCTTTTTCTTTGGCATTCTTTATAAAGTCTCATTTTTTTTGAACTGGAAGACCCTACTTCATTCATTCAGTTCCGGGTCTGTACTGGCCCATTCTGAATCTGGTTGCTATGATCGGCTTTAGTGTCCTTGATTAGAGATGTGATATTACGCTCAATTGTCATAAAGTGCCCGTGCTGGCAAATGCAGATCGACTGGGCATTTAGATGGGATCAAACACTTGTGATGCCGCCGCAGCCAAACAGCTTGCTAAAGCTGGTTTAGAAACCTCCACTCAAACACTCGTGAGGGAGCTACTAAAGGCTGTCTGGTACCTGTGAAAATATATCCCAGCACAATTTGCTGGCTTCAGGAGACGCTATTGCACCATTAGCGAGCTGAGAATAATAGTGTTATCGTATTTCCAGCAGTGTCAATGTGAGCAGCTATTGATCAGAGGCCAGATGCTGGCACAATCTGAGAAAAAGCCTTCTTTCCAGCTAGGAAATGTTGTGGGGAAATAAGTGGAAGGGTATAAAGGACACCACAAACAGGGCATCACTAGATTTCCTGAATTAGCTGATGTCCAAGAGGGCAGTTGCAATTGATGCTCATTACCCTAGCCTGAAGGAAGAATTAATCTGGATTCCTGACCCTAATCGTGATCAAGTGAACCTCACTAAATATTGTGCTTGGCGTGGATTTAATCGGGTTCTGCAATCCTGCAACATTGGGTTAGCCCACTGACATTGAATGTCCACTTGAAGATTGACTGCTTAAACAAATTGGCCAACTCCTGTGTACCACTGGCCTTTAGGTGGGCAATGGGAGAGAATTGGCAGACTTTGTTTTTTAAGTAATACTGGCTTTTTCCTTTCAGAAAAGCACGCCAGAGGAACGAGAGAGGATGATCAAACAGCTAAAGGAAGAGCTACGGCTGGAAGAGGCCAAACTTGTCCTGCTTAAGAAACTTCGACAGAGCCAAATTCAAAAGGAAGCCACCATGCCGAAGGTAATCGGTACTGTTGTCGTCGTCTCTCTTGTCCCCCGCCTCCCATCGATGCCATGTTTTTACATTTTCTCAGTAAATGCAGTGGAAATATTTGTTTATACAACACATGCCATCAAAAAAATTTAAAACGCAGCCGTTTGGAATGGCTCAATGTGCCTGGAGTAGTTGTATGTGACTTAGATAAGAAGGTGAGAGAAATAGGAAGAATAGAAAGATGTGCTGAAAGGCTGCAATGCGACAGATAGAATGGAAGGAGACGACCCATGTGAAGCATAGTCACCAACATAGAGGTGGGCCAAGTGCCCTATTCCTGTGCTGTATATTCTCTGTAATACTATGTAATATAGAATCATAGAATCCCTACAGTGCACAAGGAGGCCATTCAGTCCATCAAGTCTGCACAGACTCTCTGAAAGAGCACCCCAACCTATGCCCAATCCCCAGCCCTATCCCCATAGCCCACCTAGGGGCAATTTAGCATGATCCATCCACCTAATCGGTTAATGAAGATAGAGCAGGAGATTGGGCATAGATGGGGTGCTCTTTTGGAGGGTCAGTGCAGACTCGTTGGGCCGAATGACCACCTGCTCTACAGGGATTCTCTGATTATAATGATCGACGTCCCCTTTGAAAGCCCACCCCCACTCTGCCACTTATATTTCACCTTTTGAAAAAACTTGGGGAGCTCACCTATTTTATTGTCTAGAATTTCAGACTTGATTTATGAACTGAAGATTTCTATGCTTGCATCCTCCAAACTCTCGCTTATATTTGACCTGCAAGATGTAATCGTTAACTGAAATGTAGCACTTGACTTAAAAATCATCACGTATTAGCCCCCCTCCACACCTCACCTCACACATGCACTCACACTCCACAGCCCTTTTGTTTGTTGTCCAATTATTTTTGGTAGCATATGTGCATGTGGACAATAGGTTAGCAATAGGATCTGGTGTGATTGCGATGTCTTCCAATATCTGACCACATGTGGTGCCTGCGCCAACACCTGGAGCCAGAAAAAAAGTCAAAATTGTTTCACATTCATTCCACTGAAAAGCATTCTGCTTTGAGTAGGTAATCTTAAGACTGAATTTTGGAGGAGGGCGTCATTTACAACTGCAGCCTGTGTGGTGGACTGGATTCTGGAAGCTCCTTTCAATCAACCATCCTTAAATGGGGCTTAGAAGGGCAATGCATAGCCTGTTAATTGCTTTGAAGCAATTAAATTATTCCTCCATCCTTCATCATTACTTTGTATCGATTTAAAAATTAATTTTCAAAATCTGGGGTCTTTTTATTCAGTTATTTTTTTAAAAAATATTTTCTCCAATTAAAGGTCAATTTAGAGTGGCCAATCCACCTACCCTGCCCATCGTTGGGTTGTGGGTGTGAGGTCCACGCAGAAACAGGGAGAATATGCAAACTCCACACGGACAGTGACCCGAGGGCGGGATAGAACCCAGGTCCTCAGCGCCATGTGAGACAGCAGTGCTAACCACTGCACCACCTTGCCACCTCTTTTTATTCAGTTCTAATATATTACTGCATTAATTAAAAATACAGGTAAACCTCTACTGCAGAAGAAAATTAATTTTTATTTTGAATTTGAAGCGCTTGCAGAGATTTACTTCCAGGGTAATCTCGCCTCTATTAAATTCTGGAGTTGATTATTCCATCTGGAGGGTTGGGACTTAATCCCAGTTTCAAGATTCCGAAGGCCATATTTAAAATAGGTGATTTTTATTTTAACATGGGGACTAGCTGCCCCTTAGTGGCTAAAGCCCAGTGCTGCAGCTGTTTGAACAGTGGGAACTTAGAAAAAGTAGGGATGAGGCCATTCCACCCCTCAAGCCTGTCCACTGTTGTTAGACTATGGCTGATCCGTATCTCAACTCCCATCTATGCACCTTGATTCTGTTATCCTTAATACTCCTGCCTAACTAAAATTTATCACTCATAATGATCAGTCTTCAAAATAAAAATGTAACAGCTTCTCCTAATTGTCTGTTAAGGTAGTATGTGGCTATCCGTAGAAGCAAGAAAGTCTTCTGATCGGCCTGCAGTCTCAGCTCAGTTAATTGATCTCAGCTTTAGTGGCATTGATGGTGTGGGATGCAAGCTGGAGTAGCATTGATGGAGGGTGGGTTTGTTTGTTCCGCATATGGCATCGCTGTCCCTAGTCTTAAGGGAGGGGGCAATTGATCAATGCTCCCATTCCTCATCGCTGCCCTTATTACTCCATCCCCCACCCAAACCGAGCAGAGAAATAGGAGGACAGGATTGGGTTCAGTTGTAATATTCATTTGTAATACTGTACAGCATGAGGCTCTCTTTCCAAATGGCCGCTGCATGCACTTACCCCCCCTACTGTCCTTTATAAGCTTCACCCCCAGCAAGAGCAATGAAGTGAAACAGTAGAGGACTAGAGACTACCCGGAAATCTTACTGGAGGCTCATGGTTTGCTCGTGATATGATGGAATGCCTAGTGTAAAAGTCCCATGGGGCGCACTGTTCAAATGATTAAGTTGCTCAACTTGATTCTTTCCCTGTGCCAGCTGTGTTATCTTATGAACTTTGCCATGACTTGCTTAGGCTGCATAGGAAACTTTTGAAGAGATATCTTGTTCTAAACCCATAACCTTTATCAATCGCTGTTTTATGACCTAGTTATCATGAAAGAAACCAATCAACCTGGATTGTGCAACCAAATTTGATTCTAAAGCTTTATCGTTTGCTAACACTTCCTTAAAACTGCCCAAACTTGTTTGAATTGGAAGAGTTGCCCTGTTTTCTGCTGCCCCTGTGAGGTTAAAGTGGTTGTAGATGCACTGAGATTTTTTTAATGAAATGATCCCTTTTAAGGAGCCAGCTCCCGAGTGTGTAAAGATGAGTTCAGAAAATATTTGATTGGGAAATGTTTCCAGTTACCCTTTGTCCCTGAAATTGGCCACTTTTTAAAACCTATTTCCTTGGTGCCCTTGAACCAAAATCGCTACTGTGGTTGGGTAGGCTAGTACACCATCTGCTGGTGGGGTGATGTACCTCTTTTTCTTTTGTGAGATGTGGGTTGCCCATCGCAAATTGCCGTTGAACTAAGTGGCTCTCTCGGCCATTTCAGAGGGAAGTTGAGTCAACCACATTGAACAACAAAGAACAAAGAAATGTACAAAGAACAAAGAAATGTACAGCACAGGAACAGGCCCTTCGGCCCTCCAAGCCCGCGCCGACCATACTGCCCGACTAAACTACAATCTTCTACACTTCCTGGGTCCGTATCCTTCTATTCCCATCCTATTCATATATTTGTCAAGATGCCCCTTAAATGTCCCTATCGTCCCTGCTTCCACTACCTCCTCCGGTAGCGAGTTCCAGGCACCCACTACCCTCTGCGTAAAAAACTTGCCTCGTACATCTACTCTAAACCTTGCCCATCTCACCTTAAACCTATGCCCCCTAGCAATTGACCCCTCTACCCTGGGGAAAAGCCTCTGACTATTCACTCTGTCTATGCCCCTCATAATTTTGTAGACCTCTATCAGGTCTCCCCTCAACCTCCTTCGTTCCAGTGAGAACAAACCGAGTTTATTCAACCGCTCCTCATAGCTAATGCCCTCCATACCAGGCAACATTCTGGTAAATCTCTTCTGCACCCTCTCTAAAGCCTCCACATCCTTCTGGTAGTGTGGCGACCAGAATTGAACACTATACTCCAAGTGTGGCCTAACTTAAGTTCTATACAGCTGCAACATGACTTGCCAATTCTTATACTCAATGCCCTGGCCAATGAAGGCAAGCATGCCGTATGCCTTCTTGACTACCTTCTCCACCTGTGTTGCCCCTTTCAATGACCTGTGGACCTGTACTCCTAGATCTCTTTGACTTTCAATACTGTTGAGGGTTCTACCATTCACTGTATATTCCCTACCTGCATTAGACCTTCCAAAATGCATCACCTCACATTTGTCCGGATTAAACTCCATCTGCCATCTCTCCGCCCAAGTCTCCAAACAATCTAAATCCTGCTGTATCCTCTGACAGTCCTCATCGCTATCCGCAATTCCACCAACCTTTGTGTCGTCTGCAAACTTACTAATCAGACCAGTTACATTTTCCGCCAATCATTTATATATACTACAAAGAGCAAAGGTCCCAGCACTGATCCCTGTGGAACACCACTGGTCACAGCCCTCCAATTAGAAAAGCATCCTTCCATTGCAACTCTCTGCCTTCTATGACCTAGCCAGTTCTGTATCCACCTTGCCAGCTCACCCCTGATCCCGTGTGACTTCACCTTTTGTACTAGTCTACCATGAGGGACCTTGTCAAAGGCCTTACTGAAGTCCATATAGACAACATCCACTGCCCTACCTGCATCAATCATCTTAGTGACCTCCTCGAAAAACTCTTATCAAGTTAGTGAGACACGACCTCCCCTTCACAAAACCATGCTGCCTCTCACTAATACGTCCATTTGCTTCCAAATGGGAGTAGATCCTGTCTCGAAGAATTCTCTCCAGTAATTTCCCTACCACTGAAGTAAGGCTCACCGGCCTGTAGTTCCCGGGATTATCCTTGCTACCCTTCTTAAACAGAGGAACAACATTGGCTATTCTCCAGTCCTCCGGGACATCCCCTGAAGACAGTGAGGATCCAAAGATTTCTGTCAAGGCCTCAGCAACTTCCTCTCCAGCCTCCTTCAGTATTCTGGGGTAGATCCCATCAGGCCCTGGGGACTTATCTACCTTAATATTTTTTTAAGACACCCAGCACCTCGTCTTTTTGGATCTCAATGTGACCCAGGCTATCTACACACCCTTCTCCAGACTCAACATCTACCAATTTCTTCTCTTTGGTGAATACTGATGCAAAGTATTCATTTAGTACCTCGCCCATTTCCTCTGGCTCCACACATGGATTCCCTTGCCTATCCTTCAGTGGGCCAACCCTTTCCCTGGCTACCCTCTTGCTTTTTATGTACGTGTAAAAAGCCTTGGGATTTTCCTTAACCCTATTTGCCAATTACTTTTTGTGACCCCCTTCTAGCCCTCCTGACTCCTTGCTTAAGTTCCTTCCTACTTTCCTTATATTCCACGCAGGCTTCGTCTGTTCCCAGCCTTTTAGCCCTGACAAATGCCTCCTTTTTCTTTTTGACGAGGCCTACAATATCTCTCGTTATCCAAGGTTCCCGAAAATTGCCGTATTTATCCTTCTTCCTGACAGGAACATGCCGGTCCTGAATTCCTTTCAACTGACACTTGAAAGCCTCCCACATGTCAGATGTTGATTTGCCCTCAAACATCCGCCCCCAATCTATGTTCTTCAGTTCCCGCCTAATATTGTTATAATTAGCCTTCCCCCAATTTAGCACATTCATCCTAGGACCACTCTTATCCTTGTCCACCAGTACTTTAAAACTTACTGAATTGTGGTCACTGTTACCGAAATGCTCCCCTACTGAAACATCTACCACCTGGCCGGGCTCATTCCCCAATACCAGGTCCAGTACCGCCCCTTCCCTAGTTGGACTGCCTACATATTGTTTTAAGAAGCCCTCCTGGATGCTCCTTACAAACTCCGCCCCATCTAAGCCCCTGGCACTAAGTGAGTCCCAGTCAATATTGGGGAAGTTGAAGTCTCCCATCACCACAACCCTGTTGTTTTTACTCTTTTCCAAAATCTGTCTACCTATCTGCTCCTCTATCTCCCGCTGGCTGTTGGGAGGCCTGTAGTAAACCCCCAACATTGTGAGTGCACCCTTCTTATTCCTGATCTCTACCCATATAGCCTCACTGCCTTCTGAGGTGTCCTCCCGCAGTACAGCTGTGATATTCTCCTGAACCAGTAGCACAACTCCGCCTCCCCTTTTACATCCCCCTCTATCCCGCCTGAAACATCTAAATCCTGGAACGTTTAGCTGCCAATCCTGCCCTTCCCTCAACCAGGTCTCTGTAATGGCAACAACATCATAGTTCCAAGTACTAATCCAAGCTCTAAGTTCATCTGCCTTACCCGTAATACTTCTTCCATTAAAACATATGCACTTCAGGCCACCAGACCCGCTGTGTTCAGCAACTTCTCCCTGTCTGCTCTGCCTCAGAGCCCCACTGTCCCTATTGGGTTTTTAAAAAAGAATTTAGAGCACCCAATTCATTTTTTCCAATTAAGGGGCAATTTAGTGTGTTCAATGCACCTACCTACCTTGCACATCTTTGTGTTGTGGGGGCGAAACCCACACAAACACGGGAAGAATATGCAAACTCCACACGGACAGTGACCCAGAGCCGGGATTGAACCTGGGACCTCGCACCGTGAGACTGCAGTACTAACCACTGAGCCACCGTGCTGCCCCTTCAAACACATTGTTGAGAGTCTGGAGTCCCATGTGGATCAGACCAGGTAAGGAAGGCAGATTTCCTTCCCTGAAGGACGTTAGTGAGTCAGATGATTTTTTTACCACAATCGATGATTGCTGTCGTGACTAGCATTCAATTCCAGATTTATTAATTGAATTCAAAATCAGCTGCTGTGGTGGGATTTGAATCCATGCCCCCAAGACCATTAACCTGGGCCTCTAGATTACTAGTCCAGTGATATGACCACTGTCCCACCATCCTCTGCTCCATCTTTGCTCACATTTGTCTCTGTCTGTTTATCAGATGTGAGCCATTGATTGGTTTGGAGTCATGAACTTCGCAGATTCTTTTGGTTGTTTTCTATTTTTAAATTACAAATTGAACTCGCTGGGCCAAGCAGGACACAGGAAGGGGTTTTTCATGGGGCAGCATTCATCCTCCGATTGGGACCTAAGAGGCAAGTGAGTTGCCATTGTCCATATAATATTTGACCAAGTAGGTTACCCAGGCAAGCAGGCAAATACATGCCTTTGCCTTTATCTCTAACTCCTCTGGTTAGCTATCAGATGATTAAATTGATGGAAGCACTTGGTTTCTGACTCAAAGAAGGGAAATTGGTGGAAGAAATATTAACTCAAGATGAGAAATCATTGTTTTGAGTCTGGGTGGTACTGTGCCCACGACTAGATTTTAACCAGAGGTTGTATCAAGCCTAAACAACAGAGCAAGTTGACCCTACAGTGGAAATCTCACTGAGGAGCTGTAATGTTGCTGACAAGGGGCAAGGGAATTCCTATCTGTGCAATAAGGAATTTGCCAAGTTAGGAGTTCATCTGCACTGCTTATTTTTAAAACAACTGACTTGAACTGTTTGTTCGTCAAATGGCCTGGGTGTTTACAACAGTATATCTCTTCAAATGGGCAATTTTGTGCCCTTATGTTCCTCAGCTTTCTCATGTGTATTTGTGCTTCTTTTCAATGTTCTCTTCCCAGCCTGCTGTCTCGACAGGCACTGCCATGGCCACCCCACCCCCGCTGGTCCGAGGAACGCTGCATGTTCCCACTGGCAAGCCCAACTTTCAGGTCAGTGTAGCAATTGGGGCCTTGCCAGGCTGTGGGTTAAGACTCAAAATGGGGTGCAAGGGGAGGGAGCGGAAACAGAGGGATTGAGGGGAGTTTTTGGTTGTTTGGGAAGGGGCACAGTGAGCTCCAAGATTGATCTCTTAGCTATGTCTAAGAGCAGAACTTCATTTTCCAGCCAACTGGTGTTGCAGGAAGAGAAACACTGTCGATGTTACTGGGCTTTGCAAGGATGTAGTTCCCCTGGGAGTCATCCTGAAAGAATTCACAGTCATCAGAATCTTAAAACTTGAGTTACAACCTTCTAATCCCCTTTTATCTATTTTTTGCGTAATATAAGCACAGTGTTGTCACTAGGACATCAGCAAAGTGCAGTGAGTCTGGTGAAAACCTTTCACTTGGAACTGAAAACAGTTGTGGAATTGGGTCTGGAGAGAATGTTTTGTTCAGCAGAATGACATCCTGGCGGGTATAGTTCTGATCGTAACGTATGGTGACGGATGAAGGGCAAATCTGACACATCATAACCTAAGGGGAAATCCAAAGGACTCCGACTAAATTGGACTGGTGACAACACTGGGTATATGTTCTGATTGTCGGGATTTTTAGAATAAAAATAACTGCCCCCTCGATTGGTCAAATTTAATTGTTGCTGAACATGTTACCAAAGATCATTGGTTACCCTCATCGTTCTGCACATTGAGTGTGTCATCCAGGAGCGTTGTGTGAAATATTTTTTGTTTTGTGTTCTGTATTGCTGAGTTGTATCAACTAACTACCTGAAAGCAGGTTGTAATTGAGCATTTTCAAACTTTTCCTAACTAAGCTGTAATGCCTCTTGCCTGCACTCTTTTTAACCATGAGCTCACATAGCTAAAGCAACAATTCTGAGTGACAGGTAAACATAGGATGGGAATTGTCAACCCTGTTCTTTAGAGTTAAATTTTGTTAGTTCTTTTACTTCAAGACCTTCATCGCTTTCATTTTTTTGGGAAGAGTTTTTCCATGAATTTTAATTAATTCTAATGTTTTGCAAAGCCACTTTTACACTATATTTTACTGCTTCAAATCCCTGCGTTGATGACTATAATTTGCCCGACTAATGGTGGATTGTGACATTGCCAGACATCCGTTCACATCCATTACTGCAGGTTGGTTCAAACATCAGTCTGTGATATGCAGGTCAACCCTACTACTAGCCGATGATTATGGGAGAGGCAGAGACGGTGAACTGCACACTGATTCGCTGTCTCTAGGATGGAAGTCTCTTTACTGGTCCCAAGGGTCCATCTCGTGGGTTTGTGCAGTGTCTCCCAAAAGCAAATTGACAGGAAATAATGAGAAGAAAATGCTGGAAATACTCAGGACAGGCTGCATCCATAGAGAGAGAAACAGTTAGCGTTTCAGATTAATGACCTTTCTTCAGAGGAAGTTCGTAGGAAATTGTTGTAAGATTGTCCCGCTGTCTGTGGACTCTAGATATGTTACTTCGTTGACAGACTGTAACTTGTTTGTTAGCACTATTTTTAAAGTGGTTACGGAATAGGCGTGTTGCTCCAAGGCATGGTGTTCCAATCTTTCTCTCTCCAGGGTCAGTGATGTATCATCATCCACATCAGACATCTGTTAACCCTTTATAATGCTCTTCCTCCACTCCCAAGTATACTATCCAATCTTCAAAAATAGTATGAAACTATATCTTTAGATACTTGCAATGCATTTCTGTAACTCCCTTTTTACTACTTCACACTCTATCCGACTCCTCTTACCCCTCCGTAAGTCACAGTTCTGAGGAATTCAATGTTCCCAGGGCAGCCTTCAGGAAAGGTATTTTAGAGAAGTGGGAAGTTTCTTCTTTGTCTTGGGGCATCATCATCATCAGAATGGTACAGCAATTTAGCATCATTGCTGGGAAGCAGAGTGCAGGGATCAGGATGACAACTACAAGGACAATAAGGACTTTTCAACGGAAGACTGATCCTAAAGAGAAAATCGAAGAGCCTGAACATTTGGGCTCTCTGGAGCTCAAAGAGATGAACTCAGGACTCTGAGGAATTTGTTGCTCCCTTAAAATACTCTGGTAAAGTGCTGCAGAAGAGGAATGACCTTCAACTCCAGGGAAGACTGTCACGGCCGAGGGCAGCACGGTGGTGAAGTGGTTAGCACTGCTGCCTCACATAGCCGAGGTCCCAGGTTCGAGCCTGGCTCTGGGTCACCGTCCGTGTGGAGTTTGCACATTCTCCCCGTGTTTGTGTGGGTTTCGTCCCCACAACCCAAAGATATGCAGGGTAAGACCATAAGACATAGGAGCAGAATTGGGCCTCTTGGCCCATCGAGTCTGCTCCGCCATTCAGTCATGGCTGATATTTTCTCATCCCCATTCTTCTGCCTTCTCCCCATAACCCCTGATCCCCTTATTAATCGAGAACCTATCTATCTCTGTCTTAAAGACAGTGAATTGGCCTCCACAGCCTTCTGCAGCAAAGAATTCCACAGATTCACCACCCTCTGGCTGAAGAAATTCTTCCTCATCTCTGTTTTAAAGGATCGTCCCTTTAATCTGAGATGGTGTCCTCTGGTTCTAGTTCTTCCTACAAGTGGAAACATCCTCTCCACGTCCACTCTATCAAGGCCTCGCAGTATCTTGTACGTTTCAATAAGATCCCCTCTCATCCTTCTAAACTCCAACAAGTACAGACCCCCGAGTCCTCAACCGTTCCTCAGATGACAAGCTCTTCATTCCAGGGATCATTTTTGTGAACCTCCTCTGGACCCTTTCCAAGGCCAGCACATCCTTCCTTAGATATGGGGTCCAAAACTGCTCACAATACTCCAAATGGGGTCTGACCAGAGCCTTATACAGCCTTAGAAGTACATCCCTGGTCTTGTATTCTAGCCCTCTTGACATGAATGCTAACATTGCATTTGCCTTCTTAACTGCCGACTGAACCTGCACATTAACCTGAAGAGAATCGTGAACAAGGACTCCCAAGTCCCTTTGTGCTTCTGCTTTCCGAAGCATTTCCCCATTTAGAAAATAGTTTATGCCTAGATTCCTCCTTCCACAAGTGCATAATCTCTCACTTTTCCACATTGTATTTCATTTGCCACTTCATTGCCCACTCTCCTAGCTTGTCCAAGTCCTTCTGCAGCCCCCTTGCTTCCTCAATACTACCTGTCCCTCTACAGATCTTTGTATCATCTGCAAACTTAGCAACAGTGCCTTCAGTACCTTCTTCCAGATCATTAATGTATATTGTAAAAAAGTTGTGGTCCCGGCACAGACCCCTGAGGCACACCACTAGTCACTGGCTGCCATCCTGAAAAAGACCCCTTTATCCCCACTCTTTGCCTTCTGCCAGTCAGCCAATTCTCTATCCATGCCAGGATCTTAGCCTGAACACCATGAGCTCTTAACCTATTTCACAGTCTCCTATGCAGCACCTTGTCAAAGGCCTTCTGGAAATCTAAATAAATCACGTCCACTGGTTCTCCTTTGTCTAACTTGCTTGTTACTTCTTCAAAGAACTCTAACAGATTTGTCAGACACGACCTCCCTTTGACAAAGCTAAAAGAAGACTCAGTCCTCTTTTACCATGCACTTCCAAGTGCTTTGCGATCTCATCTTTAATAACAGACTCTAAAATCTTCCCAATGACCGAAGTCAGGCTAACCGGCCTATAATTTCCCGTCTTCTGCCTTCCTCCCTTCTTAAACAGTGGCGTTACATTAGCCACCTTCCAGTCCTCTGGGACCCTTCCTGCCTCCAGTGATTCCTGAAAGATCAACTAATACCTCCACAATTTCCTCAGCTATCTCTTTTAGGACCCTGGGGTGTAGTCCATCCCGTCCAGGTGACTTATCCACTTTCAGACCTTTCAGTTTCCGCAGAACCTTCTCCTTCGTAACGGTCACTGCACTCCCTTCTGCCCCCTGGTTCTCCTGGAGCTCGGGCATCCCACTGGTGTCTTCCACCGTGAAGACTGATGCAAAGTAACTATTCAGTTCGTCTGCCATTTTTTTGTTTCCTATTATTGCTTCTCCAGCCACATTTTCCAGTGGTCCAATGTCTATTTTTGCCTCTCGCTTACCTTTTACATATTGAAAATACCTCGTCCTATCTTCCTTTATATTACTAGCTAGCTTGCACTCGTACTTCATCTTCTCCCCCCCCCTTATTGCTTTTTTAGTTGTCCTCTGCTCGCTTTTAAAGGCTTCTCAATCCTCTGGTTTCCCACTAATCCTCACCACTTTTGTATGCTTCTTCTTTAGCCTTTATGCTGTCCTTGACATCTCTCGTCAGCCATGGATGCCTTGTCCTCCCCTTAGCATGTTTCCTCCTCCTTGGGATGGTTGTGCCTCCCTAATAAGCCCTAAAAACGCCTGCCATTGCTGTTCCACTGTCTTCCTTGCTAGGCTCCTTCTCTAATCAGCTCTGGCCAGCTCCTCCCTCATGTCTTTGTAGTTACCCTTATTTAATTGTAATACCGTTACATCTGATTGCAGCTTCTCCCTCTCAAACTACAGGGTAAATTCTATTGTGGTCACTGCTCTCTAAGGGTTCCTTCACCTTAAGTTCCCTTATCAAGTCTGCCTCATTACACATCACCAAATCCAGAAGTGCCTGTTCCCTAGTAGGCTCTGTCACAAGCTGCTCCAAAAAAACATCTCTTAGACATTCCACAAATTCCATTTCTTGGAATCCACTACCAACCTGATTTTCCCAGTCCACCTGCATATTGAAGTCCCCCATGATTATTGTAATATTGCCTTTTTTTACATGCCTTTTCTATCTCCTGGTTTATTTTCTGCCCCACATCCTGACTATTGCTAGGGGGCCTGTACCTAACTCCCATCAGGGTATTTTTACCTTTGCTATTCCTCAACTCTACCCACAGAGATTCAATGTCTTCTGATCCTATATCGGTCCTTGCTATCGATTTAACTTCATTCCTTACTAACAATGTAACCCCACCCACTTTGCCCATCTGCCTGTCCTTTTGATATGACATATATCCTTGGATATTTAGATCCCAGCCCTTATCCCCTTGCAGCCACATCTCTGTGATGCCCACAACATCATACCGGCCAATTTCAATGTGCGCAATAAGCTCATTTACCTTGTTCCGTATACTGCGCGCATTTAGGTACAACACCCTCAATCCTGCATTGGCCACCTCCCTTTTCTCACTGTACCCTGTACTGTGGCCCTTTTTGATTTTTGACTATGGCTTCTCTGCCTTACACTTTCTCCCTTACTGCTTTTTGTTTCTGGCCCCGTTTTACTTCCCTCCGACCTCCTACATCGTATCCCATCCCCCACCACCCTAGGACATCGGTTCCAGTCCTGCCCAGGTGCAGACCGTCCGGTTTGTACTGGTCCCACCTCCCCCAGAACCAGTTCCAATGCGCCATGAATTTCAATCCCTCCCTCTTGCACCATCTCTCGAACCACGCATTCATCCTATCTATCCTGACCTTCCTGGTGGATTGGCCACGCTAAATTGCCCCGTAATTGGAAAAAATGAATTGGGTACTCTAAATTTATTTTTTTAAAAGACTGTCACGGCCTCATCAATCTCTTCAGCATGGAGGACTTTTTTTAAATATAAATTTAGAATACCCAATTCATTTTTCCAATTCGGGGCAATTTAGCGTGGCCAATCCACCTACCCTGCACAACTTTGGGTTGTGGGAGCGAAACCCACGCAAACACGGGGAGAATGTGCAAACTCCACACGGATAGTGACCCAGAGCCAGGATCGGACCTCGGACCTCGGCGTCGTGAGTCTGCAGTGTTACTCACTGCACCACCGTGCTGCCCAGCATGGAGGAATTGAATGTAGGAGGGCTGATCAGTAAGTTTGCAGGTGATGTGAAAATTGGCGGGGAGGATAGCTTTAGATTGCAGGTGCTTCCCTGGGTCCTGCATTCATCATGTATTCCCTTGCCTTGCCTTGTTTGTCCCGCCCAGGTGCATCATCTCACACTTATCCGATTAAATTCCATTTGCCGAAGATCAACCCATCTGACCATACATACAAACATACGTAAAAAATAGGCCCTTCGAGCCTGCTCCACCATTCATTATGATCATGGCTGATCATCAAGTTTAAAACCCTGATCCCCCCCCCCTCAATATCCCTTTAGCCCCATGAGCTATATCTAGTTCCTCCTTGAAATTACACAGCGTTTAGATCATAGATCATAGAATTTACAGTGCAGAAGGAGGCCATTTGGCCCATTTGCCCTTACAAAGAGCACCCTACTCAAGCCCACATATCTACTCTATCCCATTAACCCCCACTTACCCTTTTTGGACACTAAGGGCAATTTAGCATGGCCAATCCACCTAAGCCGCACATCTTTGGACTGTGAGAGGAAACCGGAGAACCCGGAGGAAACCCACACAGACACGGGGAGAACGTGCAGACTCCGCACAGACAGTGACCCAGCCGGGAATCGAACCTGGGACCCTGGAGCTGTGAAGCAACTGTGCTAACCACTTGCTTGTAACTCGCCTGCTTTTCTGTGGATGTGAATTCCACGGGATCACCACTCTCTGGATGAAGAAATTACTCCTCGCCTCAGTCCTAAAAGGTTTACCTATTATCCTCAAACTATGATCCTTCGTTCTGGACTCCCCCACCATCAGGAACATTCTTTCTGAATCTACCCTGTCTAAAATTCTAACATTGTAACTGACAAATTGTCTAGATTTAGACTATCAACTTTCCCTGGGAACTGTATAATTTGGACTTTACCTTGATTTCCATTTTCTTTGGATGGAGTGTGTTTCAGAAATATTTTCTTGTCTTCTACCTCGATTAAAGTTGTTGGATTTGCCAAAATGCTCAATGTTCAGTTTTGCTACACAGGAAACATTTGGCGCTCCCTGCTGGACAATCCTGGTGTATGTTGGGTTTCCACACCACAACGCAAACATCTAAAAATGGTTACTGATGTGGAGTTTCACATTCTTATGGGTGGAGCAGTTGTCCATGGGCCTACCCAGTCAGCGGAGTCATGTGAAGCCTCAGTTGCCCTGGGTTCTAACCCAATTCAGAGCTTGCAGTTTGGCCTGTCACTAATGCTTGCTGGGTAGTGAGTTTCTGCAGCAGGCTAAAATAGGCGTCAAAAACTTTAAGAATGGTCTCAAAGCCTGTGGTGGTCTCCTCCACACACTGCCTTAGGAAAACATCGGCCCCTGAACCCACAGCATGAAGGAAGGAACTGACTTGATGCTTTTGCTCTTTTTCGTAAAGGCCTGTTGCTGCTCAACGCTGAGTGAAAATGGCATTTCCAAAACACTCGCTACTTGCCTCTGCGAGCCCTCGAGGCAGTCAAATGGGTGGGGTAGGACAGGGACTGCTCACCAGGTACAGTCAGAGTTACCTTCAGTGTGCCGTCTCCTTCTGTCGATTTGTTACAAGCTGCTATCAAGGTTTTCTTCACCCTCTGGTTCCTTCGATAACACCAATATATTTTTTACATCGATATCCCACCCCTCACCATGTTCTGAGATAGTCCCTCTGTCTGTGGATACTCTGCATGGTACTTAATCGACAGACTGCAGTCATGCTTTGGTATCTGCTTAACACGTTTATGAATTCTTCTAAACAGATCAAAGAGTAGGCATGTTGATTCCAGGCAGGGCGTTTCAACCTATCTTCCTCATTGAAAAGAGCGAGTGTCTTAATATGACTGACTGTTGTCAGTGATGCATCAACATCATATGTTAGAATATCCCATCTGCTATCCCTTTAACCAACAGAAATGTCTCCACAAAGTGGTGCCATTTGGCGCTTTGCAGGTGTGTCAGATAAACTAGTGGCAGGGAGTGGAGCCCCTGGGGCTTGAGGCATTTTGCTGGGGTGGAGCACAGAGCTTTGTGCTGACTGCAGTTTTCCACTAAACATCCCTTACCTTGACTGTTAACTTGACCAAAATAAAGTTTCACATATAGAGAGCATTGTCCTGGATATTATTTAAATTTGTGAGCAAGGGGCACAAAAAATAAATTTCACCAATGGCCGCATATTTGAAGTGAAATAAATTGGGTCCACTGTGATTTTTGTTAAAGCATTTTGATGCATGGAAGGCCCCTGATATGTAATTGGATTGTAGATTTCAATGCTCCACCTAACTGTGCTTGGAGAGAATATCTTGAGGTTTGATGAAGTGCTGATTAGGTCGCATTAGCGGTAGTGGCAGAATCCATCTGAGACAGTGAATTAGGTACTGTACTACCCAGTTGGTGGTGAGTTAGCTAAACTCACTGGTTGAGTTGGCGTTGGTAAGAGCTGAAAAAGTTGACTGAAAGGTACTCGAGGTACCAAGGAAAGTACCTTGCAAATGATGATGAATCGACATCTGTAGTTTTTCACTCTCTCCTGTATTCCATAATAGTGACGCTTGCAATTTTCCGATCCAAAGCACAATTCTTATATTGGGAGGGCTTTGAAAACTCGGACTTGATGCATCTGCAATCTGTTCACTGATTTAATTTGGAGTGGGAAGCAGTAGGTCTTGGAGATTTATCTATTTAAAGTTGCATTATTTTGTCCTTTAAGCGCTGGAATTTTGTCCTTTTCCTCTCCTGTGAAAATGAGTACCAAGTACTCATTTAACAAAACGAAAGGTCATCAAACTGAAATATTAACTTTGTTTTTCTCTCTCTACAGATGTTGCTTGACCTGCTGAGTAATTCCAGCATTTTCTGTTTTTGCTTGTTGTCTATTTTAGTGTCACCTAAATCAGTCTTTAAGTTGGGACATGATTGTGTCTGGATTTGATGAACACTTGCTGACATTGGCTGTCAAGCCTGATTCATGAATAATGGCCACTTGGGCAAGGGGCAGATATTGAACAGTGCCCATTAAAGTTAAATCCTACTAGGCTTTGGTAAGAGGGCAAATTGGCTCAGAAATTTGAGGGAGAGAGAATGAGAAGTGTTATTTTTTTTAAATAAAAGGTGTTCCTAAACATATACACCTGTCTTGCAGGTAACCACTGCCCGCACAGTGGGTACAGTTATCCCACCACCATTGGTTCGTGGTGGTCAACAGGGAATCTCAAAACCTGGATCCCAGCAGAACTCTCAGATAACGATGCCGCCATTAGTGAGAGGAGCACAGGTAAGCAACTGGTTGGGAGAATCGCAGAGTGTTTCCTGTTTTATTGGAATGGTGAAATAGCTTGTAAAAATACATCGCTTGCCTTTATTTTGTGCAGAGTTCAATACTAAAATAGATCTGGCAGTTAATTTGGGGAGGATGACATTAGTGATCATGATAATTCAGTTGTGGTCATTCATCTCCCTCATACAATTGGGTCCAGCAATGTCTCCAAGCCAGATGATGTCCCATCGAAAAAATACATTTAAACAGCAACCTTTGAATACTTTTAGGTGCCTGACCTGACACAATGGATCAATTAGTAACTGTACTTGGAATCAATCCCATCCATTTTGCATACAACATGTTGATAAAGGCCAAAATAAATTCAACTGCAATTTTTTTGACACTTTGTGATAATGTTACCTCTTTAATTGAGGGCGACTTTACTTGGGCCTCCGAGTAGCTTGGTTAGTTAACATCAAAAATGCCCAATTGCGACAGAAACCCCAACTGACTCATTCATGTCTCTGAGAAAATATATAGTTGTCTCCATGCCCTCTGGCAACATAGGACAAATGCTAAATTCTGCCTTGTTTGTGTTAGTCAACCCGAAAAGGATTTTTTAATTTTTATTAATGTTAATTTCTATAAGAGGGAGTCCCCCAGTCGGCAAACCTGTGTTAGTGCTCCCTCAGTTGAACTCTCATTTTCTTGTACCAATAGTGAAGTTTAACTTAACATCTGCACTGTTTAAGGTTCAATTTTGGAATGCCAAAGTCATGTTCTTTGTATGGCTGACTGTTAGCAGCAACAATGATGCTGAAAATGACAGATTTCTCACCTGCCCCGAATTGTAAATTGATATCTGCTTACAAAGCAGCATTTTAGCACCTTAGTGACTTTCTTTTTGTGTAGTGCCTGGAAAGGAAATCTTACTACACTCCCAATTGCGTAAATCACTTAACACGTTGAATAATGTCACACGAGTTCACTAAGCTGTGTGCTCGTAATTTGTGAGATGATCTCGAACACCCTGCACGCTACTGTGTTATGATATCACTGCCACTGTGTGAAATGAAATGAAATGAAAATCGCTTACTGTCACAAGTAGGCTTCAAATGAAGTTACTGTGAAAAAACCCTAGTCGCCACATTCTGGCGCCTGCCCGGGGAGGCTGGTACGGGAATTAAACTGTGCTGCTGGCCTGCCTCGGTCTGCTTTAAATGCCAGCGATTTAGCCCTGTGCTAAACCAGCCCCAGTTTGTGAGACGAGCATGCACACTTCGTGGTTCTTTTATTTATCATTGGGGGAATTTATAAATGTTGACAAATGTGCTTGCACATGTAAGGTTTTAAATATTTTTTATACTTTCCTGCTGCCCATGTGAATATGTGCTGCTAAAATGTTTTCCCCTCTTCTCTCTCCCTTATCCACCATAGAATTAAGTCACTCTTCTCCCCACCCTCTAGTTGTTAACTTGTTTTTGCGCAGTTTGCGTACATCCTGTCTGCGAAATCCACTTCTTACCGTGTAAATTGTACAATGTTAAGCTTTTCCCTTGATACAACTTGCTGCTCCAGTTGAGAGCTGCTTGCTTATATCTGTATGACTGCAATATACTGTGACAAAGCTGGTGGGAACTCTAAATAACCTCTTCCTTTTCTGCCTTACTTTCATTTTCTTCCATCCTGGTCACACCATTTCATCCCTCACTGTCCCATTCTGTTAGCCAATATCTGTTTCTCCCCAGCAAATCCATGCCATCAGGCCACATGCCAGCACTGCCCCACCACCCCTGCTACTGGCCCCCCGGGCATCAGTGCCCAGCTCGGTGCAGATCCAGGGCCAAAGGATTCTTCAGCAGGGACTGATCCGTGTGGCCAATGTCCCCAACACCAGCCTGCTTGTCAACATTCCACAGGTAAGCTGTGGCTGGAGGAGATAGCTCAACTTAGATCTCAGGCTGAAGTCTAGTGTCAAGGACGATGAGAAGTAAGGGACAGGTGACAGTCTGGATTTGGAAGCTGAAGGAAAGGGAGGACTAAGAGTTGAGGGACTCTACGGCTTTGGGGTCCTGGGAAAGAGTGAATTCAGGTTTGTGATGGAGCACACATCTTGATTTCGGTGGTGGTGATCGGACTTGTTGCTCATTATTTAATCTGCTGTGGATATTCAAGAATGTGGGGGTTTTGTGCTCAACACCATTACTGTCAGGAAATGGAACATTATCAGATTCCTTACCCCCACTGTGAATTTGAACGCTGCCAGGTTACATACATCCAAAGGCGAAGTGCATAGTAAAGCTCATTTCCACATCAGAACACCAGTAGACCATTCTGCCCCCTCAAACTTGTACTGGAATTCTGTTAGATAAGTGGTCCCAAACTTTGGCTGAAGGTCCCTTTTTCAAACACATTCATCACCGATGCCACCTCAATTAAATTCGAATACTATGCAATATTCAAGTTGCATTCAAGAGTTTTTCAATAATCCCTTGAATAAAATAGTGTTTTCTTTTTAAAAAATTTTTTATTCTCCTTTTTCACATTTTCTCCCACATTTACATCCATCAACAATAAACAATAATCAGCAAGATATGTCAGTCCCCATAATAACAACGGTCCCATCTACCCACCAACCCCCAAACCTCAACCCGCATGTTTACATAAACAAATGACAAAAAGGAATCAGGGATTACCCGTAGTCACCCTTAATCTTACACAGCTCCCCACCGCAGGTCTCCAGCTCCTCCTGTCAACTGCCTCTTGTAAAACTCCTCCTCCCAGCCTCGGTTCCTTTCTCCTCCCCCCCCCCCCCCCCCAACTTTCCACCCCGGCTAGACCACTCGGACCCTGTTCTGCCAGGCTCCGATGGCCGCAGCCCCTCCCCCCACCTCACTCCCATTCACTGGCCAGCTTAAACCGGCCAGCGTGGAGGCCCCCGCCCAGGTCCCTTTCCCACTTGCCCGGCCCTAGGAAAGTCTAAAGATCCCCTTTTAGCGCACAAACCCCGCATATCCACCTACACCCCAAAGAACCCTCATGTCGAGTGAAAGTCCCGTCCCTTCCCTTGTCCAAATATATACCACGTTGGCTCCTTTAGTCTCAACACCCGCGCGCAGTGATACAAAAAAGAAGAAAATACAGTCATGAGGTTACATCGGCACATAGCCATTCCTCAATTTGTCAGTTCTTGCCACAGTCCTTCTGCTTTCGCAAACTCCTCCGCTGCTTCCGCCGTTCCAAAATAAAAGTCCCTGAGCTTGTAAGTCACCCTCAGCTTCGCTGGATATACAATGCCGCACCTCACCTTGTTAATGTACAGTGCCCTCTTCACCCGGCTGAAGGCAGCCCTCCTCCTTGCCAGCTCCACCGCAAAGTCCTGGTATACACGTACACCAGCTCCAGCCCACTGCACCACCCGCTTCTGCTTGGCCCAGCTCAGGACCTTCTCCTTCACACTGTACCTACGGAAGCACAGAGTCACTGCCCTTGGCGGCTCACTCGCCTTTGGTACAGGCCTCCACGACCGATGAGCCCGATCCAGTTCATATCAGGAGGGATCCTCCCCCTCCCCCAATAGTTTTGCCAGCATCGCGGCAAAATACTCAGTCGGCTTCGGTCCTTCAACTCCTTCGGGCAGCCCCACAATCCTCAAATTCTGTCGCCTGGATCTGTTTTCCAGGTCTTCCATTTTTCCTCGCAGATCCTTGTTGGTGTCCATCACCTTCCGCATCTCTTTCCCCATCGAGGCAAGTTGATCACCGTGCTGCAATAACGTCTCCTCCACTTCCTTCAGCCCCTCCCCTTGCGCTCGCCACCTCCGTCCTCACCGGGGAAACCGCCTCCTCCACCAGCACACTCAACCTCCCTCATCGCCTTCCTCACCGTCTCCATGCATTTCGCAATCTGCGCCAACTGCTTTTCAAATTCCGCAGCCAACACCTTAGTTATTTCTTCAGCCGTAAGCAGTGCGGCCTTCCCTGGTGCTCCAGCCTCCATTTTCCTTGGTGACCCCGTGGTGACCTTTCCACTCCCCGACGGACCTTCAGCTGTGTTTTTTTTCCGGCCGTTTTCTTGCTCACCCTTGACATTTTTCTTTGGGTTTTTTTCCTCCTGTGTCTTCACTGTGCCTCCTCCGTGCCTTCTCCCTGCTTCTGCCGCCTCCGTGGACCCTGGGACCGGGCTTAAAGCCCCGAAAATGCCGTTCCCGAACGGGAGCCCTCCATTGTGCGGCCGCCTCCCGCCCGCCGTCTCCGGAAGTCCAAAATAGTGTTTTCTTATAGGTATCAGTGAGATGCCTGTTTCGCACTGCAGAGTGGCAGGAGCCATGAAGAAGCACTCTGCGATGGGATAGCAGAGCACTAGGGGAGAACAGGAGGAACAAAATTGCTTCTGGCCACCACTCATTCACTCACTTTGACCACAGCGCACTGGATGGTTGCCCACCTGTCAGGTCGGCCCTGTGTCATGGACCCTCTGGAAGGTCTCCAAGAGACCCAGTTTGAGAAACGCTGTTGGATTATGGCTGATCTGTATGTTAACTCCATTCACCTGCCCTTTCTCCATGTTCTTTGATAGTTTACCCATTCCTTCTGCCACTCCCCAAACTTCAGGAGTGCACCACATGTTGAAGCAGAGTGACGTTTCGGGTTCTCGAACCAGTGGTCTCTCCCACCTCTTTGAGTGGCAGATGTTCCGCTGTGAAGGAATCGTCGCTAAATCCAACCGTGTTCTTGCCTGATGTGCTTCAGGTTGGAAACATGGTGGAATCTGGCTTCCAACCACATCCTGGCGTCTTCAGTCCAGTTAGAGGAAAGTATGTCCAGTGCATCTACTCTGGTTGAGATCAAATACCTGGGGTCAGACAGGAGTCCCAACTGGTTCTAAAAGCTCTGTGTAGTTCCAGGGAAGCCTTTGTTCACGAAGCCACAAAGGACGTACTCAGCAACATTTTTAAAGCTGCTGTAACATGCGAACAAAGGGACAATAATTTAGCACAGAGATGAGGAGGAATTACTTCACTCAAAGGATTGTGAGTCTTTGGAATTCTGTACCCCAGAGAGTTATGGATGATCCCATCATAGAATACATTTGAGACTAGGATAGACATTTAAAAAAAAAAAAATTTAGTGTACCCAATTCATTTATTTTCAATTAAGGGGCAATTTAGCGTGGCCAATCCACCTAACCTGCACATCTTTGAATTGTGGGGGCGAAACCCACGCAAGCACGGGAAGAATGTACAGTGAAAAGTATTGTTCTGCATTCAGTCCAGACCAATCGTCCCATACATGAAAAACATAAGACATACGCTAAATACACAAAGTAAACACATAGACACAGGCTATGGGTGAAGCATATAGTGTGGTACTAATCAGTAGAGACTATGTTTGGGGAGATCAGTTCAGTCCATAAGAGGATCATTCAGGAGTCTGGTAACAGCGGGGAAGAAGGTGTTTTTCAATCTGTTAGTGCGAGTTCTCAGATTTTTGTATCTCTTGCCCGATGGAAGAGATTGAAGAGAGAATAACCCGGGTGGGGGGGGGGTCTTTGATTATGCTGCCCGCTTTCCCAAGGCAGCGGGAGGTGTAGACCGAGTCAATGGATGGGAGGTGAGTTTGTGTGATGGACTGGGCTGTGCTCACAATTCTTTGTAGTTTTTAACAGTCTTGGGCCGAGCAGTTGCCATACCAGGCTGTGATGCAGCTAGATAGGATGCTTTCTATGGTGCATCTGTAAAAAGTGGTAAGAGTCAATGTGGGTGAGAGTGGGGTTGAAGCCCAAGATCAGCCCTGATCGTACTGAATGACAGAACAGACTCACCAGGCCTGCTACTGTTTTTCTTTCAGTCCCTGGTCATGTGGATGTGCGGTAACCCGAAACTAGAGCCCTAAGTTGGCTCTGGTGTCAAGGAGTAAGAAAATCTCTTCATGGCTGTCCTTATTAGCCCCATTGCTAAAAAACAAATGCATCGCGTCAAGGATTGGCATCATTGATTGCCTACACATGATTGAATATCTGTTCATTGTTGCTTGCTGAACAAGGCTCGCACTCGTAAAATATAAAATAGGAACAATGCCAGCTCCAAGTCTCCCCTCTTTCTCCCCCCCCCCCCAAATCAAGTGCGCCCTGACTTGGGCACATATTGTCCACTCGCTCAGCATTACTGGGTCAAGCACCTTCATAACTAGAGAGACTAAATCGGTCAGGATTATATTCCTTGGAGTGGGTCACTGTCCATGTGGAGTTTGCACATTCTCCCCGTGTTTGCGTGGGTTTTGCTCCCACAACCCAAAGATGTGCAGGATAGTTGGATTGGCCACGCTGAATTACCCCTTAATTGGAAAAAATGAATTGGATACTCTAAATTTAGAAAAATAAAATAAAAATAAAAATGTCTTCATCCAGAGAGTGGCGAATCTGTGGAATTCACTGCGACAAGGTAGTTGAGGCCAAAACATTGTGTAATTTTAAGAAGGGTTTAGATCGAGCTCTTGGGGCTAAGCGGATAGTGGTGGGGAAGGCGGGATCAGGGTATTGAACTTGATGATCAGCCATGATCATAACGATGGCGGAGCAGGCTTGAAGAGCCGAATGGCCTGTTCCTGCTTCTATTTTCTATGTTTCTATAATGTGGATAAAGTAGTACAAGTAGGTGGCTTCTCAAGGACAATTAGAGATGGGCAATAAATGTTGGCCTTGCCAGTGAGAGAGACATCCAATGTCCTATTTAAATGTTTTCAGTTGAACGTAATCTGTTATTTTCATTGCACCCTTATTTTCTTTTCGCCAGTTTACTAATGTTTTAAAAAGGCAACTCTTGAGCAGCTTGCACAGTAACCTTTGGGTCACTGCAGGGCCATGCGCACACATGGCTTATGAAGAACGTTGCTCATGTCTGTGAATGATTAAATAAAATTTGGGGGTGATAGCAAAGAGGTTAATGGTGCATTTGGAACTTGGCTGCAGTAAAAATCCGTGACTTTCCAAGGAGGAAAGATAATTTTGATGTGTTTGGTTCTGTCTCTCTTTTAACCGCTCTGTGTTTCGACCGAGCTGCTTATCCTTGAATTGTTTTATAGGCATCGAGTACGGTGAAAGCCTCAACGCTGAATTCGGCTCAGTCAAATGCTCACACCAACACTGTGTCATCAGTCATGAATTCCAATGACTCACCAGCTAGTCGGCAAGCAGCGGCCAAACTTGCTCTCCGGAAACAGCTGGAGAAGACGCTGCTGGAAATTCCACCACCCAAACCACCAGCTCCCGAACTGAACTTCCTACCGAGTGCTGCCAATAACGAGTTTATCTACCTGGTGGGCCTGGAGGAGGTGGTGCATAATCTTCTAGAAACCCAAGGTAGAGTGGTAGCTCTTGTGCACCATATTTTTCCGATCAGTTCGAGCAATAGAAACTTGGTTCTGGGCTTCTAAAATAAAAGCTATTGATCAAACAGTGATGTTAGCCAAGTAGTGGATTTAAGAAGTTGAAATCGTAGAAGTGGTAGTACCATGTAGTGCTAGAATACGCCGCAACAATATATTCATAATGCAGCACAAGCGGTGACCATTTTGTCCATCTTTCCTGTTTCAGCTCTTTGAAACAGCTGTCCTGTTAGTGCCACTTCCTTTCTCATTGCTCATAGCCTTGCATTTTATTCCTTTTCATGTATTTAACCTATTCCCTTTTGACAATTCCTATTGAAATTGCTCCCTCGCCCCTTTCATGCGGTGCATTCCAGATCATTGTAATTCTTCCTGCCCTGTTTTTTCCTCTTACTAAATCCATATTCTGTATCATTAAATCAGCTCCGATTGAACCCAGTTTTCACCATTGGCTATTATCAGGCCGCATGACCATTGACAATCCACGGTTGCAACTGCTGATTTGGTGGGTGTACGCAGAGTTAGGTCATGGATGGGTTCAAACATGAATTACAAGACTGCAGTGTAAATCTGAAAGGGTTGCTCCACGTGTTTTAGTTTTGTCGTGGGATGCAAGTGTTTGAGGATAACTACACCACCTCCATTATCAGTTAACTCAAGATAAACCAAGGGTTCTACCAATACCAATACTTAATTATAATTTAGAGGATATCTAAGCCAGAGATCGGAGAATATTATAGTTAGCTATCGCATTTCTATTAGAAATCTAGTGCTAGGAAACAGATAGTTGACAGTAACTTTGAAATTTAAAAAAAGTATTTATAAAAAAAAAAAAGACAAATTTTAATTTTAATTAATTGACGCAATGTCAGTTAGAGGGGTGCTGTGCTCTGACTGTGAGATGTGGCAGGTCCGGGAGGCTTCCAGCGTCCCGGATGGCTTCATCTGCAGAAAGTGCACCCAACTGCAGCTCCTCACAGACCGCATGGTTCGGTTGGAGCAGCAATTGGATGCACTTAGGAGCATGCAGGTGGCGGAAAGCGTCATAGATCGCAGTTATGTAAGTGTGGTCACACCCAAGGTGCAGGCAGAGAAATGGGTGACCACCAGAAAGGGCAGGCAGTCAGTGCAGGAATCCCCTGTGGTTGTCCCCCTCTCGAACAGATATACCCCTTTGGATACTGTCGGGGGGGATAGCCTATCAGGGGAAAACAGCAGCAGCCAGAGCAGTGGCACCACGGCTGGCTCTGATGTTCAGAAGGGAGGGTCAAAGCGCAGAAGAGTAATAGTTATAGGGGACTCTATAGTCAGGGGCACAGATAGGCGCTTCTGTGGACGTGAAAGAGACTCCAGGATGGTATGTTGCCTCCCTGGTGCCAGGGTCCAGGATGTCTCCGAACGGGTAGAGGGAATCCTGAAGGGGGAGGGCAAACAGGCAGAGGTCGTTGTACATATTGGTACTAACGACATAGGCAGGAAGGGGCATGAGGTCCTGCAGCAGGAGTTCAGGGAGCTAGGCAGAAAGTTAAAAGACAGGACCTCGAGGGTTGTAATCTCGGGATTACTCCCTGTGCCACGTGCCAGTGAGGCTAGAAATAGGAAGATAGAGCAGACAAACACGTGGCTAAACAGCTGGTGTAGGAGGGAGGGTTTCTGTTATCTGGACCACTGGGAGCTCTTCCGGGGCAGGTGTGACCTGTATAAGATGGACGGGTTGCATCTAAACCGGAGAGGCATAAATATCCTGGCCGCGAGGTTTGCTAGTGTCACACGGGAGGGTTTAAACTAGTATGGCAGGGGGGTGGGCACGGGAGCAATAGGTCAGAAGGTGAGAGCATTGAGGGAGAACTAGGGAATAGGGACAGTGTGGCTCTGAGGCAGCGCAGACGGGGAGAAGTTGCTGAACACAGCGGGTCTGGTGGCCTGAAGTGCATATGTTTTAATGCAAGGAGCATTACGGGTAAGGCAGATGAACTTAGAGCTTGGATTACTACTTGGAACTATGATGTTGTTGCCATTACAGAGACCTGGTTGAGGGAAGGGCAGGATTGGCAGCTAAACGTTCCAGGATTTAGATGTTTCAGGCGGGATAGAGGGGGATGTAAAAGGGGAGGCGGAGTTGCGCTACTTGTTCAGGAGAGTATCACAGCTATACAGCGAGAGGACACCTCAGAGGGCAGTGAGGCTATATGGGTAGAGATCAGGAATAAGAAGGGTGCAGTCACAATGTTGGGGGTATACTACAGGCCTCCCAACAGCCAGCGGGAGATAGAGGAGCAGATAGGTAGACAGATTTTGGAAAAGAGTAAAAACAACAGGGTTGTGGTGATGGGAGACTTCAACTTCCCCAATATTGACTGGGACTCGCTTAGTGCCAGGGGCTTAGACGGGGCAGAGTTTGTAAGGAGCATCCAGGAGGGCTTCTTAAAACAATATGTAAACAGTCCAACTAGGGAAGGGGCGGTACTGGACCTGGTATTGGGGAATGAGCCCGGCCAGGTGGTAGATGTTTCAGTAGGGGAGCATTTCGGTAACAGTGACCACAATTCAGTAAGTTTTAAAGTACTGGTGGACAAGGATAAGAGTGGTCCGAGGATGAATGTGCTAAATTGGGGGAAGGCTAATTATAACAATATTAGGCGGGAACTGAAGAACATAGATTGGGGGCGGATGTTTGAGGGCAAATCAACATCTGACATGTGGGAGGCTTTCAAGTGTCAGTTGAAAGGAATACAGGACAGGCATGTTCCTGTGAGGAAGAAAGATAAATACGGCAATTTTCGGGAACCTTGGATGACGAGTGATATTGTAGGCCTCGTCAAAAAGAAAAAGGAGGCATTTGTCAGGGCTAAAAGGCTGGGAACAGACGAAGCCTGTGTGGCATATAAGGAAAGTAGGAAGGAACTTAAGCAAGGAGTCAGGAGGGCTAGAAGGGGTCATGAAAAGTCATTGGCAAATAGGGTTAAGGAAAATCCCAAGGCTTTTTACACTTACATAAAAAGCAAGAGGGTAGCCAGGGAAAGGGTTGGCCCACTGAAGGATAGGCAAGGGAATCTATGTGTGGAGCCAGAGGAAATGGGCGAGGTACTAAATGAATACTTTGCATCAGTATTCACCAAAGAGAAGGAATTGGTAGATGTTGAGTCTGGAGAAGGGGGTGTAGATAGCCTGGGTCACATTGTGATCCAAAAAGACGAGGTGTTGGGTGTCTTAAAAAATATTAAGGTAGATAAGTCCCCAGGGCCGGATGGGATCTACCCCAGAATACTGAAGGAGGCTGGAGAGGAAATTGCTGAGGCCTTGACAGAAATCTTTGGATCCTCGCTGTCTTCAGGGGATGTCCCGGAGGACTGGAGAATAGCCAATGTTGTTCCTCTGTTTAAGAAGGGTGGCAGGGATAATCCCGGGAACTACAGGCCGGTGAGCCTTACTTCAGTGGTAGGGAAATTACTGGAGAGAATTCTTCGAGACAGGATCTACTCCCATTTGGAAGCAAATGGACGTATTAGTGAGAGGCAGCACGGTTTTGTGAAGGGGAGGTCGTGTCTCACTAACTTGATAGAGTTTTTCGAGGAGGTCACTAAGATGATTGATGCAGGTAGGGCAGTAGATGTTGTCTATATGGACTTCAGTAAGGCCTTTGACAAGGTCCCTCATGGTAGACTAGTACAAAAGGTGAAGTCACACGGGATCAGGGGTGAACTGGCAAGGTGGATACAGAACTGGCTAGGCCATAGAAGGCAGAGGGTAGCAATGGAGGGATGCTTTTCTAATTGGAGGGCTGTGACCAGTGGTGTTCCACAGGGATCAGTGCTGGGACCTTTGCTCTTTGTAGTATATATAAATGATTTGGAGGAAAATGTAACTGGTCTGATTAGTAAGTTTGCAGACGACACAAAGGTTGGTGGAATTGCGGATAGCGATGAGGACTGTCTGAGGATACAGCAGGATTTAGATTGTCTGGAGACTTGGGCGGAGAGATGGCAGATGGAGTTTAACCTGGACAAATGTGAGGTAATGCATTTTGGAAGGGCTAATGCAGGTAGGGAATATACAGTGAATGGTAGAACCCTCAAGAGTATTGAAAGTCAAAGAGATCTAGGAGTACAGGTCCACAGATCACTGAAAGGGGCTACACAGGTGGAGAAGGTAGTCAAGAAGGCATACGGCATGCTTGCCTTCATTGGCCGGGGCATTGAGTATAAGAATTGGCAAGTCATGTTGCAGCTGTATAGAACCTTAGTTCGGCCACACTTGGAGTATAGTGTTCAATTCTGGTCGCCACACTACCAGAAGGATGTGGAGGCTTTAGAGAGGGTGCAGAAGAGATTTACCAGAATGTTGCCTGGTATGGAGGGCATAAGCTATGAGGAGCGATTGAATAAACTCGGTTTGTTCTCACTGGAACGAAGGAGGTTGAGGGGCGACCTGATAGAGGTATACAAAATTATGAGGGGCATAGACAGAGTGGATAGTCAGAGGCTTTTCCCCAGGGTAGAGGGGTCAATTACTAGGGGGCATAGGTTTAAGGTGAGAGGGGCAAAGTTTAGAGTAGATGTACGAGGCAAGTTTTTTACGCAGAGGGTAGTGGGTGCCTGGAACTCACTACCGGAGGAGGTAGTGGAGGCAGGGACGATAGGGACATTTAAGGGGCATCTTGACAAATATATGAATAGGATGGGAATAGAAGGATACGGACCCAGGAAGTGTAGAAGATTGTAGTTTAGTCGGGCAGTATGGTCGGCACGGGCTTGGAGGGCCGAAGGGCCTGTTCCTGTGCTGTACATTTCTTTGTTCTTTGTTCTTTGTAATACCGCACTGTGCATTCCACCAGGTTCATCCTGTAGATACTATTAAGTTGGACACAACTCTGCAAAGGGCAGGTATCTTGACCTGCCTGTTGGCTGATATTTTTCTTCCACCCAACACCTTTTTCCAGTCATTATCACATCTCTGTTTGTGGGAGCTTGCTGTGTGCAAATTGGTAGCTGCATTCTTCCCATGTGACTACACTTGGAGCAAACAAGAAGTGCTTTTGGACATCCTGAGATCATGAAAGGCTCAGTAGAAATACAAGTCTTCCTTTCCATGTCTGTACAGCTCAGTTACATGGTGGGTAATCTATTTCCCAACTGAACAATCAACAACAACAACTTGCATTGATATTGGGCCTTTAATGTAGTAAAACATCCCAAAGCACTTCAGTGGTGACAGTCCAGCACTTGAATTGAGCAAGCGCTTGAAAACTGTTGCGTTTGTGGGATGGGGGGTAGGTTACTTTGTGTTCCGATTGTGATGTGTTTTCCTGCTTTCTCAGGTAAAGGTTCAGCACAGGGATTGACCCAAGAGCCATACGCCTGTTCTCAATGTAAAACTGATTTCACCTGTCGCTGGAGGCAAGGAAAAACTGGGACTATCATGTGTGAGCAGTGTGTGACGTCCAACCAGAAGAAGGCATTGAAAGCTGAACATACCAATCGTCTGAAAGCAGCATTTGTGAAGGCCCTTCAGCAGGAACAGGTGAGCAGGCGAAAAGTTACAAACTTACCCCAGTGTTATACAGTGACAGACCCGTTCCCACCAGTACTGTATCCCAGTGTTATACAGTGACAGACCTGTCCCCACCAGTACTGTACCCCAGTGTTATACAGTGACAGACCCGTCCCCACCAGTACTGTACCCCAGTGTTGTACAGTGACAGACCTGTCCCCACCACTACTGTACCCCAGTGTTATACAGTGACAGACCCCTCCCCACCAGTACTGTACCCCAGTGTTATACAGTGACAGACCCGTCTCCACCATTCCGTACCCCAGTGTTATACAGTGACAGACCTGTCCCCACCTGTACTGTACCCCAGTGTTATACAGTGACAGACCTGTCCCTACCAGTACTGTACCCCAGTGTTATACAGTGACAGACCTGTCCCCAACAGTACTGTACCCCAGTGTTATACAGTGACAGACCTGTCCCCACCAGTACTGTACCCCAGTGTTATACAGTGACAGACCCGTCCCCACCAGTACTGTACCCCAGTGTTATACAGTGACAGACCCGTCCCCACCAGTACTGTACCCCAGTGTTATACAGTGACAGACCCGTCCCCACCAGTACTGTACCCCAGTGTTATACAGTGACAGACCTGTCCCCACCAGTACTGTACCCCAGTGTTATACAGTGACAGACCTGTCCCCAACAGTACTGTACCCCAATGTTATAGTGACAGACCTGGTCCACACTAGTATTGTCCACCGTGTTATATGGAGAGAGACCTATACCCACCAGTAATGTGCCCTAGTATCACACCGTGACGGACTATACCGCACATCGGTACCCACAGAATGACAAAATTGTGAGATAATATATAATACTGCAGCCATGTGGGTTTCAGCAATACACTTTATTCTTCTGTGTACTGAGTGAGGCACTGTCATCTTTGGAGGATGGAGTTATTGTTTACTTTGAGGGGGAGAGAATTCAACTCGCCAAGAGATACCCAGGTTACAAGCACAGCTATCTCCCAAGGGCAACAGCAATGCAATTAGCTTGGGATGGGGAGAGAGAGGGCTTGTGGCCGAATCCTCCACTGCAAGTATTTACCTTTCTCCCTTGTGCATGTATGTGAAAAAGATACTGGCATAGAACAATCAGTTTGTTTTGCAGGAGATTGAACAACGGATACTGCAACAGACATCATCTAGTGTACAGAGCAAGCAGGACTCTGCAGTACAACACCACACGTTGAAACAGGTATTGAAGACAGGTTATTCACTAACCATGAAAATTGCAAGTGCTGAATTGCAGAGTTGTCTCTTATGATTAATTATGACTGTTCCAACTGTGGCTTCTCCCAGCATTCTATTTGTGCTCACAGCAGATGGAGTATTTTCCATGGACAAACTTGAGCACGTCATGGGTGAGGTGAATGCGTTCGCTTGCTGCATGATCAGCAAGTGACCCTTTCTCTCTCAATTACCACGTTGGAAAGATGTACTGGATGCCTGCCCAACTCCCCTGATTGCTCTGCAAGGTGATAAAAAGCCTTGCAGACTGGCCAGATATTTCAGGATGCAGCAGAAATCCAAGTTTATCGCAAGATGCAATTTACACAGAAGCAAAATCCAAACACAAGTGATACAATATTTGAAGGTTGAATAGATTTGAGCTCACAGTAACTTTAGTTTTCAATATTCACCGAGTCCCTTCTGCTATAATCCTGATAGCCAAATGGTGAAGGAAGAAACCACAGCCAATACTCGGAGTAGATTTATTCGCAGAGTTAAACATGTATAAACCTTCTCACCTGACCCAGACCCTGTGAGCTTCTTTATATGTCTCAAGTAACCATAGAATCACTGCCCTCCACCTGTATGTACTTAATCTCAATTGATGCAATTAATACCTTTTCAATTCCTTAATTCAGATTTGGTGACCATGCTGTTCCATGTCACAGTTGTGATATAGAACTTTTTTTAAATATAAATTTTGAGTACTCAATTCTTTTTTTCCCAATTAAGGGGCAATGTAACATGGCCAATCCACCTACCCTGCACATCTTTGGGTTGTGGGGGTGAGACCCACACAGACACGGGGAGAATGTGCAAATTCCACATGGACAGTGAGCCGGGGCCAGGGTCGAACCCGGGTCCTCTATGCTGTGGGGCAGCAGTACTACCCACCGCGTTGCCGTACCGCCCCAGTTGTGGTGTGGAGCCAAGTGGTCAAATAAATGACCTGAAGATTTTGTGACAGGCGGCACCAAAACATGCCTGACGTAGGCCACTTTTTGTTTTTTGCATTCCTGATCAAAAGCAGATCTTTTACAATAAGTAGCTAGAAAATAAAACAGAACACTTTCTCAGTCAGCATGCAGCAATCATTATTGCTTTTACCTGGGTGGGTAAAAAATTAAAAACACTGTGCCTCACTAGGAATTTCTGTTTTTGACTGGAGAATATCTTTGTGCCTTTAATATGTAATGTCTCCAGATAGAATTGTGTTTGCTGTAGCAATAGGCAAGGGAGTGGGAAGCGAAGCAAAACTAATCCGATCCAACCACCATGGCTTGTATGAGCTATTAGATTTGTGTCCAGCACCATTTGATGTGCAATGCACAACATAGTTTAAAATAAGTTAGTAGTTGATCATCTGTTTTCGTAGGTTGAAAATGTGAACCTCCTGCTGCTTTTGAGAGAACTCTGTGGTGCCCAGATGGACCAATCATACCATAGTGCAACAAAGCAAGTGGTCATATTCAGTTGATCCTTGACTTCCTGCATGTTGCAATTCCCTCCGCCTCTTCACTGCCATTGTAATTGGCAGAAAGCTTACAAAAGTAGTGACGGTCTGGAGCTCGCTCTGCCTGAAAGGCAATCGAGGCAGAAACCCTCATCGCTTAAAAAAAATAGTTGGACAGGCACTTGAAGTGCTGTAACGTACAGGCTGCAGGCCAAGATCTGCAAGGTAGGATCAGGTTGAATAGCTAATTTGACCAACAGATGAGCTGAATAAATTGTCTACATTTTTTATGTTTCTATCCTACTTGACTTACTCTCTCTCGAGGCCCCAGCTTTTGGCTGAAATGCCCTAAATATGCTCAAGACCTGGGACGGTCTCAGTTGCATGCCCAGTGGGCAATACCCCAGGGGCTCAGCTAGTTTTTGAGAACTAAGTTAGATCTACTAAATCTTAAAAACTCCCAATAAGAGGTTTAGGTAATTATCACCAAACTTATCTTTGAACCTTTAAAACTGATGTTGCAATTACCTACACTTCCTATAAAAGAAACATCGTCTCAGAACTGATCTGAAATAAACCCTAAACATTGCAGCAGGATGGACATGAGAGCAGGATGGTGAGTTGAAATGGCAAGCGACAAGAAGGTCTGACCTGCTGCAATGTTCCAGTAAAGCTCACCGCAAACTGGAATAACAGCACCACATTTTCCAATTAGGCACGTTACAGCCTTCCAAACTTAACATTGAGTTCAACAATTTGAGGCTGTGAACTCTCTCCTCCACCTTCACCCCATATTTTTTATTTCTATCGATTTATTTTCATTTCTTCCATCGATCTGTTTTCCCCTCACCATTGACTCCCCTCTTTCCACTCCACTCCACGGGGGCCATCTGTTCCCTGTTCCAGGTTGTCCTTTGACACACTGCTTACCTGTGCTCTGCATTAACACATTCCGAACTCTTAATGTGCCCTTCTTGGTCATTATCACACCACCAGTTACATTCCCTTTGTCTTTTTGTCTATAACATCCTTGTCAATCTCCAACGAGATTGACCTGCTCCGGACTCCCCCACAACAGTATAAATCTCATCCTATTTCCAATTCTCTCTAGCTTTGACAAAGAGTTATCCAGAATCAATGTTAGTTCCGTTCCCCTTTCTGTACTTGACCTGAGTTTTTTTGAATGTCTACCTTCTGTGCTCAAAAGTGTGAAAGCTCAGGGCAGCACGGTGGCACAATGGTTAGCACTGCAACCTCACGTCGCGGAGGTCCCAGATTCTGGGTCACTGTCTGTGTGGAGTTTGCACATTCTCCCCGTGTTTGCGTGGGTTTCGGCCTCACAACCCAAAAGATGTGCAGCATAGGTGGATTGATCACACTAACTTGCCCCTTAATTGGAAAAAATGAATTGGGTACTCTAAATTTATTTTTTTTAAATGTGAAAGCTCTTAAGGCCCAAAATGTGTTATATTTTGAGTACAGACTCCAGTCGAGTTAATAGATGATAATTAATTCCTGTGTTTTTGTAACTAACTATGATTTTATTTTATCCAGAGCTCTGGGCAGCTGTCTCGAGGGCTGCAGTCGATTACAACCAACCCCCGAGGAGTGCTGCACACGTTTAGCCAATCATCTCAGCTGCAGAACTCGACTCTTGTCAGCAGGCAGAGTAAGCACACAGAGAGAGCCATGAGCAAAGGCAACACCGCCACCTGGAGGAAACAGATCACCAACACAGGTACATCAACCAGATGCTCCACTTTTATTAGGTTTCTATATCTTTGCCCCTGGCGCATTCATTTTCGGCCTCCACCCGTCTTCCTTGGCAATCGAAAAAAACTTCTGCCTTGTGTCAAACTGAATACACAGCTTATCCTAAAAACCTTAAGGGTATTCAGTACCATAATCTGTATTTACAGAGCATCTTTAATGTCGTAGAATGCCGCAAGGTTACTTCACGGTTTGCGTTAGCAAAATTAGTCACAACAGCTCAATCAAAAATAAGAGTCTTAAAACGAGAACGAGACAGACGCTTCGGGAATGAAGGTGCAGTTGCCAGTTGGTGGAGGGAAGAAAAGTAGGGGGTTGACGAGGCCAGAAATGAGAGGAACCCAATTCTCGGCTGAGATTACAGAATGGAGAGGGGATGGAGGGATTGGAGCACAAAATGAAGTGAGGTTAACGTTGGCATGAAAAGGAAAATTTGAAAATGCTGGAAATCAGTGAAATCATAGTTTTGGCAAAGCACAGCAAAACATAATAGGGGCGATATGGTGGCACAGTGATTAGCACTGCTGCCTCACATGCCAGGGACCCCGGGTTCGATTCCAACCTTAGGTGACTGTGTAGTGTTTGTACATTCTGCCCGTGTCTGTCTGTATTGGTTTCCTCCCACAGTCCAAAGATGTGCAGCTTCGGTAGATTGGCCATGCTAAATTGCCCCTCAGTGTCCAATGGTTAGGTGGGGTTACGGGGATAGAGCGGCGGAGTGGCCCTAGGTAGGGTGCTCTTTCAGAGGGTCAGTGCAGACTAGATGGGGCGAATGGCCGCCTCCTACACTAGGGATTCTCTAATAATCAACTGAGCAGACTGGCATCCTTTGTCAAAATTGAGGAAATTCATCACTTTTCTGAAATGTTTAATCTGCTTGTAACCACTTGCTTGAGCTGAATTTCACATCATAGTAGCTTGTGTATTCCTTGTCGCCATCCCTGTAATTACCTCTCTTCCCCTTCCCTGTATCCTCCTTTTGCTTAACTTTCCCTTTGATCAAAATATGTAGATTTTGTTCCTTCACTAGGTCAATTTCTTTCATTCGAATCTCACTTTAATGACATTTATTTTTGACGTTTGTATGATATTGAGCATGGGTATGGAAGCTGTGTTGTTTTGTGAGCTTCCCTCCCGCTCTGTAGAAGCCAAACTTTGCACATTTCACACATCCCAGCTTGAACTCGAACCTGGTATTCCTGGGTGCAATTCACTTTATGTTTGAGAGGTCGGGACTCACTCACAGGAAGCCATGGAATACTGCAGACTTGAACTACAAAGGCTTGTGCGCTGTGCAAAGCCAGAGTGAAACCTTGCTGGGTGTTGTCAAGAACAGCTAAGTGGCTTCCTGGAAAGCAACCCTGTCTGCATCAGCAATGCAGACCAATTTGGATTAAAACAAAACTTAATCTTGAGTCCCAAAATGCTGCCTCCAATTCTTTCATGAAATGGACGTTGCTGGCAGGACCAGCATTTATTGCCCTTGAACGGAGTGGCTTACTAGGGCATTTAAGAGTCAATCACATTGATGTGTATTTGGAGTCCCATGTAGGCCAGTCCAGGCAAAGGTGGCAGATTTCCTTCCAAAGAACATTATTGAACCAGGTGGGTTTTAACAACAATCGACAATGGTTTCATTTAGGCTTTTCAGATTTCACCACCTGCCATAGTGGGATTCAAACCGAGGTCCCCAGAGCACCAACCTGGGTCTCTGGATTGCTAGTCCAGGGACAATACCATTTCCCATGTTTCCCTTGCCTACCTACCATGTAAGTTGGGTCCAGCAAATAGCACAGGAAGCACCATTAAGTCATTGTTGTGGCATTCAGTTTAAATGATCCTACCTGGTGTCGGTAGCTGCTTCCTAACCTTACTGGAATGCCTCTGGAGATATGCTTTGAGCACAAGCCAAGGTGGAAATTGAACACTAAATGCCAATGGTTAAAAAATTTGTAATGGTTAAGATTGTTAATTCATGGGGGGCAAAAGATGAGGAGGAAAATAATTGAAAACACAGGCCATCCTGCCAGCTTCCATTCAGACAAGAGAAATTGGAATCTGTTCATCAGATTCTGTTAGGATGCTCGGTTTTTTGGTGCAATGACTAAGTTTTGCCACTTCTCTCCATTTCCAGGAATTACCATGGCATACGTTAGCCCAAATCTATCGGTGCACAAGACAACTTCAGCCGTGGATCGTCAACGCGAGTACCTGCTGGACATGATCCCCTCACGATCCATCAGCCAATCGGCCACCACATGGAAATAAATCGGGTGGGGGTAATGGGGAGGGAGATAGCTCTGAGACAGCTGCCATCACCTTGCACCCTTCTTTCTTTACTGCTAATATGCAGTCCAACAGTCAGAGGTGTGAGGCCCACATCAACCCGGCGATTTTCCTGTAGTCTTATCAGATGAAATCTGGATTTCTTTGCCCTTCGGACACTTACACAATGTATAAGGAAAAAGTACAAAATGTGACTAATAGAAATGGGTATTCATTGTCAGATTATAATGAAAGCTGTATGGGGAAATGAGAATTTTTTTTTTTACTTGTTCTTTCTGTGTGTGAGTGTACTTCTGCCTGTAAGTGTGAATGCACGTGCCTGTGTGTGTGTGTGTGTGAGCGCGCGTGCCTGTGTGTGTGAGTGAGCGCACGTGCCTGTGTGTGAGTGCATGTGTGGTGTGTGTGAGCGCGCCTAAGTGTGTGAGCAAGCTGTGTGCAAGCGAGCGGTTGTGTGTGTGCAAGCGAGCGCACGTACCTGTGTGCGAGCGCATGTATGTCTGAGAGCACAAGCTTGTGTATTTGTGTTCTGTTTCTCACCTTCATAGTATAAAGGACACCACCATAAGTCTCAAGTTCTACAATAGCATATAGTATAATTTTTTGGATTATTTTTTCTTTCACTCTCCACCTGGTCGCAAACACAATAACCCTGTGTCAATCAGCACGAGGGGTAAAGTTGATAAGATGGCTACTGAGCCGGTTACAGTCAGACAATTTGGAGTGTTCCATTTTCAGGGACAGAAACTTGAGATTTCAAGAAGACTGGGCAGCGTTGAAGGACCACCAAACAACTTAACCTATGCTGTCCAAACAAGGACCCTGTCTTCTCCCATAATATAGATAATATATTATTTGTAACTCCTGATCTTCCACCTTTAAAGCATGCTTGCCTAATACCTTTTAAGCAAACCATGTGATTTCTTTGGGATTCATCTGCCTACCCATATCCACATAACTATGTAACATAGTTTTAAATGGGGGAGGGAGTCACCTTTTTCACAAGGACTCATATTGGAGGATAGAAGTAGATAATTATGCCCTATATTAGATTATGTGCAATGTTGTTGGGGATTTCCAGTGTGTCAGTTTCCTTTCTGCCCAGAGTCCACTTTCCACCAATGGAAGTAGCCCAGTTAAAACTCTCCCCTTCATGGCCTGCATCCCCCACACACATCAATGAACATCGGTGTTTACAAACTGGAAATAGACGGGTAACCTGAGACGGGGGCCATTTTCTATTGCTTGGGTGGGGACATTGGAAGATTTTGAGATTTTCAGGAGTTCTGTGTGAAGTTACTTGAGCAGGCTATCCTAAATATTCTAGTCAAGGGCATAAAATGAGCACAGCCATTGCTCAACTTTGTGAAAGACTTTTCAGAAGGATGAATAATCTCTCCTCCATTTTTATTTAATACTCTTCTCTTTCAACCCCAATTCCCCTCCAGCCCCTTACAATTGTGGCTTTACCGCTGTTTAGAAACCTCCACATTGGAGTGTTTGGGCTTTTTCACCCCATTGTATCCCAAGGCAGATCTAGTTTCAATACTGGATTTTAATAGGTGCCTGGGTCTCCATTCCAAACTCGGGAGGGACTTGTGTATATCAAGTCTCACTCGAGCAGGAAGCTCGTGTTGTATTTATGCTCCCAAGCCATTTAGGTCAGTCACCTTTATGTCGATGCTAAAATGCTCGAATCAATGTTAAGCCTTGTGTTCATATTTGGGCAGTGATGGGCTGGCAGAGGTGGATCAAGACATTTCGTTAAGGCAGAAGTTGCTGCTTGAAGGCAAAGCTGGGGTTGGAAGAAGGGGGGGAACGTGACAATGTTCACAACGTTCGTGTGGCCAAATGACTGCGCTCCATTCCAAATTCCCAAGAAACTGGAATTGACAATGTCATTTTAACTCCAGTTTGTTTCTGATCCCAGTGTGAAAAATTTATTTTAATGTTGAGGGAGATTGTTATTTTTCCCTCCTTTTTGATATCGGATTAGTCATTAGGAAGCCATTTTGCCAGTTGTCCCTGTTTTGTTTTTTTTTGCTTTAAATCTTCGTGTTCTTTCATTTTGTACATGATTGGTTAGCTGGAATGAGAAATTTAATTCCACCAGAGTTAGATTAATATTGTGGAGTGCATTTGGACCACTGCAGATATCAAAAAGTGTAATTTTCAGAGACCCCAATGTTTGTAAATGATCAGGACCTCTTTCATGGAAGTTAGTCAACACAAACATGTTTTTGATTTTAAAACCTGCAGGCAGGGAGGTGGTAGTTTATGCATGATTCAACTTCAAAACCCAACTGCATGCTCCATAAGCAACAGCAGAGACATAATAAGTGCACTAATGAACAGGTTTCAGGATTGATCCCAGTTTGATCTCAGCAGTGCATAGAGTTGTACCCATTGCCTTTATTCCACCCTAAGTTAGGAAACGTCTGCCAAGGTTCATGCTGTTGGTGGCCATCCAGTGTCTCCTATTGGCAAGTCCAGTTGCGTGTGTGGAGGTCAAGATGAGACACGACTATTTAGCACAGCCTCTAGACCGACCCCCCCCCAACCCCAATAACACAAACCCTCCTCAGCCAATTTGTGCACGAAGAGTAACCACTTGGATGAGGTTCCAGAGGACTTGCCCGGCTTCTGTGGAATTAGATCATAACAAGAGGGGAAAAGGAGGAGGCCTTCCCATACTAGTCCCTGCTCCAGATTGCCTCCTGTATAGTGCTTGTGTATGACTACCAGAACGACTTTGCCCCCTCTTTTCAAAACAAAGCACACTTTCCTGGATCGTACTAATGTCTTTCTGATTGTTTTTTTCTGATTTGGTGGGGGGGGGGCCGGTGGTGCTGGGAAGTATCCGTTTTGTAACATATTGGGTGGAGCTGACTAATTGGAAGTTCTCTTGGAGACTTGGGTTCTCTGTTGCAATGTACATAAGAAGTTTTTTTTGTTGTAGAAGTTTGAGTTTGTTGCGATCTTTATTGGATTTTTACGCGGTATGGAATTCAAGATACAGGGTGGATTTTCAACTTGGAGTGGGTGCAGAAAATGACTTGACTGTAATCCACCCAGAGACTGGGTTAGACCGTGTGATGGTATTTTTTTTTTGGTTGTCCCTGACTCACTCACTCTCTGTTCTCATTGTCCAGAATGCTTTCTTGGGAGAGGTGGGCTCTGCTGACTGCTTATTAAGCCAGTAAGAGATTAACTTTCAAGCTTGAGAATGTGTTGGTTCCATTGTCATTTGCATCAGCTGATACAAATAGTACTAGTTTTGGAGAGCCATGTACATACAATGTGTTAATTAATGTAATGCATTACAGATGATAAACAGTGTGTGCCCTGTACCTTGTGCGCTCTCTAACGGGATTAGGAACTAAAGGAGAACCAGAATGTTCTTCACATTGGAATGTGGCGATAAATTCAACTTCTTGTCCACCATCTCATTTTCTGGATCTTGGACTGTTTTCCTTTATGCTCCTCTTCCACCCCACCTCTCAAAACAAAACAGGAAAGGAGATGCAGATGCAAAGGGGTACAACCTTTGGAACCAGGGTTCAAGCCGAAACCCGCTTTGGATGAAAGAAGTCTGTTGTCTGCTGGCTCCTGTTAGTTTGGGGCTCTTGATCGGTGCAGTTCCTAGTCGGTGTGGGCCCACGCACACAGTATAATCTGTTTGGACCATAACAAGACATTTTCAGTCTGGTCAGGTGAGGTCATGACCTTTTGTTTTGGGGAGGGACAAATAACCATGTTGAACAAGTGTTTTATGCTTTGAAGGAAATGTAGTCCACAGGAGATCGCTGTGCCTCATTCTGATGATCAATAATAAATTGCTACCAAATAAAGCGCCCAGCTTCACTGCGACAGCGAGAGTCTGGGTTGCAGGATAATCGGCAACTTAACGACTCCCATCTTCCTCTTCGGACCGGACTCTATTCTCTTCCCCTCCCTTCCCCAAAATTGTTTTTTGGGGGGAAAGGAGCGGAGTGAAGAAAGAGCAATTGACAGGTATTTTTCTAGAATGAATGCAAACACCCCAGAAACCTCAAGCACATATTGTCTGTAAGCAAAAACCATTTTCACGTGGGAGAGGTGACTGTACACGTGGAAATAACCGCAGATTTAACAGAAAACTCAGACTGTGCAAAATAACTTTTATCTCCACTTTGCATCGTCAGCAAATTTATATTCCGGGTGACTGAAGTCACGAGTCGATGCAGATGTGTTGGTTATCTTCTGGATCTTCTATTTACTGTGATTATAGCCTCTAATAGAAAGAAGTTTCAAAGAAATTACTCAAGATGTCCATTCCCACTGAAGCCCTGCTGGGGAATTTGAATCCATGCTCGAAGTGGATTATGTATATTGTATTGTGAGGGATTTTTAGCATTTGAATGACAAATAAACAGGACAAACAGCATTCTGGCACTTTTGTCTGCTCTTCATGGTGTTTTTTTTCGTGCTCCGTAAATTGAAGATATCAGTGACGATGAATGAAGCCTTTCAAATGTTTTGATGAAATGTGGACGCCACTGACGAGCCCAACATTTGTTGTCCTCCCTAATTAGCCTTAACTGAGTGCCTTACGAGGCCATTTTTAAAATAATCGTTGTCACAAGTAGGCTTACATTAACACCGCAATGAAGTTACTGTGAAAAGCCCCTAGTCGCCACGTTCCGGCGCCTGTTCGGGTACACGGAGGGAGAATTCAGAATGTCCAAATTTCCTTTCGGGACTTGTGTGAGGAAACGGAGCACCCGGAGGAAACCCACGCAGACACTGGGAGAACGTGTCCGCACAGACTGTGACCCAAGCCGGGAATCAAACCTGGGACCCTGGAGCTGTGAAGCAACAGTGCTACCACTGTGCTACTGTGCCATCCATTTCAACGGGCAACACACTGCTATCGGTCTGGAGTCAACACACTGCTATCGGTCTGGAGTTATATATAAGTCAAGTCAGGACAGAAAATGTCCTTCCCTAAAGGGCATTAGTGAAAGAGATGAGTTTTTATGGCAATTGATGATAATTGCATGATCAACATGACTGAGACTACCTTTCCGGCGGTGCAGTGGTTAGCACTGCTGCCTACCGTGCCGATGACCCGGGTTCGATCCCAGCCCTGGGTCACTGTCTGTGTGGAGTTTGCACATTCTCCCCGTGTCTGCGTGGGTCTCACCCCCACAACACAAGAGATGTGCAAGGTAAGTAGATTGGCCATGCTAAATTGCACCTTAATTGGAAAAAATAATTGGGTAATCTAAATTTATTTTTAAAAAAGAATGAGACTACTTTTCAATTCCAGATTTCTTTAATTGAATTTAAATTCCAAGAGCTACTTTGGTAGGATTTGAATCTATATCTCCAGTGTATTAGTCTGGGTGTCTGGCCTACAGGTCATTACCACTATGCCACTGTCGCGCACACTCAGGCAAGATATAATTTAGAGAGTAAAAATACCTCTGCACTGTGCCATCAAACACCCGCAGGGCAGGCTCAGTTTACATTAAAAACACCCACTCCAAGGTTTTAGAGAAGACCATAAAAAGGGAATAAGGGTCTGGGAGTAAATTCCAGAGCTTTGGACTTTGCCAGTTGAAGGCACATGTAGGATATTAGTGCGGTTGTGGTTGTGTCGATCAGGTTGCTGAGAGAAAATGGAGGCCGTAAACATACTGTACAGAGAAAGGCTTTTCTTTAATGCCCAATTAATGCTGTTGAATGATCAAGGGGCCTCGTATTGTCTCCACCTCTTTTACTGAAGGGCTACAGTCCTAAGTGGCCTCGTGCACTACACTGCCATTATAATTGTTATGGAGCACTGTTCTATAGAATCGCAACAGTGCAGACGGAGGCCATTTGGCCCATCAATCCTCCAAAAGAGCACTCTACCTAGGCCCACTAGCCCGACCTATCCTGGTAACCCCACACATTGATCATGGTCAATCCACCTAACCTGCAAATCTTTGAACTGTGGGAGGAAACCCATGCAGACACTGGGAGAACATGAAAACTCCACATGGTCACCCAAGGCTGGAATCAAACCTGGGTCTTTGGCACTGAGGCACCAGTGCTGATACAGCCTATTCAGAACACTGCTGAAACGCTACATTGAGAAATTGCTTGAAATTATGTGCAACCTGTAATGGGTGTTAAGTCATTGAGGAAAGGCATCTGATGAGATATTCCAGTATTCTTTTGTCCACTCTCCCAACCAGACTGTCAAAATTTACACACCTCACTGCGCCGAGGTCCCAGGTTCGATCCTGGCCCCGGGTCACTGTCTGGAGTTTGCACAATCTCTGCCTATCTGTGTGGGTCTCATCCCCACAACCCAAAGATGTGCAAGGTAGGTGAATTGGCCACACTAAATTGCCTCTTAATTGGAAAAAAAATAATTGGGTACTCTTTAAAAAAAAAAAAAAAAAAATTTTTAAGTTTTACTTCACACACACGACTTCACACACACGACCAATCAACGAAGCAAGAAATAAAAGCTCAAATCAAACATTGTTGTAAGGACTGGTTTATTTCAGATTTGAGGGCCTTTGATCATAGTTTTCACAGCAGTCAGGAGGTGCCTTGGCCAAGGTTTATTTACCCCAACCAAGATCACAAAAAACAATTCTGATTTTTATCAAGTTACTACTTGATATGCACAAATTGGCTGCCAGGTTTTTTTATTCTTTCATGTCCATTCTTAATTGCCCTTGAAAGGAGAAGGTGGTGATGAGTTGCTGCCTTGAACTGCTGAAGTCCATGGATGTACACCCACCATAATGCTCTGGGGACCCAGGTTCAAATCCCACCATGGCAGATAGTAAAATTTGAATTGAACAAAAATCTGACCATGAAACCATTGTCATTAAAAATCCACTCCTGTCCTTTAGGGAAGGAAATCTGCCATCCTTGCCTGGCGTGGCCTACCTGTGACTCCGGATCGCAGCAATGTGGTTGACTCTTAAATGCCCATCATGGATGGGCAATAAATGCTGGCCTAGCCAGCAATGCCCCCATCCAATGAATAATTTCAAAAACATATAGGCCAGATTTCTTTCCCTAAAGATCATTAGTGAACCTGATGGATTTTTACAACCATCGATGATGCTTTAAAAAAATTCTTCCAGGGGATGTGGGTGTCATTGACAAGGCCAGCAATTGTTACCCATTCCTAATTGCCCTTGAACTGAGTGACTTGGTAGGTCATGTCCGAGGGCAGTTAAGAGTCAACCACGGGGAGAATGTGCAAACTCCACACTGACAGTGACCCAGAGTCGGGATCGAACCTGTGACTCGGTGCCGTGAGGCAACCGTGCTAACCACTTGCGCCGCTGTGCTGCCCTCAGGAGGGCCTGATTAATTGACTGTAGCTGCACATATCATTTTTTGCACTCTCAAACAAATTCTCAGCCATCAATCTCATCAATTCGAAACCAAATGCCATAGGCCATTTCAAGCAATGACTTCGAAAACTGGCCAAAGTCCATTTTTATGTATCATTGTTGCTACTATCTAAATGGTATTCCAGAATTTGTTCACCACTGTGACCCAGAGTTATTTTTAAAGTTTTATCCAATTAAGGGGCAATTTAGTGTGGCCAATCCATCTACCCTGCACATCTTTGGGTTGTGGGGGTGAGACCCACACAGACGCAGGGAGAATGTGCAAACTCCACATGTACAGTGACCCGGGATCAGACCCGAGTCCCCGGCGGCGTGAGGCAGCAGTGCGCTACCATGTCACCTACCCCAGAGTTACGTAGTGACTGTCATGTCTTCACCAGGACTGTACCTGTTTTATTCAGTGGCAGACTTGTCCCTATTAGTACTGTACCCCAGTTTTATTCAGTGACATACCTCTCCCCACCAGTACTGTACCCCAATATTGTACAGTGATAACCCTGTCCCCACCCGTACCATACCCCAGTGTTGCACAATAATAGCTCTATGTACAGTGGGTGAAGGAAGCAAATTTGCTTCACTTTGCTGATGACAAAGATAGGCAAGACAGTTGTGAAGACACAGGTAGTTGCGAGGGAATGTAAATAGGTTAAGTGAGTGGGCAAAAATTTGGCAAATGATGTACAACATGGGAAAATGTAAACTTGTCCACTTTGGAGTGAAGAATAGAAAAGCAGTATATTAGTTAAATGGCGAGCGATTGCAAAGTGCTGCAGTACAGGAACCTGGGTGGCCTGGTGCATGGATCGGAAAAAGGTTAGCATGTAGATATAGCAAGTGATTAGGAAGCTAAATGGAATGTTGCTGTTTATATCAAGGGGAATTGAATTTAAAAGTAGGAACGTTTTGCTACAGTTATACAGGGTGTTGGTGATGCCACATCTGGAGTACTGTGTCCAGGTTTGGTCTCCTTACTTAAGAAAGGATATAATTGCATTAGAAGCAGTTCAGAGAAGGTTTACTTGTCTCTTTCCTGAGATTGGGGTTTTCTTATGAGGAGAAATTTGGTTGGGCAACTAGATTAGAGTTTACAAGAATGAGAAGTGATCTTACTGAAACATACAAGATTTGGGGCAGCACAGTAGCATAGTAGTTAGCACTGTTGCTTCACAGCTCCAGGGTCCCAGGTTCGATTCCTGGCTTGGGTCACTGTGCGGAGCCTGCACGTTCTCGCCGTGTTTGCGTGGGTTTCCTCCGGGTGCTCCGGTTTTCTCCCACAGTCCAAAGATGTGCAGGTTAGGTGGATTGGCCATGCTAAATTGCCCTTCGTATAGGTGGGGTTGCGGGGATAGGGTGGAGGTGTGGGCTTAAGTGGGGTGCTCTTTCCAAGGGCTGGTGCAGACTTGATGGGTCGAATGGCCTCCTGCACTGTAAATTCGATGATCTTCTATGATCCTGAGGGGTGGTAACAGGGTAGATGCTGAGAGGGTTTATGGGGGAGACTAGAGCTGGGGAACACAGCTTAAAAATAAGGGGTCTCCCATTTAGGATGAAAACGCGGAGAGCTGTTTCTGTGAGGGTAGGGAGTCTATTGAATTTGCTTCCCCAGAGAGCAGTGGAGTCTGGATCAATGAATATTTTAAGGCTGAGGTTGATAGATTCTTGATTGACAAGGGAGTCAAGGATATGGAGGGTAGACAGGAAAGTGGAGTTGAGGTTATGATCAGATCAGAAGGGTAGCACGGTGGTGCAGTGGTTAGCACTGCAGCCTCACGACGTAGAAGTTCCGGGTTCGATCCCAACCCTGGGTCAATGTCCGTGTGGAGTTTGCACATTCTCCCTGTGTTTACATGGGTTTCATCCCCACAACCCAAAGATGTGTAGGTCAGGTGGATTGGCCGTGCTAAATTGCCCCTTAATTGGAAAAAATGAATTGGGTACTCTGTTTTTAAATTTAAAAAATTTTTTTTTAATATATTAAAAATAAACTAACCTCTGATTTTGCCTCACCTTGAGTTTGCTGTGGGGGTTATCAATAGAGGATCAGATCACTCCAAATCTGAAGGGATGAGGAAATTACGCCACTGCTGTTAAAAGAGGGAAATCAAAAATACCTTGCTGTTTACAGATGAGTAATGAGAGAGAAATCAGGGCTGTTTAAATTAATCCCCCCTCTTTTTAAATAAATTTAGAGTACCCAATTCATTTTTTCCAATTACAGGGAAATTTGGCGTGGCCAATCCACCTACCCTGCACATCTTTGGGTTGTGGGGGCGAAACCCATGCAAACACGAGAATGTGCAAACTCCACCCAGAGCCGGGATTGAACCTGGGACCTTGGCGCCGTGAGGCAGCAGTGCTAACCACTATGCCACCGTGCTGCCCTTTAATCCCCTTCCTGACCTTAACACTAGGGAGTAACCAGATACACTGTTCAGCCTTCAGCACCTGCAGTCAATGATCTACATTGGCCCACAGTCCAGGAATGGCTCAACTTTAAAATTCTCAGGGCAGCACGGTGGCGCAGTGGTTAGCACTGCGGCCTCATGGAGCCGAGGTGCCAGGTTCGAATCCGGCTCTGGGTCACTGTCCGTGTGGAGTTTGCACATTCCGTGTTTGCATGGGTTTCACCCCCACAACCCAAAGATGTGCAGGATAGGTGGATTGGCCACGCTAAATTGCCCCTTAATTGGAAACTGAATGAATTGGGTATTCTAAATTTATGGGGGGAAAAACTTTAAAATTCTCGTCCTTGTTTCCAATTCCCTCCATGGCCTCCTCCAATCCTATCTCTGTAACTCTTTCCAGCCCAACACCCTTCTGTGATCTCTGCATTCCTCCAACTTGGGCCGCTTGTGCATTTTCAATTTCAATTGCTCTAACATTGGTGGCTGCGCTTCAGCTGCCAAGCCCCATGGCTCTGGAATTCCCTCCCTAAGATGCATCTCCTCTAAAATACTTTCACCAGGGTTTATTCCAATCCTAAAAAGCTTGGCGGCTCTTTATCAAGTTTTGTTTGATCACCCTCCTGTAATGACATTTTGGAAGCTTTATCATGTTAAACATGTAGAAATGCAAGCTGTTGTTGTATGGGTCGATTTATTGCGATTTGAACTATTTGCTGTTTGAATTATTTGCGTTGGCGGCAATGAACCTGTGACACAGCCAAGGCCCTCCCTTATCTGATCTTAAAAGTAGTGGCTGAGGGATAGATAGAGACACACACACACACACCCTGTACATGTCGAGCAGGGAAGTGGAGATGAGCCATATTTTGCTTCCTGAGACATACACCAGGGGCCTCAAAGCTATTGTCTTTATGAATGAATGATGCAGCGCCTGGAGGGTAACAGTTATACAGATTAAAGCTTTGTCCCCATTTTTTTGCATTGATTCTCAGTCGCTGGTGTATTAACAGCTAAATTGTGAATTTGAACAATGAGGCAACAGTGGCAAGAACAGCCCTTCCAAACCTCCTGACCCAGAAAACACATCAAATTAGCGTGCATGAAATGTAAACCACAATTAGACCAATAGTGCAACACTCCTAATGTCCTGCGCTAACATTCAAACTTTAAGAAACAAATTAATTAGTTATTGTATTTGCTATTTCTGGGATCCTGCTGTGCATACAATGGTTGCTGCATACACAACAATGATTACATAGTGAAAGGTGATTAATCGGTTGTGAGACATTTTGCGGCTTTTTCGAGGCATAAAGGACACTATCAATTCATTTTTTTTCTTTGCAAAGGTTCATAGAGCTTTGAGATCTAAGACTCTGGATGCCCACCATATAGACAGCTCATCCAACATTTCCCTCAATGTTGACCACTATAGTGATAGAGATGTGGACTGAGGCCACTGATGTGTTTCAGACAATGTTTGTGAAGAGATGGGAGTTAGATTGAGGGATATGGTGGGTAGGTAGGCTGGACGTATCGGATGAGAAGTTGGGAATGATGGATATGGTGAGTAGTTGGGTTTGACAGACACGTTGAGTGGATGGGATTGAGGAATATGGTGAGAAGGTGAGTTATCCAGAGACCAGATAGGTTGAGAAAAACACGAGAGTCCACTCCAAAACAAAGCTTACCATTTTTTTTGCCTTGAATGCAGCAAGACTTGCACATTGGTCCAGATTTATTGATGTTGAACTGATTCTGTTCTCATCTGGGATGCCTCTAACCAGAAAACAGGCCAGAATCATTTTCTTCTTTTCACGGCCTTTTCGAGGTGTGCCAAGATCAATCTCATCTCCCATAAATAGAAATCCCATCCTACACCATTGACCGGATTTTTTTAAAATTCATTTACGGGATGTGGATGTCACTGGTTAGGCCAGTATTTATTGTCCATCCCTAGATGCCCTTCAGGAGGTAGTGATGAGCTGTCTCCTTGAACCGCTGCAGTCCCTGAGGTGTGGGTACACCCACAGTGCTGTTAGGGAGGAAATTCCAGGATTTTGCCCCAGCGACAGTGAAGGAACGATGATATATTTCCAAGTCCAGGTGGTGAGTGAGTTGGAGGGGAACCTCCAGGTACTGGGGCTCCCAGGCATCTGCTGCTCTTGTCCTTCTAGATTGTTGTGGTCGTGGGTTTGGAAGGTGCTACCTAAGAAGCCTTGGCAAGTTACTGCAGTGCATCTTGTAGATGGTACACATGGCTGCCACTTCGTCGGTGGTGAAGGGTTTGAATGTTTGTTGAAGGGGGAGCAATCAAGCGGGCTGCTTTGACCTGGATGATGTCAAGCTTCTTGAGTGTTGTTGAAGCTGCACTCATCCAGACAAGTGAAGAGTATTCCATCACACTCCTGATTTAGTCTTTGGGAGGGGGGGGGTCGGGGGGGGGGGGGTCATGAGGTGAGTTGCTCGCTGTAGGATTCCTAGCCTTTGACCTGTCCTGGTAGCCACAGTATGAAAATGGCTAGTCCAGTTCAGTTTCTGATCAATCGGATGGAAGGTGAGATTTTGGATGTACTTTTCTTTTTGAGAAGTAGTGACACATCAAAGAGAGGCTCAAAAAAGGACACCCTCTGTGAAATCACCAGATTAACAAGACTGAAAATCCCATTGTGACCTCACTCACGTGGCAACAGCCCATTTAGGGCTCATCCTGGTCCAACCTCAATGTTTAAGTGTGTGATTGTGTGCGTGGCAATTCTGCCTTTCTCACTTACAATTATGCCAAAATTTCTTCTCGCCCGAAATAATCAGTTAACCATTTTAAGATGTTCTCCCTCCAACTTAATACCATGCTTTCAATGCTTGAGCTGCCAGGCTTGTCAGAACTCCACCACAGATTGTGCACCAGTTGTGTGCAACCTTTAACTTGTTGACTTGGAGCAGATACTTGACCAGGGTGGCTTGCATTGGTCTGCACTCTGCAAACTGAATCCTGAGGGGTAAGTAGACAGAGCTGAAGACTCAAAGATGGGTTGGGTTTGTTTGGATACATGTAAATGCTGGGAGGAGAGGAATAGTTGCAGTTGCAGCCTGGAGAGACTGACTATGTTTAATGAATGAGTAGCACTGAAGGTTGTCATTGGTGCCATTTTATTTTTATTTTTTGACCTCAACAAGATGAGGGATGGAGCATTTTAATTTTGTCCACCTGCTATCAACATCAACCAAGTACCAAAGGAGTTGGATACAGAGCAGACCTCGTTCTACACTTCCATCAAACACTCCCAGGACTGGTACAGCACGGGGTTAGATACAGAGTAAAAAGTTCCCTCTCTACTGTCCTGATCAAACACTCCTAGGACTGGTACAGCACGGGGTTAGATACAGAGTAAAAAGCTCCCTCTATACTGTCCCCATCAAACACTCCCAGGACAGGTACAGCAAAGGGTTAGATACAGAGTAAAAAGCTCCCTCTATACGAGTTCACCTGACCCACAACTTTTAATAGATTGTGGTATGGGGAGCACACGGCCCACTCTACAGGTGTGGTACAGCAGAAATGGAAAAGTATTTTTTAAAGCAAAACAATGTTTCTTCTATGAGCTCACGTTAACCTTTTTCAAACATACAGTGAACATCTTAGCAACCATTAATTCAAATACAACCCCCAAAGAATACACCGCTACGTAATCCTTAAGCTGTCCTTTAAACATCCATAAGACTTAAAAACAAAACCTTTAACAGAAGCACATCAGGTTAACATCACTACTGAGAGCAGTTATTTGTTTTAAATCACCAAAGGATCGATTTACAGTTTTTAGTTTACAGAGAGAGAGGCTAATACCCCTTCTGGCTGTGACTGCACCTATCCAGCTCTGAAAACGAAACTAAAACACACCCTGCAGCAAACAGCCTAAAACGAAAGTAAAAAGCTGACAGGCAGCCCAGCTCCACCCACTCTCTGACATCACTGCAGTAGTAAACACCCATTTCTTTTTTTTTAATAAATGCTTTATTCAACTTTTTCCAATCAGTCTTTTTACATAACAAAAATAGAAATACAGATGGTAATAAAAAATAACAATAAGCATAGCCCAAAGCTTCCAATAAAACTAATTACAAAACAGAAAAAAAAATGTTTTACCCAGAACAAGGTAGGTTTTGTCTCCATGCCCAACTCACATTATATCAACAGTAACATCCCCCCCCCCCTCCCCCCCCCCCCCCCCCCCAGAATGCTGCTGCTGCTGAAACTTACTGCTCCCCTAGAAAGTCAAGGAAAGGTTGCCACGCCAGGAGAACCCCATCAAGGACCCTCTCAAGGCGAACTTTATTCGCTCCAGGCTGAGGAACCCCGCCATATCGCTAACCCAGGTCTCCACGCTCGGGGGATTCGAGTCCCTCCACATTAACAAAATCCGTCTCCGGGCTACCAGGGAGGCAAAGGCCAGTTCCTCGGCCTCTTTCGCTTCCTGCACTCCCGGATCCTCTGTCGCCCCAAATATCGTTACCGTCGGACTCGCCTTCACCCAAGCGTCCAGAACCGTGGACATCACCCTTGCAAACCCCACCTGTTTTCTAAGGAAGTCCCGAACCTGAAGGTGCCTGAACGCATTCCCCGGGGGCAGGCCGAACCTGTCCTACAGCGCCTGCATGCTGGGGAAAGCCCGTCTATAAACAGGCCCCCCATCCTCCTAATATCTGCCCTATACCAGCCTTGGAACCCCCCATCCATCCTACCCGGAGCAAATCTGTGGTTATTCCGTATGGGGGTCCACACAGAGGCACCTTCCTCTCCCCTATGTTTCCTCCACTGCCCCCAGATCCTCAGCGCCGCCGTCACCACCGGACTTGTGGTGTATCGCGCCGGCGAGAACGGCAGCGGAGCCGTAACAAGTGCCCCCTAAGCTGGTGCCTCTACACGTCGCCGCCTCCAACCGCCCCCACGCCGCCCCCTCCTCCATCATCCATTTCCTGATCATGGCCACATTGGCCGCCCAGTAATAACCGCAGAAGTTCGGCAGAGCCAGTCCCCCCCCCCCCCCCCCCCCCCCGCCCTGCCCCGGCTACGCTCCAAGAATACCCTTTTGACTCGCGGGGTTTTATTCGCCCACACAAATCCCGTCACAATCCTATTCACCCGCTTAAAGAATGACTTGGGGAGGAAAATGGGGAGGCCCTGAAATACGAAGAGGAACCTGGGGAGAACCGTCATCTTCACAGTCTGCACCCGTCCCGCCAGGGAATGTGGGAGCATATCCCACCTTTTAAACTATCCCTCGACCTGCTCCACTAGCCGGGTTAAGTTGAGCCTGTGCAGGGCATCCCAGTTCCTGGCCACTTGTATGCCCAAGTACTGAAAGCTCCTCTCCACTATCCTGAGCGGGAGCTCCCTCAGTCTCTCCTCCTGGCCCCTACCGTGGACCACGAACAGCTCAATCTTCCCCACGTTCAACTTCTACCCCGAGAACCTCCCAAAGTCCTCCGGATCCGCATGACCTCCCCCATCCCCTCTAGCGGGTCCGAAATATACAACAGCAGGTCATCCGCGTAGAGGGAGACCCGGTGCTCCTCCCCTCCGCGCACCAGTCCCCTCCAATCCCCCGAAGTACTGAGCGCAATGGCCAGCGGCTCAATTGCCAGGGCAAACGGGGACAGGGGACACCCCTGTCTCGTCCCCCGGTGCAGCTGAAATATTCCGACCTCACCTGGTTTGTGGACACACTCGCTACAGGGGCCTGGTTCAGCAGCTTGACCCACCCGATAAATCCCTCCCCAAATCCAAACCTGCCTAGCGCCTCCCACAGATACACCCACTCCACCCTGTCAAAGGCCTTCTCCGCGTCCATCGCAGCCACCACCTCCACACACACCCCCCCCCCCCCCCCCCCCCCCCCCCTCCGAGGGCATCATGATAATATTCAGGAGCCTCCTCACGTTCGTGTTCAGCTGCCTGCCGTTAACAAAACCCATCTGGTCCTCCCGAATCACTCCCGGGACACAGTCCTCTATTCTGGTATAAACACCCATTTCTGAAAGGTACTCTCACATGACAACATGTATGAGCAAAGGGTTAGATACAGAGTAAAAAGCTCCCTCTATATTCTCCCCATCAAACATTTTGCCCCCACAACCCAAAGATGTGCAGGTTAGATAGATTGGCCACGTTAAATTGTCCCTTAATTGGAAAAAACTAATTGGGCACTCTAAATTTAAAAAAAAAAAAAATCAGGGTTAGATACAGAGTAAAAAGCTCCCCCTACATTGTTCCCATCAAACATTCCCAGACTCCCAGGACAGGTACAGCACAAGGTTAGATACAGAGTAAAACTCCCCAGCACTGTCCCCATCAAACACTCCCAGGGCAGGTACAACACTGGGTTAGATACAGAGTAAAAATTATTTCACTCTGTCCCTTCAAACACTTCCAGGGTAGGTACAACTCAGGATTAGACATAGAGTAAGAATCCCCATCAGACAGGCCTACATACATCTCTTCATTCCGGACTGGATCCAAATCCTTTCCCAGAAGTGGACAGTTGCGTAGCTACACTGCTGCGCTGCCCATGCAATAGAAGAGACAAGTTAATTAAGAACTGTTGCTAAAAGGGTTAAATTACGACGACCGGTTACATTGAACTCCAGTACAGAAAATTAAGGGATAATCTAATTGAGGTGTTTTGTGACCATCTTTAAAAATATTTTTTTCATGGGATGTGGGGAAGCCAGCATTTCTTGCCAATCCTTAATCAGCCTTGGGAAGATGGTGGTGGTGAGCCGTCCGCCTTCTTGAAACATTGCCATTCATGCCGTGTAGGTACAGCCACAGTGCTGTTAGTTAATGGGAGTTGGTAGGCTGGATGGAGAATAAGTTCACAGCAAGGGGTCATAAATTGAAAATGATAGGTGGCCATTCAAGGGTGATGTCAGGAAGCACTTGGTCACACATAGATTTTTGTTTTTTATTCAGATACAAGTGGGTTGCTGGAGCTGAGGTACAGACCAAACTGAATGGCATAGCAGGCTTGAGTGGTTAAATGGCCTCCCCTTCCTCCAGTTGTTCTAATTCCCTACCCAGAATCCATTTTGTGTGTCCCGGTATCTGTCCTACATTTTCCTTTTGCTAGTTTGTGTCCGCATCACCACATCTTTCAGCTATGGTTTAATGTGTAGTTTTAAATCTACTGTATCACTCGTCCTATCCTCTTAGATCAGTACAGGGCTGAGTGATGCATTTACATCTACCTGAGAGGGCAGACGGGACATCATCCGAAAGAACCTCCTAACAGCGCGGCATTCCCTAAGACATCGGCCTGCATTTTAGACTCGACTCCAGAGAGAGGCTTTTTGGTGATGTTCAGAGAACAGGAATTCATGTTATTTTTGAAGCAGTATTTTGGACGATGGTCATCACATGACCATTGTGCGTGTGTCCATAGAACCCCGACAGTGCCGAAGGAAGCCATTCGGCCCATCGAGTCTGCACCAACCCTCCGAAAGAGCACTCCACCCCACTCCCCCACCCTATCTCCATCACCCCACACATTGATCATGGCCAATCCACCTAACCTGCATATCTTTGGACTGTGGGAGGACACCCACGCGGACACTGGGAGAACGTGCAAACTCCACATAGACAGTGACCCAAGGTCGGAATCGAAACCGGGTCCCTGGTGCTGTGAGGCAGCAGTGCTAACCACTGTGCCACCCCCTGTTATTAAAGTTCCCTCTGTTAAACTTTTGACCAAAAGCCTCTGACTGTCTTCTGTTAGAATCAAAGAAGGTTTAATACTTTGTGTCCATGCCGGCCAAGAAACGAGCCACGCAGGCCTAACCCCAGCATTTGGTATGTAGTTTGCAGGTTACGGCCCTTGATGTGCCTATCCAGACACCTTTTAAATGAGTTGAACATTTTTGCCTCTACTGATCTTTCAGGCAGTGGGTTTCAGACCCCACAACCCTCAGGATGAATATAATTTGTACTCAACTCTCCTCTAATCTTACACCAATCATTTTAAATCTATGTCCCCGTGTCCAGTGTTTTTCAAACGTCTTTGCCCGCGACACCATTTCCGCTTATCTTTAATGCGACAGGTGAGCCTGTTAGGTCCTCACAATCGCACATTTTGCAATTCAATGTTACATTTTTGTTAAGGACTTCCAGGTGATGATTTAGGTTCTCGCTGCATCCTTTGAAAAACAATCAAGAGGTTTTTCCTCAACTCGCCATGCTTAGTCTCAAAATGCCTTTGCAGTTTTGAGGGTTTTAAACTCTCATTTGCCTGTAATTCCCTGCACATAACACATGGGCTTTGCATACTGATACACATTGGCACAATTGACAAAGCCATACCTCAAGCAATCATCTTTATACCGTCTTGTTCCTGATTTGGTTTTTTTTATACACATTTAGAGTACCCAATTAATTTGTTCCAATTAAGGGGCAATTTAGCATAGCCAATTCACCTACCCTGCACATCTTTGGGTTGCGGGGGCGAAACCCACGCAAACACGGGGAGAATGTGCAAACTTGACACGGACAGTGACCCAGAGCCGGAATTGAACCTGGGACCTCGGCAAAGTGAGGCAGCAATGCTAATCACTGCGCCACCGTGCTGCCCTGATTTCAGTTTTTTTCTTTGGTTGTTCAACAGGCCCTGGAGTTCTGTACAGAGCTAACACTAGCACGGTTTTGTTCTGCAATGGACACTCCTGAGCAGCTCTCTGTAATGGATTCAGTTGTGAGATCCTGGACTGTTTGTGTCTCTGTCCCTCTGTTCTTTATAACAAAGCAATCCATCTTCAGTTCTTCACAGTCCCGTTGCCGCTCACTTACAGCTAGAAAATGGAGGAATCTCTCCTCGGTGATTTTTGCCAAAAGCACAGATGTAAACAGGGCGCGTGACATCAATGTACGCACTGGACTTGTTGCCGGAAGACTGTGTCGTTCAATTTAAAAGCAGGTTGTGACCGGCATTCTCAATTTAAAAGTCGGTCATGGATGTTAGGCGTTGGGAACATCACGACCGATCGCTCAGTGACCCTCCCAACACCCGCCCACGAGCTGCAGTTTGAAAAGCCCTGTTCTGGTTTCTGACCTCTTTGCTAAACATCGAAACTAGGAGCAGGAGGGGAGGCCAGTCAGACCTTCAAGATGTCCGCCATTCAATATGATCGTGGCTGATTCTCCATCTCAATGCCTTATTTCTCCCCATACCCCTTGATGCCATTAAAATCTGAAACATTATCTATCTCTTTCTTCAATACATTCAGTGATTTTTGGCCTCCGCAGTCTTCGGTGGTAGAGAATTCCACAGGTTTGCTACCGGTTTGAGTGACAAAATTCTTCTTCATCTCAGTCCTAAATGGTCTAACCCGTATCCTTTTTCTCTTAATATATTTAGAGTACCCAATTATTTTTCTTTTCCAATTACGGGGCAATTTAGCGTGGCCAATCCACCTAACCAGCACATCTTTGGGTTGTGGGGACGAAACCCACGCAAACACGGGGAGAATGTTCAAACTCCACACGAACAGTTACCCAGAGCCGGGATTCGAACCCGGGTCCTCAGCGCTGTAGTCCCAGTGCTAACCACTGCGCCGCGTGCCGACTCCTAAACCGTATCCTGAGACAGTATCACCTGGTTCTAGATTCCCCAAGCAGGGAAAGCATCCTCCCTGCACCTAGTCTGTCCAGCCCTGTTAGAAATTTAGACATTTCAAACAGATTTCCCCATTTTTCTGAACTCCAATGAACCCAGACCCAGTCGAACCAATCTCCCCTCCTAGGACAGTCCGCCAACCCAGTATTAGCCTAGTGAACCTCCGCTGCACTCCCTCTGTAGTCTTTGGTGGGGAGATGTTTAAGGGGCGCCTTGGCAAGTACGTGAATAGGATGGGTTATCAGGGATACGGACCCCGAAGGTGTAGAAGGTTTTAGGTTAAACGGACAGCATGATCGGCACAGGCTTGGAGGGCCGAAAGGCCTGTTCCTATGCTGCCATTTTCTTTGTTCTTTGAGACCAAAGCTATGTGCAATACTCCAGATGTGGAGATTATCTCCTATAAAGTGTGCATGGTGAAGACCGGGAGGGAGGAGCAGCAGAGACTGGTGGACTCCATTCTTGAGATGGATTACCAGTACTCACTTGTCCCAAACTTTAGCAAGTAAGAAAAAGCTGCAGACACAGTTCGATCTATTGGCAACTGACATCTGTGACACTTGAGGGGCATGTTTTACGAATACGGGGAGGTCGTCAGCTCACCAGATGAAATGACAGGTGGCTTCCCAGATCGTATAGGTATGCAACACGAGTGGCAGCCTGGTTTCTGCCTCTCCTCAGGTTATTGCGGTGTTTGAATTGTTTTATCATAGTCTCTATTGATCAGAGTCTCCGGCTGAGGGAATGGTCATTTTTAAACAAATTTAGAGAATTGACTGCGTGCGTCGCACTCCTAGTTGACGCCGACTTGGAGGGGGCGGAGCATCCGAAAAAATGACACCGACCCCGATTCAATGGTAAACGGGGATTCTCCGCCCGATCGGGGCAGCAGGGTGGCGCAGTGGGTTAGCCCTGCTGCCTCACGGCGCTGAGGTCCCGGGTTCGATCCCGGCCCTGGGTCACTGTCCGTGTGGAGTTTGCACATTCTCCCCGTGTTTGCGTAGGTTTCGCCCCCACAACCCAAAGATGTGCAGGCTAGGTGGATTGGCCACGCTAAGTTGCCCCTTGATTGGAAAAAATTAATTGGGTACTCTAAATTTAAAAAAAAAAAGTGTCACTCCAGGACTTGAACACAAAAATCTTGGCTGGCATTCCAGTCCAGACCCAAGGGAGTGCCCCTCTGTTGTAGCGCTGCTGTGCTGTCTTTAGGGTAAGATGTTAAACTGAGGTCCCATGTTGAACTGAGGTCCCATCAGTTAGATGTATGACTCTATTTCGAAGTAAGACCTAGGGAGTTCTCCCCAGTTTCCTGGCTAATATTTATTCCTCAATCAAAAACAGATAATCTGATCATTATCACATTGCGGTTTGTGGGATCTTCCTGTGTGCAAATTGGCTGCCCCGCTTCCTACGTTCCAACAGCGACTCCACTTCAACAGTATTTCATTGGCGGCAAAGCACTTTGAGACATCTAGTGGCCGTGACAGGTGCTACAGAAATGCAAGTCTCAAAATATTACCTTTGACAAGCAGCGATCCTTTTAACTCCTTGATATTAACCCTGAAATCATAATCTTTAACCGCCTGGGCTGACAAAGTAATGTTCAGGCCCCACCATCGATGCGACTGGTTCCATCTTCCTTGGACACTCCATGTAAATCTAACGGCTCTGAGCTCAGAGCCCACGATGAAGCTTGGACTTTACACCTCAGGACCCACCAGCAGCGACTGACCTGAACCCAACCAAGAGATCACACCAACAAAAGTGGTGGGCTTGATGTTTCGGGAATTTTCCACAGGGCTTACCATCTGAAACACAAGTCAGCAACAATATTGTCTTGGCTTGGATTTGATGGAGAGTCTCCATTGAAATTGTAGCGTAGGAGGAGGTGGTCATTCTGCCCTCGATGCTGGTGGATACTGCATCACAGCTTATTTTATATTCCTTCTTTTCAAATATTGATCCCCTTTCATTTTAAATTGTGCTTCACTCTCTTCCCCCAATAGCCAATTGTGGTGAAACCTTCCATGTTCTATACACGGTAGCATTGTGGATAGCACAGTTGCTTCACAGCTCCAGGGTCCCAGGTCCGATTCCGGCTTGGGTCACTGTCTGTGCAGAGTCTGCATGTTCTCCCCGTGTCTGCGTGGGTTTCCTCCGGGTGCTCCAGTTTCCTCCCACAGTCCAAAGATGTGCAGGTTAGGTGCTTTGGCCATGCTAAATTGCCTTTAGTGTCCAAAATTGCCCTTAGTGTTGGGTGGGGTTACTGGGTTATGGGGATAGGGTGTGTAGCCATGTAAAATGGCTGCGTTCCGATTAATCTGGCCAAAACCCAGTTTAAAACGGCTAACCCGAAAGACTGCTGGGAAAAGCAGCCAAGAAGACACAAGCAGGCAGCTGCAGACAGTTTTGCATATTCGGCTCTGGGAAGGTAGCCCAGATCGATACTCAGGGCTATCAACAGCCCATCAACCCAGGTATTTGCAGTTGCATTCAGGACTGTTTGCAGCCAATCTATTCAGACATCCACAGTTAAATCAGCTATCCCCGGGAACAATTGCAACATATTAGCAATTGAATACCGGGCCAGACCTGTTGGCGCCTGCAGTGGCCGAAACAAAGACAGGTGAGCGACCACCCCCCGATCGAGGAATCGCCTCACCATTGGACACATCGACCCCAGAGATTGGGGACAGAATCCAATCACTTGGGACTCCGGGTCAAGGGCCGCCCCGGGAGGCGGGAAGCCCCTGGGCCCTATAAAAGTGAAGGTCCAAGTTCAGATCTCTCTCTCTCCTCTTCGCCTGCTCGAGACCTTCGCAAGACCAGCCACCGGCAACTGTAAGTTTGAATCCAACGATCGCTATCCGGTAGAGACACCTAGCCACCGACCTGTAGCAGCCTTTTGAATCCCGCGGGCCAGATTTGATTGGACAAGCCATTTGTTTCCCCGACCTGGTGGGCTCTTCCTAAAGTTACGTATTGGCCAGTAGTGATAGGTTTATTATATAAATAGTAGTATTAGGGTATTAATATTGCTTGTTGTATATAATAAATGACTGTTGTTTTAATCCTTACTAAGCGGTGTGCTGTATTATTAATCATAACCTGAACTTGAACCACGTGGCGGTATCATAGATACCTGGCGACTCATGAGCAACGGTGACGTAAACAGAGCAAATAGACTAAGGTTAAAAAGAGCAACAGGTGTAGGTGTTGACCTTGGGTGGGGTGCTCTTTCCAAGAGCTGGTGCAGACTTGATGGGCCGAATGGTCTCCTTCTGCACTGTAAATTCTATGAAATTCTATGAATATCTCCATTCAAGAGATTTCCTTCTCCCTCATTTTCGCAGTGGAAACCCTCAGTCTTAGTCCTGATTTATGCACAGTAAGGTCTCCAGGTTTCAGCGGCCCTTTTACTGGTCTCTCCTGTTGGTGTTCCCCCACCTTGCTGTTGCTCCTGGCCCTGCGGAAGACACTGATCGCCCCCCATGCTCGCCCTCATTCCCTATCACCGTCATCTTCCTCAGGAACGGTGACTGTGACAAACCCAAGATTTGAATGAATGGGTTACATTTCCAGTACTAGACAAGCCACTTGGGGGGTTTGGAAGTTCAAATTCCACCATGGACAAGTTGTGATAACAAAATTGGGTAAATCTGGTTAATTTGTGGGTTGGCAAGAGAAGTAATTTGCAACACAAGTGGTTTACTAATGTCAGTTAGAGAATAGAACCTGCCATTTCTGTCTGGTAGAACCTGCCATTTCTGTCTGGTCTGGCCCACAATGGCCCACAACTGACTCCAATGGTGGTTGACTCCTAATGTGCTCAGGGTAAGAAAGGATGGATAATAAATAATGTGCTGCCCACATCTCAAGCATAAATTATAATTTAAGAAATATCTAATTCATTAAGTGCAGGTAATTGAAATGAGAATGTGTTATGATCTGTTAGAGTGTACACTCAAGGGTTAGTAGCATTGTCACGCCCACCCCCCATTGGTGCTTCGTGTTAAAAGATTCTCAATGCAATGGAAAGGATGCTTAGACAATATAAACCAAGGAAATGGATAAAAGTGTCTTGCTGGTGGATACAAAGCTCGCAGCAGTGTCACCTTTCACTATTCCTTCATTGTCACAAGGTCAAACTCCTGGGATATAAAGCATCAGTTTGCGGAAGCTCCTTCACTACACTGGGCTATGGAGATGTGAGTGGATAATGGGACTGAGTGCAGTGCTCTCCAGCACAATCTGATCTCTGTGCTGTACAATTCTAGGATTTCATCCTTAGAAGACGACCAATGAATTGGACAGAAATCAGCGGCAGGAACTTTGAGCCGGTTTGTGCCTGTTCCGAAAGGGAAGGTTGAGTGCAATTTATATAACCCGGCCAATGAATTTCCTCAGCTCAGTTTCAAGCATCAAACAGGATCTGCGACTTTCTTGGTCTGTGTGACATCAATGTTGAGCCGTGGATGGAATGAGACAAAAGGCTGACTTTCCCCTCCACCCACTTGATTATTCATCCATCTGAACTCGCACCCACTCTCATTGCTCTGGAGGTGAACCTCACTCACCTTGGCTTCTCTCCTGCCATCACGGTCAAAGACAGAGTGAAGATTAACCAGCACCTGAAACTTCATCTGCATGTGGCATTTTCAGGAAAGAGCAGCATTGACTTTTGTACTCGTTCCACGAGGCATCCAGACGAGCAGCAGTTAATCTGTCTGCTCACGTTGACGATTGTTTGAGAAGGCTATGAATTTAATTGAGACCTGTTTATAGTTTTAATCTCACCAAATGTCTTCGCTCACCTTCTAAACGTTCCATTCCGGATAAGGGACGGCAAACACCAGTTAACCGCTTGGATCCTTGCCCAATTGGCAAGCTTCTCGTTACGTGACTGGATTGGATTCTGCTGATCTCCTTCCACCCCCCTCCCCACCTGTCACCACCCCCACCAATAACGTTTCAATTATCAATCTTCCAAACGCATGATTTGAAAATAGTTAGTGAGGCTGAGCAATTTGTAATGAACTAATCCCACTGCCCAGCCTCTCTCTCTGTACCCTGAATCAGTGGCAAGAAATGGGAAGGAAATTATTAGAACGATTCCATGTCAGTTGTGGCCCAGTGGGTGGCACTCTCGCCTCTTAGTTAAAAGATCAAGGGTGGGATTCTGCGTCCCACCAGGCCCATTTTTTGGCATGGCGTGGTGTGCCCCTGCCAGCAACGGGATCCTCAGTCCCGGCAGTCGGCCATATGGGATTTCCCTTTGTGGCAACCCCCACGCCGTCGAGAAATCCGTGGGCATGAAAGTGCTGCCGGCGAAGCAGAGGATCCCGCCGACCGAGTATCCCGCAGTCTGTGTTCAAGTCCCGCACCAAAGGCCTTGAGCGCATAATTGAGGCTTGCATTCCCCAGTGTTGAGGGCTTGCTGCATTGTCAAAAGTACCACCTTGTGGGTGAGATGCTAAATCAAGGCCCTGCCTAACCTCCAAAGTGGATGCAATAGATCCCATGACACTATTTAGAAGAGCAGGTGAGTTCTGGGGCCAGAATCTATGTCGCATGGACTGCAGCGGTTCAAGAAGACAGCTCCCACCTTCTTGGGGACAGTTAGGAATGAACAGTAAACATTGCTAGTGATGCCCAAATTCCAGAAACAAATGATAAAAAGCAAACTACTAGTTCACTCAGACGGTTGTGAATCTTTGGAACACCCTATCACAGAGAGATATGGATACTCAGTTGTTGTGTATATTCACGACCGGGATCAATAGGTTTTTGGGTACCAAATGAATTAAGAAATATGGGGATAGAGTAGGGAAGTGGGGTTGAGGTCAAAGATCAGCCATTTTGTTGAATGGTGGAGCAGGCCGAAAGACCAAATGGTCTGCTCCATTTCTTATGTTCTTATGATAAGTCTGTACATGTACCCGATTTTACCTTTGTTGACAACCAAAGTCTGGTTCAGATAAACTTTTCTTTGATTGAAACCAACCTTCCAACTTCGAAAATTTAGAACAATGTCTTCAGGAATAATGTAACAAAGCTCTTTTTTTTTTTTTTGACCCTCTTTAGAGCATATTCCTTTATTTGCGTTCTCTAAACCATGCATGTCTTGTAACTTGGTTAGCCGTTGGACGCATCGGTGGACTGAACGTTAACAATTTTTCTATCAAAGACTGGCATTTCTCCTCTAGCGTAATCTCTTCTGGATAAATCACACCCATAAGCTGTTTCTCAGGTAACTTGCTGATGCTGGAGTCATTGAATGGCATATATCCGGTCACTATCACATACAGGATGACTCCCATGCTCCAGATATCATACTTTTTGGGGTCATAAGGGACACCCAGGAGAACCTCAGGAGGAGAGTAGGCTGCGGAGCCACAGTAGGTAGTACTGAGCTCTGGATAGCCTCGGCTCTTCCTCCCAAATCCAAAATCTGCCAGCTTCACCTGCATCTGGTCTGTCAGTAGGATGTTCTCGCACTTGAGATCTCGATGGACAATGTCACGTTCATGGAGATACTTGATGGCTTTGGTGACTTGAGAAAACAAGCACTTGGCTTCCTGGCATGAGACACAGGTTCGTTTTTGGATCAACTGTAGAAGATTTGTAGAGACCAGTTCCATGACGATGTAGACTTTCCCATTGCGAACCTCAATAAACTCATAGACATGGACAATATGAGGATGCTTGATCCCTCTCAAAATGGCCAACTCCCTTGGCAAGAATTTGCTGGCGAAATCCTTTGGAACTTTCTTTCTATCAACCACTTTGATTGCTACATTTTTGTTGTATTTTTTTGAAACGGCCTCTTTAACCTTGGAGTAGCTGCCCTCTCCTATAGTTTTTCCCAGTTTATAACCTAACTGTGCTAGTAGTTTGCTCCCCGACATGTTACACGGCCATCTTGTTAAGGCAATACACTGATGAGCGAACTTGTCCTATCTATGCATCTGCTGTAATAATTTGCACTTGTGAAGTTTCCCATGTGTCACACCCTCATCCCATCACCTTTTATAGACATGTGCCCAAATGCTGTGAAAAAATTATTTTGTAGCAAAATATAAATTGCTTCGTCACTTCCAGTTATCAACTTGACTCCCTTCACCCCAGCTTTCCAAAATTGCCAACTCTTTATGACCTCATAATGGATTGCAATTCCAATCATTGCAAGGCTCAAACAAGTTCATTTTTACTTTAAGGAGAACAAAAGTAAGGGATTCATTCGCAGTGCGTGTGCTAAACTTAGAATATATAATTGGTAAATGTGACATGTTTGTTTCTGAATTTCACAGGTGAGGGTGACCCTTGACCTCGACATTCGTGTTATGAGATCACCCTCATCAATGATAGGATAGGGCGTGTTACATCACCTAAGGCAGGCAAGGTGGGTGACCAACGGGCATGTTTTCCTACTTGACTCGCAGTTATTTTACGATTGGATGATCGTCCTTTCTTCAGATTTCTAATTGGATGATCTGAAGGAGCATTGGTTCTTTTTCCCTGCTCCTTCAAGAGGATCTTCGTGTCTTGTCTGGAATTGCAATCCCAGTGGAAATATCTACAGTCACTGTAAAAGGGGATGTCAGGGACAGGCGGGAAACAAGGATTCAGCCTTGTTCGGAGAGGGGTTGGGGGGGAAAGGCTTGCCCCATGGACTGGGAGCTGTGTAGAATTTGTGTTGTAGTCTGATATGGAATGTATATTGTGAATATCAAGAGTATTGAATCTGTATTGAGGCAGCTCAGAATGGAATGCGCTGTGTTGAGAAAAGGTGAATTCTCTTGCACCTTCAAAGTTTAAAAAAAATAAATTCAGAGTACCCAATTCTTTTTTTTCCAATTAAGGGGCAATTTAGTGCGGCCAATCCACCTACCCTGCATATCTTTTGGTTGTGGGGGTGAGACCCACGCAGACATGAGGAGAATGTGCAAACTCCACACAGACAGTGACCCGGGGCCGGGATCGAACCTGGGTCCTGATCGCAGTGAGGCAGCAGGACTAACCACTGCACCACCGTGACACCCTTACCTTTTTTAAACTTTATGAATAAAACATATTTTTGAAAGAAAAATCAGCATAGAAGAGGAAAATAAATTTTGCTTCGAGCCCACGTCCACCTTCAAATATTGGTTAAAGAAATGAGTGAGGATAAAAAAAACCTGGAGAATGGGGATGAGAAAAATATCAGCCTTGATTGAATGGAGGAGCAGACTTGATGGGCCGAGTGGCCTAATTCTGCTCCTATGTCTTATGATCTTATGGTCTAATCTCAAAGTAATTAATTGTTGCTCAGAGAACAGATAGACACATCTGTGAAAGTTGGGTAATGCATCAAGGAACGCTGGTTCATTCGCAGCTGTGCCCAGTACTGGGCATCACAATTTAAAAGCAAGGACGTAAAAGGTTTGCGGAGGGTGCAGAAGAGATTTACGAGACTGGTTCTGGGCTGAGTGTTTGTGGTTACACGGAGAAACTGGGGAGATTGGGGTTGTTCTCCTCCCAGACGAGTAGGGGATTTGGCAGAGATGTTGAAAATGATTAAGGTTTGGATAGAATAAATAAAGAGCAACTATTTCTGATGGCTAAAGGGTCAATGACCAGAAGGCACAAATTTAAAAGAACCAGAGGGAACACAAGAAAAAGCATTTTTATGAATGAGCAGTTGCACTATCTAATAGGATAAGTATATCCAGACTCAATAGTAACTTTCTAAAGGAATTGGACAAATACTTGAAGAAGAAATTCCAGAGATATGACAACTCCTGGATTGCTCTTCTAAAGGAATGGCACAGACTTTAAAAAATGTTTTTCCAATTAAGGACAATTTATTGTGGCCAATCCACCTAATTTAATTAAAAACGTAATAATCTTTATTGTCACAAGTAGGCTTACATTAACACTGCAATGAAGTTACTGTGAAAATCCCCTAGTCGCCACACGCCGGCACCTGTTCAGGTACACACAGGGACAATTCAGAATGTCCAATTCACCTAACAAGCACGTCTTTCGGGACTTGGGGGAGGAAACCGGAGCACCCGGAGGAAACCCACGCAGACAAGGGGAGAACGTGCAGACTCCGCAAAGACAGTGACCCAAGCCGGGAATCGAACCTGGGCACTGTGAAGCAACAGTGCTAACCATTGTGCTGTCGTGCTGCCCACCCTGCACATCTGTGGGTTGTGGGTGTGAGAGCCATGCAGACACAGGGAGAATGTGCAAACTCCACACGGACAGTGACCCAAGCCGGGATCGAACCCGGGTCCTCGGCGCTGTGAGGCAGCAGCAGTGCTGACCACTGCGCGACTGTGCGGCCTGAGGAACGGTGCAGACTTGATGGACCAAATGGTCTCTTTCTGTGCTGTAATTTTCTGTGATTTTACTCATCCTATTTGAAGATATCGCCGTTTATAAACTGGGAGTGAACCTGATTTTGCTCATCTTTTAATAGTTTTTCCCACTCAGTCTCCCACATTGTCGAACTGTTTCCATTAACAGCTTCATTCGAATGGAAGGTCCCACCTTCCAGTTGCCCTTTTAAAGAAAATAGTTTATCCTCCATGCCTTTAAACACCTTCAAACAAGGAGTTCAGACTGTCCGGCTTCCCTCAGCCCATGAAGAAGCTTAAAGAAACCTTGTCATTTATCGTCATTGCAGGTTCGATCCCGGCTCTGGGTCACTGTCCGTGTGGAGTTTGCACATTCTCCCCGTGTTTGTGTGGGTTTCGCCCCCACAACCCAAAGATGTGCAGGGTAGGTGGATTGGCCACGCTAAATTGCCCCTTAATTGTAAAAAAATGAATTGGGTACACTAAATTTATTTTTAAAAATAAAAAAAATGTTATTGTCATTGGAATACCTGCTGATTGTTATTTTTGACACCATTCGGCCACATTAACCCATTATTAACCGATCCTATGTTCTTGGAACCAATGTACTTTTGAAAAAGAATAAACACTATTGCCATAATTGACCGCCTCAGTCGAGTCCATGGCCTGTTTTCTGTATTAACAAAGAAAATTACAGCACAGGAACAGGCCCTTTGGCCCTCCAAGCATGCTGCCCTAAAACCCCCTACCCTTCCGGGGACCATATCCCTCTATTCCCATCCTATCCATGTATTTATCAAGACACCCCTTAAAAGTCACTATTGTATCTGCTTCCCCAACTCCTCCGGCAGCGAGTTCCAGGCTCCCACCACCCTCTGTGTAAAAAAAACCTTACCCCTCGCACCTTAATCCTATGCCCCCTAGTAATCGACTCTTCCAACCTGGGAAAAAGCTTCTGACTATCCACTCTGTCCACGTCCCTCATAATCTTGTTGACTTCTATCAGGTCGTCCCTCAATCTCTGTCATTCCAATGAGAACAAACTAAGTTTCTCCAACCTCTCCTCATTGCTAATGCCCTTCATACCAGGCAACAACCTGGTAAATCTTTTCTGTACCCACTCCAAAGCCCCCTCGTCCTTCTGGTAGTGTGGGGACCAGAATTGAACACTATACTCCAAGTGCAGCCTAACTAAAGTTCTATACAGCTACAACATGACTTGCCAATTTTTAAACTCAATGCCCCGGCCGATGAAGGCAAGCATGCCGTATGCCTTCTTGACTACCTTCCCCACCTGCATTGCTACTTTCAGTGACCTGTGTACCTGTACACCCAGATCCCTCTGCCTATCAATACTCTTAAGGGTTCTGCCATTTACTGTATATTTCCCATCTATATTAGATCTTCCAAAATGCATTACCTCACATTTGTCTGGATTAAACTCCATCTGCCATCTCTCCGCACAAGTCTCCAACCGATCTGCTGTATCCTCTGACGATCCTCATCGCTATCCGCAATCCCACCAACTTTCTGTCATCCGCAAACTTACTAATCAAACCAGTTACATTTTCCTCCAAATCATTTATACATATATTACAAACAGAAAGGGTCCCAGCACTGATCCCGAGGAATGCCACTAGTCACAACCCTCCATTCAGAAAAGCACCCTTCCACTGCTACCGTCTGTCTTCTATGACCGAGCCAATTCTGTATCCATCTTGCCAGCTCACCTCTGATCCCGTGCGACTTCACCTTCTGTACCAGTCTGCTATGAGGGACCTTGTCAAAGGCCCTACTGAAGTTCACGTAGATAACATCCACTGCCCTGTCCTCATCAATCATCTTCGTCACTTCCTTGGAAAACTCGCTCAAGTTAATGAGACACGACCTCCCCTTCACAAAACCGTGTTGCCTCTCGTTAATTCGTCCACTTATTTTCCAAGAGGGAGTCAATCCTGTCTCGAAGAATCCACTGTTTATTGAGAAGCACTAACTCTGTGTAGGCTCACAGCCTGTTGTACAGGGAAATTACCGGCAGTAGAGAGGGCCCAATAGAGCTATGAGGTTTGTGAGGAAATTAATGGGTCGGGTGACACCAAGTTTGGGTTTTAAAGCTCTGCACCTCACAGGTAGGGAAACTGTGCGGGAGATGTGGAGATGAACAGTCTTGAGGTCCCAGCAAATAATATATTTGCGTAGGAGGCAGTGCAATGAAGGGAGTTGGACTGGAGACCAGAGATAAGGGAAGAGTCAGACAACTACTTGTATTGTGTCATGGAGTGTCCAGGGAGTGTTAGCAAAAACATCCCAAAAGAGGATTTAAGTGCTGAATGAACTTTTTGTTGGCATGAGAGGGCAGACAGGGCCTGTTGCTGGTTGCTTTAATGACAATGTTGTTGCCTGTGAGACCAGAGGATTAAATGAAGACAAAAGTATCTATAGCTGAAGAAGGACTAAGGCTGGAGATAATCAACAGTTGCCTTTAGCTCCATACACACACACACCCCCAACAATAAAAGTAACCTCTTCCCACTGTCCCCCTGTCCTATCAGCTGAAGGCGCATCTCAAATAGTGGGTTGATGCATTGTGTGTCACTCTTGCTGCCTCATAGCCAGTCTTTGTGTACAATGCTGGATATTGAGTGTTGGCTTGTTTGTCTGTGGTGCAGGAGGGGAAACTTTGTACAGCTGAGCCCAAGCAGGAGTCATCAGGTAGGAATTAGGAGTCGGAATCTGTGATTATTTAGTTGCTAAAGGCAGGGGAGCCGAGGCAACGGTCACCCCCGGTAACATCTCAGCCTCAGATCAACAGACCAACAGTTGAAATTGATTTGTTGTTTGTAGAAGACAAAATTTTGGGGAGCCAAGGCCAATTCTCTCATTGAACAGGGCTCAGAACAAACAATCACACAATGTGTATTAACAATATATTAACACAAAAAAAGCTGGAAACACTCAGCCAGCCAGCTAGCAGCTGTGGATAAAGAAACAGGGTTAACATTGCAGGTCAATGACAGGTTCACTGCCTGAATATTCTAGTTCGTATTTGAGATTTTCGGCATCCACGGTATTTTGCTTTGGATTTTCATTAATGATAATCTGAAGTGAATGTTCCAGCACTTGGTCCTTGGCCTTATATGCTATGGTGTTTCAAGTGCTCATCTAAATGCTTCTTAAATGTTATGAGGCTTCCCGCCTCTATCACCCTTTTCGACAGTGAGTTCCAGATCCAACCATCCTCTGGGTGAAAAAGCTTTTCGTCAAATCTCCTTCCCCTTACCTTAAAGGTGCGATATAAGCACTTGTTTAGGCAGTGAATGGAAGTTGATGTGCTTTTGCACCAAGCAAATGGAAGATAATGGGAAAGACCACCAGTGTCTGCCTGGTCCTTATGTTGTAAAATGTCATCCACTGTTGTCTGTCAGAGCCCCTAAATCACTTTCCTTGTCAACTATCTGAACAGTGCCCTGGGAAATTTTCCAACACTGCCTCCTTTGGTCTTCTGTAAAGGTATTTCAATCTAAATCACAGCAGGGTTGAGATACTTCAGTTATGTGGAGAAGCTTTGTGGGCAGCACGGTAGCACAAGTGACTAGCACTGTGGCTTCACAGCGCCAGGGTCCCAGGTTCGATTCCCCGCTGGGTCACTGTCTGTGCGGAGTTTGCACGTTCTCCCCGTGTCCGCGTGGGTTTCCTCCGGGTGCTCCGGTTTCCTCCCACAGTCCAAAGACGTGCAGGTTAGGTGGATTGGCCGTGATACATTACCTGTAGTGTCCATAAGGGTTGGGAGGGGTTATTGGGTTGCGGGGATAAGGTGGAAGTGAGGGATTAATGTGGGTCGGTGCAGACTCGATGGGCCGAATGACCTCCTTCTGCACTGTATGGTCTATGTAATCTATGTAAGCTGGGCATGTTCTCCTTAGATCAGAGAACGTGGGATTTCATAAAGGCTTTTAAAATCATGAAGGTGAGTAACCAAGGGCATGATTTAAGATCAGTAGAAAATGATCCTGAACTCTGATGGTAAGAGTTTCTTTACACAACGAGTGATTATGATCAGGAAAGTGTTGCCTGAAAGTATTGTGGAAGCAGGTTCAATACAGTCACTTCCATAAGGGATTTGGAAAATACTTGAATAGGAGTAAATTTGCAGGGCTAGTGGAAGAATGCAGGGAGCTATGGGACTAGTTAGATAGCTCTTCCAAAGAGGATCCAATACTATTCTGTCACGTCAGTGCAGACCCAATCATTACTGGTAGCCTTGGTAATCGACAATGTCAGTCCTGCCATGATCAAGACATCGGTGTCATAGAACATAGAACTGTACAGCACAGTACAGGCCCTCCGGCCCATGATGTTGTGCCAAACTAGTCTGAAACTAAGATCAAATCAACCTACTCCCAATCATTCTAGTGCACTCCATATGCCTATCTAATAACCTCTTGAAAGTTCCTAAAGTGTCCAACTCCACTACCAACGTTCCACGACTGAATGTATCCCAAAACCTCTGCCTTGGAGAGTTTTCCTCACCTAGTCTAGTCTATTGCAGACTCATTGATGAGAATAGTTGTGGTGATTAATTAACAACTCCATTGCTGTTATCAAACTTTAATTGGCATTGACATTAGTTTCACTGTCTATGGAAGTCCAACTGGGTCAGTTATCACAAGTATCCTTTTGGAATTGAATCCTTGGAATGAACATTAATTTGTATATTTTACCAAAGGTTACAAGTCAACACTATGTTCAGGAGTCTAAGTGTGAATTTATATGTAATGTTATGTGGGTGTGTAACAGTAGAAGCAATGTTTGTGACCTAAACCAGGTAGGTGGCTGCGTCTTCAGCATGTTAATTTCTTCAATCTTTGCAAATGTAGATCAAAATAATGCCACAGGAGACTTGTTTAGAATTGGTAGTTTGTTTTATTCCACAGTGAGGTGAATGTGCAGAGCAACAGTTACAATTGGGTTCTTTTAGTTCAAACGATGCAATTTATCTCCTACAGCAGCTACTAGATGGCAAAACTTAATTAGCTCTAAAGTGCATTGACACTTCCTGGGGTCCTGAAAGGCCCAAATATATATTTTTTCATTTATTTAGAGTACCTAATTCTTTTTTTTTCCAATTAAGGGGCAATTTAGCGTCGCTAAGCCACCTACCCTGCACATCTTTGGGTTGTGGGGGCGAAACCCACGCAGACCGGGGAGAATGTGCAAACTCCACACGGACAGTGACCCAGAGCCGGATCGAACCTGGGGCCTCGGCGCCGTAAGGCAGCAGGGCTAACCCACTGTGCCTTCGTGCCCAAATTTGAAAGGCCCAAATTAATACACTTCTTTCTTTATTGCCATTTGATGATAGAAAAGTAATGAAGATGCGACGCTATCTCCTTTCAGTGGGTTACTCTGATTTTGGATTCTTCAGTGTATAGCTGAGGGTAGGAGTGCCTCTTGTTGCAGGTTCCTGTCTATTCTTAGCCTTTTCCTGACTGACTCTGCGCCGTGTCCTGTTTGCAAAAGCCAGACTTGTCTTTTTTTGGGGTATCTGTGTTTGAATGCTCTTAGCACTGTGGCTTCATAGAGAGACTGAGATCAAAGGGTTTTCCAACACAATGGGTAAGAGGCATTTTTCTGATTACTCAGACAAGCTAGCAAACCATTTATTGCCTGGTTACTGGGAGAAACAACATTAGTCCAATATGGCGGTAAAAAAATACACATTGCTCTTACAAATCCCAGCTTATCGGTAACTATTTCCACAATTGTTGACTTTGGAAAAATCATTCAGAATCACGGCATCCCCTTCCTGTCTAATCCCTCCTGTCCCTTCCCCTCGGGGCTCCCATGTGTGGGTGAGCTGTGCAGCTTGTTCGCAAAGACTGGGTGCTCTCTTCAGTCAATCTATCTGCACTGCCATAACTTACCAGCTCTCATGGCCGTCACGTCATTGACTCTCTCGCGAGCTGTGTCGCTCCTTTTCTTAACTGTCTTCTGTTCTTCATTCCTCAAGTTCTGATGGGAAAAGTCCAGGAAGAGGGAACGTGACCTTCAAATTAGAACCAGGCCATTCAGGACTGATGTCAGGAAGCATTTCTACACAGAAAAAAGTAGTGAAAAACCTGGACACCCGCCCCACCCACCCACCTCAAAATTCTTGCCGAGGCTGGAAAACAATTTGAAATTTGAAAATTGACTGTAGTGGATTTTTGTTTAGTAGGAGTATTAGGAGTTACTGAACCAAAGTACGAAAATTAAACTAAGACACAGATCAGCCATGACCTGACAGAATATTGGAACAAGCTTGATGGGCTGAATGACCTACTCCTGTGTCTCTGTTCCTTGGTTTTAAATAAAATTCTCGCTTAAACATCTTTGCTTTCTTGTTGGCTCCGCAATCTGACAAAATTCAAGCACAGCTGCATTTGATTTGAATATCATTCAATGTTGCTGTTTCCAACCCAGTCACTGTTACATTTAGACCTTTCGGATCACCTTAATTGGAGGAATATTATTTTTACCTGGAATAATGTGTGCAGCTTTGGCCTTCTTTCCAACCGATGAATATACTTTCCTTACAGAGAGTTAATGAAGGCTCGCTAAATTGATTCCTGGGAAGAGAGGGGTGTCCTATAAGAAGAGGTTAAGTACAATGGCGTATGCTCTCTGGAGTTTAGAAGAATGAGAAGTGTTCTCGTGAAAATGTCCAAAATTCTTAGAGGACTTGAAATGCGAGGTACTGGGAGATTGTTTCGTCTGGCTGGAAAGTCTGGAACATGGGGGTAATAACTCAGGATGAAGGGTCTGTAACAATAGCAATGATAATCTTTATTGTCACAAGTAGGCTTACATTAACATTGCAATGAAGTTACTGTGAAATTGTATATTGTAAGAAGTCTTACAACACCAGGATAAAGTCCAACAAGTTTGTTTCAAATCACTAGCTTTCGGAGCACTGCTCCTTCCTTAGGTTCACCTGTTCACTTGAGGAAGGAGCAGTGCTCCGAAAGCTAGTGATTTGAAACAAACCTGTTGGACTTTAACCTGGTGTTGTAAGACTTCTTACTGTGCTCACCCCAGTCCAACGCCGGCATCTCCACATCATGTATATTGTAAGGAATACAAAGGGTTAACAATTTGATGTTAATACGTCTCACCACCAGATGGAGATAAGGAGCAGTCATATAAATATCATGTGACTCCTGGGATTCTGGGAGAAGGTGTTTAGGCATGAGATAGATAACTTGCATAGTGTAGAATTCTGTAGTTAGAGATATCGTATAGTTTAATTTAATAACTTATTTTTAAAAATAAATTTAGAGTACCCAATTATCTTTTTTCCAATTAAGGGGCAATTTAGGGTGGCCAATCTACCTAATCTGTGCATCTTTGGGTTGTGAGGGTGAAACCCACGCAGACATGGGGAGAATGTGCAAGCTCCACACGGACAGTGACCCAGAGCCGAGATTCGAACCCAGGTCCTCAGCATCGCAGTCCCAGTGCTAACCACTGCACCACATGCCGCCCTACTAATTTAATAACTTATACCTTGTGACTTGTTTGAATCTTATTTAAGTCATGTAAGTAAATCAGCTTTGTTCAGTAACTTAGTTTGATGTTCTTTGTTCATCACTACGTTCTCAAGACATCCTGATAGACACAACAGAGAACATCACAGAGTCAACCATTTAGGACCAAGAGGAGGAAATAAAACCTTTTCACACAATGAGTAGTTCGGGTCTGGAATGCACTGCATGGAAGTATGGTGTTGGCAGGTTCAATTGAAGCATTCAAGAGAACATTGTTTCTATTCAAGTAATCATTCAATGTGCAGGGGGATATGTGGAAAAAACATGAAGCTTGTTGAATGAGCCAGTGTAGAAATGATGGGCCACATGGCCTCCTTTTGTACTGTAACAAATCTGTACTGTACTCCTTCTGTACTGTAACAAGTCTGTACTGTACTCCTGTACTGTAACAAGTCTGTATTGTACTCCTGTACTGTAACAAGTCTGTACTGTACTCCTGTACTGTACCAAGTCTGTACTGTACTCCTGTACTGTAACAAGTCTGTACTGTACTCCTGTACTGTAACAAGTCTGTATTGTACTCCTGTACTGTAACAAGTCTGTACTGTACTCCTGTACTGTAACAAGTCTGTACTGTACTCCTGTACTGTACCAAGTCTGTACTGTGCTCCTGTACTGTAACAAGTCTGTACTGTACTCCTGTACTGTACCAAGTCTGTACTGTGCTCCTGTACTGTACCAAGTCTGTACTGTACTCCTGTACTGTACCAAGTCTGTACTGTACTCCTGTACTGTACCAAGTCTGTACTGTACTCCTGTACTGTAACAAGTCTGTACTGTACTCTTGTACTGTAACAAGTCTGTACTGTACTCCTTCTGTACTATAACAAGTCTGTACTGTACTCCTGTACTGTAACAAGTCTGTACTGTACTCCTGTACTGTAACAAGTCTGTACTGTACTCCTGTACTGTAACAAGTCTGTACTGTACTCCTTCTGTACTATAACAAGTCTGTACTGTACTCCTGTACTGTAACAGGTCTGTACTGTACTCCTGTACTCTAACAAGTCTGTACTGTACTCCTGTACTCTAACAAGTCTGTACTGTACTCCTGTACTATCACAAGTCTGTACTGTACTCCTGTACTCTAACAAGTCTGTACTGTACTCTAACAAGTCTGTACTGTACTCCTGTACTCTAACAAGTCTGTACTGTACTCCTGTACTGTAACAAGTCTGTACTGTACTCCTGTACTGTAACAGGTCTGTACTGTACTCCTGTACTGTAACAAGTCTGTACTGTACTCCTGTACTGTAACAGGTCTGTACTGTACTCCTGTACTCTAACAAGTCTGTACTGTACTCCTGTACTCTAACAAGTCTGTACTGTACTCTAACAAGTCTGTACTGTACTCCTGTACTCTAACAAGTCTGTACTGTACTCCTGTACTATCACAAGTCTGTACTGTACTCCTGTACTCTAACCTGTCTGTACTGTACTCCTGTACTGTAACAAGTCTGTACTGTACTCCTGTACTGTAACAAGTCTGTACTGTACTCCTTCTGTACTATAACAAGTCTGTACTGTACTCCTGTACTGTAACAGGTCTGTACTGTACTCCTGTACTGTAACAGGTCTGTACTGTACTCCTGTACTGTAACAGGTCTGTACTGTACTCATGTACTGTAACAAGTCTGTACTGTACTCATGTACTGTAACAAGTCTGTACTGTACTCTAACAGGTCTGTACTGTACTCCTGTACTCTAACAAGTCTGTACTGTACTCCTGTACTCTAACAAGTCTGTACTGTACTCCTGTACTCTAACAGGTCTGTACTGTACTCCTGTACTGTAACAAGTCTGTACTGTACTCCTGTACTCTAACAAGTCTGTACTGTACTCCTGTACTCTAACAGGTCTGTACTGTACTCCTGTACTATCACAAGTCTGTACTGTACTCCTGTACTCTAACCTGTCTGTACTGTACTCCTGTACTGTAACAAGTCTGTACTGTACTCCTTCTGTACTATAACAAGTCTGTACTGTACTCCTGTACTGTAACAGGTCTGTACTGTACTCCTGTACTCTAACAAGTCTGTACTGTACTCCTGTACTCTAACAAGTCTGTACTGTACTCCTGTACTATCACAAGTCTGTACTGTACTCCTGTACTCTAACCTGTCTGTACTGTACTCCTGTACTGTAACAAGTCTGTACTGTACTCCTGTACTGTAACAAGTCTGTACTGTACTCCTTCTGTACTATAACAAGTCTGTACTGTACTCCTGTACTGTAACAGGTCTGTACTGTACTCCTGTACTGTAACAGGTCTGTACTGTACTCCTGTACTGTAACAGGTCTGTACTGTACTCATGTACTGTAACAAGTCTGTACTGTACTCATGTACTGTAACAAGTCTGTACTGTACTCTAACAGGTCTGTACTGTACTCCTGTACTCTAACAAGTCTGTACTGTACTCCTGTACTCTAACAAGTCTGTACTGTACTCCTGTACTCTAACAGGTCTGTACTGTACTCCTGTACTGTAACAAGTCTGTACTGTACTCCTGTACTGTAACAGGTCTGTACTGTACTCATGTACTGTAACAAGTCTGTACTGTACTCATGTACTGTAACAAGTCTGTACTGTACTCTAACAGGTCTGTACTGTACTCCTGTACTCTAACAAGTCTGTACTGTACTCCTGTACTGTAACAGGTCTGTACTGTACTCCTGTACTGTAACAAGTCTGTACTGTACTCTAACAGGTCTGTACTGTACTCCTGTACTCTAACAAGTCTGTACTGTACTCCTGTACTCTAACAGGTCTGTACTGTACTCCTGTACTGTAACAAGTCTGTACTGTACTCCTGTACTCTAACAAGTCTGTACTGTACTCCTGTACTCTAACAGGTCTGTACTGTACTCCTGTACTGTAACAAGTCTGTACTGTACTCCTGTACTCTAACAAGTCTGTACTGTACTCCTGTACTCTAACAAGTCTGTACTGTACTCCTGTACTCTAACAGGTCTGTACTGTACTCCTGTACTGTAACAAGTCTGTACTGTACTCTAACAGGTCTGTACTGTACTCCTGTACTCTAACCTGTCTGTACTGTACTCCTGTACTGTAACAAGTCTGTACTGTACTCTAACAAGTCTGTACTGTACTCCTGTACTGTAACAGGTCTGTACTGTACTCCTGTACTCTAACAAGTCTGTACTGTACTCCTGTACTCTAACAGGTCTGTACTGTACTCCTGTACTCTAACAAGTCTGTACTGTACTCCTGTACTCTAACAGGTCTGTACTGTACTCCTGTACTGTAACAGGTCTGTACTGTACTCCTGTACTCTAACAAGTCTGTACTGTACTCCTGTACTCTAACAAGTCTGTACTGTACTCCTTCTGTACTGTAACAATTCTGTGATTTTGTAAAATTTCTTCACTCAAAGAGTTCTGAAGCTAACCCACTGCACCACCGTGCTGCCCCTCTTATGTTCTTATGTATTTCAATAATGCAACTTCCACATTTACGTAGATACCTTTTTTGGGTTCAGGTGCTACACTCCCCTCGCCTCCCCCCTGGCTCCTCCCCACTATGAGTGATTTGAGCATCTTGCTCCAGAAAGTTGCCTCCCTTATACGATATATTATGGTACCAGTACCCAGTGGAAATGTGTGAGCAAAGCCCTTCACACTGTCTCACACACATTTATTTTCTCGCAATGCCGTCAGACTGAGTTAGTATGAAATGAGGAGAGGCCTGACTAAAATTTCTAAACTTAGTCCTAGTTATCTGCGTAACAGCAGAAAAATAATGATGACGCGATGTTACCCCACATCATGGTTTGACAGAGTGGGCGGCATTCTGGCGCAGTGGTTAACACTGCTGCCTCATGGCACCGTGGACCCAGGTTCGATCCTAGGCCTGGGTCACTGTCCGTGTAGAGTGTGGTGATATACATCACTGTAAGTACACAAAGGGTTAATGTACATACACTACACCTAGCTAGACACTAGAGGGTGCACCAGAGACATGACACACAGTCAACCAATAGGTCAGTAAGATAGGACACGACCAATGGGCATTCACAATACACACAGATGTGACACTACCACAGGGGGGCATTACACCAACCCATATAAAAGGACACAGCACACATGATCTTCCTCTTTCAGTTGAAAAATTAGCACTAAGTTCCGAAAGGTGACATTAGATCATTGTATATTTGGATTGTTTGATGGTGGAAAGTAGCCCAGTTCCTACAAAGGTGAAAGATTGTTAGTAGCATTTCATTTAATACATGTTGTTGAACTAACTATTGTCTAATTAAGTGAAATTTTCTTTTTTAATTCTCTCCTTTCCTCGTGCGAAAACCCCATCCACCTTTTTTAAAAATAAATTTAGAATACCCAATTTTTTTTTTTCCAATTAAAGGGCAATTTTGCATGGCCAATCCATGCACATCTTTGGATTGTGGGGATGAAACCCACGCTGACACGAGGAGACTGTGCAAACTCCATATGGACAGTGGACCAGGGATGGGATTCCAACCCGGGTACTCAACGCCGTAGGCAGCAGCGCTAACCACTGTGCCACATGCTGCCCACCCCCATCCACCACCTTAAGCATTCCCTCCACCGCCGACGAACAGTGGCAGCCGTGTGTACCATTTACAAGATGCACAGAAGCAACTCACCAAGGCTCCTTCAACAGCACCTTCCAAACTCACGATCTCTACAACCTAGAAGGGCAAGGGCAGAAGATTCAAAGGGAACCACCGGCATCTGCAAGTTCTCCTCCAAGTCACTCTCCATCCTGACTTGAAATATATCTCCTCCAAGTCACTCGCCATCCTGACTTGAAATATATCGCCATTCCTTCACTGTCGGTGGGTCAAAATCCTGGAACTCCCTCCCGAACTGCAATGTGAGTGTAATTACACCACATGGACTGCAGCGGTTCAAAAAGACAGCTCAGGGGGTGGCACGGTGGTGCAGTGGTTAGCACTGCTGCCTCACGGCATTGCGGACACCAGTTCATTTCCGCCCCCGGGTCACTGTCCGTGTGGAGTTTGCACATTCTCCCTGTGTCTGCGTGAGTCTCACCCCAACTCAAAATTGTGCAGGATAGCTGGATCGGCCACATTAAATTGCCCCTTAATTGGAATTTTTTTTTTAAATAAAAAGGCAGCTGAACATCACCTTCTCAAGGGCAATTAGGGATGGGCAATAAATGCTGGCCTAGCATGTGACACTCACATCCTGTAAAGAAATTTTTAAAAATCCTTCCGTTCCTTTGTTTATGTTTATCTAGATTCCCCTGAAATGTATCTATACTATTCACAACCTGTGGGGGCGAGTTCCAACTCTCACCACTCTCTGGGTAAAGATGTTTCTCCTGAATTCCCTATTGAATTTATTAGTGAGTCTTATATTTATGATCCGTACCTCTGGTCTTGCTCACAAGTGGAAACATCTGTCTATCCTATCAAACCCCTTCATTTTCTTTTGGTTCAGATGGTTAAGCTCTTTCCAAACTGCCAACTACCTCAGTGGAAGATGGCAGTAGAATTTTGAGTGACACCAGGAACATGCTTTTCCTTTGGGGCCTGATTCACTGGGTAGAATCTCCTTCGATTCAAACTTCAATAGTGACCGGAAAGAAAAAAGTGTGTGCATTTTCAAAGCTTTAATTGCGAATGGTTTTAGAAACGTCGTTACACTCATTATGGTAACATTATGAAGAAACTAATGTTCACGCCCCGTTAGGGTTTTGGGGTCATTCTACTTGTTGTCTCTAAGCCATACGTGCTTGACAATCTGGTTGGCAGCCGGTCGTCCTGAGGGGCAGAACTGCAACAGATCTCTAATCAAAGATTGGCATTTCTCCTCGAGTTGGATGCTGTCTGGGTAGACCACTCCTTTCTGCTGGCTCTTGGGTAACTTACTGATGTTTGAATCATCAAAGGGCATACACCCAGTCACTATCACATAAAGGATGATCCCCAGGCTCCAAATGTCATACTTTTTGGGATCATAGGGGACCCCCATGAGCACCTCGGGAGGGGCATAGGCAGCAGAGCCGCAGTAAGTGCTACTGAGGTCAGGATAGCCATGAATCTTCTTGCCAAATCCAAAATCGGTGATCTTTACCTGCATTTCTTCAGTCAACAGGATGTTTTCGCACTTCAGGTCCCGGTGCACAATTTCGTGCTCGTGTAGGTATTTGACAGCGCAGGCAATCTGTGTAAACAAATGACGGGCTTCATTGCATGGGATGTGGCCCCTGTGCTGAATCAGCTGGAGAAGATCCGTAGCTGCCTGCTCCATAACAATGTAAAGCTTCCCATTGCAAACCTCAATGAATTCATAAACCTGAACAATATGAGGGTGTTTGATTCCCCTCAAGATGGCCAACTCCCTTGGCAGAAACTTATTGACAAAGTCTGGTGGAGCCTTCTTCCTGTCTACTACCTTTATGGCAACATTTTCCCTATATTTCTTGGAACTGCCTACTTTCACTTTAGAATAGCTGCCCTCACCGATTGTTTTCCCTAGTTTATAACCTAACTCTGTCAGAAATGTGTCTCCGGACATGGTGCATAGCCATGTTTTATTTTTCCAATTTCTTTTTGAGGTATTAGCCTTATGAGTAAACCAGTTCACACATGTGCTGTAATAATTTGCAATTATGAAGTTTCTGCAGGCATCATGCACCTGGTGGCCATTTATAGACATAACCTTGGAAGTAATGTTTCAAAATGTTGGCAAAAGTTACATCTTTTTGATTCTGGGAATCCCACAAAAAGACTACAGTGCAGTAGAGTATGAGAGGGAATTAGACTGTAGAGCTGAGTGATAAAGCAACAATGACATAAGAAAATTTGCATTATCTAGATCCCAAGCCCACCTCAGGCCTGGTGAATTTTACCCTATCAACTCAGAGAGATATTTCTAGATCTTGAGATCGCTCCATGCACAAATCAGCACTTAATTCCTTAATTATTTGCATCTTTACAAATTATTTTATGTGGTTTTACAGCCTGTTTGCTTTTATTCTGCGCGATATGTGTCATATCGAGCTTTATACTAACCTTATCCTGATATCTCCAGGGATGACATCAGGCGACCTTTGAGCTCGCTTCAAGGCAAGAGGTCAAACTGATATGCTGACCTCTATGACATCACAGGCTTCATCAGCTCAGTACTATTATGGGATTTGCTGATGAGCCAAGTAACTTTACTGAGACATCTAAACATTGATTTAATGAGGACATGAGGGGGGAGATTCAGAGGCAACCACCCCTCCTGGTTGTGTACCTCATTTATAACACAGGTAATTGTGGTGTTCAATAAATGGAAAAACGTTTTGCCCTCTCCGTAATGAACTGACCTGAAGGCTTCCCAAGTACCAGGATGCACACACTATATCACTGAAAAAGCATTAATATTTATAGAGCTCTGGGGAAAGAGCGGGGAAATGGAACTGATTGGCTAGCTCCACAATGGGCCAGCACAGGAATGATTGGCCGAACAGTATCCTTCTGTGCTGCATCATTCAATGACTGAGCAAAATTGCATGACATAGTAATTATAAAATTGGCTGGAGAAATGTTTGGACTGAAAGTTACGAGAAAGATAATAGAGCTAGGTGTGCCTGGAATATAATACTTTTATGGAAGTATGGAAATGTTTGAAAAGGGAGGCAACTGGTCAAGGAATTATAAGATATAAGATTAGACCAATAGTTTTGTTTTTTTTATAAATTTAGAGTACCCAATTAATTTTTTCCAATTAAAGGGCAATTTAGCGTGGCCAATCCACCTCGCCTGCACATCTTTGGGTTGTGGGGGCGAAACCCACGCAAACACGGGGAGAATGTGCAAACTCCACACGGACAGTGGCCCAGAGCCGGGACCGAACCTGGGACCTCGGCGCCGTGAGGCAGCAGGGCTAACCCACTGCGCCACCGTGCTGCCCTAGATTAGACCGATAATTAGGAAGTTTTGCTTGATAGAACTTTGAGGTGTAGAAGGAAACTTTTCAGAACTCCTCAAGAGGGAACCCTATGGATGGGGTAGAATCCAAAATATTGTTCATAGTCTCTGAAAGGGACTTGATTGGGTGAATAGATTTCTTCACTCTTCCTCACTTTCCAGTGTTCTTAAGGCCTGCCAATTGATAACATTCTTGCCCTTAAGTCAGAAGGTTGTGATTTCAAGCCACACTCCAGAGACATGAGCACAAAATCCAGAGAGGGCTGATAGCTGACTGTAATAGGATATGAGGAGCAGTTGGATGATTTGAGGAGGAGAGGTTCGGAGCATTGGAAAAGTCAAGCCTGGAGGCTGGAAATGGCATCAATTAGAGCCGATGAACTAAGGCAGGAATGAAAGCAGGAGATATTCCAGGGGTGGGTGTGGACAGTCTTTTTGATGGAGAAGATATGAGGATGAAAACTCAGCTCAGGATTGAGATTACTAAGAGTGGTTTAGTCTGAGAATTGGCCAGTGAGGGGATGGAATTGGTGGAGAGGATAAGAGGTTTGTAGCAGGGAACAAAAACAACATCAGTCTTATTGTCAGAGAGAAAATGCATTTAAAGGAGAAGCAATAAGCTAAACATGGAAGTGAAGAGAATAGATGAATATGCTGATTGGGGTTAAACGTGAGTTAAAGGAGACTACCTGTGGAACATATAACACCAACATGGACCAAATGGCTTGCTTGTGTAGACTTGACGCAAATGCTGTATAATCATCCAAGTAATTAAGCAGATGGGGGATGTCCATGATCTCTGAGGGCAGCCCCTCTAACAGTACAGCACTCCCTCAGCTTAAATTAAGTACAACTAAGTGGGGCTAGCTTAACTTACATGCTACATGGTGATATGCCATCAATGAACACACGACGAGTGATGAACGTAACTGAGGCTTTAATACACTAAACAGAAAGCCTCCTGGCCTCTGATCCCGAACTGGGTCGGAGGTGGAGACCAGCCACCTTTATAAATGAGCCCGAGGGGAGGAGCCACAGGCGGAGCCAGCAGGGACAAGCCCAGGCATGTAACAACACAACAGTACAATACAGTGGTTTACCACATTCACCTCCTGTTTAAAAAAAAGAGTCCGGCGGGGGTGAAGTGGACAGGTTGAGTTATAGATTGAGTCTGTCGGGGGCTCTGACTTTCCGCTGCGACCGCCTCAGTCCCGGCTGTGGTGTGGACACTGGTGTCAGATGAGGTGTCGAGGCCTGCATGTTCGGGAGCGTGTCGTCTTCTGCGTCTCGTAGTAGATGAGTAGCAATGTAGGGAGACGGTGTAGGGTCGGGGGTAGTAGTGATGGTCACTGGGGAACCTGCGGGTGCCAAAGCCCGAAGGGAGACTGTGTCCTCCTGCCCGTCATGGTGTATCACGTAGGCATATTGGGGGTTAGCATGGAGGAGAAGGACCTTTTCGACCAGTGGATCCGACTTATGGCTCCTTCCATGCTTCCGGAGGAGGACGGGCCCTGGGACCGTCAGCCAGGACGGGAGTGAGACCCCTGAGGTGGACTTCCTGGGGAAAACAAACATCCTCTCATGAGGGGTCACATTGGTGGCGGTACACAGGAGCAACCGGATGGAGTGGAGCGCATCGGGAAGGACCTCCTGCCGGCGGGGGACAGGGAGACTTCTAGACCGTAGGGCCAGGAGGACGGCCTTCCAGACCATCGTGTTCTCCCTCTCCACCTGGCCGTTGCCCCCGGGGGTTGTTGCTGGTTGTCCTGCTGGAGGTGATGCCCTTGCTGAGCAGGAACTGACGCAACTTGTCGCTCATGAAGGAGGAACCCCGATCGCTATGGATGTAGGTTGGGAACCCGAACAGGGTGAAAACATTGTACAGGGCCTTGATGACGGTGGCGGAGGTCATGTCAGAGCATGGGATGGCAAAAGGGAATCTTGAGTATTCGTCAACAATGTTGAGGAAGTACACGTTACGGTCAGTGGAGGGGAAGATCCCTTTGAAGTCGATGCTGAGGCGCTCAAAGGGCGAGAGGCCTTTACCAGGTGCGCCCTGTCTGGCCGGTAGAAGTGTGGTTTGCGCTCCGCGCAGACCTGGCAGTCCCTAGTCACGGTCCTGACCTCGATGGAGTAAGGCAGGTTGCGAGCCTTGATAAAGTGAAAAAAACGTGTGACCCCCGGGTGACAGATGTCGTTGTGGGGGGCCCGAAGCCGGTCTACTTGTGCGCTGGCACATGTACCGTGGGATAGGGCATCTGGGGCTCATTGAGCTGCCCAGGTCGATACTTGGGCCTCCTTTTCTATGGAGGAGTGTCGAATCTCGGAGGCATGGAGGATACGGAGAAGAAAGCCACGGGCCTGCTCGCCTGGTGGAGGGTAGGGGCCAGAGCAAAGTCCAACGCATCGCTCTCCACCTGGAATGGAATGGACTCATCCACAGCGTGCATCGCGTCTTTGGCAATATCGGCCTTGATGCGGTTGAAGGCCAGGCGGGCCTCAGCCGTCAGGGGAAAAATGGTGGATTTAATAAGTGGACGGGCCTTGTCTGAATAATTGGGGACCCACTGGACATAGTAGGAGAAGAACCCCAGGCATCTCTTCAGGGCCTTGGGGCAGTGGGGGAGGGGGAGTTCCAGGAGGGGGAGCATGTGGTCGGGGTCGGGCCCTAGGACTCCGTTTTCCACAACGTAGCCAAGGATGGCTCGGCGGGTTGTGCGGAAAACGCATTTTTCCTTATTGTAGGTGAGGTTCAGGAGTTTAGCGGTGTGGAGGAAGTGCCGGAGGTTTTCGTCATGGTCCTGCTGGTCATGGCCGCAGACGGTGACATTATCTAGGTACGGGAACGTGGCCCGCAGCCTGTACTGGTCAACCACTCGGTCTATTTCCCGTTGAAAGACCGAGACCCCATTGGTGACGCCGAAGGGGACCCTGAGGAAGTGGTAGAGGCGGCCATCTGCCTCGAAGGCAGTGTATTGGCGGTCCTCCGGGCGGATAGGGAGCTGGTGGTACGCGGACTTCAAGTCAACTGTGGAGAAGACTCGATACTGCGCAATCTGATTGACCATGTCAGATATGCGGGGGAGGGGGTACGCATCGAGCTGCGTGTACCGGTTGATGGTCTGACTGTAGTCGATGACCATCCGGTGCTTCTCCCCAGTCTTGACGACCACCACTTGGGCTCTCCAGGGGCTGTTACTAGCCTCAATGATCCCCTCTCGTAGGAGTCACTGGACTTCCGACCTGATAAAGGTCCTATCCGGGCACTGTATTGTCTGCTCCTAGTAGTGACGGGCTTACAGTCCGGGGTGAGGTTAGCGAAGAGCGAGGGTGGGGCGACCTTAAGGGTCGCGAGGCTACAGACGGTGAGGGGGGGCAGGGATCCGCCTACCTTTAAAGTAAGGCGCTGGAGGTGGCACTGGAAGTCGAGCCCCAGTAATAGGACAGCGCAGAGATGGGAAAGGACGTAGAGTTTGAAGTTAGTGTACTCTACGCCTTGTACAGTAAGGGTCGCGACACAGTACCCCCGGATTTCTACTGCATGTGATCCGGGAGCCAATGAGATTTTCTGGGTCGCGAGTAAGATTGGGAGGGAGCAGCGCCTTGCCACATCTGTATGTATGAAGCTGTCTGTGCTCCTGGAGTCGAAAAGGCAGGCCCTCTCATGCCCATTGATCCGGACGGTCATCGTAGATTTAGTGAGGTGATGAGGCTGGGACTGGTCGAGCGTGATGGAGGCGAGCTTTGGAAGGTGATGGGTAGGCCAGTCGGAGGTAGCGGCAACCAGCGTACGATTGGGTGAGCAGGACTCCCGGGAGGCTGCGGAGTAGTCCCAAGATGGCGGCCCCCATGGGTCGCGCGTGGCGGGTGAAGCACAAAATGGCGTTAAAGATGTCGGCCCCCATGGGTCGCACGTGGTGGCCGAAATCGAAGATGGCGGCGCCCACGAGTCGCACATGGCGGGTGGTGCGGCAGCTGGGGGCGGCCCTGACAGGCAGCAGGCAGCGCTGCTGGGCCTAGAAGCTTTAGGGAGAGATCGGGCCTGGCAGGCTTTCGCAAAGTGGCCCTTCCTCCCACACCCGTTGCAAGTCGCGTTCCGTGCAGGGCAGCGTTGTCGGGGATGATTACCCTGGCCGCAAAAGTAGCACTTTGGGCTTCCGGCGTTGTCGGGCTGCTGTGCGGCACAGGCTTGTGCCGCACCCGGGTCGGATGATGACGGCGCCCACGAAATCCACGAGGGTGCCGCGCGGTCGGAGGTGTAGGCCTCCATTTTCTGGAAGACCACCTCCAGTGAGTTTGAGAGCTGCGCTGTCTCTGGGAGACTGAGTGTACCCCCTTCTAGCAATCGCTGGTCGATGTAGTTTGATTTCATGCATGCGACATAAGCGTCCCTGATCAACAGCTCCGCGTGTTGGGCAGCCGATACCGCCTGGCAGTCACAGTTCCTGCAGAGTACCAGCAAGGCACGCAGGAATTCTGCTAGTGATTCCCCAGGGCGTTGTCGTCTCGTGACGAGAAGGTGCCTAGCATACACCTTGTTCACAGACTTAACATAGTGTCCCTTCAGCAGCATTATCGCCTCCGTATACGAGGGGGCATCCCTGATGAGAAGAAAGGCTTGCGGGCTCACCCGTGCGTGGAGGATCTGCTTCTTTTGGAGGTCGGTGAAGTGTTCGGTGACAGATCCGAGGTACGCTTCGAAGCAGCTTAGCCAGTGCTCGAATGTTGCAGTGGTGTCGGCTGCCTGTGGGTCCAGCTCCAGGCGATCAGGCTTGAGTGACGAATTCATATTAGATGTTTAGTGTATTAAATTGATATGCCATCAATGAACACATGATGAGTGGTGAACGTAACTGAGGCTTTAATACACTAAACAGAAAGCCTCCTGGCCTCTGATCCCGAACTGGATTAGAGGCAGAGACCAGCCACCTGTATACATGAGCCCGAGGGGAGGAGCCACAGGCGGAGCCAGCAGGGACAAGCCCAGGCATGTAACAATACAACAGTACAATACAATACAATAGTGGTGTACCACACATGGAGGCAAAAGTACTACCAACAGCGTGTGGGCAGCACGGTAGCACAGTGGTTAGCACAGTTGCTTCACAGCTCCAGGGTCTCCGGTTCGATTCCCGGATTGGGTCACTGTCTGTGTGGAGTCTGCACGTTCTCCCCGTGTCTGCATGGGTTTCCTCCGGATCCTCCGGTTTCCTCTCACAGTCCAAAGATGTGCAGGTTAGGTGGATTGGCCATGATAAATTGCCCTTAGTGTCCAAAAAGTTGAGCTGGGGTTACTGGGTTATGGGGATAGGGTGGATGTGCGGGCTTAAGTAGGGTGCTCTTTCCAAGAGCCGGTGCAGACTCGATGGGCTGAATGGCCTCCTTCTGTACTGTAAATTCTATGATTCTATAAGATAGCTGGCATAATATACACCAGTATGAAATGAAATGAAAATGAAAATCGCTTATTGTCACGAGTAGGCTTCAAATGAAGTTACTGTGAAAAGCCCCTAGTCGCCACATTCGGGTGCCTGTTTGGGGAGTCTGGTACGGGAATTGAACCGTGCTGCTGGCCTGCTTTAAAAGCCAGCGATTTAGCCCAGTGTGCTAAACCAGCCCCAGTATATCATGGTGCAGACACACACACACACACTGATGGACATGCAGTGGGACAAATCAGCATACACAACACCGCAGCCAATCACCAGTGAGAGCACACGCACTATAAAGACAGGGGACAGGAGGGTTCCCACTCATTCTAGTAGCAGCCAGCTCGGAGCACAGAGCTCGCAGCCTGCAACACAGACATTCACCATGTGCTGAGTGCATCACCTGGTTAGGACTAGGCAAGGGTCAACAGTTAAAGCTGGTATTGCATTTACCCACAGTTCAAGTATGTTAATATAGTTAACCTTATAATCAAATAGAGTTGCACCACTTCCAGTGTTGGTGACCTGTTTGTGATCCAGAACATCCAACACATCAATGGCAACATGAAGTAATTTAAATGATGTAGAGAAGAATGATTTTTGCTCAATATTTGGATTAAACCAGCATCAAACATGCCTTGTGGGTGAACTGGCCATAATTATAAAATAGTCACTAATAAATCCAGCAGAGAATTCAGAAGAAACTTCTTTACCGACGAAGTGGTGAGGATGCGCTGACAGGGTTTGATGAAGAGAAGTTGGGAGAAAAGTCCGGTGGAGCATAACCACCTGCATTGGGCCAAATGGCCTCTTTTTGTAGGCTTTGTGTAAATGCCTGTGATCTAATTTGCTGTATTTGAACCAAAACGAAAACGCTCCCTCCCGCTCTCTCATCTTCAAACCTCGAAATCCATGAAACGCAAATATTATTGTCCCGGAAACGGGTGCGCAGGTAAAACGGCTCCGCCGCTCTGTCGCCAAGTGGGTAGGAACGAATCTCTGCCGCTGCCATAGTAACGGGAGGAACCGCGGAGCGGGAGGGGGGATAAGGGTGTGACACTCGGAGGGATAAGGGTGTGACACTCGGAGGGATAAGGGTGTGACACTCGGAGGGACTGCAGAGCTGAGGTAGGTGAAAGGCACAAAGGCTGTTAATCTTAATTTAACTAAACCTACAAATCCAGCGGCTCACCAGCACAGCCATGGGACGAGCATTTGGAGAAAAAAAAATGATGAATTGGTTATAAAATAATAAAAGCCATTCTCAATCACCACGAGGATGCCATCAAATTGTAGGGATCATCCCTAAATTTCATTCATTTCACAAAGTGTAAAATATGTGAATTGGGTGGCTTGGAACGTGTTTAACTTGTGGCTTCTCCTGGCTTGGGAGTAAAAAGTAAGTGTGCCAGGGATGTTCCTGGTGTCGTACTACACAGGCCCAGATATCACACGGCTCATTCTGTCCCTACCTCAGCCAGATTGGTGTGCCAGTGCTTTGTTCATCCCCCTTTTGAAAGAGACCAGGCAAACTCCAGACACGAAAAGAGCAACGGTCGACGAATTGCCATTGTCCTGACATTGTGTTGCCATCGGCTCATGCCCCCTGAACCACATAATCCCCTGGGAGAGACAATAAATAAAACTGAACTCAACTTAGCAGTTTAGATAATTTAAAACATGGGAGCAAGCCTTTCGGCTCAGCAGGGTTTATGCTGCATATGAGCCTCCCTTGCTTCATCTCGCTCCACCAGTTTAATCTATTCCTGTCTCCCTCTTGTAACCTGAATTCGAGTTAACCTGCAACATATTCTTTAATAATAATAGCTTATTGTCACAAGTAGGCTTCAATGAAGTTACTGTGAAAAGCCCCTAGTCGACACATTCCGGCGCCTGTTCGGGGAGGCCGGTACGGGAATTGAACCCGCGTTGCTGCCTTGCATTACAAGTGGCTGTTTAGCTCTCTGTGCTAAACCAGCCCCTAAATAAGTCGAAGTTCCTTTTACTCAGCTTCCTTCAGGAATCTGCACATCGCATGCTACAGGAGTTATTCCAGAGGCTATCTGAAACAAAATACCTAATACCTAACGTCTTCCCTGAGATTTTACATGCCTTCCCTTAACAAATCCATTGGTACTTTTTTATTTTCTAATGATACATTGTTTTTTAATGTCATAAAGATCTATTGTAAGGCAGTGACATTTACACAAGAATGGCGAGCAGACGGATTACTCAGGAGACGTTTGATTCTGTAGTACAAGAAAACATAACTGAGTTTGAAATGGATCCGGAGGAGGCACTGAGTGAAGCAATACAACAATTTGAGTCACAAGGTGGGTGAATTTTGGAATATTCAGAGTGAAACATCACACAAAAGCACACTGGGACAAAGCACTATGGGGACTGTAACATAATGGTATAGTTACTTGACAGGCTAGTCTAGTGCAAATCCCAATATTGTAGCTGAGGGAATTTAAATTAATTTAATAAATCTGGACAATAATGATAGTCTCATTAAACTGCTGAATTGTTGTAAACATCCATAGAGTGCCCAATTAATTTTTTCCAATTAAGGGGCAATTTAGCATGGCCAACCCACCTACCCTGCACCTTTTTGGGTTGTGGGGGTGAAACCCACGCAAACACGGGGAAAATATGCAAACTCCATACTGACAGTGACCCAGAGCTGGCATTGAACCTGGGACCTCGGTGCCGTGAGGCAGCAGTGCTAGCCACGGCGTCACCATGCTGTTCTGTAAACATCCATCTGGGCGGCATGGTGGCGCAGTGGTTAGCACTGCTGCCTCATGGCACCGAGGACCCGGGTTCGATCCCGGCCCCGGATCACTGTTCGAGTGGAGTTTACACATTCTCCCCGTGTCTGCGTGGATCTCACGCCTGCAACCAAAAAATGTGCCTGGTAGGTAAATTGACCACGCTAAATTGCCCCTTAATTGCACTCTAGATTTTAAACACAAACATCGATCTGGTTCACTACTGTCCTGAAGAGGAGGAATTCTGCTGTCCTTACCCGGTCTGGTCTACATGTGACAAGGGATCCACAGCAATATGGTTGACTCTTGATGTCTCTCAGAAATGATCTAGCGAGCCACTGAATTGTATCAAACTACTACAGAAAAAAGTACTGCGGGTGAACCTACATCACATGGACTGCAGTGGTTCAAGAAGGCAGCTCACCACCACTTCAAGGGCAACAAATGCTGGTCTTGCCAGTGATGCCCACATCCTGTAAATGAATTTTTAAAAAAAACTCTCCTCCCAGGAATGGTTAAAAAGAAGTATTGGGATCGGATGTGCTAAATGTACTCCGTAAAACCACTGATAGTGCTTGAGATTTTTAACTTTGGGATTTGTTTTCCTTTCTCTACAGGTGTTGACCTCATCAATGTAGTAAAAGCTGTCCAGAATACAACAGCAGAAGCCAGCGACCAGAAGCATAATGTCCTACAGGTGATCGTAGTGTGTAAGAGACTGCATGCCTCTGATGTAATTTTTAAACTATCTCTTTGTATTTTTTCTTAAAACGAAACTATCAAATGGTAGGTGTGTTTCATTGGTGTGTCTCTTCAAATAGTGAATTCCATTAGTTTTGAAACCACTTTTGATCTCAGTTGGTCCATCCAATGCTTTCAGCCCTGTTCAAATCAAATGGCAGATAACCAACAATATTCGTTTTGTTGAAATCCCTTTTCACAAGCATTGTTCTTCCATCCCTGAGAAATGATGGTGGGATTCTCTGCTGGCTGACCCTGAAATCATGAAATGCGATTGGGTGTAGAATTGGTTCTGACGCCAATATTGCTGCGGGCGCCGATTTGATGCCAAATCTCAATTCTCCGTCACCTCGACAGCGGCGTCAATGCATACCGGAATGCACACACAGTAAACACCATTAGTGGGCCTGACCCGATATTCTCCGGGGCCTCTACGATTCTCCTCCGATTGGCCGAGTTCTTGACGGCTTGGTTCTATTTCGCTTTTAAAAATCGTGAAACCGACGTCGTGGCTAAGGAAGGAGAGAGAAAGGAGGTAGGACACAGAAAGGAGTGACTGTGGGCAGCGGCTGGGGTGGGGGGCCTGGCCGGGGCAGGGGGGGTGATGGGGGAACAGGCCGAGCAGCCACGGTGACCTCCCATGGGACTGGGTCGGTGCCCAGGCATAGAATGCCATTACTGCAGCCATCTTGCTCCGCACCCCACTGACCGCCCACCTTGGCCCCTGTACGAGCTGGAGCTGATCGAGGTGGAGGAAGCTGCAGCAGCAGAGTGGGCAACAGAGGGACAGGTGGCAGCCGCCCAGGATGGAGAGTGAGCCACCCAACATGCCAAGCAGGTGACGCATGAGGCCTCATGTGCACCGGAATCATCGAGTGTGCCAGGATAAAGGTGTCGTGCACACTGCCCGGGTATCGGGCACAGACGTGTATGATGCGCATCTGATGATCACACACACCAGCTGTACGTTTATCGAGTGGAATCCCTTGTGGTTGGTGTACAACGGCTTGTCATCTGCAGGTGCTCGTAGGGGTACATGTCGAACACCCCCTGAACCCGGGGCATGTCGGTGATGGCAACTAACCCCGCCCACCTTGGTGGGCACGGCCTGTCATTCAAGGACCTGCCGGACCGGGCATGCCATCGAAGACTCCAGCTGAGCAGAGAGACAATGCGACATATCTACCAGCTGATGGCACACCTGCCAACGCGGGACTATGGGGGAAGGACACCCGCTCCCGGTGGCAGTTAAGGTGTTGGTTGCCCTGAACTTCTACATGATGATGTCCTTCCAGGTGCCGAGAGGGAACCTATCTGGACTCTCTCAGACCTCGGAGCACCCTGTGCATCCGTCACTGATGCCCGATATGCCCAGGTGGCACAATACATCCATTTCAATGTGGACCGAGCCCACCAAGCTGCCCGGGTGGCGAGGTTAGTTGCCATCACCAACATGCCCCGGATACAGGGGGTGATCGACAGGATGCATCTACCCCAACGAGCACCAGCAGATGACAGGCCGCTGTACACCAAACAAAAAGGGATTCCACTTGAAGAACGTGCAGCTGGTGTGTGTGATCGGCAGATGCGCAACATACAGGTCTGTACCCGATACCCGGGCAGTGTGCACGACACCTTCATCCTGGCACACTCGATGATTCCTGACATGTATGAGATGCCCCCCCCCCCAGGCTGGGGAGGCTGGCACCTGGGCGATAGGAGTTATCCACTGCGATTGTGGCTGATGCCGCTTATCCGGAGGTCACGGACTGACTCAGAAACCCGCTACATCGAAGCCCATACAGCGACCAGGTCCGTCATCTAGTGGTGCTTCGGCCTCCTGAAGAGGCAGTTCAGGTGCCTGTACCGCTTTGGAGGGGCCCTCCAGTATGATGCTGAGAGGGTCTCCCGCAACGTGGCAGTTTGCTGTGCTCTCCACAACATCGAGTAGCAGAGGGGCAACGTGCTGGAGAGAGGAGGAGGAATGCCAGTCCTCGCCCGATGAGGAGGGGGCCATGGTAGCACGATGGTTAGCACTGTTGCTTCACAGCGCCGGGGACCCGGGTTCGATTCCCAGCTTGGGTCACTGTCTGTGCGGCATCTGCACGTTGTCACCGTGTCTGCGTGGGTTTCGTCCGGTGGCTGATCACCTGTGCCTCGGCACAATGAACGGCGGTGACTGGCAGTCGTCTTCTCGGGCCGGGGTACAGGATCATCATCCTCCTCTCCTCCATGGCGTCCAGGAGGGTCTCAATCTCTGTGTCTGTGAAGCGTGGGGCTGCGCATCTTACTGCCATCTTGGTTGGGATGGGATGATGTGTATAGGGAGTGAGGTGTGTATATGCGCCTGCAGCTTGTCAACTTCCTGCGTGTCAATTGCGACACCGGCGAATCCGGCAACGTTTCTCATTCGAATCGATTGTGTTCCACTTGGCACCAGTGCTAGCCCCTAGTCCAGGTGTGGCGCCATTTTGCTGTTGTGAAAGTCCATGGATTCTATGTTGGCGTGAACACTTAGTCTCAAAAATGGAGAATCCCACCGGATGTCCTTAATCTGCCTGAAAAAGTTCACCATCAATACTTCCATGCTGTCCACTACTGCTTTATCTCTAACCTTTGCCTCTAGAATCTTGACTACTCGCCTCTTCCATCAGTCTCCTGCCCAAATCCCTTCAGGTCTACATCCTACCCTCGTCACTGGTGATCCAAGCCATGTCCACAATCCTTCATGGCTGTGACCAGGTCCCTTTATTCCCACCTTGATGTTCCTCTAGTCATTAGCACCATTTCATTCTCTTCTGCGATACCAACTTTGCTTGATACCAACTTTGCTTGGTTATCCACCAGCCCTGTCACATTGCAGTCAGCAACCTGCAATGCTTTCTCTCTTCCTCCCTGCACACATTATTTGGGCATGCACAAAGGTTCCCTCTCCTTTTTCCCATCTGCACTTTGCCGTCTTGGCAACACAATTCTCAGCCTGCTTCCTACATGCACTCCTACAGCCCAATTGTTTGTCCAGCATCAGCAACTTGCAATTCTGTGCATGGAGCGAGTTTACGGTCATAGCCGTACTCTGCTGAAAACGGAGGACAGCAACATCTATGCAGTTTCCCCACTCCACTACTTTATCTCAACCCATGTCTGGCTCAAGTTGGATTGATGATACATTGATGCAAATACCTAGGGAGAGGGAGATATAAGATGGGAGTTTTTGAATCAAGTGTGTTCGTCCAACAGTGTCCGGCTTCACCAGGTTGCTTGATTTCCTGTTCCTGTTCCTCTGGGGCAGGGGGGTTGAATAATTTATTGTGACACAAAGATTGCAATTGCGTGGGTTTCCTCCGGGTGCTCCGGTTTCCTCCCACAGTCCAAAGATATGCAGGTTAGGTGGATTGGCTATGCTAAATTGCCCTTCGTGTCCCCCCAAAAAAAGAATAGGTGGGGTTACGGGGATAGGGTGGAGGTGTAGGTATGCGTTTAGGTAGGGTGCTCTTTCCAAGGGCCGGTGCAGACTCGATGGGCCGAATGGCCTCCTTCTGCACTAAATTCTATGATTCTATGAATAGGGCGAAGTTTGCCCTTGACATCAAGGCAGTATTTGAAAGAGTATGGCATCAAGGAGCCCCAGCTAAACTGGAGTCAATAGGAATCAGGGGGAAAACTCACTGTTGGTTGAGGTCATTCCTGGCTCAAAGTAGGATTGCTTGTGGTGGTCGAAGGTCAATCATTTCAGTACCACGACATCACTGCAGGAGTTCCTCAGGGTAATGTCCGAGGCCCAACTATCCTCAGCTGCTTCCAAAGGTCAGAAGTGGGGATATTTAGCGCTGCTGCCTCACGGTGCCAAGGACCCGGGTTCAATCGTGGCCCTGGGTCACTGCCCGTGTGGCGTTTACACATTTACCCCGTGTTTGCGTGGGTCTTACCCCCACAACCCAAAGATGTGCGAGTAGGTGGATTGGCCATGCTAAATTGCCCCTTTATTGCAAAAAATTATTGGATACTCTAAATCTATTTTAAAAAAAGAAGTGGGGACGTTTGCGGATGACTGCACAATGTTCACCATTCACGACTCCTCAGATAATGAAGCCGTCTATGTCCAAATGCAGTAAGACCTGGACAATATCCAGGCTTGAGCTGACAAGTGGTAAATTACATCCGCGCCGCACAAGTGTCAGGCAATGGCCATCTCCTACTAGAGACGATCTAACCACGGCCCCTTGACATTCAGTGGCTTTACCATTGCTGAATCCCCCATAATCAACATCCTGGGGGTTACGATTGATCGGAAACTGAACTGGACTAGCCATATTAATACTGTGATTATCAGGGCAGGTCAAAGACTAGGAATCCTACAGCGAGTAATTCCCCTCTTGACCCCGCAAAGCCTGTCCACCACCTACAAGGCACAAGTCAGGACTGTAATGAAATACTCTCCACTTGCCTGGATGAGTGCAGCTCCAACAACACTCAAGAAGCTCAACACCATCCAGGACAAGCAGCCCGCTTGATTGGTCCCCCTTCAAGAAACATTCAATCCCTCCACCACCGACGAACATTGGCAGCCGTGTGTACCATCTACAAGATGCACTGCAGGAACTCACCAAGATCCTTAGACAGCACCTTCCAAACCCATGGCCACTACCATCTAGAAGCAGACACCTGGGAATCCCACCACCTGGAGGTTCCCCGCCAAGTCACTCACCACCCTGACTTGGAAATATATCGCCATTCCTTCACTGTCGCTGAATCAAAATCCATGAACTCTCTCTAACAGCACAGTGGGTGTACCTACACCTCAAGGAATGCAGCGGTTCAAGAAGACACTCCGCACCATATTCTGAAGGGCAACTAAGCATGGGAATTAAAGTTGGCCTAACGAGCGACGACCACATCCCATAAATGAATTTTAAAAAAGTTTTCACAACTGGCAGAGTCCATTCACCATCTCCCCTGTGCTCGCTGCTTGCTGAGTGATAATGGCTTCCAGTTAAACAATGCCTCGATTTTCAAAATTCCCATTCTTGTTTACAAATTCCTCTATGGCCTCACCTCTCCCTATCTCTGTAATCTCCTTCAGTCCCACAACCCTCTTATCCTGTGAAGCACCTCTAAACAGTTTTCAACGTGCTATTTAACTTTTTTTAAATTGGCTTACTAATTGATTACTTGTGTGTTTTTAGGCCCTCGATGAGCTTCAGAAAGCCCTGGATCTCCTGGCTCTTGACGAAATGGGGGATCACCTGACCAACTTCAGCGAGCAATGCAGCCTTGACTTTGCTCACCGCCATCTGGCAGCTGAAAAGTCCGCCTATCCCACAGTCCTTTCCTCCTGCAAACAACTGATGTCTGACACACCGAGCCTGCTGAAGGGCGTCCAGGCCTTGGCTGCCCTGTTGGATGGCCAGCCAGATCTCCTTGACTCGGATGGCCAGCAATTCCTCCTGGAGATATTGAAACAGCACCGGGACCATGCAGCCCTGAACACAGGGACCATCCGCGCCATCCGTCGCAGCTGCCTGAAGCATGAACAGAACCGGCAGGACCTGGTGCAGCTTGGCGTCCTGCCTTTGCTGACAGGGGCCATCGTCAACCATGGTGCCCAGGCTGATGTGGTCAGGGAGGCGGGCAAAGCCCTGCGGATCATGACCTATGACGATGATATCCGAGTGCCCTTTGGTCGTGCCCACGATCACGCCAAGTTGATAGTGATGCAGAACGATGGACTTCGTATCATCATTGAAGCTGCAAAAGGTAGACCGAAACTGATGGGAAAACCTAGTCCTAATGAATAATATTGTGACTAATATATCCAATATCTAAAAGGAAAAGCTGGACAGGCTTGGGGTGGCCTGATGGAAGTATTTAAAATTATGAAGGGAAATTTGACAATAGGTGGAAGGAAGTTATATTCACTTGTTGGGGAGACCAGAACTATGGGCTGTAAATAAATCCTATTGGTAATTCAAAAGAAACCTATTTACCCGTGTGGTTAGAATGGGGAGCACTGGGACAGCACGGTGGTGCAGTGGGTTAGCCCTGCTGCCTCATGGCGCCACGGTCCCAGGATCGATCCCGGCTCTGGGTCACTGTCCATATGGAGTTTGCACATTCTCCCAGTGTTTGCGTAGGTTTCGCCCCCGCAACCCAAGGGTGTGTAGGGTAGGTGGATTGCCTACTAAATTGCCCCTTAATTTGAAAAAATGAATTGGGTGCTCTAAATTTATTTTAAAAAGGAATGGGGAGCACCATACCGAATGGAATGCGTGATGTGCCCACCATGTCTCCGCTGAACCCCTCAACTTGAACTTGATCTTTTCCAGCCGAAGGAAGTCATTCAGGTCCCCCAGCCAGGCTGCCACCCCCGGCGGCGTTACCAACCCCGAATCCAACAATATCCTACACCGGGCAATTAGAGAGGCGAAGGCTATGGCATCAGCCCTCTACCCCTCCATCAACCCCGGCATTTCCGCACCCCAAAGATCGCCACCATTGGGTCCGGCCTGACCTCTAGCCCCACCATCTTCGATAGCGTCCCGAACACCGCCTCCCAGTATCTGTCCAACTTCTCACTGCCCCAGAATATGTGTAGATGGTTCGCCGGCCCTCGCCCACACTTCTCACAGTCGTCAGCCAGCCCCCTGGAAGAACCCACTCCTCCTCGCCCATGTCACATACACCTTGTGCACCACTTTGAACTGAATCAAGCTCATCCTTGTGCATGAGGAGGTTGAGTTTACCCTACCCTACTCATTGCCTCTCACCGCAGTCCCCATTCTATCCCCCCCCAAACTCCACCTCCCATTTATTCTTGATCCTCACCACCCCAGCCAACCAAATATATCACCAATCCTGCCCTCCCCCTCCACATCCGGGAGTATGTACAGTATATACTCCGGCAGCTTGGGAAACCCTCTCCATGCCTTCCGTGCAAAATCCATCATACACCTGGATTCACGTCCCCTCGGCAGCTCCACCCTCTCCCGCAGCTCTTTCAGGCCTGCGAGCATCTCTTCTAGGTACAGGTCCCTCACCAGCCCCACCTCCCTCCACTTCCTATACATATCATCCATCTCCTCCTGGTTTAAATCTATGATTTCCACATGACGGTGTCAGCACCGACATCCCCTCCATCCTAAAGTGTCTCCTCAGCTGATTCCTCACCCTGATCATGGAATGTACCACCGGGCTCACCGTGTACCTCCACGGAGCCAGCGGAAGCGATGCCGTCACCATGGCCGTGACTCACGTTGGACCCCTTACTGGACTCCTCGTCCATCCTAACCCACTCTGACCCCTCCCACCACCCTCTCACATTCGCCGCCCAGTAGTAATGCTCCTCTACCTTTGCCCACAGCTTGCAAAAGTCCCCCAGGATCCCCATCTCTGCCTCCAGGGACACCACCTGATCACTTTGATCGGACACCACCTTCTCCATCTCCCGTATCTGAGACACCTGTGCCTCGAGGCATTTCTCCACTCGTTCCATCGATTCTCTCAGGGATGCTACTGCGCCCTCAATGGCCTTCGACTAGTCCGAGCATCTCTTTTCTTTGCTGGTGGAACTCTTCTCTGATAAACGCCCTCAACTGCTCCATCTGGTGCTTTCCCACTGGTGATGGCCCTTCCCCCTCCGCCATCTTCACAACTGTTGCTGCGCCACAGGTCTCCTCCAGGTCCTTAACTGTTTGATGCCGGGTCTGGTAGTCCGTAGAAATGCCACTCATGGTGGGAACTTCTCCACACCTTCTGCTACACTTTCCAGCAAATGCTTTCTTTCCTCATGCAGCTTTCACAGACAACACGTCTGTCCTCAGTGAACTGTGTTCCACACTGTCTCGTCTGGCTGTCAGGAATGAGTTCTGCCAAGACATCGTGGACCTTGGAGGCCTCAACTTCATGATAGCCCTTCTAGCGGACTGCATCGAATATCGGGTACAGAACCGGTCCTTTCATTTTTCTAGAGAAAAGATTTAGAGGTGATCTGACAGAAGGCAGAATTACAAAGAGGTTCATTAGAATAGGCACAGAGAGGATATTTTCACTTGTGGGAGAGGCCAAAACTCATGGCCACATGACAGTCACTAATAAATCTAATAAGGAATTCAGGAGAATTCTTTACCCAGAGAGAGATGAAAATGTGGAACTCGCTACCGGATGGTACATTTAAGGGAAAGCTGACTAAACATTCGAGGGAGAAAGGACTGGAAGGGCACATTGATAGATATGGAGTAAGGCAGGAGAAAGCTTGTGTTGAGCATTAACACAGCCCATTTCTGTTCTGTAAATTCTATGCAAGTCCTCTGAAAAAGCTTTTTCTTAAGCTCTATTTTTTTTCACATCACTCTTCCTTACAACCTTTTGTGCTAAATTATATAGCTGTCCTCTTGTGTCGGAACGTGAATAAGTACTTGTGCAATTGTGGTGTGAGGGATACTTGCAGCTATTTTATGGG